>NC_085842.1:62964292-64389292 GCF_035594765.1 Anolis carolinensis | reverse complement strand
CTCTACTTTTCATCTGGAAATAAATGCATGATGATGCCGATCATATGGTGGAAAAAATATATATTTAAAAAATAGGCCATAGTCCAAGAGAACCAATGTGTATTTTGGATTTCTTCTCAAGTAAATCCACTTATAGAATGATTTTGCACTTTGCTGATATGTTTACATTATGATGACGAGATAAGGAGAAGGTTCCACAGAAAAATAAATTACTTTGTTTAAAGATAAGAATGATCGGTAACCAATTTTAAGGAAAGTGCCTGAACGAGGAAAATCAAAGTGGTTATATATCTTACATTTTTCCTGGGTTTTGAGGCTGTAAAATGGAGAGCAGATGTAATTTGCTGATATATTAGTTGTTTTAGTCAGTTTATGAACTGTAAAGCAAAATCTTAATAAAATTTTCCTATTGTTATTCAGTACCACTTCCTCAAGGTTTTAATCATGTTTGTCAAACTGTATAGAGGAATGTGTTGTTGAAGGCTTTCATGGCCAGAATCACTGGGTTGTTGTGAGTCTTCTGGGCTGTATGACCATGTTCCGAAGAATTCTCTCCTGACATTTCGTCCATATCTATGGCAGGCATCCTCAGACGTTGAGGGGTCTATTGGAAACTAAGTAAGTGAGGTTTATATATCTGTGGAATATCCAGGGTGGGAGAAAGAACTCTTGTCTGCTTGAGGTACGTGTGAATGTTGCAATTTACCACCTTGATTAGCATTTTAATGGCCCACAGTTTCAAGGCCTGGCTGGTAGCTGCCTGGGGAAATCCTTTGGTAGGAGGTGTTAGCTGGCCCTAATTGATTCTTCTCTGGAATTCCCCTGCTTTTTGAGTTTTGCTCTTTATTTACTGTTCTGATTTTAGAGTTTTTATAAATATTGCTAGGCAGATTTTGTTAATTTTCCTGGTTTCCTCCTTTCTGTTGAAATTGTCCACATGCTTGTGGATTTCAACCCACTGTATAGAGGAATGTAGTGTCTTCATCTTGCTAGGCTGAAGCAAATACTGAGGTTTTTACTAGAAATGCATGTTGGTAATGAGTATTATCATGGTAGATCAGATGTAAGATTACAGCAGGTAATTCCTATATTTGTGATTTTGTTATGAAAACGTTGCCCTCAAATGTGAAGAAAAAATGAATGATAGAAAGTTAGTTTAGTTCAATGTAGATTACGTTTGCCTCAGTATTTTCTCAGAAGTAAATCTTACTGAATTAGAGTATAATATTAACTAAAGAAAATGGGCTAGTACTAGGCCAGCTGAAGCTATATTGAATCCATACACACCACAGCCAAGGGGTGCTGGAAATATTTAATACTTCTCTGAGCACAACTCAGCTTTGAATATGACCCTGGGCTTAAGGAACTTTAGATCTGGCATAACTCAGCTCTCCTCTTGCTTCATCTTTTCTCTGATGTTGTTTTGGACTCTTTTGTTGGTTTGTCTCAGCTGGCAGAGCAGGTGGATCAGCAAATCTTTCTGCTATCGATTTCACCCAGCCCAAAAGGTTGATGCTGGCATAAGGTTATTTCAGCCAATACATGAGTCTTCTACCTACTCCTCATCCTCTATAGTTAAACATCCTGAACTGGTATCCTGCTAATGACATGCATCAGTGTAATGGCATACTGTGCCTTTTCTTGTCCTTTTGTTGTCATTGTTGATAGAGATAGGCAGGACCTATCTGTCCAACCTGTCCAAACAATGTACGTCCTTGCCCCTCTGCATTCTCTGAGCCATTTAATAGCTGGGGGATCTAACAATTAGGCAGCATTTCACTATGATCCTGCAGCTAGACACATGAAGAAGAAAAAATATCTGCCCCTCGCTTTGAACATCCAGGAGGAGGATTCTATCTTTATGCCTTCAGATGCAGGACACAGATAGATGTTGCCTGACCCCAACCCTTTCTTGGCGGCTAAATGGTTTTGGGGGGCATCCAGGCACCATGGAAATAGTTTGCAAACACGGGGACAGGGAAAGAAAAGTCTGTGCCATAGTTGCCCCTGGCAGACTTACATTCTGGCAGTGGGGTGAAGGAGCTCAGTGTTTGAGTTAGGATTGCAGTGTAAAATCCCAACTTTTTATTCCCAACTTTTAGAAAACAACCTTTAGAAGTTTTAACTGTGTATTTAATATTGCTGCTTAAATTCCACTGTTCATTCAACCAGAATTCTGGTTTTCAGTTGTATTTTTTCCAACTTTGAAACTGATGACTTTTCTTTAAAATAAAGGGTGAAAGAATTGACTTTTCAGAATCTATCTTAATCTATGCACAAAAAAGACAGTGATTGTAGAATATCAGAATAAAAGCTAATAGATGAGAGGCTGTTTACCAGATGGATTGTGCAGTTTCACCTGATTAATCAATCAGTTACCCAACTGTAAACAGTCACTACTATAGAGACTCAGTACATCTGAGGTCACAAAACAGAGCTCAAGCGGCTTGTCCTTGCTGCTGTTGCTAGATGTGTAAAATGTTCTCACCTGTTTGGTTGTGTTCATAAAACAGAATAACTAAAAGTAGTACTAACTACCCTGTTTCCCCTAAAATAAGACATCCCCAGAAAATAAGACCTAGTAGAGGTTTTGATGAATTGCTAGATATAAGGCCTCCCCTGAAAGTAAGACCTAGCAAAGTTTTTGTTTGGAAGCATGCCTGCCGAACAGAACACCAGAGCATGCAGGATCGGTAAATGTATGTACCATAGATAGTTGTACATGGAAATAGTGGTAGTAACAAGAAATTCTTGATAGGATTTCACAGTTTGTCTGGTTATGCTGGTTTGTGATGACAACTACTGTACAGTATATAATAAATTTTCATTTTTTGTTCAACAATAAATGTGAATTCTTCTTCATGGAAAAATAAGACATCCCCTGAAAATAAGACCTAGAGGATCTTTGGGAGCAAAAATTAATATAAGACACTGTCTTATTTGCAGGGAAACACGGTACTAAAAGTAGTTCTGTTTTATGAACACTACCAAACAGGCCAGAGCATTTTACACATCTAGCAACAGCAGCAAGGACAAGCTGCTTGAGCTCTGTTTTATGAGAGGGGAGAACCAACTCTAGTCCTACTCCCTAATCCATAGCAAGATTACCTACTTAATATATGCACATATAACCATTCTCAAGTCAGTCCACATAATCTAGATCACAATATTTCATATGCAAAGACAGGAGCACCACAAAAAGATTTGTGCAGAGCCCATGTCTCAAATAGTAGTTATCTAAATGTCCCCAGCAAGCCCACATACATGTATTTGAGCCATGTATCCTGTCAGCTTGAATAGAACAACTTCTATGACACAACAGTGCCCTGTTGTCTTATCAGGGCTAGAAAAAGGAGACAAAATTGTATTATGAATACTGATATAGAAGACTTCGTACAGAAAGATTTTGAAAAAGAAGGTTACATATGGGATATAATGCATGTTTTGGAAGAGAAAGACTGAGATTCAAACTCTTTACCTGAAAACCTAGACATTCATTGCCATTCACTAAATAGTCTTTGACAGTGGTCTAGGTCAGGGTCTTGGGAAGGTTATTTTTTGGGACTCTGGTGTTATGGTCAATGTCCCCCCCCCCCCCACAAGACCTTCTGTGTACATACTGTCTGATGCAATTATACAGCTATCCTTCCATGATTGCGGGTTAAAATCTGCAGATTTGATTATTTGCAGATTGCTGTATTCATTGCCCCTTCCCATATGCGCCCCCCCCAAACTATGTGTTTTTGACAAAATCAGCATTTGCAATCTTTATTCATATTCATGCTTTTTCAGTTTTGAAGGGATCTTGCACTTGTAACTCCCATGAAAGTTGAGACTTGACTATAATTAATTGTAATGGCTACAATATGTGTAGAGGTACACATATAGTATCCCATCCCTTATCTTTGAGTTTGCTTTTTGCAGTTTCAGTTACCCATGGTCAACTGTAGTCTGGCTGTAGTCCTCCCTTATCTGCAGGTTTGTTTTCCGTGGTTTCAGTTATCGGCAGTCAACCAAACTCCAAAAATATTGCAAGGTAAAATGTTTGGTTCTATCCACAATTTCACGCTTCCATATGTGATATTGGAATGTAGTCCCATGGATGAGGAGAGGCTACTATATATACTTGCTGATTTCAGTGTGATATACATATGCACTAAATTATCCACTAAATTTTTGTCTGAGATGTTTGTGAACCTGCATGCACATCCCATGCACTTGTTTTCCAATGAAATGATCATGATATGTATGTAAATAACTGCAGACTTCTAATCATGGTTAGTCATAGTTATTATAGTTGCCATTACACATTCAGTGTAAAGAAACTGTAGAACAGTGGTTCTCAACCTGGGGTCCCCAGATGTTTTTGGCCTTCAACTCCCAGAAATCCTAACAGCTGGTAAACTGGCCAAGATTTCTGGGAGTTGTAGGCCAACCCCAGGTTGGGAACCACTGCTGTAGATGCACAGACAGGGGTAAAATTAGTAATTCTCAGGACATTCAGACTTTTGCATAGGGATTTTGAAGAGAGTTATAATTCCTCCTTTTTCTGAAAGAGAACACCTATAGTGCAGAGCTCTCCTGTAAATGAACAACAGATTGAGTCTTAAGCTAGAATTGTTATTTTGGCATTACTGTAGGTGTGCATGTGTGTTTTGGTTCAGCAATCACCAGCTATGCTACAAATTGGGCTTGATTTCCTTTTCTGTTTTTAGTTTCATTGCAGAAATGAATCCTAGAGTTCAATGTTTTGATCACATATGAGAGAGCTGTTTCTTTCTTTCTTAAGACTGTCATTTTGTGGCTCTGTCCTTGTAGTTAATTCCAAACTGTTAACACAGATATAAGAATCATAGCCTTTTTTATGTAGCTACATAAAAGTGTTCTTGTCAGGCACTAGTTTAACCCTCATTCAGGCAGACAGAATCTTTTAGTTTTAAAACATTCTGTTTTAAAAACCTGCAGGAATAAAAAGGATTGTGCCTGCCAATAGAAGAACAACAATTTTGGCATCCCTGAGAGCAGAGTTTCAGAGTCTAGGGGCAATCACCAAGAATAACCTTTCTCTTGCCCACCCCCAACTTTACTTGTGATGATTGATCGTGAAGGACCACGCCTGACGATCTCAAAACCTAGGCAAGCCCATACATGGGGTTATGTTTTGCCATATACGTAGCTTGGATGTGAGGCATATATGGCTTTATAGATCATAATTGTGTCCAAAAACAATCTGACAGCCAATGGACCTATTTGCTTTCCACAGACAAAAAAATGGGTAAAAATTATCCCAACAAATATATTGCATTTATGACGGGTACATTTTTCTTCAATCAGTAAAGGTTGACATGCAGTCAAAACAAAACTCCACCTTATGAATTTGTATATTAGATCCTGGTTGTTTAGGCATTGTCATATAAATTTGGTTTCTGTCCATAAATACCTCTGTGAACATAAGTTATTCATATATTCTATAATACATTGGCATTCTTGTGATGATCAGGAAATATTCCAGTCTAAGGCATTCTATGTAACTTGTTAAAATTTGACAGGATAAAGGATAAAATGATAATTTTGATAGGATATTCATACCCCCTTGGCTCCTTTCACCCCCTATCATACAGTATATCCATCTGTACCACATATTTTCTGCCATTAAAAAGAAATGTATAATGAAAATGTGAAAAAACTCCAAGCAGAAAATGTAAAACATACATAGATGACATAAGAAATCTGACCATAAATATATTTATTTATAAGTCATCTTCTCTGAATTTGAAAAAATATTTCATAAGAGGGGATTATATTCATAATACAACTAAGGTGGCAGCTGCAAAAATTATGCATATGTGGTAGCCTAATGCATTTCTCATATTTTGGGATTTCAGCTCAGATTGATTTAACAATACTCTGGATACAGTAGAGTCTCACTTATCCAAACTAAACGGGCCGGCAGAAGCTTGGATAAGCGAATATCTTGGATAATAAGGAGGCATTAAGGGAAAGCCTATTAAACATCAAATTAGGTTATGATTTTACGAATTAAGCACCAAAACATCATGTTATACAACAAATTTGACAGAAAAAGTAGTTCAATACACAGTAATGTTATGTTGTAATTCTTGTATTTATGAATTTAGCACCAAAATATCATGATATATTGAAAACATTGACTTCAAAAATGGCTTGGATAATCCAGAGGCTTGGATAAGTGAGGCTTGGATTAGTGAGACTCTACTGTATCAGGCATAAACAAAAATAAATGCAAAGCCACATACCAACAAAAAACCATGACATAATTACCAACACATTTCACCAACTGTTGACTCAGCAGGGCTACTGCGTCCTATTTCAATTTATAATTTGAAAAATTCTCCTGTCTTTTTGTATGTAAGTATATATGCAGTTATATGAACTAGAGAGGGCTGGTTGAATGAATCATGATTAAGACCAGAGATTCACACTTTCCCTCAGCTATAAGAAAAAAAATATTATGAAAGAAATATTCACTTCACTTTATTTCTTAATTAGTCGCTCTCCACCAGGGTGCTCCAAGCGACTTACAATTTAAAATATCATTTTATTCATTGTCTCATCTGACTACTGATTTGACACTTCCTTTATTTATATGCTGTTAGAGCTGTGTTGAAAAGCATAGCTGAATATTTAGTGCTAAAGTTGAGGCTTTTGTATATGCTGAGAGGACTGCTCTTATGCACAATTATTATGCTTAATCTCTACCTACCATTAAAATACATAACCCCCATCCCTCTGCAGAAATAAATCAATACTTGAAATTTCAAGCATATCATATAGGATTTCAAGACTCTGCCTTGGCTCTTTACAATGTAATAACATTCAGTTCTCTGATCCCAAACATTGCTGATTTTTTTTTATACTAAAACAATGTATTGTGCCAAATATTTTTCATATTTGTGAAGTTAATCATCCTGGTGGAATATAGGTATGAAAGACTCCAAAGGTGAAAAAGAAATAGTGATACCAAAATCGAAAAACTGATGTTGTACAGCACATATTCAAGAGGTATTTTGGAATTCTGCACTCTTTTACTGAACAGTCAAACATCTTAATTCAATAGTGATGAAACCACACGAGCATTGTCCTGCCCAACTTTGACCTTGTCAACTCGTGTCATATCTGAACTCAAAATGGTCTTGAAAGTTACACAGTTTGCCCCTCCCTGACTCCACCTTGCTATGAAAGAGCATTTCTGGCATGCCTACATTCGGAAGAATGTTGCACTTGCAGAGATCAGGTGGTTTTGTATTTCAGTGTCAATGCTGACTTTTGTGGAGAGGTGGCTGCCAAGGTAGCACAAATGGTTAACATTTTCTAATGTGACACCATTAAGCTGTATTCCTAGCACTGCAGAGGGATTAGCTGGTACCTGCTGGAAGAACACTTTGGTTTTCTTGATGTTCAATGAGAGGCCGAGCTTCTCTTATGCTTCCGCAAAGATGTTTAGAGTGGCTTATGGGTCTTCTTCTGAATGCACACAGATAATATTATCATTGGCATATTGGAGTTCTATAACAGATGTTGTTGTGAGCTTGGTTTTGTTTTTCAATCTGCTGAGGTTAAATAGCTTGCCATCTGTCCGAAAGATGATTTTCACTCCAGTGGGAAGCTTCCCATCAACAAGATGAAGTATCATAGTGATGAATATGGAAAATAAGGTTGGGACAATAACAGATCCCTATTTGACACCCGATTCCACCTTAAATGGGTCACTTTGGGAGCCATTGCTGTCCAAGACTGTTGCCATCATGTCATCATGGAGGAGCCGCAAGATGTTCACAAATTTGTCAGGGCACCTGATTTTTTGAAGGATGTTTCAGAGAGCACTGCGATTCTGAATGAAGCAGAGAGTGTTTCATCCTTAGGGACACTTAGGTGCTTGTTTATCAAGCAATTGTCCTCCCAAACATGTTATATGCCTGCAAAACATGGACAGTCTACAGACTCAACTCCTGGAACAACTCCACCAGTGCTGCCTCCGAAAAATCCTGCAAATCTCTTGGGAAGACAGGCAGACAAATGTCAGTGTGCTGGAAGAAGCAAAGACCACCAGCATTGAAGCGATTCTCCTTCGTCATCAACTCTGCTGGACTGGCCACGTTTTCCGAATGCCCGATCACCATCTCCCAAAGCAGTTACTCTATTCCCAACTCAAGAACAGAAAACGGAATGTAGCTGGACAGGAAAAGTGATTTAAAGATGGGTGTAAAGCTAACTTTAAAAACTGTGGCATAGACACTGAGAACTGGGAAGCCCTGCTCTTGAACACTCTAACTGGATGTCAGCTGTGACCAGCAGTGCAGTGGAATTCGAAGAGGCACTAATGGAGGGCGAAAGGGAAAAACATGCCAAGAAGAAGTCGCGTTAAGCTAACCCTGACTGGGACCACCTTCCATCTGGAATCCAATGTCCTCACTGTGGAAGAACATTAGGGTCAAGAATAGGACTCCACAGTCAGCTACGTACCCACAGACAAGACACTACACTTGGAGGACCATCATACTCGGATACCTAGGGATCGCCTAAGTGAGTGAAACTGCATGCCCACATGTTCTGTGTATCATATTATTTTAGGTCACATGACTGCAATGACTGATTTTTTTCTCTCTCTCAGGCATACACAAGCCTATCAAACAATAGCCTTCCACATTTTCCTGTCCACTTTACTACCCACCTCTACTCATTGGATGGCTTCTAGTTTCCTTCCCCTCCTGCCCAAGTGAGTGAATTAGCATGGGAATTTTAAATGTTGTAGACTGTGTTGAGGCTTTAATTCTCCCATTAAACACAGACACATGTAAACACAAACACACACACACACACACACACACACACACACAGAGGACAGAGGGCAGGTGGTGTGGAGGTCAACAATGTACGGGCAGTAGGAAGAGGCTTCTGTCTCTCAGTCTTGTCCTCTGTCAGCCCCAGAGACTCATACAGCACCCAATTAGCGTCCTTCCCCTCTCCTGTCCAATCCCCCTTCCTTGCACTACTCATTACAATGAGTTAGTGAATGATGGGGGGAATCATGACCCCCCCTCCCAATCCCATTCCCCTTGCTTGCCCATGACTGACTAAAATATGAACTGTATTATCCCTTTCCAATCCCTTTTCTCACCATCCACCACACCAGTTAGTGAGTGAGCAAGTGAATGAATGAATAACAGGAAGAGGGGTGTGATGTGACTGTCTGATCCTCCTATCCCTCCCATCCCCACCCCCAGTGAGTGAATGACTTGAACAGGCCCACACTTGTAGCCATGTCTACCACTGTGTCATGTGGCGACTACTGGGCAAACAGCTGAGCTTAATAAATGGTTCTTCGTGGACAGTTTACTGACATCATAAAGATAAATGTGTGAATTGGGTCTAGTTCAGCTTTTGCTGTGAAGCTGTACATAAATGGCTAAACTTGTGATGTGTATTGGCTTGAAATCACATTCCAATTTCTTTCAGTTGATTTCCTCCACCTAATCTCCACATTTCTGGGGAGATTAAATTTTTAAGTATCCAAAAAGCACATGTCAGCTATTCTGTTTTAGAACTGATCCAGTTAGAGCAGTGAAACCTTTCAAATAAAAAAGATTCTGCACATTCCTCCCACATTCTAACATATTCATAATAATAAGGGGTCTGACCTAGAAAAATGCAAACTCATTCACTTACATTTCCATTCTGGATGTAAACTATCATGCATAATTTGAATGTTGAGAAAAGAATTGATACAGAGATATGATATTCAGAGTTTGATGTATATGAATCAAGTGTATCAAGACCTTTAAAGATGCTTCACAGAGGGTCCCAGCTGTGGAAATGAGAGGGTAGCAAAAGAGCTCTTTTAGTGGTGATGCCTTTGGAATGAACCTTTATCTGTCCTTCTATCAGGCTCTCCCCCAGGGGCGGTTCAACCATTAGGTGAAGTATGCGGTTTCTGAAGGTGCCATCTTCTAGGGGGTGCCTAGGGGGTGCCTAGGGGGTGCCGTTGAGGCACCTCCGCCCAGGCATGGCCTTCCTGCCTCTGCGGCCGCAGCCTGGCCTGGCCTCCGCAGTGGCCGGGCCACCATGGCAGTTAAAAGTGGTGCTGAGGTGCCTTCACTTTAAAGCAGAGGCGCAGAGTCACTTCCTTCACCTGCTTCCCAAGCTTCGGTGGTGACCCAGGTGTTTTGGACTCCAGTTCCCACCAATCCCGAGCATCAGCCAAAGCAATGAGGCTGTTGGGAGTTGAAGTCACCTCCCTGGGGGTGTGGCCTGAGGAGGAGGCCACTCAAATTTGGGCGTGGCGGCCGCAGCTTGCTCCCAGCACTGGCGAGGAATGGAGGGCGGCAGCATGGAAAGCGGGGGCCAGGGCAATGGGGGCACCTATGGAGCAGCCAAAGTGGGCAGCCCCTTCGACCTGTGGCTCTTCCTACAGCAGCCCCAAGTCCTTGCCCAACTCCTCATGCCGTAAGCCGGGACTTGGGGCGGGCGAGGGGTTTGGGAGGGGGTTGAAGGAGCTCTCCGAGTGCTCCCGGGGAGGGCTGAGGTACGGCCTCCTGATTGGTTGCTTCAGATACCTGGGCTTGAGGGAGGGAGTCACTGGCCTGAAGACTTTCTGAAACTCCCAGGATTTTATAGTGTTGAGTCATGACAGTTAAAAGTGCTGCCAAGTTGCATTTGTTTACTTTACAGCAGGCATCGGCAAACTTCTGCCCTCCGGTTGTTTTGGACTTCAACTCCCACAATTCCTAACAGTGAGGGGCAACCATGAAAACTATTTGCTCAACTATCTATGGCAGGCATGGGGCAAACTTCAGCCCTCCGGGTGTTTTGGACTGCAACTCCCACAATTCCTAACAGCCATTAGGCTGTTAGGGATTGTGAGAGTTGGAGTCCAAAACACCCGGAGGGCCGAAGTTTGCCTCATGGCTGATCTAAGGCAAACAATTGGCATAATACAGCATACTGGGTTCAAGTTAACTAGCAAAGAAAGATGGTCATATGGGGAGTCAAGGCTCTTCTGGACTCTTAAATACGCTTCGTGTATTCCAAGTAGACTGAAATATACTTGTGGATTATCTGCCTTGATATTCTGAGTTATATGACTGTATGGAAGGACCCTCTTCCACACAGCCATATAACCCAGAATATCAAGGCAGAATAACCCACAATGTCTGCTTTGAACTGGGTTATCTGAGTCCACACTGCCATATAATCCAGTTCAAAGCAGATAATGTGGATTATCTGCCTTGATATTCTGGGTTATATGGGTGTGTGGAAGGACTCTCAGGGCTCTTTCATCTGACCTGATTCTGATGTTACCTTTGGTTGTTATTACTGATTATTTCGCTTGTTTATATTTTTGATGACTTCAGGGATATATTTCTTTTTTTTCATGAAGCCTTGCTAATTAAGAGCTAGGGTTTAAATAGTGGATTGGAGTAAGTCATGACTACAGGAATCACTGTAAGATGTGTAAGGCATACAGAAGACCAAATATTTCATTGGTTCTGTTTTAAACTTCAGCAAATCTGGGTATGGAGTTTGGAAATGTTACTCTTTGACTATAACTGCTCAGGAATTCTGGCAGATATAGTCAAATTCTCAGAGTTGTGGTAACAGAAGTAATTTTTCCAAACTCTTCTAACTGTTCTTTCACAAAAAGGGTACAAGGATAGAAGAGCTGCAGAATAAAATTGATTCGGAAGCAGCCTCTCTGCAAACAAAGGCTTGGGTTTGTTTAGGGTTTTTTGGTTTCATTCAGTTAGTTTCGAAAAATATATATGACTGGCTTGTAAAAGTAAATGTAGGACAGAGATATTGGGTAAAATACCCTGTATATTCATGTATAAGTCTAGAAATTTTAGTCAAAAAATCAACCCTAAAAACCTAGGTGGACTTATCTTCAGGTCAGTGTGGGGACAGTACCTTAACTCTTTTTTTTAAAGGAACCATCCCCTTCTCTTAGTAGAGTGATGAAAGGCTAGAGCATAGTCCATCCTGAGATAACCCTCTCTCCTCTGCGACAAAGGTTTTGACCTTTTTAAATGCCTGAATGGGAAAATGGCAGTGGGAGTGGTTGGCCCCCTTAGGCAACTTTGGTACTTTCCCTTCTTTGCAGAATGACCCTTGACCTATCCACAGGTCATATCAATATCCATAATTTTGTCCCCAAATCTGCCCCTAACTTATATGTGAAGTAGATTTATACAGGAGTATATACGGTGGTACTTCCCACTGTGCATATTTAAACTGTGGAATTTGCTAACAAAAGATGCAGTGCTAGTCACTGACTTGAATTGCTTTAAAGGAGGTTTAGACAAATTCATGAAGGATGAGAAAGCGTCACCTGTTGAATTTTCCAGATAAATTGCTAAAGAAACAAGAACAGGGCAGGCTATTTTTTTCTCTAGTACTTTGAGTCCTTAGATACTCAACCCACATCATACCAACACCACCATGATAAGGAACTTTATGGGAAGATCAATTCAAATGTGGACAATCCTCAGGCTTGGAAGGAGGTCACCCGTAGAAAAAGACACAGGACCAGGCAGCCTCCACAGACTACTTCTGCTCAACTTGACTTACACAACAGATTCCAAATTCTTGCACCACTAACATCTGATCAGGAAAAACATCTTGTAGAGGACCACAGTTACTTAGATACCACTCACTGGGCCACCCTGATGGAGATGATGCATCACTACTTCACACTTACACAGTCATGCAGATGCTCCATCCCCAATCATAGACCAGGCACAACAGGAACACCCTTGGGATAGTGATGGGCTCTTGGATGCATCTCAATGGATTGTCATTGATGAATGCACTGGGGATGTCGAGGAGGAGGATAACACTTTAAACCTACATGATTCACTTCCACAGGAACACTTTTCAGGGAACCCACACACTATCTTGCACAAAAGGGACCCTGTCAATCCTCAGAGGAAACAGGTCTTGGTAGAAGGTGACACCCTCCTTAGAGGAATGGAAGCCATCATTTCCAGACCGGATAGGATGACTTGAGAAATATGCTGCCTCCCAGGGGCAAAAGTACACCATATCACTCAGAGGCTCACCAGGCTCCTAAAGCCCCCATCACCCTCCCCCCCTCATGTTGATTCACATAGGAACCAATGATACATCCAGGCATAATTTTCAAAAGATCACAAATGATTGTCAAGCTCTCAGAACAAAGCTAAAACTTTGTAATGTACATGTGATCTTTTCATCCCTCCTTCCCGTTGTAGGACACGGCTCTACAAGGGCCAGAAAAATAGTACAGGTCAATAACTGGCTCAGAAAATGGTGTGAGGAGGAGAGTTTTGGCTTCCTTGACCATGGCCTGCTTTTCCAGGAGGATGGCCTACTGGCAAAGGATGGGGTGCATCGCACACAAGTAGGAAAACATCTTTTTGTGCACAGACGCACAAACCTCATCAGGCATACTTTAAACTAGATCCACTGGGAGAGGGGAACAACAGTATTTTACCCACGACCACGGGGAACCGCCACAAACACAACAAGGACCAAGTACCGAGAGCACAATAACCCCAAATAAACAGTTTGGGGGAAGGTCTCAGGGGCTTACATGTCTTTACACTAATGCACAGAGCATGGGAAATAAGCAAGATGAACTCCAACTTTTAGCACAACACCACACTTACAATGTCATAGGCATCACTGAAACCTGGTGGGATTACTTCCATCACTGGAATGTAGCCATCGAGGGCTATAACCTCTTTGACAGAAACAGAACAAAGGGGAGAGGAGGGGGAGTAGGTTTGTATGTCAAAAACAGTTATCCGGGAAACCAGCCTGAAAGCATCTGGATAAGAATCAAGGGAACCGGGACTCAAAAAGATCTCATTGTGGGTGTCTACTACAGACCTCCGAGCCAGGATGAAGAACTCAATGAAGCCTTCTGTCAGCAGTTGACCAAATAGGCACAAAGAAGAGATATAGTAGTTATGGGCGATTTCAACTATCCTGATATCTGTTGGAAAGCACACTCAGCCAAGAATACAAAGTCCAACAAACTCCTCACTTGCCTTGCAGATAGTTTTATGGTCCAGAAGGTAGAAGAGGCAGTGAGGGGATCGGCTACTCTCAATCTCATCCTAACCAATGTGGAGGACCTGATCAATGCAGTTGAAATGGTTGGATTTTTAGGGGCAAGTGACCATGTTCCTGCAGTTTGCCACACAAAGGAAGGCTGAAACTAAGACAAGTCAAACCCACATTCTGGACTTTAAGAGAGCTCACTTTCAAAAAGTGAAAGAAAAAGACTCAAAAGAGACATGCAGAAGAATCGGAAAAGGAGAGAAATCACCAAAGAGGAATTCAAATGAATAGCCAACTCCTGTAGGGAAAAGGTTCGCAAGGCTAAAGTGCAAAATGAGCTCAGGCTTGCCAGGGACATTAAAAACAACAAAAAGGCTTTTTTGCTTACTTTGGTAGAAAAAGGAAGAACAAGGAGGCGGTAGGGCCTCTGCGAGGAGAAGACAGGGTGATGGTGACAGGGAATAGGGAAAAGGTAGAACTACTTAATGCCTTCTTTGCCTCAGTCTTCTCACAGAAAGAAAGCCGTCCTCAACTTCAGCAATATGGAGTGGACAAAAGATTAGGGAAAATCCAACACCAAACAGGGAAACAAGTCGTTCAGCAATACCTGGCCACTCTAAACGAATTTAAGTCCCCAGGGCTAGGTCAACTACATCCAAGAATATGGAAGGCACTAAAGTTATTTCAGACCACTGGCAATAATCTTTGAGAGTTCATGGAGAATGGGAGAAGTCTCAGCACATCGGAGGAGGGCCAATGTGGTCCCTATCTTCAAGAAGGGAAAAAGGACGACCCAAACAATTACCATCCGGTCAGCCTCACATCAATACCAGGCAAGATTCTGAAAAAGATTGTTAAGGAAGTGGTCTGCAAACACTTAGAAACGAATTCGGTCGTCGCTAATAGTCAACACGGAATTACCAAAAACAAGTCATGCCAGACTAATCTGATCTCTTTTTTCGATAGAGTTACAAGCTGGGTCGATACAGGGAATGCCATGGATATAGTGTACCTGGATTTCAGTAAGGCCTTCGACAAGGTCCCCCATGGCCTTCTTGCAAACAAACTAGTCAAATGTGGGCTAGACAAAACTACAGTTAGGTGGATCTGTAATTGGCTAAGCAAACGAACCCAAAGGGTGCTCACCAATGCATCCTCTTCATCCTGGAAAGATGTGATAAGTGGAGGTTCCATCCTGGGCCCGGTTCTGTTTAACATCTTTATTAATGACTTAGATGAAGGGCTAGAAGGCATTATCATCAAGTTTGCAGACAACACCAAACTGGGAGGGATAGCTAACACTCCAGAAGACAGGACCAGAATTCAAAATGATCTTAACAGACTAGAGAGATGGGCTGAAACTAACAAAATGAAGTTCAACAGGGACAAATGCAAGATACTCCACTTAGGCAGAAAAAATGGAATGCAAAGATACAGAATGGGGGATGCCTGGCTCGACAGCAGTATGTGTGAAAAAGACCTTGGAGTCCTCGTGAACAAGTTAAACATGAGCCTACAATGTGATGTGGCACCTAAAAAACCCAATGGGATTTTGGCCTGCATCAATAGGATATATTGTCTAGATCCAGGGAAGTCATGCTATCCCTCTATTCCGCCTTTGTCAGACCACACCTGGAATACTGTGTCCAATTCTGGGCACCACAATTGAAGGGAGATGTTGATAACCTGGAAGGTGTCTAGGGGAGGGTGACTAAAATGATCAAGGGTCTGGAGAACAAGCCCTATGAGGAACAGCTTAATGATCTGGGAATGTTTATCCTGCAGAAGAGAAGGCTGAGAGGAGGCATGATAGCCATGTATAATTATGTGAGGGGAAGTCATAGGGAGGAGGGAGCAATAATAATACTAATAATAATATTAATAAGATAATACCATCACCTAATGGCAGTTTTAGATATTTACATGAACCTGTTGTGCAATGTTTCCAGGGGGCTCTGCAGAAGATGCTACAGCTGTACTTCATAACAAGGAAAATCACCCTATTTAGCAAGCCTTGCAAATGCTGATTTGTTATCAGTAAATGTTTGATTTTTATACCTATTTTATATATTTATAAACTTGAGTAGTGTAAAAATTTCTCAGGTAGAAAGGGGTCACAAGTGGAAAAAGTTTAAGAAACTCTGCTCTAGATGTAAGTGCAATAGACAACCTCATTATATTGCTATCTCTTGCTCCCCCTCCCGTTTTGTTCTGTTTTGCAGACAACCGCTCACCCTCCCTTCTTCCCTCATTGCATAGGGGCATTGGGGGCAAGGCAGATTGGCGCCCTGTCCCTGACAGTGGGCCAAAACTATGGGCAGCTCTGTCAGAGCTACCCAAAAGACAACTTAACTCCCATTATTGGTGAAGAAGCATCTTGCAGTGCTTCCACTCTATTTTGGCCATCAATGGGTCAGGGCCACAGCCTACATCATGCGATGGCACTTGGTAGGCTCCACACCCAGAGAGGAACAAGGGTCCAATTTCCCCTTGTGTGATGAAGTGGTTTAAAAGCTATAGCTCCCCAACAGGATTCCCGCTGAGATTTGCAGATTTTGAGCACAATGAATAAGTGGATTGATACAGGAGAAGCCAAAGGGTCTTGAAGATTTGAAACTATGTGTTGTTGAAAACAATATTGATAATTAAAAAGCACTAACTTGTTTGCCTATATATTTCTTGCTTATTAACACTGTACTTTTTATCTTCATGATTTAGGGGCCTGGTGTTTGTTGCTCATGGTGCTGGAGAACACTGCTGTCGTTATGATGATTTGGCCCAGATGTTGACAGGGAACAACTTTTTCGTATTTTCTCATGATCATGGTGAGTGCCCTTAAAAGAGCAGATGGTTGAGAAAACAAAAAAGATGGGGTGGAAGGATCTGTAACATTTTTAAAAAGAGAAAGCATTTTGTTATAGACTACATTAAGAAAAGTGATTTGTCTTTCCACATCTTCTTTACCTCGTTGCTTTGTTCAATGTATAGTGTGTGTGTGCGCCTTCAAGTCACCTGTCAAATTATAGTGTATGAATTTCATAGGGAAGTTTCTTAGCAAGGAGGTGGTTTTGTCAGTTTCTTCCCCCAAATATCAAGAATGGGTCAATTTTCTTAAAGGGTTGTTGTGTGTCTTTCGGGCTGTGTGGCCATGTTCCAGAAGCATTCTCTCCTGACGTTTCGCCCACATCTATGGCAGGCATCCTCAGAGGTTGTGAGGTATGGAGAAAACAGGATTTCCAGACATGAATCAACCTAGGGCAGTTAACGACTCTAAACAAAGGATGCCCCAGAGGCAGGAAGAAGACAGCAGATAAGCTTTTCAATGCTAATTAAAGTGATTAACTACACACATTCACACTGACCTCTCTCACCCTAGACTTTCCACAGATATATATTTACCTCTTTGCTTAGTTTTCTCCATACCTCACAACCTCTGAGGATGCCTGCCATAGATGTGGGCGAAACGTCAGGAGAGAATGCTTCTGGAACATGGCCACACAGCCCGAAAGACACACAACAACCCTGTGATCCTGGCCATGAAAGCCTTCGACAACACAATTTTCTTAAAGTTTTCATGCTTCATTTTATTGCTAATGTTGCACCATGGTTCTAATTGTTCCTGGGATTCTGATAATATTTAGGGAAGAAATTTGTTGCATCTTTTTATTAGAGTATAGGCAGTCTCTGAGTTACAAACATCCAACTTATAAATGACTCATAGTTAAGAATGACAACAGGAAGTGAGAGAAATCTACCCCTAGGAAGGGAAATTCACTTTTGAAAGAGTTATCATGGGGAAAGGAGAACTGAAGCTTTCTCATCAATCCCACAACAAGCCAAATTTTTCAAAATCCAGTTATTGCAGGGACAGAAAGTGAGATTAAATCTTCTGAACAGGGGAATAGACAGCAAAACAAACATCACTTCCCTATGCTATCCAAAGCTTTAAAATATTTTTGGCTGGAGTTACACTTTAAAAACGTACCTGTTCAGCAAATTCAACTTCAAAACAAATATACACCACCCATCTTGTTCGTACCTTGATGACTGCCTATATATGAGGATCCTTGTTAAGCCCAGCACCTTGTTTATTTCTTACAGCGATCAGTTAGATGAATTATTGCTGCATATTAATTGGTCTAGGATGCTAGGGCGCTTCTATACAGCCACATAATACAGCTCAAACTGGCACTGCTGGCCATGGTTTCCCAAGCTTCCCTGTGCCCCATTTCCCACCCCAAAATGTAGAGAAAGCCTGAAGCTGTCTCCAATCCAAAACTGTTGCATTCTGAATGACACAATCCAAAAAGAGGGCAGCCTTCAGCAACAGTATGGAGGCTTTCTCTGTATTTGGGGGGAAGGAAATGGGGTTCAGAGAGTCTTGGGAAGCACTGCCATGCCACCATGGCCCCCAACATGTCCTCCCTCCTCCCCTTATCACATGGTGGGGACGGGAAAGGATGCATTGGTTCCCTTTTCTACCCCCATCAGATGGCAAAAAGGGCGGCAACATGTGTTGCCCTACCGCCCTTTCTACCATCACACTTTCCTCCTCTGTGGTGGAGGACAAAGCTCCTTTTGGCACTTCGTCTCCATTTCGGGAGGAAAGTGGATAGGGTTCACCATGCATTGTGTGGTGGCACATGGTAGGCTCCGCACAAGCCACAAAATAAAGCTGCTAAACAGGACATTTTGCCCTTTGTGAAGGGCTCCCTAGTCTTTGGCTCTGAATTTTCTGTTCAGTCTGTTAAATGAGATATCTCCTGTATAAATCTTGAAAACAAAATCTCAGTGAAACAGATGCTGAGGTATCTTGCCTAATTTAAGTTTAGTCATGTATTTCAGCTCATTCCCAAGTACTTGTTGAAAGATAAAAAAGAACATACTAATGAGATATCTAAAATCTATTCACAACTCATAGGTCTTAGTAAGTCTTTAGTGGGGTTAAATAAAACAGCATATATAGATAGACTTCTATTTTTTACAAACAAGTGCACTCTGACAGGAGTGCCTTTGCAGAGATAAAGCTTATGTTCCCATTCTGTACCTATTCATAGAGGTGTATGATCTAGCCACAGTGATACATGCCTTGGTTACGTTGAAATTGGATTATTGTAAAATAAACTGTTGGGTCTGCCTTTTCAAGAGTGTTCAGAAACTTCAATTTGCCCAAAGAGTTTCAGCCAAACCTTTGTCTGTGACGACTTGCTGGTAGCATCATCATGCAATCATAATAATAGGCTAACACTAGTGGCTGAGGATGTGTTCCAAGGGTACAGTCTTGGCAGTGGCTTCGTAAGTGACTATAGAGACCTATTCTGGATCTGCGTGGTCTTTTACAGTGAGGACATCGATTTCCAGATGGAAGGTGGTCTTGACAAGGGTTTGCTTGATGTGCCTCCCTCTTGGCATGTTTCTCCCTGGGAGCATACAATACCTGCATTACAGAAGTTCACTCAGATCTGAGGCAAAACATCCAGCAAAACCCCCGCCATTTTGGGATCATTACTAGCTTGTCCCCTCCCCGGGCTACTGGATCCCGAAGAGGCAGGATGGCTGTGAAGATTGATCCTCGGAATCACATATGGGGATCCCAAGAGTCATTCCATACAGACCCCATACCTGGAACTGTGTGGACCTTCCTGGAAGTTCTGCATCTTCCCAGCTATTTTTTAATCCAGAATAAACCTGGATTCCTAAGGACCTCATCAGATTGCTGTGGGGCAGCGGGCCAATTTGCCAGGCTTTGTGGTAAATCAGCGAGGCAATCCCAGCACCCCGTACCCTGCCTCACCCACAGCGACGCTTTCCCATCACACATGAGAAAGCATAGCCAATGGCTTCCCCCTGCACTGGCCCCGTTGCTCCCTACAGAATGCATAAAACCTGTGTTCTGAGGGAAGTGTCCTACCATGCTGTCAGGATGATACCTCCATGGAGCCCCAGTGGAAGTTGCCATATGTCATGTGATGGCATCTGGCAGGCTCAGAAAAGGAAGTATCCTGGTAGCATGCTGGGATGCTAATTTTCCTCTGTGTGATGAGGTTGCAGGTTTACTTCAGGCTAAATTGGACTAGCTTGATGTATTTTTTGATGCCTCAGGCTAATCCATTTTGCAGCCCGCATTTTAGGACTATGTAGAAGAGGCCTAAATTGAGTCTTAGTATTATAACTGTGCAGTGTCAAAAGGGCGCTGAAGCTTATAAAGCTCCTGCCAGGTTGTTCTTGGGACTAGCTGAAGTTTTGCAACCAACAAAAAGGCTATACATGTGCTGAAACTTTCTTCTGCTATTGGGGCTTTATGTTGGAACCATAACTTATGTAAGCTTCCTACCGCGTTTACTAGGTGGGTTGCATGGACAGACCGTAGCAATAGTTTCCGGGAATGAGAATAGGTTCCTGCTACATGGTTGGCTGTTTGGTTCCTGTGAAAGTTGCCATATGTAACCACACAGGTTTTTGATCAATTTTTAAAAGAACACATTTGCACCCAGACCATTTGTTTGAAGGCTGACTACCCCCAAATTTCCATACAGTGGGCTTGGTGATATAAATACTACTTACCAGAATGTATATGCAGTAAAACAAAATTGCTGAGAACTTGAAATTCTTTTTAAACGAATGACACATCTGGAAACTGAGGAGAGTGGTGAAAGATGCTTGTATTTGCACTACGTGATGAAATGTGTATTCTCTCTTTATCTCTTGAATATCTTTTATGCTAGAGAATAATGAATAGTCTTTTAGTCAAGGATGATCATTGTGCTTTTTAAAGAAAAATCCTTGAGTTCATGGTTTCCAAAACAGTCTGTTAACAGTTTGCACCTGGTAAAGCTGTGCCATTCACCAGTTTCAGTGAGTCAGGATACATTATCAAGGCATTATGTTCTTCTAGATGTTTTTGGATGTGTCACCAGATTTTACTGTATAGCAAAAAAACTTTATCCATGGAAAAATCATGCAGAAGAAAATGGACTGAGAATGCTTCATTTTGCTGTCTATGTGTTTCACAATGAAGCTCTTTTAGTTTTAAGGAGGAAAAGAGGTGGTCTTTTAAATTTCTAATTGTTTTCTCCAGTTAAGCAATGAAGATAGAATCATAGTTAGAAGAGACCACATGGGCCATCTAGACCAGTTGTTCTTAACCTGGTGTTCCCAGATGTTTTTGGCCTATAACTCCCAGAAAGACCAGCCAGGTTATCAGCTGTTAGGATTTCTGGGAGTTGAAGGCCAAAAACATCTGGGAACCCCAGGTTGAGAACCACTGATCTAGACCAACCTCCAATCAAAGTGCCCCTGGCAGATCCAGCCTCTGTTTAAAATCCCCCAAGAAGGAGCTTCCACCACACTCCAAGGCAATGAGTTACATTGTTTAACAGCTCTTACAGATGTTTATTATGTCTAAATAATGTAGTTTCCTAATTTCTAGGTTTCTCCTGTGGTTCACTGAAGTTGACAAAGTTAGTGTTGCTTGAATGACTTCGTTCCATACTTCCTCATTTTCACATATTTGGGGTTATTTTAAATAGAGCCTTAATTCTGAATGTCTTTACACTTGTCATTGTGTAAATACATTTCTCCTACAACTGTACCATTCTTGCAGTTCCTAGATCACTGATCAATTTACTCAACATTTTCCCACAATTTAGGGGACAGTTCTGTTTTCTGGACTCCTCCCCCATCCAAGTGAGAGTCTGCACATCAAAATGCTCTTTTTGCATTTCTCTTAGATCCCTAATAACTAAATATGTCATGATACAATCTGGATCCAGGGATCTTCTTTGGATATGTAATTGGAATGAGGCCACACTGAGTTCTGCAATTTAATGGAAATAATTTCGGCGATCTTAAGGTGAACCTATCATGAGGGCATGAGACAAATTTGTTCAGTTGGAGTTTGTCTTTGCCTTAGTATAAGGCTGAGAGAATGTGACTTGTCCAGAGTCATCCAGTGGGTTTCATTGCCGAGTTAGGATTTGAACCCTGAGTAGTATTGAGTAGTTCAATATTCAAACAGCTTACAAACTGGTTTATGTTAACTTGAAGCTATGAGTGAAAAGGTTTTTATTTAAGACTTTGTTTGAAGTTAACCCCAATCTCCAAGGAGTGTGAGCTGTTTATACAGGGATACATTATTTTTAAAAGTCCAAAATGGCCTTTGGATTGTTATAACTAATACAAGTGCAGCACCATCTGCTTAAATGAATGATGGGTGTATTTATATATCTGTTCACTCTATCTAGGCAGATAATTTAGCTTTAGCAGATACATGCATGTGTTCGCAAGCATTTCCCCTTCCAAAGATACATAGATATCTCAATAATCTTTTCTTCCTTTATAAAGCTGATGACAATATTCATATAATAATGACTAGGTTAAGAGACAAAAGCTTGTTGAGGCCCAACAGAGAACTCAAGCCCAAACTACATGTTATTGTGCAAATATAACCAACCTGGTGGCTCACATTGGTTGAGTACTGTATCCATTATCTACATAACATGATTTTGTGGAAATGGGATCTAAGTCTAAACACATAATGCATTTCTGTTTGATATATATCTTATGAGGGCGATTTTGTACAATATATTTGTAATAACCTTTTGCATGAAACAAAGTTTGTGTAATTGAACCATTAGAAAACAAAAGGGTCATAATTCCAGCCACCCATGTAGACAAATTTGGATTTTGAAATATTTTGAAAATATGTACCTGTACTGGTAAACATGTACCTGTACTGAGGTCGAATTTAGAATAGGATTGCCGTTAAAGAGGGCCCATGCCTGGCGAGCATTTACGCTAAAACCTAAAGAACCCAAATGAAGAACACACCTACCAAGGGTGAAAGCAGCCATAGAGGTTTATTCGCAATCTGGCCAGAAAGGATTCAATTATGGCTAGCACCAAAAATACAAGCATAAAAACATACATTGTACAGACATGAGTTTATATACATTTTACATCTATTCAAGTTATATGTGAAAAAAGCTTCTGAAGGAGGTTGGCTGCTGTTGGTCCATTGTGTGTGTGTGTGTGGGGGGGGGGGGGTGTCACGGAGACCTCATGGAAAGGGAAGAGAATTAATTATATCTCATTTTGTTTAGGTGTCCCTTGTGAACTATAAATCTCAGGGGTGGGGGTGCATTGTTTGACAACAATTTTGAGGCATTCACCTCAAATGGTAAGTGATGGGAGGTAACAGTGGTAGACTTCTGGTTGCTTTTTCTAACGTAATAGCTATTCCCCTATGCTGGAACACAGAGTTATTTATTCCATATTGTTACAATTTGACAGGGAGAGTCCCAATGTATCTTCTGTCAACTCACTTTTAGTTGCTTTTAAAACATTTCACTTTCTCTCTCTGCCTTCATATTTCCTAATTTTCTTACAAAGTGAGTTCAAATTCACAATTAGTTTACATTCAATTAATTTTGCAATGGGGAGAAATGGGTGGAATTCTGATCTTTTTACCTCCAGGGAAAAGAAAACTGCTTCATCCCATCCTAGCTTGTCTGTTCTTCCTTATAATAAGCTTGCCATCTTGACCACACTCTAATGTTGCTTGCCCACATATGTCCCAGTTTTCATCTGTGAAATATTGGAAGTTATATTATTCCACATAACCTATTATACACCTTCTGAACTAGCTCCTCGCCCCAGGAGTGGAAGAAAATTTTAGTGGTGAAATAAGATTCAGCTGCCAGTAGAGTTATTACAGACAATAGTTAGCAATATGGACCTGATAATTGTTTCCACGTATTGTAAACTGCTTCACTGCTTTTAAGTTTCCAAATTAAAAACTATGGCCTGTTGCTTAGCACTTACTTCTTTGAACTCAATGTTGGAAAGGGGCCAGCCTTTCTTTCAGTCCAATGTTTGAATGACAGATCATCAAGAATAAAGCATAGCAACTCTGAAATGGCAGGTGAACTAGATATTGTTTGACCTCTTCACAGGATGGTGTTCTGTGTGGGTGTATTCATGGAGTGATGCAAAGCTTACTATCCAGCAGGTAGAAATGACCATATTATTATTGTTAGCAGGTTCTTTTAGAAATCAATCCTACATAGCTTCTCTTTTGTTTATTCGGTCCAATAGGCTGAGCAATAGTCAGGTGGTACCAACTGTGTTTCCCAGTATTACTATTCATTTACAGCACAAAATATGTTATTTTCCTTTAACAGTTTAAAGGAAAAGAAAAAGTGGGTTCTTTCCCAGGGTCTAGGAGTCTTCAGACATATATTTCCTTTCATCAGAAATGTGCCTTTCTAATATTGGCATTTAACATTCTTTTTTAAAAAGTATGCATTGTTAACAAAGCCTTTTGTGTTTCTTTTCATTCTCTTAAAAGCAGAAGCAGTGGGTATTGGGCATTTTAAAAATATTTGGGATTTTTCATCAAAGCAAAAGCTTTCATCTGAAGATCTTTTTAAGGCCCATTGTTGAAACAGAAAAGCCATGTAATAGTGTGCATGGGTAGCATTTGTAAAAGGCTATTCTATAAGAGAAGGTCAAAAGGACAAAATTTGTTGAGGCTATAGGAAGCATGTATGTTTGTGTGTGTGTGTGTGTGTGTGTGTGTGTGTGTGTGAGGGGATCACTAGATGAGCCATTCCTAGCGTTTCTGGTATTGTTGAGTTAGCTTTACTATAGAAAAATAGAATAAAATAGAGAGTTGGTGTGAATCAGAAGTCTATTGAATAAAATAGTAAATAATGCATTGCATACAAATGTTGAGTGCAGTGTGTGTTTGTACAATAAGGCATTTATTTAGGTATAAGCAAGATAAGGAAAGCCCTACTGGATATACTGCCTCTGATTCTAATATATTGCAACTGTTAATAATTAATTACTTGCAGCAGTGACCAATATCTTTATCTTTCATTAATTTGTCTAATTCACACTTAAAGAGTTTTCAGTGACAAATCATCACCACATCAGGATGAACTGCATTCAAGTTTAACATGTGCTGTGTGACATAATAGTTCCTTCTTTCAGTTTCACTGGATGGCTGTAGGTTTTAGTGTTATGTAACAAGGAGAAAGTTTATTTGAATAAGAAGAGGATTTCTCTCTTTTCTCTCTCTCATATTTTATGTAATTTTATATATAAATCATGTGTTGTCAAAGACTTTCCATCCGTGTTTTTGTGTCCCTAGTTTCTGAGGTTTTTTTCCTCCTAAACTCATTCACCTCAAACATTGCAACCTCTCCTCTAGTTGAATTGCTCTATCATTCTATTTGTTTTTTGTATCTTATCCAAGTCTGCAGTATATTTTCAACATTAATTACCTTTTAATTCTAAATTATTATTTAAAAATTGTGTTGCTTCTCTATGCTCTGCCTGTCAAAGGACAGACGCCAGCCAGTTAGATAAATATAGTTTATTCAAAAATAACTCAAAAAAGCTCAGCACAAAGTCCAGAGAGCTCACAATACTTTAACTTCAGTGTGAATTAACAGTTCAGAGCAAGAAACCCCAAAAATGCAAACCGGAATATAATCCGGATTATCCGGAGATATAATCTGGATTAAAACCAAAGTGCTTGGAAACAGCTCAAAATTGCAAGGCAAAATCAAAACAGCAAAACAAACAAGGGCAAGAATTCCCAAGGCTCAAAACATCCCCAAAACCCAAAAGTACAGCAAAAAGCCCAAAACTAAAAGAAAGCCCAAACCGGGCTAAAGTTCTTCACCAAAAGCGGCGCAGGCAAACAATGTTGGAAAACGCTGAGGCAATGGCGATGAGCCGCTGCGGAGTCGAAAGCCAAGCCAGATGTCAGGGGAGTGAAATGTTGTAGCGAAGTCAAACTGGTCTGGAGTCAGGATTGGAGAACAGTGTCTGAGTCGAAGGTGAAGCCAGTGGTCAGCAACAGAAGTCAGCCACAAACACGGGAATGATGCCAAGCCGAGTTTAAGAGCGAAGATATATGCCAAGTCGAGTTCCGGTCCAAGGTCCAAAGGGTGAAGTCATCACAGTGAGGTCCACGTTGCGGGATAACACAAAGAACCAAGACAATGGAGGCGAGCAGCAGCTAATGCAAAATAGTAATAACAATGCAGTCCACACAGAAAACCCACACAGTTCCAGCCCTCCGTCGTAGAATAACCCGGATCAAACTTACATCGGGTGCAAAGTCCCAAGCCAGTCTTCGGAGTCAAATACAGGAAACCCAATGGCGCCCATCAACACCTTACCACACGCAAGGAACAATGGCCAAAAAGCCCCCAATTTATTTAGTTTTCCTTGGGCATCCAAACAACCAACGCCTTAGGATCAGGTGTCCCAAACTCCTCAGCATCCATGAGCCCAGTTTCCTCCCCAAGATCCTCCGGAGCCTGTGCCCAGTTAATGCCAACCCCTTCCGCCACCACCGGGTCCTCAACAGTCATTTACACCTCAGGATTCCCTTCCAACTCCCCAAATGAATCCTCATCTGAAGATTCCTCATCTATCTCCCTGACTCTCTTCCTATGTAAATCTTCCAGCGAGCCCTCCTCGCGATGATTCTTCCTTCCCCTCCTGATCCTACCATTATCACTCACAGCCTCAGAAGACTCATTCACAACACTGCCTCTGTTACATTAAGTTTCCTGGGAAACTGAGAAATTCCCTTTGCTGGGGGCAGAATGGACAGGAAGAATTGGATAACTGTATACTTGAATGATGAAAGTATTCTAACCTGAAAAACAGCTAGTATTTAGGCTATGACATAATGGTCAACAGTTAATGCTCCATAATTTTTTGTGGGCAGTCCATTTTTGCTGCTTTTTCCAGCCTGACAATAAGACAGAAAAGCAAGAATTGCTTCAGGGGTCTTGTTAGGGTTACTGCTTTGAGTTTGCTGAACAAGATGCGTAGGATATACTCAGCTGGTGATGCTGCTTTCCAGTGCTGGCAGTATGACTCCATCTACACTTAGGACCTCATCACGTTGAGGTCCTTGATGTGGGGAACAATAGGAGGACCCTTAGGGCAGCGAGGCAAATTGTGGGGCAACAAGACAAATCTTTCACTCGGCACCTCGCATCGTCCACACCATCTGCTTGCCCATCACACACTGGAAAGCATACCTCTCTGGTGCGCTCCCGTGTTGTCTCCATGATTCCCAATCTGAACACGGGTAGCTCCACCAGAGGTAGATGTGCATCATGTGATGAGATCCGGCAGGCCCCATGCCAGCTACGTTGGTGAAGTGTGGTAGAACAGAGAATTTCAGTAATGTGATGAGGTCCTAAATCTCAGGAGTGTGAACTATCAACTTTTTCCAGAAAGCCTAATTATATCTTCCATTTCATTTTCATGGAGCTTACACAAGGATCCTGTATACACATGTTCTGAAAATAAAAGATATATATCAAGTAGTTCTAGTCTCTGTAGTGGGGCTATTCTTACATGTCACTAACAGAGATAGTGGGGCTTGTTTAAAGCATTCAGATAATTTCTGAGTGTGGAGGCACTGATAGGGATCAGGACAGGAAAGTTACTTCCTTCAAATTGTGGGAAAAATTAAATTCTGTACATAACATTGTCCCTAAGATTTGTAATAAAATCTTCTGACATAATCTGTTGTCAAAATATTTTTCCATCATTCTTCCTCCATAGGCCTTTCCCTAATTCATGCTTTGCTGTGGAACCCTCACAATTATTTTAATTCACTGTTTCTTCACATACTTGAAGCCTTGTGCCTCTCCCATTTCATAGACTTTGCTCATTATAGTCAATGCTGGTTTCAGTTACTGCTGCTGCTTTTACTGTATCCTGTGCACTTAGGCTAACCTAGATTCCACAGAATCCATTGATAAAACCAAATCTTTGGTGCTTTGGATTTGATCTTGCAAAATGTCCTCTCCAAAGGGACACAATATAATTAATTCAAATTACCTATGCTCTGGCTTTTCTGTATTTTATTATCTGTGGGTCTGTATGGAGCTGCTAACACCTATTTTGGGCCCGGAATCATAGTAGAATAGATTAATGAAGTAATAATGTACTCCTTCATCCTTATATCTATTAGGAATTCAGAACACAGAGCTACACAACTAAGCAGAGGTAATTGGTATACTTTATCAGCAAAGAAAGCTTTTAGGTAGGTAATTTACAAGCATTTTTGTTGTTTTATGGAAGCCTTGGGGAAGATATGTTGTCTGGGAAATTCCCTATCACGTATTTTTGGGTGGCAGCAGAAATTAGAAATATTTTATTTCTTTAGAGACAGAGGATAGAACAGGAAGAAAGAAATAATTTCTACTACCAATCTCTTATGTCAGTAAGAAAAAAATAACCCCCACCCCATCCATCTTCTTTTCTTAATTTGTGAAATAGGATAAGTCAATTCCCTGCTTCAGCAGAATGATGGTTAATTTTGCATTCTGCATTTTTCATCTTACAACCTAAATATTCCAAAACACATCTTTATGTTGCATTGCACAGTATAATGTAATTCCTGCCAAGAAGAGTGTGAGAGACAGAAGGTCCCTCTACAATAACCAGGAACAAAATCCCATGAAAGACTACCAGATGAATAAGTGATTAACTGGGTTGTCATTTTTCAAACATTTTCACAAATGCAAGCACTTGTCATGATGGCTCAGCAAAACTCTAAAATCTAAAGGAGATTGAATATAAATTCTCTCCCATTCTGAAGTAGACACATTTGTTGAATCATTGATATGCAGGTTCCTTGTGCTACTTACCATGAGGTATAATATCACCAAACCAAGAACTGATTGACAGTTCTTCCACAAGATTTTGGCGGGGGGGACGACGACGACGACACTGTGCTGCACATGTTTCAGTTTTACTTTGGGGCAGGTCTCTGGCAGTGATGCTGGAAATTTAAGGACCCTTCCACACAGCCATATAAGAATATCAAGGCAGATAATCCACAATATCTGCTTTGAACTGCTGAGTCCACTCTGTCATATAATCCAGTTCAATGTGGATTTTATACAGTTGTTTGGAAGGGTCCTATGACTTCACTTCCTTGGCCATTGCCTTATTTTGGATCTCCTTGAGTTTCTATCTTGTCTGCGGGGCTGATTAACATGCAAGATACAGTTTTTTTATTTGTATGTTACACACTGTAACAGTCTGTTACAATATGGGGTAGCAATGGAAGTCTTAAAGTAGTCTAAAGTGTGATGATGCTGTACATGACCCCAGGTATATAAAACAGATATACAAATCAAACATTTATGGATAATAAGTCAGCATTTGCAAGGTTTGTTAAACAGGCTGATTTTCTTTTTTTGGGGATACAGCTGAAGCATCTTTTGCAGAGTCCATTGTAAACACTTCTTGTGTTGCTAACAGATTTGTGTAAATGGGTGGCATTCAGAAACATTTTATTGTTGCCAAATTTTTCATGAGCCCAACATTGAGCTAAGCTAGGGGACCCAGTGCTCTAGTATACTAGCTGGCTTACATTTCCACACAAACTGACATTTTTCTGTTTCTGAATGGAATACTGAAATGGTTGGGTGAATTTCAGCTCAGTTCTATTTAACATCTTTGTTAAGCACTTGTGAAAGTGTTTTTAATCCAATTCAGGGTGGCTGCATCTCCATAGTGGGTAGTACCAAAGGTAAAAAGCAGGTATTTTAGCCTTTTAGAAGGAGAAAAACCTTATACAAAAGCTGGAAAACCACCAAAGAGTCATGGAGGAAGATATAGAGAAGAGGGCACTGTCATCTGGGGGACTGGATTGGTAAACCTAGAAAGGAAGATTTGCCATTGATACTGAGATTACCCATCCATATCTATAAGAGGTCCCACAGTCATAGCACTGTAATGCTGTTGGTCGTTGTTAACTCTATTACTCCTTCATACTGAATACCAAGGACCTAAACCAGTGCTTCTCATCAGTAATGGACTTGATGAGGGCTAATAAGTTGAAATTAAATCCAGACAAAACAGAGGTGCTCCTGGTCAGTCGGGGGGGGGGGGGGTAAATCAGGGTGTGGGGTTGCAGCCTGTGTTGGATGGGGTCACACTCCCCCTGAAGACACAGGTTCGCAGCCTGAGGATGATCTTGGACTTTTCACTGATCCTAGAACACCAGGTATCGGCAGTGGCCATGAGTGCCTTTGCACAATTAAAACTTGTGCACCAGTTACGTTCATACCTTGAGACGCCTGATCTGGCCATGGTAGTCCATGCCTTAATCACATCCTGTTTGGACTACTGCAGTTTGGACTACATGGGGCTGCCTTTGAAGATTGTTCGGAAGCTGCAAATGGCCAAAGATCAGCAGCCAGGTTACTACCTGAAGTGCTGTACAGAGAAAACCACTCCCATGTTGCAGCAGCTCCACTGGGTGGTCATCTGTTTCCGGGCTAAATATAAAGTACTGGTCATCTATATTGTCAGGACCCAGGCTGCAGAGCACCAATAACCATACACAGAGGCCAGAATCTATCTAATATCTTTATTGAAGGAATATATAAAGTTAATAAAAACAAGTGTAGAAAATAGTCCAGAAGTAGACCTTTCAGGAAAGGGCAAAATTAGTCCAAAGAAGCAATGTCCAATATGAAATATTAAGGTCCAAAGTTGTAATCCAATAACCGAAACACTCACTTTGCCAAGCAAAGTGAGGGGAGATGACAAGGTCCTTTAGTCCATGAAACTAGAGCGAGGCTAGGAAGCAACTTGGTTCTTGGAAAAACAAGGCTTGGTTCAAGGCAACAAGAAAACGAAGAACAAGAACAAGATCCGTGGTAATTACTTGGCAAGGTCCGGGAAACAAGGCAAGGCTGAGTCCTGGAAAGCAAGGCAAGATCCATGGGGCAAACAAGGCTGAAAACGAAGGCTTGGAATCAGGAACAAAGGCTTGGAAGCGGGAGTAGCTGTCCACACACGCTACTCCGGTAGCTGACGAATTGACTCCGCAAGATCCCTTTGTGGGTAAAACACCTAAATAGGGTCCCGTTTTCCCGCCAAAGAGCAGTTCTCTGGAGAACCAGAAACGAAAGCTATTCTCTGAGTCCAGATGCATGACTCCTTAAAGTTTCCCATGGGAAGCAGGCTTAATCAGCTGAATGCTTAGCAGCTATCCTAGCACTCCTGCGAGACGCCTGTTCGACTCCCCTCTGTTGTTTACAAAAATCATGGCGAGAAAACGGGGGAGATTTTGGCTCAGGGCTTGTTTGACAGACTTCTGGAATACAAACCTCCTGCAGGTGCAAAGGCTCCATTTCTGGCTGAGATAGTTCCTTTTCTGGCTGAAGTGGTGGAAAACCCAAGTTTTCCTCTTCATCTGTCACAACAGCACTAGGAACAGGACTACATGGCCCATGAACCATCACACTATCCCCCTCCTCAAGCCCCCTCTCAAACTGGGACTCTCTCCCCGAGGCGCGAGGCCGCGGCTTGGCGGGATAGGTCTGATGGAAGCGGCGGGTTAATTCGGGGGCATGGACTGTGGAAGCGTCTTCCCAAGAACGTTCCTCGGGGCCAAAACCCACCCAGTCAATGAGATATTGAAGGCGGCGGCGGTGAAAACGAGAATCCAAAATGTCCTGAACCTCAAACTCCTCCTCCCCATCCACCAAAACAGGAGTGGGAGCCGGCCGGTCTGCATCAGGGCGCACACCATCCGCCGGAAGGAGCAGGGAGCGATGAAACACTGGATGAATGCGCATAGAGCGCGGGAGTTGGAGTTTGAAAGTCACGGGGTTAAGTTGCGCCACCACTGGATAGGGGCCAATGAAACGGGCATCTAATTTCCGGCAAGGGCGATGGGAGGGCAAAAAGCGAGTGGACAGAAGAACCCGGTCTCCTACCTTGATTTTGGGCCCTGGCTGGCGATGTTTGTCAGCGTGGCGTTTATAGTCCTCTTTGGCTTGGTCCAGTTGCTGGAGCAAAAGTTGTTGCACCGCTGTGAGTTCCTGCAGCCAGTCCTCTGCTGCGGGAACTTCTGAGGTTTCAATGACAGGAGGAAAGAAACGTGGATGGAAGCCGTAGTTTGCAAAGAACGGGGTTTCTTTAGTAGAAGCCTGGACCCCATTGTTGTAGGCAAACTCTGACAGCGATAACAGGGAAGCCCAATTGTCCTGCTGGTAGTTCACATAACAGCGAAGGTATTGTTCCAAAGTGGCATTGGTGCGCTCAGTTTGCCCATCTGTTTGGGGATGATGAGCCGAAGATAAACGAGAGTCTATGCCCAATAGTTTTTGTAGTGCTTGCCAGAAACAAGAGGTGAATTGGGACCCACGGTCTGTGACCAAACTCTTGGGCAATCCATGCAATCTGAAAACATGTTGGAGGAATAGATCTGCAGTCTCTTTGGCCGTGGGAAGGCCATCACAGGGAATGAAATGGGCTAACTTGGTGAAAAGGTCCACCACCACTAGGATCGTGGTGAATCCAGAGGAAGGTGGTAGATCAGTGATGAAATCCGCAGAGATTATTTCCCAAGGGTGGGATGGGGTAGGGAGGGGGTGCAGAAGCCCTGAGGGCTTTTCCCTTCTTGTCTTGGAGCGCTGGCATACTGGGCAGGTGTTGACATATTTTTCCACATCTTTGCGGATCTTGGGCCACCAGAAATCTCTTAGGATCAAATGCATGGTTTTGAATAGTCCGAAATGCCCTGCTGGCTTGCAGTCATGACACAGACGAAGTGCTTTTTCCCTGCCCGGTCCTGGGGGGATGTAAACATGATTTCTATAGCAAAGTAGCCCATCCTTAAGCGAAAAGGGAAAATGTAGTCCTTGGCGAAGTTGGTCCTGTGCCCAGGCATCTGCTTGCTGACTAGCCCTGATTTCCTGAGCACAAAGGGGCCCTGGAGTAGAGGGAGTTGATTCAATGGGAGTGGATTTGGTGTTTCCCACTGTGAGCGTGGCAAAGTTCTCGGGCTGTAGCAGCTGGGACTCAAAGGTCTCCTTGCGCCCTGCAGCGTATTCCTGTTTCCGTGACAGAGCATCTGCTTGCTTGGTCTGGGCTGGGGTTACATAATGAATTTGGAAGTTAAAACGTTCAAAGAATAAAGCCCAGCGTTGTTGCCTCTGATTTAGCTTGCGGGCAGTTCTTAGATGCTCTAGATTCCGATGATCAGTATGGACTTCAATGGGAAATTTGGCCCCTTCTAACCAATGTCTCCAAGTTTCAAAGGCTGCCTTTATGGCCAAAAGTTCCTTTTCCCAAATGGTGTAATTCCTCTCTGGTGCGGTCAATTGACGGGAATAAAAGGCACAAGGATGGAGATGATCTCCCACTGGTTGTAGGAGTACAGCCCCAATTGCCACATCGGAGGCGTCCGCCTGCACAACAAAAGGGGTTTCAGGATCTGGATGCTGAAGGATTGGCTGGGACGTGAATAATTTCTTTAGTTGCTGGAACCCTTTCTCTGCTTGATCTGTCCAGCGGAAAGGCTGTTTCCCACGGATGCAGCTGGTGATTGGGTCAGACCAGCGGGCAAAGTCTGGAATGAACTTGCGGTAGTAGTTCGCGAACCCCAAGAATCGTTGCACCTCTTTCTTGTTGGTTGGCGCCCGCCATTCCAATACTGCTGAAACCTTTGCCGGGTCCATGGAGAGCCCTAGTGGCGAGACGCGGTACCCCAGGAAATCTACCTCTTGTAGATCAAAAGCGCATTTTTCCAGCTTGGCATAAAGTCCATGATCCCGCAATCGTTGTAACACCATTCTGACGTGGTTCTCATGTTCTGATTGTGATCTAGAAAACACCAAAAAATCGTCCAGGTAGATGATCAAGAACCGATCTAGATAATCCTGAAAGATGTCATTGACAAAATGTTGGAACGTTGCGGGAGCTCCACATAAACCATAATTCATAACTCGGGACTCGAATAATCCGAATTTAGTCTGGAAGGCGGTCTTCCACTTGTCCCCTTCTCTGATGCGAACTAGATTATAAGCCCCCCGAAGATCCAGCTTGGTGTAGACCTTGGCTCCTCGAAGTCGGTCTAGTAGGTCCGAGATTAAGGGCAGGGGATAGCTGTTCCGCTTAGTGATATTGTTCAATGCTCTATAGTCCACCACCAAGCGTAAGTCCCCTGACTTCTTTTTCACAAACATCACTGGGGAAGCGGCTGGGGATTGAGAGGGTCTGATGAATCCCTTGCGAAGGTTTGACTCTATGAACTCCCTGAGAGCTTCTTGCTCCGGTTCAGTCAGGGAGTAGAGATGTCCTCGCGGGATCGGGGCCCCCTCCACCAAGTCAATGGCACAGTCATAAGGTCTATGTGGGGGTAATCTCTCGGCTTCTGTTTCATTGAATACATCCCAATATTCTGAGTACTTCTTGGGCAAGGTGATAATGGGTTCAGTGTCTGTGGCATGGCAGACCTTGGCTACAAGGCAATGGTTTTGGCAATATTTTGAAGCAAACTGCAGTTCTCTGTTGGACCAGGAGATGCTTGGGTCGTGGAGTGTCAGCCATGGAATTCCCAAAATCACAGGGAAATGGGGAACCTCGGTAACAAAGAAGGAAATCTCTTCCATATGTTCCCTTATCCACATTCTGGTGGGTTCCGACCACTGGCTTACTGGACCCGTCTTGAGGGGGCGGCCATCGATGGCTTGCACCACACGGGCGTTCTTGAAATCGTGATATTGTAATCCCAGAGAGTCAGCATACTCTCTATCAATGAAGTTGTTTGTGGCTCCTGAGTCTATCATGGCATGGACCATGACGGGCCCTTTTTTTGCTGACCACAAGGTGACCACTAGAAGAAATAGGACCCCGGTTGGCGGCTCTTGAGTGGGTTTTTTGACCGGGTTGGCGAGCCTCTCTACGCCCGGTCGCTGGCTTCCCCCGCCGGCTGTGCGCCCGCCGCCTCAGACGTCTTCGTCTCCGTGGAGGACGCCGCCACCAGTCGTGCGGCGGGCTTCCCCTTGGCTGGACACTCTCTGGCGAAGTGGCCCCCGTTTCCGCAGTACCAACAGAGATTTAGGCGTTGGCGGCGGGCCTTCTCGGCGGCATCTAATCTGGGACGCACATTGCCCAACTGCATCGGCACCTCCTCGCTCCCTCTGGGGTATGGGGCTGGTGGCGGGGGTCTCCATACTGGACGCGGCTGGACGCCGGTGGGAGCGGGAGGTTTCGCCCCAGCTCTACCGCTCTGGCCTCGGACCCATTGTTTTCTGTTGGCAAGCATGACTTCAGCTTGTAAACATTGATCAATGAGTGCTTCAAGAGAGTGGGGGGGATCCACCTTGGAAATTTCCTCCAACATCTCGATGTTGAGACCCTCCCGAAATTGACCTCTGAGGGCTATGTCGTTCCATCCGGTGCTGTGGGCCAGCACTCGGAACTCGGCTATGTACTGGGACAATGGTCTGTCCCCCTGAGAGAGGCGCCGGAGTTTATGGCCGGCTGCCTCCAAATTGTCTTCGATCCCCCAAGTCGCCTTAATGTGATCCAAGAAGTGTTGCGCTGATCTTAGATGTGGGGAAACTTGGTCGAACAGTGCCGTCGCCCAGTTGGCCGCTGGCCCGTCTAAAAGGCTGTAGATCCACGCCACTTTGATGTCTTTTTGGGGAAACTCGGCATTGCGGGCCTCTAGATAAGCCTGGCATTGGCGACGGAAAACATGAACCTTAGAAGCTTCTCCAGAAAACTTGGTTGGCAACGCCAGGGCCGGGAGACGGATTCCGCGTTCCTTCAAACCCTTTATTTCTCCCTCTTGCGCATTGAGCTTATCACGGATGCGGTGCACTTCCTCCTTGTCGATGGTGTAGCTGAGTGGCTGGCCTCCCGGTCCGGCTCCGGTAGACATTCTGGCCTAGGTTAATTGGTGCTTAGGGTGGCGGAGTCAAACTGTCAGGACCCAGGCTGCAGAGCACCAATAACCATACACAGAGGCCAGAATCTATCTAATATCTTTATTGAAGGAATATATAAAGTTAATAAAAACAAGTGTAGAAAATAGTCCAGAAGTAGACCTTTCAGGAAAGGGCAAAATTAGTCCAAAGAAGCAATGTCCAATATGAAATATTAAGGTCCAAAGTTGTAATCCAATAACCGAAACACTCACTTTGCCAAGCAAAGTGAGGGGAGATGACAAGGTCCTTTAGTCCATGAAACTAGAGCGAGGCTAGGAAGCAACTTGGTTCTTGGAAAAACAAGGCTTGGTTCAAGGCAACAAGAAAACGAGGAACAAGAACAAGATCCGTGGTAATTACTTGGCAAGGTCCGGGAAACAAGGCAAGGCTGAGTCCTGGAAAGCAAGGCAAGATCCGTGGGGCAAACAAGGCTGAAAACGAAGGCTTGGAATCAGGAACAAAGGCTTGGAAGCGGGAGTAGCTGTCCACACACGCTACTCCGGTAGCTGACGAATTGACTCCGCAAGATCCCTTTGTGGGTAAAACACCTAAATAGGGTCCCGTTTTCCCGCCAAAGAGCAGTTCTCTGGAGAACCAGAAACGAAAGCTATTCTCTGAGTCCAGATGCATGACTCCTTAAAGTTTCCCATGGGAAGCAGGCTTAATCAGCTGAATGCTTAGCAGCTATCCTAGCACTCCTGCGAGACGCCTGTTCGACTCCCCTCTGTTGTTTACAAAAATCATGGCGAGAAAACGGGGGAGATTTTGGCTCAGGGCTTGTTTGACAGACTTCTGGAATACAAACCTCCTGCAGGTGCAAAGGCTCCATTTCTGGCTGAGATAGTTCCTTTTCTGGCTGAAGTGGTGGAAAACCCAAGTTTTCCTCTTCATCTGTCACAACAGCACTAGGAACAGGACTACATGGCCCATGAACCATCACATATATATATAAAAAATGTAATGTGTGTTATTCCCATGGAGTAAACAACAAAACCACTGAACCAAATCACACCAAATTTGGCCACAAAAGACATAGTCATCCCATCTATGTCTTTCAATTTAAAAACCCCTAGAAAAATAAAGAAAAATTACAGAGGACGAGGAAGAGCCGTCCTCCCCCTGACTGCCAGTCAGGAGGGTAGGTCCCGCCCCCTTTAGGCCTCACTCACTTCATGTCCTAGCCACCCCATCAGCCACAATGGCTGAGGGTTTACTTAGGCCTCTTCCACACTGCCTATAAAAGATACAGATTATACAGATTATCTGATTTGAACTGGATTATATGGCAGTGTAGACTCAAGGCCCTTCCACACAGCTATATAACCCAGAATGCCAAGGCACATAATCCACAGTATCTGCTTTGAACTGGATTATCTTGAGTCCACACTGCCATATAATCCAGTTCAATGTGGATTTTATATAGTTTTGTAGAAGGGGCCTCATATAATCCAGTCCAAAGCAAATGATACAAGATTATAAATATAATATATAAAAATTACTGTGGTATAATAAAACAGAACAATATAATCTCTAAAATCAGGACAGTAAATAAAGAACAACACTTTGAAAACAGGAGAATTCCAGACAGGAAACAATCAGGGCCTGCTAACACCTCCCAACAAATTCTTCCCCCAGGGAGGAATCAGCCTGGCTTTGAAACTACAAGGCCATTCAATGCTAATTGCCCTCTTTCTCTGCACACCTTCCACCTCAGAGTCATTACTATTGTTGTTATTACAGTAGAGTCTCACTTATCCAACACTTGCTTATCCAACATTCTGGATTATCCAATGCATTTTTGTAGTCAATTTTTTCAATACATCGTGATATTTTGGTGCTAAACTCGTAAATACAGTAATTACTACTTATTATTACTGTGTATTGAACTACTTTTTCTGTCAAATTTGTTGTATGACATGATGTTTTGGTGCTTAATTTGTAAAATCATAACCTAATTTGATGTTCAATAGGCTTCTTCTTAATCTCTCCTTATTATCCAACACATTCGCTTATCCAACGTTCTGCCGGCCCATTTATGTTGGATAAGTGAGACTCTACTGTATTACAATTGTTAGGTTGCTGTGAACCGTGAAAATGAATAAAACCAGGCACCCAGCATTACAAAACTCTACAACAAGGACAGTAAATAAAAAACAACACTCAGAAAATAGGGAGCTACCAAACAGGAAACAATCAGGACCATCTAATACATCCCAACAAAGGATTCCCCCAGGGAGGAAACAACCAGGCTTTGAAGCTGCAAGGCCATTCAGTGCCAATCAAGGCGACTAATTACAACATTCATACTTGCTTCCACAAACAAAAACCTACTTAGGACTATTCCACAGCAACGCGTGGCAGGGCACAGCTAGTTACCTATGAATCCTTAAATGGTTCGGGCCCAGACTATTTGAAAAACAGCCTCTCCATATACAAACCAGCCCGAGCACTGTGGTTGACGGGGGAGGCCCTCCTCTTGGTCCCACCCCCATCTCAAGCATAGTTGGTGGGGACGAGAGAGGGGGGCTTCTCTGTGGTTGCCCCCCTTCTCTGGAACTCCATCCCTTAAAAAATTAAAATGGCCCCACCCTCCTCTTTTTAAAAAAGCTTTTTAAAAACTCATTTATGCACCTTAACATATGGAGAGGAGGAAGACTTGCACCTTTATGTGAATATATATCCTCACCTAGATATTGGACACCTACTTCAGCCTGTGCAAATTGTGTGTGATGGGTTATATTATGTTTATTTAAGTTCAATTATGTATTATTTGTATTTAGTTTTATAAGTTTATTTTGAGATTGTTTTATCCACTGTTTTGATTTGATTTATCTTTGTTTTCGGCATTGAATGTTTGCCATTTTGTTACTTTTGTTGGAAACCGCCCTGAGTCCCCTCAGGGAGATAGGGCGGGGTGCAAATAAAATGTTGTTGTTGTTGTTGTTGTTGTTGTTGTTGTTATTATTATTTGTTATGTAATAGGCATTACACATAGCTTGCCATGGGCATTAAGACAAAGCAATGGGCTGTCAAGTTCCCCCTGTAGTAGAAACAGGGAACATGGCTATAGCTTTGTAATCAGTAATTGGAGTGTGGAGAGATTGCTTTGGCACAGTTTTATATATGATGATACAACAATGAATGCTTGTTAACTGTACATAGTTACAGTACTGCAGTGGCACTGCAATGTTGCTTTTGAGAGAGGCAATATTAGTATACAAATATACCTGTAGAAGGCATTGCTGAGAAAACAACTTGCTCTGTCCTAGTAACAATTTTGTTGATGCTCCCTGGCAGTTTGCTCACTCTCTGTCTGAGTAATCTCATCTGTTAATGGGTTTAATCTATTTGTGTAAGCCTATTCATCATCTCAGTGTATGATTCCCCCACCCTTTTTAGGTGCATGCTGTTGATTATACTAAGGGAAAAGATAGCTAAATTAGCCTGGCTTCTGTCAAACCAAGTGCAGATTGCATTTCTGAGCCTGTCATTTAGCAAGTGTCACACTAATGTTGCCACTACTAATAAATTACAACTTCCTCATAGGATAGTTTTTAATGTACTTTTCAAAAGGCACTGTAGACTAATTCAACCTGAGAAGCCAGCCATAGCAGAGCACCTGATGAACCAACCTGGACACAACATATTATCTGAGAACACAGAAATGCTTGACCACTCTAACAACTACCATGTCAGGCTGCACAGAGAAGGCACTAAAATCCACAAGCATGTGGACAATTTCAACAAAAAGGAGGAAACCATGAAAATGAACAAACTCTGGCTACTAGTATTTTAAAAAAAAAAACAACTCTAAAATCAGGACAGTAAATAAAGAGCAACACTTAAAAAACAGAGGAATTCCAGAAAAGAATCAATCCGGACCAGCTAGCACCTCCCAATAAAGGATTCCCCAGGCAGCAACCAGCCAGGCTTTGAAGCTACAAGGCCATTATATTCTAATCAAAGTGACTATTTGCAATATTACACTTGCCTCAAGTAGACAAGAATCTATATATATAAAAGAGTGATGGAATCAGGGCACCGGACAAAACAACAAAACTACAGGCCCCCCAACCTCGAAATTTGACAACACAACCCATCATCCACGCCTCTAGGTTGATACAACAAAAAGAAAAGAAAAATAAAGTCCTAATTAGAGGGAGAGCAATAATTATTTTTATCCAGTTGCTGCCAGTTTAGAGGGCTAATCTCTGCCCACTTGGTCTCCTAGCAACCAACTCAGCCAAGGGACAGCCAGGGTTCAGTTAGGGGACAGGCAGATTTAGGCCTCAGACCTCTTCCACAGATTATCTAATTTGCACTGGATTATATGGCAGTGTAGACTCAAGCTTTCACACAGCTATATAACCCATTTATAATCTTATATTATCTGCTTTGCACTGGATTATCTTGACTCCACACTACCATATAATCCACTTCAGTGTGCATTTTATACAGCTGTGAAGAAGGGGCATATAATCCAGTTCTAAGCAGATAATATAAGATTATCAATATACAGTAGAGTCTCACTTATCCAGCATAAACAGGCCGGCAGGATAAGTGAATATGTTGGATAATAAGAAGGGATTCAGGAAAAGCCGATTAAACATCAAATTAGGTAATGATTATACAAATTAAGCACCAAAACATCATATTATACAACAAATTTGACAGAAAAAGTAGTTCCATGCGCAGTAATGCTATGTAGTAATTACAGTAGAGTCTCACTTATCCAACACTCGCTTATCCAACGTTCTGGATTATCCAACACATTTTTGTAGTCAATGTTTTCAATATATCCTGATATTTTGGTGCTAAATTCATAAATACAGTAATTACAGTAAAATACAGTAAAAACCCAGCAACCACGGCTCTTACAGCAGTGGCATTCCAGAAGTTTTTCACTGATAAAATCACCGTGCTTTGGCAGGAATTGCCCCCTACAGTTGTTATCTTGAGTGAGCTTGCGACTTTGTGGCTGCTTCGTGGGCCTATCTTTGACCGATTTACTCCGCTTGACAAGGAAGATGTCACTAGAATCCTGGCTGTTGCAAAACCAACCACCTGTTTCCTTCATCCGTGCCCCTCCTGGCTGGTGAAGAGCCTTGCCGCCCTATATGAGAGCCATGCGTGAGTTAGGGCCTTTTACCCTAGCAGTCAAGACCTGGCTCTTTACTAGAGCTTTTGATCTATGTTAATTTTATCAATAATTGTATGCATGTTTTTGTCCTTTACAATTTTATCTTGTAAATCGCCTAGAGCATCTTGGATGGAGGGTGATTAATAAGTAATTAAATGATGATGATGATGATGATTATTATTATTATTATTTTATTATGACACAGCAAACAAGAAAGATATGCTGGATTTCGTATCACAAAATCACATGTCGAACACTTCCCAAGCGTTTAGGACTGTGTGATGTATTTTCAGATGATGCGCGCAGATCCCAGTAGGGTGGCCTTTTGCAGTTGGCAGATTGTAATTTTGTCAATGTCTGTTGTTTCAAAATGCCAGCTGAGATCTTTTGGCACAGCACCCAGTGTGCCCATCACCACTGGGACCACCTGCACTGGTGCCAGAGTCTTTGAAGTTCAATTTTGAGGTCCTGATAGCAGCTGAGTTTTTCCTGTTGTTTTTCGTCAATGTGACTGTCACTTGGGATGGCAACATCAGTGATCCAAACTTTTTTCTTTTCCACAACTGTGATGTCTGGTGTGTTGTGTTCCAGAACTTTGTCAGTCTGGATTCGGAAGTCCCACAGTATCTTTGCGTGCTCATTTTCCAATACTTTTGCAAGTTTGTGATCCCACCAGTTTTTTACTGCTGGGAGGTGTTACTTGAGGCATAAGTTCCAATGAATCATTTGGGTCACATAGTTGTGCCTCTGTTTGCTATTATTATTGTTATTATTATTATTATTATTGCTAGGAAAAGGCAAGATTCAACATTTTCATGAAGATTATTTTGTTGGCTGTTTTTCAAGAACCCCAGGCTGCATCTAATGAACTTCAGAAAGCCCCCCCTTTGGGTGTTTCCTTTGGGTAATATCAAGCAGATGTCACTCAGTATCACTCTGTGATCCCACAGTGGTGTGCTCCATCCTGACCTTCAGTATTTTTCCATTTTTAGTACAAGGAAATTGAACATTGGAGTTCAAAGCTTTTTATTTTCAAAGAGTTTGACATCAGTAAAGCACTGAAGTCAGTTTTGAAGGCAAAATCACCTGCAGTTTCCCTCACTCAGAAAAAGACTTCCTACATATACAAGTGAGCTTCTTTCCTTACTGTGTGTAATGTACCCTCAAGGTTCAATGGAGCAACATTTTCAAGTCAAGAAGCAGCTGGACCACACAGAACTAAAAGTAAAAAGACAATGAAGCATCACATACAGACTCTACTGCTGACAGTGGAATGAATTCTCCAAAGACGTTTGGGTTTGGAGTATTGACTTACTCAGCATGTATTCGCTCCCATCCATTATTTTTGGCATCAAGCTGAGAATTCAGTTCTATGTTGCCTGCCGTAACCAGTGGATCAGGAGTTCTTCTAATCCGCATACCTTGCTTGGGAAATGTGTGGATTTCTAATGTATGCGTATGCTGAAATGAAATAAACTGCATTCTGACATTTATCCATTCCCTGCAGCATTTTGCTAGATAAAAGTAGGGCTCCTCCAGAGTCCTGGAGTACAGTGAGCCCTTGGTATCCACTGGAGTTTTGTTTCAGGGCCCTCTGTAGATACCAAAATCTGTGAATGCTTAAGTCCCATTATATCTAATGGTGTAGTAAAATGGTGTCCTTCTATAAAATTGTAAAATCAAGGTTTTCTTTTTGGATTTAAAAAATATTTTCAAGTTTTGGATGATTGAATGTTCAAGTGCAAAATCTATAGATACAGCGAGCTAAATATATTTAGGATGGAATGAAAACTCATTGATCCTCTGGATTGGAGCGCCTATAAAATCCAGTCAGAATGGACAATGTTCCAGTATTTGAAAAATACTGTTTTCCATCACTGGCTAATAGATTGATGCAAGGAACATTTGAATGTTTTGAGCTTGTGGCCTTCTGGAATATTAGTCCTGTTGTATAGTTCTGGTTTGGAACTATTTTGCGGGACAGGGGAGTAGAAGATGTCTGACTTTGTCAAAGTTAATACATATTGATGTGTTCACTCCCAATGTGGTTTATTTCATGTAGTGCATAAAGGTTTAGTTCCTGGGAGCTGAGACTAAGGAAGATTTATATCTAGTCCTTGGACAACAATTACTGATCAATAGTGACAATACTGAGTTAATGAACCAGTGACACAGTCTTGGAAAAATGAATTATTGGTCTGTCGTTCTCATCATGTTCCAGTATGGCTACATGCTGACTGGAAGTTTCTGAGAATTGTTGCCAAAATGTAACATTTTAAAGCTATGGTATAGAAGGCAGCTTCCTATGTTCCTATAATGCTAGTATGCATCTTTTCTCTGCTTTTTTGAACTCACAGAGATGAAACAGTATGCATGTCAATGTTCAAGAGAGCTGTTTCAGGATGCTTAATCAAGTTTTCAGACCTTCTGTTTGTATTTGTTGCTTCAGTGCATGCAATTCAGGTATGTGTTAAACCTTATTGTCACTGGTTACTGGGTACTTCTTTTTCTTCTTATCAGTGCATTTTACACAATTCTCTGAAGACAAAAAAGAAAACTGACAAGATTGTCTGATTACGGAGGTCATCTTTTCTTGGTTTTTGATTCACATAAGTCTTTGATTAAATTAAAGCTGATAGGAAGAAAATAACCTCATCTGAGAGTGCTGGAGAAGAGTTCTACAGATACTATTGACTGATAAAAAGATCAATAAATGGGTCCTAAGGCAAATCAGGTGTGAAACTAAGATTGCTAAATTGAAACCAAAAAAGGTAGAAGGCAGATAGATTCAATTCAGGAAGCTCCCACCTTGAGTCTGCAAAACTTGAGCATTCTGTTGATGATGAGGTGACTTGGAGATCTCTCAGTCATAGGCAGACCTGGTTCTTCGTTGATGCCGCTGAAGCCCCTGCTTCGGGCGCAGCACCTTCCTGGGTGCACCCGAAGTGGTGGTGGCGGCGGCGGCGGGCGGTGGCGACTGCTGGGTTGCTCGCCGCGGAACCAGGAAGTATTTTGTATTCTCATGATATTTTGTGAGATCTCACGAAATATCGCAAGATTTCTGCGAGATCTCGTGATATGTCTGCGAGATCTCGCAGAAATCTTGTGAGATCTCACAGAAATCTCACGAGATCTCACGAGAATACAAGATACTTCCTGGTTCTGCGGCGAGCAACCCAATGGTTGCCGCCACTGCCTGCTGCCGCCGCCGGTAAGTTTGGGATGGGGGAGTGCAATTTCGGGCGGGGGGCATGCGGCCTGGAAAAACCTAGGGCCGCTCCTGGTCATAGGGTTGCCATAAATCACAGTCAACTTGACAGCAGCAGAAATCGAGCAATTTAAAACAGCGGCGGATCCAGACCGTGGATAGCGAAACCTGAGGCGCGGATACTGAGTCCCGTTAAGTGGGTGATCGGTACTGGCAGCGGGCCACCTGTGCTTCCATGTGGCTGGTGAGTTAAACCCAATGTTCCCAATCAAGAAAACTTACCAAGTTGAAGAAGAAAAAGCCACTGAGGTAGTTTATTCAGTTCAGCTGAAGGAGATGACAGCTCATTGTAATCCACAGAAGAAAGCCAAGATGCTTGATACCAGTAAAACAGGCATTTTTATACAGAGTGGCCCTTTGAATTTCCCACGCCCACCCTGCCGGAGCCAGCTTCGCCCTGATTGGTGAAGCCACCCTGACGTCACAAACAGCTGAGAGGAATTCCCTCCAGGCGGCAGAATGGTGGCCCTGCTGGCCAATCAAACACTTCCAATGCAGATTTCCACTCTCCAGTGACTAGCAAAGGGCTGGTTGGTGGTATTAGACAAAGAAGGCATAGTTTTATGAAAGGATTACAGTGTCCCAACACTGGGACAAACAAAGAGGGGCCCTTAGGTCCCATGCGGGTTATTGTCTTGGTGATGGGTTTAGTGAGCCTGATGAAACGGGTCTGGCAATTCTGCACCAGTGTCCATTGTCTGCCAAGCAGTATATTGTTCAGGGTGATGGGAGAGCTGTCCTTTACGCCTGCTCCAATCTACTTAGAAAACCCTACTCAAAAACTCCCTCTGTCTGATCTTGCTCCGTCCCTTTTTCAGATAGCGGGCCGAATGCTGGACACATAGCAGGTGTTAGCATGGAATGCAAATTTGGGAGGGGGATTCCGGTCATCAGTAGTGAAGGGACAAACAGCAGTGGTCCTAGGTCAAGTGCCAGAGTGAGGTTGAGTCGATTGGAAACTCGTTCTCTCTCCAACTTGCGTTCCATCCCCAGGCATACGGTCGAGAAGGTGCTACCAACGCCCTTCCTGTCCCTGCTACTATTCAATGCTAGGTCTATCAGAGTATGAACATCTCTATCCACAGTAATTGATGTTCGCTGTCCTGGAGGCCCGGATTGAGATTCCATCTCCTCCCCATCTTGCCAAACCAATCTTTGCTCGGTCTAGGAGACTCATGGAACCTGCTAGGATCTTGAATGCCCTTAAGGGCCTGGGAACTGTATGTGTCACTCTCAATGAGCTAGTCAACAACTGGAATGTCAGTTTGTTGGCTGCCTTGGATGAGATTTCCCCCAGACGCCTCCTTTGCCCTCACCGGAATCGCTCCCCCTGGTACACTAATGAGCTACGGACGATGAAGCAAGCACGAAAGCGGCTGGAACGTCGGTAGCGACGGAAATCCGACGAAGTGTCACTGTCCGCTTTCAAGGCTTCTTGCAGGTCCTACCAATCAGCCGTCAAGGACGCTAAAATAATCTTACATTTCTTCCTTAATAGCCTCTGCTAGATCGCGCCCAGCACAAGTATTCAAAATTGTTCGTGCTTTGACCAGTCCGGCTCCCTTAGTCCAAAACCCAGCAACCACGGCTCTTACAGCAGTGGCATTCCAGAAGTTTTTCACTGATAAAATCACTGTGCTTCGGCAGGAACTGCCCCCTACAGTTGTTATCTTGAGTGAGCTTGAGACTTTGTGGCCGCTTATTGGGCCTATCTTTGACCGTTTTACTCTGCTTGACAAGGAAGATGTCGCTAGAATCCTGGCTGTTGCAAAACCAGCCACCTGTTCCCTTCATCCGTGCCCCTCCTGGCTGGTGAAGAGCTGCCTGGAAGGTCTACTTGATCCGTTGAGTAATATAATCAATGGCTCTCTTGAACAAGGGGTCTTCCCGGACAACCTAAAAGAAGCAAGGGTTCGTCCCTTGCTAAAGAAGCCCAGCTTGGATCCCATGACCCTTGCCAACTATCATCCTGTCTCTAACCTCCCATTCTTGGGTAAGATGATAGAGCGGGCTGTACTGGGACAATTGCAACAATTTTTGGATGATACAGCCGGCATGGACCCTTTCCAGTCAGGCTTCCGCCCTGGCCATGAGACGGAGACAGTCCTGGTTGCCATTACAGATGAACTCCATCGCCAGTCTGATAGTGGAGGATCAGCGCTACTGGTACTTCTCGACCTTACCGCAGCGTTGGACACTGTTGACTACGATCTAATGATTCACAGTCTCGCCATGTCCGGAGTTCACGGTCAGGCCCTCAATTGGTTCAACTCATTCCTCCGAAACCGGAGCTAATGCATGGAGTATATGGATCAAGTCTCTGAAAGTTCCTCCCTCCTATGTGGCATACCCCAAGGTGCAATTCTCTCCCCTCTTCTCTTCAGCATCTACGTCAGACCTCTTGCTAGTTTGGCTTGGAGTTTCGGCCTAGATTGCTATCAATACGCAGATGACACCCAACTCCTTCTGCGCTTGGACCTGGAAAAATGACAATACCAGACAATTTCACCTTATGTCCGGAGGCTCTGTCGAACTGGCTACGTGCTAGTAGACTGAAGGTGAACCCGGCGAAGACTGAGATTCTTTGGCATGGCCGCTTGACTGGTCTGACCCATTTGCTACCCACCTTCAATGGTGCTGCCCTATCTCGGCCTACCGGTAAGAGCTTGGGTGTCGTTTTGAAATCGCAGCTGACAATGGAAGCTCAGGTCGCTGCTGCTAGCAAACAGGCCTTTCTCCATCTACGACAAGCGAGGCAACTGGCACCCTATCTATCTGATGAGGCTCTGGCAACAGTCATCCATGCCACAGTCACATCTAGGCTGGACTATTGTAACGCCCTGTATGTTGGCCTTCCGATGTCCATGACCCAAAAGTTCCCTATTGTCCAGAATGCAGCAGCCAGGCTACTCACAAGAACACCCATGAAATGCCATATAACACCAGTGCTGCAGCATTTGCATTGGCTTCCAACTGATTACCGTAGTCTATATAAGATGCTAGTTCTGACCTTTACAATTCTTTACGGCCAGGGCCCATTGTACCTCAGGGATTGTCTCTCCTTCTCCCATCATCAGAGGTCGCAACGACCATCCCCAACGCGACTTATTTTATATACCGGGTCCTAGAGAAGTGCACTTGGAAAGGACCAGATGCAGAGCTTTTTCTATTTCTGCCCCTGCCTTATGGAATGCCTTGCCGTCCTATATGAGAGCCATGCGTGAGTTAGGGCCTTTTACCCTAGCAGTCAAGACCTGGCTCTTTACTAGAGCTTTTGATCTATGTTAATTTTATCAATAATTGTATGTATGTTTTTATCCTTTACAATTTTATCTTGTAAATCGCCTAGAGCATCTTGGATGGAGGGTGATTAATAAGTAATTAAATGATGATTATGATTATGATATCCAATCCTGGAAAAAGGGGAAATGTCATTGTGGAAAATGGGACAAGTCATCAGAACATCAAGGAAGAAAATGTCAGGTGATAAATGTCATGTCATATGTCCATGTGGCTGCACAAAGAACAAGTGGGCCAAGTCCAAGTCCTGTTGTCTCTTCCACAGCCAGCTTTATGGGCCAAAGATGGTAGGTGATTGAGTCCTTTGTCATTAGGTGATGACCAGGAAAAATGCTAAAAGGAATTCCCAGGTCAAGCGGTGCTGGGGAATGGTCACCAGAGTCCTAGATGGCTTCATACTCCAAAGTTTTATATCAAACATAGAATAATACATTATATACATGAGATGTTGTGAATGAGTCTTCTGAGGCTGTGAGTGATAATGGAGGGATCAGGAGAGGAAGGAAGAACCCTCACGAGGAGGGCTCGCTGGAAGATTTATACAGGAAGAGAATCAGGGAGATTGATGAGGAGTCTTCTGAGGAAGATTCATGTGGGGACTTGGGAGGGGATCTTGAACTGGAAATGGATGCTGAGGAACCAGTGGTGATGGAGGAAGTTGGCATAGATTGGGCACGGGCTCCGGAGGATCTTGGGGAGGAATCTGGGTCCATGGATGCTGTAAATGTTGAAGAGGCTTGGGTATCTTCAGAAGCACATCCCACATGGTCTGCCTGGAGGAATGAGGGTAGTTCCACAGGTGTGGATAGAGTTGGGTGTGGACAGGATGATCTTGATTCTGATGAGGAGTTTGGGACGCCTGATCCAAGGGCGTTTGCTGTTTGGAGCTCAGATTCTGATGAGGAGTTTGGGACACCTGATCCAAGGGTGTTAGAGGTTTGGACGCCCAAGGAAAACTAAATAAATTGAGGATGTTGGGTCACTATGCTTTGCGTGTGGCAAGGTGTTGCTGGGCGCCATTGAGTTTCCTGTACGTGATTCTGAAGACTGGCTTGGGACTTTGCAACAGATGTAAGTTTGATCTGGGTTATTTTGCAACGGAGGGCTGGAATTGTGTGGGTTTCCCTGGACTGCACTGTTATTACTATTTTGCAATAGCTGCTGTTCGCCTCCGTTGTCTTGGCTCTTTGTGCCATTCCATGACGTGGACCTTCTTGTGACGACTTCACCCCTTGGACCTTGGACTGGAACTCAACTCGGCTTATCTCTTCGCTTCCAAACTCGGCTTGCCGTCGTTCCTGTCTTTGTGGCTGTCTACTGTTGCTGACTACTGGCTTTGTTTCCGACCCTGACGCATTCTCCTTATCCCGACTTCGGACCGGCTTGACTTCGTTACAGCGTTCTGCTCCTTTCACTCCTGGCTCGGTGTTTGTCTCTGCAGCAGTTTGCCACTAACTCTTCAGCATCTTCCAGTTTCGCTTGTTTTTGCCGCTCACAGCAAAATGCTTTTTAGCCCAGTTTGGGTTCTTGTTTCAGTTTGGATTCGCTGTTGTACTTCTGGGTTTTGGGGAAAGTTTTTGGAGCTTCATAACTGTTTGTCTTTGTTTGTTTTGCCATTTTAAGCCCGTTTTGAGCTTTTGGGCTAAGTTCTAGTACTCTATGTTAAATCCGGATTATATCTCTGGTTAATCAGGATTATATGCCAATTAATGCTTTTGGTGTTTTTCCTGCTTTGACTCCCTAATAACACTGGAGATTAAGTGTTTCAAGTATCTGTTAATTTACTGAACTATTTTTGGACTATTACTTTAATAAACTATATTTTGGCTCTCAGCTGGCGTCTGACCTTTGACATGAGAGGAGCCCATAGATACCGAGGGGGTCCCAACGATCTGGAGGCCTGGGTATCCGCGGGACTAGGGCACATAACCAGTCTTAAGGGAACAGCAGGCTCTCTTCTGCTGCAGCTATTCCCCACCACAGCTCCTAATATGGCCTGGGGGTTGTCCAAGCTCGACATCACAGTTAACAACAACATAGGAGTTTTCATGGAAATAAGTGTACAAACATGCCCAAACAAGAAAGAAAGAAAGTGTTGTCTAAGAATTACTTGTGGGGTTTTTTTTCCTGCCCCTACCTTTATCCTAATCTTTGGAGTTGAAAAAACGGGATAAAAAAATAAGGAAGGAACAGGGTTATATAGCCTCCTCACTCTCCTTGCAGGTTTCAATGTGACATATACTGGATATATTCATGTATACATTCAGAACTTTTAGTCAGATCAACCTCAAAATACTGAGTCATCTTATCCACTGGTCAGTGTAAGTATTGTAACTTAACTCCTATCAAAAAAGGAGCAATCCCTTCTCTGAGTGATGAAAGATAAAAGCTTAATCCACCCCAAAAGCCTAAAAGAAGCACTGCCCACCCTCCTCTGCTATGGCACTGGTGTTTTTGAATACCTGGGCACAAAAATAGTGGTGGCAGCAACAGCTCCTTGATGCCCCAACAACAATGCATGAGTATATATGGTAATTAAGCTTTGGGGAAATAGTTTTCCTTTTTCAACCCTTGATTCTGGGCCAGATAATTGACTTTTATAGGATCTATAGGATAAAAAAAATTAGAATCTTTTGGGGGAGTGAACCACAAATTGAGAAGAAGAAATGATCTTCTTGTCTGTTGGGAAATTTACTACTATTTCTCTCATTACACTTTCCAGTAGTATTTCTTTCACAGAACAGCCAAGAAAGGGTCTGCTGTGAAGTCAGCCTGTTTTCACAACAGCAGGAAGGGAAAGGAATGACAGATTGTTAGGTCTGGCTGGCCTCCTAGAGTTTTTTTTTATAATTATTCTGCTTTCAAGCATGTGTGCATCAAGAAAAAAAGTCACAGGATTGTTCTATGAGGTAAAGTATCTCATTGCCAGCTGTTATTTGGCCATAGTCCTCATTCCGTTGGCTCCTCCATGAGAGTACCCTGAAGGTATAGTACCAGAAAAAAAAGGAAATGCCACTTTTAAATGTGTGGTTTGGGATGGGAAAGCAGTGCTTTGAAAAGCACAAAGCTTTCTTGCCTCTCTGTTCTGTGAGCACAGTTCCCAGCTGCCCCTGCCAAAATCAGAGTCTATGCAAACAAGGATGCTTTAAAGAGAGAACAGTGAATTCAACTGTTACTCCATTTTATACCTGTAGTTACTGTTAGGAAAAATATTGCCAGTATTTAAAATCAGGATTCAGAAAGTCAACTCCCATGTGGCCCAGAAAACTCTTGCTTGAAACAGAAAAAACTACAATTAACAGGGGTACCTATCTATCTATCTAGAATAAAGATGATGGTGAAATTTATTTCATTTGCATTTTAATTCTAACAACACAAGCAAAAGATTTTGAAAACCAACTGACTAATACCTTGAAAGATCTCTCCAGCTACTACAAAGATAACCACCTGAAGCCTAACCCTGCCAAGACACAAGCGTGTGCTTTCCACCTACGTAACCGCAAAGCCAGCAGGAAACTGAAAGTTATTTATTTATTTATTTATTTCCAATATTTCTACCCCGCGCTTCTCCCCGAGGGGACTCAGAGTGGCTTACACATCTGGCAGGATCACTACCAGTATATCATAATACAATAAAATAATAAAACAACTAAAATAATTAAATAACATAGTAAAGTACAATATATAAAAGATTTAACACCGTGCAATGCCGAATATATATGCCAGTCATCCATCAGACCTTGTGCAAGAGCCTTAATCCATTCCATGTCAACGCTGAGTTCATTCATTAAACGCTTGCGCAGATGGCCAGATCTTCAACTTCTTTCTAAACCCCAGAAGGGATGGAGCCTGCTGGATGTCACTGGGGAGGGAGTTCCACAGCCGAGGAGCCACCACCGAGAAGACCCTGTCTCTTGTCCCCACCAGCCGCGCTTGTGAGGCAGATGGGATCGAGAGCAGGTCCTCCCCGGATGATCTTAAGGTTCTCGTGGGCTGATAGGAGGAGATGCGTTCGGACAGGTAAGTTGGACCAGAACCGTTTAGGGCTTTGTAGGTCAAAACCAGCACTTTAAATTGGGTTCAGTAGCATATCGGCAGCCAGTGGAGCTGGCTTAACGGGGGGTGGTATGCTCCCTGTAAGCCGCCCCGGTTATTAGTCTGGCTGCCGCCCGTTGTGCTAATTGGAGCTTCCGGGCCAAAAATGCCTGAAGTTACGCAGCCACCACACGTTCCAGGACCTTGCCCAAGAAGGGGAGATTGGAAATAGGCTGATAGCTGTCCAATTGAGTGGGATCTAGTGATGGCTTCTTCAACAGCAGTTTGATCACAGCCAATTTAAGGCTCGCTGGAACAATGCCTTCCCGAAGGGAGGCATTCACCACCACCTTCATCCACTCGGCCAATCCCCCTCTGGCTTTTCTCACCAGCCAGGATGGGCAGGGGTCTAGGATGCATGTGGTAGCCCTCGCCCCTCCAAGCACCTTGTCCACATCCTCGAGCTCAACCAATTGAAATGAATCCATCAAAATGGGACAAGTAGGTGCTCATGTTACATCCTCGGAAGCTGCCGTAAATATGGTGTCAAAGCTAGAGCAGATCAGAGCGACTTTGTCCGCAAAGAACTGAGCAAATGCTTCACAGCGGGCTGCCGAGTTGTCAGGGATCCCATCTTGAGAGATGGGATTCAACAAACCTCTAACAACTCGGAACAGCTCCGCCAGACGGTTCTTTGCGGACGCAATATTAGCTACAAAGAAAACATTCTTAGCAGCATCTATTGCCACGGCGTATGCCTTTAAATAAAGGCATAGCCATGCTCGGTCTGATTTGTTCTGCTTTGAACGCCACACATGCTCTAGACTCCTCTTCTTTCGCTTCATTGCTGCCAACTCCTCAGTGAACCAAGGATCTGGTTTAGCTCAGGTACTCGAGAGGGGACGTTCCGAAGCAATCGTGTTTATTGCCCTGGTCGCCTCCCCATTCCAAAGAGAGATCAGGGCGTTGAGAGGATCACCAACCGAGGTGGCGGGAAACTTCCCAAGAGCTGTCAGGAATCCCTCTGGATCCATAAGCCTCCTGGGGCGGACCCCCACCCCTGCGGATGTTAGGAGGCGCAGCAAGTCTAAACCTGATTAGGTGGTGGTCGGTCCATGGTAAAGGAGTGATGGCAAGCTCCTCCACACCGCCACCTTCCTCCCATCCCTGGCAGAAAACCAAGTCAAGTGTGTGCCCTGCTCTGTGGATGGGACCAGATACCAATTGGGACAGCCCCATGGTTGCCAGTCAGAGTGGTCTCAGCATGGACATTGAAGTCCCCCAGCACAGTAAGCCATTGGGACTCCAATGCCAGGCCTGAGACCACCCCCGCTAGCTCAGGCAGGGAGACTGTAGTGCAGCGGAGTGGTCGGTACACTAACAGAATCCCCAGTCTGTCCCGGTCACCCACCCTCAGATGGACACATTCAAACAAGGTTGACTGTGGGATGGGGCACCTGGTCAGGGGGATGGAATCCTTTTAGACCACTGCGACTCCGCCTCCCCTCCCTCCAGATCTTGGTTGGTGCTGCACGGAATACCCGGGAGGACAAAGTTGGGTGAGATTGACCCCACCCGCCTCATCCAGCCAGGTCTCCGTTATGCATGCCAGGTCTGCCCGTTCATCCAGGATAAGATCCTGGATAATTGCAGTTTTTCCATTTGCAGACCTGGCGTTCAACAGCACCACCTTTAGTCCAGAGGGACCGCCAGCCCGGATATCCAAATTTACCATATCAGGAGACCATTTTAAATCTACAAGAAATCTCTCCCTAGGCCGAATTAATTTTGGTCTCCCTTTCCTGCATCTCCTCCTCCTCTGAATTACTTCAATGGGGGCTCCTCAACTAGCAGACATCCCCCCTCCCTCTACATGGCCCCTCTCCATATTCTCTAACATCTAACGACACTGGCTGTGTATGTAGACAAGAACCCTGGTTTAACTGTATCCTGCTTCCACCTCCTTTAGAGGCCACTCCTTTCTCCCTTCCGCTTTAGGAGTTACTAAAGTAAAGTGCACTAGAAAGTTTTGTAACTCCCACCTTCCTTAGCTTGTTTCTAAAGTGCACAGTGCAAAAGCAGGGGGATCCCAGATTCAAACCCGGGGAACGGAGTGAGCGCCCACTGTTAGCTCCAGCTTCTGCCAACCTAGGAGTTCGAAAACATGCAAATGTGAGTAGATCAATAGGTACCGCTCCAGCGGGAAGGTAGCGCCGTTCAATGCAGTCATGCTGGCCACATGACCTTGGAGGTGTCTATGGACAACGCCGGCTCTTCGGCTTAGAAATGGAGATGAGCACCAACCCCCAGAGTCAGACACAACTGGATTTAATGTCAGGGAAAACCTTTACCTTTACCTATTGTGAAAGCCATCCACTGCATGACTATCAGCCTCCTCCCAGTAGACTCAAATTAAGGAAAAGCTTCATGAGAACCACCACTCCTCCTAACGTTTCCCCAGCAACAGCAAGGGTGTCCCTCTGGGCAGCTAAACCAGGCAATTCCAACTGGATGGCCCCCCATGAGGGTCTGCCTCCAGGGGCAAACCAAGAATGGGCAACTTGGAAGTCCCAGAACAGACTCAGAAGTGGAGTGGGCAGATCAAAAGACAACCTAACAAGATGGCACTACCTGGAGGAATCTTCCGCCTTGTGTGATTTTGGAGCAGAACAAACAACTCCACATATGTATGCATGCCCACAATGTCCTGCCTCATGTATGGAAGAATTGTTGTTTAAAGCTACGGACAATGCAGTCGCTGTTACCTGCTTTTGGTCTAAAACTATTTAGCTGCGTGTGATTCCTTTATTTTATCACTTTTAAACTTATTTATTATGCAATGCTTTTGACACGAAATAAATAAATTAAAAAGTACCAATGAAATGAAATGCAAACACAGCAAATATGAGTGTTGGTTGAGATTGATTTTCAGTATCTCTCATCAATGCTAGAAAATGCAGATTCTGGGCGGGGGGAGTAGGATTCTTATTGAGGGTGGTTCCTTCATTGTGCCTCCTTCCCCAATATCTTGAGCATGGAGAAAATAGCTCAGCAAAGAACAGGTTTGCACACTTAGCAGTTGAACAACAAGGAACAGGTTTGCACACTTTCTTGCACTTGTATGAAGTCTTTATTTGCCCAGTAATGAAAGATGCCTGTGAGCCAGTGTTCCTCTGCACCTGATCAATCTATTGAAAGGAAAACTCGGGCTTGTTTTATTATCTTGTACTCTGACATGAGATGCCTCAAATAACTTTATACTCATGTTTTTCTTGCAATAGTCTAACCTTCACACCATAGAGTTGTTCCCAAAGCAAAAACAAAAAATCATGTGCAGTTGAGTCCTCCAGAGCAACCCCATTGTGATGCCACCACAGCGAAATGCTCATTAATTTATCAGACTACATTTCTATTGCTTTGTTTTTCAACAGTTCCTTTTTTTTTAATAAAGAAAAGGCTGGTTTTAGTTAAGATGCTTTTCCCTGCAGTTTTGTTCTACAGCAGCAGGGATGCATAACTGACATCATTCTGAAGGCCACTTTTCCTATGTTTTCTTAACCCAAGGGAGCAATGACTGGAAAAGCATTGCAGCATACTAACTCATTTTTAAAGTCTTAAAGTGTTATTTTAACCCTTTCCGCACATTTCTTTGTTCCTTTTCCTTTTGTACACTAGGAGTAGCCTCTCCATGCACAGTTTCTGTTAATTTAGTTCCGTCCCATAGCATGGTGTCTTTTTTCTTCTTCACCTAATTTGCAGTATGATGGCAGTCTTGTGTCTGATCCAGACTGCAAGGGGTTGGGACTCTTAAGATGGAACACTCAACTTTTGTACAATTTTAAAAACCTGTATGTCTGTTTCCCTTATTAAAAATAAAATAAACCCATCCCTTCATATGCATGAGTTCTGCATCCAAGGTTCAATCAACCACTACTCAATAATATTTGGGGACAAAATCCAAAAACCAAACCTTGATTTTGCCATGACAAATGCTAAGCTGATGTATGAGCATTTTTCCCATAGCCTCCCACCACTCATTTCAGTTGATTACTGTTTTATAGAAGAGATGCTGTGCTGGCACGGCAGTGCCAGGAGATTTAAGCCTTTTCTTGCACTATAAGTTTGTAAAGTAGCTTCTCTCAGATTGCAATTATAGGGCTAACAATTTGGCAATCATCGACACGAATCTTTAGACCCGCCCCTTTCCCCAGGGTTTGGAGGAAAAGGGGGGATTTTGCCCAGTCTCACTGTTGGAAGCCTAATAGCAAGACATGTGGGATTCTCTTTCCCACCTGCAAAAAGCTTCACTTCTTACAGCTTTGCTGGGGGAGAAAAAGGACAGTTCTACAGCTTTGCTGGAGAAACACAGCCAGCCCTTGCTGGGACATCAGCACAGTTTCCACAGCCTTTGTGGAGTAAATCAAAAGGACACCTTCCAGTTTGACAGAATCTGCAGCAACCTTGCCTGGTAAGGGACCACTCAGGCTATCCATAACGCAGCTTGGAGCCGGGAGTAGGGGCCTCACACCAGCAATGTAGAGAAAGATTGCCCAGGGAGGGGTCAGAAGATTTCCCAAAGGTAAAAGGAATCAGTTTACCAACAGTTGCCTGCCCTTGATAGCAGCTTGAGAAAGCTACCAATTGTCCAAGTTTTTAAAGCATTTGTTTGAAGATTTAAGCCCAAATAAAGAACTTTGTTGAACTTATTTTGAACCTCAATAGAACTTTGTGTTGGGAAATCTAAGGGACCCTTCAGCTGAAGCACCCCGGTGTCCCGTTGGGCATACAGAAGGCACGTCCTGTAAACAGTCATTCTTACAGGCCCAGCGTACGACAGCACAGATGCCATTTTACTAGGCCTTGTTTATATTGGAATTTGAGCATTCATGGATTTTGCTATGAAGTAAGGGTGAGGTGTACTGTAACTAAACTACAATAGATACCATGGGCCCACTTAATAGCAACAACAAAATGACAACCACACATGCTGAAAAAAAATATTCATTTCAGTTTACTTTTTAAAGGGTTGTTGTATGGCTGTATGGCCATGTTCCAGAAGTATTCTCTCCTGACGTTTCGCCCACATCTATGGCAGGCATCCTCAGAGGTTGTGAGGTATATTGGAAAACCTAAGCAAGGAAAGTCATGGTGCCTCTCTATTCTGCTTTGGTCATATCTCACCTGGAATACTATGTCCAGTTCTGGGCACCACAATTCAAGATAGATATTGATAAGCTGGAAGGTGTCCAGAGGAGGTCAACTAAAATGATCAAAGGTCTGAAGACCATGCCCTATGAGGAGTGGCTTAAAGAGCTGGGTATGTTTAGCCTGCAGAAGAAAAGGTTGAGAGGAGATATGATAGCCATGTATTAATATTTGAAAAGATGTCATAAAGAAGAGAGCAGATTTGTTTTCGGAGCAATGGGTTCAAATATAGGAAATGAGATTTCACCTGAACATTAGAAACACTCACTTCCTCACAGTGTGCTGTGAGATTTTTTTTTGTAGGCTTTTAAACAGAGGCTGGATGGACATCTGTTGGAAGTACTTTGAATGTTCTTTTCCTGCATGGCAGGGAGTTGGATTAGATGGCTCATGTGGTTTATGTGGTCCAACTCTATGATTCTATGTTCTTACTGGTAAATCTATACATTATGCATTTCCAGATAGGGATATAATAAACCGTTGTCTGGATCACTGGGAGTTTGCTTCCTTTTTGTGTAGACAACATTGAAACAGGAGGAGCACTGGTCTTGAATCAGTGTAAAGCAATCTGCTATTTTTCTTTGTTAACAAGTAGATCATCCTTGTCTTTAGATAAATGATAGTGACATGTATCTGATGAGAATCCGTAGGTTAGAATTCTGGTATTTTGCATCTTGGGAATAGCGTACATGTTTATCCATGTTTAATAATTTAAAACATAGATAGAAGGAATGTGTTGTATCAGAACTGTGACCTACTTCTGTTCAGAAAATCCAATTGTTTTGGACTACATTAGAGGCAGAAATATATGTATCTTTTTCCTGGCTGTTTATGAAGACAGCATATTTCCATGGTAACAGCATTTCACCAATGTGAATAACTAATTTCGCTATGTTTGCTTGTCAACAATATCAGATTTGAAAGGTTCGTTTTCCATTTTTAAAAAAGTCAATTGCTGATAAGTGTGAGCTCTGTATCTTCTGGAACAACGCCGACAATTTCACATACCTACATCCAAAAAAAGTATGTTCTCTCTAAGCATTTTCTTAAGTCCTACAACATTATTCTAATATTTGTTACAATCAGTGGCTTCACGTTTCCACAGTAAATCCAGGAAACTATCCCCTTCTGATAGGAGGGTCATCCTGTATTTACCCTTTCAGCATGAAGAAGGCAGTTAGTCTGGGATCTAATAGCCTTAGGAAAACATAAAGATGGTGAGAAATTGGTTTGCTTTGCATTTTAATACAGCCTGGCTTATCATAACATTTTTAGAGTTAGTGTATGAAATGAAATAAAGTTTTATGTTTTTGACTTTTTGTGCATTTTCCAGTTTTAAAAGTTTCTTAATATTTTTTAAGCAGATCTCAATTTCTTTAAACAATTGTATACTTTAACAAACTAGATGTGTTCCTGGGAGCTATTTCTTTAATAGAAAATTAAAGAAATTAAAGAGGCAAAAATATATTCAACATGCTTGAGCAATTTTTAATTCAGAGTTAACAATATGCACATGTGAATGAAACAACCAGATCACGTAAGCCTTACATAAGTAAAACACAATATTTGGAATTTTCAAGAACTACTTGAAAACTTTTATCTAAATTCATCCAAGGATGATATTTCTCTTTCAACTATTCACTTTTCTTATGCTTTCCATTCTGATGTAAAATTTACAGATGTTTTTGTTTTTTAATATTGTCAAAAGTCAGACGCCAATTAGAGAGCAAAATAGAGTTTATTAAAGCAACAGTCCAAAAAATAGCTCAACAAACTAAAAAGACTTAAAACACTTAACTTTCAGTGTTATTAAGTAGAACAAGCGGGTAAAACTCCAAAAAACAAGAACTGGCAAATAATCTGGATTAGCCAGAGATATAATCTGGGTTAAACTTAAAGTTCTAGAACTTGACCCAAAAGTTCACAATGGGCCGAAAAACGGAGGCATGAACTAAAACAAGTAGTATTGAAGTCCACAAACCTTTCCCAAAACTCAAAAGTACAAATAGGAGTTCAAAACAAACAAACGCCCAAACTGAGCTAGGGAACTCCCAGTTGAGAGCAGCAAAGCCAGCGAAACAGCGAGACGCTGGCGAGTTCGCAGCAACCGCTGCTGGAACATACACCAAACCAAGAGTTAAAGGAGCAGAGCGGGAAAGCGTCACCAAGCCGGTCCGAAGTCGGGATAAACCAGCAGCACCAAGCTGCTGCAGAAGCAAACGCCAAGCTGGAGTTAAAGGAACAGAGCGGGAGAATGTAGTCAAGCCGGTCCGAAGTCAGGATAAGCAGACAGCGTCGGTATCAGGAGTGAAGGTAGTAGTTAGCAACAGCAGACAGCCACAAAATAGAGAATGACGCCAAGCCACGGATTGAGAGTGAAGAGCAAAGTTGAGTCAAGTTCCAGTCCAAGGTCCGAGAGGTTGAAGTTATCCAAGAAGGTCACAACACAAAATGGCACAGAGAGCCAAAGCAACGAGGGCAAACAGCAGATCCGTTGCAAAGTCCCAGTCCAGTCTTCAGTAAGACACATAGGAAACTCAATGGCGCCCAGCAACACCTTGCCACACGCAAGGTATAATGGCCAAACAACCCCAATATATCCAGGTCTCCCTGGGCTTCCAAACTAGCCACGCCCAAAGAGCAGGTGTCTCAACTTCTTAATCTGAATCAGAACTCCACACAGCCAATGCCCTTGGGTCAGGTGTTCCGAATTCCTCATCAGAGTCCCAATCATCCTGCCTGTGCCCAACTCTATCCAGTATCCACACCTGTGGACCCCCTCTCACTCCTCCAAGCAGACCAAGTGGGATCTGCTTCTGAAGACACCCAAGCTTCCCCAGCATCAGCAGTATCCATGGGCCCCGATTCGTCCCCAAGCATCTCCGGTGCCCGTGCCCAGTCCGTGCCCAATTCCTCTGTTAACACCTGTTCCTCAGGATCCCCACATGAATCCTCCTCAGAAGACTCCCCATCAGTCTCCCTGACCCTTTTCCTAAACAAATCCTCCAACGAGCCCTCCTCGTGAGGGTTTTTCCTTCCTCTCCTGATCCCACCACTATCATTCACAGTCTCCGAAGGCGCATTCACAACAAATATCTTGGGGAGATCTGGTGATGTAGTATTATCTGCTCCCTGCTTTTCTCCCTATTCTGCTATTCATGAACATTTAGTGAGGTATTATTCTGTTTTCCCTTTCCTTTTGCGGGCAGGTACACACACCTACAGTAAGATTAAATAGATTAGAATCTCATTCTTTCCCAGATCAAGCCTTTTTTTCACTGTTTATTACAGAAACAGCTGCTGCAACTTAACAATGAAAATGTTTCTCTAGTCCTCCTTCACTGTCCACTCAGTGCAGCTGATGCTGCAAAAAAACCTTGTAGCTATTATATTGAAGACAAGAGGGGATAGTAGGGGTTGGGTGGGTATAAAAAGAATTTGGAAAGGGAACTTTTTCTCAAAGGCTTCTTTAACTAAAGTATGCATGTATTAGGAAACATTCAAAAAATGCTTATACTGGGAGTTAGGACTTGCAGAAGTGTGTATATTAGAGACAAATGAGCATGTAAATGGACATGGACTTTTTAAGAATGTCCACAAAATGATAAAGAAAAAAGCATGAAACAAATGTATATTTTAAAAAGGGGACCATTATGATCCTAGCTCCTATATAAGCATGTATGGTTGTACTTCATAAGCATGTATGGTTGTACTTAAACTTGATCCCACAGTTGTGTAAATGAGTGCACAACTGGTGCTTAGGCTATAAGCTCATCCCATTATTCATTAGCCTCCTACTCCCTAAGTGAAAACCTGTCCCTGGGACCATACCTAGGCAACATCTAAGAAAGTGCAACCATTTCTATAACAATTTTAATTCAAATATATGTGTGTATGCGCATGCGCATGTTTGTATTTATAGTCCACTTTTCAGGAAGAAAGGCTTTCGGAGTTGCTTACAAATAATTAATTTGACAGTTTCCTGTCCCCAGGTTTACAATCTAAGGAAGACACAAAATTCAAGAAAAGAGGATAGTGCGGGAGAGGATTAAGACCAGCTGTCCCTGTGTCCCCCAGGAGCCACAGCACTGGCAGTGGAATATGGAAGGAGGGGGCGTCTCTCATTTGCCACTCTGGTAAAGGCTCAGCGGAAATAGGTGCCCCATCTACACTGACCATTCAACGCAGTCTGAAGCTAGGTTCAAACTGCGGTGGCCAGACAACAAACTCCCACAAAAGCACCCAAAAGAAATCCCTTAGAATTTATCTGTGCTCTATGGTTTGTAATAATCAAATATAAGTAGATCAGTAGGTACCGCTATGGCAGGAAGGTAATGGCGCTCCATGCAGTCATGCCAGCCACCTGAACTAGGAGGGGTCTACAGACAATGTAGGCTCTTCAGCTTAGAAATGGAGATGAGTACCACGCCCCAGAGTCAGACTTGACTAGATTTAATATCAAAGGGAAACCTTTACCTTTACCTTTAAGGTTTGTAATCACCATCCAGGCCTCAGACTGGTTCCAAGATTTCCTTTGTAATCATCTGCACAGCGAAATCACCTTCTCCAATACCAGTTTTAAACTGCATTAAATGATCAGTATAAAAGGGGCCATTATGTTCAAATGGGTTTCTTGCCAAAAGAAATTGAAACATGGATTTTTCTATCCATAGCAGGGACATTCTTCCTAATTCGTTTTTGCTAATTATCAAGAACAAGTGCAGTACAGTAATTATAAAGTGATGTACAATCCACCCCAGATTATTATATTGTTGGAGTTTAGTCAAATCAATACTGTTATTAAGGGTGTAATGGTTGGCAAGTGCAAAAACAAAGATGTGTTGAGCCTCTTAAAATGTTTACAAGAAACTCGCAAACTATTGACTGTGTTTCCATTGTTTCAGCATCTTTCATGGTACAAAGTACTTCAGCAATATTGATTTTAGTTATATGGAGTTTTAAAACATTCAAACAATTTATCCTCATTATGGCAATAATATTTTCAGGAATACTGTAAAGATTATTATCCTGGTTTCCCAGAAGCTTCCAGGATGAGCTCATAGCTGCAATGTGCTTTCTTGAACTTTACAGTGCCTGGTTTTCACAGTTTTAGCTGCTGCACTATTCGCTCAACATGTTTTCTCACACATACAAAATTACATTTGTTTCCAAGTATTAACCCATTTCATTATGAGGTGAAAGGGTAAGCATGAACTATACAACTTCTGCCAATGCAGGATTTTTGCAATGTTTGGAACCTCTCTTTCTAAATTCGAATGAAGTGTTACTTTTCAACTGGTGATATTTCAGCAATCTAATATACCTAATAAAGTAACATCAGATTGAAAGCATTGTCATGAGGCATTTGTGGCCAACGCCATTGCATTTCCCATAATTTTTGACCCTTTTATTGTTTGGATTCAGAACCTTTTAAATACAGTGGACCAAAAACCATAAGTTGAAATGAATGGGCTGGTTCACTTGTGTAGCAGCTTTGTAACCTGTGCTTTTATGCGGGTATTTGTTTGAACTCTTGAATTTTAGCATTCCATTCCATATTTACAGGATTGGCAGATTATGATAGAGATTTAATACTGCTAGTTCATGCCATATCTTCACACAATCTGGTAATCACACAGATCATTGAAAAACATTACCAGTGGATTTTGGCTTCCTATGTTAAATTTAGAAATTACAAATATATACCCTTGTGTTGAATTATATGAACTCAAGGAAATGTTTACTTTTAAGGTAAAAATGTAGAATAGGTTGTGCCAACAACTACTAGAAGAAAGAAGATCAAATGCTTGTTTCCACTACTGGAGTGGAATGTTTTTATTATGCTTGAAACATTATTTATTTTCACACATTGTAAGACATGGATATAGCCCAGGCATTAGGGCTTAGATTAAACTGTCAGTTTTTCATCTTTAACTCACACATAAAAATACCCACATGACATTCTGGCAAAAAACCCAGAAATGTACATAAAAAACAGTCCTGTTACAGTTGGGCAACAAAAGTTTCAGTTGGATAGTTATATTTATAGAGGTACCCATAGTTCTGTGATAAATAAACTTATATGACTGATATGATTACACTTTGACCAATCATTCTGCTATTTTAACAGAAAGACAAAACATTTAAATAAGTATGCTGCTTTAAGATACCAAACCCTCGTTTTCTAGAGGTAATTATGGTTTCTTTGGTGAGTCTGCCATCCCACCTTCTCCTCCTTGTGCACAACAAAATATAATTCAGCCAGTGGATGTGTAATACCCATGGAAAAAATGGCCTTTAATTTCAGGAGATGTGTATAGGACTGTGCTGAAAATATTTTTAAAGTATTGTGATTTCAGCTGATTTTTATTTAGGGCTTCATCATCTTTGTTTTTAGAATTGTGTACACACTTATTCACTAAACTGTCACATAAAATTAAACCATGGAGTTAGGATTTGGCCTGTATTTTGCTCCATGAGAAATCTGCATTTCAAAAAAACCATCTTATTTAGCCTATATTTACTCTTCAAAATAAGGCAATCTGGCTATTTTAAAAGTCACTTTTCTAATCTGGTGAAATACAGATATCTGTATCTGAGAAAACTGCTGCACAAATAAACAAGAGCTAAGGAATAAGAAGATGAGTAGCTTCAAATAATTATCTTGCCTTTGGCTATGAAGTACAAATTGCAGTTTGGGTGAACAAAAATTTGGCATTCCATGTCTAATTTAAGACAGATTTTGGCAAAACCCAGAAGATCCTGTTGAAGCCTCAGGAAATCTGAACAGATGAAATATCAATTGATAATTGATTCAGAAGAAAATCTGGCTGTATTTATTCAACATATTTCATAACTGGAAGGCTTTTCCAGAGACAAGCTTGTGTTGCATAGTCATGTCAGAGCAAGTATTTTCTGAAGAATTTGGGCACTATTTGCAGAAAAAAGAGTGTGAAATATTAAAGCCAGGATATGAATGAATCAAAGGTAAGTCTATGCTTAGTCCCTTTTAAAGTGTACTCTCTGATACATCATCCAAAATTTTGAAAGAAACAAGACAGAGGATTATGTGTTTGCTATGGCACTTAGTGGTTTAAAAACTGTGCTTGAATTGTGCAATGTAAACAGAATGCAAAATAATCCACCAGTGTGCTGTGAAGCTGCAATTTTCAACAGTTCTGCTCAGCAAAGTTAATGGAAGTTGTAGTCCAGCAACATCTGAAGAGCTTTCCCTGTTGTAAAGTAAGGGACAAGATTCTCAAGCTTTAATCAGATTTTCACTTTGAAGACTGGCTTCTATTTACCTCTGCCTATTGACCTTCAGTAAAGTTTGGTTAAACAGTGCTAAGTTCTATTGATGTCCTGAGATGCAGTGCTTCATTCGTGATCCTTTTTCCTTCTGGACGACATCCTGCTCTCTGCATGCTTGGTTGGCTATGCCATATTACCGGCCCCTTTTGATTACAGATGCGAAGTATCTGATCTCTCACTCAGGAGTCCACATAACACTCACCTAAATCAGCATCCTAGGATGTTTCCAGACTGTTTTGGGGAAGGAACCCTATGCTGGACATCACACAACGTTGTGTGACTTCCGGTACAGACCCCACCCCCAACCATCGTTGGATGCATCCCCCATAAAAAGGGATACTTCCCATGATGTGCTAGCACCAATGGAGCCAGCACGGATCCTCTGCAGAATGACAATGCATTCCACGTGCGATGGGGAAGGAGGGAGCTGTGCACGGGGTGATGGATTTGCCCCACTGCCCCACTCTTTTCACCATGAAGTCAGCCAAAGTGGGATACTTCACCTGGCCTTTGTGATGAGGCCCAGGAAGTGTTCATCTGTTGATGTTGTTTGTTGCAGGGCAATAAATAGGCCTCTAGTGGGAGACTAGTTCATTCATGAAGACACATGGTTTATATATGTATGTTTCTACTGAAAATAGCTTATGTGAAAGGGGATGAGTATACCATCCCAATTAAGTCAGTCTGCATTTTATAACTAGAATTTAAGACTAATAATAAAAAAAACAAATTAAGTGTCTATCAGCAATATAAAACTGCACATGCTTGCATTATGCATTCTAGTAACCTTGAAGTGCAAATTCAGTGTTCCACAAATCCAACAAAACTAACTCACAAGCAGCAGAAACACCTGTGTGCAGCTCCACATACGTCCACCTGGACATGGCTACATCATGAGTACAATGTTAGATCTATTTCAGTAAAACTGAAAGCCTTTACAAGTATTTGAAATGACATGTGACTCTACATTTGCAAAAAGCCCTGTTCAGATGTTCAGGAATCCAATAATGCTAGAAAAGGAGTAAGATAACACCATACATAGAATCATAAAATAGTAGAGTTGGAAGAGACTGCATGGGCCATCCAGTCCAACCCCCTGCCAAGAAGCAGGAAATCGCATTCAAAGCACCCCCGACAGATGGCCATCCAGCCTCTGTTTAAAAGCTTCCAAAGAAGGAGCCTCCACCACAGTCCGGGGGAGAGAGTTCCACTGCCGAACAGCCCAGTGGAACTCTCTCCGCCGGACTGTGGTGGAGGCTCCTTCTTTGGAAGCTTTTAAACAGAGGCTGGATGGCCATCTGTCAGGGGTGCTTTGAATGCGATTTCCTGCTTCTTGGCAGGGGGTTGGACTGGATGGCCCATGTGGTCTCTTCCAACTCTACTATTCTATGATTCTATGATTCTATTTATGGTGTTATCTTACTCCTTTTCTAGCATTATTGGATTCCTGAACATCTGAACAGGGCTTTTTGCAAATGTAGAGTCACATGTCATTTCAAATACTTGTAAAGGCTTTCAGTTTTACTGCACATTGGAAGGTTGACAGTGTAATGTTGGTCTGAGAAAGTTTAGTCCTGTGGAGAGACTGGAAGAGAGTTGATAACAGTGTGTGCTTTCTTAAACGTTCAAAGGTTCAATTATCTTTAGTTAAGTTTGGAGGGTGCTTTTGTCTGAAGCCTTGGAAGGTAACTCCTAGTCAATGTTGATAAAATTGCTCTAGATAAACCAAAAGCTTTATATTTGTTGTGGGGCTCTCTTCTAATGTGATATGTAATATCTTCTCATCACAAAAGTGGATTTAGAAATAGCCCTTATGGTTGTATGTGTATCTTGAATGGTTTGGGAGGTGCAAAAGAGACAAAGTCTCAGAGCATTGAAAAAGATGCATTTTAGTCTAGAAATACTTATGCAAACATTATTGTATATACTTGTGTATAATCTCATGTAATCAATTTCATGTATAAGTTGAAGACAGATTTCAGGCCGAGGTTATGGATATTGATGTTACCCATGGATAGGTCGCAGGTAAACATTTCTGGGTGGCCTCTGTCCTGCTTCTGACAGTCTTTGTTCTTTGTACAGTTCCATCAATTGTCAAAAATTTGTAGATTTTTTTCTCAAAAATGTAATATATGAGCTGTCGACTCTTAGGTAAATATTTTGGTCAATAGATTTTTTTTATTGAAAGGTGCATAATTTTGTTCCTTTTTCACAAATAGTCATGTCCAAAAAGTGATTTCATTTAGAGTGATAGTATCAAACTGAGAATTAGTATTTATAGAGTTGACCCACTTCCAAAAAATTATTTCACAACTTTCTGACTTCCAGTCCAGATAAGGAACACATAATTGAAAAACTCTACCAGGTCCCTGTATTCTTTTTATAAGGGCTGGTGGTGGAAATCAAAAGAAAGGAAAGTTTTGCACTCTTCCTTTCTTTTGATCAAATATTGCCTACAGAAAGTATTAGTTTGTCCAGTTCTGTGCTAATGTTGTCTGTGGTAATATTTTACAAAGAATCTGTCATTTAAATATTTTCTGTGTAAAATTTGTATAGTGAATTTGGACTTCAACACTTAGCAGAAGCAGCATTGGCGGCAGTTTTTCCTCACTTTTTCTAACTAGTGGAAATGATGGTCTCCACTGACTTTGAAGATTATTTTATTCTACCCAGGATGGTAATGGGGATAGAACTTGCTGAGAACTTAACAGAGTAAAGGTTTTTGCTCCACAACAATAAGGCAAAAATAATTTTATCTTAGATTTTTTTTTCTAGTTCTTTTTTGTTTTTCCTTTTCCTACCAAGACAACAAAACAATAATGTATGTGTTGTGCAGGCAGTAGTCTAAAAATATCTCTGCTCTCCACACTGTGTACCTAGTGGGAGGAGATCCTTCTCAATATGTTGAACTATGTGAGACTGGCAAAGAAAAGCAATATTGTGAAGTCTAACAAAAATAAACTTTGTGCAGAAAACCCAAAAATTGTTTGTTCCACAAAAGAGACATCTGTAGTACGAAAAATCAAACTGATAACCCCATTTACCCAAAATTGATAATGAAATCAGACTATGGTGATTTGCAAGAAAAGCCTGCTCTATGCTGACTTCTTCATTCAGCATAGTAATGGTAAATTGGCTAACCCACTGTGTAGTCATGATACAGTTTGGCACAGTGACCCAAAATGTGGTTTAGAAGCAACAGGCTGAAAACATAATCTGGTGTATGTTGCTGTAGTCTGCCCATTGGAACTCTGTATTGGAAGGCAGTTTCTTGTTGCTATCTCAGCCAACAGGGTGCTCATGAGAACATGTTCTTGTGTTTCCAACAAGGGAGGATGGCTAGGGTGGATCCAGGTTGTTTCTCTTGGTGCTGACAATTCAGTTCTGTTGTGTGTTGTGGCAAACCTTGGAAGAATTGCCTTTGGTTTCATCGTCTCAGGCACTCCCATGTAAATCCCACTCAGCCTCACAAGTGGCCCAGACCTTGCAAAAATGCCTGGCAAGCCAATGGAATGAAGGGAAGACAAAAGGTGACAAAACGTATTCTAAAGAGGTAGCCTTATTAATATGTTATGAGAAAAACAACAAAGAATCTTACATGTGCATAAAAACTACAGTGATGGGTATACTAAATTGAGCTATCCAGTTGTAGCAATTTATCTGTGATCTGATTTGTCAAAAATACCAAATAAACTGTTACCTGATTTTTCCAAGCACATGAAAATGAAAGTCAACAACTAAAACCCCACTTGCCTCTAAAAATGAAATAAATCTCTTCTGTAATAAGGTTTTCCCAAACAAGCAGCAATGTCCTTAAAGAGGTGGGATTGTTCCTAGTTTCTCTAAATTAATGATTTCCAATGGTGTGGCCATTTTTCCTACAACATAAACAACCAGGAATCTTTTAGCTCATCATAGGGCCCTTCTATACTTCCCTAAAACCCAGGAGGAGGTGGGTTATTTTAACTCACATCCTCCCAGGTTTCTGTCCCCACCCCCAACCCAAACTGGATTCCGGGTTTTCCCTCAAGGGGTGATTAGATGCCATCCTGGGTCAACCTGGCATCCGGCCCCCCTCTAGCCCCCCATTTCTCCAGGAAAATGTACCAGAGGGGCCTGCCCCCAATAGTATCTGGAGGACCATAGAATTATATCTGGAGGACCATAGGACTCCCACTTTGAAATAGAAAACCAAAGTTGCCCATTTGAGGTTTTTGCAATGATTTACCTAGATTTTTCCTGGCACATTAATGGGATTGTGTTGTTCTACTCTAGTTTAGATTGCATAGTTATTTTTTGGCATTCCTCAATTGGAACTGAAGATAAGGATCTATACATAAAATGTAGCATTAGAGATTTGCCTCCAAGCTTCCTGTATGTGTTCCATTTTTTATTATCGTGACAGTGCCTCTTTCTAAGCCTTTTTAATTATGATGCTATTATTTCATCAATGGCTGCAGATGGCATCATGTTCTGCACAGCTGGATCTGTATACTCAGTGATGCCCTTGGCTTCTTTCTTCAGCTTGGGTACAGTGGTGAAACTATTCAGTGAACAATCTAATTCAGCGTTATGCCCTTGCAGAATTCTGCTTTCTCTTTTCTATAATGACAGATAAGGTATTTGTTGCTCACTATTCACTTTCTATTCAGTACTGACATGATACCACTGAAAGGATAGAACTGAATCCTGGTATCTTTGCATGCTAATTTGGATGCTTGCTAAAGTAGAAAGCGTAGAAATCATGGTGGGGGAGAGAAAACATACAACTTTATTTCCAACTCTTCCTCTTCTGTTCACTATTTTTAATAATTGCCAGATTTATACACATGATGTCCAAATGTTTATTTTCTGTCTCTGTAAGAGATGTATTAACTTTGCATGTCCACAAAGATCACACCCTTGACGTTTCCAGATGTCGATCCTGTGTTCCACCCTTGGCATTTCATTCTGTTTGGATCTGATGGTTGAATTAACATCATTTCTCCTTCTATGAATAATTACATGTCATGTATTATGTTAAGATAATTTCTTATGCAACCATCTTCCTTTTTAAACATTTCCCCTTATTTCTGTGTTTTATGCTGTTGCGAATTTTATCAACATCATGTAAACTGTAAACAAAGTAGCTGAGTTTCCATATCCCAATCCCCTGTGAACTTCAGCTACCCTAAGTATCACTGTGCCCAGATTCCATATAGGTCACTGTCAGTGTAAGCCTAAGGAAATTGCATTATTGTTTACTCAAACTGCTCATTATCTAAATATTTTGCATGGCATTCAGGCCATCCAGGAAAGAGAGGTCATACTGTGTATATGCATTTTAGTTCTTTATTTAAACTTGAAGTAAACATCTGTGTAACCAGGGAAATGCTTCAAAATGAGAGCATTTGTGTCAATGTTAATAAATGAAGAGTCTGGTGGTCGGTAGCAAAGACCCCTTTTTCATCTCTGAACATTGCTATCGTGTCTCTTCCCACCCTTCACTTCTGCAGGCTAAACATGTCCAGCTCTTTAAGTCGCTCCACATCATAATCTTTAAGCAGTTTTTAAAGAGTGGACGTATCCCCAAATCTGTGTTGTGTTCTGGTTGCACTTGAATGACATGACTTAGGTGCTTATCAGGCTAGTCATTTGTTTTGGATCATTACATTTAAAAAACCCACTTTTTTAAATTCCAAAAGTAGCATAATGACAATGCACTCTTTTACATCACCAATGCATGCATTGGTGCTTCAGCAATCCTAGTTCCCATGTTCACTTTCTTGCACTTGAAACATTACAATACTATTTATACCACTGTTATCTGTGCCTCCTCTTCCCTGATTGCTATGCTTCAAAAATGCCCAAGGATCCATAATTGTGCAGTTATGCAATTATGTAATGACACTATTATGAAACCACCACAAATCACTACCAAGATTATTTATTTATTTTATTTAAAGTATTACTGTGTTTCCTCCCATCTCCCAAGGCAATGAACAAATATAAAAAAACAATTAAAACAATACCATTTTTTTTTAAAAAAACACACACACATCAAAATCCTACTTTCAAATTCCCAAGAAAAGTGTAAAAATAATTCAGGAATTCAGTTTTGAAACAGTTAAAATGACAATTTCAAAAATATGGAATATCATTTTTTTTCTATGCCCCCCAGAAACCTAAAAGAGATGGGGGCATTACAGCCTAACTTTTCCTACAGCCTAACTGAGTCCCCTTGGGGAGAAGGGCGGGGTAGAAATATCAGAAATAAACTTACTTGGGTAGGGAGTTTCACTATCCAAGTGCTGCTATGGAGAAAGCCCTGTTATTTGTGCCCACCAAGCAAACTTCATGAGGTGTTGAGGCATACAACTGGACCTCCTCTGAGGATCTCAAATTTCTGGCAGGTTTATATAGGAGCATGCCCTGCCCCCAAGTCATTTGGATGTAGGCCGACACCAGCACTTTACATTGAGTTCAAAAGCAAATTCAAAACCCGTGCACTTGGAAAGGTGAACACAATCAACTACACTTTCAAAGCATTGCTCTTCCCCCCCCCCCCATAACTAACACTTGTGAGAAAGGGGGTTGTTAATGAATTGTTTTAAATAAGAAAAGAATAGAAATAATTCCCAAATGGCCCAACAGTGATGCAGTAACTTTCCTTCCTTTCACTTGTCTTTACCACCATCCTGCAAGCTGAGTCACCAATCGTCTAGCTTAATCAGTAGAAACCTATACCTCAAGAAAAACCTTTTATCAAAGACTACTTAGTGAATCAAGTTGGGCAAACTCTGAAGGCCCATTTACCTGTAAAATTCATCTCTTGGTTTCTCATCACTTGGTGATTGATAGCTAAAGGTATGGACATTTTTGAAGTGTCACAAAGTGCTAACAACAGTTGTATCTATCTATGGTGTTTTACAATACAGTATGACGAACATATCTGCAAAGGGTACATTGTCAGACTTTGTGTGGATATGTGAGTTCACAGATAATAGAGAACCTTATTAAAACAAAGGATTTCTGCCCCCAAAATACCATAGAGTCATGCTGGAGAATAAAAAATGCCTAGAGAGGACATATTTTGTTGGATATGGATAATGAAGCCATGGATGGAGTGGGGGCGAGGGTGTCCTGCTGTGATTATTTATTTTTTTCCAGTAGTTTATACGCTGCCTTTCCAAATGAAAATAATGTCAAACATCCACATAGATAGATAGATAGATAGATAGATAGATAGATAGATAGATAGATAGATAGATAGATAGATAGATCAATTAATAATATTAACATATAAAAACCACTAGGTTTCTCTCTGGAGTGCAGTTAGTAGTAGATGGGTCTGTACAGGGAGAATAAAATCTTGCTGGAGCTGACATTAAATCTTTGTCTGTTTTCCTCCTTCCCTCTTTTTGTAGAACAGGCAATATTTGAGGTATGTCCAACTGGTAGATCCTGGGGCTCTTCTTGTCTATGTCATCCTCCTGCCCTAGCATTATTCCCATAGAGAAGTAGATGGTAAATAACACTGTCAGGTGGTGAGAGGCCTCACTGACTGACACTGCTACTTACCATCTACTCCTCTATGGAATCTAGTCACAGGCGCAAGTCATGGCTGGATGCTGGTATCATCAAAAGAACCAAGCCTGATGTTTTCCCCATTCTGGCTTTACCCCCAAATCTATTCTGCCATAATTGTAACTGCTGTTTACATAGGCAGTAGTCCTATTAAGGCATGGAGCTTACAGATGTGATGGGTTTTTTGGTGGATACAATTAATATTTGTTTGTACGTGTTTTCATATGACTACTTACCACAAGGAGAGACAATTGCAATAGCTTCACATTGATTTGTAATGCTAGAAACGGTCCTCTGGAAACACACTTGCTTAACACTAACACACAAGGAGGGAGCGCATATCAGCTCTGTCCCACCAATATCCTGTGTCCATGTAATTTCCACACTTCTACAAGGCTCTGTACTGAGTATAAAGAAGGCATTAAGAACAAATTGGTGAGAAGGGAGAATGACAGCGTAGTGTCCTCCTTTTCACTCTTACTCCTTATACTGCAGTGTAAGCTTTAGAACACTTGGGCAGGGTTCATGTTTCAGTGTCTGCACTTTGGCCAGTTTTGTAGTGGAAATATTGTATTTTTTGATATATGGATTATTGCCTGCTACCCTTTGACTATGCTATTAGATGAGCTGATATTAAAATGAAACTATAATACAAGGCCAGCAGCAGAATGATAAACAATATAGGGACTAGCTGAACCTCTCAGGGGAGGGGGAGATTCCTGAAATGGGAACAACCTTGTTGTTGGCTACAACAGGGATGGGTAACTTCCAGAGCTCTTATAACTGGACAGTAATGGGCCAAGCATACCACCACCATCTCATTGTTGTTAACTTAAAATGTTTGACTTAAATTTAAAATTTGAACTTGACAATGTAAATATTTCTTTACAAAATAACTTCTATCATATTCTATGTGTATTTTACTTGTTGAGCTCAGTGATGCTTATTCCTGTTGTGTTGCCACGCATGGTTTGAAACAGGGTATTTTTTATTTTGCTTGAGATTTTTCAGTGTTCTTTCAATGATCTTGCTTCTGTTGGACATATTGAATGAACAAAAACTTGGAGTCCAGTCTAGGACCCTGTTAATCATACAAACTAAGATTCTTTTTATTTAATTCCCCCACCTCACTCTACCATTATCTTAGGAACGGTAATTATGTAAGCTGGTAAGATTTCACTATAGGTTGAATCTGCAACACACTCCAAAGTCAAAGCATTTAACGATCTCTGCCACTTCCACCTTTGAGGAAAGGAGGCTAGCTATACATCCAGACACTGACTTTTTTTCAAAGAGATCTCGCTCCACCACTGCTAGAAATATGAAAGTGGTGAAGACTTTTGGTCATGTGGGTTGACTTACACACGCCCTCTGTAAAAATCAGATGTCAAGAGAGGGAAAAGTCCAAAAGCATCTGGTTGCCATGAAGTCAGGGAATATTGGAAAGATCCGGCTGTTCCTCCAACCTATATCATGCCTTTCTTCCACCTGGGTGATGTTAGTGGTCAGGTGCCTTGGAAATGGGGCACAAAAGACAAGAAAACATGCATTTCATATACCTATTCACTATGCATATGCAAATATTGGTATTCAAAAACTGGGGAGGGGGGGACTTAAATCCAAACAATCTCTGGTCCCAAACATTTTGGATAAGGGAGACCCAACCTGTATTAGAAATTGCTTAACTATGCACGGAGAAGTAACATATTACTATAGTTCTCCAGAAAAGCATTATGATTAAATCCATTCAACTTTCTAGCCAGGAGTTGCTTAAAATGTGAATATTGCAGCTCAATTCATTTTGTAAATAGAACTTTAAAAGTTAGAATGTGCTAAAATATGCACATATTTGGGGGAAGGTTAGAAAATTCAAGTGTACATCTACATAAAATGCCTAATTCCAGAGCACATTTGTGAACAGCACAGCTGGATTAAAAGTCAGCAGTGCGTATAGTTTTTGAATAGAAACAATCTACATCACTGGAGAAATGTAAATCCTAAACAAGGAGGGAGAATTGCTTCATTTAAAAGGAATAAGAAACAAAGTTAAAGTGAATGAGTCTGTTAGGAAATTGAATAATGCTGTCAAGTGTGGCAGTAGAAGGATCATCATCTGTTATATATAATTATACAAAGAGGGAGAGAAAAAACTAGCAATTATCTCTTCTTGAGAATAATCTCAGAGGAACAGAGAACTGAGTTTTGGATCCCAGAAATTCTAGGCGAAGTGGATGAATGTCTATAGCTACTGCATACCAAACGGAAGACTATTGTTATAAGTGTCCTTTCTGACCTGAGAAATGCTGGAATTAGATTGAAATCAACACTTGCAAAGCAGTAGTTTCGTCCTTGACATGAGGCTGCAAAATGCATCAAAATGATGACCTCATGATCACAGCTTAATATTTCCGAGGGACTGTTTCAAGCATTGAATTTTGCTTTATTTACTTTGGTTTTAATCAGATTGTAATCATACAACAATCAACTGAAATGGGGGTTGCACCGGGTAAAAGCTATAAACTCCAAACTTGTACTCTTAGAAGACCCATAAACCTGCCACCTTCAATTTGATGTCCTTAAAATATGTCATACTACAAGTTCAGTCACTTCCATGAACAGCATAGTCTATCCAGAGAGCACCATATTGGAGAAGACAGGCTAAAAATAGCAGCAAAATTGACAAGTAAGTTGGCCCCAAAGTGGTGATTAAAATGAGCGGTCAGATAATGAGCTAGAAAATCTTAACAAAAAGGGGATCTTACCCATTCAGACTCAAAGCCACTACGTGTTGAGTAAAGGTAAAGGTAAAGGTTTCCCCTGGTGTTAAATCCAGTCATGTCTGACTCTGGGGGTTGGTGCTCATCTCCATTTCTAAGCCGAAGAGCCGGCGTTGTCCGTAGACACCTCCAAGGTCATGTGGCTGGCATGACTGCATGGAGCGCCGTTACCTTCATGCCGGAGTGGTACCTATTGATCTACTCACATTGGCATGTTTTCAAACTGCTAGGTTGGCAGGAGCTGGAGCTAACAGCGGCCGCTCACGCTACTCCTGAGGTTTGAACTGGGACCTTTCAGTCTGCAAGTTCAGCAGTTCAGTGCTTTAACACACATCGCCATCAGGGCTCCTTGAGTATTCCTATGCAAAATGCTTGCGATCAAAAATATTTGGATTTCACATTATTTTGGATGTTAGAATACCTGTTTGCACATATGTACATAAAGAATTACCTTGGATATGGGACCCAAATCTAAACACGACATTAATTTGTGTTTCATATTTACCTTATATACATAGAACGAAAGGTAATTTTATACAATATTTTATCAATAATTTTGTACACAAAACAAAGTTAGTGTATATTGAATCATTAGAAATAAAAGATGGCACTATCTCAGCCACCATTGTGGACAGTTTTGGATTTTAAAGTACTTTGGATATCAATTCCAAATTAGGAATGCTTAACCAGCAAGTTAAGTACTTCTCTGCAGGAAGTCTAGAAATTTCTTTGAACCTATTTACCATATACATGTTCAGAAGGGTTATGATGAGATCTTGATTTATTCTGTGGTTGCTGGCTTCTGAAACATCTTGTTTGATCAGTTCTGATGACCCAAAATCAACACAGTGTAATTACCCACCTGCTGCATATCTGTGAGTTCCTCTTCTGCTCCATTTTTTAACTCCAAAGTATTGGGAGTGGGGGTAGTATTGCTTCTTACATTAGAAGTCAGATATAGTGTCTGATAAAGTATTATAGTTTTAGGAGTGAGAAAGTAAGTAGTTTTTTAAACTTGTTAAAGTGCTATACTCCCTCCTCAGCCCACCGAGCACCATTACCTGCAATTCCAATGATATGTGTAATGGCCTAAAGAACATAATTTAATATTTGTAATTGACTTCATTCATTTTAAAATCTGTTTTTGAGTTATAATTAGGCTGTAGATGCTTTAATTGAAGAAGTTGAATTACACAAGTGAGTCTGATAAAAAAAAAATCTGTCATACAGGCAAGAGAAATGAGTTACCAAATGTTCCCCTGACTTGTGGTGAGAGGAATATCTGAATACCCTGCATTCATCCCCTCCTTCCAGCTTGGCTATTCAGCATTTTCCCCTTTGGGAATCAGAGCTGCAGTGATTACAGAGCTGTAATTTTGGCTCCATAATGTGGCACTGGGCCACCTCTTCAAATCAGTTTATCATCAGTGCCTATTGCTGTTCTCTGGTTCTATTCCTCAAGGGATAATTATGAATTTCAATGCTTGGTGAAGTAGATAGACATTTCTGGCAATCAATAAGGAAGGAGGGGCTAATGATTATTATTTTCTATATTTAATTGTACTTGGCCATATTCCTGTAATCTGAAATCAGTCCTTATTCAGACTGAGAACATAAAAACACCCCCTGTTGGTTAAAACCAAGCCCCTCTAGTATAGAACCCACTTCGACATAGTGATCAGTCAAATTAACTCAAGGCAGCCTACATACCCCTCTACACTACATGTCACACTGTGAGGTAGCTTAAGCCCAAGGTCGCTGAGAAAGTTTGGTGACCACCTGAAGATATGGACCTGATTCCAGTAGCGACTGGAGGTACCCATGGTATTGGTGCTGTGAAGGCTGTTTTGCTTTTGGCTGACTTTAAAGAAGCTATCCCAAGTGCTGAACCTATTAGGGTTCAGCACTTCTGGATGACTCCTTTAAAACCTGCATAAAAATCCAGAGTAAATTTACCACCACCCTGACAAGGTAGTCACCAGTTGTCACAACCTGATTTTCAGAAATGACTGCAAAATAATTTCCAGGAAATTAGGCATAGGGCTGCATGACGTCAGACTGTGGGTCACATGTGACTTTAGATCTGTAGATTGTTCATCTTCTTCTTTAACTAGTGCACTCAATTACTTGGGTTCAGCTGTCAGTCATTAGTATTTAGTTGCATGTTGATTGTAACATGAAAATTACATTTAGCAGTCATGACTAACCGATGTTGATATGTATATCTCTTATGAATTAGTCTAATTCTCTTTTACTGCCATTGAGCAGTCAAATTATTGGTTATGTTACTAGAAAGGCTTGCCCAAGAGTATTCAGAAATAATCAGGGGAAGGTGGCTACTGATCTAAGTTAGATCCCAATTTCTATTTCTGATAAGAAAACAATTCATTCATGGGCATGTAATTAATATTACATGTAGGGTAACAATAAGCTTTTCCTACCTCTTGTGGCAATGAATTCTATGAATCAGTTACACAGTGTATTAGTAAGCATTTTCTTCTGTTTGTCCTGAATCTCCTGGTAGCTCATTTTATTGCGTTTTTACTTTTCTACACAATCTGTAATTATATAAACAATTTTTATCCTTGGTTTTTTTCTCAAGCCTTTCTTTATAGACAAAAGGACTGAAATTCCCCAGTCATTTTGTTTGTTCTGTTTTTGTGCCTTTTCCAGCTGTGTTGAGGTGACCAAAAACAGAACTTGGAACTTCTGTACTCCAAGATCCCTGTTGTTCAAAAAAGAAGAATGCCCTCAAGCTATGAACAGAACCATTAACATTATATCAGAGAGAACCATATAACAGATTTACTTTGTTTCATGTAAAATTATTTAAAATATTGTGTATAAAATTATCCTCAGGCTATATGTATATGAAACACATGAATTTTATGTTTAAACTTAGATCTCATCTCCAAGTTATCAAAATATATACATGTAAATATTCCAAAATCTGAAATAAGCCAAAATGATGAATACAGGGAATGCTGTTGATGTCGTATATCTTGATTTCAGTAAGACCTTTGACAGATCCCTCATGATCTTCCTGCAATCAAACTAGTAAAATGTGAGCTAAACAATACTCCTGTTGGTGAATTTGTAATTGATTGAGCAGCCAAACCCAAAGTGCTCACCAATGGTTCCTCTTCATCCTGGAAAGAAGTTACTAGTGGAGTGCCACGTGGTTCTGTCCTAGGCCCATTACTGTTCAACATCTTTATTAATGACATGAATGAAGATTTAGAGTGCATGCTTATCAAATTTTCAGATGACACCAAATTAGGAGGGATTAGAGATTAGAGAGCTGGGCCGAAACTAACAAAATGAATTTCAACAAGGAAAAATGAAAGCAGAAAAAAACTAAATTCACAGATACAAGCTGGGTGACAACTGGCTCGACAACAGTACATGTGAAAAAGATCTTGACGTCTTCATGGACAAGTTGAATATAAACAAACAACGTAATGCAGCAACCAAAAGGCCAATGGGATTTGAGGCTGCAACAAAAGGAGTGTAGTGTCTAGATCAGGAATGGGGAAATGCAGGCCTGCGGGCTGGATACGGCCCTTTAGCCTCTACTTTCAGGCTCCTGTCTACCTTGGCCCTCCTCTGAGCATGCTGATTCAGCGACCCACCATGTCCCCAGGCTGTGAGGAGGCCTGAGGCAGAGACACAGCACTGGCGAGCATTCTCCTGAGAGCTCTCCTCAGTGCTGTGTTTCTCCTCCTCTGAGCCTTGGGAAGGTGGGCTGCCTTCATCACACTCAGAGGAGAAGCGGGGGGGGGGGAGCCATGGTGCTGGCAGGGGCTCCCTCCAACACAGGGAAGGCAGGCCTTCCCTGGACTCGGAGGAAAACTGGGGGAGGCAGACAGGGGTGTGAGAGAAGAGAAAGGCTTCTCGCCAACTCCGTGTTTCTTCTTCTCCTCTAAGGCTTGAGAAAGTACAGGTTTGTCCTTCCCAGACTTAGAGGAGAAGCAGGAGAACACCATGTGCCTCCTCCTCCTTCTCTTACCCCACCCCATCCCCTCCTGCTCCCCAACCCCGCCATCTCCCACCCCCAGCCCTTCCAGCCCAGCCCCTTCACGACCCAGCCCCTCCCATGTCTGGGCCAAGCCCCGTCACTTCCAGCCCCAGTCCCATCCCCTTCTGGCCCCAGCCCCACCCCTTCTGGGCCCACCCACACTCCCTCCTGGCCCAACCCTTGCAGCCGGGCCCATGCCTGGTCTAGACCCATGCCTGGTCTAGATCAAGGAAATTAATTGTGCCCCTCTATTCTCCTGTGTTCAGACCTCACCTAGGATACTGTGTTCAGTTCTGTGCACCACAATTCAAGAGGGATATTGACAAGCTGCAATATGTCTAAAGGAGAGCAACATAGGATCTTGTCACTCGGGCGGCGGGGCTGTTCTTAATAGCAAGGCATGGAGGCAGTAGTTTTGCCTCACCTCAATTCACCTTGCTTTGTCTGCTCGCCAATGATCACATGGAGGGAAGTGAGGTGCACATGCAATAAGGTGAAATGAGCAAGGAGAAATGACAACCTCCATGCCTCGCCATTAAGAAAGCCGTCAACTAAGTGACGAGGTCCTAAATGATCAAAGGACTGGAAACCATAGCGACTTAAAGAGCTGGATATGTTTAGCCTGCAGAAGAGAAGATTGAGAGGGGACATGATAGCCATGTTCAAATATTTGAAAGAATATCATAAGAAAGAGGCAGCAGGCTTATTTTCTACTGTCTTGGAGACTAGGACTCAGAGCAATGGATTCAAATTACAGGAGATTCCAGCTGAACATTAGGAAGAACTTCCTGAATGTGAGAGCTGTATAGAAGTTAAACTCTCTGCCTTGAAATGTGGTGGAGGCTCCTTCTTTGGAGGCTTTTAAACAGAGGCTTGATGACCATCTGTTGGGGTGTTTTGATTGTACTTTTCATTGTTTTGATTGTACTTTTCATTGTATTTAAATATGTTTTTACGTATGCTTATTTTAATCTTAATGTAACTTTTTATGTTTTATGTTGTAAGCACTATGTAGTGCCATTTGTAAACTGCCTTGAGTTCCCCCAGGGGTTGAGAAAGGCGGGATATAAATATGGTAAATAAATAAATAGATAAATAAATTTTCCTGCATGGCAGGAGATTGGAATGAATGGCCCATGTAATCTCTTCCAACTCTATGATTCTATATGCATTTTAGATAAGAAATGATTAACCTATATTCTGCTTTTCTCCCAGACTGGAATTCAAGGCAGTTTACAGAAGAACAACATTTGATAGATACATTTAAATTAAAACTAATATAGAGGGGCTAAAATGGCACACAAGTGATTCATGATTTTTTTTACTTCTTGTTACTTGTATGCAATAGTTAATATCCTAATTTTCCATTTTATTCAAGTGAGATTGTGACAATGAAATTATAGTAAAAGCCATTAGTGTTTCTTTCTAGCTTCAACTGCTTGTGTACTTCGTGTAGTATGATCTCCACACTTTTGGTCATTTCCTTAGTACTCACAGCTATTTCCTTCACCTCATTCTCCCATTTTGGATCAAAACAGGTACTTGCTTTGAATGAAAAATGTCCCTTTCACTCTTCCCTATGCAATCGACATCTCTTTTCAATCCGGATATTTTAAATACTTGCAGTACAGCATTTGTGCATAATTCATAGAACATTGTTGGCATTTTTGTGCATGTGCACCTATGTTAAAGTATTTGTGCAGCATAATAATTTACAGATGTTCTGTCAATCTGACATTCAGCCAGTCCTTTCTTCTCGGGACTTTTGAAAAGATACATCTCAATCCAATAAGGGAGATGCATTCATTGGAACTGGTTTGTAGATATGACTATCACCCTGGTTTTGTTGAGAACCAAAACTCTAATATTCCTTTGTAAAGTTATTCAATGCTTCTAAATGTTAACTCAGCCAGAGTGTTCTACAAGACTATTTGCATGCAGCCGCCATCTTTGAATCCCCTTGTGTTTACATACACACTGTAACATGATCATTATTTATTTGAAAAGCATTATATAATATTCTAAATTAGTTTAGTGAAACCAGATTCATAGACTGATAATGCATGGTACTTGAATTAGGATACTGGTCAAACATCTCTTTTTCAAAATGCTTGTGACCAGAAGTAGATTGGATTTCAGATTTGTCTGGATTTTAGAATACCTGAATTTGTATATACTAATGAGATAGTTTGGAGATGGGATCCAAGTCTAAACATTAAATTCATTTTTGTTTCATTTATACTTTATACAAGTAAACCGAAGGTCATTTTGTACACAATATTCTTAATAATTTTGTGCATGAAACGAAGTTTTCATATATTGAACATTCAGAAAGTACAAAGTACACATAGAATGTTTGCCATTATGTTTTATATTGTTGTAAGTTGCCTTGAGTCTTCTTGGGGAGATAGGGAGGCTATAAATAAAGATTATTATTATGTCACTATTTTAACTATCTTTGTGGACAAATTTGGATTTTGGAGTACAGTATTTCTGATAAGGGATACTCAACCTGTATATCAAATACATCAACATGTCCCTCTTATGGATTTTGAATGCAATCTTGCCTAGAGCATCTTTACATTAAAACAATTATTATTATTTTTGTAGTAGGTCACTTTTCATTTCTCCTTCACAGTTGGCCATGGGAAGAGTGAAGGAGACCGTATGATTGTGTCAGACTTCCATGTATTTGTCAGAGACTGCTTGCAGCACATTGATCTAATGAAGAAAGATCACCCAGGTCTTCCCATGTTTCTTCTAGGGCATTCCATGGTAAGCACACTGCACTATCCCTACTTAATTATATTTCTTGGCCTCTAAGGCAGTAGAAAAGGCAAGGGGTTTTGTCACTGAGGTCTTCTCTTTCTCTGTTCCAAATCTCTTTTCCTATTTTACTTTGTTTTGTTTTTCATTCACAGATATACAAATAAAACTTCAATGCAGGAGTTATGTATGAACAGAAACACACACCACATACACATATGTGCACACCCCAGCACATATTATCCCTTGCTCATCAAATAGCTATCAAACTGAAATTTAAGAGATAGGTAATACACAGGATTTGGAGTGTTGTGATGTTCTATAAGGCCAATCATCGTTGGACCACAACTTTAATCATCTAGCCATTGTTTGTGCTGGCTGTGTCTGATGAAAATTGCAGTCCAACAGAGTACAAGTGTTGACAACTGAGGAATTTGTTCTCTGTCATTATTACAAACACACCAGGATATCTGGAGAGACCCAATTTATAGCACACTGTATTATCAAGAACTAATGTAAGCCATTTACTTTGGTTGATATCCCACTCTTTGCCGAGCAATGGCTTTCTCATTCTAGTTCTTCTTTAGCATTCCAAAAAACTCTTCAACATTGGGCAAATATAATGATGACTTTAATTCAGTATAAATTAGCTTGTTGATTTAAAAACAATAAATGTTAATCAATAAGCTGTGAGGTGCATCTAAATGTCTATTAGATCCTAGAGCAGGGATGGACAAAGTGTAGCCTGTGAGTTGCAAGTGGTCACTGTACCTAATGTGTTCCTGAAAACCCTCCACCTGCCCGACAACTTGCCCCAAATCTGTTTGAAATATTTGGTGCAATGACAAAAATAGAAGTATTTGGGCTGGTTGTGGGAGAAGTCTAGCCCATGAGATATTTGCAAGGTGTTTTTGTGTAGTTGCCTACCCCAGTACTAGTAGTATCAGTTTTCCATTTTGGAAAGGTTGAGATCAGAGGAATCATGTGCCAGAAGAGGGCAATTGGGCAGAACTTGTGGCTGATAATACTGTGGCAATTGGAGCCAGAGCTGACTCTGCTTCTTCCTTCACAATCAAACACAGAAATTACCGATAGGAATGTACATCCACAGCTAGAGAATCTCATCTGCCTTTTCAAAAATAAAGAAAACACCTCAGGTGTCAGACCCCTGTAACAGGGGAAATAAGCTTGAAATGTTATTAACACTTAGTGAAATCTCAAACTCTGAAATGATTTCTGAACATGGCTTGAAGTGATCTGAGAAAAGGAGCTTCAGTGCCCAGCATAGCTTCTCATAAACACATTTCTGTTTCAGAAAAGAAAAATAAATTATGCCAGAGAAATAATAAGCAGTACATGCACAAATGTGTTCCTATCCCCCAGGTCTTTGCCTTACCTTAGAACAGAGAAGAGATTTGATTCCCCAAAAACCCCATCACCTGGCTGTGGTGATGTACAACTGTTATTATGTCTTAAATCTCTATTATTTCTTCTTTTTCCTAGAAATATTTCATGCTGTTGGCCATTACCATGTTTCATGGCATAACACTTGAAAGATACATGACCAAGGATTTATTAGTAAAGGAAATATATATTCACTGGAATTCAGCCAGAGTCAGTGTTGGGTACAATTTTGTAACTGAGGAATTTGAAACATTGCCTTCTCCAGTTTAAATATCTTCTGATTGTTTGAGTTTGACTAAGGTCCTTCTACACTGCCATATAATCCAAATTATCAAATCAGATAATCTGGATTTTATATGGCAGTGTAGAAGAGGCCTAAATTCAAGTCCAGTTCAAAGTATCACTTCCCCAATTATGCAAGAGACATTGTAAATCCCACACTGCTTATGCTCAAAACTGGAGAGACCTATTGTATTTTCAGTGGTTAAAGAGGGCATTCCAGCATATGTTTCACATGTTCCACTAGGGTAGTTAGACCAATGTTTATACTTAGTTCTCAAAATCATAACCACTCTCCTCATGCTAAGTGAATATCTGATGGGGAACAGGATAACACTTGCTAGCTACATCCACATGAAAGTTTCATCTGAATATTTGACAGTTCAAGATTGACTAGTGGATTCGCAACACTACTTAAGAGTTCCCTGATTCTAGAACTAGTGTTTTCTGCTTGCGTTTAAAGAAATACCGTGTTGAATGTGGCCAAAAGTTGATGGCTTTATGAAGATTTTAATTGGGTGGCACTGTCCCATTACTCTTATTTTCTCTTTGACTTTTCTTTTACCTTAGCTGCCTTGGCCAGCCTGTTTCAATGTCTTTCTCTGGATTTCCCACTGCTTCATTGCTTAACTCACTGGATCTCTGTTAACGGAAAAGCATTTCATTCTACTTTGAACATGTCTTTTCTTCCTCTATAATTTGTATACTCGTGGAAGTAATCCATTTTTTTTTTGCATAATCCTTCTTTTTGCACATTTTGACAAGCACAGCCCTGACTTTTCCAATATTATTGTTTTAGACCTTGGAAAAGAGGAAATAAAATAGTTTACTCCTCTTTGCTTTCTTTTCTTTTTCCTAAACTTAATAGAAATGTTATTGTGTTTGATATATAGATGTTTGGACTTGGATCTCAAAATGACTTTAATGCTGTGCATGAGGATATGCTGACTTATTTGTGCCACTGTGCTTCATTTTCTAATGATTATTGCAGTTATTTGAAACAATCTACAAATACTGTGCTGAAACATGCAGGTGAATTGCACATATGAGGCACAGTTCTACCCATGATATTGCATAAAAGCTATTGCCAACTTCACAGTCCCTATGGTATTTTTTAATTGTTGCAAATTGAACTTAATGCTATGTGAAAATGAAGTCTGGCCTAAATTTGCCTTTCTTTCTCTGTGCAGAAAGAAATTCAAGAGAATAACATTTCCCTAAGTTTAGCATGCCACTAATACACATTGGCACCATACTAGAGCAGAGACCTTGTTATGGTATCTCCTTATAAAGTGCTCAGAATCCGTCTTTGCTCCAATGACATAAATCCTCATGATAATCACTCAGTTTGTTGCTTTCTTTTTCGTTGCAGGGAGGAGCCATTGCCATCCTTACCGCATGTGAAAGACCAAATGAGTTTTCAGGCATGGTATTGATTTCTCCTTTAGTAGTTGCAAGTCCGGACGTAGCAACACCAATCAAGGTAAAAAAAAAATTAAAAAAATAAATAAATTTAATTTCAGGCACATTCGTTAAACATGAACTGCGCTTCCCACAGTCTCCAGCCAGTAACTCTTTCTTTCACTAGTTCTGCCTATACGCATGGATTTATGCTAAAATACATAGGTTTACGGTTTTTGTTAATTTAAAGCTGAATTCAGAGGAAGTTTTGTAGGGAGTACAAAGTATAGAAGCACAAATACATCTTATATATGTATTGCAAAATCCCAGCAACTACTTTTTTCTAACTAAAAAGCAGCTTTAAAAGAAAAACTGTGGTTTGAAGCGGAGAAAAAATGTGAAGACATAACCTCTTACTTATCCTGATGTGTTACTTGTCAAACTCTTCCTCCTCAAGGTGCTTTTCTTTCATAAGGTTTCAGTTACACTGTTGTGGTTGGAATGTCACTGTGGGTGGAAAGATACTTCCTATTCTTCATTCTATCTTATAATATAATGCTCCCATTAGACTGAATTGTTTTGTGTCAATCTAGTTTGAAATAGATGGTCTTATATATGCAGATACTTAAGGAGATATGCACATTGATTGGGCTTGAGATATAAAAAGTGTCAGCCAGTTTTGTTTTAGCTGTAAACATCAGGGATTGTTCTCTGTTACACCCTCATATTCTCAAATAATTTCTCAGTCTTAATATGCATTCTGCTGCAGTGGATATTACAGTATGAGTATACAGTGTTCCCCCGCTACTTCGCAGTTCGCTTATCACGGACTCGCTGTTTCGCGGAAAATTTAGTTATTTGTTTGTTTGTTTACCCACCCCATTGCTGCTTTTAATAGCTAAGTGACCTTTATCCCCCTTGTAAGCCCCGGGGAAAGTGAAGCCTTTCCTACCGGCACCAGCGGGTCCCTTGCTTCGTGCCTGCCATGTTGCCCTGGCTGCCACTGTTCATGCAGCCAGGGAAGAAGAGTGAGGGCGGGCAGCAGCAGAGGAGGCTGGAAGAGGCAGCCAGGCTCCTTTTCTGCTGGCGCTTCAGCCGGCCACGCTGGGAAACGTGGAGTCCTGCCCCGGTTGGGTGCCCTATGGCAGCCATGGTGTTGGCAGGGGGCTTCTTCTTCCCAGAAGTCCCCTGTGTGGTGGGAATTTTTCCCACTGCATGGCCAGCTGGCTAATTGGTGGCAGGACTTCTGAGTCTTTCTTCCGAGTCCTCCATGTTTCTCGGCATGGCCGGCTGGAGCGCTGGCAGAAAAAGGAGCCTAGCTGCCTCTTCCAGCCTCCTCTGCTGCCGCCCGCCCTCACTCTTCTTCCCTGGCTGCAGGAGCAGAGGCAGGCAGGGCAACATGGCAGGCAGGAAGCAAGGGATCCAACCGGCGCTGGTAGAAAAGGCTTCACTCTTCCCGGGGCTTGCAAAGGGGAGAAAGACCACTTAACTATTAAAATAATGTTTAAATTTTAAAATAAAAATAGTGCCTCTACTTCGCGGATTTTCATTTATTGTGGGCGGTCCTGGAATGTAACCCCCGCGATAAGTGAGGGAACACTGTATACCATTATATGTGATGGCATTTGAATGTATACGATGATGAGTCAGATATACCATTCATAACTGGAAGAAGGTACCTTGCAAGAACCACTACTTGTTATATGTTAAATCAGTTTCTTGAAGCACTTTCCCCCCAAAAGCCCATATTTTAAGAAGCTTTGTAAGCAAACTCTGGTGACTAATGATTCATTACCATCCCTCAGAAAATCAGTGGGATAATATTACAATCTCCTGCCTTCAGATGTTGAACTGTATTTCCCATCTGCACTATCCAGCACCACTGAGGATGAGGTTCTGTGAGAGTTCCTCTCTGATAACTTTATGGAGGGGAATACATTCCTCAGCCCTGTCTCAAACCAAACACAGGAAACAAAGTAGATGTTGGGCACAAACAAAAGCCAGGAAAGCATGCAGGAAAGACATGCCTTCATGCTAATAAAGTCATCAACTGTGTCAGGTGACTCGAAATTAGAGGATCAGATTTATGTCTCAGCAGACACAGTAATCTCCATTAGTATTACCATGATCTGAGCAAAATTAAATGTAGCCAATGATATAGTGGAGAAAGAGCAGTCACAGACAAGGGGCATTACTAGTTTTTAGTAACGAGCTGGTCATTGACCGTAATAAAAGTTTCTACTCTACTCTACTCTAGTTTTTAGTTTTGCAGCAGGGGCAGTGACATATCCCAGAGTGCTATAAACCAATCTTCTATGTGACTTATAAACCTTACTGAAATAGAAAATCATGAAGTAAATAGGGCAAGGGAGAGAGAGAGAGAGAGAGAGAGAGAGAGAGAGAGAGAAAGGGGGGAGGGAGGGAGAGAGGGAGGGAGGGGGGGGGGAGAGAGAATGCTACTTAGAGGAAATGTCCTGTATCAGTCCCCATGGAAACATTTCCTCAGACTTGTCAGCATTCACACTTTTCTTTTATCAAATAGCCTGTGTGATTCTACCAGGGTATTGCTTTAGGGGCAGCCCTGATAAGATTCACAGAAATCTAAAAGGAAACTCTTCATGTTATTCAGCGCCCTCTCCAACCATATTTCTAAAAAAGCTAGAATTTTAAATCCATATAGGTGCTTTACCCAGGCATTAAGTCATCACAACAACAGCCTATATACATACATGCTGCCTGTCCCATGCCCCTTTTTAATTTAAAGAATTGCTTGCTGAGGCAAGATCTGGATTCTGTCTAGTTTGAAGCAAAAAGTATTATCTCTTTCAGTCCTACCTATTCACAAAATAGCTATTAAAATAGTGAGAATAATTAAAAAAGAAAAGATGGAATTGTGAAAGACACGCTCTTACTATTTTTGAGGACTATATGCCTAGATTGGTTAATTATGGACAATAATAATAATAATAATAATAATAATAATAATACTTTATTTATACCCCGCCACCATCTCCCCAATGGGGACTCGGGGCGGCTTACATGGGGCCACGCCCAAAACAATACAATGTAAACAGCATATAAAAGAACAGCACAACACAATACAATAAACAATACAGTAAATAATATCCATTACAAAATAAAACAAGGAGACAATAAAAACAAGGGCAGACCACATGAACATTAAGTTAAAACTCGGGGTGAGAAAGACATAAAAATAAAAACCACAGCGAACAGGGTCATAAGGGAGTGGGGTATTCTGGAGGATAGATATTAGGGGGAGCAACAGAAAAGAAATATTAAATGGTTACTCTCCAAAAGCGCAGCGAAAGAGCCATGTTTTCAAGTCTTTCTTGAAGGCTGCTAGTGTGGGGGCTTGCCTAATCTCCGCGGGCAGAGAATTCCACAATCGGGGGGCCACAGCAGAAAAGGCCCTCTCCCTTGTTCCCACAAGGCGGGTCTGGGATATCGGGAGTGGGGACAGGAGAGCTTCCCCTGATGAGTGAAGGGATCGTGTAGGCTTGTGGTAGGAGATACGGTCACGAAGGTAGGTGGGTCCCAAACCGTTTAGGGCTTTATATGTGATGGTATACACCTTGAATTGGGACCGGAAAATAAAAGGCAGCCAGTGGAGCTCCTTGAACAGGGGAGTAGCTCTCTCCCTGTAACTCGCCCCCGTAATTAACCTGGCAGCCAAGCGCTGGACCAATTGTAGTTTCCGGGCCGTCTTCAAGGGAAGCCCCACGTAGAGCGCATTACAGTAGGTAACTAAGGCATGCACCACCGTGGTCAAGTCAGACTTCACGAGGTATGGTCGCAGTTGGCGCACAAGCTTGAGTTGTGCGAAGGCCCTCCCGGCCACCGCCAACACCTGCGCCTCAAGTGTCAGCGCTGAGTCCAGGAGGACCCCCAAACTGTGGACCTGTGATTTCAGGGGGAGTGCGACCCCGTCCAGCACAGGTTGCCACCCAATACTCCGATCCGATGCGCGACTGACCAGGAGGGCCTCTGTCTTGTCAGGATTGATCCTCAGCTTGTTCCTCCTCATCCAGTCCGCCACAGCGGCCAGGCACTGGTTCAGCATCCGAGGGGCTTCCTTGGAGTCAGATGGGAACGAGTAGTGGATTTGCGTGTCATCTGCGTAGAGATGGCAACACCCTCCAAAACCCCGGATGACCTCTCCCAGCGGTTTCATGTAGATGTTAAATAGCATGGGGGATAGAATAGACCCTTGCGGGACCCCACAGGTCAATGGCCAGGGGTCCGAGCAGGTGTCCCCCAGCTTCACCATCTGGGAACGACCCTCCAGGAAGGACTGGAGCCACAGCAGAACCGTGCCATTGAGCCCCATCCCAGAGAGCCTCCCCAGAAGGATACCATGGTCGATGGTATCGAAAGCCGCTGAGATGTCCAAGAGAACCAGCAGGGTCACACTCCCCCTGTCCAGTTCCCTGCGGAGGTCATCCACCAAGGCGACCAAAGCCGTCTCAGTACTATGCCCAGGCCTGAAGCCAGACTGCGAGCAGTCCAGAAAATCAGTGTCATCGAGGAACTCCTGGAGCTGCGTGGCAACCACCTGCTCAAGAACCTTGCCCAAAAATGGGAGGTTGGAAATTGGTCTGTAGTTGTTACATACAGATGGGTCTAAAGAGGTCTTTTTTAGTAATGGTTTTACTACTGCCTGCTTAAAGCGGGATGGAACTGACCCCTGACCCAAGGAGGCATTTATAATAGCCACAAACCAATCCAACAACCCATCTTTGGCCAGCTTAACCAGCCAAGAAGGACAAGGATCCAGAGCGCAAGTGGTCGCCCTCACAGACCCAAGAATCCCCTCCACGTCATCAGGAAGAACAAGCCGGAAAGAATCCCACAAGATCGGACAGACAGGTACCTCGGTTACCTCCACTGGAACTACAGTTAAGCTGGAGTCCAACTCACGGCGTATCTGAGCAACTTTGCCTGCAAAATGGTGCGCGAAATCGCTGCACCGAGTTGCCAAGTCATCAGGAAGCCCCTGGGTCTCAGGAGGCCGCAGGAGCTCCCCAACAACTCGGAACAACTCCGATGGCCTGTTGGCTGCAGACGCTATGCGGGCAGTCGTGAAAGCTTTCCTGGCTGCTCGCAGAGCCACGGAGTAAGCCTTAATAGCGGCTTTAGCCCGTGCTTGGTCAGACACATCCTGAGATTTCCTCCAGATGCACTCTAGTCCCCTCCTCGCATGCTTCATCACAGCCAGCTCCTCAGTGAACCAAGGAGTCGACGTGACTCTACGCAGCGAGAGGGGACGTTCGGGAGCGATCGTGTCAAGTGCCCTTGTCAGCTCACTATTATAGCGATCAGCCAGGACATCGACAGGATCGCCAGTCTCCAGAACAGGAAGATCCCCAAGAGACCTCAGAAGTCCATCCGGATCCATCAGCCTCCTGGGGCGGACCATCTTAGTGGGTCCACCACCCCTGCGGAGGTTAGAAGACACGGCGAAACTTAAACAGATCAGATGATGGTCAGACCATGACAATGGAAGGATATTTTGCTCTTCCACTCTGACTGTCCCACCGTCCACAATAAAGACAAGGTCCAGCGTGTGTCCTGCCTGATGTGTGGGCCCAGATATAACTTGAGTCAGCCCCATGGTCGTCATGGCAACCATGAAATCCTGAGCTGCACCTGTCAATGTGGTCTCGGCATGGATGTTAAAGTCTCTCAAAACTATGAGTTGTTGGGAGACCAGGGCCGAATTGGAGACCACTTCTGCTAGCTCAGACAGAGAGACAACCCTCAGTCTTCAGTTCTCAAGTATGCATGTACACCTGTATTGATGGCTTTTCCCTGAAACCTTTTGCTCTTATTTTAACAACAAAGTATTGAATGAAAGTAAATCTCATCACAGTCTAATTCTCAGTTACATTAGCATTGCTAATATGGGTTAACTGCCTCTTTAAAATATCCTAAGATCCCAAGACAAAAAGTGCCTTTATTAGGGTTACAAATTAATGAGCAAACGTTTGAATCCATAATCAGGCCTATTGTCATGAAAGCCATAAAAACTGCATTGTTCAAAAGGTTATTTATTTTTGGTTTAAAGAATTGAGGCTAAACCACATTCTTTGGATTCCTTTATAGAAAGCAAAATTGATGTAGTTCTCTTGGTATTTTTAAATATCTAAACCAGGGATCCTCAAACTTTTTAAGTGGAGGGCCGGTTTAAGGTCCCTAAGACTGTTAAGGGGCTGAATTATCATTTGGGAAAAAAAATACAAACAAATTCCTATGCACACTGCACATGTCTTATGTGTAGTGCAAAAAAAAAAAAACCCAACCCAACAGCAATTAATTTTTTGTTTACTATATTTATACCCCACCCTCTCTCACCCCGAAGGGAACTCAGAGCGGCTTACAAGTTGTTTATACATACAATATATTATATTATTACTATAACGCAATATTAGCATTATATATTACTATATTGTACTATACCACTATACCATAATATTATTAGTAATATTATATTTAATATTTAATATATAATTAATATTATTATATTGTATTACATTATAATATTATCAATGTTATATGTATTCACAATATATTCTATTGTTACCATAGCACAATATTGGTAAATGAAAGAACAATACAATATTAAAAAATAAAAACAATTTTAACCAACATACAGTGTTCTCTCACTTATCGCGGGGGTTATGTCCCAGGACCACCCGCAATAACTGAAAATCCGCAAAGTAAGGACGCTATATTTAGACGCTATATAGGGATGCTCTGCCGCTACCTTGTGAGGCGAAAACAAAGCTGCTTCAGCCTCCTTTTCTTTCCCTTCAGCTTCTCTTTCCTTCCTTCCTTAGGCTTCTCCTTAGGAAGGAAGTAGAAAGAGGGATTTATAATATTATTTTATGATTTATAATATTATTTTAGTGTTTATTAAAAAACGCGAAACAGCAAGTCCATGAAAAGCAAACCGCGAAGTAGCAAGGGAACACTGTAAACCTATCAGGATTTCAATGGGAAGTGTGGGCCTGCTTCTGGCCAATGAGATAGTCAAGTTAAGTAGGATTGTTGTTGTTGTGTGCCTTCAAGTCATTTCAGACTATGGGCGAGCCTAAGTCTAAAACTGAGGGCGAGGGCCAGGTAAATGACCTTGGAGGGCTGCACCCGTCCCCTGGGCCTTAGTTTGGGGACCCCTGATCTAAACAATGTTCCTAGCCCCCCTTCCCACCAGCAATTCCTGGCACCAACTGCAACATTTTACCTTAAAGTTGGTTCCCCTTTATTCTAAAACATATTAGAACAATATTTTCCCCTTCTCTCCTCCTTTCTTGGTTTTTCTATTTATTATCTTTTGTTATATTGCTGTGGTGTATCTGTAAAATAGCACTTTTGTACTATAATTATTTTTTAAAATATCAAACTCCTACATCACATTCATAATGGCCTAAGACAGAAAAGTTTCAACTGTACAGGTTACATTTAATGTAGTTTAAGGGGGAATACGGGTATTATAAAAAGCACCTGTACTTTTGATGGTATCTCTTGGAGCTTTGATATCAATGAAGGCTTCTATACATAGTAGCAAAGCCTGTAAATGTCTCTGTAGACTGTAGTTGCTCCGATATTAGGCATATCAGGAGAACCTCCAATACATTCTTTTATCTTTTCTTTAATGCAGCATAATTTCTCAACCCATAACAGCTTTGATGCAAGAGGGTTACAGAACATTATGGGACTGATTTCATCTAATGGATTCGTACACTATCAATATTATACAGTTCATTTTGCATTTTTGTAGACAGTATCCCTGGATACAGTAGGTCTTCATACAGCTAAATGACAAAGACTCAGCTACTTACTTACATTCTAGCAGTGGGAGAAAAAAGGCATTCTCTCTTTTTCTTCCAGCATCTTCATAATCTAGTATTTCTGGATTTTGCTTGATTATTTGTTTGCATTTTACTCTTGGCTGGTGTAGGGTAGATTTATGGCAAAAGATTCCCACATTCTTTATGGGAAATGTGCTTGTTAGAAAAGTGGTGCAGCCTAGGCAGGTATTGTAAATTTCACAAAAAAAAAAACTATTTGCATGGCAGCTACCTGGAATAAGAAGTAAAGATTAGTGAGAAGGAGCAACAACAAACTAACCTCAGATGCATTGATGAATAAAATAATGTCTCTGTATCACCACCTTCAGCAAGCATCTCTTACATGTCATTTTAGGGTCAGGAAGAAATGTAGAAGTCTTGAAACTATACTTAGGGAAGGGAAATACATTGCACATTATTTGTCCTTGTAAATGGACCCAGAAAGCTTTCTGATCTGTTCTACATTATTTAGAGTCAAGCTTTTTGTTTGCACTTTAGATTGGGTCCTTGGCCAGAGTGTAGTGATAATGCAGTGGAATAACAATGTGTCCCTCAAACAGTTTCTGCCACTTGCAAAGCTGATTCCTGTTGTTCTGTTCAGTGCTATCCAAGTTAATAACCCTATCCATCTGTTTTAGGTTTTTGCAGCTAAAGTGCTTAACTTTGTTCTGCCAAACTTGTCCTTGGGAACTCTCGATCCAAATATGGTAACACGGAATAGAAAAGAGGTAAGCATTTTAGTAGTCTTGCCAACCACTGTGATGTCTGAATATGTTTTGTCAGCGCAGTGCATTTGCTGTTGATCCAGCAGCTTGATTTGAACCACAAATCCGAAGTTTCACCTTGATACAAACCAGTGATATTTGTGGGATTGGAGTGTATATACAAAGAAAGATGTTAGTATTGCACCTTGCCTAAAATGACTGCCTCTGCATGTTTTGTTCCTCAGGACTGTAAAATTTGGAAACAGAAGTTACAAAAAACGTATTTCTGATCTGTCAGGGAAATTCCTGTTGAAATTCCATACATTTGGATCTGAGTCACATCTGAACCTAGCAGCATCTTTCACATGTTTCCATTGTATACAATAGAATAATTATTATTTTGAATGGAAAAGCAGTGTTGATATGTATTCCCATGGTCTCTCCCAAAGGAATACATGGTTCAGTCAGGGCCCATATGTCTCACATCACTGGTAGGAACCTTTGCTTGAGTACTGTGTTGTGGAGATAGGTCATCAGTGACTTGAGCCATGCACCTTTACATGTAGTTCACATAGATATGCTTGTATCAGGCACATGCACACCCTCTAGCACAAGCCAAACACAACCAACATCCTCTTTCTCTCCTTTCCTCTTCTTCCTCACCTTTTGAGAGCTGCTGTGGAGCAATTGCAGTTCCTCTCTGTGTGCTGAGGAAGAGGCTGTTGTTTCAGCACATGCTCAAAAGACACTAAGCCCCTAATGAAAGGAGCACTTGATCTCTTCATGTGATTGCTCTGTGGGGCTGTGGAGGGGCAGGAGCAAGAGGGCTGGTGCAGAAATTGGGAGATAGTCCTAGGACCTGGTAGGCTGCACCCAGATGGCAATCTAGAGGTTCCCTAGCACCATGCTATGTCTGTAAGAATCCAGGTTCAGTCATTGGCTCTGCCAGAGAAAAAGCCTCAGATAGTAGGTTTAGGAAAGATCTTTGCATGAACACTTCTTAGCCTCAGAGAGCAATAAATGTTTTTAGAACATTGCCCTGAAGAACAGCTAGTAATCTGTATCATTGGAACAGCTGAAATCAATTATCTGACTCAGTTTAGAATAGTTGCTTTATGACACCTTTGCCAGAATTCTGTATTTGCTACTGTTTTAGCTTCATAACTTAAACAGGAATGTGAGATGTCATCAGAACACAAATGTCGTATTAAAATAATAGTTGCAAGTGCTTTAAAAATTTTAACAGCACAATACAAATAATTGTATTTTATCTTGTCTATTTTGTATGATGTATATATTTTATCCTATTTTGGTGTGTTTACCTGGGCTTGGCCCCATGTTAGCCACCCTGAGTCCCTGCGGGGAGATGGAGGCGGGATATAAAAATACAGTTGTTGTTGTTATTATTATTATTATTATTATTATTATTATTATTATTATTCATCTTAATGTGATAGCTAATTAGTTCTGACATTGTCAGAAATGTCCACTATCAGTCCTTGTATTTTGCAAATATGGTTATGGAGGTATCAGTCACTCTATGGAAGAATGCATCTTCAGTGACACTCCTCTATGTGCTTCATGCTAATTGCTTCATGCAATTAGCATGAAGGCATTTTCAGTGGTGTCGCCTTAGTTGTGAAATGCCTCATGAGATAGTTCCTCTGGCCTCAAATTGTGCTCCTTTTTGCATCAAATAAATACATTCTTTTTCCCCCAGGTGTTTTCATTCTAAGATCTCCTTATGCGGTGTTCTTGTTTTGTTCTGATGCATTAATCTTTTTGGTGCTGATGGCTTCATCTGTTTTAATTTGTAACATGGTGTTATGCTATTTGCCTATTTCGCTTATTTTAATCTTTATGGTTTAAATTTGTATTGTTAACTTCTTAGAGAACATTATTTATTAAGTAGTTTACAAAGATTCTTAATACATAAATAAAAGGATCCCCATGTTGCTTTTAGCTATCTGCAAGAACAGAAGCTGCACACTTGCTTTAGTAAAACCAGAGAAGTCCACCAGGGCCTTAAACATCACTACAGCAATGAGCAAAAGGGGAGGGGGCTGTTCTTTGAAGGACAGCACTATCATGGGCACAAGCAAAGTGGAAGATTAAATGAAGACAGCATAACCTAGCAAAGAATCACAAAATAGGATTGTAGTCTGTTAGTAAAATGAATTGAATTGACTGGAAATGGCGCTATGGGGTTTTTTACATATAAGAAAATATAACCAATGTGATAAATTCATTTGCAGCAGCCCACATTTCTCTCAATGTGTTGTAAAGAAAATATGTTCATTAGATAGGTAATGAGAGCTGACCAGGGTTCAAGGCTCTGCTCAGCTAGGGAAGCCTTCTGTGTAACAGGGTTGTTGTATGTTTTCCGGGCTGTATGGCCATGTTCTAGAAGTAATCTCTCCTGACGTTTCACCTACATCTATGGCAGGCATCTTCAGAGGTGGTGAGGATCTGTGTAACCTTGAATAAGTTATTCTCTTTTGGCCTTAGAGGAAGGCAAATTCTCTGTACAAATCTTACTAATGGCATAGGATCACCATAAGTCGGGAACAGCTTGAAGGCACAAAACCACAGTAACAAAGTCCTTTTGACCTTTTTGAATTAGTTCCTATAATGTTAGAATCCCTGTGAAAGAGAAACCATTCTTCAACATATGAAAAAAAAACCCAGGAAAATAAAGATAACGGACTTATCTTTATCCTGATCACTAGTAGTCATTCTCACAAGCACTGTCTAGCACATAGACTCCTCCATTTTCAGCATTGCTGTTCTAGCAGGCAGGAATGTCTTTGTTCAGTGTACCTCTAGTTTAGTTCCTTGAATTCTTCCAGAACTGCTTCGGAACTTAAAGAAGTTAAATCTTACTGTCCTTTGTCTCGATCCCCACACAACCAAAAAGGTGGAGTGGCCTCTGCCAGAATGAGATCCCTCAGTTGAACAACAGAAACAACATTGAAGACAAAATGTACACCTGTGGCTCCAGTATTGTCACTTTTCTTATTTTTAACATATTTTACCTGATAAAGAAGGTAAAATATGTTACCTTCTTCATCATGTGTTTTGTGCATCATGTGCTTTGTGTAATATGGTTGGTCAGTAAAGATATCACTCTTGTGTTGTGTTTTGTTTTGCTGCCTATAATAATTTTATTATAATAATAATTTATTTCTTATATGCCACCTCCATCTCACCGAGGGGACTCGGGGTGGCTCACAAGGGGACAAAGCTCTAAAAACAACAGTTGACATATGCATAAAATACTACAAGTTACAACATTAAAATACATAGCAAAAGCCAAACAATTTTAAAAACTTTAATAAACCACATATCAAAGCAGTTATCAACACAGCTATCCCTGAATATGTTTTATAGGAAATCAGGCTGAGCCATCTTTACTGTGTAGTTTTATAACCTGTCCCTAGCAATTCAAAAGCATTGTCACATGTGTTGACATCAGATTTTCCTAAAAAGTGACCCAAGAAAGGTCTGTAGCCTGACAAAATAACTCTCAATCTCCTTAGTATCACCTGCAGTCATAATTTGAGGAATATAAATTTAGATCGTGCTGGAGTGGGCTATTACATGTTGAATGTATTCCTCTGGCAGTCTCCATAAAAAACATTGGGATGTCCTCCAAAAATTTCATGTCTTGTTTGTGTTCATTGCAGCTTGGTTTTGTAAGGCATACACTGAAATGTAAATGGTGAATTTGAGCTATTTTCTTTCATTTTTCCCTTGTTTATTAAATCTGATGCATGATTCCAAATGTGTTATGAATGCATTTTTAAAAATGGCCATTGATGAATATTCTCATCTTCATCTGCTGTGTTTTTCATGGCATTGTTCTTGCTACAGCTGCATTGATGTAGGACTCTGCTTCTTCATTATTTACGCCTAGCCTGCCTTGGCCTCTGGCCAGCTCTAGCAGAACTGCACACCCACTAATAGTCCCACATTGTGATTTGCCACCTCTTTTTCATCAAAATATACTCATATGATTCAGTTGACCAGACCTGTATGAGCACTGCAATGCAGATATACACCCAGAAGAAAGTAATTCTCCCCATATTGATCTTTTCCCAAAGGGAGCAAATTCTACAAAAGGCTTATTACAGCAAAATGAAGGGTGTAACAACTAGTTTAAGAAAGGATCCTTGTAATTGCCCTCCCCCAATCTCTCTCCAACATATGTGTATGTCTGTGTGCATGTGTATACACACACACACACACACACACACAGAGAGAGAGAGAGAGAGAGAGAGAGAGATAATTATGTAGTTTGTCATTAAAGATTCATAAGAGTTTTTAGATTTATCCATTTATTAATATATTTATAGCCCACTGTACTTTGTAAGAATTCTGTAAATTGAAAATTAACGCAATTTAAAACAGGTATAATTTAAGCAATTTTAAAGTACAATTCAAGCAAATCAGAACAATTTTATATCACATAGTGAACAAAATCACTACACACACACTCTCCAAAGACTCTGGTAAAAAGCAGCCAGTATTTTAACTGCACACTGGAATGAAGTAACACTGGCAGCAGTTGACTCTAAGGCAATTGCATTTCACAACTGGGGCACCACAGCAGGCTTTGACATCAAAGCTACTCAAGAATTTCCAATGGTTATTGTATTATGTACCATTTGTTTATTCTCCTGCTTTAACCACCTTTCCACTATAAATGCCCCCTTGTTTAATCTTATGTTGGCTTTAATTCAGTGAGAAAACAGTGCGGGATTATCACGAAATAGAAATGGTTAGATGGTGCCAGGGATCATTTGTCAGAGGTCATAGAGAAAATAACTCATTTAAAGTCAGAGGATTCAGACAGAGCAGAGGAGTCAGTTTGCCAAGAATTGTTTGCTGCTGCCCTGCAGACTAGGATGCGGAACAATGGCTTCAAACTACAGGAAAGGAGATTTTACCTGAACATCAGGAAGAACTTCCTCACTGTGAGAGCTGTTCGGCAGTGGAACTCTCTCTCCCAGACAGTGGCGGAGGCTCCTTCTTTGGAGGCTTTTAAGCAGAGGCTGGATGGCCATCTGTCGGGGGTGCTCTGAATGAAATTTTCCTGCTTCTTGCAGGGGGTTGGACTGGATGGCCCGCGAGGTCTCTTCCAACTCTATGATTCTATGATTCTACTGCCATTGAACTGTGTCTCTTCCCAGCATTCTGTCCTCAGGGTAGATTAAAGATGAATTTTGCTCAGAGGTAATTTGAAATCAACCATTTTGAAAATGTTTTTTAAAGTAATATGAGAAATTATCAAGACAAGTCTGCAATATGTTAATTGGAAGCAGAAAGGGAGTGGTTAAGAATGAATGCAAAAAGAAATATTTTTATCATAAATGTGTCTCCTTAAAAATGTAGAGATTTAGAATCATAGAATAGTAGAGTTGGAAGAGACCACATGGGCCATCCAGTCCAACCCCCTGCTAAGAAGCAGGAAATCGCATTCAAAGCACCCCCGACAGATGGCCATCCAGCCTCTGCTTAAAAGCCTCCAAAGAAGGAGCCTCCACCACGGCCCCGGGGAGAGAGTTCCACTGTCGAACAGCTCTCACAGTGAGGAAGTTCTTCCTGATGTTCAGGTGGAATCTCCTTTCCTGTAGTTTGAAGCCATTGTTCCATGTCCTAGTCTGCAGGGCAGCAGAAAACAAGCTTGCTCCCTCCTCCCTATGACTTCCCTTCACGTATTTGTATATGGCTATCATGTCTCCTCTCAGCCTTCTCTTCTGCAGGCTAAACATGCCCAGCTCTTTAAGCCGCTCCTCATAGGGCTTGTTCTCCAGACCCTTAATCATTTTAGTCGCCCTCCTCTGGACGCTTTCCAGCTTGTCAACATCTCCCTTCAACTGTGGTGCCCAAAATTGGACACAGTATTCCAGGTGTGGTCTGACCAAGGCAGAATAGAGGGGGAGCATAACTTCCCTGGATCTAGACGCTATTCCCCTATTTGATTTTCTTCAAAATCCGCGACACAAAACATTTTGCTGACAATTTCAGAGGTCTCCACATTTATTGTGAAGCAAAAACTGAAGGCAGAGCCAATGTCAATGCCTATTCTTGCTCTGTTCTTGCATTGAGACTTTTGTAGTGCTAGACAGGCACATCATGTGCTCAGTTCATTTTGGTTCCAGTAATGGTTTGTTGATTTGTTCCTTCTGATTTTTTTTTATCAGCATAAAACAGGGTGGGTGAGTACAAACAAATGAAATAAAACTATTAGGCCATCTCTTGACATTTATGGCTCTTTCTGGGGGTCGTGAAGAGGGTATTTTACTCTGTGAAAGAGAAGGTCTGTCAATCCCACCAATCACTCTGTGATTCTTTTCCCCAAGAGCTCTCATCTGATCCCTTTTACTAGGAGAAACAGGCTTAAAGCTATGTAGCCTGCACATGGTACTGTGTCACACCACCAAACAATGTGGCAGTTTTGAATCTGCAGCCAGTTGCTAAGTAGCCAAAATAACCTAGTGCTGTTTTTTGTGGATTTCCCCCCATAATTTGAGAAGAAGAAAAAATCTAATGGGCATGGATAAAAATGTCAAGATACAGGCAGCCGCTATCAAAGAGAGTTGACAAAAAGGGGCATGCATTTGCCTTGATTGTTCCAGTAGCCAGAGTTTAGCTCTCTCTCTTTATTGATTCCCTGAGTCCATGTTTGCAAGGAACTTTAAGACTTTTTCACACTGCACAAGCATAGCACTTTGATATTGCTTTAACTGTCATGCCTAGAACGCATTATGTAAATTAAAAGTGTTACCTAATCTAAAGCCACTACTTTTGAAACTGGTTAACCCTGTGGTAGTCGAATCATGTGGGAAAATAATATGTCCCTAGAAAAAATGACATTTATCAGGAGCTGATTATTTACAATGGAACCAGGTACTAAAATGATGTTTTATTCAACCAGGTTGATGCTTACATCTCAGATCCCCTGGTCTACCATGGTGGCATGAAAGTCTGCTTTGTCATCCAGCTGATGAATGCTATCGCCAAAATTCAGCGCTCACTCTCCAAACTAACTCTTCCCATCCTGGTGCTCCATGGCTCACCTGACAAACTCTGTGATATCAAGGGCTCTTTTTTGCTCATGGATACTGTATCAAGTCAAGATAAAACACTCAAGGTCATCTTGAATTTATGTTTGTTTGTTTGAACAAATAATTGGGAGTGTTGTTTTTTGAGTTGTGGATATTTCAGATATGTGAGTGATCTTCATCACTTAAATTTGGGGTTTAGTAGAGGGGCCCATGAGAAGATTTCTCTCTCTCAAAATAATTGATTTGGAAGTCAGCTTCCATGAACACTTAAAGAAGGTCCTCTCCATGGTCTGAAGTGGTGAGGGATGGGGAATGTGTCCCATACCATTGAGGCAGCATTTGAAGACATCTTTTTATAAACGGGGGGGGGGGGGGGTGTCTTGGTAATCCTAGGCACCGTAAATAACCTGTGGGATAAATGTTTTATAGTCCTGCCCTAAATGCAAGTGTGTTTAGGCCAAAAATATGATGAGGGAACTAAAAACACATGAAAATGTTCCAAATGGCCAGTAACAGCCCCTAGTGACCTGGTGGGCCCAGCCTCCCATTTTTGAGGTAGATGTGTTGGGGTGGGGGTGGGGAGCAATGAAGGTTTGTTTACAGCACATGAGGCATACTTTAACAATAAATTTATATTTGAGAAAAACAAGAATAGTTGCCCCATAGATGTGATTCCAAGCTAGTTCATAAAGGAAAGGGCAGAATGCAATTAAAACTAAAAATAAACAAATATAATAATAACAGCCATTACCGTCACAAGATTTGAATTTTGTTTTGAAAATGTAGCCATCTAGTGAGCTGTGGCCAGTGAAAATTTTGTTTCCAGATGCCCAGGCAGCAGAATGTCAATGAAGTGTATTTTTTTCATCTTTAGGTTGCAATGGTTCATGTATGATATTATCGCTTTGATTTTGTTAAACAACAAAAGATTGGGAGGAGTTAAAAGCCATATGTGGACAAAGCAATTGGCTTTTATGGCATGGGATGATAAAAAAATTACTGATTGTAAGAGAAAGGAAAACCCAGAAATAGATTTAGACCAAATTTTTAAATGGAAAATAGAGAAAGAAAAGGGAATTACTGGATTCATATATAGTAAACAGAAAGACAACAAAGTTTGAAAGGTACACTGATCGAGGCATGGAATAATCAGAAGGATATTGATTATTGGTTCAACTCAGTATCTCTTTGATTGACAAAATGAGCCCAAGAACCATAGGAGCTTTCAGTCTTGTGTATGAACAACTTGATAGCATGTATGGTTCAGATACTTCTGCTTGCAGCAAGAGCAGCTAAGCCAGCCACCAGCTGTACGTTTCTCACTTCACCCAAACACAAGCATGTTCCCTCTCTGATTAGTTTCTCTCCCGACAAATCAGAGAAACAAATCAAAAATAAACCATGCACTCTTTTTCTCAATGTTGGCAGTGTTCTGCCTCTAGTTTGTCTCCTAGAAAACCAGAGGAAGAGCTCTGGAGGATTGTTTTAACTGTTTCCCGTTACAGTTGGGAGTCCAACAGCACACCACTCATGATCAGTAAGTCAGGGTTGGCTCCCTGGCTTACCTGGTTTTTTTAGACATGGCTATTATTTAGCAGAAGGTGTAATGATGGGCAGACACTAATTTAAATGACATCCAATATGCAGATGAATGACAAGTAAGCATGTCAGGCTTTCCCAACCCTGATGATCACACAGAAGTGCCATTGTTAGAAATAGTATACCTCTGAATGCCAGTTGTGGGGGAGGGGGGGAGGTCTACATGTTCTGCTTGTGAGCTGGAGATCTGCTTTTGTAGGTAGTGTTAATCCCATTATTCTTATTTAACAATAAAATTGTTTCGTTCTTTGAAGGAGCTCTTCCATCTCCACATACACCCCATTTGTTGCCCTTTGTGCTTTGCAGTTGCCTCCGTGTGTGTAGATCTGTTTGTAGCCCTTGCCCCTAGAAGTATCACCCACTATGTTGCCCTAACTAGGCAGGTCCCTCTTCCCTTATACATATTAGGTTTTGTTGTTGTTGTTGTTGTTACGTTTATTTATACCCTGCTTATCTCTCCTGAAGGAGACTCAAAGCGGCGTACAATTAAAAGAATGACAACATAATGTAAAACATACAAATATGCAAACATTAAAATAGAATAAAACATAACAGTATTAAAATTCACAGTTTTGAAGCCTCTAACTGGACTTTTTCATTCTGCTTGCAGGTGTATGAGGAAGCTTATCATGCCCTCCACAAAGAGCTTCCTGAGGTGACGACTTCTGTTTTTACAGAAATACAAACATGGATTTTGCAGAAACTCTCAGCAGCTGAAGAAGCCCATGGCTCTTAAAAAAGCCACTTTGCTACCTTTTTAAATGGTGGCTGGGATATTCTGGAAAGGGGAAACCTTTTGGTTTTTTTCTACAATCTGGGTGGGAGGGTGAATAATTTCTTAAAGGGACTCCTGAAATAGATTATTTTAAAACAGAAATTCCTGTGGCATTTCGGGGTGAGAGAAACTGTGCAGTCAAAAGAGTTATTCTGCCAGAGGGGAGAGAGAGGAAGGGCACCAGTACCGAATTCTCAGTAGAAGTGCTGCTTTAAGGGGATTATTTGAATCTCTCTCAAAAATCCAGGGCACCACTCTACCCCATTCTTTGTTTTCCAAGGAGTTCCTGAGGTGCTGAGGTAATTTTTTTAAATACTGCAATAATCTTTGGAATTGCGTTCAATTTCTACTCCTGCTGGAGTAGAATCCCTCCCTTCTCTACTTTCAAGATTGCATAAATACACAAAAGAAATGGATTGTCACATGGAAGTGGTGTTAGGAAGGAAGTTGAGGTGGTAACTGGGGTAACATGTGTGAATTTAAAACGTGCAAAAAAAAAGGATTGTGTTAGAGTCTGGGCTGGCCAAAGGGTCTCAGAATATCCTGCCTAAGGGGTTAAGAACCAGGAAGGAACCCAACAAGTCATGTAGCAAACAGCCTCAATGGTCTTCAGAGCTGTTTCATGGTCAGCCCTAGAACTTTCACCACTGAGCAGCCATGGCGGAAGTAGAATAGTGAGTTCCAGAAACCAAAACTTTCTTCTGTGCAAGAATTGTAAATATTTATTAGGGGCTGCTCTCCTTGTTACTTGTGTTACTGGTAACTTAAGATGTCAAAAGTTATATTTAAAGAGAAATATTATTAAATATAATATATACTGTTTCTATAGGTTGCTCAGAGATATCTAGAGGAAGAGAGCAGTATATCAAATGGGTCCAGGGACAGCCATTTGTACATCTGTAGGGTACTTCCAAACAACAAAAATGTAACTCTGCCATGTTGGTGAGCTGAATTGTCGCTTGATAACAAAGGTATACTCCCTGTTTTTCCGTAATTTTCACACTGTTATTCCTGTTTTTAAATAGGAAGGACAGGACAGAAGTCACTCACCTGTTATGGGCTTGTATTTTCTCCTTCTCTGTTCCTTTATTCTTGTACTTGTTTGGAAGAAAACAGAGGGATGACAAGAAGCCAAACTTATAGCAAATGTGTGTTTGGGAGGTGTTCAGCAGCCACAGATAGAGAAAAGGATCCCAATGTACATTTTATACATAGGATGTGCAGAGAACAGTAAGTGGTAATGAGAAATTGTGGCAGAGAGATTCATCTGTTGGACACTTGCATTTGTGAAAAGGATTGGGGTCTGTATGGACTAGGGATAGCTGAGAATTTAATTTCAGTTTTTCATCACAGAATTCTATATTGGAGAAAGTAAAACAATCAATAACCTCATCCCTAGAGTGAGTGCTCATTTTACTTTAGACCAAAATTTAACAATACTTGGGACATGTTGTTGAAGCAAAACATAAGATTTGTCCATTCCTCCTAGGGAAGGACTTCGATTTTATGTTCCTGTGATAAACTGTTCTTGGAGATAGGGTTGGGGTAGGGTTGTACCCTGTGTTCATCTCAATAAGATTTGGGTAGGAGCTTTAAGAATGATTTTGTTACTTGACTAAGTCAGAACAGCAATACCAGGGAAAATGTAAAAAAAAAAGGTGGCTCATAACTAGTCAAAACACCTACCCAATGTGACCATCATACTTGTATATTCTTGTCATTCTTGTCATTCTCATTTCATAAGGGAAAATATTTAAGATTAGTATTATTGCAGGTATTTTCCCCTGGAAAAAAGTCCCAGTTTTACTGTTGAACTAATCTCCTGTATAAATGATTGGAAGAGAAACCTGTTTGTGCTTAAACTGAGATTACTAGCTTTATTTTGGGGAGTCTCATCAGTTTGAGTCCTTCTTTTCCCATGCATTTCTTGCAGGAGACTTACCACTGTGACTAAGGACTGTTTCAAAACGTGTGACTTCTCTCTTGAGAACAGCCTCAGTTCTGTTTCGTGGGACACCACTATCTCAGTAATGAAAGATATTCTGCAATCTCTATTATTGTGCTTTTCCTAACCTGCATGTACTTTCAGGGTGAAAGTCTGAAGCTATGAAGTGCTCTTTATTAGTCAGGCAACCAATATGTATGAAGTATAAAGAGACATATGCAATGTTAGACTCTAGAACAGATGTTTGCACAGAACTTGAAAAATTGAGTTGACAAACTTACAGGGCCACTTCCCTGTGCATAGCTATCTGTGCATCTGGGGGCTTGAGGGGGGATTCTTATCGCACATACCAAATCTTACCTGCTCATCTGCATATAAATCTTACTCAACCTAGGGACTCATGTGATCAGCTATGTGGTGTAATCTCTATCTCTGGAGATTTTTAAAGATAGGCTACATGACACAATCTATAAAGAATGTTTTGATTGTGTATTTCTCCATTGCAGTATGGGGATGGACCTCGCAGCCTCTTCTCTCTCTATGCTTCTAGTTATAAGCATGGGCTGTGCAGGGCATTTTTTGCCAATGTATTCTAGTGAATTTATTCTATTGCCACAGCTTAGCAGATTGCAGACACACTTTGAGTAGTACGAAACTCAGAGATACCAGTGCATGGACGGTTTGCTAGTAAGTACCCATCCCCCTTCTCACTTGACCTTCCTGAAACATTGCAAGAACTTTAGATCCTATTGGGCCAAAAGTCTTAGCAGAGTGTTCTAAAATATTCTCCCTCTGCTAATCTTCCAGTTTTGTACTGGAGAAGAATTAACACAATATCCCCACAGTTGAGGTTTTAACTGGGCCAACAGCCTGCCATACAAAAGTACCCTGATCACAACAGGTTTAGTTCCTGCCTCCACAGCCAGTTCTTTCTGGGAACTTTGAAAAGAGAACCTTGTGTAATAGCAAACGGCCTCCCAATTAGCTCTGATTTGTTCTCTATTAAGGCTGTGAGTGGCAGGAGCTTAGCAGATTACAAGACCTTTGAAAAAGAAGCACTATAGTAGTAATGAGTTGCCTGGTTTGCCCGGGCTCTTGCAAATTATCCAGACAAAATTTATTTTTTACATTTAGTTATGGCCAGTTTGGGATGCCTTAAACTGCTTTAGACAAGATTAGCCCCTGATTGTAGTGTGGAGAGGTGATTTCACTTCAGAAAAGACTGGACCCCAAAAAACCTTTTCAGACAGTTACACTAGTGCACTTACTGTTAAAGTCGGTGAGTTGTTAAAATGGAGACTGTGGGATCGTCTACTGCTGCAAAATAATGAAGCTGCAGTTTGAAGTGTACTACATCAGAGCTGCCCTAGATTCACCCTGCTAACACCACACCTATTTCTTTCATCCTCTTCTGAAATTGTATTAATAGCCACACATTTCCCCTGTCCAAATTCAAATCAACACCGTTTTTTTTCTTCTTGGGGCTGCCATCCACCCTCCAGCCCAGACAAGCCATGAGATCAACTTGATCATGCAACTTGTATCACTGTTGACCACTTGGCTGGGCATCTGCAACTTCACCAGAAGGGTTCTGAGAAAAAAGAAACATTTTATTTGTTTTCTTTGCAATGCTGATCTATCCTCTCATCACTGATCTCATGGATGGGCTCAGCTGTGGAATAGGTGGCTGCCCAGTCCTCTTTGTTAATAAAATAAGAAAGGAGATCGGCAGTACTCATGTTAAACCCCAGCAAGTAGTACTCAACCTTTTTTCAAAATGATGGTGCTTGCCAGATGGCTCTGTTCTGTCCTGTCACACTTCCCATTCCACCCCAATCCAGTTAAGATACATGCAGCAAAAAAAAACATTTTCCCCACCCAAAGAACAAGAAGTGAGTTTTTAAACATTGCATTAAAGAAGTGCTTTCATTGTTAAAATGCTCATGCATCATATGCTCCTATTGCACTGAAAGAGATTTTTTTTACTAGTCTAGATCAGGCTGAGCTACAGAAGAATGATGGCTACACTGATAGATATGGATAGAAAGAAATATTTCAACTTCATAATCCCAGGTATTTCAAGTACTGTAGAAATATGGAATGTATTGCAGTCCAAAAACCCTAACAGACAATACTTTCCCATCCCTGATAATTGTTGCTCTAATTTAACAATAGGATTCCTTTCCTACTTTGTGACCCGAGGAAGTAGGAATATTACTGGGGAGGGAGACAGTAGCTAAAACGATGAGCTTTCTACCTTTCGATTTTAAAGAAAAAAACATTAGTTATGTTTCATTTATAGCAACAGATGGCACAACAGTGGAAGCAAATGTGTTTAAAAATCAATCAAGGGTGGAGATTGTATTAAAGATGTGTGTGTGAGCTTTATTCCTCACCTATTCAAGTCGATTGGGAGTTTAGCCACAGCAAAAGAAATCTAGGTCAGTGCTGCCTGCTGCAGAGTACAAGTGTCTTTTGGGGAGGGATGCTGCTCAGCTGTTCTCTGTGATATACACGGTGAGAGGAAATTGTAGGTTTAGTGCCTTTGAATACATTTGGCCAGAGAATGTCTGCTGTAATTCCTGAGCTCAGAAGCAATATGAAAGAAAAATAAGAAACTGCATTATGTACTTCTTCACAAAGTCACATAGGCAAGAGAGAAAAACAGAAGCATCATCACTGGGAAGGTAAAAGAGCACCATTTAGCCCTTTCAAGACATCAGATGAAGCCTAACCAAGAGATAAAGAAGTCCTGTTTTATGTGTCATGGCTGAGGAATGTAGATTCCCCCCCCCCCCACACACACACACACACACACAATACTGTTTGAGAACAACTTATTATCAGCCCAAGCTGTCATAGCTAATGGTGAGGGATGATGGAATTTGTGGACTGATCATATTTGGAGGCCATGTTCCCCATCCCTGCTGTATGAAAGAAGCCTGATTTTTTGTGCTGAAGCTCCTCACCAGTCCAGACTCCCTTACCTAAGAGGTACTGTCTGCCAACAGCTTCCTGGTGACCAAAAACTGGCCGCCTAAAACTGAGGCTGCATCTACACTGCCCTATTTTCCAGGATCTGGTCCCAGATTATCTGGTTTGAACTGGATTATATAAATCTACATTGCCAGATAATCTGGGATATGCAGATAATTTGAGATCAGATTTTGGGATATAGAGCAGTTTATTTCAGCCTGAGTAGCAATTTAGTGTTCTTTTAAATTGGTGGTGAATATCATGCTGCCTTGCATGCATTATTGGACTTCAGTTCCCAACATCCTTTACCATTAGCTGTGCTGACCAAGGCTGTTGGCAGTATTGATTGAACAGTATCTAGAGGGCCATGTGATCCTCACTCCTGTTTTTTTAAATAAAAAATCCTACTCTGTGGAGGTTGAAAAGGAGGTTAAAAAGGCTTGCAATCTCGCTGGGATTAAATGAACAGAAGCTTGTAAATTGAATTATGCTAAAGATCTGAGGCAAACTTCTAAAGCTCTTTCACTGCCACTTAAATTAATCCAGTCTAAGAACCTAGTCAGTACTTGGATGGCAGATAGCCAACAAATATAACGTATTATATATTTCAGAGGAATGCAGTGGTAAAGCTACTTCTGAGTATTCCTTGCCTGAGAAAACCCTATGAAATTCATTCTTGGCAGTATTTTAGAGAAGGCTGCTAGATAGTCATTCTGTGATTGATGAAAGCTGACACCAGAGTTTAAAGAGATAAAGTTTAAGCATGGAGTTATTTTGTTGTACTACTAGCCAGACTGGCATCTACACCACCCTACCCCCCTATTCTGGGGATTGTGGCTCTTTTTGGGGTGGAGAGAAGAATTGGAAAACAAGGGTTGAGCTAAATGAGGGGCAGAGATCATACAGCTAATGGGATGCTCTTGGGTTACAACTGCTACTCCCAGCAGCCATGGGCAACAGAAGTGATGGTAAGGTCTCATGGGAGTCACAGTCCAAAGACATCTGAGGGGCATCATAATTCTCATCCCTGGTTTATAGCTCTGAAGTGTGTTGTTACCAGATATGAGCACTGTGTTGATGAAGTTAAAAGAAGAGAGAAATGATGGTGCTTGGGGCAGGGAGGGACTATTGAACTACCAAGAGCCTATATTGCCAATGAACCTAACAGCAATGGAAGGAGGAGGAAACTGTTGTCAAAGGTTGTCATGGCCATAAATTCACAACAATCCATAGGGGGAAGTTCCGACCTCCATCCTGTACAATGTATGTCCCAGGAAAGTGAAGCCCAGCCTGCAGATGACTTGGCAGTCAGCCTCTTTTTATAATCCCAGATGGGAAGAAATGGCAGGAGTCTTCTCACAAGGCAGCTCAACTGCATTTAGCTTGGAAGACCTTGAGTGGTGCAGGCCATCTGAGCCTTACCTTAAAACTGCCTGTACGGGAAGCATGTTAATTGAAAGAAACATCTGCAAATTGAACAAAAACCTTTGCACATTTCTGGGAAACAAAAATTGAGACTGAAATGTATTGGCTTCCAGACAGCTATGCCAACAGCAACAGGGGGTTTCCCCTCAAGAGCATTAGTTCCTTCATGACAGAGCAATAGTTGTGTTTGTAATATTGTGTATATATAATATATCACCATCACATGTACCAGATGTGGCACAAGAGCACCCCCCTCCTCATATGTCTTGACACAATGTTTTATAATGAGCCTGCTCTTTTTTTATATCAGTCACCTTGCCACTTCAGTGGCATAATCTTGCCAAGATAACTTATTTTTCCAAGTAACTTCTGAGCCACTGTATCTTGTTTCATTTGTGCTCCTGCTCACCCAGTAACATACACTCACATGTATACACTTGAAAACACTTGTACTTACAGCAAGGAGAATGTGTACAACATAGATACTTTTGAGTAAAAAATAAAAATAAAATATATATGGACATTAATAATAAAGATATGTTTTATGACTATGGCATGACTGAAAGTGTTTTGTTTTTATCCAGTTATATTGGGATCTGTGAGGGAAACAACTTGTTTGTAAACCATTTTTCAGACCAGGATAGGGAAAGCTGCCTATGAGCCATATGTGGCAGCAAAACTGCTTTTTGGAGCCTTTGATTTTTCTGGGATGTTACATATGTCCCTATGGAGCCCCAGTGGCAAAGTGCATGCCGGCCACATGACCTTGGATGTGTCTACGAACAATGCCGGCTCTTCGGCTTATAAATTGAGATGAGCACCAACCCCCAGAGTCAGACATGACTGGACTTAACGTCAGGGGGAACCTTTACCTTTACCTCTTAGATATGTCCCTAGCCAGCCATTTTTTTCTGGCTGCTTTTCAACCACCAAATCACAAAATGGTCAAAACTGCTACAAAATGGAGTGGATTCATTTCCCCATCCTCTTCCTCTGACAAAATAGTGAAAAATGAAACTGGAAGTGACATCACATCACTTTTAGGTTGGATGCAGAAGGGAGGTAAAAGTAGTCTGTGTCCCTGATTTTGACTATAATGTAGACATTTGGGAAACCACCAATATATCGAGGGGAAAACCTCACTGAAAGTATTTCCTTTAACCACAGAACATGGCCTTTGGGAACACAAAAGAAAACCTTGGATTTTATACACAAAGGCACATTTTCTTGTTTATGGCACTGGACCATAGCCAACAGAACGTTTCTATTTCCCCCCCCCCCCCCTAGTTAAACAGTGCATTTTATAATGCATGCAGGAATACTGCATAGCTAAAATCTTCAGATCATTAATCTTGAGAACAGGTTTTCACCAACTGGAAAGAAAAGACATAGACACTAAATTTTGCATGCTGGCAAGGTTAAGCTATACTCCTTTTACTTCTTTGTTGCCCTCCTGCAATGCTCTTTGCCACCTAGAAGATGATTTCAGAAGGTTGATTTCCAAATCCTCCAGAGCCATTTGTGAAGGTCAGGCGGAGGGATTGCAGTGGAAGAAGGAATACCCCTCCCTCTTCCTCTGGATTTTTCTGCTCTATGTGTAGACATATACTATTGGCTTCTGCCCAATAGTAAAGGTAAAGGTTTCCCTTGACGTTAAGTCCAGTCATGTCTGACTCTGGGGGTTGGTGCTCATCTCCATTTCTAAGCCGAAGAGCCGGCGTTGTCCATAGACACTTCCAAGGTCATGTGGCCAGCATGACTGCATGGAGCGCTGTTACCTTCCCGCCGGAGCAGTACCTATTGATCTACTCACATTCGCATGTTTTCGAACTGCTAGGTTGGCAGAAGCTGGAGCTAACAGCGGGTGCTCACTCCGCTCCCGGGATTTGAACCTGGGACCTTTTGGTCTGCAAGTTCAGCAGCTCAGAGCTTTAACACACTTCGCCACCGGGGCTCCTTAGTAATATGATTCTGTAACTTGCTTTTTAAAGTGCTTTAATAACTTTAAAAGATGTATATGCCCTGGATGTCTCATTAAGTATATTTGCTGAGCTCTCTCATTCCACAACATAACATCACTCCCAGTTCTGTTTCTACAGCATCTCTGGCATTATTTTATTCCTTTAGACTTGTGTGGCTTCATTTACAGTCTTATGATGCATCTACAGTGTAGAATTAATGCAGTTTGACACCACTTTAACTATCATGGCTCAATGCTATGGAATCATTTTACAAGCTCTAGCTTTCTCTGTCAAAGAGTGCTGGTGCATCCCATTTCTTTTTGACAGAATTATTGAGCCGCAAGACTGTAAACTGTGTATGTTCAGAGAGAGGTCTCAAAGCATCTCAGTTCTGCTCTGAGACAGAGAAGATCTTTTGAGCAGATTAATTGTGATGGTCTCAAAGATGGGTCACAGCAGAACGCATTCAACATTAGTAGAGCGAGTCCACAAAAGCCGAAGGCAAACTGAGAGCAAGCAGAGCTGGTAGTTTTCAATATGTCTCAATCATCTCATTAAGACCAAGCTGTGCTTTTTCAACACTAGTCCAAGAAAGAGTGACAGGGAACATTTTTATCACTCCATGAGTAAGTGTAGGAAGATGCATCCCTCTACATCAACAATAACAGAAGCATGCTACAGATTTCGCAACAGCCAGTGCTGGCCCAGCAGTTGGGATATTTGCCTTGCCTTGAAGCCGGGAAGAGGAGTAGATAACAGGCTATGAAAGGGATTTGGAAATGGATGAAAGGAGTGTATAACAGGCTGTGAAAGAATTTTTGGAGGTGGGTATAGGATGAGATTTGGAGACATCAAGGGAGATAAAATAAAATGTGCTAAGGGTAGGAATGAAGGAATCCCTGTGCTTGGTATCCAAATGCCTGGCTCTGTGAAAAGCAGATCTAGCTGTTTAAAAGAACAAGGTGTAAATATTTGAATGCTATAAGACTTACTTTTGAGTGGACATATAAAAGATTAGGAGAGACTGTGGGAAACCAGGATTAAAATCCCTACTCAACCATGGAAACTCACTACCGCAGGTGACTTCGGGCAAGTCCAATTCTCTCAGCCTCAGAGAAAAGCAAAGGCACCCCCCTAAAAGTCACACCAGAAGCAACTTGCAGTTTCTCAAGTCGCTCCTGACATGGAAAAAAAAAACACCTTAAAAATCCCTTATGAATAGGGTCTCCATAAATGACTTGAAGGCACACAACAACCACAACTACTACAATCTTGCTCTTAGGAGTACTACTGAACATCAGAAAAATGAACTGAAATGCACCCCAGCAAACAGACATGGCAACCTGTACATTACAAACAGATACTACTACTACTACTACTACTACTAGACTCTTGCAGAAGGCGGTTTAGACTTGCAGAAGGCGGTTTAGACTTGTAACTTTATTACTCTATTTGTGGGGAGAGTTTTTCCAGATACAAAGTAGAAGTGTCAGCTGTCTTCATGAATGAGCCTGAGTCAACATTGATTTGACCAGCAGAAAATCTACAATGTTCATACTGAAAACATCTCACTTCTGAAGAATATAATATATTAAAATGAGTCAGTTTCTGACACTGGGTCACCTTTTGAACAGGGGTGGTGAATTCATACTTTTAAAATGAAAAATGTGGATACCAAGCATAACTAATTAGCAGCTTTGCCAACATCTATATTTGGATCAGTTGCCTAAGAGCATCTGGACTCCAAAGATCCTGAGGAATTTGTTTGAGTTACCAGAGTTGTACAGTATCAGAACTGTTTAAAACCAGTCATTCTTGGTCAGATTTTAAGTGGATATATTGTGACTCCATAAGATTATGGAGTTGGCATGCCCCAATCCACCATAGCATTAGCCCTCCTATCTTTTCAAATGTCTTTTCTTAATTCAAGAATGTAAACACTAACATTCCCAGGTTCTACTACAAATTGTACTCTCTTTATAACTTGTTAGTGATATGGGATAGAAATTCTGTAAAGGCAGCAGTAAGCTTTATCTAACTGCTTTCAGTTTTTGTTCTTGCCTTCTTGAGCAGCTGGGTATTGGTATTTGCACAAAAAAAATCTTCCCTCCTTCTGATCTTGATAGCTAAGCAGGGTCAGACCTGGTTAGTACATGAATGGGAAATCACAAATGAATACCAGGTGCTGTAGGCTATATTTCAGAGGAGCAAACTGAAAAAACACTTCTGAGTATTCCTTGCCTAAGAAAGCCCTATGGAAGTCATGTATCCACAGGCAACTTGAAGGTGAACATACATTATCATCATGAAGTGGAATTTCCCAATTCTAAGCTCATCAGGGCAGGGTTTTTAAAAAGCAATAATGACTTTATTCTTGGAAAGCATTTGCAATTTAGAATTTATCACTGGGCCATAAACTATGAAGTCACCTCTGCACAAGAATCGGCCAAACACACTGTTCAGAAACAATAGAAGTTGAACTTGTTTTCATCTTTACAACAATGGTATACTTCCTGTTCTTTAAACTGACACTATATCCATGTGAACACAAATAAGACAAGTGCAAACTTTTTAAAAAGACTTTCACATGGTAAGAATCGATTTAGTCTATGCATCGTTCCATTGCATGCAGTTAAAGCAACTTCACACACATTTTTCATGCTCCATTCTTCGTTTTTAGTTTTGCTTTGAAGTTTATTTTGTGTTATTCAACAACTGCAATTAATGATGTGGGGCTTAACTATTGGTAAACCCTTTCCATTTGTTGGGCAATCTGGATGGCTTTTGCCTCTTTTCCTTACTAGATTTCGCTATCCGTCAGAGCACCAAAGGAGGGCTATTGCAGTCTGATTCACTGGCACTTCAGCTGCCTCATTAGGATTTGTGAAATGTTCATTCTTCAATGTAATCTATCTGTGCTAATTATTAAACTGAAATACAGATACAAATATGAGAAATGTACATATTTGACACTTACAGAACGAATCCAAAGGCCAACACACGCATCAGTTACATGAATCAGACAGAGAAAGTAAGGAGAGAGGAGGAGGGGAAGGTAAAAATCACTCTTGAGGGTGTCTTTTACAGCACAAAACCGCTCACAGCTCCACAAATACATCTTCTGCTCATAATTCATGAGTGGTCATTAAAGCTGATTCTGAAATGCAAAGACAAATTCAAAACTTTCAAACCACAGCTACATTCTTGCATAATAACAAATTGCAGAACAGACAAGACCCAGTATTCAGCATAAAATTAGATGATTGCCATGCCCCTTTTTAAAATTGTGTGCTGCATTGTGTATATAAAATGTGCAATGAAATATTGTTCAAGCCATCTTTCCACTGCAAACAAAGTCCACCACTAACCAATTCTATAATTACTAGATGGCTGTCAGCATGCGTTTTCAGTATTCTGGATTTATCAAGCTTGCTGGCTGCTTTTTCTTCTGGCCTGAAGACAGTACTACTTTTCCAGAAACGTAAGATGTGATTGGAGCATGACATCAAATGTCTACATCAGCCTTAATCAAATGCCAACCACAGGATGTTAAAGTAGTAAGTTTCATTAGACTCCATACTTATTGTTTTATCATTCCGTGATTGAGTTTTTATATACAACAGACTCTCAGTTACCTGGCACCCATGAGATCTGGTAGATGCTGCATAGATATATAATCTGGTTGTTTGAGAGTTACTATACCCCCATACTATACCATAAACTCGGTATTGATTTGATATTAATATAGAAATATATTAATTAAAAGCAAATTAAAACAAATAATAAATGTAACTTAAACTTACATTTCACCAAGTATTATTTTGTTCTAATTTTTATTTAAAGTATTATTTCTTTGATGTTAACGCCCGTGGTGGTGCAATAGGTTAAACCCTTGTGCTGCTGACCTGCTGACCTGAAGGTTAGCAGTTTGAATCCGCAGGACAGTGTGAGCTCCCACTGTTAGCCCTAGCTCCTGCCAACTTAGTAATTCGAAAACATCCAAATGTGAGTAGATGAATAGGTACCGCTTCGGCAGGAAAGGCATAAGAGGTTCCAAGCAATCAAGCCGGTCACACGACCAGGAGGTGACAAAGCAGGCTCTTCAGCCTGGAAATGGAGAAGAATACTTCCCCCAGAGTGAGAGATTAGCACCGCCTCCAATGCTGAAAATGAAAGAAAAAGCCTTTGCCTTTGTCTGTGTATGTCTTATGGTATCGTAACAAGGCATTTGCCTGTATCTTTTTATACTATAATCCGCTCTGAGTTCCTATGGGGAGAAAGGCATAATATAAATAAAGTGTTGTTGTTGTTGTTGTTGTTGTTGTTATTTCCTGGATGCTTGAGACTTCTGTTTGCTTGAGTTCCAGTTAAGTAAGAGTCTCCAGGAGTTCAGCTTTGAGATTAGTTTAGCATACTCTGGTTCTTGTCTAGTATTTTTTACACAACAAATAATACTTTGATAATTTCAAGGTTCCTAAAGTCAAATCAAACCCAGGCCATTCTACCCTTCTTTCTCTCCCTCGGATTTCTGATTGTATTTCAACAGAAACCCCCAAAGTGTAATCATTCTTCTTCATACCACTGGTAAGAGACAGGTTGAGGGCAAAGCATCAAATGGTCTCCTGTGTTGCTCAAATAGCATAGTGTTGATGTCATCAGCAGAAAATACAGATAAGACAAGTTTCATAGTGCAAACTTTACAGATACTTGAATCTTGGGGCAGTTTTCACAGATTTATATATAACATTTGTACTACATAAAATTCCTGATTTTCTTCCTGTTCTTTCTGATTTTATTTTGGAGATGCATATATGCTTTAATAACATACATATGAATGTGAAAGACATTATATTTTTGATCATAAAGCAGAACATTGCTTGATCAGAGCAGAACAAAGATCCATATAGTCCTAGAAGACAGTCTGGGAAACCAGCATGCAGAAAATACTGATAATTGCTGGCTCACACACACATATGCCTTCTTCCACTTCTTTGTCCTCAACATCTGGTATTCAGAGGTCCAAACAAAACTTTCATGGGAGTATTAACTGTTATGGTTAATAAGCATTGATTTTGTTGTTAATTGCCGTCAAGTTGGGTTTGACATATGCTGAATCTTCGAATGAGCGATCACCAAGACACTCTGGGCACATCCAGACTGAGTTAAAGAGACCAGAACGTTCCAGATCTCATTTCTGTTCTTCTTAGTATTATTTTGGAGACCCATAAACATTTTGTTAATCCCAGCATGATTTCTGACAGTACAACCAGAGACTTTTTATTCCTTCTCTCCAGGCCTGTTTATTTTAACCCCGTATAAAATTGGAAAGAATGGGAACAAAATCTGGGACTTTTTAATCAGTTTGGAAGGGGCCTTTCATCGACAGTGCTGCTCAGGTCCATTGTTTAGTCTTCTATTAATTTGCCAACTAATTAAAAAAGCTGCCTAAAGGTATAGCCGCCATGACAGTTTGTGCTGGTGAGTTCTGTGTAGTCTAGTTGCACATGGTGGAAGTAACTAATTACTCTCGAGCTGCCCCAGCCCAGCACTTGCTGTGGCTCAATTTAATAAAAGCAACTAAGTATTTTGAGATATATTTCTCTTTGGATTTTTCTCCTTTCACGGTCTAACTACTTTTATTAAAAGCTCAAACATAAAAAGATTCACTGATGCCTTTTTTCCATACAGAAGATGCTTCACCCTCACCTCAGTCATTTCAATGGGGCTTTTTTTCTGCAGTTTCTCTGTAATTGGTTTTAGATTATGGTCAAAACAGTACACTGAAGATTTGTAATAGCCCAATGAAACATGTTGTTTTATTTTTAAATACGGCAAAGAATTTTGTTCCGCATGGCCCACTTTGTGCTGATACTGGTGCCATGACAAAGGAAAGGAGACATCCTCCTCCTGTGGAAGGGACAGGGAAAGGATGCCACGAAGCAGGCCTTGGGGCCAAGAAGGGCTAGCCCTCCAGCAATCCCAGGGGCCTTAAACTCAATATTTGCACCACAAGGCTGAGCCAGTGTGATGGACTAAAACTCTAGAGAACAGGACTGGACTTTCCACTCAGCCATGGAAACCCACTGGGAGACCTTGGATGAGTTACACACTCTCAGATACCTCCGTGAGAGGTTTGCCTTATGGTCTCCATAAGCTAGAAAGGATCTGAAGGCAAGGTGTTAGATGGGAGACAAGCACTGAGGAGGCAGTCAGTTGTGATATGAGAAAATAATTGTTGCTGTTATTGGGTTCATCTTATAGGTTCGCCTTATGATCACCATAAGTTAGAAAGAATCTAAAGGCACACAACAGAAACAACATGAACAAGGTTGAGAACAGATGACTGATACAAACTGACAAGGAGTCAAATGGGAGGTGAGCATCAGCTGTGATTTGAGAAACTACGGGGCTGATTGTTGCTGTTACTGGACATCAAGCTGACTTATGGCAACCCTAAAAATGAAAAACCTTCAAGAGCCACAATCATCAACTGCTCTCCTTGGGTCTTTTAAACTCAGGTCCGTGGTCTCCTTGACTGAGTGCAACAGCCTCACTTTAGTCATCTTGGCTTCTAGTGAGAATTCAGGTCTGCTTTGCCCTAAAACCTATTTAAGAAACCACAAAGCTAAATGCGGTTGAAAGGAGGGGGAAGCCCATCAGCCCAGTACCTTTCCCAACAAATCCAGATGTTTACAACTATAATGCTCATCAGTGCAGCCACACGTCAAGAATCATTATGGAATCTGAACCTCTAAAGAATTGGAAATTGGAGGATGACACTCCTCTGTTTGCTTTGATGAAGAAGGGACAGATTCAATATTTCATCCAGGATGATCAAGAGCTTTAGCCCAGAATGCACAGAAAGACCATTGCATTTATGTCCATGCCCTAGAGATGTTTAGACTCTTCCTGAAGCCAAGGAGGTTCAGTTGTTCAAAGAGAAGAAGGCTGGGCCTAAAGCTTCAGATCTATTTATTTATTTATTTATTTATTTACAGAATTTATATTTTGCCCTTCTCACCCCGAAGGGGACTCAGAGCAGATCACATTATACACACATAGGGAAAACATTCAATGCCCATAAACACATCCAACAGAGACCAAGACAGACAGACACAGAGGCAATTTAACCTTCTCCTGAGGGGATGTTCGATTCTGGCCACAGGGGGGAGCAGCTGCTTCATCATCCACTCTGACAGCACTTCCTCATTCCAGGTCGTAAATTAGTTAAACTTGCCTCCCCATTTTTTTTATAAGTGGTACCTTATTTCCTACTTGATAGATGCAACTATCTTTCGGGTTGCCAGGTCAGCAATGAGCAGGGGCTATTTTTTATTTTTAATTGACGGGTGCTCACCCCGCCACGGGCTGGCCTCGAACTCATGACCTCATGGTCAGAGTGATTTATTGCAGCTGCTCAACAGCCTGCGCCACAACCTGGCCTCTATCTGGGCAGGAGGATTTTTAGTACTTCTTTTCATTTAACTTGATAAAACTGTTTACCTCTCCCACCAGCTGGAGAGCAAAGATGATGAAAAGGAAAGTTCTAGGTCTGTGACAAATAGTTACTCTTCCAATACAACAACAGCCTTACAATGGCTTTCTTTTGGATTTCTAATTCAATTTCTTTTGGGAAGGATGTAAAGCAGTGGTTCTCAATCTGTGGGTCCCCAGATGTTTTGACCTTCAACTCCCCAAAATCCTCACAGCTGGTAAACTAGCTGGGAGTTATAGGCCAAAACACCTGGAGACCCACAGTTGAGAACCACTGATGTAAGGGGACCTGCCTTCAGTAGTAAGGTTGCCTTTTTCAGTATTCTTTGCTTATATTCTACTTAGTAGCAGAAACAGCTAAATAACATGTGGAATTAGTGAATTTGTACAACTGCCCTGCTTTCTTTATTATTGGATCCCTTCCTGTATTACACATATCTTTTCCTACATCTATTCTGCTCACTTTTATCTTATTCTTTTTCTCATACTATTTTAATCTTGTCTGTATCTCCTGCCCAGTCCTGCTGCTAGTTGTTTGGTAAGTCACTTTTCCCTTGTTGTAGTTGTAGTTGCCATTGATCTTTATTTATAAGGATATTTTCGGAAATAGAGTTCTAGTATTTGGACATTTGGAAGAGGTGGCGGCAATATAGCTATATCTATATGGAGTGAGATATTACAACATCTGGATCACATTTATGCATAAACAAACTCAGGAGATGGTCAAGGTTTTCAAGTCATACATACCTACATAAATTGCCTTTGTTTTAACAGGGGAAGGATAAAAACTTAATATGGGGGTACACTCAGTCAAAGTAGCCACTGCCTTCAGCAAGGAAGGAGACAGCCAGCTGGGCCACAGACAGGGGTGAAAAACAATTAACAGGAATATATTGAAGGAGACAACATGGTTTCTTTCAGTCCCAGCACTAGGACAAATGCATCTTTCAAATTCATTGCTACCAAGATTAAAATGTCTAGCTACCCAAGCAAAGAGAGACTCGTATTCACAGCTCAGAGCATGGCAAGCCAAAAATGTAATTGCACGGTGCCCTATTACAGCACTGACATCTCACAGCCTTGGGAGATTTTTCCTTCTCCCTTTTCGGTTCCAATTAGATTTTAAATTTAGAAAAATATATATAAAAGCAACACAAGGAGCAAAATTAAGTTTTTGCACTATTTGTTTCCCTGCTGACAGGTATGTTATCCCTGGCAGCACCCGAGCAGCTGAGGTCTGCCTCAAATTATACCTAACCTTAAATTCCTCTCCTTCTACACAAGAGAGTTTCAAGTTTCATCTGTGACAAAAGCAATCACTACACAGGATCCCAGTGCATTCATTATCTATTTACTCGTTTGCCTTCTAATTATTTCTAAACCAGTGGTTTTGAGAAGAAATGCTGAGTAGAAACATCCGCAGGAAGAATGCCTGACCTCCAGAGTGAGATCTCAGACCACATGGAGTGTCTTCACAAGGTCATGGAGAAGATCCAATGCATTTTGAATACATCTCCATAAATATATACCCTGTTTCCCCGAAAATAAGACAGGGTCTTATATCAATTTTTGCTCCCAAAGATGCACTAGGTCTTATTTTCAGGGGATGTCTTATTTTTCCATGAAGAAGAGCTCACATTTATTGTTGAACAACAAAATGAACATTTATTATATACTGTAAAGTAGTTGTCATCACAAACCAGCATACCCAGACAAACTATCAATCCTATCAAGAATTTCTTGTTATTACCATTATTTACATGTACAACAATCTATGGTACCTCTTGCAATTTAGGTTTCACAAGGTTTCCACGCTGATTTCTCTCTATTCTAGTTTCAATGTAGTCATGAATGATGAATAATATAATATACTATAATAATAATATGATAATATAATAATAATATAATTATATACAATATATTGATAGATAATGTAATATAGGATATAATAATAACAGAAAATGATAATAATATGGTATTAATAGGATAATATAATAATGGGATATAATAACAGAATAGCATAATAATATAATAATAATAGGATAATATAATAGAATAATAGAATGGAATAGAATGATATAAAATATATTAATAGGATAATATAAAATGGAATATAATAATAATAACAGAATATGCTAATAATAATAAAATAATAATATGATAATATAATAGAATAATAGTATAGAATATAATGATATAAAATATATTAATAGGGTAATATAAAATGGAATTTAATAATAACAGAATAATAATATAATAATATGAAAATATAATAGAATAATAGAATAATAATAGAATAATAATATAATGATATAATAATAATAATAATAATAGAAAAATATAATATAATGATTTAAAATATATTAATAGGATAATATAATAATGGGATATAATAATAGTAACAGAATATGATGATAATAATATGGCAATAGAATAATAGTATAAAATAATCAGTTTCATGGCATAGGATAGGAAGATGAGAGGAGAATCCCAATGCGTCCTGTACCTTTAAGGGCAGAAGCAGCAGGACGAAAGCCCTCTTCCTTCCCTCCCTCCCACCCTCCCTTGCCCGGGCTCCAGGAGCCAATCAGAAGCCTCTGGGAAGCAAGGCAGCATGGCCAGGAGGGAGACGGAGGAAGGAAGAAACGGCAGTGCAGTAGCAGCCACGGAAGGTTTTTCAAGCCTCGGCTGGGGGACAGGCAAGGCAGGGAGGGAGGGAGGGAGGGAGGCACAGAAAGCAAGCACTTTCCCTCCCTCCCTCCCTCCGGTGTGTGTATGAGTGCTGGTTCTGCCCGGCAGCCATGCTTCCCAATGGAACTCTGCTGCAGCCTTAGTTGCTAGGTCTTACTTTCAGGGGAGGCCTTATATTTGGCAATCCCCCCAAACCCCTGCTAGGTCTTATTCTTTGGGGAGGTCTTATTTTCGGGAAAACACGGTAAGAGACTGCCATAGAAAGCTGACATGGAAGTAGAAAGAAAAAGAGCTGATCATGGGCAAAAGTAGTACTTACTTGGGCAATTGTTGTTGCTGTGTGCCTTCAAGACATTTCTGACCTACGGTGACCCAAAGGTGAACCCATCAGTGGGTTTTCTTGGCAAGATTTGTTCAAAAAGACTTCTGCCATTATCTTCTTTTGAAGTCAAGAGAGGTTTTGTGTGTGTGTGTGTGTGTTAGGAGCGACTTGAGAAACTGCAGGTCACTTCTGATGTGCAAGAATTGGCCGTCAGCAAGGATGTTGGCCAGGGGACGCCCGGATGTTTTGATGTTTTTACCATCCTTGTGGGGAGCTTTTTTCATGTCCCTGCATGGAGCTGGAGCTGATAGAGGGAGCTCATCTGTGCTCTCTCTGGGTTGGATTCAGCCCCAACCTTCAAGTCATCAGTCCTGCCAGCACAAGGGTTTAACCCACTGCATCACCGGGGGCTCCAGCCAAGTGAGTGTGACTTGCCCATGGTCAGTGGGTTTTCATGTACAAGCAGGGATTCAAACCCTCAAACTCTAATCATAGTCATATCATTGTACCACACTGGCTCCCACTTGGGCAATTGTATCACACTATAAGAAACAAAAATATGTTTACTTTGCAGGAATATTCCAATACAAAACATGAAAGGAAAGTAGCAAACTTTTTATTGGATTGTAATAAGCAGAGTATGACTATCACCATCTTATTACAGAAGTATTAAAGAAACAAAATAAACCAATACAAGTAAAAGAGATTACATACTCTTCTGCTATAGCTCAGTTCCTACTCCTTTCTTGTTCTATCATGAAAGGAAAGTTGAAAATCCATACAAGGCAAACAGAGGGTTAATGACACCAGCCAAACATTTTTGTGCTCTGACCTGCCACCCCAGCACCAGCTGAGAAAACTCTGAAGCCTCCTCCTGTTTTTGAAACTTTCTCAGTCCTGATTCTTGTTTCTGTAGCTGATAGCTGATAGTTGGAAATGCTTTAAGCCATAAGGGCCTTTCATACTGGAGTGATTCTGATAGCAATATGGTTCCATATTAACAACTTGGCAGAATGGGATTGGGCCGGATGGCTTTGTGGTCTCTCCCAACTCCTTCTTCCTACTCTATAATGAAGGCAGGCCATCTGGAATAACCAAAAGATCTCAGCATGACTTGGTAGCAGATTGGCATGGGTTTCTGACTTTCTCTTTGTAGCCAAAGGCTTATTGCTTCTTACAACTTTTCTGGGACCCCTAGGAGGCAGGCATGTAGCGGGGGGGGGGGGGGGCTTGTGGGGCTTCAGCCCCCCCCCCCCCAAATTCTTAGGGTGGTCCGTGAGAAGGCCTTATATTTATTATTTAAACTGTTATGCTTATTCATATTATGATCTGATCACCATGATCAGTATATCCCATATGCATGGGGGCATTGGGATAACGATACAAAAGTTTTGCTAGGGTAGATCCTCTCCCTCTCAGACTTAGCCCCCCCCCCCTCCCCCAAACCAAAATCCCAGCCCCGCCCGAAACAAAATCCCGGCTACAGGCCTGCTAGGAGGGTACAGTTAAATAGCTAAGGATTGCTTAAGTATTTTCTACCATTCCCAGTCCAGCTTGACACCAGAGATAAAGCCGAGAGATTCGGAACTGGAGCAGCAGGCATCCTTTCACAGCTTCCGATTAGGTATTTATTATATCACAGAATCAACAGGATGAGGCCACTACCCTATCAACTAAGATGAGAGCATGTGATCCAAGGAAAGGTGCCAGATCCTAACACAGGCAGCCTCTCCTCTAAACATGCTTAGTAAATGCCACTCTTTGGGGGAAAAGAGACAGAGGCTCTGTGGCTTTGAGGCAAATTCTTGATGACAGGAGAAACGTACAGGTGCAGCTTTCCCTCAGCACTCTTTCACCGCAGGGGTGGGAGAAGGACCACCGGCTGCAGTTCTGTCCATTATGCAGCTTTAAAGGCCCAGGGCTCCTGCTAATTAATAAGATGGCAACCCCGCTGGAGGCCTACCTTTTCCCCTCCTTGCCTGGCACAGGTGGCTCCTTTGTCCCGCCCTTACCACACACTCTTGAGCTGTGATCATAATAAACCCACGCCAAGGGCAGAACCAGGAATGCAGTGAGCACCCTTTTGAATGGATGCCAAAAAGGCACTCCACCCTGTTGCTTTTGACATCGTTTTCAGGAATGGAGATTTCCCCCAAAGTGCTGACAGGTGCAGATGGAGAAGCGTGAAACAATGGGACATCACGTGCTGCCACTCCTTTATATTATGCAGAGCGGAGATAGTGGAGCTCTCCTTTCTCTAAACAAGGAGGGAAGGCCCAACCTGTTTAATTGTTTTTTACATAAGGTGTAGGTTACATTTACTAGAACAAAGATATAACCCAGTCCGGAGAGAAAGCAACAAACCTTCAAACATATCCCTTTGATTTGTTGATTTGAATGTAAATCAGTACTGGAAAAAACAGTAAAGTGGCACTGTAGACAAGTTTGGGGCCTTTGAGGAAGGTGTTTCACACTTAGTGCGACTTGGCCAATGGGGTTCGCAGGGCTCTAGCCAAGGGGGGAGGGTTAGGGGTTCAACACCCCCCCCCCCCAAAATTTCAGATTAAAAAAAGAACCTGGTTTACTCATGAATTTTAACTGCTTAACCAAATCCCCATGAGTGTCCACTGAAGTTAATCTGTCTTGAGTGTCCACTGAACTTTATCGATGGAGCCTGATTTCTAAATTATTTTGCGTTATGGAACTACTCTTCATGATTTGCTTTAAAAAAGTTTCACATACACACACCCCTTCCCGATTTTTTTTCTGACTCTGGTCCTGGGTTCAAGAGTGCACTCAGGAGCCCCGAAGCATTAAACAGGCAGAGAATCAAGTTCATGCTGAGCCCTCCTTGCTCCCCGATGACGCTGAGGAGCCAAAACAGCAGCACATCCTGCCTGCTTCCGGAAGGCAAACAGGAATGAAAGTGGGTGGGTGTGGTGGCCTTCCTAGCTTTGTTCTTCCAGCGCTTGTTCATGTGTTCTCTCTCAACTCCTTCTGAGAAAGCTGGTTGTGTGTTTCACAGGCCTGCAAAGGCGTTGCTGACGGGATGTACTGCCTGCTGACATTTTCCCAGAATTGTAGCAAAACAGCCATTCCCATCTGGCAGCTGTTTTGTGAGGCTTCCCTGGGAGTTTTCCCCGTTCTGGACTCTGCGGGGACATCTGCCTGACTCACAAATAACAAACGGCGCCGTGAGTCTTTGAAGCAGCGGAGGTCAAAGGCCGAAGGGAGCATCGCTGATCCTTTTAGGGGAACCTCATCACACTAGAGCTTAAAGAGCAGACAAATAATATTATCCACTTGTTCCAAGAAAAATGTGGCTATCAAGAAGCCATCCTTTGCTGCATGGCTAGTGCTGCCAGATTGAAAAGTAGAGACAGCTCCTGTATCTTTAATGGTTGTGTAGAAGAGATCATTTCAACAGGGTTTGCTTGTCATGCAACCAAGTAACAAGTTACATCTGATGAAATTCCCCTTTCCATGCAACTACTAAAGGTAGAGGAGCTGTCCCCAGTTTTCATAACATTATTAGGCTAATGAACATGCCACAAAATAAGGAACAAACTTTTGAGTTTTTTCATGGCATTTTATAGACTAGATTTTTAAACAAAGCAGGGATCTATCCACCCTGTGCATTTATAATATTATGATTCAACTCGAACTGCCCTGGCTACATCCTGGGATTCATAGTTTGGTTGGCAAGGTGTAAATGTTGACTAGTTTGGGATTCTAAATACTCCTCTCTAAACTTCATACAGGATGAGACAAGGGCACTTTAAATGGGACCATTACATAATAATAATCTAGACCAGTGGTTCTCAACCTGTGGGTCCCCAGATGTTTTGGCCTTCAATTCCCAGAAATCCTAACAGCTGGTAAACTGGCTGGGATTTCTGGGAGTTGTAGGCCAAAACACCTGGGGACCCATAGGTTGAGAACCACTGGTCTAGGCCCTAGTGTGAATGAGTTTCAGGTTTGAGAGGAGCAAGAAAAAAAAACTGGCTGGCAGTAGAACAACAGAAGATGCTTTGCAATAGTCTTTGGGCAAAATGTTGACAAAGTGCCCTGTCTATTCTGCTTTGGTCAGACCTCACCTGGAAAACTGTGTCCACTTCGGGACATCACAATTTAGAGAGATATTGACAGTGGAAGGTGTCCAGGGGAGGGTGATTAAGATGATCAAAGGTCTGGAGACCATGCCCTATGAGGAGCAGCTTAAAGAGCTGGGTATGTTTAGCCTGTAGAAGAGAAGGTTGAAAGAAGGCATGATTGCCATATATAACTATTTATACAGCTATGGGTTCAAATGACAGGAAAGGAGATTCCACCTGAACATTAGGAAGAACTTCCTGACTGTAAGAGCTGTTCAGCAGTGGCCTTCTCTGCCTTGGGGTGTGATCAAGACACCTTCCTTGAAGGCCTTTAAACAGAGGCTGGATGGCTGTCTTTCAAGAATGCTTTGATTGTGCTTTTCCTGCATAACAGGGGGTTGGACTAGATAGTCCATGTGGCTTCTTCTGACACTGTGATTCTATGATTCTATGAAAGCCATCAGCAAGTTTCAAAGTGGTATATACAACAGGGATGTACAAAGATCAATGTGTGGATTGTACAAAGCCATTTCATGGCCTCAGACATCTAGAGAACCCCAGAAAATCTTACAAAGGTCAGACAACATTAGTCTGTAAAAATGGGATATCTTTGATACTAGTCTGGACCCAGGTTTTTCATTGAGAAATAAGCTTAAGCCTAAAATCCCAAGCCTAACAAAAGGAATCCCAAGTCTAAAATACCCTACCCCAAAACAAACAAACAAGAAATCAAAACTATATTTGATTTATTTTTGCTTTTAATAATCCCTATGGCCAGCAGCAGATTTCAGGTGCCTCTCCTTTTGACCCCATGGGAGTGCCTCTGCAAAATATGACCTTTCAACATCATCCACAGGAAAAAGGGCCAATCTTTCAGTTCCCATTTCAGCTCGGGAAGAGCTTGCACCATCTCTGACCTGGAAAATCTAAAGATACTAACAGATCAGTGCAATTATTTGGATTTTGAAAGTCATTTCTTCCAGTAACTATCACAAAACCATATTCATCTCACTTACCTCCAGGGAATTCAGAATGAAATTCAAGGTCCAGTCTCTTGTCACAATACACTTTATTCTCTCAACAAGACTGTAAAAGAAGTTAAATGGAGTGATCATGGCTGACCCAAGGTCACCCCGAGAACTCTGCGAAGAAAAAGATTCCAGTCTTATTTCCTGCAGCCCAAGCCCAGTTCTCCGACCACAGCACAACACTTTTCTTTAATTACTTAAAAAGGAAATAAGAAGGAATTACAGTACACTATGAAACAAAATTTGAAAAAAAATCTGTTCCTGATTTGAAAGAGTTATTTCCTGTTTAAATGTGTGGTACTTACTTTGAAAGTACAGTAGAGTCTCGCTTATCCAACATCATGTTATACAACAAATTTGACAGAAAAAGTAGTTCAATACACAGTAATGCTATATAGTAATTATTGTATTTACGAATTTAGCACCAAAATATCATGATGTATTGAAAACATTGACTACAAAAATGTGTTGGATAATCCAGAATGTTGGATAAGTGAGACTCTACTGTAGTTGTTATACTCCAGAAACTTCGTTTTTGTGGCTGCCACAAACTATGTGGAATTGGTTGAGACTCTGTGAGATATTCATTGAAAAACTATAGGAAAATGTTCTGCAGGATGTCCTGCAAAAACAGAGTTTTTGCAGTTTAATCAAGGTTTTTTTAATGTTTTTGTGATAGAACCAATTAGGAAATTACATTTATAACCCAGGAACAAAAAATAATGTTACATAGTGTTTTGCAAACTTAAAAGTGTTTAGAAAAAGGTTATGTCATATTTATTACTTTGCAAGTGTCATTGCTAACATTTTACTAATGTATTATGGGTTGGACATCCCTTGTCCAGGATTCTGAAATCCAAAATACAGTACTCCAAAATTCAAAACTGTCCACAGGGGTGGCTGATGCAGTGACAGTTTTGTTTTCCGAAATAGTGTATATAATTACAGTAGAGTCTCACTTATCCAACATAAATGGGCCGGCAGAACATTGGATAAGTGAAAATGTTGGATAACAAGGAGGGATTAAGGAAAAGCCTATTAAACATCAAATTACGTTATGATTTTACAAATTAAGCACCAAAACATCATATTTTACAACAAACTGACAGAAAAAGCAGTTCAATACTCAGTAACATTATGTAGTCATTACTGTATTTACTATTTAGTGCCAAAACATCGCAATGTATTGAAAACATTGACTACAAAAACATTGACTACTAACAAATTGACTACAAATAAAGATAGAATTGCATAAAATGAACTTAGAGTAACAACATTGTCAAAAATTAAACCCTTAAAACGTTCAGTCCTTGCTGCCTAGAGAAAGAGTTGTGGATCCGGGTGGGAGGCAGACTGCGTTGGATAATCCAGAACATTGGATAAGGGAATGTTAGATAAGTGAGACTCTACTGTGCCTTCAGGCGATGTGTATGAGATGTATATGAACCATAAATGGATTTCATATCTCATTCCACAATGTACACATACAAAAAAATTGTATTCCAAAATCCAACAAAGCTGAAATCCAAAATACTTCTGGTCCCAAGCATTTCAGATAAGGGAAATTCAACCCATACTTGCACCAATGGCTAATACAATTTTCATTATTATTGATTTTTACAAAAAATCACACAATTTAAAAAAATGGTCCAAAATGATCAAATATCACCCAAAAGCAACATTTTAGAAGCAGAGTAGAACTGTTACTTATTATACTGAAAATATAGCACTGTTACCTGATGCAACATTTTTTCACAAAGGAAACATTATACAGTCTGGTTATTCTCCAGAGCAATGGGGCTTCCAGCCGAAGCATTTCTTCTCTTCCACTCTCCTACATTTTAATTCCCACCCGCACAAGCCTTTGACAGTGACACAAGGCACAGTGTGCATACATACACCTGGACCACAGTATCAATAAGTAATCAGCTCGCTTTGAAGCTCCAAAACCACACATGTAAATGTCGGTTCTTGCCCCTTTTCCCACTTGGGGAATTCTGTACTTAGATCATCAGCTTTAAAAGTTCCTCTTTGTAGCTGCCCAACAAAATTCATTATTAAACCTTTTTAAAAGCAGTAAGACCATGTCTACAACACAGAGCAAAGCTGGGGTGTTCAAGTGAAAGAAAAGGGCCAGAAGCACGTTTCTAAAAGAAGAAAAAAGTCCCTGTGGCAAAACCGACCAACCAAAACAAACGCAAAAACACAATGAGAGAAGAAGCCGGGCATCTTCAGCACATTTAGAACAGCTCTGCCTTATTAAATAAAAGGGAATGTCCCTTGGTATTTGCAAGACAGCTTTCTAATAATGCTGGACAAGAGTACAGAATGAGTGGATCACTTGCATCATTCAGAGAGATTTCAGATTTTCATAAAATTGTAGAGTTGGAAGAAACCACAAGGGCCATTCAGTTCAATCTGCTGCTATGCAAAAATAAAGGTAAAGGTAAAGGTTTTCGCCTGACATTAAGTCTAGCTGTTCCTGACTCTTGGGGTTGGTGCATCATCTCTATTTCTAAGCCGAAGAGCCAGCGTTGTCCATAGACACCTCCAAGTTCATCTGACCGCCTTTACTGCATGGACCTTCCTGCTGGAATGGTACCTATTGATCTACTCACATTTGCATGTTTTTGAACTGGGGATAACATTGGGAGTTCACGCCACTCCCCAGATTTGAACTGCTGACCTTTTGGTTAGCAAGTTCAGCAACTCAACAGTTTAACCCGCTGTGACACCGGAGGCAAAAAGACACTATCAAAGCACCCCTGACAGATAGTCATCCACCCTCTGCTTTAAAAAACCCACAGAAGAAACTCCATCCCACTCCCATGAAGTATATTTCACTGCCAAACAGCTCTTACTGTCAGGTAGATCTTCCTAATGTTTAGGTGGAAGCACCTTGTCTGCAGTTTGCATTCATTGCTCCATGTCCTAGTCTCCAGACCAGTAGAAAACAAGCCTCCTCAATGTGACATTCTTTCAAATATTTAAATCATGTCTCCTCTCAGCTTTCCTTTCTCCAGGCTAAATATAACCAGCTCCCTCAGCCATTCTTCGTAGGGCTTGGTTTCGAAACCTTTGGTCATTTTGGTCTCCCTTTTCTGGACACGTTCCAGCTTGTTAATATCCTTCTTGAATTGTGGTGCCCATTTTATAGCATGAGGCAGACAAACTGGCATTGGGGTTGGACTGAAACCTTTGGTGATGGCCCTGATTGCATGACATTGTGCCACCTGCTTTCTCCTGTCCCTAGTTATTGATGGTTAAGGCCTGTCAATAACTCCCAAACACCCAATCAGCCCCTTCCACTTTTAAATGCTGGAATTGCACAATTGTACAAATAAGTAAAAATTAAGGTACAGAAGTAATATAGGAAGGCTGGGTTATATGGGTGTGCAAAAATATAATTGTGGACCACAGATTTGTGCAATTGATCTATTGAAGAAAGGTGCGATATTGGTAACTCAGTATGTATCCACTTTCAAAGATAATGTGCTATTAAAGAAAAGTATGATATTGAAGGTATTCAACCTAGTATGCTATCAGTGATACTGTGACTATGAAGGAATAGCAGGTTCATGCAATAAAGTCCTTATACATTCTTTTTGCCTGTTCCTTGTACAGAGGCAGCATGTCCACCTTAGCAGAGTAGACGTTTTCATTTTGGCCTGTTTAGTATTCAGAAGGCTCAGGTTTGGGCAGTTAATGACTTTTAGCTTTCCAGTTAGTGATACAGGGACAATTTATGAAATATATTTGGGTTGTTTAATGAAGCATGGAGCCACTGCGAGTCCATAGCAGACTTTACACAGTTTTTGTGCTGGGAGGAAGTTACTTGACAAGCACAATATTTCGACATAAAAATGAGTGTGCAATTGGGGAGGTGATTATTAGGTCAAGTGATAGCTATGCTTCAGGCGGAATAATATGAACACCATTAATGGCAAGGAAAGCGTTATTTATAGTTATAATGATGGTTGTGGATTCTCCTATTTTAGAGATCTTAAAACAGAGATTACATGACTCATTTATACTTCGACATTGGTGTCCTTATGGCAGGGGTTGGATTGGATGGCCCTTGTGTTCCCTTCCAACCTATGAGTCTATGAGGTGCAGATATTTAAATTTCATACGCTCAAACTGAAGAGGGCTGTATGGCAAAATGTGAAGGGATACAAAGCCAAGTACAGCTGGCCAAATTCCAATCCATATAGTAGCCCCAAAGCAATAGCTTAAGTAATTATATATAGCAATTAACAATGATGGAATTTTTCACACATTCCTAATTCAACCATCAGAAGGCCAATACTTGGCTGGAAGAAGTTGTAGGATCAGAACTACCTCTAATTAAAGAACTGGTCTTATTTCATGGGCTGAAGAAGTAGTAAATTACTCAGTTGGGCTCTTGGGTATTTGGAGCAATTCCAACCACTTAGAAGGACCAACCAAGCAACCAACCAAATAATCTTGTAGTCTGAAATTTGATAAGAGACTGAACAAAAGTTTAATAATGGAGCAACAGCAAAGCAAAGGCAATATAGCATGGGATCAAGAAGAATTGGCTCATGTTGGCATACTGGGCATACTGTGGCCCTCCAGATGTTATTACAATAGGCTTTCCAATTTTGCAGGGTTATAAGTTAAACTTTTTTCTTCGTTAAAGTGGAAAAATTGTGAATAAAATAATTCTATTTTTTTCCATCTGAGAGAATAATTCTCTAGGAATCTCAAGCGTGACTTTACGGTCAACTCTTTTGGACAGATAATTCTCTCTGGGAATCTCTCGGTCTCCCAAGGTGACGGCCAGCAGATGTTGACTATAACATGACTCTGGAGGACCTAGAGCAGTGGTTCTCAACCTGGAGCCCTCAGATGTTTTTGGCCTTCAACTGCCAGAAATCCTAACAGCGTAGGATTTTGGGAGTTGTAGGTCAAAACACCTGGGGACCCACAGTTTGAGAACCACTAACCTAGAGATTCTTAGAGAGAACAAATTAATCAAATCCATGAATAATTAAATCTGGAAATATTAAACCTGCAAATGTGGAAAGCAGACTGCACGCTCAACTTCCCATCACCCTGAGCCCGTATAGCCAATAGTCAAGAAGGATAAGATTTCTAGTCTAATATTTTAAAAGCTAGAGTTTTCCCCATGCTTTCTATAATATAAATTGTCAAACTAGGCATTAAGGGATTATATGTGTATATTATATATATATGTATATTATTAACCTGTTTCTTCAGATATTGTCCTCCTGTTTGGACAATCAGACTCTCAAATTAAGCCAGTGTTTACCTTTTAATAGCCAAGCAGAAAACAAAAAACAGCATGGAAGATATACAGATGATCAAAGGCACATGCTATGATAAACAGATGCCTGTGTCACTTAGGAGATCATCTCTGCAATGCAAAAATAAAAACAAATCCTGAAAGTTCATACTTTGTTTTGATTACTATTTCTGGGTTAGGAAAAGGTGATGATGCAGCCATCAAACACACATTTTTTTAATCTTCAAAGTAGGTGAGCTTCTTATTGCAATAATGATGTCTCTGCAAAGTGAGGCCTGCAGCTCAAGGGTAAGCTCAAAGAAAAGAACATTGGATATCAAGAGGCACAGAAGACAACACACCCAAAGTGCAGACTTTGCAAGTGGAGAAACTATTACTCCCAAGGCTATAGCAATGGGACAGAGGGAATGTTAGAAAACTGCCACATTCAGTGCCAATCCTATATGCTGGGGGCTGAAAGTGGCTTAGTTCCTCCAGATGGTTTGGTCATCTCCCATCATCCTTTAACATTGGCTGTGCTGTTTAAGAGCTTTTTAGAACTTAACTCTAAAACATTTGGAGTTTCAAAAGTTTCCCAGTTCTGCTACATTTTTTATCAGGGAGTAAGTCTTACAAATGTAGTGGTTTATACTTCTGGGTAAAGCCACATAGAACTTACTGAAGTGAGGAACTGACTCCAAGCAGGGTTTTAATCCAAGCTTTACAAGATCTATCCAAATTGATTTTGGAGATAAGAGTTAACATCTTTAAAGTTCAGGCTAGAGCTGGGATCAGATTCAATGCCCAACTGGTTTTAAAGCATGCAGCTGCTATTGAGATTAATATCTTGTTTGCTGGGATGCCAGCTTTTTGTCATGGGGAAATCCCTTAACGATGCCATCTCAATACAGAACCAGAAGAACGGTACAATGTGCTCTTCTTAACACACACAGACCACTCCTACCATGTTTTCCCTGCTGGTGAATTAGTGTTCCAGCTTTAATTTTTTATTTTAGCAGTTCAGGATCCCTGCCACAATGTGCTTTTGGTTTTGTTTTTTGCAGAAAGAATTGATTTTCTCCATCTTCTGCTTCCAATCGTGTAGCCTATTTGATTTTTAATATAGGCCATGAGGTGATGCCCAGCAGTCACCTCTTAGGTTACCTTCAGGTTTTATTTGCAATGAATCAATTGTTGGCCATATAGAATTCAACCAGTTTCTCTCAGGCTTCAGTATTTGATCCTAGGCCAAATTTTCCTACTATCTTTGATTTGGTTCATTTCCTTCCTACTTTTGATTCTAATCACCTATGAGGAAAATAAGTTCATTTTTGGTGTGTGATCAGTTTTTATCTGGATTCCAACACAGTATCTTTTAATTTCTTCATTCTCTGTCTCTTGCATTTGAAGCATAAACTTGCATTATGATTATATTGATGGGTTTTCCCTGACGTCTTATTGACATGGTCCAGTCAGAATTTACATTATATTGTTTGACTGCTTTTGCTACATCTCTCCTCAGTCTTAATGCCACCCCATATCTTCATATATTTTCCCTTCATATGTGATTATCTCACTCAAAATGTTCAATTTGTGGGCACTCTAGCTCACTCGCCCCAAAAATTGCATTGTTCTTATGTTCCATTTCTTGTTTTACATTGTCTAGCCTCTCCAGATTCATACACCTCACTTTCTCTGGTTCCTACGACAGGTGTTGCGCAGCTTCAGGCTTTCCTTTCACTTCTCATCTTCTGGTACTATCTTTTTTCATTTTGGATTGCATCATAGGTTTTTCAAGGCAGATGGAGACCCAGAATTGACATGGGATGAGGAGGAGAGTGGACATGACCTCTTAGTATTTTTCCTCTTCCTCTGTTATGTAGAACACTTCAAAAAGGGGGGAGAAGTTGTACTCAGAAGTTGTACTCAGAAGTTGTACTGGGGCGTTGAAAATCCAGTGACTCTGAAACAAAGAATAGGGCAAAAGTAACAAACAAGCATTTTTCTGGATGTAGATTTGCACTGATGTTATAAAAGTTAAGTGAAAATAGTCACTTATTTTAGTTGGAGCACCTGGCTTATGCTGTCTTCCAAAGGTGTTATATCTTAATTTAAACCAGGGTGGCAATGTTGCCTTTATTTGCCTGTGATCTGCAGATGGCATTCCGGGAGGTGGCAGAGTGTGTGTGTGTGTGATTCTTCTTCAGCACACAACTTTGTAGGGTGAGTTGGTATCAAATTATACTTAAATTTCGAATAAAACATGCAAACATAAGGTACAATCATTACTTTACTTACCTTATGTTTTTTCATCCCATCTTGTTCAGCATTAACTCTAATTAGGAGTTGCACTGAGCCAATGCAGGGAGTTGGACATCATAGGCCCCGAATTCTGACTTGGCAAGCTCATTTCAGCTTTCCTTTTGCTTCCACCTATAATTCTGCTAACATTGGGTGTGTACAGCAATGCAGAGCCAAAGTGGCTTATTGGAAACCAAGATGACTTACCTCATCAGATCTCAGGCTAGAGATATATAGTTAGAATGAAAGGACATATCACAGATATACATACTTCTATTTTTTCTTTGCCTTACTCAGCTAAACTTTATATGACAAAGTATAATACTATTAGTAGCTGTAACGGATCTTGCTTACCTTAAAGGCTTGGTATGCAACTATTTTGCAGGCTTTGCTTGCAAAAGCTTAGCAGAGCAAGGGGGAGGAGCAATCAGCCAGCCATTACAGTGAGTACAGTCTGATTGGCTGATGCAAATGGGTAGAGTTGCTTAGCAACTGGAGATGGGCAGAGCCAAAGTGACAGTTGGAGCTATGCAGCCAGAATAGTTCAGTTCAGTTTTGGGAATTCAGTCAGTTAGAGAGTTGGTTTTTGAAGTGGGAAGATAAAGATAGGTTTTGGGGACTATGCTTTTAAAAGGAAACCTCTTTGAGGAATATAGTTAAAAGCCTTCAGGAAAGTAAGGGCTAAGAACTATATTGTGACTCTATAGTCTAGAGTGTTGGTGTTAAATCCCAGGAGAAGTGGATTTAAAAGTTTAAAATTGTCCTGTTTGTGTTTCCTGTATGAAGGAACATATTTCCACAGAATTCAAGTTATAAAACCATCCTTTATAAGAGAAGAGCCTAACTTGTTATTGAAACCACTATGCATCTTTACTGTTCAATATTAATGAATCGCTACATTTCTTTACTGTTCAAAAATAAATAAGCAATAACTTCTTGTTTTTCCTCACATAAAGTGTCTTGTGTAACTCTCTCAATATTCTAACATAGAAGGGGCTCCTGACATTAATGATCCTAACATTAGTGACAGCATTAGTAGAGGTAGCGAGTTCGAATCCTTCCATAATTTCAGTGGCAGCTGAAATCAAAGCCTCTGCAATTGTGGTAATTCTGAAAAATCCTCTGAATTCTAGATTTTTGAAAGAAATCCTCTATAGTAGCAAAATATTGTTTCTCCTTAGTTCTGCTCTTATTCTATCCAAATAGGCAGCAACAAGTGACTGCTCCAAACAGGAACGAGCATCTCTTGTCTCCATCTAAAGAGACATCCTGGTAGAAATAGGAATCTAAACATTTTGGCCTGGGACTTTCTCCGAGAGTGCTTGTTGGACAAGGAAATATCCCACTCTGAAGACCGTATCTGTAATGGAAAAGGGCTGCCTGCCAATTATCCTGTTAAGAGAACACTTGGACCTTATTAAGTATGCTAGCGAACACTACTGGTTTGTTTATTTCTCCTCCAAACATTCTTCTGTATCTAGAGAGGAAACTTTGGCTCATCAGTTGTTTTGGATTTTAAAATCCCACAATCCCTAGCCATCTTATCCAACGGTAAAGAATTACAGGAAATGTAGTCTAAAGCATCTGGATGATCAAAATTCCCCAGCCCCATTTTTATGTATTTCTTGAAATACTTGAGTGATCCCACCTTGCCTGTTCTTGTTCCTGAAGTCAGAGTTTATAACTATATTTCTGGGGTTCTTTCCCTCTTCTAAAATCCTCCACTCATGCCACAGGCAATGAAGGAAAGCATATCTGGCTGGTTTGTTAGGCACCGATTTCCTTTTTCAAACTATTTCTTTTTAATCCTCCTGTGGCCATTTATTTTCACATTTTCCCTTCATGCAACCCATGAAGTTAGATATGAAAGTCCTTCAACAGTAATGGAAAAAAATACAGCATTGCAGACAATGTTGTGAATCTTGAAGCTGCTGCTTTTTTTTTTACAGCAAGCTCCTCTAGTTTCATCAATTATTCATGCTGGTTTAATGCTATTCCTATGAAGCCCTGGAGTGAAAGCCATGGGAATGGAAGGCCTCCACCTATTTACTAACTAACTGGAGCACAGATGGAAGCCGTTGTGCTTTCCCCCTTCTTCACATATCTGTTTTTACAATCTTGGCCAGCCTGAGGAGATCCAAGTGAAACAGCTCAGTCTTTCTCTATTTTATAATACTTTAATAGAAAGACAAGGACAAGAAGAAAAGTTTTTGTTTACAGGGACATATGCACTGAAAATGTGCAGTGAGAACAAGTGTGGTCTTCTTCATTTTCTTTTGAGAAGGTTAACCATAGATTTATCTCATCAGATCCTAGGATAGATACGAATAGAGTTAGAATCAAAAGCCATACAATGTAAATTTTCAAGAGCTGTGGAAACAATAGTTTTATATCATTTATAGTCTGGGTGAGGTTTTTATTCATTATACCATTTCTTAGATTCTAAGACACTATCGATTGTAAGATGCACACTAATTTCAGTACCAACACTGAAAAAAAGCTTTATTTATATACATAAAAAGTTCCTGCGATTCTAAGATGTACCCCATTTTAGAGCTAATTATATGGGGAAAGTGTGTACTAGAACTGAAGAAACACAGCATTTTTATTCCAACTTTCAGTCCAAAGAGGACCTGTTAGGACCTGCAGTTCACTTCAATTTAAAATAGGATAGAAAACACTGTGGGAGAAGTCACCTCTCTCCATCTTGTGTAACCATGGCCAATTTGCAGTCACAGACTGGCCAAATTCATAATTAGGCTTGTGCACGTATTTGGAGTGTCAAGTCCCTTCAGCCAATCCGGCTTGTTCGGCTTGGTCAGATGGCTGTAACGGTAAGGGCCCAGCCATCACTTTCCCATCTGTTACGGAACCATGTGACAGCCGATCATGGCTCCTCCTCCCCTATTCGGCATCATGTGGCACGCGAACAGGCTGCCATGTGCTGCTCACATGGGGTTTCCCTGTTACCCCTGCCTGTTGGGCCAATTTGAAAGGAAGAATGCCCGTTGCTCAAACCCAGACTTCCTTGAAAGGAAGAAAAGGGTCCCAGGAATGGTGCTTCCTTAACCCCGTTGCTGAAACCCAGGCTCCCTTGAAAGGAAGAAAGGATCCCAGGAATGGAAAGGGGAGCCTTGTAAGTTCCCCATCACCACTAATTTGCCAGATCTTCCCAGATCTTTCGGCTACCTAGCCGAAAACAGATATTTCCATTATTTGATTTTCAGGAAGCTCCAGAAAAAAAGATCTGGGTGCCCAAAAAAAATTGGATGCCAAAACTGGATTGCCCTCCAGTCGAATTGCACAAGCCTACTCATAATGATGCTGTGAATTAACATTTGACAAAACCCTTATGTTTTGGGATGCAGCCAAAAGTAATAGGATAGGTACCAAAACATACAACTGGTAAAGAAAAAAAAATACCTCTAGTACAGCATTCGTTTTCCAGTAATAACATTTGATCACCTTATTAGGGCCACATTTTCTTTGTGATAAAGTCTTATAAATAAAAGACAGTGTGAATGTGCATATATGCATGTATAAGAAAGATAACTAGTCAGGAAGACAGAAAATGATAGGAAAGGGTAGGCAAAAATTATGCTTTCTAGAGCAAGGCTTCTTGAATTATTTCCACCTGTGACCTCTTTCCACTCTAGCTATATAAAAAGGGTTTAAAAACCAAACATTTGCTGATAATAAACCAGCATTTGCAGGGCCTGCTAGACAGGCTGATTTCCATTTTTGTGAAGTACAGCTGAAGCATGTTTTCCAGAGTCCACTGTAAACATCACATGTTGTGGCTAACAGATTTGTGTAAATGGATGGCATCCAGAAATCTTTTACTGTTGTCTAATTTTTCATAACCCCAACATTGAAGGGGACCCCACTTGGGGTCGTTTAAGAAGCCCAGGTCCAAGGGACCTTTCATGGGTGCTCTCAACATTGCCCTCCTCTGTCACCAATTTCCTTACATGCAAAGTGAATATCTGAAGACAAGGTGTTACTGTCCACATAGATGCTTCTCCATGTCGGCAAGATCCCTGAATTCTTCAGGTTTCTTTCTCACATAGAGAACCTCCCTATGACGTGTGTTCATTAAAGCACGGTTAAGTCACACTTGAACAGAGCAAAAGCCTTTCCTACAAGAGTAAACCTGAAACTTGACCCCCAGCACTTGTTAATAGAATAATAAATGAGGCATCGCAAAGGCAGATCTAATGAAATAGACTCTTTATTGTCTCACACATGCTTATATATTAAGCTATTAAATATATTATTATATTGCCATTCTGAAAAGCTTTGCACATTCTCTTTAACAAACATCAGAAGATGAATCCAATGTAAACAAGAGGGACTATAAATAATCAGAAGAAAAATCTTTTAAATTGGTTTACAATGCTGTTGCACCAAAAGGCAAGAACATGTTCAATAAATATAAGGAACCCATAATCTCCCTTTTCTTTGCACTTAAAGTATGTAATTTTTGAACAAAGGTTGCACAGCTTGTGGTATTTGCCCACCTCATCTCCTGCAAGCCCCGATTTGCAAAAGGCAATAAAGTAAATCATATCTCAGACAGTTGGGATGCTGGGACAATTCACTGAGGATCTTGAACTCGGAGGCAGAACTACTGAATACAATCATGCCGATAAGTCATTCTGAATTTATGCAGTACTCTGAGCAAAGCTGTTACTGGAAAAGGCCAGCCCAACTTTTGATTCCCTTGACCTTTCACTGGATCCCAATGTTGTATTTATCCTCAATTTCTTCTATTTGTTTCACTTTGACTGTGCTGATCCCTCTGTGTCCTTGTGTTTATTTTTTGCTCTAGCAATTCAGTGGCAGAGTTATTCATATAAAAACCAAGTATTTATATCATTGGCTTGAATTCAACAGATATCATGAAAAATGTTTCAGATGGCTAAGACGAAGACTGAGGAACAGAACCAAATCTCAAAAAGAATGGAAAAAACTGCAGGGCCCTTCCTATTAATTCATGGAAAACCCATTCCTAATAGAATAAATTTTTATTGCTTTTGACCAGAGGCGAGGAGCCTGTGTTCTCCGGATGCTGATGGCTGTAACTCCGATCAACTTTTGCCAATATAACGATGATGCATTCCACGATAGAGGACAGCCTCTAGGCTTCCTTCATTATAGCATCAAACTTTGTTTGATAGTGGATTTGCTAAGTCATTACTTTACAGTTCTTGCATTTGAGCTTTCTCAAAATGATTTTGGATTTGCGCTGTTCCTTTTTTTAAAAAAGCTTTTGCCTTCCTTTGCATAATGCCATCCTCAAGATTCTCCATCGTTCAAGAAAATGCATCTCACTTTGTCACTCCTAAATAGGTTCTATGTTGCATATATTTTATGTGTTTAGGCCTGAAGGAGACTCGTATAGAGAATCAACACTGATAAAGGGTCCTTTGATATATTCCAGAACAGAGGTGAAACAAGACATAATGCCTCAGCATCTCTGGGAGACCCCAAACGAAGCAATGCCATGTAGGCAATATTCATTCTTTTGGAGATATCTAGATCAAATCACTTTGTTCTACTACTATGCCTCTCTGGTGTTATGAATACCTAATATAGGAAACCTGAAACATATACCGTACATACCTCCCTCCTTCCATTTTGTTTCACCTTTTTCACAAAGCATTTAACAAAGATGTATTCCTAGCCTGGCAGATACTTTCTGATGAGCACAAGCCCAATTTCTGCGTTTACCCAATGCTACCTAAATTCAAGCCACAAAGAGACAAGCAGTGGAATGGGAAAGAACAGAACAAAGGGCTCTTATCACTGTCATGGCATGGAAAATGGCAAAACCAACCCTTAGCTGAGGATGTGAAACTTATTATTGGAAAGCATTATTATGGAAAGCTGAAGTTAATGAGGATCAGTATCACATACGCCAGGTCAATGTCTCTATTGAAGTTAATGTAACACTTAATAGCAGTATTACTTGAGAAGCAATCATATTCTATTCATTTATTTCCCTGTCAAATTAATAAATTTAAATGCATAATTCTACAGAGGCAATGCAGTACAGATCTCCTGCATGATCTTGGCTAGTGTTAAAAGTTTCCATGTTGTACCACACGTTTTTCTTGTGTTTCTCAATTTTTCCATCACACTCTCTCTCCCTTTCTTATCCCACCAAGGCAGGAAATGCCAAAATACTTTCTAGGATGACTCAAGAAAGTTTCCTGCATTAAAACATCACTAATCCCTGGCAGCCTTAAGGGATCTCTCTTAGCAAATCTGGTAATTAATGGAGAAAAACAAGTCAACTAGAATGGGCATTGTGCAGCCCAACCGGCTGTTAGATACAGCCCTCCATGTTATTTCAATGTGAGCAGTGGGGAGGCAAGGCACAGCATACTTGAGGTGTTCGCGAGCTTTTGGAAGGCATTATTTTAGCTCTGGCAACTACCACCCTAGTCCACACATTAACAATTCCCCAACCTTCAACCAGTTATGTAGTATATTTTATGTCCATCATGTTAATGCAGGTTACCAGAGGCCAATCTGAAGAATTGATAACTCATGACTATTGAGGGTATTCTATGCCATTCTCCTGCTACTTTGCAGGTATATTTTCATTAACCCATAGATGCCATTCACAGAGAAGAGGGAGCAATACCTCCCACTGCAGTTCTCTGGCTACTCTTGGCAGCAATCAGCTTGATACAGTGGCTTACAATTGCTGGAACTACAGATTAGCTTTTTCATGTGCATACTTGCATATTAGTGCATGCCCATTAGCACCATGCGGTCAAATATCTATACTCTAATGGGCACAGATCAAAATTGTGTGATCTGGTTAATGAACTCCAAATTTTACAGTATACAGATCATGCCATCTTGGTATATGGATATATTCAAATGTGGTGCAAAATGGTTTGACAGCTAGTGGTAAAAATGGAGTAGGCAGTATGACAACTCTTCCCAACTCCCTTGGATAACAGGATCTTCAAAAGGACGAGTTTTGGCTTCTGTTCCAAAGGAAAAGACCCCATGTCACATACACACATACTCCATATTGGCATCTAAGGGTTATGGGTACTACAACAACTAAGCCTTCAGATACAAGGAAACCCATTAAATGTCACTTCAGTACCTGGAATGGAATAGATAGAAATAACTGAAGTCCTTGCTAAACTTCCATGTTTAAATAGCAACAACCAAAGAGTAAGTGACCAAGCATTTTGCATCGCAGATAAAGGTTAACCCATGCAACCTGGCAAAGCACTGTACTTTAATAAGTAAAGCCAAAAGTGTGGAATAAAAAGATAATAATGTCAGTGAATGTGAGCTTCTGAAGAATAAGGCATCTGAATTGCTGAGCTTCTGCTCTGCCCCAGTTGTGCACGTCTAGAAGATACGTTTCCAGGATAAAGAAACATAGCAATCATTTATTTCGGAAAGGCGAGCAGCAGAAAAATCTACTCACCACATCCTTGAAGCTCTGTAAAAGCGTCTGTCACCATACTTACCCTTTATAATATGGACCATGGAAAGCAATCTTGATTTATTCATAACCAGCCACTGCCTTGAATGTATATTGTGTTAGTCTCCTCGCTGAAAGCTCTCGTGCCATTGCATTACATATTGCACCAATTTTCAATTAGCATCACCAGACTACGTATAATACCACATGTATCAAATCATACATTAATTAAATAGGGCTTGCAAATAACGCTAACAGTATCATGTATTAACAGCAAAGATTTTAAACCTGAGCTGTGTTTGATGATTCTTAGGAGAAATAAAGGCTATCATAGATATTTTAAAACTCAGAAAGTGATTTCTTGCATTAAAATAAGAAGGGACAACAAAATTCAAAGGGCAAGGAGAGAGAGAGAATGACAATAGCACTGTTAACTGAACTCTGGGCTGATCTGCCATGAAGTCACACAGGAGATTGTCCCAGGTTAACATTCAAGTCCAATGCTGGCTAGCAGATTATCTAGAGCCTCTAGTTTTTGGTTAGCCTCTTCAATGGCACTGTACGTTTGCACATTACTGGTTATGTGGAAGCGGATGTCATCTACAAGAGGAATGGAGTCTGTCTCCTGTCTTTCCTCCACTGCCTCCGCATTCTCCTTTACTGCCGCTGCAAACTCCTCAAGCTCCACTAGCTGGAAAGGTAAGAGAAATAGGGGGAAAGAAACCATATAAACTTGAGAAAACACCTAACAAAATGTTATGATTTATATTCTCTTCCTTTCTGCAAAGGAAGAATCCTGATCCAGAATGCACAATTCTTCATCATATGTCTAAAGACTCTTGCTTCCCACAAAAATGTGCATAATCAAAGTACAGTGATACTTTGAGTTACGAGTTTGATTTGTTCTGTGACTGAGCTCTTATCTCTTATCTCAAAGTGAATGCACTGAAATGCTATTAATCAATTCCAGCCCCCAAACCCCCACCCCACATTTTTGTTACATGTTGCTAAATAAGAAAGAACAAATAACAAATAATGTATCATTACACATTCACATGGAACAATAAAAAAGATCAACTTTAAAATGGTAGAGCATAAAGTTGTGGCAAGGAAGTACAAAGTGAAGAGGCAGGAGCATCATTTTCTTCATACTTGACTCATTCCAGCCTCCCGCCCTCCTTTGATCTCTCTCTTTTTCATGAAGCCAAACATACCAGGAATAAAAACTACACAAAATCGATTAACCCATAGTTCCTCAAAGCGGAAAAGAGCAAAGCGGACAGCAATCTCCTAAAGCAGACAAGAGAACGAGGCACGGAGGCTACTCCCTTGAATCCCTAAAGCCCTGTACTCTTACACTAGTACTCCCAATAGCACTAGCTCTTAACTCAAGACCCTGCTCATATGTCAAAGTGAAGTCTGGGCCAAGCAACAGCTTATAACTCAAAACACTCTTAAGTTGGAATGTTCTTAAGTTGAGGTTCCATTGTATATTCAAATTGCAGAAGGAAAGGCACGTCCTTCCAAAAGAAGGGATGTTGGCCACTGATCAGAACAGGTTGCGGGCATGACATCTGCTTCGTCACAAACCTCTCTTTCATTGTGGATAATAATCCAACTCAGACATTTTTAAATGCTCTGTATCATTTTCCTCCACTCACTTTAAAAAAAGCATTTGCTCCATATCCTTGAGATAAACACCAGATATTTATCACAGCTTTTTGTCTTGATGTTTTAGGTGAGCCACAAGACCAAATCAAACATATTTCTCTCTCATGTTTCTGAGATCCAGTATTAATTTAATGAAGTAAAGTCACTGCTAGTTACCTCTTATACCAAGTCAATTTGGGGTGCATCTACAATGAAGAATTAATGAAGTATGACACACTTTAGCTAGCTGCCATGGCACAATGTTATGGAATCATGGGGTTTGTAGTTTTACAAGATTTTTAACCTTCTTTTCCGAAGAGTGCTGGTGCTTCACTAAACTACAAATCCTAGGATTCCACAGCAGTAAGCCATCACAGATAAGGTAGTGTTAAACTGCATTCATTCTTCAGTGTAGATGTAGCCTTGGATGTAGCAAAAGAAAAACGCCCAGGCTACTTAATAGTACTGAAGTTCAAGAGGCCTCATTTTTATTTAGAGCAGAGAGACCACCCCAAGAGCCAGTTCTGGGCCCGTGGCAAGCCAAGGAAAGAAATGCCTGATTCTTTTGAGCTGGAAGAGAAGAGAGGAGCCTTTTGTGTCAGAGAAACTGTTATAAAATTATTTTCTTCTGTGAGTTTTCTCAAGGAGAAAAGATTTTCACACTTCTTCTGAAGTCTGTTAAGTAATGAAGACTGCAGTTCATGTAGGAGTGCATATTATAGCTATTTTTTTTTAATCAGCTCATTGATTTGGCTCCAAAACACTTAGTAGAAGCAACATTGTTCCTGTCACATGGTTCTGTCCATACTACAACTGGTCAAGTGTGAAAGGAAACAGAAAAGCAGGGAGTCTGCTTTGCTCCAGGGAAAAATGCTACAAATGGCACTACTGACCATTTAAAGCATAATTTGGAAGCAATTTCTGCTCCAGGTTTTGGGGATGGTTATTTTATTACGAATTCTAGAATTATGCATAAACAGCATGCCTGGAAGGAGTAATTCATATTCCCACAAAAAACAAGATAGATGGTCCTTAAAACAAAGAGTAAATATAAGATATAGTTTGTAGTGATCATTAGGCCTGTATTTCTTCATGGATGCTTAGTGTTCATTCCTTTACCAGAGGACAAAGCACGGATTCCAGTCAGCTGACATTGTTTTGGTTTACATCTGCATCTGAAAATATCAACATCTTCTTAAGTAAATCATTGTGAGTCCCTGTCCTGGGAGAGGGGGGGGGGACTAGACATAAATCTGAAAAACTAGTGTAGTCACAACCAAGTGAACCCTAAAACTCTGGAGGTGGCAGACATGTCTTGGCTAAGCCCACTGTAGCACCAATTACAGGTATTTAGTATTTGTGTTGTATATTTCAAATATTCATATACTCCACACATCCTTCTAGTCTAGTCATTATACATCCGAATGGGATTCTTTCTTAGATTACATATTTGGGGGTGGGATTGACTGAAGTGTTTAGTCCAACAAAAGAGCTGTGTCTCCAAAATCATCTAGTGGTTTTATGAGATTTAGAGAAAGGGACGTCCTTAAACTAAACTCTTAGCCACTAGGTACACCAACTATACTGATGCAGTATGGTTGCCACCATACCTTTTCATGAAATTTGCTGAAGCAGCGTGCATGCTGGTCATGGCATTGATATATTAAACTGAGGAATCTCCTCATTTTGCAGGAGATCTTCTTGGCATAAAAACTGCATGGCTCCTAACTGACAAAACCAAATAATTTTATAGAGTGATCACTAAAGATATGAATTAGGCACATAAGAAACTCCAAATCAAATTGTTGTCTGTGGATCACCAAACAAAGACTACTCTGGCAGGCACAAGCTCTCTGGGAGTCAATTTAGAAGTCTTTGATGTTACCTTCTTAATTGAGCATTTTGGCTAGAGATCAACTGGGCCTTCATTTCACAAAATATACATGTTACCACTAAGTGGTATACAGAATTATAGTGGCTTTTAGAAGCAACTATAGCAACCAAGATATTGAGGGAAGCCCATTGCATAGAAAGGTTTGTGACCCACAGATCCCATTGTTGACTCCGAAGCTAACTTTATGTGATAATTTTACAGGCAAAGACTCAAAGCTTGTGGGAGAGCTTCTCGCTCAACATTTTCTCTCTTCATCTCACCCTATAGAGAGTGTGGAAGCCTCCAGACACTGTTGGAGTGTATTCCCCATCAGATTTAACCAACAAGCTAGTAGTACTGGTTCATAAGGTGTTTCAGTCCCTTATCATAGAAAAATGTTAGCAGTTTTCTAGATGAAGTATGTGATCCATAGCTAGGCAAAGCTTCCTCCTGTTACCTTTTCAATGATCTTTGCCATATACTCTGTGCACTGATCCTCCAGTCGGGTTAGCTGGAAAAGCTTGGCAATCTTCCAGATGCTGACAACACTGTCCTCGTCAAGAACTTGTGCCAAAGTTCTCCCGCAAAGACGTTTGAGTCCAGGCAAAAGATACATGTCTGCAACACAGAGCACCTCGTAGGCGTTCTCAGGAGACAGCTGTTGGAGGAAGGCACCTCAGTGAAAAGGGAAGACACTGATCACACCCAACATTTTGCCTAGAAGCAAAAGTACAACTCACTATAATATTTCCACTGCTTCATCTGTTACTTATATTATACTTGTGAGCTTAATATAGATAAATAACCAGGAGTGTTATAACTTGTTCAAAGCCTTCAATGCAGAGAGAAAAACTAAACTAAGCAGACCCACATCGGCCAGTCCAAATTTGTACCAGCAAAGAATACATACAGTATGAGCCTGTATCTGTGGGGGATACATTTCTCTTCATCACAGGAATATCAGCAAATCCTATTATTTTCAATGGGGTGAACGACAGAAGTACAAAGAACAGAGTATTATTTGTACAGGAAGCACCAAATGGTTAAGTGAGATCATGGATAAATGAAACTTTATATCAATTCTGTGGATACAGAGGTCATACTTTATCTAAAGCAGATTCTCAAACTGTGCTCCTCCAGATGTTTTAGACTTCAGCTCTCACAATTCCTAACAGCTGGTAGCCTGGCTGGGATTTCTGGCAGCTGAAGTTCAAAACCCCTGGAGGAGCAGTTTGAGAAACACTAATCGGAGTGTCAGACTTGCAAAGATCTTCAGTGGCATCCACCAGCCATTTTCTACATTTTCAGTGCTGGAAAATATCACTAAGAAGGTGGTCTCAGCTGATCTTAAGAATTACGACTGGACCAAGGGCGGTAACCTAGTACACATGTTCAAACCAAAGATCACTTGATGAAGGTGCAAGATTCAGTTCTACAGAAGCTATATTTGTTTGTATTTGATGGTTTGTTATTAACACGTTAAAGGGAAGAAAAGAAAGCCCCATTGTTTAATACCCCAGAAATAATAGCAATAATAATAATTAAAGTCCAGGTTCTCATGAAACAGCTCAGTGTAGTTTATATAACTTGATAATAGGTTGCTAAATAACTCTCTGTCATAGGATTACTACCCACACCAGAGTCCAAAGCCATGTCAAATAGCAATTATGTTGCATAATCTGAAAAAGATATGAACATGAGATAGCAGAAAGTACATGTGAATTAAATCTGTCGCAAGAACATTAATTCACAATTACCCTCAAGGGAGTGGCTTTTCTCCTCTGAGTTTATATAACTTATCACTGAATCAACTAAAGCACTATTCTTCACAGCATAACACACATATTTTTTCTACAATATAGAAAAAACATGTAATATATGGAACCTAAATTAGGATTTTTAAAAATTATAATATGCTACTGGTGGTTTGTGCTGAAGTTTTTATCAAACCCCCAAAGTCATCTGGAGCACCCAGAGAGAGCTCCTGGGGCACCACCAAACCTCTGCATCTCCTCGCCTTCCTCCATCATCAGCTGAAAGGGGATTAAAAAGTGTGCAGAGATGAGGAAGGCAAAAGAACAACTTTCAACTTAATGTACTTTTCAAACTGAGGTGAGCAGCCAAGCAAAAAATTAAGCAACCAGCAGGAAAACCATCCTGTAAAAATGGTTTTCAAAGACAGATGGGAAAATGACATGAGTGGGAATGATCAACAAGTGTGTGCGTGTGGAGGGGGGTAATGAAGTGTGCATTTTCTCTGTGTCTTCTTGCTCTCCCCACTCACTTCATGTCTGTGTCCCCTCCACTTCACACTCTGTGAGTCCATTTCTGCTCCTTCTTTCCCTCTATGCATCTGTCTGTACTTCTATCTTCCCCCTTTCTCTGGTTCCTCTACAAATATGTGTTTTTACCAGGTCTATACTTGCTATATGTGAGGTTTATTTATGGCACAACTTCCCTTATGTGAATGGGAATACTCCAGGGCAGCGCTTTGGGGATGATATCCAACTGTCCACCTAAGGATTGCTTTGGCGAGTGGAAAAGCAAATCAAGGGGAATAATTCAGGGTTTGTCTCAAAATGCCAATGAGGGGAAATATATAAGAACCAGATGCCAAGTCCTGAGTCCTTAATCTCCCCACATTTATTGAACATCCTCTTTAAATAGCCCCATCAATAAGGGTGGTTTTCTCAGCAGTGTAAGGGAAAGACACATGATCTTATTGCTTCCTACCTCTTTAGAGTAAACTCTATCACTGAAAATAAGATGCCAGGCCACAGAATTTGATCTTATTTAAGCAGATGGGGTTTATACAGGTGACCAACACAAATACTTATATGTGTCTTATGGTGGGATGTGCCTTTCACACATTTCCTGAAGGAGCTTCCAGGGTGATGAATGTAACAGGAATCTATAATCTACCATAAAGGATCCCTTTTGAATGAATTAGATGGATGACACAAGCCAACCAAGTATTTTGACATGTATCGTTCACAGATGTTAACATGCTCCAAAGCTAACTAAATTGTGCTTTTATTTTATAGAGTCAATGCTCCTAATTAGTTCTTTGCTCCATTTGGCTTCAACATTTCCTAACCTCCATCATTTTAAATTACCCACTTAAGGACAAGGAACTTCCAGCACATAACACCCAAACTACTTTTCCTCTTAGGTTTGTCCGATCAAATTCTTGAGGCTCACTTTAAATGGGACCCTGCAGCTTCTAGCAAATATTGTTGCTGCTGTTTGGAAATAAAAACAACCACACTCTTGCACAATTCCCACAAAAGTTTATTCTGAGTCTACATAACTGAAAGGCTCAACTAAAACTATACATTTGTTATGGAGAATAACACAATTGGACCAGCAACTGTGCTGTTAATTCATTGCTATACACAAAAGGCAGTCATTTAATGACATACTATTGCTGATCAAAAAAGATCAATGTAATGGACATGGGTAATTTGAATTCCTCAATATCTGTTCTCTCACAGTGATAACTCATGGGAAAATCTAGTTATATCTAAGGATGGTGTAGACAAGCCTTTTTCAACAACATATATTTTCATTTTTGAATTTGATATTGTTTTTCAAAGAACATTTTAAAGTCCAACAGCACTGAAAACAAAACACAGAAGGGGAACAGACACTATGAAAAAGCACCACAAACCTCACTGTAGCTGGCACACCAAAGATGGTAGTAAAGATGCCCACTAGAAGTTAGGGAGAAGTGTTCAGTCTGTGAAGGCCTGTGGCATTATCCAAGAAGAAAGAGGCTTTAGTCCTGCTACAAAAAAGCTGCCCTGGTCTTTAAAAAAAGGAATGGTCAATAACAAGAGTCCTTTCAAACCTCCCTTATGAACTAAAGGAAAACAAAGACAGATGGCCTTACTGGCAGCTTCATTCTTGCCCTGCAGGAAGGCAGATCAAAGGAAAAGGGAGACAGAAAAGCCTCAGAGAGAATTAATTCCGCAAAGTGTGCTCTCCTAACTCTCCAACCAGTCCAGACCAGCAACACTAGTCCCCACCAAATGAAATCCATTCCAGATCAATAAACATGGGAGTGAGACCAGGATAGCAGCTAAGCTTGCTATTGGAAAAGGATCACCTTCAGCCTCTTTTGAGGGTAAATATTATTTCCCTAAAAATGATGGATAAAAAAGAGAAGGTAGCTCTTAGTAAGAATCAGCCAATATCTAAAACCTCCTGGAGAGGGACAGGGGCGGCTATTCTTCAGCTCTGAATATGCTCCTACTTTCCAGTATGCAGTGTTTTGGAGCTCTCTACAATGGACAGCATGGACACAGTTTCTTTGGAGACAAAAATTCTACCTCCCACTTCTCCTGTCACTCCAGCAGCCAAGGGGAGTTGGAAGTTGTTTTGATGCATATTTGCTTTTCAGGACATTAGCAAGAGGTTTCACAGAGGCTTCATCTGAAAGTCCTCATTACTGTGAAGGGCCTTTGCTGATGGGTTTCTTGCTCTGCAAGTTCAGCACTGTTCGTGCGCTGAGATGGACTGCTGGTGCTCATGATTACAACCAGCTCCATGACATCCTCAAGTGACAAAGTTCAGTTATCATGTAAAAAAGACGGCATAAGACATGTTTTCATAAGCATTTGAACAGCAAGGATGCCACCAGGCATTTTCACATCTACTTTTTTATGGCGTTCTTATTATTTCAAAACTAAAGTAACTTCTCAGGTACTGAGTAAAAGATGCAGTAGTCATACTATAAGGAGCAGTCCCAATTAGGAATATTAGGGGGGAATGTATATCCATGACTTTGGTCTCAATGTTGCAGTAGAATGTAACACAAAGCAAAATATATGTACTGTATCTCTAGGTATGTTGCAATGTGCTGGTACTGCCCTCTAGTGGCAGCTGGGCCACGCTGTGTACTGTAATGCTTTTTCATTTCCATAAGTAGGTACTGTTCCATTGGCACCTAAAAATAAGCTGCACAAGAACTGACAATAGGAGAAATATGTTGACATAAAGGAAATATTTTTCAGGAGAAAGAGCCACCACTAACAATTATTAACAAGTGCCCTACTATGGAATATAATTCACTTCTAGCTCGGAGTAAAGCATAGGCCTGAGACTGATAAATGAGGTGTTCAGAATTCACAACAATAAGCAAGAAATTAGAGGCATAAGTAAATGAACCAATAAGAAGCTATGGGAGAATGCTAACTCATTTCAGACCCCATCTACACTATCATATAATGCATGTAGATGGGGTTTGAAATGAGTTAGCATTCTCCCATATTGGTTAACTTATGTCTCTAATTTCTTGCTTATTGTTGCGAATCCTGAGTACCTCATTTATCAGTCTCAGGCCTATGCTTTACTCCAGGCTAGAAGTGAAACTGCATTATATGGTCAATGTAGACTCATAGAATCTTGATAAAATAGTGAAGAGTAGAGACATCACACTGGCAAAGAAGGTCCGCATAGTTAAAGCAATGGTATTCCCCGTAGTAACCTATGGATGCGAGAGCTGGACCATAAGGAAGGCTGAGCGAAGGAAGATAGACGCTTTTGAACTGTGGTGTTGGAGGAAAATCCTGAGAGTGCCTTGGACTGCAAGAAGATCCAACCAGTCTATACTCCAGGAAATAATGCTCACCAGCTGCTCACTGGAGGGAAGGATATTAGAGGCAAAGATGAAGTATTTTGGACACATAATGAGAAGAGGGAAAGCTTGGAGAAGAGAATGATGCTGGGGAAAATGGAAGGAAAAAGAGAGGCCAACCAAGGGCAAGATGGATGGACGGTATCCTTGAAGTGACTGGCTTGACCTTGAAGGAGCTGGGGGTGGTGATGACCGAGTTAAACTGTATTATAGGGCTGTGTAAATGGAGTCTCAGTGACAAATAAATAAGCAAAGACAATTTCACAAGGCAATTCTCATGATCCTATGGTTGTGATACTGCCAAGGAGTTAGGCCACACTGATAAAATTTAATGTCTCCGTCTAGTGCTCCTTGCAGCTCTTTGCCAATGTAAACTGACACCAAAACTACACAGAGCCAATTCTGTCCCTTGCCATTTCTCTCTGGATTGCAATAAAGTCTTGCCGGGATGACCGTTCTATAAACAAATCACAGATGACCAAGAAGCCAAGCCTCACCTCTGTGTCATCACTGTAGATGTAATAGAGGACCCTGATAAAGATCTCCTCTGAAATGTCATGAAGGGTCACCACAGGAATGCTGGGCTGCGTCTGTAGCTCCTCGCTTTCAGAAAAATGATCCTCTAAGAGGGCTTTGAAATAGTCACTGCGGCCACAGAAAAACGCCTGCAAGCAAAATATAAAACAGGCCTGAGACACTGGCATCTTATTAGATAAAGGAAGCAACCAACCAACCAAGCAGCCCAGAAACACTTCTTTCAGCCAAGGAAAGAAGAATATTCAATATTCTAAATATATGCTCACGTTATTTCACATTACAGTAGAGTCTCACTTATCCCACATAAACGGGCCGGCAGAACGTTGGATAAGTGAAAATGTTGGATAATAAGGAGAGATTAAGGAAAAGCCTATTAAACGTCAAATTACGTTATGCTTTTACAAATTAAGCACACAAAACATGTTTTACAACAAATCGACAGAAAAAGCAGTTCAATGCACGGTAACATTATATAGTAATTACTGTATTTATTAATTTAGCACCAATGTATTGAAAACATTTACTAAAAAAATTGGCTACTAACAAATTAGGTAAAGGTAAAGGTTTCCCCTGACGTTAAGTCTAGTGATGTCTGATTCTGGAGGTTGGTGCTCATCTTCATCTCTAAGCCGAAGAGCCGGCATTATCCGTAGACACCTCATAGAATCATAGAATGGTAGAGTTGGAAGAGACCTCATGGGCCATCCAGTCCAACCCCCTGCCAAGAAGCAACCCCCTCCAAGGTCATGTGGCCAGCATGACTGCATGGAGCGCCGTTACCTTCCCACCGGAGTGGTACCTATTGATCTACTCACATTTGCATGTTTTCGAACTGCTAGGTTGGCAGGAGCTGGAGCTAACAGCGGGCGCTCAAGCCGCTCCCGGGATTTGAATCTGGGACCTTTCGGTCTGCAAGTTCAGCAGCTCAGCGCTTTAACGCACTTCGCCACCGGGGCTCTACTAACAAATTGACTACAAATAAAGATAGAATTGCATAAAATGAACTTACAGTAACAACATTGTCAGAAATTAAATTCTTAAAAAGTTCAATCCTTGCTGCCAAGAGAAACAACCGTGGATCTGGGTGGGAGGCAAACAGTTTTGGATAATCCAGAACATTGGATACGCAAATGTTGGATAAGTGAGACTCTACTGTATTTAGTTCCCCCCTTTATTCAGCTACACATCTATAGTGTTACTGGATTTAGGCAGTTACGTTGGCCAGTTCAATCACTGCTTCCAGAAACCAAGGACACGCAATGATTTTCTGATTTTCAGGCAGAAGCTTCATTGCAAGCAGCTGCAGATCTGTAATTGCTGTTTCTGCTGCCTCAGAGCACTGCAGTTATATGTCTGAGTGAAATAACTACACAGAATCATTTAATGCATTGAGAAAAAACTGTCAATCTAGTAAGCTTTATCATTTTGAAAATAATAAAACTGCAGTCTATTTTTAAGTAAGTTATTTGACTACTAATGTATTGCTTCCATGAATGTAGTCCTGCTGTGATTATCCCCTACTGCTATCCAGATAACAGAAGTCTACCAATAACCTTTTGTGAATTTGGTGCACTAACCCAAGAACCCTTATGAGAAGGAAGCCCCTGAAGCTCGGTGGAAATTACTTCCAAGTAAACATGCATATGATTATGCTGCAGATACTTCACTTACTAGGCAGGATTGCAATAAGAAATATTGGGAGCAATATAATTGTGTTTTCCAAGTTTAGTTTAAAAACCAGCAGCAGGATGCATGCATGTCTTTTTGGGACCACTTGTCTTAAATAAAAAAAGTTTTTCCCCTTTGTTCATGTTGGATGATTCAAGTAAAAACAACACTCCTGAAGTCGAAAAGCAAGTACCTTGTGGCACAAGAAATTGTAGTCAGCCACCCGGAAACACACATCAGGACAGCTGCTGAAGTTGTCTGTGCTGTCGAATGGCAACTCTCCAAAACCTACCTATACACATAGAGAATTTCTGTTATTTTTTCTTCATTTAAATCCATATGACAAGTGTTTTAATATTTGTTGTTACAATCAAACATGAAAATATGGGGGGGGGAGCAGCTGCATACAATGAGAATTTGAGACATAGCGATTCCTTTTTACTGGGGACAGACATCTGCAGCCTACTTTGTAATGCTTTATCAAAACTGAAAAGTGAGTCAAAGTTGGTTCAAGATCTTTCCTCTTCCAAATCTAGTGAGTATAGTTTCCTTCTGGGAGTGTCATGGGTAGGTGAAGTTATCATTGTACAGTTGCATTAATGGAAAATATGATAGCCTGAGTCTGTGCTGTGACGCCAGATAGAGAACACATTATCCTGACTGACAAGTAGCAAAACTGGCCTATGGTTGCCTAATGAAAATGGAAATGACATATGCTTTTAGAAATACATATCTTTATATCCATAGCCATTCACTAGAGAGAAGGGGAAAGGAAGCACTTAATATTGCCTTCCAGTCCATCTTATGTTTTTTCAAAGAACCTGCACAAAATACATACAGACTACCAGGGAGAAACACAGGGAGGCAACTGGCAAAAATGTCCTGCTACAAATGTGTGTCCTAAAAATATTTTTCTCTTTTTAATGATTGAAGGACTCTTAAATGTACTACATATTTATTTCATTTTGCAAGAGTACCATGCATGTGTAAATGATGTTTTTCATTAGCTCATAACAGAAAGGCAACAGCCATGTTTCAAGTTGTGAGTAGATATAACAATTCCAGATTTCAAATGTAAAACTAAGAGAGAAGTACTGTACGACATCCCAGATAGTCCGGATTATGACCCAGTTTATTGATGCTTTTCAATATCACAATTAACATATAGTTTGTTATTGACACATCATATTAAAATTATCAGTTTCATTTTGTAGGCAATATTATTAATTGGGGAGCTTCTATCAGTGATATTGCTACACTTGAATCTCAGTTTTGGGCTTTATCGTATTGGGGAGGGGAAGAAAGAAGTTTAATTTTAAAGATCTAATATGGAAGTAATTTGCAAAATTCCAGACTTAATCATTGTGGAGTATTCGTGTTTGCAAGTAATTTCTATTCCGCTTGAAAGCACACAATGTAACTCCCTGCTCTCTATCTCTTGTTTTCACAAAACACGTAATTCCTTGTGCACAATATGAAACTTAGGGCCAGGTTCAAGAAGGCACATTCCACGCATGCATCCAATTCTCTTTTGGGAGGAATAGTTTAACAAATGAAGTACATTTCTGATATGAGAGATGTCTTTTTCATATCTTTATGTGAAAAAAGAGCATGTACACATGTATTTATTTGTTTCATTTATATACTGCTTTTGTCCTGGACTAGGATCCACAGTGGCTCACAAAAGAACTGGCTAGTTCTGTCTCCCACCACACCACATTTCCCAAGCACTGCTTCTGGCTTTCCCTCAAAATGTTGTAGGACTCAATTAACAGCAAGGCACAATCAATTCCACAAGGTAAGGGTGGCTAGAGAAAAAGTGGGATACATTTTCACCCAACTTTCCCACAAAAATGGTTTCCAACATTAAATCCATGGCACATTTGGGAAACATAAAAATGGAAATGCAAGAGGGCAGCATCTTGATTTAAGGGTCACCAGCCTGCTCAAATGGTTAAAAATGAAAACAATGGGACACCAGAGACCTGGCCTTTTTATTGTTTAAATCAGAAGAATCCAGTGTCTTTTCTGAATACTCTTTAATGATAACAGTAATTCTTAAGCTATCTGAGGTGATAGACCTGCAATTCCTCCACCACTAGAGACCCTGCACCATATTTAAGGCCATTGGCTTCAGTGGTTTCTTTTTTCCCATGGGAACAAACTGGTAGGGATTCAGTGGTTTTATTCTTGGCCAGCAACATTAATCACAATTATGCTTCAGGATCTGAAACCAGTTGCAAACGATTTAAGACTTGGTAGGGAGAAATGTGGCTCTCCAAAGGAAAGACTTTGGAAAGTCTTTGAAAAGGGCCCGGGCTGTGGCACAGGCGGGAGAGCAAGCCAGAGCAATTAACTGCAATGAATCACTCTGACCAGGAGGTCATGAGTTCGAGCCCCGCTCGGATCCTATGTTTGTTTGTCTTTGTTCTATGTTAAAAGGCATTGAATGTTTGCCTATATGTGTAATGTGATCCGCCCTGAGTCCCCTTCGGGGTGAGAAGGGTGGAATATAAATGCTGTAAATAAATAAATAAATAAAGACTGGAGGAAGGAATGTGTGATCCCATCACTTGCTCTCATTTTGCTTGACAATAATCATTGCATGTGCTATCTGTATGTATGTCCACTCTCAAATTGCCTGTTGATTTATGGGGATCTCATGAATTTCACTGGGTTTTCTTAGGCAAGGAACACACAGAGGTGGCCTTGTCAGGTCCTGCCTCTCAAATACAGCTCCAGACACCTGGCAATAATTGACAGACACAGCACTCCTAAAACAGAACTGAAATACCACTATGCAATGCAATATGAATGAAAATGTGTTTATAGAACAACCAATGGAATGGTTAGGTTTACCATATGCTGAAACATATTCGACTTCAAATAGTTGATTTCTCAGGGGAAGCTAAAGGAATCTGCACAATGTTGGCAGAGGGAGTAGATAAGGTGGGGGGGGGGGTCAGTGTAAAAGAAAACAACAGTCTACTTGGCAAAGAGATATTTGGCGAGGACAGCTCAGGAGTAACCTGACACATTCCAAAGAAAAAATGCAATGCAATAAACTACTCCTCATTTATGCTGCTAAATCTTGCAATGAATTTGCCATAGGGAGCTTATTCTGGGCACAGCAAAACAGTATGCTTTATTGAACTGTTGAAATTTGCAGCCCTTAAGAGCTTTTTAAAATGAAGACCACATTTCATTTGTTTACTCTTGAGGATCCAAATAAGAAGGAGAAAATTCACAAGAAGTTAAAAGAATAAAATGATTTTACAAAGAATTCAAAACAAACACTAAAGGGATGATTACTAAAACACTGGTTAATATGTTTTAAATCCAGTCACAGGATGAATGCATCTGGGTTGGCTTCATATGTTAATTTCACAAAGCTAATGCAAAGATGTTTTGGTTTTCCGCTGCATATCTTCACTTTGAAAAAGGGACCCTGGCATCTCCAACTGAATACAGGTTTGCATTTCCCCTGCATTTCGAAGCACAGGAACCTGTCTTATACTGAGACAGATCACCAGTATATGGAGCTCAGTACTGCCAACTCTGTTTGCGATATTTTTCCATGGTTGCAAGCAGAGCTTTTTCTGAGTCTTTTCTGAAGATTTCTGCTATTCCATAGTGACCTACCATCCAAGTACTAACCAGGTCTGACCCAGTCCGATAAGACTGTTTTGAGGGCGATAAAGATTTCTGGGAGAACATACATCTCTCAATTACCATGTTTCCTTCTTAGTTAAGAAAATGTGTGACAAAAAGTTGAATATAATGTAATAAGCAAAGTGTCTTTTTACAGACATAAATGCTCTATATTATATGAAGGACTAACAGATAATTCTTAATTTGGAACTAACCAAGCTAAATATCCAATATTGTCTAAATATCTTAAAGGCACCAGATCCCATCTGATCTTGGAAGCTCAGCAGAAACATCCCCGGTTAGTATTTAGATGGGAGACTGCCAACAAGTATCAGTACTGTAGGCTATTGTTCAGAGGAAGAAACTGACAAACTGCGTTTGAATAATCCTTGCGTAAGAAAACACTTTGGAATTCATGGGATCAACATAAATTGACAAAGGGGGAAGGAAGTTGAAAAGAAAAATAAATGCTGGATTGGCATCCTTGCAACATGGAAATGGGAGTTCAAAAGTACCAAATGATAACTGTGAGGCCCAAGGAAAAGAATCAAGGGGAACAGAATACAGAAGTGGAAAAACTCAGTAAGAAGAAGGGGTGGGATGGAGGAAAATGAATGTTTTCCTACCCTGAGTTCAGCTGGAAGGGCACAGTCTGCTAGCAGAGCCAGGTCTTCCTGCAACCTTGAGTTACCTGTGGGCTCAATTGTTAGCACCTTCACACAAGTCCCTGGCTTGGAAGAGACTGAAAGAGCAAAACAAAACAGATCCAACATACAGAATGCAGAACACACTATGGACACCTTTTGGGAAGGGCTACGTATCTTTGGGCTGAATCTAATGTTGTGCTAGCAGTTAAAGCTGAATTTTCACCCCAGCTCATGTACAAGCAATAAACAAAAATAAGATTCTCACACAGGGCCTCTCACCACCCTTTTAAGAACAAATCAAAACAGAACAGATGGCTTAGGATTTGATGAGCCATGTTTAAATTCCAAGGAACCAAACTCTTGGTAGTTAAAGATTGTGTTGCAATATGAATGGGTCCAACAAAGCCACAGAAATGTCAGGAGAAAACAGGAAATAATTTGGTATAGCTCTACCTTGTGAACACTGCCTACATATTTACAAACAATCATGGGGTTGTTTTTATTGAAAACAAAGCTTTTTTGATTTCTAAAAAATGTAATTCATCTCAGTACAGATGTAATAATAAATATAATAATTATGATAAATATAATAATTAAATTGCAAGTATAATTAAGGAGGAGCAGTGTAGACAAAATGAATTACAAAAGAAATCCTAATGCACTGTGGATTACGTTCAGCATATGCTTTACGGATTACATTATGGATGTATATGTTAGTTTGCTGCAAAAGGAAGAGGAGCCAGAATAACTAGAATAATGAAACCATCTGTTGAAATTAACACTGAATCATTAAGAACTAAGCATTTCTGATGCAGCATTGGCTTCACTTATGCTTATTACATTGAGTTATCTCCTTCTCTCCCATCCTTATAACCTATCTTGTCAACTTCCTGCTACAGTGGGCTTCATTTCAAGAAGAACTCATTATCCTTGTGGTTAACACACGCAAACTAGGCTTAAAAGAAAAGGAGAAGGGACACTACCATTCTGGCGCCTTCAGAATAAAGTGCTTATTGCATTACAAGGTTTTGTAGCCAGCAGACACAAGAGGCCAGTTATGACTATTTAGGATACTTTCTTAGGCTACAAATCAAGAGGCCCATAAAGAAGTATCCCTGTGTTAGTTATCGAGTAAAAACTGTGGCAGAAACAAAGTTAGGCATGAATTGACATTTACCTTTGCTCTCCCCAAATCTTACCCACAGATGTCAGTGTTCTTGATATTTAACAGATTACCACAGCAGACCAAACCCTGATATTTGTTGCCCAGGTTATAAAGCGTAGGAGTGCGACTGGGAAACTTACCAAATTCATAGACCTTTTTACACTTGGTTTCCAAATCTTCAATGAGATCCTGGAGCCGACATTGCTTAGCCAGTCTTTTGCAGTCACTCACATATTCAACATCTATGTCTAATCGACCTAGCAAAGAAAAAATAAAATAAAAACCAAATGATTATTTCAATCAGTTCCTTTATTGTCTTCCCTGTTATTCAGCAAGGTGCAATCCATCCTTAAAAACCACAGCTGGAAAATGTAAGCTTGAGCACCACCTTGTGGCTTGAGGAAACACTGCATTTATGCTTTCTAAAACCAACCACTAAGAGTTTGGCTTTCATCACACCAGAGATGCTCTAGCAGGGCCGTAGCCAGAAAAATTTGGGGGGTTGAACCCCCCCCCTCCCCCCCCCCCCCCCGCTACAGGCCTGTCAATATTTGCTTGAGATAGTGCTTGTAGTTCTGGAGGGACTCTTAATTTTTTTGCGTCTCATAGACTTAGCATGGGGAGTTGGTTAACCAGTTAAAATTCATGAGTAAACCAGTTTTTTTTTAACCTGAAAAATTTCGGGGGGGGAGTTGAACCCCTAACACCCCCCCCCCCCCGGCTACAGCCCTGTATTCTAGTACAGTGGTTCTCAACCTGTGGGTCCCCAGATGTTTTGGTTTTCAACTCCCAGAAATCCTAACAGCTGGTAAACTTGCTGGGATTTCTGAGAGTTGTAGGTCAAAACATTTGAGGACCCACAGGTTGAGAACCACTGCTCTAGTGTGATGAAGTCCTTGGTTAGCCCTGGTCTAAATATCCTAAAGACATCAGATCCTGTCTCATCTTAGAAATGAAACTGGGTCAGTCATGGTTGTACGGTACTTGGATAGAACTGCCAAGTAACATCAGGTGCTTTAGGATATATTTCAAAGGAATTAACTAGTAGAACCACCTCTGAATATTCCTTATCGAAGTAAACCCCATGAAATTCATGGGGTTGCCATAAATTGACATGTGGATTGACGGAACACACATACACACAGAGTTGCCATATTTACTTGAATCTATTGCACATGTTTTTGGCCAAATAATGTTGCAATAATTAGGGTGCCTGCAGGCAAGGGTTGGATGAGAGCTAGCACACATGAATGTACTTAGGCCTCCTCTCTTCCCATCCCTTGGCAACAGCAGTCGCAATGGTGGTCTCACAACAGAATCCTATTGGTGACTAGCAGGACTTTTCAGCCTTCCAGCCAACTGACCTCCACCATAATGAGAGTACTCCACCCGAGCAGTAGCGATACACCAAGTGTCCAGATTGGGGCACTAAGCCAGTGGCAGCTGTGAATGGCAAAAACTGAGTAGGGGTACTGGGGTCTGATGGGCTCTTGATGGGGACATGGGTTGGGATGGGCCCCAAGGGTCAGCTCAGTAAACACAAAAGTGCCTTCTGGAGAGGACTCTCTTAGCCGGCTGGGGCATTTTTTGCCAATGTACATATTTGCCAGCAAATAGGGGTCTTTTTTGTTTCAAGGTTTTGAAAATTGAGGCCATTATTAGATTTGATGATGCATTAGATTTGAGTAAATACGCTACTTCAGCTACTGATCTTGAATCAACTCTTACGAAAATGTTCAAAGGTGAGGCCTGAGAGAATTCTGTTTTGTCATGTTGCTGTTTATATCTAAGCCAGGGGTCCCCAAACTAAGGCCCAGGGGCCACATGAGGCCTATTGAAGCCATTTATCTGGCCCTCGCAGCGGCGGCTCCCTCCTTCTCTTTGCTTGTTTATAATGGCATTTTAATTATTATTTAATTAACTATTAAGGGGTGCTTTGCTAGTGCTTTTGGTGCACAAAGGTAGAAGGGAGTTGAACTAAATGGCCCAAGCAGTCTCTTCCAACTCTTCTTCTTCTTCGTCTTCTTCTTATTATTATTATTATTATTATTATTGACAGAATGACACAGTATAACACAGCAAACGAGAGATATATGCCGGATTTCATATCACAAAATCACAAGTTGAACACTTCCCAAGCGTTTAGGGTTGTGTGATACATTATTATTATTATTATTATTATTATTAACAACATTGAGGCTGGGTGGCCATCTGTCAGGAGTGTTTTGCTTGTGCTTTTGGTGCACAAAGGTAGAAGGGGGTTGGACTCTTCCAACCCTCTATTATTTTTATTATGATTATGATTATTATTAACATTGAGGCTGTATTTGTTCCCATTTTGTTGTTTTTACTTCAAAATAAGATATGTGCAGTGTTCATGGGAATTTGTTCATAGTTTTTTTTAAAAAAAACTATAGTCCAGCCCTCCAACTGTCTGAGGGACCATGAACCCCCCGTTTAAAAAGTTTGGGGACCCCTGATCTAAGCAGTTACAATATAAAACTATAACCAAATATATCAATATTCTAAGTACAGTAGAGTCTCACTTATCCAACATAAACGGGCCGACAGAACGTTGGATAAGTGAATATGTTGGATAATAAGGAGGGATTAAGGAAAAGCCTATTACACATCAAATTAGGTTATGATTTTACAAATTAAGCACCAAAACATCAAATTTAACAACAAATTTGACAGAAAAAGTAGTTCAATACGCAGTAATGCTATGTAGTAATTACTGTATTTACGAATTTAGCACCAAAATATCATGATGTATTGAAAACATTGACTACAAAAATGCGTTGGATAATCCAGAATGTTGGATAAGTGAGACTCTACTGTACCATATATTTTGGTGTATAAGTCAAAGGTAGATTTCGGGGGCAAAATTATGTATGTCACTGTGACCCATGGACAACTTGGGAGCATGTAATCAATCTTTTTCTCTCCTTTTAAAAATGCATAGAGGGAACATAGGAAGAGCTAAAGAAGAGAGAATATGTTTATTTGATGGTTTGCAGGTGAGTTTACAACTGCATTCCCGATCTCAAAATGTATATGAGGAAAAAGAATGAGAATGCAGCCTGAAACAAAAAGGAGGATAGAAGAGCAAGCAAAGCAACCTGTCTCTATCAGGGACCCAGCATGAAGCCAATGACAAGAAGCAGTACTCCTACCCCATGACCCCTCATTTGCTAAAACCAGAGAAATAACGATAGCCAGCCATCCTTCCACACTTCCTTTTCAGCCTGAACAGCACTCAGCAGAAAGGTGAGGGAAACCAAAAACTGCAGTTGAGCAATTTATACAGTAAGCCCCCATTAAAAGTAGCAGCCACTGCTCCTCTCTATCTCAAGACACCTGGCCAGTACTGAATGCTACAGGCCTCTGTCCACTAAAGGATACGCTACATGTGTATGGTTAATTAGCAATGTCACAGTCTTAATACAACTATATTCCATACAGCACTTCCAAAAACATGGATATAGGGAAGAACATTTGCACAGAGTGGTAAAAAGTCACAAAGGCACCTGATGTTTTAGAAATGTTTTGAAAATGTTTCTGAAAATATTTTACATGTAATATAATGTAAAATATATGTGTACTGTATACAATGCTGTGGTATTGTAAATTAAAAACAAAAAAATATTAAATACTGAAACTCATTGTGACTTTTGGTCCACTCTGAATTTTCAGGCAATGGCATATTGTCATTCGAACGCTTCAACAAAAGAACTAATACAATAACAAAATGCTGTGGCGGGGGAAAATGCCTGGACTCCACAACGGATTGAAATAAATTCTTGATATATTTATGAAAATATTGATATCTTGTCTTCTATCATGAGAGTGATGTACAAATGAAATAAATTTAAGCAGATCAAAGTAATACACACACATAAAATATATTAAACAATTTAGCAAGTGGTAAATGGATTTAAAAGGTTACACCAATTTGAAACCACGAACATAGATGTGCCCCAGAGTTTTTAATGCTTTTTCTTGTGGAATTTTTTTCATGGTGTTAAAATAAAGCCAACATTGCCACCTTAACTGGGCCCTCTCCCATGCCTCAACATACCATACTGACCCAGGTTTTGTAACATAGAACAGGGCCCCCAGCTCCAAATCCAGAAAACCTCAAGCATTAAAGTTTCAGCTCAATTAAGAGTTAATTTACACATTTATTCTAATTTACATTGACCTTTTTGAAGGAATTACCCTTCAAAACTTGGGACAAGGATGTACTGAAAAATGACCAGTGGCTAAAACTGGGTAACGCCATATGGCTGCCTCAAGGCTATTACTCCATTTCACCTACCTACTATCTACATCCAGTAGAGTCCATCAGTTTAGCTTTTATCCAAGAAAGCAGCACATTTTGAGGGGGGATACGTGGAATACATACATTTACAGATTTTCAGAGAGATAGCTATGTTAGTCTGTTTCTGTATAAAAACAAAGGAAGTAAGATGGGGAAGTTGTCTAGTAGTACCTTTAAAGACTAAATGATTTAGCATGAGTTCTTGTTATTAAAAATCAGTTCAGGGCACCCAAGAAAGTGGGTTTTAATCCACATCATACTAACTGAATCACACTGCCTTCAAGATGCAACACGACTTACCCCTCCCCACTTTTTCCTTAATTTCTACACAAATGCATTTTTTCCAAAGGATGACCAGCCCAAGTGCAGCAACTATAGCTATAATACATCACAGCACATGACCAGATTTACCTGTATAGAGGTACTGCAGAAGGGAACCAAAGGCAGCTGGGTTGATCTATATAAGGAATGAAACTGGTTATTTACAGAGGTTGTACCACACCATTGCTTGAAACAAATACTAATATTAATGAGAAGGCAATCTAGGAGGTGGAAAATACATTTTAGAAGTAGGATCCTGTGGATGTCTAATGCTTTTGGTCTCCAATTCCAGTTAGCCTTTGCCAGTTTGAACAATAATGGTTTCGACAAGCCTTGATGAGCAAGCAGAGTATTAGTTTCCTATCTTCTCTAAAATGATCAAAAGAAGACTATACTGTAGAATTAATATAGTTTTAGTACATTTTAACTGCCATGACTCAAGGATCTGGAATCATCAGTTGTAGTTTTACAACTACAACTTTAGTTTTCTCTGCCAAACAGTCCTGGTGCCTTATCTAACTACAAATCCCAGGACAATATAGCACTGAGCCATGGCAGCTAAAATGATGTCAAACTGCATTAATTCAACAGAGTACATGTTTTAGAGATGACTGTGTAGTATCCATGCAGCATGAAAAGGTGGGAGAATTCAAGTAAGGGAATCACACTCTGAATGACCCATATGGGAATAAAATCAGCTTAGAAGTATGTCCACTAGTTTAGAACATATCCTCTGGAAAGGGAATTGTTTACTGCAGGGGGCAGATTATTATTTTAAATCTAGGGGGACATTTCAAATGCCACCTTCACCTGAAGTCACAAGTGGTACAGTCAACTGCATCCTGCTGCATCTATAGACTAGGCCCTATGCTTGACCCCTGCAGCTTTAAGCAAGCATGGTTTAAAAGAGTGTTCTCCTTTTGAAAAAAAATGTTTCCACTTTCAATATATTGCCTTTGTAAAATGTGAAGCAATATGCATTTTATTTAGAAAGAATGGTACTAGCATTAGAAACTATGAACACCATCAAAGTGAACTGATACTGCAGGTTATTTGTTTTCCATTATCTGTTTATGGGATTGCTATTTGAAGTGTTTTTCCAAAATTGTTGCAAACTTAACACTCCAACCTCATTCTAGGAACTTTGCACTACTTTAATCTCAAAACCAAACGTATAATTGCTATTATTTTTAATTGTTAAATGAACCACGTTGAACAATCCCAGTGTATCTCTGATAAAACGATAGTGGAGAATAATTAGAGATTGCCATAATGAGAAGTGGTCATACATAAGCAATGACCAATAGACTAATAGGAAAGGGATTTGTTCCCTTGGAATAATAAAACTCTTGCATTTTTTAGCATCTAAATTTTAAAGGCCACACTTCCTCTTTCCACAACCTAGTAAAAGGTAAAGGTAAAGGTTTCCCCTGACGTTAAGTCCAGTCGTGTCCAACTCTGGGGGTTGGTGCTCATCTCCATTTCTAAGCCGAAGAGCCAGCGTTGTCCGTAGACACCTCCAAGGTCATGTGGCCAGCATGACTGCATGGAACGCCGTTACCTTCCCGCCGGAGCGGTACCTATTGATCTACTCACATTTGCATGTTTTCGAACTGCTGGGTTGGCAGAAGCTGGAGCCAACAGCGGGAGCTCACTCTGCTCCCCGGGTTTGAACCTGGGACCTTTTGGTCTGCAAGTTCAGCAGCTCAGCGCTTTAATACACTGAGCCACCGGAGGCTTCTATTACTGTTCCTAACAACTATTTGGCTTTCCCTTCCAAATACATTTACATAAACAGATCAACGTTGTATTCATTAATTTTATTTATGAATTTGAGGTGTGTTATCAAAAGTAGAAGCTTGGTTATATAGTATCATCTAAAGGAAGTAGAATAACAGGATAAAAATGATTGGATAGTGAGTGTGAGGCTCAAAGAATTAACCTCTTGCAGTTTATGACTGAAATTTGTGTATATAGTCATGCAGGTAGGTGTTTTGATTGTGTGTTCTGATATAGGTTTGTAGTTTGTTGTAGGAGCTAGTACGTAGCTGTGTAATTTTAGCTTTATACATTATTAAATACTTTATATTTTCTTTTCTTTTGAATAAAAATTACATTACAAACATTGTATTAATTCATTTAACAGCTTCATGCTCCTGATTTGAGCTATCCCTAGGTTTTAAACGAGATAAAGCACAGAGCAGAATATGTCCATACAAAGAAAACAATTTCAGGGTATGGTAAATGAAGACCTCTAGCCCAAAAGCACATGATGAATTCACTGCCCCAATCTGAGACAGAAAGGCAGAAATTCCGATATGAGTTCTTAAAGAGGATGAAACACACTTTTTACTGTTTATTTTTGTGAAATGAAAGTTGCGAATTAAAAGTTATGAATATAACAAACAGAAAAGTACATTTTTCCACTATTTGTCCAGTCACATGAATGACAGGATGTGTAATCCATGAGAGATATTCTCCCGAATACCATGTGTTTATAAAATACAAAGTTATACAAGAGGTTGTTAAAAGGAAGATACGGTTTTGGAGACAAAAGTTAAATATACTGTGCATGTATATACATCTATGTGTGTATGTACACTAGAATGAACAACCTCCATGGAGATTGCTCTGGAACTCTATGTGGACAGTGTTTGATGTTTCTCTTACATAGATGGGTTATGTAATTCCATGAAAAAACATTTCTGCAAAACTATTAATAATGGCTTTAGCAATTTTAGAGAAGAGCTTAACCAACAAACCACAAAGGCGCACTGTTAAAAGATCTAAATGCTCTCAGTAAACACATGATCTGCTTTTGCTATTCAATTAGGACTTTAAAAAACACTAGTGGCTTTATGGAATGAAAGCTACCATAAGGAATCTGCTCCAGGACTAATTTCTCATTTGACTTTCATCTAAGAATGCAAATGTACAAGTAGCTCAACAGCTCAACATCAGATTCATTCCAAAGCTCAACAAATTTATGGACATTATATTGCAGCTATGTTTAGCATGTTGTGATTCTAACTTCATTTTGCACTGCAGCCAAAATATCACCAAATGGCTTATGAAGACAGACTTCCCTCGCATTGTAGCGTTTCTTTTCTTTATTGCACATCTTCTAAATGCTACAACGCATGATTAATGGCAGAAACCAAAGCACCAACTACTGGCAAATCCTCAGGAAAAAGAAAACATAATGTGGGTTTCCTCACCAGTGGATGCTTCAGTGCTATGACATTCTTCCCCTTCCACTTGGTCTCAAACATTTCTGCGAAATATGCACTTCGGGCACCAAGTATGCAGCGATGAGCACAGAAGGACTTCCCATGGACGATAAAGACAATGTCACTTTGATATCCCTGTTCTAGAAGCCTGCAAGGAAAGCAGAAAAAAACAAGAGTTAGAGAATTGCAGAAAAACAAAATGAACTATGGGGTTCAAACACTGGGAGGACGTTGTTTGCATTTGTTCTTTCAAAGAAAAAATACTGCAGTTCTAAACTACTGGCAACATTCTATGTGTGCATGTGTGTGAACATATGTGCATGCTCACACATATGTATTTCTGATTTGGCACATCAGTTTCATCTTATGCGTGGGAGATTCCAACATGGTATGTATAGAATGTTGCTGCCTAGCTCCTTTGAAACCTTTATTTAAAAGAGTTTTCTCTAAAAGAATACTTGGAGATGTATTAGTTTCAAAGCAAACTACCAGCTGCCAGGGCCATTTCCAGTAATGGCTGTGGATGCTACCTGGCCTCCAAACATGTCATTGGAAAATGAAAATGGTGGCTGAATGGACTCCATGGTGGTGTTTAAACAGAACACAGATCTTTTGCAACTTTTTAAAAGAATCAAAACCTATAAGCATGCACACATTACCATTTGAGCAGCTAATATCTTAACCCAGTGTTAGAAAGACTGAAACATTGGTATCTGCTGTGCTGCTTTGAGGGTATTTTGAGTTGGCATTTTACTATAAAAACAGCTCTCCCCTTAGTGCATATAAAGATGCATCACAGCTATGGAAAGTATTTGAAATAAAGATCTTAAAACATGGATAAAAGGAAATGCACATTCAGGTTTACATGTCTCAAACTCTGTCAGAGATACCACCAACTTGAATTGGTTTCAGAAACAAATAGACAAAATATTGTGGTATGCCACCATGATTCCAATGTTGGGAGAAAGACAGGCTATAAGATAAACAGTCAAAAACTAAGGCCATTCAATTCAGTTAATGAAAAGGCTACCAGGCAAGTTCAGTGTCACTTGAAGCTTCTGGGCTGTATCCCAGGGCAGGCCTATGTATAATATATTACAAAAATACAAACCAGCAAGATCAGTTCAGGCAAGACAATCCAATAGAAATAAAGACAAAGCATGCCAGTATTTAGCAACCTTTCTGATCACAGCAGGATACATCTCACCGTTGAAGGAAGACATCGTAGTAATCCCTTTTCATACACTTTGCTGTGATCTGCTTGTACTCTTTTAGCACCCGTCGGATAGTATCACTCAGGGCCCCATATAAGCAACGCTCTCCGTCAAAGGTGTTTACTTCACATTTTGCACCTATAAAGATTCCAAGAAGATACTTGGGTACAAAGCCAGATTATAAGTATCAAACAGAAATATAAAGATAGGAAACATCTTTTCTCTCTCTTTCTCACTGAACCCACTGAAGCTGAATGGTGGGCGATTTGGGGAAGGAAAAAAAAGCAGTGCAGCCAATCCTCCATGTTCTCTGAGGTCGGGGACACGAAATCCCTGTGAAAGTGGCAAAACCACAAATAGAAAGCCACTTTTTTAAACTAAGAGAACACCTCTCTAGGAATCTCTAGCCACTCAAGCAGGATGTATGGTCACGTTCTGCCAAAAGTTAACTATAGAATCACACTGAGGACCAAGAGATCCCTAGAGATATATTTTCTCTAGGAATCCCCAGGTCCTTAAACGTGATTCTACGGCCAAGATCCAATCAAAGTTGGTTGTAGAGGTGCACTGGTGGACCTAGAAATTTCTAGAGAGAACATTTGAATCAAAGTTCACAAAAGATAAATTCTCAAATTCAGATGGCTGACAACACAACACATACCTAAATTATGGAATTTGCTGCCACGGGATGGAAGTGATGTAAACTTAACAGCTTAAAACTGTTTTGGTTAAATTCACAGAAATGGAGCTATCAGTGGCTTGTCCTGAAGGGATTGTTTCCCCTCCGTCCCAGAGACTATGTTTCTTTATATCAGTTGTTGGGAAGTACAAAATTTAAAACTGCTCTTGTGCTCATGAGGCTTGCCAGAAGCATGAGCATGGTCACTGAGGGAAGCAAAGAGGCCTATAGTTTCATGCAGCATGGTTTGACTTATATTCATACAGTTACAAAACTGAAAGTAATACTGTAGGTATTTTACCTCAGAAAGAAAATCAAAACTGTACCACTTTCCAAAAAAACAACAACCCAATTTTGAAAAATTAGAGTTACAATGCAAGCATTGACATGTTCTTCAGGCTCAAGGCAGAGTTCATGAAATAAAGTCTTGCCCATAATAAAAAGTTTCCTTCGTTTCTGTTTTGATATAACTGGAAATTTATTCAGTTAAGAAAACATGCCTGGTTGATGAGACATGAGTATTTTACAGTATGTTACAATATCTGCTGTATTCAAAAAGAAAGGATTATAAACATATTGCATACTTGGTAAAATGGGGGGAAAGCACCTGAAAAAGGAAAATATTATACTCCTTGGGACATCAGATGAAGTATCAAAAGTACATCCCTTGCAATACATCAGAGAATACCACAGACTTAGCAAAAAGATGGAGAGTCATCTGAAGAAGGAATGTATTCTATTACACTGTCAACATTTTAATGGCTGCACTGACAAATGAACAATTTCTAATCGGAGACATCCTCAGACAACAGCAAAACACCAAGCTTATGTAATGGATAATATAGCCAAGTTCTAATCTAAAGTTCTAGATCACATTGTGGCCTTGAAATAATTATTCAGTTAAATATTTCTTAAAGGCAGAAGTCTGTTAATGGAACGAAGAATTATTTACATCACTTTTACCCCGCCTTTCTCTCCGAGGAGACTCAAAGCGGCTTACAGTAAATAGGCAAAAATTCAATGCCTAAAAACAATGTAAAAACAACAATTCATATAAAACTATCTACAAAACAACAGTTCATATAAAACAGGAGCAAACACGGTGTTCACTGCCAGGGTAAGATTTGAATTTTATTTTTTTTATCCCAGAAAGAACGACTTTGGATAAAAGCACTACAAAGCTCATCTGATATCAAATCATAAATTATGCCCTGTAGCTTATTACTCTGAATGCATAATATTCTTTGAATGTATTCAATAATACAACGAAACAAGTGGGGTTAGATCGGCCCCTTCCCTCTTGTCATTTCACAAACAAGTGAAAACTTGGCTTTGGGAACAAGCATTTGGCTCAGCATAATTACCTGTGCAATATAGTTGGAATGGGCTCTGGATTGATGAATATGATTATCAACTGTAGTAGTCTTATGTTTACGTATGTTGTTTACATGCTGTTTTAAATTGTTGCTTAATTGCTTTTAACTGTTGTTGCTGTTTGGGCATGAAATAATGCCACCCATGTAAGCCGCCCTGAGTCCCCTTCGGGGTGAGAAGGGCAGGTTATAAATGTTGTAAATAATAAACAAACAAACAAACAAACTGGGGTGGAGGAGAAGGATTCTACTAGGCTTTTCCCGCCAACACATACACCTTTGTCTATTCAGCCAAATTCCTCAGAGTGTATCAATATCATATAATTTAAAATAAATATCATTTGAGGAAATTTCTATTTCCAGACAGAAGCATAAAAATGCAGTAAAGAATGTAATAAGGCTTAACACCAAAAAAATTTCTACAGTTGCTCTTGAAATTAAAACTAGAAAAACCTTAACCTTTTTAAAGATAAAATGAAACTCAGAGGTAGCAAAATTTATTACATTGTTTGTAACAATATGAATATTCATTTAAGTCTTATATATATATGATTGCGGTGTGTATATATATATACACACCGCAATCATATTATAAATAACTTCTTCTCTTTGAGATATTTATACATGTACTTACTTTATTCAGTTAATTATACTGAATTGGATCACAGATCCTTCTTGTCCAATAGTGTAAACTGTGAATGGAAGCAGCTCTCAAACATTCCTTTCTCTATCTCAAAAGCCATGGTACTTTTCAGTGGTCTTTCATGTAAATTATAACCAGGTCTGACTCTGCTTAGCTTCTGAAATCAAATAAGACTGGATGCGTTCAGTGTGGTATGGCGGGATTCTTGCTAGCATCGTCTTAACAGAGATAATAGATTAGATGAGTATTTTTTAAAAACCCAATTGGTGTTGCATGAACATAGCTGGGGATTGCTGCCTGGAAATATTTTGTGTGGAACAAATTAGCAAGAAAATGTACAAATTCCTAAGCAATATCTGGTCTTCCTCTCTGCTCTTAGTACCTCCAATGAAACTTGAATTATATTCTTTAATATAATTAATTTATATTCTTTAACCAAACAAAGACTTAAAAGAAAGTTGGATAAAAATAGCAGTAATGAGTGCCAGCCAAGGTCTAATTCCAAAAGTTTACAACCCAATTCTCCATTAACATCAACTGTCGCAAAGAAAATAATATTTATTTTAAAAAAGCATGACAAGTTGCCTGACTATCAAAGCTAAATCATTCAATGCAATTATATGGTTTTCCAGTGCAGCAGCTTATAAATTGTATTTCACAGAGATATGTAACTGGATATTTTTCATAGACTGCCTCCAAACAAAAGAGGACACCCTTTGACTTCTCTTACCATTGGCCAGAAGGTACCGTACAAGTTCTTCATGTCCACAGAGACAAGCATAGTATCTGTTAAGAACAGCAAGGAGGACAGAAACACAAAATTACAAATTATTATTATTTCATGTCAAAAGCATTGCATAATAAATAAGTTTAAAAGTGATAAAATACAGGAATCACAAGCAGCTAAATAGTTTTAGACCAAAAGTGGGCAACAGCGACCTCATTGTCCGTAGCTTTAAGCAACTCCTCCTCTGTACATGAGGCAGGTCATTGTGAGCAAGCATACATATGCAGAGTTGTTTGTTCTGCTCCACAATCACACAAGGCGGAGGATTCCTCCAGGTAGTGCCATCTTGCCAAGTTGTATTTTGAAGCCCACCCCGCTTCTGAGTCTGTTCAGCGACTTCCAAGTTGCCTATTCTTGGTTTGCCCCTGGAGGAAGACCCTCATGGGGGGCCAATCCAGTTGGAATTGCCTGGTTTAGCTGCCCAGAGGGATACTCTTGTTGCTGCTGGAGGAACATTAAGAGGAGTGGTGGTTCTCATGAAGCTTTTCCTTGATTTGAGTATACTGGGGGGAGGATGATAGTCATGCAGTGGATGGCTTTCACAATGTTAGACCTTATTTCTCTCACAGTTAGCAGCAACTTCCCGTTGCACATCTGCGGGGGGGGGGGGGGGCAATGCCAGCTAACTTGTAGAGTTTATCAACAGGTGTAGGTTTAAGGCATCCTGTGGTTATTCTGCATGTTTCGTTCAGTGCTATGTCCACCTGCTTCGCATGGACAGACTTGTGCCAGACAGGAAAGACATACTCAGCAGTTGATTAAGACAAGGCCAGGGCTGATGTTCTTATTAATTGTGGGTCTGCACCCCATGCACTGCCAGTAAGTTTCCACAGGATGTTGTTATGTGCAGCTACTTTGTGCTTGGTTTTCATGTAGTGTCTCCTATATGTTAGTGTTCGATCTAAGGTGACACCAAGATATTTAGGATGGAAACAGTGTTCGAGCTCAACTGTTTCAAAATCTTTTGCTTGTGTTGTTAGGCTAAGGTCATCAGCATATATAAAGCTCTTTGTGAGTGATGGTTGTGGGTGATCGTTCGTGCAAATGTTAAACAAGGTCGGTGCAAGAACCCTGCTTTGGGGTAAACCATTATTTTGCCTCCTTCATCAACTTTTCCTGCCCTGGAACTCCACATAGAACCTGCAGTTTTCCAGGAGGGTCTGGACAGTTTTCGTAAAGTCAAAGTCCCGGTAATATGGTAGACTTTATGCAGCATTTTTCTATGTTGCACCGTGTCATAGGCTGCCGTAATCTACAAAACCTGTTCCCATAATGCAGCCTTTCTCATAGCCTTCCTTGATATGAAAACATTTGTGAATAATTAATACCTGCAACAGTCCTCCTACAATATCAGTTTGACAATGTAATGAACATCCTAGAATTGTGTGAAATATATAAAATTCTGATCTTGTGCCTTTAGCGATCTAAGGCAAATGGAACCATTTTTATTAAGGCCTTCCTCTCTATTGTTGTGCATTTTTGTGACAAGTGATTAGGCCCACTAGGGTCTATTCACAGCTCACTTTTCTAAGAGATTAGAAAACATTGTAAAGCATTCACTTCTGTAACGTCCATGCAGAAAAGAATATTTAATAGGTATTCCAGACAGACACCTGGCAAAAATCTTTCAAACTGTTATAATCAGGTCTGCTTCCAGGCAAGAATTTATTATAATGAATGTATCAGATCTGCAGTTTTTGGCAGGGTGGTGACTTAATAGGCAGGTGCCTATTAAATCACTACCATGCCAAAAACCACACATCTTTAAAAAGGCAGAAAAGTAACCTTGGCTGTTAGATCACTAGAAGGGCTGTAGCATAGTGGAATACACAAGAGAAAACGCACAAAATACCCGGTGCCATGCAGCTTTGCAGAAGAAGAAAAGAAGCTGTCAATCTGGAAACATAACAACTTCCTTACATCTCTTAAAGTGCATAAATAGTAATTTTATGTGTTTCTGAAATCCATTTTACATTTTTTAAAAAACTGTTTGTTTGTTTTTAACACATGAATTTTTATACATCTTGTCATGATTGTTTGTCTGGAAACAAAGTAGTAGCCTATACCAAGAGCACAGCAATCCTTATGTTACCATGTCTTCTTACAGCAGCCATTTAGAATTCATTTACTATGAATTACTATGTTGAGGGTAAACACCAGCGTAAGGCTATTGCTTTCAGAGTCTGACAGCACACTTCTGCAAACATCTAAATGATCACTTTCAGAGACAGAATGCTGGAGCAGGCTGTCCTTCCACCCAATTGGACAGAGCTCTGCTTAGCATGCTATTAAAATGATTGGGCTATTCCACCATTATCACCAAAAGATGAGAGCCCATTGCAGAGATGGTCAATGCATGGCCATTAAGGGGCGGGCGGGGAGGATAACCACCAATGGAGACCATAAGCCACATAGGAAGACTATGTAGGTGAGCAAAAGCAATTTACAAGAACCAATATATTCCTTGAAGGAAACCAGTCGTAAAATGGATAAATACTGTAAAACGTGAAATGTAGTATTTCCCAAAAAAAGTGTGTACAGGCTACCAAGCATAGCAAAACAAAACACTCACAAAGGGGTACTGTCCCATTTATCTCGGACGTTGATTTCAACATCCCTCTGTTCAAGAAGGTATCTGAAACAGAAGTAAAAGAGGAGCTTTAGGCCTTCCTCAAACCCACTTCAGGCATAACTTTTTAAAAAGTATTCCCATCAACACTTTTCCAATCTTTATGTGAAAGAAAAGTAAGATATCACCAAGACTTTTCTAAATGAATACCCCCACCTCGAGCTGTGAGAAGAGATTTTATTTTAGTTGTTGTTACCATTGATTCTTCATCCCTTCCCACCCCAATTGACTGGATTTTTAAGTCTATATTACCATTTTTCTTGAAGAGACTATGAATTTTCCCAGAAATTACTGACAGGATCCTTTCTACATCAAGGTTATTAAAACCTATGGAGGCCAAACCTTGCACATCTAGATTATTATGAGTATGCAAAAGGAAAATACAGCCTTTCTTTGAAAAGACAGAAATAAAGAGCAGAAGCATGGAAAAATGATTAAAGATGAATTACAACTGGGAATGATACTTCCTTGGATCATAAAACACAGACATGAATAAAATTATTAAAATTAAAACTGACACAAAACCCTAATTAAAATACATTCCAATATGAAATACATCGTCCAAAGACAAGGTCTAAAGCCGTTCCATAATCCACTGCACAATTTCCAGACAAAATTATTGCACTGTGCTATTTATCAAAGGCCTGCTCCCACAGTAACGTTTTTATTCTCTTTCTAAAGGCTAGGAGGGTGGGGACTGATCTGATATTGCTTGGGAGGGAGTTCCACAGCCAAGGGGCCACCATTGAGAAGGCCCTGTCTCTCAACCCCCACCAGTCGCGCTTGTGAAGGAGGTGGGATCGAGAGCAGGGCCTCCCCCGATGATCTTAAACTCTGAGGTGGTTCATAGAGGGAGATACGTTCGAACAGGTAGACTGGGCCAGAACTGTTTAGGGCTTTATAGGCTAAAGCCAGCACTTTGAATTGTGCTCGGTAGCAGACTGGTAGCCAGTGAAGCTGACGTAACAGGGGAGTTGCATGCCCCCTGTATGCCACTCTGGCGTAAAGTAGGTGTACACTCCGGCGTACAGTAGGTGTGAAGTTGAGCTGAGCATGTGCTGAGGTTTGGTTCCAGGACTCCTCTGGATACCAAAATCCATGGATACTCAAGTCTCATTATATACAACAATGCAGTAAAATGCTATCCCTTGTATAAAACAGCAAAATCAAGGTTTTTTGGATTAAAAAAATCTTAACTATGGTTGGTTGATCCATGGATGCAGAATCCACGGCTACAGAATGCTGGGTGTAATTTACTTTAGATTATTGTTTTATTAAGCAAAACATCTATAATTTGATAATGGTGTGATGAAATTCTTTAGGAATTGCTGAAATGGGAATTTTTGTTTGCTTTGTAACCCTGCATAGGTATGTGGTGGCAGTGCTGTATTCTTATGTTCTCTCATATGAGCCCTGCTGTGTGTACTCATGTAGAAAAGAACATACAAATAACAATAAAGTATAGGAATAATGCATTCTTCAAAAAGGACAAAATGTACTTATAAAATCTTAATACATCTTTCATATCATTCTGTTTCTTCACCATTTGGCTCTTTGGCAGTATCTAAAGCTGTCAGCTGTTTTAGGACATGAGCTGAGCTGATAGCCAAAAAGAGGAAAAAGATGTTTTCCTTTTAACTAACATTGCAAGAATTTAAGACCTCCTACTAGACATGAAGCAACAGGGTAAGAGCCATACTAGCCAATAGCAGTTGGAAAAGAAAAACTGACATGCAGCCAGACCAAAATAGTATGCTCACTTTTTAAAAATGGAAATATGATTGCCTATCATCCAAGACTTTTCTGTGGGGTATTTCAGCAATATGCTTTAGATTTTCCTTGGGTTCTAACACAGTTCTTGTAGCCTGGCTTTTTTGTTACTGCCCTCCTCAAGGCTTAAAGTTGGTAGACCAAAATACATAGTACAAAGATTAAAACATGATACCAATAGAATTTAAATTTAAAATCCACAGCTCAAAATTGACTGAGTAGGTCTTCCAGAAGAGATAGATCTGTACTTGTGTATTAAATTTTGACAGCAGTAGTAGGATGCTTGTCCACTATTCCTTGAGTTAATGACAAAAATCCTAAGCAATAATAATGTTACTTTAGCAAACAGAGAGTTACTTTACTAGATGTAGTATAAATGCTGGGAAAAATAAAAATGGTATGTCCAATAACACCTCTTTGAAGAAGATTGCTTCTAAGCTCTCTCAAACTTCGTTTTCCACTACCTCACAGACTGGCGTCTAGACCTCCACTTCAGATTTATTCAGTCCTTGTATCTGTGTACTTGTTTCCCTGCAATACATTATATGCCAGACTTTGTACTGTTGGCTTCTGCTCTGCAATTTCAGCTCTGGTTGACACTTGGAGGGGAGACCACCAATGAATCCCAGGTGCTGGAGGCTATGTTTCTGAGGAAGGAAGTAGCAAAACCACCTCTGGGTGTCCCTTGCCGAAGAAAACCTGGTGAAACTCATGTGGTCACTACAAGCAATTTGGAAGGGGGTCACACACTATTTCAGCAGTTATCCATCCAGTTTACACAGATTTCCCCAATTAAAAAATATCCTGCTGAATTATAACATTTTAAAACATTGCTCCATATACTTGTCTGTTCTCTTTAAAATTGTTGTGGCGTGCCTTCAAGTTTTTCCTGAGGCTGGGCCACTAAGTGTCTAGCTTTTCTTGGTCAGATTTGATCAGGGGGAGTTCGAACTTCCTTTTCAGCAGGCCTTCTCTCCATGACTTTGACTTTGCTGTCCTTTAAGATGCACAAGATCTGGTTGTTTCATAAGTTTAAAAGTGCAGTAAAATAATCATCAAAGGGCCCTTCCACACAGCCATATAACCCAGAGTATCAAAGCGGAATAACCAACCTGCCACACAGCTGAATAAAATCATACATTGTCTGCTTTGAACTGGGATATAAGACAACGTAGACTCAGATATTCCAGTTCAAAGCAGATATTGGGAGCTATCCTGCCTTGATAGTCTGAGAGCCCTTCCACACAGTCCTATATCCCAGAATATCAAGGCAGAAAATCTCACAATATCTGTTTTGAACTGGGTCCACACTACCATATTCCAGTTCAAAACAGATATTGTGGGTTATCCTGCTTATGATGAGGCTTATCTGTTTTTAAGTCTTATGTTGATGCTGTTCATTTATTGTTTTGATATGCTTGTTTGTTCATTATGGCATTGAATGTTGCCACTTTTGTTCTGGAAACTGCCTTGAGACCCCTTGGGGAGATAGGGCGGGTTACAAATAAAGTAGATGATGATGATGATGATTGATATTCTGGGTTATATGGCTGTGTGGAAGGGCCCTGGGTTATCTAAATCCACACTGCCACATATCCCAGATCAAAGCAGACAATCTGGGATTTTATTCAGCTGTGTGGAAGCTGGGATAAAATAATATAATCTGGGATAAAAAGAAAACCTGGGATCAGATCCTGGGGTATAGGGCCTGTCTGGAAGGGCCCTGAGTCCACACTGCCATATTGTCAACTGTCCTGTCTTGATATTCTGGGTTATATGACTGTGTGGAAGGGCCCTGGGTTATCTGAAGTCCCTTTCCGGGGTATAGGGCCTGCCTGGAATGGCCCTGTCCACACTGCCATATACTCCAGTTCAAAGCAGATAATGTGGGATTTTATTCAGCTGTGTGGAAGGGGCCAAAGACAACTGAGGGCCCTTCCACACAGCCATGTAACCCAGAATATCAAGGCAGGAAATCCCACAATATCTGCTTTGAATTGAGTTATCCCAGTCCACACTGCCAAAAACAACTGAGACTTTTAAAAAGACAGCGGCCCCTCCCACACAGCTGAATAAAATCCCACATTTTCTGCTTTGAACTGGGATATATGGCAGTGTAGCCTCAGATATCCCAGTTCAAAGGAGATAATATAGTGGGATTTTCTGCCTTGATATTCTGGGTTACATGGCTGTGTGGAAGGGCCCACGGAGAGCAGGCTTTCCAAGTGGTGAGGCCGGGGAAAGGCGCAAGAAGGCCTTGTGAAACCACAGCTCCCGGGACCCCATAGCCTTGAGCCTTGAGCAGAGAAGGCGGTGGCAAACTGCGTTAAGTCTGCAGTGTGGCAGAAGCGCCCTCTTTCTCCCGGCGGGGCCTGACTCACCGCACTCGGCAGACGTCGCCTTTCTTGCAGCTGAAGAAGAGGTCGCTGGTGTCCATGGCCCTGCATTGGCCCGGCCTGGGAGGAGGGAAGAGGGAGGCCTCTGGAGCCGGGAGAGCGCCCAGGAAAGGCCCAGGGAGAGACGCCGGATGTAAACACAGCGGCGGCAGAAGGGCAGGCCGGAGCGCCCACCCACCGCCTCTCTCCTCCTCCGCCTCCCCGCCCTGCCCTTCCCTTCCTGGGGAGGGAGCAAGCCCGGACCGCCCCCTTCCTTCCTTCCTTCTCCGCCACACTAGGATTAAGTGCCACTTCAGCTACCCTGTCTCAAGTCCAGGCATGTTTTGGACTTCAACTTCCACAATTCCTAATAGCCCAGAGTGAACACAAAGGCCCACCCAGAGGAAAAGTGTTCTCACCATACATCAAGGGAACAACTGACGGCACTGGGAAGCTGATGAAGAAACACAACCTACAAATTTATCTACAGACCCACCAAGACAATCCAACAAATAGGAACCCCCGGTGGCGTAATGGGTTAAAGCCTTGTAACCTGAAGGTTGGGTTGCTGACCTGAAAGCTGCCAGGTTCGAATCCCACCCGGGGAAAGCGCGGATGAGCTCCCTCTATCAGCTCCAGCTCCATGCGGGGATATGAGAGAAGCCTCCCACAAGGATGGTAAAAACATCAAAACATTCAGGCATTCCCTGGGCAACGTCCTTGCAGACGGCCAATTCTCTCACACCAGAAGCGACTCAGGTTGCTCCTGATACGAATCTCACCTCTGCCAGAGTCTACTGTATACCATGCAGCTGTGGATCAGCGTTGCCTTCCAGAAATCCTGCAAATCTCTTGGGAAGACAGGCAGACAAATGTCAAAGACCACTAGCATTGAAGCGATGTTCCTGCACCGCCAACTCCGCCGGACTGGCCACGTTGTCCGAATGCCTGATGTATAAACCCCACTTGCTTAGTTTCCAACAGACCTCACAACCTCTGAGGATGCCTGCCATAGATGTGGGTGAAACACCAGAAAAGAATGCTTCTGGAACATGGCCGTACAGCCTGGAAAACTCACATCAACCCAGCCAATAGGCTGATAGGAATTGTGGAGTTGAAGTCCAAAACACTCAGAGGGCCAAAGTTTGCCCATGCCTAGTGTAGATGCACCCCTAGGTGCACATGCATACAGGAAACAGCAAGCAACAAAATCAAATATAAACATTGCTAGAGAAAACTTGATGAAGGTTGTCATTTTCAAAACAGATAAGGAAGGTCCCCTACCCACAAGTTTCCACTAAACCATGCCCACCCAGATTGAGAACAAGCGGTTCAGGTTGAAGATAAACTTAACAGATGTTTGTTACAATTTGGCCAAGTACAAACAATACGCTTCAAAAGGTACAATTACAAATTCATTGAAAAACACCAGACATTTTATCTAGTTCTGAAAGCTGTTTCGACTTCCTGCTCCCTTCCCTGATTGGTTGAAAAGCAGGGTTGGTTTGGATCCATTCAAAGATTGGCCGGAGGCTCGCCTGAAGTCACAGGCAAAAGGAAAAGATCTCCACTGTGGGATGGAGAACAACTGATGACTGAAGAGTTTGAAGGTCCAATTTGTTGCAGAGATGCCCCCGGGAGGGCACGAAACGGGAAGGGATGACGTGGGTATGCAAATGATTCTTTGAGTAACTCAAGTGTACAGTTCCAAGTGAGACAAAGATGCAAGACTCAAAAGACAGTGATATCAAATACTTTCATGTCTGGAATAACTGGGTTGCTGTGAGTTTTCTGGGCTGTATAGCCATGTTTCAGAAGCATTCCCTCCTGACATTTCACCCACATCTATTGCAGGCATCCTCAGAGCTGTGAGGTCTAATCTCAAAACTCTAAGGATCCCTACCAGAGATGCGGGCAAAAGTCAGGAGATACTGCTTCTGGAATATGGCCACACAGCTCGGAAAACTCACAACAACACAAAGAGTGATAATTCCAAATAATCAGGGGCTTGGCTGCCTATGCAGGAAATTAATTAATTTGTTTTATTGAACCTTTCTTTCCAAGAGAATTGCAAGCTTTCAGCCTCAGTTAAATGGACAAACATCCTGAGCTCATCCTGGTAACAAAGGGGATGATCTGTTTTGCATACACACACACACACACACACACACACACACACACACACACACACAAAGATCTTGATATTATCTGACTTGGGAAAATATTTGGAGAGCTCCTGGGTGCAATCTCCATTCCAAAGGGAATATGCAAACTAAGGGCATGGGGAGATAGCTGCCTTCAAAACATATTGGATATACCTTACACATTTAAGAATTGACACAGTATACAACTAATACAAGTTAAACACGAAATATCAATTTGATACATTTATTAAAGGGTTAGATTTAATATAGTTAATATACCTCTGCTGCTAGGTCCTTATTATTTATTTATTTATTATTTACAGTATTTATATTCTGCCTTTCTCACCCCGAAAATGCTGGTCAGTGGAACCAAAGGCAAGCTTGGATCCATATCACACAAAACCTTGAAGCAATATGTATTCCACTTTAACTGCCATGGCAACGTCCTGTGTAATGCTGGGATCTGTTGTCTAGAGTAGGGCTTCTGTAGTCTAGAGTAGGAAATCAAACTGATGGGGTTGTTGGACCTGGCAGCATGCTCATTCTCTCATGCACTCATTCAGGATGCATCTATACCAGTGGTTCCCAACCCTTTTTTTGACCAGGGACCACTGTTCAACATTAGTACCAAAAGGGTTATGAATCAGTTTTTGGTCAACTTTAGACTCGGTTTGGTTATTTGGGTGCTGATTCAGAAAATGGCACTGGATAGACCACATCAGCTCTAGTTTCTAATACAGAACTTTTGCCATCCAGTAGTCGCCATCTGCTTGCCCACAGAAGACCATATTTAATAATCTAGAGCTGACGTAGTCTATCCAATGCAATTTTCTGAGTCAGCACTCCGAATAACTCCAGGAACAGATCTAAAAACGAAGATACCAAGGTGCCCCTTCTTCCAGGCACCACATGGAACGGCTCCGCTCTGGTGGAGGGGGGAGGAGGAGAAGCAACAGTCAGGAGGCTTGTCCCTCTTGCCTTGGCATTATAAGAGAGTTTCACAAGATAAGTCACTCTTTGCAACGATGTATTAACTGTGAGGCCATGGACCATATTTTAGTTCTTGGGGACCACTGGTCCATGGACCACAGGTTGGGAACCACTGATCTATACTATAAAATTAATGCAATTTGCAATTTGACTTCACTTTCACTGCCATGACTCAATGCTATGGAATCATTGACTTTGCAGATTTAGAAAGTCTTGAGCGTTCTCTGCTAAAGGGCAGTGGTGCCTCACCAAACTACAACTACCATGGTTCCATAACATTAGCCATATCAGTTCAGGAGGTGTCAAACTGTATTGATTATACAGTACATGTGCACTCAAAGGTGCTACAGTATTGTTTTATACATTTTTTATTTAAAAAACATATGGGGTGGTCATATTATGTAGATAATGCTTCCTTGTGATGTGGGCACATTCAGTGGTTAGTACAATCAGACTGGTTAGATTATATTATATGTTAATGCAATATTACAAATATATTGGCATTTGTGGCTGCACATATTCAATTACATTTTATTCCTGTGAAGTAGAATTTTAACATACAGTCAATGTGGTTGAATCCCGCATGCTTTTAGTGTTGCTAAAAGATTTATACTCAAAGATCGACATTCATCTATATTGTTCAGTGATCAGATGTTACACTTCTGGCTACAGGAACGTGCTTTTTATATACGATGTCAACAGCATGAACGTGTATTTTATATATCCTATGTATTCCCCCCTCCCTTTTTTCTTTCCTTCCCTCCTTTTTGTCTTCTTTTTCTTTATTTTTAGTTATTCTATTAACATACAATGATTTAGAAAACCTGTGGCTTTGGTTTATTTCATTGAATGTGTAACCCCAAGTTTAAAACACTAGCTAAATAAGTAAAATATCTGGTGCTTGTAGCAACCTGTGCTTCTTTGAAATGGAAGATGCCTAGTGGTATCATTCAAAAGGCACTCTGCCATTATTTGGTTTTCTTCTCTTTAATAATTTAACCAGAATGCAAGCAATTGGAACTTTCAGTCAACCAGGAAAAAATAAAATAAATAATACTTTAAATAAAAATTAAAATATATGTATAATACAGTAAAACTGGATTACATTAAGTTGTGTTTGTCTTGATCTGCTTTGATTTACTGTATTTCAATATTAATATCAGGTCAATACAGAGTTTATGGTATAGTATAGTATAGTATTAGTTATGCCTATTTTAAATTGTCACTCTCAAGCAACCAGAAACTACATTTGTCCAGTATATACCAGTCCCCATGGATGCCAGTTAACTGAAAGTCTACTGTTTTAAGAAAAAAAGATCAAGTGGAGCAAGTAACTGAGGAGGATAGAAAATTAAGCATTATGGTGTCTGGACCCCCTATAAATTGATGTGAATAAAGGAGGACCTTTATACAATTAAAAGCTTCACCAGGAAATAAATGAAACCTTTGGTCACATGTTTACACAGAAGTGCTAAGGAAAGATTCCAGATGGTGGTGGTAGTTGTAGGTTTTCGAAGTGTTTTAGATTTATAGCAATCCTAAAACAACCTCATCATCATCATCATCTTTATTTATATTATACATTGTCTCCCTGAGGGCACTTACAAGTACATATATGGCAAACATTCAATGCTGTTATACAATTGACAAAGACAGACAGTAAAATAGACAGAGGCAAGGTTTACCTCTTTTTTTTTCCAGTTGGCAAAATCTTCTGTAGCTGCTGGTTTTAACCCACAGTGCTAGCCGTGTCCCAATTAGATTTATCCAGAATGGGGTTGCTTTTGGCTCCAATTACATTGCCATATACAATCTAGATTATCTTCTTTGAACTGAATTAATTGGCAGTATAGACTCATATAACCCAGTTCAAAGCAGATAATCTGGATTTTATATGCAGTATAGATGTGGCCTTTGCTTTCCTCTGAGGCTGAGAAAGGCAAGGTCATCTGAGGGTTTCCATGAATGAGTGGGGATTTAAAAACTGATCTATTGAGAACGGTTTGTTAAGCCAAATGAGTTCTCTGGCTCCAAGGAAGCTCTCATTTTACTTTCTGTATGGTAAACCCAATAGTGTGTTAAAACATAAACAATCGTGTGGTTGTTATCTTTCTTATACTTGCAACTGTAAAGCATGTGATAGCCTCATGTAAACCACAAGAGTATTTTATTTTGGCTCAACCATACTTATCTGGTATCATTTTAAATACTAGTTGAAGACATCCAGCTGCATTTTCATATAACAAGTGTTTTAGTAATATGGGTGTAAGATAATAAACATTTTGACAATACATTTTATATTTCTCCTTATTTACTATTTTTCAAAATAGAGCTTTGTCAATCTGATCTAAAAAGATAAGGGAAAAGAAGTGTTACAGACACACACACACACACCCCACAGCCTTGTTCCTTGGAGCTGCAGCATTCAGAACTGATAGGCATCAAGTAATTTGTATGGGAAAGGACCTTCAGAATGTTTTCTGGAAGAAAATTGCTTTTTATAAGAAAAGGCGGTTTTGAACTTGCCAAGTTTTTCCCAGTCCCTTTCAAAGTATGAAATCTAACATTTCACATTATTGTTGTATTTTTCTCTTAAGCTATTGTTTGTTTTTCTTACAGGTTATTTTTTAAATATTCTTAAAATAGCAAATCAGAAGAGAGACAATTTTAAACTAAAGATATATTTTAAATTACCATCAAAGTATACCTGCACTACGTATTTGTGAACTGGGGTGAAAACACAACCTCACCCCTCCAACTCTGTGTATATGTGTGGTTGGGGGACATTTAAATCTCACATCTAATTATTGCCAACTCCACAAAACACATTGTGATGATACCTTTACTAGGCCAACCAAAAGGTGTAAAATACACAACTTTTCAACACTCAGAAAACTAAAAGTCATTTCAGGGAGAGAAATTTAACAGTGGGGATCACAGAGCTGCATCTTTTTTAACAAGTTAAAGGCTGAGTTGTTCCTGTTTGGTGGAGCTTCATTTCACCTTTCTCCAAGATTGGGATCCTAGGTGACTCATAGCATGATTAAAATAGGGACAGATTAAATACAATTATAAAACAAGTTTTAAAAGTTACCATGTCTAATAAAGCTTACCCAAGTGGATACTGCAGATTCTAGAACTGGTTTAAGGCCACCTTCTGTGGTTAATTTAATCATCCTGGCCTTGAACTTGTTTCAGAAATAGCAATCTAATCATCTGGACAGTGACTCTGATCTCTGCCAAACTGGTTCAGAACCAGCCTAAGTGATCGGTGTAGCTCAGTGGTTCCCAAGCTTTTTTTTGACCAGGGACCACTCTCTAACATTAGTACCAAAAGGGATATGAATCAGTTTTTGGTCAACTTTAGATTCGATTTGGTTATTTGGAGTATTGATTCAGAAAATTGCATTGAATAGACCACATCAGCTTTAGTTTCTCTCTTTAGGACTTCTCCAATGGCGGCACGTACCCCCGGCACATGCGCAGTTGCAATTTTCCCCGAATATCTCGCAGACCTTATTTTAGGTCTCGCAGCCCACCAGTGGGCCGTGGCCCATGGGTTGGGAACCACTGGTGTAGCTGAACCCCATAGTTGCATCATCTGAGGGGATACCAATCAGAAATGTCTTTTATAGCCACCCCTGAATTTGCTTAACAGGATCATGAATATTTCCCCCTTTCCTTGATCCATTGATTTTATGCTTTGAACAATGTTATTCCATCCCATTTACTGCTTTGTCTTCATAGTAGTCATATTCACTGTTTTAGTTGGTGGTAGCCTTCTCCACTGTATTCTGTGCCTTTAGTGTTTTCTGAAAACATTCATGAAAGTAAGCACAATTCATAATGACTCATCTACCAGTCTCGAGTCTCCCTATTTTTAAAAAAATAGTTCCAGGATCCCTGAATGTGAAATGTTTTCCTGCTTCCCAATAAGAGATTAAAACTGTTTCTTAGTTTCTATACAAGAAATGAACTTTGTTTTCTCCCTGCCCCAGAATTGGTATCTTCCATTTTCTAATCTTTCTGGGTTATTCATAACCTAGTTGAGACTAACTATTGGACTTACCCAATGCCATTTTAAAATGCAGAAATTGATCAAACAATTGAACATGTTTAACCAGCATAAAGTTAGTACCAATGGTTTGCCATTTGCAAGTAATTGTTATGTAGTAAGACAAACAGGATTTTCTCTGCAAGATTTGTTCGGAAGGGGCTTGCCTTTGCCTTCTTCTGAGGCTGAGAGCAAGTGACTTGCCCAAGGTAAGCCAGTGGGTTTCCATGGCTGAGCGGAGATTCAAATCCTGGTCTCCAGAGTCATAGTCCAGTGTTCAAGGCACTACACCATGCTAGCTCTGTTACCATAGGTGCTGTTGTTTATGACATAGGGATTATAGTTCCCAAGAACCCTATGCTACCATTATTTTGATACTGGGAGAAAGGTGGTATGTCAATTAAAAACCCCACTGAGCATTCCATCCTCATGACCATGGTTTGTCACGCTCAATGCTAAAAGGCTGAGCTTTCTAGCCAAAGAATTTTTGGATTCTTGCTTGAAAAATTTAAAAGTTTCTGTCTGTTTTAATGTTCTCCTTGGATTCCATGTAACAAATCCCAGGATATTTTTTTCCCCGTTCATATGACAGTAACTTGACCAGTTCAATTCTTTAGTTCCAAATAAGCTGAAAGTGTTCTGTTTGTTGAGTGTTTTAATAATTTTATTTTGGAGTGTCTACGCATAGTATTTCAGCTCTTTTTTTATAGTGGTGAAGCACCCTAACTGTGTTGATATAGTCATGAATCTGAACACGTCTTGCCTAGACACCTCTGTGATACGTTCACTATAATTTAGAAATGACTTGAAGGCAGATAAGAATATAAATTAACTGAACAATAAATGCCAGATCCTGACTTTTTGCTTAATTTCAGTTTAGTTTCCAATGGGTTTCCTAGCAGGTGTCAACATTCAAACTCACAAATGTAGTCTTGCTCAGATATGCAACATACATACAGAAATATTATCTGCACTATTAGAAATGGTATATTTATAGGAATTTATGTATAAATGAGAGAAGAGAATGGGTGCAAGAGTCTTTTATTGTGTTTTGACCAAAAACTTTATTTCTAAAAGTGCCACTGGTGAATAAGGGACATATGCTGGCAAGTTCAGTGACAGATTGAACCTATGTAAAATTTCCATTGAAAAAAGAATCCTGCCCTTATATATATTAAGGAAACGTTCCAGATAAAGCCAACATTGTCATACTGCAGGAGCTAACAGCGGGAGCTCACCCCACTTCCTGGTTTCGAACTGCCGAACTTTTGGTCAGCAAGTTCACCAGCTCAGCGGTTAAACTGCCGTGCCACCAGGGGCTCCAAGACTTATTTTTCAGGATAGAGAATACATAGACTACCACAAAGCAGCTGTGAAAGAACCATTGCAAGAGACTGGGAAAGAATGTATATTTGAATAGGGTTGTTGTATGTTTTCCGGGATGTATAGCCATGTTCCAGAAGTATTCTCTCCTGACGTTTCGCCCACATCTATGGCAGGCATCCTCAGAGGTTGTGTGCCCAGAAAACATACAACAACCCTGTGATCCCGGCCATGAATTTGAACAATTTGAACATATATTTGAACAATTTGATGTGTGTGATCTCATTATAAAGACGGGGGCTGAGATCCTAAACCAGTTTAAGAGGGGGGGAATTAAGACCCATTAGGTTTAATTTATTTTTCCCCTCTTAAATTAGTTTAGGATCTCAGCCCCAGTCTTTATAATGAGATCACACCCATCAAATTGTTCAAATATAAATTCTTTCCCAGTCTCTTGCAATGCCTCTTCCAGAACAACTTTGTGGTAGTTTATGTATCCTCTATCCAGAAATATCTCACCGCTCATCCTTTGGAAACTGCAATAGATTGGCAGTTTATACTGCAATATAAAAATGTAGGAGTTCGAATTGTAAGCTTAACAGCAGTGCTATCTTTACAAGCAAATAACAAAAGATCTCAGATAATAGATTCCTCTATCCCAAGTCTTCAGGGGAGAAAGGTTTTATTAGGGGAGGGAAAGGAGAAGGATGCTTTATTTTCTTTAGAGATTGAGAAATCAATATCCAAGGCAGACGCTGCTGAAAGACATCATTTTAGCAACCTATATACAGTGTATTTCTGGGTGTTCGGGGAATCAACATAGAGGTTGCTGCACTAGATGCTAAATTAGAGCACAAAGGGTTTGTTTTATTAAAATACTGTATTTACAACCAATCCCATTATCATAGGACTTTGATTTCCTATATTCACAGTTCCTATGATGTTCTATTGGGCCAGATTGCTTTAGCTAGTTTTAAACTGTCTGTTTTCAAACCAATAACACTTGTAAATATTTCTAGGTTGGTTTTATTATAATCTGTCCTGAGATCTTCAAATAAAAGGTAGGATATAAATACATATTTTAATAAATACAAAATAAAATCAGGATGGCAACCCATTAAGTTATGTTTATTTCTCTGTTTCTGTGAACTCCTTCTCCGGTAGGCTCTGTATTCCCAAACTATGGTCAAGATTGAATGTTGATCAGATATACTATTAAACACACCAAGTTTCCTAAACGGATACCGTTCTCTCCTTGGGGAAAAATCAAATGGAGCATGATATCTATTCTTACCAACAACAGTGAGTTTGGTAAGTTTAAAGGTGTGGTTTCAGAGGGCTGAATGACCCTCCATCCCAAAGCAAACAAACAAAAATTACATCGGGTGCATCTATACCATATTACTAATTACTAATACAGTTAATGCATCAGTTTTAACTGGCATGGCTCAATGCTATGGAATTATGGCTGTTGTAGATTTAGGTTTTTAGCAACCTCTCTCAAAGAGTGCTAAAATATCACCAAACTATAATAAAGAGTGCTCGCCAAACTACAAATTCTAAGATGCCATTGCATTTTGTTGTGGCAGTTAAAATGGTATCAAACCACTTTATGGGTTAGAGATGCACCCATACACACAAAAGTTGATCTTCACAAAGACTGTAGCCTTAGGAGAGCTTGAAGAGTTTTAGCCTCCAGAGTGCTAGTCAGGGAGTTTAAGCACCCATAATTTCTTAAAAGGTCTACTTTAAATTCTTGCTAATGTGATTTAAATAAACTCACAACATAAACTGTTACTTTACAGATAAAGGTCATATGCAAAGGAACAGAGAACTGCAGTGAATCCCTCTGAAAAATTGGGACAGTTGGAGGGTATATTATCATACAGATTTTAAAACCACAGTTATCTTAAATCATGCAATTTCCAAACATCTGTGAATGATCCAGGACTTATACCACACTTACCAATACAATCCCCTAGCCTTAAAATTTTGTTTTACCAAATATTTTCCTAAAATTATGCTGTGCTCTATGGAACACAACTGGCTGTTTCTGATTTTGTAAGATCCGTGGAATCCCCCAAATCTAAAAATGGATGGATGAGTCCAGATGATCACTTTTTATTTTTACAAAAACTCCAAATCAGCCTAAAGCAGGTTGAGATGGCATCTACTTTAGCATGGCCTGTTGTTCCTTTTATAAAAGGGCAGTTTCTCTTGGTTATAGTTTTCAACTCATTGAATGTCTGCAGCTCTACAGTTGAATTCAATACGCCAGGGGCTACTTTTTGCTCAAGTAGATTTTATATATGTACACTTACCTGATAATAACCCCTATGCAATATATTTCCCCCCTAAGACATACACTCTAATCCTTCTTCTGCCTTTTGTTACATTTCCTTTTCTCTGCAAGTCGCTTTAGCATCCTAAACACAATGTCAGTTACAGCTACTGAAATCAGAGGAAATAGTTTTTCCACCACGAGAGGTCAGTGTAGATCAATATACAATAAATGCATTTTCTGAAAGCACACACCGCCCAAGTGGCAACCTGAAACCATCACACCTCCTGGCAGAAGAACATTGCATCTCTGTAACCCTTTCCTTCATCTCAAGAGTCTGACCATGCAGACTTCAGCACCATTTCAATTCCCTCCTATTCCATTTGTTCTTATAACAAATACTCTGCGTTTCTCAAAATCTGCACACATTTTTAATAACCACTGCATTGGCCTAATAAAGATATTGCTTTAAATTGAGTTTTGAAATTAATGTCAGCATTATTGTTAAAGTGGAATATTAATTCTTAAAAGATCAGCACATATCTGATCATATGATATCACATGTTTATTTGTCTTATTCTGGTGAAAAGCTTGGAATCATAATATGGCATTTTTTCTTTCAAAGAATGTTGTCTACAACCTTCTACTTTTCTTTCTTCAGATCCCCAAAGGAAAAAATGCACAGAATATAGCATCTACTTCTTAGTATTAATAAATGAAGAAAGTGAGATTTTATGACTAAGCAACTTTTTGTATATGTGTGGCAAGCATGCCTCAATGGGCCCCTTTAAAAAAACACACACATACACCGGGTTTAAGCAAAAAAGAAATCGCAGCATTGAAGAATGACTATGAATGACAAACAATGGCTTTCCACAGAATAAATGATACTAAACTACTGGGTGGCAGCCTGGATCATTTTTGATGCTTGAGGGGCTCACCAGAGTGAAAAATGGAAAATTAATTCTCAGCTGAAAATGAATAGGATTGCTTCCCAATTATATGAGCATATCATCCATAAGCTCTACATTACTTTATAGAATCCCCTCTCCTGTGCCATTCCTATGCACTGAAAGCAGTTATTTGTGATGAACACATTATTTTATTTAAGGACGTGCCTTAGATCAGGCATTTCATGGTAGCTATATCTTCATGTAATATATTATTTATGTTTTGTTAATAGAAAGTTTGGACTCATACAATAGATTTTCATTAAAAAATTTAGATCCAGCACAAACCCAAATGTTGGCCATGTGAAGACCATCTTTAAACTTCTTGCAGTATTCATTTGCCAAACTTTCTATATGCTGCATCTTTGAATACAGATTGGGAGATATACTCCACACTACCTCAACTGTTTCCAACCAACTATCATGGTGAAGATACCCTATTCAATATGGAAATCTATTATGGGAGCAATTTGAAGTTTACATGGTAGCAATCTTGTAAACAGAAGTCCTAAGTTTCAACAGCCAGGTGGGAACAAGGTGCAAGAAGCTAATGTGATGTCTGCTTCTCCAAATGAATACATTTCAGTGGGGTGCAGTGAAAGTAACATCATTCCTAAACATTACAGAAAATGAATTCTTTCAGACTTGCAAGCTCATGTGAGTCAGTCTTCTATATAGGATCCAAACTCAAGTTAACTTACATAGAAAGGATGAACTCTTAGGACTTTCTCCCCCCACTGCCTACTCTTTCTAAACCAGTGGTTCTCAACTTTCTAAATGTTGCAACCCCCTTAATACAGTTCCTCATGGTGTGGTGACTCCCAACCACAAAATTATTTTCATTGCTACTTCAGAATTGTAATTTTGCTACTGTTATGAATCGTAATGTAAATATCTGATACTCAAGATATATTTTCATTCACTGGACCAAATTTGGCACAAATACCTGATATGCCCAAATTTGAATACTGGTGGGGTTGGGGGGGGGATTTGATTTTGTCATTTGGAAGTTGTAGTTGCTGGGATTTATAGTTCACCTACTATAAAAGAGCATTCTGAACTTCACCAACGATGGAATTGAATCGAACTTGGCACACAGAACTCCCATGACCAACAAAAAATACTGGAAGGGTTCGGTGAGAATTGACCTTGAGTTTTGGAGTTGCTGTTCACCTACATCCAGCCTTCTCTGCCAAAGAGCTTCCTAAGACCATCAGAAATATGTATTTTCTGATGGTCTTTGATGACTCCTCTGACACCCCCCCTTGCGACCCCCTTCAAGGTTGAGAAACGATGTTCCAAACACTTAGAATCCATTGAGGGCATGATTTATGATGGAGCCCTTCCCATGACGCAGGAAAACTTCTGGTCAGCTCCGTAATGCTTCATTAGGGAAACAGTCCAAAACAAGGAAGAGGGGAGAAGATGGTCAGATCTTCTGGGCTCAGGAACCAGGATATAAGTGAAGAAAACACCTCAAAACACAGATTGGAGCTGTCAAATTTGCCCAGGGTTGAATTGCTTCAGTGACATAGAGTAAGGGGCATTTCTGTGGGTAGTCCCTTACCAAGCATTGACATTTCTCTCCCAAAATCCTGCTTCATAAGCCTGGCATGATAATTTTTTCCAATTAATTTAATCATTCAAAATATCTTTGTTTTTTCTATCTGTACTGCTAGCTTCTCCGACTTCTGCAATGGAGAGTACTGAGAAGCCAGTATTCCCAGAGTGCTGACTCTTTAAATCAGTGCCTCTGTTTTATTATAGAGCAGCAGCATGGGAGAGGGGGAAAGCCAATATCTCCAGGGTTCCCCCCCCCCCCCAGGTTTTATTTTTTTTAAATGGAAGGAGATATGGAGCTGCACTCAAATGGTGTTATAAATCTGAAAAGGGATTATTTCAGGAGAAAGGGCAAGAAAGAACAACATGTGATAAGGAATGACAAACAGAATGTATGTGCTTTGTAACTCTACAGGACTAAATGACACAGTAATATGATCCTCCTCCCACACACATGGGAAAGAATCCCTAGACTAATCCTAAAGGCAGACTGGGCAAGTCTGTAAGCTATATGGTTAGAGTAGTAAGAAAAGAACAAGACATGCTTTGTATGTATTATGACAAAACTGTATGAGTCAAAACTGAAGGAGGTGTCAAAAGTACAAAATTCAGAAGATAGAATTGGAAGTTCTGGAGGCTGCAGATGTGGGTAGCTTAGAAAATGAGTAGAAAGATGCCCCCTCACCTCATATCAGGGAGATATCCTCTTCATTGCAATTACATGTTATTAGTCCAGAATACAAATGATAGTTTATTATTTCCATTGCTTCTATCTTGAGAACTTGATCACAATTTCATTACATTCGGTCCACAAAATTATATGGCATCTCCACACAAGTTCCTGTCAACTAGAAATAAGTGAGGGAAAGCCAGAGGCTATGCAAGGCAGAGCAGCATGAAAGAAGAGACGTGGTACAAAAGAAAAGCCTGGTGCATCATATCTTGGAAACGGATTGTATTTATCCAGGCCCACCTTAGCCTCCTTTACATTCACTACCAGCCTAGTGCATCATACATGCTATTCCTGTGGATCACTTGTCTACAGAATTGAAATGCAAGTCAATATAGTTTATATTGTAAAAGATTGCTGATTGTGACTCCATGTATGAGGCATATTCCACTTTCATGGTGAAGGTAGAACTGTGCCTTTTTTATCATCCATATTCTATCTCAAAAGTGAAAGTCAGTTGGCTTCATAGTAATACATAAGCAGACATTTTATATAATCAGTTGGTTAAAGAACAAAGACTAGTAAAACTTATTTGAAAAGATAAGACTGAATGACAGAAGGAGAATGGGGTTCTCTCATATACGTGTATGCATTCACATATGTGTATATTTATAGATAGATATGTGAATGCACAATGTAGATATATGAAAATTACTGCAAAGATACTGTGACAAACTGCTATCCAAAATTCCCAGTTGCTGACAAGACAAAATGAAAGAATCTATATTGGCAGGAAAAGGAAGGCTAGAATAAAGGAAATGAATGAGAAATTGTGGAGGATCTTAAAAACGATGTCAGTTAGAGGTTGCATAAAGCAGCACATATCTCACCAATGGAAAGGAAACTGCCGTTCTGAAATGTAAAGTGTGTTTGCTCCCTCTAACTGGAATTTAGTTAGGCCTTTTTTATTTTTATCTTATATATTCTCACATTTAAAAAATTCTGCACAATACTGTCTAGAGGTGATAATTGTGCAGCATTTAATTTTGTTTATATATTTACATACAAAATTGAACTACTCACAAGATTGCTTTATGTCTTATGGAGATCAGATGCAAGTGCTCAGACATGATATTCCAACATATTTCAATTACAAGTTCATTCTCAGTCCTTATTAATACATAAATTATGTGTGTGTAATAGAAAGATTATTTTAAGGGCCATATATATGGAAACTTGCTCTTCACTAGGTATGCAGTCATAAAGCAAGTGTTATTTGTTTCAAAGTGAAACAGAATGTGTGTCACAAGAAAACGCTGTGGGGAAATGAAGCAAAAGTACTATTTTAGATCAGCACTGACTATGGAAGGCCAAGTAATATTCTGTCTATGTAAGTGCTTCTCAAGAAGAGCCTCCAAAGAAGCCTGGGGCGTTCTCCCTTGCCCAAGGCATGCCAGACACACATTCATATGGGAATGCTTGGGTCTAATCCTGATCTCAAGGGCATGAATTCACCAACCTCATTTGTTTAAAGTGAACTGCTCTTATTATACAGGAAGGAGGGTAAATTAAAATCTACTACACAAGTACAGAACAGGGCTTGATATTTTCCATCTGCATAATTTAAGACAATTCAAACAACATGAGAGACAGTAATCACCCTAGGTGTTATAGTTAAGTACATTAAATGAAGTGACAGAGACCTCCCAGGCCGAAAATTTGGGTTATTTTCTTGCTGTTGACTATCCTGAGTTCTCCAATTGTCAACCCAGAAATCTTCTTGCACAACAGCAGGATTCATTATATAGTAGGAAAATTGTTTTCAGAATTCAGATCAACCAAGTTGGATTAGTTCAAGGCCACGTCAACTTCTGTCCTTTCCACAAAGAGTTTTGGAATCACAAAAGGAGCTTCTGTTGCAAAGATCATAGCACAGTAATGGGGTGGTAAATGCAATCTATTATGTTAGAATCTAGAGTTAGGGCATTACAGAACATTTGATCCCTGCGCAGAATACATTTGCTGCCAATACAACTTCTCAGAGAAGTTAAACAAAACCTTATCAATCTACAAAAAGATGCATTAGCCCAGCCACTTGCGTCTATGCACTACTTGGCAGCTTAAAAAGGAAGTCCAGTGACCACTCGTGCTGGACAATAGGAGTGGCAAATGACAAGAGTGTTGTGATGAACCACTAATCCAAGATAAAAAAATGTGCAGGTTCCTTCATTGCTTTTCCTACTGCGTATAAAGAGACAGTCTGTGATTCCAGCTGTTCTGTGTGAAAGTTGTTTGCTTCTTCCTTGATGAATCCTTCTGTAAACTCTGGGGCAATGCTAAGTCAAGGTACCATGTATTGTCCAAACTTGGCCATCCTCCGCTTCTACCAAAGAACTAGAGCAAGTGCATTTAAAAAGTGATTAAAGCATTGGCGCTACTGACAACACAAAAAACACGCCCCACCCCCCAAACTCCCCCTTCTGATCAGGGTGGCTGTCTGGCTCCAGGACTATGATGCTGTCTTGGGACCGTAAAGATGGGCAGATCCACTCAAAACCTGAAAAATAAGTTCCTGAGGAGCCACCCTCTCCATATGGCCCTATTGTCAAGTAAGAGTGCAGTCAGATACATGGGGCCTGCATTTAAAGGTGTGTATCTTCCTCAAACGCATCTCCTTCTTCACCTGGCCGCTTATCAATGAGAACATCCCAACTTTCGGGTCCATTCACAGCTCCCCCGCCATTCACACTTGGTTTCTTTTCTTGCATTTCTGATTGGCTGTCACTGGCTACATCCAAGGTGGGATTGTCATGGCAGCCATTCTCAACAAAGCGCAGCTCCTCACCATGGGACTGGAAAAGAAGTATAAGAGGGACAGAAAGCATTTTGTATTTAAAAATCTGATATACAAGAACGATAACCTGGTAAACATCCCACCAGCCATTATCAATGCCAGAAAGAATATATATTCAAGCCATATGCTACCAATGGGCTCACCATATTTTTCATCTTGGGTAGGCGCCTTTGCCAGCAGTTGTAAATCAATCCCATGATAATGATGATGACACAGATTGAGCCAATGATTACCAGCACCACAAAGAGTTTCCCATAATCACTGTGGGTCTGACTGGGACGCGACTGGCAACCAGACGTAGTGGTATAGTTCTGGATTCCAATCTAAAAATAAATAATTACAGAAACTCAATGCAATCTATATATTTGAAAAACAAACAAGAGGTTGCTACCTGAGAATCATACACTCACACACACAAATAATTCATATGCATGCATTTTTTAAAAGCAGGCTGAACATCTGCAGGAAAACAGCATGCAATATCTGAAATGTCACTGATCTATTCTTTAGGTAGGTAGATAGTATTATTTCGGCTGTATTGCCACAGAAGCCTAAATCCACCTGTAATAGACCTCCTCAGTTAATGAGAATTTAATTTTGTATTAAGTGTGTTTCTTTGATTAAAGAGGTCTATTGTAATTAGAACTAACAATCAGGCATAGGCCATTTATTTATTTATTTATTTGCCCCATTTATACCCCGCCTTTCTCACCCCAGAGGGGACTCAAAGCAGCTTACACATGCCACAATTCGATGCCCCAAAACATCCATCCTTCAGTATTTTCTTCAAAAACTGTTCTTTGGGGGACTGCATTTTTGTTAATGATACCCTGACAGCAAGGACACCCTGAAATGGGGAAATTTCAGTTGATGCAAACATCATCATTGCAAATATTGAAGCAAAGATGAGAGCTTAATGTGTGCTATGAATTTTAAAAAGGTCCCCCACAAGCAGTATCTGCAAAAGTCTGCAACTGATGTTGGTGTGTCCAGGAAAGAAAGTAATTTATTTGGTTTTCTGGGTTCTTCAGGAAGGGCATGAAGTATCTTAAGAGATTATAATAATACATTTTTAAAAGCTAACCAAGTGAGGAAAACAGTCACAACTAATGAAAATTGACATTTGATGATGCATCAGTTATCAGACAGGGAAGAAGGCATTTCTACTGTGAAATTGCTGTGCCATCAGTTTGCCTGTTCTGGGCTCAGAGCCCAGTCTTGGGTTAATAGTCAAGGTGGTGAATTTTAATTGCACTTCCCCCTACGTGATTGAACAAGATCTTACTTCAGCTAAACTCCTCCGCATGTCACCCAATGCCAGAAGGACATCATTCGTTGGAACAACCCCTAGGAAATTGAAAAGAAATAGAACAATTAGACCCGAATGCTTTTTAGAAATTTTATGTTCATACGTGGTGAAATACTTTGTCAGGATTAAAACCATATTCACTGTATAACATAGTGGTGCAACACACTCCTTTCATTATGGAACATCAGGTCTGCTTTAGAATCCAAAAAGCAGAAAATTACATCTGTGAAGGACACCAGAAGAGCAAGGAATTAGGAAATGTACAAGATTTTCTGCCCCAAACTAGTTCTCCTTCATGTCAAATATGAGCTATGTTCAAATGTAACTAGAACTCAAATTGCTGAGAACTGCATTTTACGCTTCACAAACCAAATGCTAATTGAAATGCAATGACCCTCCACTTACTTCTGAACATGTGCTGGCTTAGTAGTTCCCCTAACAAATTAAGAGTGGAAAACAAACTTTATACTTTGACTTCAGGCCTAGATAGGGAAATGACAAAACAAAAATTTGGCTTCAAACCCAATGGGAAATGTTTGCTTCCTCACCAGTTACTGATTGGTTTACCTGCTTTTCCTAGCAGAAAAGACCAAGCAGGAACAAACCAAATCATTGTTCCTGCTTGGTTTTTTCCACTAAGAAAAACTGGTAAACCAATCAGTAACTGGTGAGGAAGTAAACATTTCCCATTGGGTTTGAAGCCAAATTTTTGTTTTGTCATTTCCCTATCTAGGCCTGAAACCAAAGTATAAAGTTGAAAGAAGTACAAACTTTGCATTTCCACAAAAACTTACCGTGTTCTCCAGCCAAGGTCATGAGCAGGTGTTTGTCATTCTCATTGGGTTTGCTGAGGGAGATCAACCATTGGCCCTGCAGTCCATTTTCATACGTTGAGAAAGCGTCTTCTACCAGAGCCAACAACTGGAGGCCCCTCTCCACGCGGAACTCCTCCTGGAAAAAAAGACATTTATCACTCTCTAAAATAGAGGCCAATGGATACAATGAATATACAACTCTTAACTGAAATGCACATTTGTAGAAAAAGGTTAGTTGATGTAGGCTATGAGGAAGAGATGTCCAAAGAGGCAAATCTTCTGGAGGGCAAGAGTGAGCACCCATGGCACTTTGGAAATTAATATCTCAATTCCCATCTTGTCCCTGAAAATCTGCTGTTCAAAACCTTTTTTCTTACAGTCCATTAGTACTTCCTCTACAGGGAGTGTCTCCATCCCAGTTGCTGCCATTTTCAAACTTCAGGTTCATCTACTACAACAGATGATATCAATTTCACAGTCCTAATTTCACAAAGGCTCAAGTTATTCCTATTTAGAATAGACCTGCTGAACCCATGGAACTCATGTAAATCTTGATTGATCTCATTTTCATTCATTCAGTGGCACTAGTCCCTCTACACTGCCCTATAACTGTATTATATGAGTTCACATTGAACATGTAATGCTGATTTGACTGCATAGATGGGCCCGGAGACTAATAACTTTGCCTTTATTTACTGTATTTTCATATAATCTGCTAGTATAGTACAAGGCTTCTAAACAAAGTAGTACTTAGAATCACCCAAAAACAACGCTTTTACACTGCCCCCACCACCATCACCACCACCATGCCACCTGATGTATCCTGACACCTCAGTTTTTATGTTCTAGTATGGGATCAGGGAATCTCACCATGTGAAGATATCACCTGGCACCCTTTTAGTGTATTATATTAGGAAGCCATGGTGGCTCAATGGGTTAAACCCTTATTCTGGCTGAACTGCTGACCGGAGGGCTGGGTTGCTGACGTGAAGGCTGCCGGGTCAAATCCACGACATGGGGTGACTCCCATCTGTCAGCTCTAGCTTGCGGGGACATGAGAGAAGCCTCCCAGCTAACCCATTCGGGCATCTCCTGCACAACGTTTCTGTAGATGGCTAATTCTCTCACACCGGAAGCAAGTTGCTTCTGACACGATAAAAAAAAGTGTACTATAATGGCATAGGTCAGACTTGATGCTTTTGCCATTCAAACTTTTTTTGGATCACTATAAATGTCTGGATTTTGTTCTGACCACACAATGACCAAATCCCTTCCTCCCTGCAAAAGCAGTCTTGTAAGCAGTCCCTTACTCAACACAGTCATATACAGTAGAGTCTCACTTATCCAATGTTCTGGATTATCCAACACATTTTTGTAGTCAGTTTTCAATATATCGTGATATTTTGGTGCTAAATTCGTAAATACAGCAATTGCTACATAGCATTACTGAGTATTGAACTACTTTTTCTGTCAAATTTGTTGTATAACATGATGTTTTGGTGCTTAATTTGTAAAATCATAACCTAATTTGATGTTTACTAGGCTTTTCCTTAATCCCTCATTATCCAATATGTTTGCTTATCCAACATTCTGCCGGCCCGTTTATGTTGGATAAGTGAGACTCTACTGTACTTGTTTGTGTGTGTGTGTGGTGATCAGCAGGAAAGAGTCCAGGTATTTTCTTGCAGCTGGATGCACTACAAGGATGTCATCTACAGGGACCTCCCAAAGGCCACTGGAGATCCATAGCCTTGCCATGCAACATAATTGAATGTATTTCCACTGGTTTCTACCATCACCACAAAAAAATGATCATATTTTGGGAGTTGAGCTGCTCACAAGGTTAACTTTTGGTGATAGCATTGGGAGACTTAAAGTACATCTACATTGTAGAATGAATGCAAGTTGACGCTACTTTAACTCCCATTACTCAGTGCTGGGAAATCATGGGAGCTGTAGTTTTACAAGTCTATTCTGCTCAAGAGTGCCAGTGCTTCACCAAACTACAATTATCAGGATTCTGTAACATTGGACTTTGGCAATTCAAGGTATGCCAAGCAGTATTAATTCAACAGTACTGATGCTCCCTTGGCTACAGAAACGTATCTATGGTGCATGGATTATTTATTTATTTATTTATTTATTTATTTATTTATTTGCAGTATTTATATTCCACCCTTCTCACCCCGAAGGGGACTCAGGGCGGATCACATTGCACACATAAAGGCAAACATTCAATGCCATAACATAGAACAGAGACAGAGACAAGATGCAGGCACGGGCTGGCCTCGAACTCATGACCTCTTGGTCAGAGTGATTTGTTGCAGCTGGCTGCTAACCAGCCTGCACCACAGCCCGGCCTGGATCTCAGCCTTTGGTACTTTTTGCCCATCCAGAGAACAGTCAGGAGGGATAAAGTGTTAGAAAGTTCATCTTCACTGTAGAATTAATGCAATTCGATACCACTTTAACTGCCGTGGCCAATATTATGGTATCATGGTAGCTGTTGTTCAAATTGTTCTTGTGCAGAGTACAAATCCCATGTTTTCAGAATAGAGTGACACGGCAGTCAAAGTGGTATAAAACTGGCTTAATTCTACAGTGTAGGTCAGGTATGGGCTAATTTTGGCTCTCCAGGTGTTTTGGACTTCAACTTCCACAATTCCCTACAGCCTACCGGTTGTTAGGAATTGTAAGAGTTGAAGTCCAAAACACCCGGAGGGCCGAAGTTAGCCCATGCTTGGTGTAGATGCACCCAACGTGAATCTGCATTTAGCTAGAAGTTACCTGGGTCCTGCTTACATCCCCACTCAGGAAGGAAAAGGCACACATAATAACAAATGGCTTTTTCAAAGGGTCAAGAAGAGCCTCAGAGGTTCAAACTTGCAGGTGAAAGAGAGGCGGCCCCATTCAGTGACACCCTTTGGCTAGCTTCCCCCTACTTTTCCCTTTCTCTCCTTGTTCGGTTGCCGTGCCAACCTAAAGGCCACCCAGATGATTACTCTGTGTTCGCACTGCCGGTTGTTATGGCAACGCCAAGCACTCAAGGCAGGCAGCGGCCTAATGAGGAGAGGCGAGGAGGAGCCCGTCCTGAGTCACAAAGGCCTCTCCACACCTGTCTTCTCCAGGCAAAGGTTAAGGCAGTTGCAAGAAGAGCAACCCGGCAGAAAGCATGATGATTAACACTTAAGGCCACGTCAGGGCATGGTCCCTGGGCCGGTTAGGTCCACCATTCCACTGCAATGCATTAGGACTTCTTCTTAATTGCCATCGAGTGGGCTTCAAGATATGACAACCCAATGAACGAGAGACCTGCAAGACATCCAGTTATTAACAGCCCTATTACGAGTTTGCAAACTCAGGGTCGTGACTTCCTCGCTTCAATCGCTTTTCCTGCCGCCTTCCATTTTGCCTCATCCTAATGAATCATGCCGTTCTATATGACCAACCGCATGAAGCCAAACCCCTTCAAAATGTCTATAGCTTAGCACAAGCATGGGCAAACTTGGGCCCTCCAGGCGTTTTGGACTTCAACTCCCATAATTCCTAATAGTCTCAGGTGAAAGCAAACAAGGATGGAGGCATGCAAGAGATAGGTTGTAGCTGGGTTGTACTGGATATAAGGCGCTAGCTTGGAGAATGATCTTTGGGACAAAAGTATTTGTCTTACTTTGGTTGTGGATGTTGCTGGTCCCCCCCCCCCCCCCCCCCGCCCAAGGTTTGTGGATTTTCAGTATCCTGATCTGTCTCCTGAACTCTTGGAATCTCTGGACTGGCCATTGACTACCGTATAGACTCTTGATCCTTAAAGAGTTTATTCATTAAACTCTTGGTGTTTGACTATTGGACTGGGCCTTTTTTGACTATGGTGTCTTCTTGTACCTGCATCAGCGTTTGCTATCAGTTTAGTTTTGATTCTGTGGCTGAGTGCTATCTTGTTTTATATTGGGACTTTGAAAACAGCCAGACAGTAAGTGTTGCTTTAATTAAACAGTTTATAACACAAGTAAGGTGTTTGTTTTGGTTCACTTCTGCCTGCGTACCAGCAGAGCTCGGGCATCGTGACACTGAGGCTGTTAGGAATTGTGGGAGTTGAAGTCCAAAACACTTGGAGGGCCCAAGTTTGCCCATGCCATAATAATAATACCTTTGTATTTATTACCCACCTCTTTTTGCAGCTTGAGGTGAGGCACAACAAAATTAAAATATATAATCATCATAAAATATGTTCAGTAAAATGCAAATATTTAAAGCATATTTCTATAAAATACCTGGGACAAAGAGTAAAGCAATGAGAAACATGCCATCTCACAGAAAATAGTTTTTCCCCGCACAAGGGTTATGTAGGAAGAGGGGGGGAAATATACATATTGAGGAATATATAGAGTAATTTTATTGTCGTTGTGCATTGTACAGCTAAATAAATGCCTTTCCCAGCACATACCGCAATAACAAAACACCCATTCCTCTACACTCCAACCACCACCACATAGCCCCAATGCAACATTGATGCAGAACCATGGAGTTACAGCTCTAGGATAAAAGCTCTCTCTCAGTCTGTTTGTCTTCGTCTTTGTCACCCTATACTAGTGTCTGCCAGATGGTAATAATTCAAAAAAGAATATGCTGGGTGAGATGGATCCCCAAGAATGCTCTGAACTTTCTTAAGGGTGTGGGACCTATAAAGTTCTTCCAAAGAGAGGAAAGGGCAACCAATGATTCTCTGTGCAGTAAAGGTGAACCTTTTGGACTGCCTTCCTATCTGCCACCAAACCATGAGCAGATGAAGTAGGTTAGGACACACACTATAGCACAATGGTAGAAAGTCACCAATAGTTTTTCATTTAGTTGCTGGTTCCTTAGAAGTCTCAAATAGTATAATCTCTGCTGGGCCCTCTTAACCAATGCTGGTGTATGGTTGCATCAGGACATATCCTCCTTAACAATGACACCCAGGAATCTAAAACTGGACACCTGTTCCACTTGGTCCCCATTTATGACCAAGGGCTGGATTTCTGGTCTGTTCTTTTTTTAGTCCACTATAAACTCCTTGGTCTTATTGATGTTAAGAACCAGATTATTATTCCTATACCCCGAGAACAGCCAATCCATCTCATCCCGATAGGCAGACTCATCCCTTTCAGAGATAAGCCCCACCATGGTTGTATCATCCACGAATTTGGTAATAATATTGTTATGATGGATGGGGGTGCAATCATATGTGTACAAAGTATAAAACAGAGGACTCAAGCCCTGTGGCATCCCAGTATTGAGAGTGAGAGCTGAAGAAGCATGAATAGCTAATGTAACCCTCTGGGAACATCCAGAAAAGAAGCCCATAATCCAAGAACAGGCTGAATATGACAATCCAAGATCCATAAATTTAGGTAGTCTATGTGGGAGGACTGTGTTAAATGCAGAACTAAAGTCTGCAAAAAGCATCCTCAAGTGGTTTATACATTGTTACAGGTGGGTCTGAGCAGTGTGGAGCGTGATGGCTATGACATCCTCTGTCGATATGTTAGCTCTATATGGAAGGAGCCCCCAGATAGCGTAGTGGACTAAGTGACTTGAAGGTTGGGTTGCTGACCTGAAAGCTGCCAGGTCCGAATCCCACCTGGGGAGAGTGTGGATGAGCTCCCTCTATCAGCTCCAGCTCCATGCGGGGACATGAGAGAAGCCTCCCACAAGGATGGTAAAAACATCAAAACATCCGGGCGTCCCCTGGGCAACGTCCTTGCAGACGGCCAATTCTCTCACTCCAGAAGCAACTCCGGTTGCTCCTGACACGGAAAAAAAAAAAAGCTCTATATGGAAACTTATATTTTTCCAATGTATGTGGAAGGCAAGAAATGATATTCTTGCAGACCATTTTTAAGGCATTTCATGGTGATGGAAGTGAGTACCTCTGATCTCTAATCCTGCAAATTACCATATATATATTCTATCATTTTGTGTGTGTGTGTGTGTGTGTGTGTGTGTGTGTGTGTGTGTGTATATATATATATATATATATATATATATATATATATATATATATATCTTAATATGTATAATGTTCCTCTTATTTTGAGGATGTCCAGGCTTCTGAATTCCACAAAAGATGTATATTTTACTAGACACAAATGTTTGACTCTTATTCAAATGTATGTATACATGTGTGATTAAAATACCTAATCAGTCCTTCTTGCAGCCCCATGAAACTAAATCTTTTCATAGCTGAAATCTCACCGTTTAACATTGGAATAGGGCTGAGAGCTTTATGATACATATAGAAATTAAGTGACACTGTGCAGCTGGGAAATTAATGGAAATTGAGCAGTGATGCTAATTAGCATGAAATTACTATCACTAGCACCACAGAACAATTAAATAGCTATAGTCCATTCATAAAGAAACACTGAAAGAATATTTTAAATGCTATCTGATTTCTCTTACAAAATAGGATTGGCACTCTCTCATATAACTGAGTGCTGTAAGAAAGGATGCATCTACACTGTCAAATTAATGTGGTTTGACACCACTTTAACAGTATAGATGCACCCAAAGTGTTTCAGTGTGGAGCCATCAACCTCAGAATCTTAGTCACACAAACCTGTCTTCATATTATAAATTGTACATATATATTGAGAAGTAACCTCAATAGTCTTCTAGTGTGGTCCATTGTCAATTATCCAAATCCCTGGTGTGTCATTTAATTCTTTCTCTAACACCACATTTTCATAAGAGTCAAATTCAAACATTCTATCTCTAACATAATATTTATATATCCTTCTGGATTATTGAAGTCTGGACATAAAACAAGATTGGAACAATGATTACCAATACAGGGGATCAGTTATTGTAGCCAACACTATTATTGTTGGCATGACATTTTATCCAATAACTTGTTTTGTTTCTGTATCTTTTAAAAAATCCTCTTTCTGATTCCTGTGTTTAAAGGAAGTATATTAGTCATACGCTGTACTATTATACTGGTTTGTAATAGAAGTTGTAGCACAGACTAAGGGGACCCCATTTGCTACAGTTTAAGAAGCAATGACACAGACAAATAAACTTGATGTCGAAGCCTCTTCTAACAAGTAACAACACCACCAAAAATATCCTCATTACAGTTTTTTTCCTAGTTTTATTAATGTTGCAAATCTTGTGACCCTCTCAGGCATGCTTATGCTTCCTTCAGTCAGTGATGCTTTTCTACATAAAGATTAGGATGCAGAGTATCTAGCTCAGGCATGGGCAAACTTTTTTGCCTTGGGGCCACATTGTTGGCCCAACCAAGAGGGCCGGGCCAGGAGGGGGGCACCTGGGTATGCATTGAATGGGATGGGCACAGGAGGGAGAGGGCCTGTGAAAGGGCGGGGCCAGGAGGGGTGAGGCAGAGCCCAGGTCATTTTCACATTGTCCTCCTGGCATAAGGATGGGGCGAGCAGTCCCATCCTTATGCCAGGAGAAAAACGAGACATGCGACATCTGCCCCGATTCTCCCCCCTGATCTTCGGGCTGACCTCTTGGCATTATGCCAGGAGAAGGGCATGACAGGTGATGGCTGAGAGCTCTCTGGAGGTCTCTCAGCTGCTGCGTGACTTCCTCATGCCGTCCTCTCAACATAAGGACAGGACTACCCGCCCTATCCTTATGACAGGAGCAGAGCAAGACATGTGGTGGTTAAGTGTGCTCAGCGGGCTCTCATCTGCTGCATGCCTTCCTCCCCTGTCCTTTCTGCATAAGGATGTGGCGGGCCATCATATCCTTATGCTGAGAGGACAGAGAAAATGAGGAGGGCCTGAGGTAAGCACACAGGGGCCCGCATCGGGCCCCGAGCCTTAGTTAGCTGGTTACTACTATGAATGATGTGCCAGGGGATATATCACAACATCTACAGAAAAGTTAGTTTAGGCAAAACTAGAGTCAGTAGATGTCTAACATGGTGTAGTGCAGTGGTTCTCAGCCTGTGGGTCCCCAGGTGTTTTGGCCTACAACTCCCAGAAATCCCAGTCAGTTTACCAGCTGTTAGGTTTTCTTGGAGTTGAAGGCCAAAACATCTGGGGAGCCACCTGTTGAGAACCACTTGTGTAGTGGCTGAACACTGAGTTTGAATCCTTATTCAGTCATGGAAACCCACTAGGTGACCTTGGGCAAGTCACATTCTCTCAATCTCAGAGGACGGCAAAAATAATCCCTGTCTGAACAAATCCTGCCAAGAAAACCCTATGATAGTTTTGCTTATAGTCACTGTAATTTTGAAATGACCTGAAAGCAAACAACAGTGTTGATATATCCAAGTACTTCTCTGCAATGATGAGAAAAAGAACAAACCTTTAAGAACTGAAGATAAGCAGAATGCTGTATGCAAACAGTAGCACACAGCTATATTTTGTGTGGTACCAGATTACAGCATCCGTGCATACTTCTAGTGTTTAAACATAATGAAACACAGCTGGAAAAACAAAGCATGTCAAAAGAGGAAAGCAGGCTTTAGGCAAGAGAGCTGGAGATAAAGGATGGATGCTCTTTTTAAACCATGAACCATGTCCACTACAAAATTTTGAAGGATTTCCCCACTACTAATTTAAAAAGATGTTGTTGCAATTATTTTATCTAAATATCTAATGAACAGATTTCATCTAAAGTTGCTGTGAATCTTAAACAGAAAAGGGATTTTGGATTATCAATTAATTGCAGCTTTGCAGGATTGCTGGAAGAGTAATGGATTAGCAGAATGTCTCTAGTTAACAGTCACTAAATAGTAAATAAGATAAAGGGGCAGCAAAAAGAACACAATGAAGATTTAATGGCAGCAGGCTGGTGCTCTGAATTGGAAAATGTATCCTTGTATTTTCAGCAATGTTTAAGGATGAATTGAATACACAATCTGTTTCCAATGTGGCTAAGTTAGAACGCATTTTGTCTGATAGTTCTGTATTATTTTAAATAAATGGCTTGATGAAGCTTTGTGCGCTAATTACTGCAACCAGTGAAGTATACAAAGAGTAAATGGAATGAGATATTTCTCCTTCTAATGGCTGCAGATATTTGACATCTGTCAACACAAAGTGTATTAATGTGTTCCACAAATCTTCGTTCTTCTAAAGCACATCAGTCCCTCATAGTGGGGAAAAAAGGGTGAAAAATCTTCTACCGCAGATGGTAAACAGAGCTCACCTATCTTATCTCTTTCTACACCTAGAATTTGCAACTGGGCCTGCATTTCCCAAAAATTCTTCTCTTGCAGTTCAGATCATTCTCCTGCAGCTGCTAACTAGCAAGCCCAGAGGATCTATTGGTTTCTTTTAGTCAATAATGAAAGCTGTTTTGTTGCCAATGCTTTATTTATTTTGAATGTAGCTATTATGATTTTTCTTCAGTAAGATATATTGTAGTTATTTTTGCTGTCATGAACTCCTTTGAGTAAATTGTTTATAGAAAGGCAGTATAGTATGACCCATATATCCACAGTAGATATGTTCCTAGATGTACTGTCCAAATGTGAAACCGCAAATAATAGTGTAACTTATTGAAGTGAATTACTTCTAGCAGAAGCATACTATAGGGTTGACCTAGAAAATGCCTAGAGAGAAATGCCTTTCTGTAGCATTTCTAGGTTTTCCAGTGAGACTTTACAATCAACTTCCAGCAAAAACTTACATAGAATCATACTGGAGGACTACAAAATGCCTAGAAAAAGCATTTTAACTAAAATAGTTGGAACTGGTTCCATTGTGACAGATTCATTCAAGGCACAAAGTTGAGGTAGAAGGCTTCACCACAATATTTCCTCCACAAGGCTTTTTGAAGTGGGCTTCAGCTAAGTCCATGCAGGTCACAAAGCAAGGTATTTAATAAAGCACCAGGCAGGGCCAAAATACACATTCTTTCCTGCCTTTCCCTATTGATCAATGGAGGGAACCACAACAGATTAAAATACAACACATGGCAGCTGTTTAAAATAAACAAACCACTTAAAAGCACATCAGTTAAAAGAGCATCAAAAACCATGAAGTCTAAAGTTACTCCAGTCATGGCTATCAAATATCGTTTGTGGCAGCATCAGAGTATTATTTTACATTCCTCAGTATGGCATCACTGTGATTACCTAGAAAGTCAAGCCACAAGGTTGTTTCTCATACTGTATCACGTTTAAAGTCATGAACACAGCATCTCAAGTCTCAACTATGTGTCTATTTTGGAGAGTGTTGTCGAGAGTGTATTTTGGAGAGATTTTATTATTCAATTGTTTCACAGAAATCCGAAAAACACAAGGTGCACACATCAGTTTCTGAGACAAAGCATCTAATCCAGATAGACTTTCAAAATCCTGAATTATATATTCCTAGAGAGACGTATTTGCAAGTTCTTTGTGAATAGATCCCACTCTGCTCCAATAACATTTGGATATGAACAGGAGCAATCATAGCAGAGTTACCTGGAAAAAGGTCACATTGAGTTTAATGACACTTACTTTCAAATAAATATACACAATGTCCCTTTATAATCTTACAGTGATTTTAGTATAACTTCGTTGTTATCATGTTGTTTGGCTACTGGAAAGAGGTGGATTGCTTTGAATACTGCAACCAACCCCCCCCCCCCCTTGATTTATCTCTATGAGAAAGGAAAGCAGCATTTTATTTAAAAAGGAGGAGCAATCTACTCACACAGTCAATGTTGTCTGACATGTTCAGGATTATGTAGTTTTTGCCTGCCAGATTACTCCAGTCCTTACAGGTCACCTGCAAAAACAACATTATGGTTTAGCTTGAAGTGATATGGGACAGCTTTTCTGAACATAAAAGCCTTTTTATCATGAGTCAGATCACAGAATTTTAGCACCTTATTCTCAATATTGTACTCTCACTGATAGCATTTTTCTGAAATCTCCTTCTGAAACTATGAAGAGAATAAAACATGGAACTTTAACTACTATGGCTCCCTTTTACAGAATCCTAGAATTTGTAGCTTAATAGGGTACCTTAGTAATCTATATCTCAAGTACAGCATTGACTGTGAATTGTCACAGCATGTCCTCTGTGCAATGTTTTGAATGCACATAGTCAAGCATACTGCACTGTGTCAATTAGTCAAATACGTACACACGAAAGAAACATTGAATATGATGGAAAACTAATCTTTAAGTTGACCCCAAAATGCAAGGAGAGTGATCTCTGGGAATTGCAAAAGCTTGGTTCTCCTCCCAGTGCCTTACTGGGGCACAAAATACTGTCAAGCATGGCAATATATGATTATTTAGCTTTAATTATACCTAAAGTATTGAATGTATAATCTGTAGTGTGTTCTATAATGGTCTAACCGCTTTATTATGTTTAATTGTTATTTTTTAATCATGTCTACTTCTTTTATCCCAATCTGCCTTGTATGTTTTATACGTTGTTAGCCACTTTGAATCCCCGATGAGAGAGAAAAATGGGATATAAATTAATAAATAATAAAAATAATACTAATCCTAAACTCATAAGAGTTCCATATATATGAAAAACTGAAGAATAACATCAACATTTACAAAAATGCTCTAGGCTATTCCAATAATACACCCAAACCAAAGGACGGATTTTTATAAGGTGACACTAGTCCAACTTTCCATATGAACACAAGACAGCCTCGAACATGGTATTCCCATTCTGATAACCCTGAGGTACTCACTATGATCAACAATACATTCAACTATCTGCAGTAAAGCTAAAGCAATGGGGACCATACACCCCAAATTAAGTGCTTTGTTGAGAGGAAAAAAACAGTATCATACTCCAAGTTAATAACCAACAAATGTGGAAATTAGTATACAATTCCAAATGATTGGTGTGGGGTCTCTTCCAGTAGATATACTGTCACTTGTATTCCAGCTTTGTTTGGGCTCACAACACTACCTACTAATTGTCATTATATCCATAGCTGTTCAAGTATTTATAAATAAGAAACTGAATCTGGCCACCCAAAGCCAAGATTTAGAAGATCCCAAATCATGTACCAAATCATGGTTTAAGTATGTTTTACGATTGTTGGTTTTTACTACATTTTGTATTATATGTGGCTTTTAATTTTGCCATTGTGTAAGACCGCTCTGGGTCCCCCTGGGGGAGAAGGGTGATATATAAAATAAATAAATAAATAAATCTCTAGTGGATTATCTTCTGTAGTTGTTATTTCATGGTGTCTGAGAAAGTCCAGAACAGATAGATGGACATGAATATATGGGACATATTCTACAACCACAAACCTAGAGATATATAGAACACACATTTAACATTGCAGTACCTTAAGCACTAACCAATTTCTTGCAATGTGGGAGCCATGTTCAGCACAGCATGTTTTAAAAGATTTCATTGTTTACTTTGATACTAAGCTGCCCATAATTTAGCACATTTTTATTTGTGTTTTTCCACAAAATAAATATAGACTGCCATAAATAAGCATTTACTGTTTTGCACCTATGGATCTAAGTATTATATTTATGGTATGTCTGTTAAGAATAAGGACCTCTTATGTGGAGTTCCAGAAGCCGGGAGATGGCGAAACTGTGGGGTAATGATCTGCTTAATCCCCTTACCATCCTGGGTTGTGAGCTGCCATCCTACAACTGTCCCTGGCTTCCCCGCTGTCCCAGGCTTCCGTCCATGCTGTCCCCAGCTTCTTCTATGAGAAGTCGGGCAGTCACCCAACTCCTTAGGGCTCTATGCACTGCCAGCATGCTGCCAGCATGAAGCCCAATGGAGCCCTGCCGGAAGTAGCCCTGCATGGGCTCTGGTGGTCTCTATTCCATGCCAGCAGCATGCAGAGATGGGGAAAAACACCAATTTGATGAGATTGTAAGAAAATAATTTCTTATTTATAAAATTAAGGAGCAATTCACACTTGAACCAGCAGGTGCATCTTACACCAAAAGAAGCATAACATATTTATTTTCTTAATCTGATGCCTTTTCTTGCTTTTGAAAACCCAGACCAGGAGAGCTTATAATGATAAATGCACATGAGTCACAAATGCACAGGAATGGAATCGTTACCTGTGCCAGACTCCAAGGCACCCCCGTGGACAGCACAGCCATGCGGGCATCTCCAGTTCGTGGTGCAAAGCTTCGTTCTGATGTTGCAGTTGCTGTGACCGGCGATTCTGTCATATTCTGACTAGGAGTAGGGGTAGGTGCTGGCTCATCAGTCCAGTCCCAGAAATCCACTGAAGAGCTGGGGTTTGATGGGCTGCTAAAAGTCCTGGAAACAGTTTCAGAAACTTTGGTGCCATCTTCATGGGATCTTGTTATTAGAAGATCATCCTCTGTCTGCTTCTTTGTCTCCTCCACTTCTGTAGTCTCAACAGCTACTGTCCAGGCAGTTGAATCAGCATGTCCCATTCCTGCTCCTGCTGTGGGCTTCAGATTGTCTTCATTTGTGGTGGTTTCCACTTCTCTTACATCAGTGGGCATTGTAGCTGTTGTTATGGTCTTCATATGTTCTCCTCCTGTTGTAGCTATTGGATTTTCTGAAGTTACTTTGGAAGTGACTTCTGGGACAAGCTGGGTTCCTTTTGGAGTGGCTGGCAAAATGGAGGACAGAGGCAAGACACTGGGGCCCATGCTGCTCCCTGGGTCAAAGTCTGAGGGAGCATGTTCAGGAACAGAGTCTTCTTCTGGCTTGTCTGCAGCTATCTCAGTCACAGGAACTGTTGTGCTGGTTGTGGTGGGAAGAAGAACCAAGTGTGATGAATCCTGCTCAGGTGTTTCAGAAGAACTGGATTTGGGTATTTGGCTGCTCTGGGATACTTCTTTTGACTGGTTTATGGGAAGCAGCCCTTCCTCTTCCTCAAGAGCACTGGTGGAAGGCACTTCAGAGCCAGGCTCAATGGAATCGAATGACTGGTGGAAAGTGGGCACTTCCTGAGGGTCTTTGACTTGTGTCCCATTTCCTTTAGGCAAAGCCTTCTGGGAGGCAAGGGGGAAACTGTAATCTAGGAGAAAAAAAGAAAGCAGAAACAATGTTATGAATAATCCAGAAAACTAGGGAAACAGAGACTTGTCTCCGAGTTCTTCTTCTACATCTGTCTCTCGGATATGTTATGCAAATGTCTATTTAGCCAAAAAGTATTTTAATTAATCTACCACTTTATTCATCTCACATTTTCCCAAAGTCCCCAAAGACTACCAGTTTTAATTCCTGATTCATTTCAGAGACAGCTCTATTTTTCTTTGGCTTTCTTTAATTCCTCATGAAATACCATTTTTCCTTCACAAGCTGATTAAAAGGATATATCTCCATGTGGTATATATGCTCAAATTTCAATCATCCACATTAGGCATAACCTTCCCCTCTTCTTAACACTTTCTACTTCATCTTCCTACTTTGGACATAGGAAAAATATTGCTTTAATAAAGCATGATATACACCAATCACCATCATTTAACAATTGATTTATTACTGTCACTCATATCCAACTAGCTAAATAGAGCATATACATAATCAGTGATAGAAAAACTTTTTAATGCATCATTCCATGCAAGACCATTGCTCCCTGTTACCCTCTATGCTATTTTGGTGGTTTTATTTTCTAAGTTATTTTGCATATTATATTGTCCTAAAATCATAAGAAGCTTTTTAAAAGATAGGCTCCTGTCCCCACCCCTTCTTTGAATCTTGGGGTATTCTCAGTCTGGTATCCACCAGATGCCTTGGATGCTTACTACCATTAGCTCCAGATAGCATGGAGTGCTGGGAATTATAATCCAAAACATTAGGGACTAAGTTGTTGTAAGCCACTAATACTACATGTTCTAGTTGGATGTTTTAAAGCATGAGTTGGCTTTTAAGATAGGGCCTAGCTAGCATAAGTGATCTTAATAGATTATGGGATATACAGCACAAAAACATCCAGAAGGTCAAAATTGCTCCACCTTTACTTAAAGGCTTACTCCTCGTGGCCTGTAAAGCATTTCTGGGCCACTGGCATTGTATTGTATTGCATTCAATCAGCATATCCAATACCTTGTGAGCTAGCACTGTTGACCATTTATACATTAGAAGCAAGGAGTACCAGCTGGTACTGGTTTGCCAACCTACACAAACCACACCAACATATACCAATATTTTTCTCACCAGCACTATCCATATTACAACTTTATTAAACTAAAGTTATATACTTCAAATGGAGATGGCTGCAGTGCTGATTGATATGCTTCAAATTTAAAAGCTCTAAATAGTTATATAACTGTGAAACTCATTCCTTCAACAGGTTCACCGGACGAAGAGCAAAGCATTTGAGCTAACTTTTGGTGGTCAATAATTAAGCCGATAGGAGCAGCTATGGACCTGCTTGCCCAATCCAGTGAAATTAACATGGATGAGAGCGAGACTGCAAAACTACTGCTCAAGAGAGACAAGTGGCGGGCTCAGTTTTCCAGCAATAGTAGGTCAGCAGCACTATCATAAATCATTTGACCTTGGTTAGGTGCACATTTTGTTGGACTGGTGCCATGAGAGATAACACCAGAGAAAGAGAAATTTAGAATTTTTTGATATTAATGTGTCACTTCACTGAATGCAGGCTTCCCAAGAAAAAAGACACACAATTTGAGCTAATATCAAAATACAAATATCTGTGAACCGTGTTCATATGGAGATCGTTATAGATACCTCAAAAAGATATTTCTTATCTCTTGGGTCCTTTCCCATTACACAGTTACAGTACTATAATTCCACTTTAAGAGTCATGGCTGCATTCTATGGAATCCTGGGGTTTGTAATTTGGGGAGGCACTAGAGCTCTCCAGCAGAGAATTCCAAATGTCCTTCCCTAAATTGCAAATCCCAGAATTCCAAAGGATGTACACCCATGGCAATTAATGTGGAATCACAGCACAATGCCTTGCATTTAGATACTACTTGGTGTCTCAAGTGTCTGGTATTTTTTCCCCAGGACATAGGTTTCCCACTTCTTGCACTTAACAGCAGAGCACCTGCACTATTTTATTCATGAATTAGGATTAAGCAGATGCAGTGTGGCCTTCCAGATGCTGTTGGACCACACCTCCAGCAACCCTGCCCCTCTGCACAACCAATGGTAAGGAATGCTGGAGGTTGTACCTTAGCATCATCATTGTCAACTTTTAGTGATGACTGATTACTTTTATCTTCATTTTTGTGGTGTTCACACACCATAATTCTTTTTACCACAGCCACATCATGGATCTGTTCAGGACACATTCTTAACATTTAAGTTTATTCCTCTAAACAATCAGGCACATGTACAAGCCTGATGCCTTTTCCATGAGCATCTTGCCAGTCTTTGTTCAAATGATTTACTAAACTCTAGATCCAAATCCTAACCGAAACAATAATGGCGAGAGAACACTGATGAGATTTGTGCTGTAACTCTATCCTGTAAGGTGACACATGCTCATGAATTCTACATAAACTCTGGTTACCTACTCTTCTGTGGTCAGAGTGGTGCCTGGTTTCAGGTTTATTGGAATGGCAAATGGAATAAAGAAGTGCCATCTGACACCAATGGGAGAAAAGCCCTGTGCACGGGAATTAAAAGGTAACATCTTAAAATACAAATCCAAGGTAGTTTACAGTCAGCCCTCCACATTTGCTGTGGCTAGGGACAAAGGTAGAAAAGTGGAAAAATGTGAAAAAGCCTACTTTTATTACCTGAGGTGACATCTCTCCATAAATGTCTATATCTGTCAGAAGTTAACCATATAGTTGCACTAGAGCACTTACAGATTCCTACAGAAAACAGATTAATGTGGTGGGTTCACTGGGCTGACCATCCTTTGTTGTTCAGCTGCTTCATCATTCAGTTTTCCTATTACATTTTTACCTGCTCACTTGGCCTCTTTTATCTGCATTGCCACTGATAGCATCACATTTCTTCTTTGGGTGAATGGTATGTTAAAACAAATATGCAAAATACAGCTAATGTTCAATTAACAAGAAAGAAACTTCTTTTACCAAGTCTCTCCTCTCCAATCCAACTTTCTCTTTGTACTTTGTCTATTTAGAAGGGGTTTTTTTAGCAGCACTGGTATTAGGAAGCTTATGGGGAGGGGAGAATGGAAAAACAAACTTGTGATGTTGGGGTGCAGAAAGCATGTCTGTAGGGAACAATGCGATAAAGCTTGAAGGAGCAGAATTCTAATCAAGGTGATGCAGGTGTAGTCACCTTTGCCTTCTTACAACAGGCAAGGTGAACAGCAGCTGCCTTTGAATCCCTTACTGAGCATGCGTGGACAGTAAAACAGAAAAAAAGGAGACAGCAGTTAAGCCTCACCAGCTTCCCTAGAACATTTTTTAAAAGCACAACAGATCTATAGGTTTGATCACCAAAACAGGATTTTTTAAATGAAGGGTGAGAAAAGTAAGAAAAGCTCACTCCTAGATATATATTTTTTTCTTGGACCGTGTTCTGCCCAGCTCCGCTCTTGAGGAATATTTGCTTCAATCTAGCAAGACTCTTTCTCGTGTTTTGTCCCATCTATTCTATCAGCAAGAAATAGAGAGACTGCCTACACAGGAATGCCAATGTGACGGTTTTTCCCAGTTACCCACATTTATCTACCTATATTAGGCTTAAATAAAACTCAACCTGTAATTGTAAAAGGTAGGATCAGCATGTTACTTGTAATCACACAATCTGGCTATAATGGATCCATCTAATTAAATTGAGGGAAATCAAATTAACTAGCAATTGAATTACTGTTAAGTAGAAGTCATCTTATAATAAACTAGGCTTCTCCATCAAGAGGACACCCATTTCTATTATGCCTTCAAGAGACGTTGCCAGCCAAAATAATGTAAGAACCATTTTGTCTACAGTTAATGTTTTGATTGTGGGCCAATACATTTTGGCATTAACACTTTATGGAGAAAAGAGGATTTAAGGCAATATCATATATGACATACTCTTTACATATAAATAATCTCAACATAGAGGCACAATTTTACAGTGGCATCTGTATAGTGTAACACATGCCTTCATTTCTTTAGTAAAATACTAGATAGGAAATCACACGATATTGTTCATTCATATGCTTATAGAAAAATACTGAATTGATGCAAATAGCAGTTATGTGTCTTTGTCTTCAGCAATTTGCATGAGCAGGGAAAGCCATATTTAAAGTTGTCTTGGGAAGGGTCAAGAGGACAGTATTAAGGAAACCGAATGCAATTACCAAAAATGAAATTTAGCCATAATGTTACTACTCCTGCCCTAATCTTATAGTACAGGACTTCTGATAGCCAGTGAGTGGTTAGCACCTCTTTTTAGTGTTTCTCTGAAAGAAAACATTGACATAATAAAGCAGGTGTACCCAAAGGAACCATAACATTTGGTCACCAAAGAGCTTTCACCTAGAAAAAGCACTGCGGTTCATGCTGGCATTAAAAGGTCTCACAAACACATAACACCAAATCAACTGAAGAAATACCACTAGCAGCGCCAGGCAAGGAGCTGTTCATCTCTAAACCTCTTAGGTTTTGTCTTTAAAAGGTGCTTAATTTTATAAATGCTGGGCTGAAGATAAGCTTAAAAGAAGTAAATTTGTGGTCAGTCTGTGCACAGAAAACAGATGTTTTCAGTAGTAGCTAGAAGTAAAGGAATATTGTGGGCAACTGTGTCATAGTGCCCATTCTTCTAATTTTAGTGTGGACACACATGCATTCGTGTTTAATATACAAAATGAAGACAGCATAACCATATGCACATTTATATGCATGAGTGTATTTCTTAGGAAGTAAGAACAGAGCAAGTAGGCATATCCCTCTGTCACTTCCACTTTATTTGTACAGTTATCAAAAAGAATAGGCTTGATCTTCTATCATTGCTCCTTGAAAGACTCCTCTATTACAGTCTCAGTTCTTCTGTGTATACATATCCATATTATAGCCAAGTGTAAGCCAGAAACTGCTGACAGCTCTCATGTCAATGGGACAATGAATCCACTCTTAATTCAGGCGTTGAAGGAACTATCCAATGTACTAACTAGTCCAACAGGGTTCAGCATATTGGATAGCTCCTTTTAAGTCTGAATTAAAACATGAATGGATTTGCTGCCCTCTTGATATGATAGCTGCCAATTCCGACTGATGTATGCAAAAATTCATTCTTTAATCTAAGACAATTCTCACACTGGGCAAAAATGCTATTTTTATATATAATAAGACCTTGATTTTGCATTGCTCCTCCCAGATTCACCTACTTGTTAACTCAGCATTCAATAATGGATTCATTGGGTTAACTCTGGCTGATGGTGACAAGAGCATATGGGCCTTGCTTTAAGACAAGAGTATCAATGTGATGGAGGTGTTTCTACCAAGGGAAGAAAACTAAGGTTCGTCCATATCTAAGTCACTAAGAAAATATGAAAGCAATTAGAAGACAAGGACTAGACTGGACAGCAAGTTCACTCATTCGTTTATATCCTGTCTTTTCCTCAATATAACAAATATAGTTAAAAGGACTTCCAAACATCTTTTTCCTGCATGGTAGGGGGTTGGACTAGATGGCTCATGTGGTCTCTTCCAACTCAATTATCCTATGATTCTAACTGAAAGCATATTTTTAAAATGCAATTAAACAATCTGTAGAGTTAAAACCATGAAAAGACAAAAGGTAAAAATCAGCAAGCCAGCTACACCAATAAAAACCCACTGCCAGTCAGTTCTTCAAAGCCTGTCAGGCTGGATCTACACTGTCAAATAATGCAGTTTCAGAATGAGGTTTAACTGCATTGGACTGGATTATATGAGTCTACAATGTCACATAATCCAACTCAATGCAGTTAAACTGCATTCTGAAACTGCGTTATTAGGCAGCCTCAGAACAGGAAAATGTTCCCTTGCTGATGGAATGACGGCAAGGATGGAGTCATGTTGGTCTTCCCACTGGGGGACTTCTAGTGGAGATACCAAGAAGGCCTTCTCCCATATTCCCACCAAACATGCCTGGGAAGATGGTGGGACCAAGACAATGGCTTCTCTAAACATCCTAGAAATCAAACAGTCATATTCAGAGACAGGGATGTTTATGGAGCATAAACTGTGAAAGACTTTCTTATCTATGCTCCATATATAAGAAAGTCTTCAGATTGGGGAAGATGGATTATCAGGTTTTTCTATTCAGTAATGTAATTGTGTATGCCCTCATCCCATTTGGACTGAGATACAAAATGGATCACAATAATTTAAAAAAAACTTCTCTTCTTAGAGAAGACGTCATAGTTGGAATTTTTTACTTTTACTTTACTTCCTCCCTATACTAAAGAATATATATAAAAATACTCCCCCCCCCTCTATGTCTTTGATGATATAATAGATTCATGTGTAGAACTATTTAACTAACATGTCTCTGTAACTCACATACTATATTCTGTGATGTTTCCCATCTTTTTCTTTTTTAACCATTTTAATTGTTTCGTTGAGTTCTTTTTTCTCTCTCTTTTGAAAACAAAATTTAAAAAACTGATTTGCATAATAATAATAATTTAAAGATACAATTTTAAATCCAGAGCATCTAAATACTAAAATAGAATTAAACACACAAATTAATTAAAATCAATTAAAACATTTAAAATGGTTAAAATACTATACAGTGCCCTCCTGGCTCACCCTTTACAATTTAATTCTGTAAAAGCCTGCTTTATTAAGTCTTACAAATCCAAGTGCCTTAGATTTTATCTCTCAATCTGGAGTAATGTACATGTCCTGTTATCAAGCCAAACTGAAAACATAATACCTGTGATGTATAACATTTTCAATTTGTAGTACTATAATAGTTTAACCATCTTCTTTTTACTACTGTACGTCTCACAGAACTGGATGTTGTGGAGTGACAATTTCTTTCATATTCTCAGTTTACAGTCTGAGCCTTTTATCAGTGATGATTGCAAATCATGCTCTTTGAAACTGCAGAAAAGCATAAAGTTGGTACATAAACACCATTGTGGAGTGGTTCAAAACAAAAAAAAATGAGTAAATCAGGGAGCAAATTTAGTCATGTAGATGTGATCAAGGAAGTATACCAGTACCGAGTTAAGGACAACATCGTCTAGACCAGTGGTTCTCAACCTGTGGGTCCCCAGATGTTTTGGCCTTCAACTTCCAGAAATCCTAACATCTGGTAAACTGGTTGGGATTTCTGGGAGTTGTAGGCCAAAACACCTGGGGACCCACAGGCTGAGAACCACTCCTCTAGACCAAGCTCTGAAGAAACAGAAATGTTGCATCTGTATCATGTAATGATACTGAATAAATGGGCATATGGAAAAAAATCTAATCTTCGACAAAGAAAGGTGCACTAAAGATTGGGGAATATATGGCTCTGCAAATGTTTGATTCTAGTTTTCATCAGCCTTAGCGAGTATAGCCAATGGTGAGGGATAGCAGGAGGTTCAGATAAATATCAAATGTAGGATCCATGATGCATGGATTTATATAAGTGGACATGGTGAGAATATATATAATATCTTGTGTTTTTATGCTATTGTGTGCTTTCAAGTCATACCTGACTTATGGTGACCCTATCACACAATTTTCTTGGCAGGTTTTGTTCAGAGGAAGGCAAAGGCAAACCTCTCTCATCAAATTTGGCCTTTCCATATTTCTTCCTGTCTGTGTATGCATGTGCCTTCAAGTCATCTGTTGACTTATGATGACCCCATTAATTTCACAGAGTTTTCTTAGAAAAAGAATATGCAAGGGTACAAGGTTCCTTCCTTGACAGTTCCTTCTTCTGCAATTTATTTTATAGGTAAAGGTAAAGGTTTCCCCTGACGTTAAGTCTAGTCATGTCTGACTCTGGGGATTGGTGATTATCTCCATTTCTAAGACGAAGAGCCAGCGTTGTCCGTAGACACCTCCAAGGTCAAGTGGCCAGCATGACTGCATGGAGTGCCGTTACCTTCCCGCCGGAGCGGTACCTATTGATCTACTCACATTTGCATGTTTTCAAACTGCTAGGTTGGCAGAAGCTGGAGCTAACAGCGGGAGCTCACTCCGCTCCTGGGATTTGAACCTGGGACCTTTCAGTCTGCAAGTTCAAATCTATTTTATAGCACCTAGTATTTGTTGGAGACCTCCAATCCAAGTAATAATCAGGGCCAACTCTGATTAGTTTCCTGGATCAAGTGGAATCTGGTGTCTTTAGGGTATTTAGACTTAGCTTCTACATTGCTACTAATATGCATATATTTTAGGATACTGAAAGACTTGCAATTTTTTGCAAGATTGTCAGCAAATATGAGAAATAAGTAACCCCATCAAAAGCTTGACTGAGCAATTCTAAGCACATTAGAGTTAGATAATCCCCTCCCATTTGTGTAACATGCTTAAGCTTAGAGTATATAAAAGGCTGAGAACACATGCAGCATGCATACATACCAATGAGTCTGTATCATTAAAAGCATACAAGAATATTCTTAAATCAGATAGTGGAAGAGACTCATTTATCCCCAAACCCCATTCCATTTTCTAAGATGCATTAGGTTGGATGTAGATTTCGGGATGTGAAACTGGGCTAGTGGAAGTGGATATCTTTCCTCAAAGCTCTTTCAGTTGTCTGAAAACACTACACTAGGCCCGGGCTGTGGCGCAGGCTGGTGAGCAGCCAGCTGCAGCCAGCTGCAACAAATCACTCTGACCAAGAGGTCATGAGTTCAAGGCCAGCTCGGAGCCTGCGTTTGTCTCTGTCTTTGTTCTATCTTAAGGCACTGAATGTTTGCCTTATATGTGTAATGTGATCCGCCCTGAGTCCCCTTCGGGGTGAGAAGGGCGGAATATAAATACTGTAAATAAAAAAATAAATAAATACACAGACACAAACATAGTTGGGTGGAGGCACCATCTATGGGGAGATCCTGATCATGGAATGCTAATCCGGCAACTCAAATTATTCAGATCATAATACGTGGGCTATCCAGAAAGTAGATTACATTTTGGAATTAAAAATGAACAAAATATAGGAGAAAACATTTACCATATGCAGTTGAAAGCCACAAGCAAATACCACTTCTCAACATAGTTGCCATTCAAATCTAGGCACTTATATCGATGAAGGAGCTTTGCAACTCCTCCACTAAACTCTGCCGCTTGTGTCCTCAACCACTTGTTTCCAACAATGGGGACGTGGCTGGCAATGCAGCGTTTTGGCGACGCTGCACAGCTGCAGGAAAGGGTGACTGGCTGGTTGAGGATGCAAGCGGTAGAGTTTAGTGGGGAAGGAGTTGCAAAGCTCCTTCATCGCTATGATGTGCCTAGATTTGAATGGCGACTATGTTGAGAAGTGGTATTTGGGTGTGGCTTTCAACTGCATATGGTAAATGTTTTCTCCTATACTTTGTTCATTTTTAATTCTAAAATGTAATCTACTTTCTGGATAACCCTCGTATATTAGCAGAAGATCACAGAAGAGATACCATTATAACAGCTGATAGTTGTGCCAAGGATGGGAGAAAACAAAATATTTTTGGATAATTAATATGTTTGACAAAGGGACAAAAATTCAGTCATAAACTGTGTATGTAAAAGAGGTATGATATTGAAATTAATTGGTTCAGTTATATTGAGATAAATCTTCTCTGTATATGTCCCTTGCCCTTTAAAAGGTGAGCAACTTTTAGGGATCCAGAAATGTCACTGACCATCAGCAAGATCCTGGAGTGCTGCATTTCTGCTTACATTATATTCTTTCTCATTCCCTGCTGGGGATGAGATGCAATTTTGAAGATTTAGTGGTCCAAACGCAAAGGTATTTGATGCCTAGACTAGGGATTCAGTTAATGGAAATTAACTGGAAGTAGATTTCGAGTTTACTTTCGTGTTAAATAAAAGCTTCTCTTCAACGTAGAAGAATCCAGGGAACCCAAAAAGCATGACAAAAATTGCCGGCACACACATCAGGTGAGATAAAATTATATCAGGAAAAGGAGCTTACAGAAGTACAAGAGACAACACTGTTGGTGTCATAGTCTTTGTCCCAGCAGGTTACTCAGTAATTTCATTCATTCTGAAGCTTGCACATTGAAATACAAGTGGAAATTGTATTGCTTTCTAATTCACTGCTGGAATTGGATTGGGTAGGTGTCTACTCTAACCACACACACACCAAAAAAGGAAAGTAGAAAAGGTATCAAGGGAAAAAAGACAGAAGCCCAAGGTCATCTTTTCACATTGCATTTACCATTGCCTGCTTGAAAACCAGGTCACAACTGCAAAGGATAATCTCATAAGCTTTAAAGAAAACTTGAATGTTCTCCCTGTTCCCCCATTTCCCCATCACGCATTTCTGGGCATCATACTCCCAAATTCCTATATCATTTCTGTTGTGTAAGACCAAGACAAAAAAATCGAACTTCTTAAACGAGAGCATAAGCTAACTGCACATTCATGCACATGGCTAACTCCTCACACCTCCCATTTCGTAACAGGTAAACAAACTGAGCAGACATAGTTTAGCCTGATGTTTCAATCCATGATTTCAGTGGACTACATCCAAACAGCTTTAACATCAGAGATGGTTGGGAATTTACAAATCCTGGCAACAACATCGACAACACAAGCCCAATTGTGACTTCGACAAGCCTACTGGTGCAGACAGCCTGTTTGTTCCCATTGATTACTTCCTTTGTGCAATGGGAAATGCCAGGGATGGGGAATCCCAAATTCAGGGGCCTTTTAAAAACTATTCAACTCAACTGTGGACATGCCCTTTTCTTCTTGATATTATTTGGCAGTTCCCCAACTTCTGCATTGGTGTTCTCCATTTAAAGAAGTAGAAATTCTGTACAGGAAAAACAACAACCTCAATTATGGTTTCATATTTTTGCCTCTATCCACTACTGGAAAGACATTACCTGTCCCATACATCTCTGTACTTGAATTCAGTCTTTAGGTTGATGGTGGGTGGGTGGGTGGAGGGAACCGTACCCCCCTCTGTACCCCCAACACCATATATGTATATATGAAACTTCTGGAAATAAGGAGCATTTTCACCATGTTTTCATATCCTCTGAACTTTTGTTTGTTTGTTTATTGATTTAATTTATAAACCGCTCTTCTCCCCCAGGGGGACCCAGAGCAGTCTTACACAATGGCAGAATTAGATGCCACATATAATGCAAAATGTAGTAAAACCAGTCATAAAACACCATTAAAGCCAGTATCCAAATCCAATTAAAACAATAAAAACAGTGTGACCATTACAACAGGGGCAGTAGAATTGAGCCAAAAGTCAGAGCCAGTCCGTGTTCAACTTCATATTAATCCAAAGAATCCAACAGGTCATATCAACCCATATCCTAAGATGGGCCAAAAGCTTGGTCCCATATTCAGGTCTTCAGCTGCTTCCTAAAAGACATGAGTGATGGGGCTTCCCTAATCTCCCTTGGCAAGGAGTTCTACAGCCGAGGAGCCACCACTGAAAAGGCCCTGTCTCTCGTCCCCACCAACCGCACCTGTGACAGCGGTGGGACCAAGAGCAGGGCCTCACTCGAAGATCTTAATCTGTGGGATGGTTTGTAGGGAGAGATACATTCTGAGAGGTTAATTGGATCAGAGCCCTTTAAGGTTTTGTAGGCCAAAGTCAGCACTTTGAATTGTGCCCGGAAGCTAACAGGCAGCCAGCAGAGCTGCTTTAACAGAGGAGTTGTGCGCTCCCTGAATGGTGCTCCAGTTAGTAACCTGGCTGCAGAACCTTGGACTAATTCCAGCTTCCGAACAGTCATTAAAGGTAACCCCTCATAGGCATTGCAATAGTCCAAATGAGATGTAACAAGGGTGTGGACCACCATGGCCAAGTCAAGCATTCTAAGGTATAGGGACAGTTGGCGCACAAGTTTGAGTTGTGCAAAGGCCCCCCTGGTCACCACTGAGACCTGGGGTTGCAGACTCAGCGATGAGACCAGGAGGACTCCCAAACTGCCAACCTGCACCTTCAGAGGAAGTGCAACCCCACCCAGCACAGGCTGTAACCCTATACCCTGTTCAACCTTGCGACTGACCAGGAGGACCTCTGTCTTGTCTGGATTCAGCTTCAATTTGTTCACCCTCACCCAGTCTGACACAACAGCCAGGCACTGGTTCAAGATCTAGATGGCCTCCTTGGAAGCTTACACAGCACTTTTCAGCCAAAGCGTTTTTCAGGGTGACTCTTGAATCATGGCATAAATTGGTGACAAACATGGCAAAAAATGTCAGTATACTATGTAATTTAGAGGCATTCTGGCTTGAGCTCTATAATGACATTTGAGCTCTAGCAGGCCCTGGAACCACAAAAGTGACCCTGGGGTTTGCATGGGTCAACAAGCTGAAAGAAGTGCTCCCATCATTGCATTAAGCTACCGCTCCTGAATTAGTTTATCTACTTGCCTGAAGGAAGAGGCCTTGCTTGAGCAACCTGACTCTTTGCATCCACAGGCTGCTCATGCTCATGGTGATTTAATATTTATTTATTTACCTTATTTCTACCCCGCCTTTCTCTACCCCGGACAGGACTCAAGGCAGTTTACATATGGCAACTATTAGATGCCTTAAAATACATACAGACAGAGGCTAAAAATCAATTAAATTAAAATTAATACATATTAACATTTAAAACATTACATTCAATATTAATATGCCAACATTCATGGCTTATCATCACCCATACCATCATTAGCAGTCAGCCGTGGAGCCCATGGAAGCTATTGAGAAAGAAGGTTAAGAAAAAGAAGCAACTTTTCTCTATAACACAGAGATTCAGAAAAGTTGGAGTAAGATTTTTGTAAACATTTCTGTTAATTTCTGATGTAGCAGTAGCCTCCTTGGATTGCGTGCAGCAAGGAGCATAGTGATAAGGAGAGACAATTGAGAAAGTACTGTACTGTAATTAGGATATTATCTTGATTGCAATGCAGGCAATGGGCAACATTTATTTTGTGAAAACGTTCTACCCATTTGTTGTCTCAGAGGCCACACTGTTCTTCTATTCATAAGACACCAAAGACATGGGACATTTCATGTAAGATGTTTCTGTGAAAATTCTACCAACTGGGAAACTGAGAAATAGCACCAAGTAAGTACTATTTATATGGAAGAAGAAAGCACCAAGTACTATTTACATGGAAGAACACTGCTACTCTTACTGATATATTTGTTTACTACAATCTTCAGATTTGTGACAAATGTTAGTGTTTTAAAGATTTTAAATTTTCTGTGCAATCTTGATTCAAATTTACAGAACACTTGAATGTGGCTATTTTTAATCTAAATGTTTTGATTGAAATAGATGCTCAAGTGTATTGACCCCTCTCTTTACTTGCCCAAATACGTCATGCACAGATACATCTCCATCAAAGTGTGAAAAGCTATTTGCAACTTCGTTAGAACAGAAGAGCGATGGCTAGGTAGCACAAGAACCTTGCCTGCCTTGAAGCACCTTAATCCACTTCTTTCTCAATTGGTTCCTAAACTTATAAGCCACAGAAGACAGAAAGGTTAAAATGAATTCTACTTTTTTGTTACCAACATTTCATCAAGATGCCATTTGAGGTCTTTGAAATAAAAAAAAAATCCCCAAAACAAAACAAAAAACAACACAAATGGATTACCTGATGCCGGTCCCACATCCAAGCTGGAATCATTGATGTCCCCACCATCTTCCCAGAAAAACTGGGGCTGAAGAGTCTTGGAGTCTTCATTCTCTTCACTAGAAAAACCGGAGCCAGGTGCGGCTTGCAGAGCACTTGGGCCAAGCTCAGACACTTCCTGGTTGGTCTGTTCACTGGAGTCCAAAGACTCTAGATGGGATATTGCTCTGAAATCCACCAGGGAAGTTGAGCTCAGACCTTCCGTACCAGCGTCTTCCAGTACAGGAAGGCAGATGCACAAAGAGCCTACAAACAAGATTGGGAATCTCATCAGTTGTAAGGAATACGACAAATGACAGACCTGAAAACAAAAAAATTCAAATGAAGCACTTCTCTCTCCTCCCTTGACATTAGAGGCTATGCTTCCCTTACCCAGAAATCCGAAATCCTCCAAAATCTGACATTGTGGCTGACATCGTGACACCTTTATGTTGTCAGAACATATCAAACTTTGTTTCGTGGACAAAATTAATACAAATAGTATATAAAATTACCTTCAGGCTATGAGTATACAGTGCTCCCTTACTTATCGTGTGGGTTACATTCCAGGACCACCTGTGAAAAGTGACGCTATATTTGTGTTGTTTGCAAGTAGCGTCTCTCCTCACCTCTCGAGCACGCGCATGCACCCTCCCGCCATTGCCGCTGCCTTGTAAGGCGAAAACAAAGCTGCTTCAGCCTCCTTTTCTCTCCCTTCCTTAGGCTTCTCCTTAGGAAGGAAGTAGAAAGAGGGATTTATAAGGGATTTATAATATTATTTTATGATTTATACTACTATTTTTGTGTTTATTAAAAACTCGCAAAACAGCAAAGGCGCAAAAAGTGAACCGCGAAGTAGTGAGGGAACACTGAATAAAGTATGCATGAAACATAAATGATGTTTGTGTTTAGATATGGGTCCCATTTCCAAAATGTATTTTTACATATTCAAAATATATTGATTCCAAAATCTGGGGGGGAAATCAAAATCCAGAACACTTCTGGTTTCAAACATTTTGAATAAAGGATACTCAACTTGTACTACATCATGTGCAGTAATATCAAAAGAGCAATAAATGGATTATATATGTGAATAATGTTGTTCTCAAGTAAGAAAAACATAGTGTATCCAATGCTGATAAAATGACACACAGCTGCAACATAATCAGTCTGAAAGAAGTCATTAAAAGCCTGCATAATAAAAGAGGGTAACAGTGAATTTAATTCATTGAAAATCAGTTGTCTTGAAAAGATTTAAATGTGTCTTTAAAGATAAATTGAAATCCTGTACATGAACGTGTACAGCACTCTTCATATGTCTCAAAGACAAAAGTTGAACATTTCTAAGTCCCTCTGAAATGGAAAAGTAGCCCCTTCTATTTAATTATTTTGAAGATTATATACTGACATGCTCTTGGTCTTTAGACTACAAACATAGTTAGATTTTTTTTGTTCAGCTTTGGTTTACCATGTTACGAGAACATCTAATATCCAGTTTCCCTTTCCTAAACCTTCCTCAGGTATTGCACTATGACAGTAACTTCCCTTTCTTTATTATAATTTCAAAATACAGCTTCAAAGATAGATTTTACATTAATTTGGTATTGCAATTCGACCAATAAAAGCTTTTCCTCATTTTGAAATTGTGACTTTTGGTGGACTAAGGATGCAAGTGTTGTCTCCACTTACTGAGATCTAGAGTATACATGATACTAAGAATAATATGATATTGAGCAAGACAAAGAATTGGAAGCAGAGACAAAGCTTTTAAATAGACATGCTGACATTTCCTAGAGCTGCATATTTTGCTTCTTTTTGATATGCTTGTTTTTCTCTTCTGTGCTGCTGAATAAATGCTGCTGTTGTTTAAGAGTTTATTTGCACCAGCTTTATTAAGCTATCTCAAACTACATGGCTTTATTATTGCTCAATATATACTAATAGAATTTAGATTTTGCTATGCTTTGTCTTGGGTCCCACATGGTCAAAAGGCAAGTGGTCTACACTGAGATGCCTCCAAACCAATTAAACTACAACTGAAACAGCATCGGGTACAAAATGTACATCACTTTTCTTCTCCCACAAAAGATGTGTCTCCTGGAAGAGACAACACTGTTGAAAGAAATCTTGCATGAAGTGTTTTGTGCATTTTGGTTGGACAATAAACTTTTGGTGGGTTTTGTATTTTGTTTTATATGGCTCAATATAGATGTTGTTGTTACTGTTACAGAGAAAAGATAAAGTAGTAGGCTGGAAAACTCCATGAACTAAACAACCAGATATGTGAACTTACATTAACTTAACTTCCTTTTAATTTTTTTGAATTTACGCTTTTAATCATATTATTTATAGTTGGTTTCATCTGGTGCATATACACATAAAAAGGCATTACATAATCATCCTCTTGAATATTGATGTTAACTATTAGATAAACATATATAAAGCATACACTTACAATTCTTGTAAAATTCTATTTAATTGACTTCCCATGGTTACTTCAGGATAACTAAATACAGACTAGAAAACTATCCTTAATGATTTGCTTTGTTCTATATAACATTTCCTATTTATATTGTCAACTTTCCGCAATACAGAAAAAAATATAAAAAGGGGTTTATTTTAATTGTCATAGAATCATAGAATCATAGAATAATAGAGTTGGAAGAGACCTCATGGGCCATCCAGTCCAACCCACTGCCAAGAAGCAGGAAATTGCATTCAAAGCACCCCCGACAGATGCCATCCAGCCTTTGCTTAAAAGCCTCCAAAGAAGGAGCCTCCACCACAGTCCGGGCAGAGTTCCACTGCCGAACAGCTCTCACAGTGAGGAAGTTCTTCCTGATGTTCAGGTGGAATCTCCTTTCCTGTAGTTTAAAGCCATTGTTCCGTGTCCTAGTCTGCAGGGCAGCAGAAAACAAGCTTGCTCCCTCTTCCCTATGACTTCCCCTCACATATTTGTACATGGCTATCATGTCTCCTCTCAGCCTTCTGCATTCTAAACATACCCAGCTCTTTAAGCTGCTCCTCATAGGGCTTGTTCTCCAGACCCTTGATCATTTTAGTTGCCCTCCTCTGGACGCTTTCCAGCTTGTCAACATCTCCCTTCAACTGCGGTGCCCAGAATTGGACACAGTATTCCAGGTGTGGCCTGACCAAGGCAGAATAGAGGGGGAGCATGACTTCCCTAGATCTAGATACTATACACAGAAACTATTTAAGACCCAATCCTTTTGTATTTTTTCAAATACAATAAAAAGGTGTTGAATTGTTCTGGAAGTTCTGTATAGATTTATCTTTCAAAATACAAGAGACTCTCTTTATCCATCTTTGTCAATTGAATCAATTTTAGTAACCAATCATCTCCTGCAGGAATCTTTTCAAATTTCCAATTTTTGCATTAATAATGTGAGCAGCTGTTACTGTGTGTCAAGCCATGGCACCCCCCTGCCCAAAGGTGATAGAACAATAGAGATTGAAAGGAAGATACTGTATATGATTTTTAATTATTATTTAAACATTTTCTGTGGCTCCAAACTTGCGCAATGTTGAAGCCACTAGAGACTCAAGGATGGACCTAGCAGCAACCAAATCTAACCCTGAGGTATCAACTTAGTATTTTATGTGTAGCTTATATCATTTGTATTATGTGTCAATTCCTAAATGTATAAAATGCATCAAAGTGTATCTTGGTGGCAGCTACCTTCCCATGCCCTCAGTTTGCAGAGATCATGGCCAGGGTCCCTCCAGCCCTCGCACAGGGCGTCTCAGCAACAAATTGGACCTTCAAACTGTTCAATCACCAGCTGTCTTTCTTACAACCACAGACCCTAACCAGCCTCTCTTTTCAGCCAGTCAGGGGAAGGAGTGGGAAGTCTGATGAACTGTCAGAACTGCATAAAATGACATGTATTTTTCTGTGAATTTTTGTGTGTACCTTTGAAAGCATACTGCTTGTGTACTGCTTGTGTACTTGCATCCTTTTTGGCTAGATTGTAATAAACCTCTGTAGCTTTGACTTCAACCCAGAGCACTTCTTGTCTGTCCTGGCTGATCTGGTTTAGAGGAAGCTTACTGGACATGGACTTCCTTATCCATGGTCCTAGCTGAAATCTCTACAACTGCATTTTTGAAAAAAAAACCCTATGTTTTTTCCTTATACTTCTGGTTTAAGTGCTAAGGTTTTATTAGTACAGTTTGAAGTACTTCTTTAACTGCAACCCAGAAGGTTTTTGCTTTTTAAATAGATCTGTCATGTATGGTAAGATGTGCCTTTCTGCTTCTTGCAAAAACTAGGCAAAAAAAAAAATGTCTAGGCATATGGCTAACTAATAAAGTATCTGCAATATTTGCAGCAATTAGGATCAAATGTGGAAATAAATCAACTTGGCTTCTGTTTCAATTTTCTAGTGGCATTGTAGGAATCTACATTTGTAGCTGAAATTCCCAAGTTTTGTCAGCAAAAGTACTTCCTTGAGCATTTTGCAATAAAGGATCTAGTACTTTCTTGTGTAATGCCTTTTCCCTGGATGCACAATAGGTGGACTATGCCATGATGCTCTGCCATCTCCTTGATCCAAATGGGCCAAGGGTCATCCTCTGCTGCTATCCAGCTGCCCTTGTGCAGATGAGGGGAAAGGAGCAGTCTTTCCTTTACACATTGTCAGTGTTAAGAACACTGTGGACCTATAGACTTTATCAACACCAGGTTGGATCTTAGCCCGTATATGCTTACAATTAACAAATGGTGTAAAGTAGAATTGGTGAATATTCATTATAGGTGTTGGTACCTAGGATAGTCTTTTGACTAGAACATGATTGCACAAATATTAGAGAAAGAACTAACATGTATCTACAGCGGAATATGTTGCCATGGAGTGTGGCAGGTGTCTTTCTCTGAAGGTTTTAAAGCAGAGGTTGGATGGCCATCTACCAGGGGTGCTTTGATTGTGTGTTTCTGCAACACAGAATGGTCCTTGTGGTTCCTTCCAGCTCTATGATTCTCAATCAATTATTACAGAACTTCAGAGAGCTTTTATTATTCTTGCTTAACAGTTCATGGGTACAAGCACCCTTACAACTGATTCAGACTTATTTTTGGAAATTGTTATTGCCTCCATGTCAGTGTCTCCTACTGTAGATCAATGCAACAAAATGAGCTAAAAGTAGATCAGCTTAGAATACTCTAAACACTAAAGACAGCAGAAGGATGACAGAAATGAGAAACCCTGAAAAGAAAATACTGCAGTATAAAGCAGCCAACCAAGTTGTCTCTGGCCATCCCAAGGGATGGACCAATCTCTCCAAGTGTTATTTGCACACGGCTGAGTCAGGCAGTCACTAAGCCCAAAACATCCCAAAATACGTTCCATTACTGAGGATTCAGCATGCCTTTGCAGGTCAAATTATATCTCCTAGCTCAGTCTGCAAGGAAGTTTGCGAGCCGGAGAGAGGGAGAAATGGGCAGAGTTGGTATCTAGAATTTTTCTGCTCTCACATAGCAGCTGTCATCTTACTATTATAGCACTACAGCTGCTTCTAGAAACCCCCAAATGTGTGTGTGTGTGTGTGTGTGTTGTACTAAAACTAAAAATGTATGTGCAAACAAACAGGACATGCATAAACGGACCAACCCAAATTCATCTGCTTGAGCAATGTACAAACAAATGACCATGACTGGTAGGTTCCCTTGGTACTAGGGTAAATCCAGCCTTAATCCTAAATTGTCTATAACTTTCCAGTAAGAAAAATAGGCTTGAGAGACCAGTGGGTTCCATGCCAAAGTCCTTTACCGTTCAAGTCATAACTGCCCTTGAGTAAAACACCTGTACTGACCCCAAGGCAGGGCCAATCCTTAAGGCTCTTGGCATCTACATGGGTGCAAGAATCTGGTGCCAACTTAAAAGGGATAGTACTGGGACCCAATTGCCCCATTTTATAAGTGCCTTTGCTTGTGGCAGATGGTGAATCAATGACAGTGGATGGTAAATCTGCTCTTGGCCTTATTTCACACTATTTATGGTTCTGAGACCTATCCCCAAAATAAGTTCAATACTTTGGACAGCTTTTTCAAAGTTTTAAAATTGTCATTAAAACTGGCTGGGTGGGAGAGATAGGTCTTCAAATGTATTTTAAATTCCAACAGCTAATCTAGGTGTTGGGTCTCTTCTGGCAGGTTGTTCCATTGTCTGGAGGCGGCTGATGAAAAGGTCTTCTGGGTGACGATTGCCTGTTGGGTTCTGGCTGTTTGGAATAGCTACTCCCCAGAGGATCTAAGTGTTCAGGGCAGATTGTACAGGAGAAGGCGATCCTGTAGGTAACCTGGGCCCAAACCGTGTAGGGCTTTAAAGGTCAAAACCAACACTTCATACTTTGCCTGGAAACTAATTGGCAGCCAGAGGACTGACTTTAGGATAGGTGTAATATGTTCACTCCTAGATGTTCCTGTAACCAATCTGGCTGCCGTATTTTGAACCGGGAGTTTCCGAACTTGGTACAAAGGTAGCTCAATGCAAAGCACATTGTAGAATTCCAACCTTGGAGACAGCAGTGCATGCACTACCATCTTTAGGTCCTCAAAATCTAGGAAAGTGCACAGCTGGCATTTCAGCCAAAGCTGATTGTAAGCACTCCTGACCGTTGCATCTATCTGGGCTGACATTTGGAGATATGGATCCAGGAGCACTCTAAAGCTGCAAATGGTCTTTCAGGACCAGCTGACATACCTCCACCCCAGATTAGGACCCTTGACAACAGCACCTCTGTTTTGTCTGAATTCAGTTTCAATTTGTTTTCCCTCATCCAGTCCATTATCTCCTCCAGGCATCCATTCAGAGGAGACACGCTATCATTAGCCAAGGCTGGTTTTGAAGGCATGGAGAAATATATTTGAGTGTCATCAGCACACTGATAACACCCTGCCCCAAGCCTCCAGTTGATCTCCCAGTAGCTTCATGTAAATATTAAAGAGCATTGGGGATAGAATGGCACCTTGTGGAATGCCACATAACAGCGCCTTTTTTGAGGAGCAGCTATCCCCACCATCTGGAACCTGCCAGCTCTCAAATACTAAAAACACACATTTCTTGCATGTCTATCCAGAAATAAATTTCACTGAGCTCAGAGTGTTCTGTCTATTGATACAGGGAAAAAAAATTATCATTATGTTGTATAAAATTCTACAACTCTTATGTTGAAGATGTATATCAGTATTTCCCAAACGGGTGCCTTTATCTCACAAATTTTGGACTACTTCTCAGGGAATTCCTGACCATAGTAGCTCAAGCTCAAGGAAATCCATAACATCTGGATAGCAGCAGGTTGAAGAAAATTACTTCCTGAGTTTGCATTCCATCAGTCATTGTGTATACTGTTGGAAATAGAAACCTCCCAAGGCTTTCACTGTTTGTTTGTTTATTGATGTATATATTAGCTAACCTATATTGTATGTCTATGTTGATTTGCCAGTTTGACTGCACCTCTTTGGTGTGTGAGGGGTTATAGACATGTGATTATACTGAGCATGTTCAGACTCAGGACTCCATTTTTGTATTCAAGTATGTGCCCAGACCTCAGTGGAGGTGGATGCATGTTGCTGTTTGGACTTCAATGTTATAATAATAATAATAATAATAATAATAATAATAATAATAATAAAACTTTATTTATACCCCGCCACCATCTCCCCAGTGGGGACTCGGGGCGGCTTACATGGGGCCATGCCCAGAGCAAAACAATATAACAAGTATAAATACAACATAATATAGAGCAATAAACGATACAGTAAGTAATAATATACAATATACACTACAACGCAATCACAAAAACAGTAAAAACAGGGCCGGCCACATGAATACAAAAATTAAAACTCGGGTGAGAAAGATAAAGGGAATGGAGACCACAGGGAGCAGGGATATACGAGAGTGGAACCGGCTAGAGGAAAGATGTTGGAGAGGAACAAGAAGAAGAATAAAAACAGTTACTCTCCAAAAGCACAGCGGAATGTTATAAGTTTTGCATCAGATCTCAGTGGAGGTGGATGCAAGTATGTGTCCAGACCTCAGTGGAGGTGGATGCATGTTGCTATTTAGAGACTTTGATGGATGCATGTATGCTTATGGACTTCAGTGAGTGCAATTATACTTAAAGACTATGGACTATTGATTAAGAATGATACCCTGTGTACTCAACACAGAGAGAAGCTATATCCTATCCATAACTGAACTTTAATAAGAAATGTGCATGTATGGTGAATTAATACAAGATGTTTGTGAGTAAACAAGATATGTTATTTTTCTAAGAAGACTTTTTTTATCTCTGAGAACATATTTTAAACTAGGGGGTTTCAAAGGAGTGTGTATGTTTTGGCAATTACAACTCCAACTTCAACTTAAAAGAAACATCTTTAAAACTCTGCTAAGCAAATATATTTATAATAATAATAAATAATAAGAACTTTATTTGTAACCTGCCTCCATCTCCCCAAGGGGACATGGGGACCAAGCCCAAGAATCAACAGATAAAAACAGAACATAATAGAAGCATATATATATATTTGTAGTGGCATGTCTTTGTCCTCGGCAGTTCAAAGCCAAGATTTTTCCGTCTAGCAGCTGAGTTACCTGTGTACCATTACATAAATGCTTGTTAATATCACTTGTTCAAAGGGTTGACTTCTAACAAGGTTATGCTTTTCTTGACTAGTGGTTTTCAAAAAATGGTCTTCACATGTTCATGGAAATTCACATTTTCCAAACGAATATGACATCATTTTTTCCTTTTCAATAAGGTTATCATTGCCATTTATTTCCAAAAGGTTATTGCCCCAGTGAGTGGGTGCAGTACTTTCGAAAATATTCTGTAAGAGGCACCTTTTTTTCAAAAGCGAGTATTAAAAATGAGATTATAGTAAGGGATGTATTGCAGTCTTAACGTAATGGATTTTTATTTTTCATAAAAGATGATATACTGGTGTCAATTCAGATTTTTATGGAGTTTTTTAAAAAACTACTTCTCCTTTCTTCATCGTTTTCTGTAAAACGTCTACAACTTAAATTCCAGGAACTTGTGCTGCACCTGGCTTTCAGGAAAGTTAATCCCATTAGCGTAGGAGGCCCATTTCCCAGCAGTTTGTTTACCCTCGTTTAACACTCAGGTGCTTACACAGTTTAAATGCTTTAAGAGGCATGATCCTCTTTACCACAATAGTCTGCTGTCCTTACTCAAAGATAAGATTGCACTATCTGAAACACAAGAATAAGTAGTTGGTTTTTATTTATGCATACTTATAGACTACTCATATTCAAACATTTCTCATGTACAACAATATACTTGTGTGAGAGAGAGTGTACTGTATATATTCAGTATACAGTACAACAATATAAAAGTATTTGTGTACCTTCAAGTCATTGCTGACTCATGATGACCCTAAAATGAACCAATAATGGATGTTTCTTTATTGAGATTTGTTCAGAGAGAGGGTTTTCTTTGCCTAATTGAGATATAAAATGAATAAAATGTATATAAGGTTGAAATATACTGGGAAGGCTTGAAAAATACTTTTCAATTGACACCAGGCTCATTCTTTCCCATTTGAGCATGAATGTTATACTTTGTGGAGCCCCCGATGGCTCAGCAGATTAAACTGCTAAGCTGCTGTACTTGACCGAAAGGTCAGTGGTTTGAATTAGGGGAGCAGGGAGAGCTCCCGCTATTAGCCCCAGTTTCTGCCAATCTAGCAGTTCGAAAACATGCAAATGTGAATAGATCAATAGGTATCACCTGGCGGGAAGGTAATGGTGCTCCATGCAGCCATGCCGGCTACATGACCTTGGAGGTGTCCAAGGACAATGCTGGCTCTACAGCTTAGAAACTGAGATGAGCATCAAACCAAAGAGTCAGACATGACTAGACTTAATGTCAGGGGGAGACTTTTACCTTTACCTTTGTACTGTGTGCTTTCAAATAATTTCTGACATACAGGAACCCCAAGGCCACCCTAACACTGGGTTTTCTTGACAAGATTTCTTCAGAATAGACAATTGTCCTTGCCTTCCTCTGAGGCTGAAAGAATGTGACTTGTCCAAGAGCACCCATTGGGTTTCCATGGCTGAGTTTGAACCCTGTTCTCCAGAGTCATAATCCAACACCCAACCACTATGCCATGCTGGCTCTACCTATGAATTTACCTCTGGATATTTCAAGAGCTTTTGGTAGGAGAAACGTACTAAATTGCATGTTTTCTTTTTTGGGAAAACTTATTGTATTGATGGATTTAGGAGCAAAGGAAAATGCAATACATACACATAACCAGACTGTCTGACCACAAAATGGAATTTAGTGCCTTCTGGGTCCAATAAAATCAAGGGACTCAACCCCTATCCATCATGGTCCAGGACTTATTTCAAGGAGGTGGACCATGAAGAAGAGATGTAAGCGTGACATAAACTTCCTTCCATCTATTTAAAAGTCATATCACGGCACTGCTTGGAGGACGAAAGGAGAAGAATGAGAGAAGCTCTATCATAGCTTCAGTATTTGTGGGAATCACTCAGAGAACTCAGCTGAGAAAGTGGGTGCAGCTGAGGTCAGTTCCCCCATCACCCCCATAAAGACGCCACCAGGAAGTGAAAAAGAAATCCAAATTCTACCCATAAGAACAAGACGACTATAGAGGTAGAATTGTATCATACTTTCTTTTCTACACAGGGATGGCTGTCGAAGAAAGGGAGACTTGTTCTTCAAGCTAACAGCTGTGGGGAGGGGGGGACTGCAGCCAATTCCCAAAGGACAGCAGATGCAGGGTATCCCCCAAGCCATGAAACACTAAAAGAGCAACGAACAAAACTCCCAAGGAAACCCTAGTCCGGCTGCGGAGCCAAAAGGAAGCCTGTCTGGAGGAACCACCTGTCGGGCAGAGGGACTAAATGACTCAGGAGGCTTAAGGCTGGAGCCACGACAGGCATCAGACTAGACCAAGGGGTTTATGTGAGAGCTAGGTCAGGAATTTGACGGAAGGCAGAAAAAGAATCTGGCAGAATAAGAAGGGGAAAAAGCAGGAAAGACCTGCAATTTTTTAAAAAATAACCATGAAAGGGATGCCAACAGTGCAGGTAATATGCAAATCATTAAGGGAAGATTTAGGGGCAACTAGCCTAGGTAGCAGGAGCACAGCTAATCTAAAGAAACCATTTGTGCACAGTGAGCCCATGACTAGCCAACCCATAAGGTCTTGTCACAACTGAAAGGAAAGCTGAATATGCCAGTGCTCCGTGTTAACTTTTCCATGTGAAATAATTAGAATGTAGCATGGAGTCACAAAAAAGTAGAGTTATAGAGTGAGACAGCCAACAGAGAAGGATTAGTTGATTTACAGCCTGCCATATGGTAACCCCACTGGGAGGGAATGCATTCAGTGTAATGGAACTTGAGTGTCACAAAGCAGAATGCAGAACAGGAGTCTTCAACTGGGGGAAAAACATCCAAGGTAGAGCAAGCCCTGACAAGTCAATCTTCCTGAGATCAAAACACTTAGACACAACCAAGCATCACACTCATTCCCTGGCTTCAGAGGAGTACCCCCCCCCCCCTCAACTCAGCCAGCTTCTTGCCTTCAATCCCATAGCAACGCCACCCTCACCAGTTTCCTCCTCCATTTACCTGCAGTGGCATTTCCGCAGGGTGTCAAGCTGCACAACAAACAAGTCTCCTCTTGCAGCTTCAACAGCAGTAATGGAAAGCATAGAAATGCAACTTCCTCTTTGTTTGCATCTGGCCACTCTATGCTCTCAGGGTCAACATTCAAGCTTGTTAACTGCCCTCAAGTCACCTTTGACTTAAGCTGCCTCCACGAATGAAGACCGCCAAGTAACCCTTCAGCAACAGTCATGCTCAAATCTTGCAGACTCAGGGCCATTTCAAAAGATGGACTATATTGTGGAATGCTCAAAATAATTTTATAGGTAATTATAGGGGAAAGTTTAAAAAATATGGTTCCCCTGCCGACAGTATTACATTCTACACTAGGAATTTGCTTCGAAATATATATTTTTCCTTTTTTTTTTCTTCCTCGTCATTTTACTAAATTGCAGTACAAGGCCCACTTATTGAATACCAGGCACCTCTGGCTTTCTAAAGTATTCTTGAACAAAAACAGGAACAATTTTGCTTCATGGATGAACAACCTCTGTCTTGTATACCTCCAGGATCTATTGCTCTTTCTGCCTGACAAACTTAATGTCTTATATTGACTTACTGGAACCAGCTTTCATCCTGTAAGACTAGAGGAAGAATCATACAGCTTTCCAGACTGATGCCAGATTGCAGCTCCCCGAATTCTTCACCACTGTCTATGATTAAGGATGCTGGGATTCACAGTTCAGAGAACTGCATGATTCCCAGCCCTGCCTATGCTAAAGTTGGGTATATCTTACCTACATGCCAACCTACTTCCTTTTCTCTTTTTCCTCTCTCTTTAATTTTATTTCTATTCCTCTTTTCTCCCTGCATAGAAGTCAAGAAGGCTTATGTTGCTTTCTGTCACCCATAAAAGGTGTCACATAGCCAAGCACAAGGGAATAATAAAGGTAGGATTACAAGATAGATCCCAGCTTCTGAATCCAAGAAAAGTGTACTTGCACAAACATTCATGCAGAACCTCCAACTATAAAAAGATATGACTGCATGTACTGGATACTATGGAGGAAGCTGATGAAGAAAACTGATTTGGCCATATGCCAGTGAGCCACAGGCGCAAACTCTCTCCTAAAATGTAAAATGAAGATGGGAAGTTTCTTTATTAGTGGGATCACTTTTCCCTCCAGGCTCCAGCCTACAGTCATGAATCATCAGTAGCAAAAATTCCTTCTTAGCTGGATGTCTGGAAACCATCTGCCTTTCTACTTTTTCTAGCATTACAGGAATAAGATGCATATAAACCTTTTCCCCTTTGTGCCTATTGTGTGAGCATTGGGAGGGGGGGCAGAGTCTACAATACCAATGCCAACACACACACAACTGGCCAATGACTTTGAGTCACAGCTAGTTGCCCTGTCCCTCCACATACCATGTATGAGTTCAATGAATGTGACAGAGTGACAGAGATTTTGTCTCCCAACCCCCTTTTTGTCATTGAAGTTTTGGAAAGGAAGTTATTGATCTCCTAAAAGGTTGAACAAAAAGTACCTTAAAGGTGTGTTAAATCTTAGACATTGAAAGGCAGTGGCTGGTAACTTTCCCCTTGATTACTGTGTGTTTCCCTTTCTTCCACTGTGATGCACAGAAAAATGAATTTTGCATGGGGCTTCCTTTCCTCCTCCAATCATGTCTTCTTATTTCTGTGCCAATGTATGTTTATTAGAGGGAGGACTCAGGGCCCACAAGTTCCCACCATGTCAAATAAAGCAGAGAAAAGAAACAAGCCACATGTTTACATGCAGACAACTTTCATGCCTGCCTTCTTTTCTCTTTTTTCACTCAGGCTCCCTCGGTTTCCTTCCTCCCACCCATGATTTCCTGCTCTATAGTATACATCATGACTCCCCTTGGCAGTACCTTTTTCAAAACTAACCACCCCCAAAGTGTTGTAGTAGCCTAAATATACAAAGCTAAGTAGGGCCATTTGTAGTTAATACTTATAAGGGAGATCATAAATGAAAACCGAATGCTGTGTGCTGCATTTCAGAGGAAGGAATTGGCAAAACCACTGTTGAGTATTTTGTGCCTTAGAAAACCCTATAAAATTCTTGAGGTCAGGCAACGTGAAGGCACATAAACACACATACTGTTGTCTTTCCTGATAAGGGTATCATTCTAGGCTCAAATCACCATAGAAACTGTCCCTTTCCTGACTTCTCCAGCTCTGTATTGTTTGTGAGATGCAGCACATACAGCACTTCAAGCAGTGTCACACTATTGCAGTGTTACTCAAACTCTGCTCTTCCAGGTGTTTTGGACTTCAGCTTCCAGGAATCCCAGCCATCTTAGCAGCTCTTAGAAATTGTGGGAGCTGAAATCCAAAACACCTGGAGGAGCACAGTTTGAGAAACTCTGCACTATAGATTTGTATGATTTGTACTATACACATATTGGCAGCATTTGTTCTGATTCCTTTTCCAGGGCCCTTTCACACTACATTGTTTAGGGCACTATGACTCCACTAAAAGTCTGGGATTTACTATTTAGGGAGAACTGCAAATGCTAGAATTCCACAGGGCACAACCAAAGAAGTTAAAATGAAAGTATAATGGCATAACTGAAGTGAGAGAGAAAAAAACCCTGTTAACCCTCAAAATGGAATGCTTCACCACTTCAGCACATGCAGATAGTGATTCATCATGACTACCAGCAACTCAGATCCTAGATTCAGGTAAATGTGAAGCTCAGATGTTTAGCTCCATTGGCACCCTTTCCAATCTCTTTTGTTTCTGGCACCGTCAAAGAACTATTAAATGTTAGTAATGGTATAGTGATTTGACTACTGCACTATGACTCTGGAGACCAAGGTTCAAATCCCCACTGAGGCATGGAAAACCACTGAGTTACCTTGGGCAAACTATTCTCTGCCTCAGAGGAAGTCCAAGGCAAACCCTCTCTGAACGAGCCTTTCCATGAAAGCCCTGTGATACATTCATTTGAGGACTGCCACAAATTGGAAATTACTTGAAGGTACACAATGACAATAACAAAAACACTGGACATCCTTTTGCCAAAATCAACTTATTCTTCCACAGAAAGATTTTATGCTCCATGGGATGCATATTTCATGGTGCTTTATTTTAAATTAACAATCCCAAAATTTCTTTAGCTGAAATTAAATAGTTCCAACCTGAGTAGAGCCACTGAATTAACAGAATTTATGTAAGTATTAACTGGTCAGTGATTCAATGAGTTTACTACAATTAGAATTAACACTTGCATTTATGCCTTGGATCCTTTTTGAAAAGTTGGTGAAGGCTGAGTATCCTTTTTCCAGAATTCTGAAATCAAAAATACTCCAAAATCTAGAACTGTCCAAATGCATGGCTGAGATAGCAACACCTTCGCTTTCTGATGGTCGGGTATACACAAACTTTGTTTTATGTACATCATTATTAAAGTTTTGTGTTTAAAATTACACAGGCTATGTGTAGAAAGTGTGTATGAAACATACATTAACTCTCTGTTTGTTTATTATTATTATTATTATTGACACAACGACGTTGTATGACACAGCAAACAAGATAGATATGCTGGGTTTTGTTTCACAAAATCACAAGTCGAACACTTCCCAAGTGTCTAGGACTGTGTGATGTATTTTCGGATGATGCGTGCAGATCCCAGCAGGGTGGCTTTTTGCAGTTGGCAGATCGTAATTTTGTCAATGCCTATTGTTTCCAAATGCCGGCTGAGATCTTTCGGCACGGCACCCAGTGTGCCCATCACCACCGGGACCACCTGTACTGGTTTCTGCCAGAGTCTTTGCAGTTCAATCTTGAGGTCCTGATAGCGGCTGAGTTTTTCCTGTTGTTTTTCGTCAATGCGACTGTCACCTGGGATGGCGACATCAATGATCCAAACCTTTTTCTTTTCCACAACTGTGATGTCTGGTGTGTTGTGCTCCAGAACTTTGTCAGTCTGGATTCGGAAGTCCCACAGTATCTTTGCTTGCTCATTTTCCAATACTTTTGCAGGTTTGTGATCCCACCAGTTCTTTGCTGCTGGCAGGTGGTACTTGAGGCATAAGTTCCAATGAATCATTTGGGCCACATAGTTGTGCCTCTGTTTGTAGTCTGTCTGTGCAATTTTCTTACAGCAGCTGAGGATATGATCAATGGTTTCATCGGTTTCCTTGCACAGTCTGCATTTTGGGTCATCAGCTGATTTTTCGATCTTGGCCTTAATTGCATTTGTTCTGATGACTTGCTCCTGGGCTGCAAGGATCAGGCCTTCTGTCTCCTTCTTCAGGGTCCCATTCGTGAGCCAGAGCCAGGTCTTCTCCTTATCAGCTTTTCCTTCAATTTTGTCAAGGAACTTTCCATGCAATGTTTTGTTGTGCCAGTTGTCAGCTCTAGTTTGTAGTGTGGTTTTCTTGTACTGGTTTTTTGTCTGCTGTGCTTTGAGGAGTTTCTGATTTTTGACTTCAATCAAAGCAGGTTCTTCACTTTGCTTTACATATTCTGCCAGGGCATGTTCTTCTTCTTTGACTGCTTGTTTGACTTGTAAGAGTCCTCTGCCCCCTGATCTTCTAGGCAGATAGAGCCGGTCAACATCGCTGCGGGGGTGCAGGGAATGATGGATGGTCATGAGTTTTCTTGTTTTTCTGTCCAAATTGTCCAGTTCCATCTGTGTCCAGCTTATGATGCCAGCAGTATATCTTATGACAGGTATGGCCCAGGTGTTTATGGCCTTGATGGTGTTGCCTCCATTGAGCTTGCTTTTGAGAATTTTTCTGACCCTTTGTGTGTATTCTTTGCTGACCACAGTTTTCACATGTTCATGCTTGATGTTGTCCAGCTGTAATATGCCCAGATATTTATAGGCCTCTGGCTGGTGCCACCTTGACGTGGTGGGGGGGCTTACCTGCTCCAATGATGACTGAGGGCTGTGCTGGCGGTAGTGTAACTACCGGCAGGTCCAACCAAGCCAGAGAGGCCTCAGCTGAGGAGCAGAACTAAGAGCACCTAACCCATTAGCATTATGGAGAATCAAACCCAAACGAAGTCTATACTGGCTCGGTCGTCGCCCAGGATAAAAAGGACCGCGGTGGATGCTGCTGATTCTGGACATCCATCGACAAGTGGGCTACGGAATCATCAAAACCCAAATGAACAGTCACAGAAGCGGCAGAAATACACAATGCCAGAAAACCGCACAATTATTATTATTATTATTATTATTATTATTATTATTATTATTATTATTATATTTATACCCTGCTTTATTTCTCTTGGAGGAGACTCAAAGTGGCTATACATAAGAGCATCAGCATACAATTTAAAATATACAAATATGCAAATATTAAAACAGGACTAAATGTAAACAGCATTTAAAAAATCCCAGTTAAAAAGTTTAGACTTTGGTCCCGTCTCTGAGATGTCACTTATATGCAATCATACAAAAAATGATATCCAAAATTCAGAACGTTTTTGGTCTCAAACATTTTGGACAAAGGATGCTCAGCTTGTATTACTCTGTCCACTTTCCAGTCCCCAGGTATGGAAGCTACTATGGAGATAACTGATATATCTTTGTTAGAAGATCAGCAATTTCATGTTTTCTTTTTAAGACGCCATGGGTGAATACCATCAAGATCCGGAGTTTTATTACAGCCCCCAGTGGTGCAATGGGTTAAACCCTTGTGCTAGCAGGACTGCTGACTGAAAGGTTGTGGGTTCGAATCTGGGGAGCAGGCTGAACTCTCATGCAGGTCCATGAGAGAAGCCTCCCACAGGATGTTAAAACATCCGGGCGTCCCCTGGGCAACTTCCTCACATATGGCCAATTCTCTCACACCAGAAGTGACTTGCAGTTTCTCAAGTCGCTCCTGACACGGAAAAAAAAATACATTAATACATAGCCTCCTAAAATGGAGGCTATGGGGCTTTCAACTTAATTTCCAAACATTGTGAAAGCACTGAGTTTTGATCATTTGCAAGAAGAGCCTGTGCTCTTACTAGCAGCCTGCTGAGCAGAAAGGGGAGGGAGCAAGAAAGAAGACATTTCTCTAGCCCTCCCCATTGCTTCTTTTGAGAATTCTCCTGACAGATTACAGTTTCCACCTCCAATGTAAAACTTCATCTCCCCATCACGACTTGCCCTAGTACTTCAAATGATCTCCTTGAAAAAGTGAGTCTCTGGCAGAATTTATATGGTGTGCTCTGAATGCACAAAAGGCAGCTGCAAAAAATCCTATTCGGTTTCTCTCCAGCTTCAGCACTCCTTTAACTCAATGCCTTCCAATAATCTGACCATCTACTTCACCGTTTGCCTACTTTAGATGTAGTGGAGGATGCTATTTTTCTTATTGGTCTTTATAGTTTTGCAGTATGCTCCTGAAAAATGACCATACTGCATGGATTTCTTATACTTTCAGACAACGTTGGGGCTTCTTTTTATTCTTCCCATGTGGATTCGTTTTTCTAAAGGAAACCTTCCTGGCTCTTGCTTAATTCTGCTCATTCACCTTGCGGTCATCTCTTTAAATCTAGTATCTTTGCACCAGAAACAACTATATTCCCTTCTCTTACATCCATTGTAGCTATGTAGTCCTTTCAAACTAAACATTCAAGTTCTCTCGTTTTGTTCAAAGACTATGAGCATTGAACTACTGACACAGTGTTCTCAAAAGGACTTTGAAGTCCGCACCTTCTCCTACAGAACTTCTGCCAACTTCCATATCTTTAATGCATCACAAAATCAAGACTCTTCTTCCTTTCATCTCATCCACACATTGACATCTGAATAAAATCCCACATTATCTGCTTTGAACTGGAATATATGGCAGTGTGGATTCCGATAACCCAGTTCAAAGCAGATATCGTGGGATTTTCTGCCTTGATATCCTGGGTTATATGACTGTGTGGAAGGGCCCTGAGATCCTTCCTATTGTGTGTCAGGGGAATAGATAGCATTTTTCAAAAAAGAAAAAAGAAAAATTGGAAGTCCTGGTTCTCTCCATCATCTGATACAACCATGCACCCAGCAGAACCCCATACCAATTGAAGGATTCTTTGTATAACCAATTGAAGGATTCTTTTCCAATGGTAAAAGCTACCAGTCATATGCAAAGAAACATGCTGCGTATTGCAAAAACAATGAGGAAACATTCATGCTGAGCTTATACTTGTTAAAAATGTGAAACCTAACATTACTTTCACAGCATTTAATTAATATAACAAACACAGTAATTTTGCGTAATCATAAGATTTGTGACTAACGCACAATCTACTAAGTTTAGGACAAAATGAAATACTACTGCAGGCAAATGGGTACTGTGTGTATATTGTATACATGTCTTCAAGTTAGCTGTTGTCTCGTGGTGAAAATCTCATAGGAGTCTCTTGGACAAAGACGATTCAAAGGCGGTTTTGCCAGTTCCTACCTCTGAAAATACAGTCAAGAACACCTGACATTTCTTGGGGTCTCACATGCAAGTACTAATCAAGACCAAGAGATACATTAACCCCAGATTTCAAATAGGATTATATAAACTGGGAACAAGGAGAGAAACAGGGATGCAGTGGTTTGGAAGGAATGACATCCAGATTCACATGAATGAATGAATGAATGAATGAATGAATGAATGAATGAATGAACTGCAGCGATATGACACAAACACAATGGTATGGACTATATTGTAAGTGTCCCCATCTTAACCAGGTAAGTTTGTCTAAACAATATGAGCCTAGGAACCAGAATAATATCAGGCTGTGGCGCAGGCTGGAAAGCAAGCCAGCTGCAACAAATCAACAAATCACTCTGACCAAGAGATCATGAGTTCGAGGCCAGCCCGGTGCCTGCGTCTTGTCTCTGTCTCTGTTCTATGTCATGGCATTGAATGTTTGCCTTTATGTGTGCAATGTGATCTGCCCTTAGTCCCCTTCGGGGTGAGAAGGGCAGAATATAAATGCTGTAAATAAATAAATAAAAATAATAATATCACAGTAGGAAGTACAATTAAATGTCTTGAATACAGAAATAAATAAGTAATTTCCTTTAAGGGTAAAGACTTCGTCCTCTGGCAAATTCCTGCCACACAGAGATATGCTGTACAATAGAAAACATTTACAAAACAAGGGCAGGGGATCAAGTTTCAGTTTTTCCAGCCTGAAATCCTCAGGGACAGCAGCTTTAATGAAAATGAAAGGCAAATGAAGCAAAATTTGGTGGCAGCTGTCTCTTCTGCACATAAACATACAGAATAGCAGTGAAGATACTTACCTGTTGCTATGCCAAGTGTTGGAGGGGGGAGTAGTGTTCTTGGGTATCTTTCACCTCATGTCTTAAGATACTATAAAGCTCAACTAAAGTTAAAGGTAAAAGTTTTCCCCAGACATTAAATCTTGTTGTGTCCGACTCTGGGGCTTGGTGCTCATCTCCATTTCTAAACCAAAGAGCCGCCATTGTCCATTGACATCTCTAAGGTCACGTGGCTGGCATGACTGCATGGAGTGCTGTTACCTTCCCACTGGAGTGGTACCTATTGATCTACTCACATATGCATGTTTTCGAACTGCTAGGTTGGCAGAAGCTGGGGCTAACAGTGGGAGCTCACCCCGCTCCCTAAATTCAAACCACCGACCTTTTCAGTCAGCAAGTTCAGCAGCTCAGCAGTTTAACTCTGTGCTATTGGGGGCTAACTAGGCACCCTAATTTTGTGTCCTTTTTGTTGTTGTTGTTGTTACTGATGCTGCTGTTGTTGTTGTGTTCCTTCAAGTCATTTTCTGATTTAGAGTGAACTATTACTGGGTTTTCTGAGGCTGAAAGTGTGACTTGCCTATGGTGACCCAGTGGCTTTGCATGCGCAAGTGAGTAATCACACCCTGTTCTCCAGAGATGTAGTCCAGTGTTCAAACCAGTATGCAACACTGGCTCCTGGGAAACAAATAAGACCCCTGATGTGGTTAGATTGCAACTCTCATCAGCCCTGGATGACTCCTGTTAACACAATTAATTGTGATCAATGCTGAGAGTTACAGTCCATCGTCTGAAAGCCTGTCCAATTCCCATTTTTCATGTATTAAACGCAATAAACAAAGGGTGCATTTACACTATAGAATTAATACTGCTTGACACCACTTTAACTGCCATGGCCCAATGTTATGGGGCTATAATTTGGCCTTCTCTGTGAAATAGTCCTAGTGTGTGGGCAAACTACAAATCCCAGTATGCTGTAGCAATGAGCCTTGGCAGTTAAGTGGTGTCAAACTACATTAATTCTGTGGTGTGGATGCACCCCATTTTTTCTTTATGCTTCCTGTCAATCTGTGATGTGAAATTCCTCACCCAGAACAATTTTGCAGCTGGAAGTGGGGTGGCTAGAGAAGGTCTCCATGGTGACCTGCTTCTGTTTATATCCAGCTTTGATTTGAGAGGCTCCCCGACTGGTGTGCAAGCATTTGTCCAGGAGCAGATGTTATTTAAAACAGGGAGCTGGGTCAAAAACGGTCATTTATTGATAATCACATGAGACAGGAGAACAATGATCAGCTAAAGGCAGCATCTGCTATTGGTGTCCCCTTCCACACAGGCTGCTGATCGGAAAAAGCAGGCAGAGATATTAAGAAATCCCTGTTATATGTCGCCACTTTGGAAAAAAGACTGCAAGGCAGAATAAAACTAAGTAAAGTGTGGAGACAGTAAGCCATGCATCAAACAAGCACTTTAGGTGGATTTGATGCAGCAATAAGTTCAGCTCAAATTGAAGCTAGTGCTTCTTCGCAAGATACATAATTGGCTTATGGAATTCATTGCCACAAAATGCTTAGATTGCTTTTTGAAAGGATTAAGTAAGGTTATGGAGGTTGGATCTGCCAATCGTTATTAAATGGAATAGCAAAGTTTAGAACTTCAATGTTCAGAAACAGTAAACCCCTTTCTGAGATCTTTCCAGCTTTATCCAGCTGCTGTAAAACCAGGATCCTATCTTTGCAAAAGACAGACAATTAGTGATGACTTGAGCAAAACAATTTTTATTGGGAGACAGTTGCAAAACTGAGCATAAATTAGTGCTAAGAACAAATCCCTTTGCCAACCCACTATTGTCTTTCTCCTGCTATTATAGGCGCTCTTTTGCAATACAATGAGAACTGGGGTGAGATGAGATTCATTTTAATTCCATCCCTTTAGATAACACAGAAGGAATAATTAGATAGGGTGGAGGTGTAAAAGAGAATATTTGGCTCTGTGAAAACTGAGAAGCTGCTTGCGAACATCCGCTTTGATCACTGAAAAGACCAAACATGCTCTTTTCACAAGGCTGATAGAAGCTGGGTAACATCCCATAGAAAAACCATCTCATTACAAGGAGGATTTGAAGGATTTGTGGGCTTACCATCTCAGCCACCCTCTTCCTGTTATTGTTTCCCTGCCGCACATCACAGCTTGACTGGATGGGGAGGAAAACAGTGAGTCGACACAAACTTTGTGCCATCGTGATGTGTCACATTCCTTCTGCAAACAGACCTGGAGCAGGATGAAGCATTTGTCTTGATACAGAAATGGCGGGTATGAGACATCTCAGTACTTGCACAGCCCCTGCAATGTCTTTATTGAGCTGGCATCGTATCTGCATGCATTAGGAATATGCAGCACAGCACAGGTGGTACAAACGTGCTGGATGCTCCTCCAAGCTGTAGGTTTGAAAAATCGGGAAGACACAATCTCAGTGTCTAGGGACATGGCCAGGACTTCACACAAAGCTCTTTTGTCCTATCTCCCCAGGATTATTTCTCCAAAAGGACCCAATCTTGGTGCTTGCCTTCTAGGAAATGAATTATATACCCAGAAGCAATGGTGCCATGTCAGTGAGACAGTAAATCTACTCCTGGTTATAGTCTAAAATTTAAAGAGGCAGAAGAGCCGAACTTTATCATGCGCAAAAATGCCCAGCTCCTTGCAAAGCTCACACTATAACTTGGAAGTGTCACTAACATGGGAGCCATAAGCAACCACTGACTATGCCCCAGCACCCTGGATAGTTCCATTAAAAGTAAAGGTAAAGCTTTTCCCTTACATAAAGTCTAGTCGTGTCCGACTCTGGGGGTTGGTGCAGAGGGGTACTTATTGATCTACTCATATTTGCATGTTTTCAAACTGCTAGGTTGGTGGATGCTGGGGCTAACAGCAGGAGCTCCCCCTGCTCCCCAGATTCAAACTGCTGACCTTTCAGTCAACAAGTTCATCAGCTCAGCAGTTGAATCCGCTGCACCACTGGGGTCTCCATTAAAGTTCACACTATAACCTAAAATGGAGCCACTAACCTATCGGCCATGAGCGGCCACTGCCTGCAACCCTTTTCTGTCTCTCCTTCCCCCTTCTTTTTGGCTGCCAGTATTTTATTTATCAGTAGAACACTCTGAATGCAGGATTAGGAAGCCCAGCAGAGCAATCACTTCTAATTAGAACTGCAGAAAACATAGGCAAGAGGTCAGCATTCCTCTGGCACAGACCAAGCAGGGAAAGAGGCAGGCACCCCACGGAGATGCTAGCACACCCACATTCTCAGGAGTCCTGTATATTATCTGGGCTAGTGGCAAAAAAGGAGGAGGCAAATGTTAGTCTAATGAGCCATGATGTAGCTAAAGTTAGGCTGGGTGAATGGGGGTGAACAAAACTGCAAGCCAGCAGATCACTAGCATTATCTATTTTTTCAGACAGACTCACACACATAGATGCTTTTCTAAGAGTATAATTCAACCTCTGTCCACCTGTGTCAGAAACTGTTATCATGTGGTGCTCTGGTTTTTCCACCGCAAGGGATACAAATCACATTCTTCTGTCTGTTTTTAAGTAGGATTTCCATGCATGGGGACCTGGGTTAGGGTGAGGCTTGCAAGACACAGTAGAGATCCTGCTTCCATGCAGGGAAGTAGTGCCGCCAACATGGTCATAGAGACAACATAGAGAGGGCTATGTTGTCTTTTGAATGTGTCCTTTGCTTCTGGTGCCAAGGAACACCCTGAAAGTCAAGGGCAATGCAAAGCCCTCAGTTTCAAAAGGCAGGATGACAGTAGAAAAAATGTTGGATAGGAGTCCTCAAACAAAATAATTTGGGGGAAAAGACAATGCCAACATTGGCTTCTCTCAAGCTCCGAACAAGAGCCTTTTCAAAGTTGTGTTACCAATGGTTTTCTGCCAAGGCACTGTGGGAAGAGTTTGTGCTGAGAAAATATACTACATGCTTCTGGCAAGGCAAAACAAGGCAAGTTCTCCACCTAAGCTATTTCTTCCTTGCATGCAAGCTCATCCAGGACATGTTGATATTATTGCATATTCCTGCGTGGCAGGGGATCAGACTGGATGGCTTTTGTGGTCTCTTCCAATTCTGTAATTCTAATACAATGTGAATGGCATATACTGGTTTTTAAAGACAATTTGTTTATTGCATCATTGATAACTGGGAGAAAATTTGCCCAGTCATCAGTTATAGAATGTCATAAAACCATGAAAAACTATTTCAGTGTTGACATGATGCCTATTTATCCTCAACATCATACAGCACCATTCCTTAGTTCTGTGTGACGAAAAGATAGATTATACTGTGGGGTCTGGGGTATGGATATACTTACAGCTCCCCCTTGGAGTATCGATATAATTATTTAAAAATTTCATACCAATAATTAAGTGAAATGTCCTTAAAAAGCCTGATTTTATAGAGTTTGCAGCCATCCCAGTTTGATGGAGTTGAACAGAGCAACCAATACAGAATTAGTCAAGCAAAACCCATCTAGTGCCACTTAGAGCATTATCGTGCTTATGGCTCCAGGCTCTGGGACACCCTTTGCAGAGAGGTTAGGCTGGCATCCTTCTTGCTTTCTCGCTGCAGGAGCTGAAGACTGTTTTTGCTTCAGCAGGCCTTTGAAGACTGGTTGCTTAGGGGAATGGATCTTGCATAATGTGCTGCATTGTCTATTTGTTGTTTTGTTTTGAATAGTATATGTTTGAACAGGATTTAACTTTTTGATTGTTTAATTACATTTTTAGATTTTATAGCCTATGTTTGTTTTGGTGGCTGTAAGTCTCCTTGAGTCCCAAAATGGAGAAACAGTGCAATATAAATATAACAACAAGAAACAGCAAGAATGCTAATATTTACTTATTTATTTACATCACTTTTACCCCGCCTTTCTCTCCAAGGAGACTCAAAGCGGCTTACAGTAATATGTATCAGTCAATCTAGACCAGTATCTCGTTTTCTACAATGGCCAACTGGATACCTATCAAAATCCCACAAATAGGACATGAGTCATAAACCGCCTGACCCTTCCCACATTATTAATTCATAACACCTAGTTTTCAAGAAGTCACACTGTGTCCTTAAGATCCTAGGTAGCCATTACAATGGGCAGCCGCTGAATCACAGCAGTACACACACAAAGGTATTTGGAAGGGAGGAAAGGGAAGAAAAAATCCTTCTTTCCATCTGTGGGAAGGTTTTACCTCTAGTTTGCATTCAAGTGGGTGTAACTGAGGATGTAGACACAATCACACACCCAACAGGAACTCAGCTGAAGAGCTTTCAGTGCTACTTCTTGATCATAGTGATAGGTTTAAACACAATCTTGAACACATGTTGCTTTGTCTTCAGTTTTCAATATAGCCAGCCTAATGGCATCTACATTCTTAATTTTCAGCTGCTGAGAACTATACTTAAAAGGCTTTCAGAAGAATGTTTCAAGAATATAAGAGCCATCCCTGCTCCACACACTCAAGATCAGATAAGCCAGGGTGATATAGTGACTGGTTTGAGTGCTGTATTACAACTTTGGAAACCAGGGTTCAAATCCCCACAGAGCCATGAAACCCACTGGATGACCCTGGGCAAGTCATACTCCCTGACCCTCAGAGGAAGGCAATGGCAAACTTGAATAAATCTTCTCAAGCAGAAAACTTGCCTTAAATTTTCCATAAGTCAAAGATAATTTGAAGGCAAGCACCAAAAACCAGGATAAGACCAAAAAGAACCCACAAGCCAATCAAGCATACAGTGACCAACATGACATCTCCTGGAAGGCCCACCTGGGGGACATAACTATCCTGCTGATATTTCTGAACATACAGGTATTCAGAGACGTGCTGGCCTTGATACTGGAAGTAATACACAGTCATCATGACAGAAGAAAATAAAGCATAACTTGTATAGAGTGATCATTATACATGGAAATGTACAGGAGATGACATCATTGTTAAGGCAATGCATTTATAATCCTCTGTTGTTTTCCCTCCTCTTCTTCCATCTTACTTCTTATGACAGAAAATCTTTTAAGGATAGAAAGACAAAGAAACTGCACAGTGTTTTTTGACTAGCAGAGCTGCCTGAAAGCAACCTTGCAGTGGTCCTACCCAAAGTGGTAGCCCATAGACTGGTGTTGATCCATGAGCCACTGGCTACAGGTCACTGGTGAGTTTCCAAAACAGAGAGAACCAACTGTAGCCAATGGCCACAAGTAGGGTATTGGTTCCTGGCAAACTGGGAGGGGGGAAGGGAACAGGAATTCCAGTCCTCCACATCAGATAGTTTGGGAAGCACTGCTTTACAGCATTGCCTACACACAGAGATATTCCCAATTAATCACACACAAAACGGTAAGCTTAATCTACAGCAGTGGTTCTCAACCTGTGGGTCCCCAGGTGCTTTGGCCTACAACTCCCAGAAATCCCAGCCAGTTTACCAGCTGTTAGGATTTCTGGGAGTTGAAGGCCAAAACATCTGGGGACCCAGATGAACTGAACCATTGAACTACAGGGTATACTGTACTTGAGAAAATGCATTATGGCCACCTCCATTCATGACCTCAGCCAAAAAAAGGTCCATGTCTCCAGAAGATGCAGGAAACTTAGTTCATGTCTTTGAACTGCCACAAGATTCACTGGTTACTAATTAGCAAAGAATGTAGTTACCTCCAGACTGTGTCTGCCACCTCTCATCACCATAAAATTATTTAGGAGCCATTATATGAATGAGAACTCCAGGGATTTCCAAGGACTATAATCAATCCTGTGAATGGCAGATGGAGGATCTCATTATGGAAAGCTAAACATATCATAATGGAAGAAACTATTGCCTTTCCTGAAATGGAATTGGACAAACCAACCCCCTGAATATTTTAAACCAATGGTGTTATATCACTCAGCACAATGATATTAAATTCTGAAAGAGTAGCTAGGTTAATCTAGTGATTTAAAAAAGATGTCAACAATGTGAAAAATCATATTTTTTCATATAATCTTGTCTTGGATTTAAGTCCTGTAAGAGAGGCTCTTCTCTTTAGCCCCCTCCTTTCAAAGTTAAATATGGTGAGACTGTGGGATGGCCTTCTTGCTGGTTGCTCTTAGATCATTAAACTTTCTTCAAAGGGACATTAGGCTACTTTCCTCCCTATAGACCTTCTATCAGCTGTGTTTTCAAATGGCTGCACTAAACTATAGTATTTTAATTTTAATTAGTGTAGAATTTGAAAGTACTGTAGTTAAATTTAGTTTGTGATAATCAATTTAATTTACATTTTATATACATTTTATAGTATTCCTTTGAAAAACTATTTTGAAAGCCACCTCACATTCGGGGGGGGGGGGGGGGAGAGGGGACAGAACATAAAATAAATGCAGTTCTGAATCCATTTAATTGAGATTGAGACATACTTCTGAACAAATAAGAATAAGCTACCCATCAAGTGGAAATACAATAACATTACTTATTTCTAATTTCATAATTGGAAAACAATGTTAATTAGAAAGTTAACTAAATATTTTACCCATTTTATGTTTACAGGAGGAATCCCATCACCTAGGCACATTTGTTTCTGCTTCCCATGGTCAGGGGCAAGGAGTGACAGAAGCCCAGATTGAGCAGTCAGATCTAACTGAAGAGGATATGAAACATAAATGAGAGTATTGCCAACACACATCTTTCCTTCCACAATTAAACTAGAAAGCCCCTGGTTAGCTATATAAAGGTAAAGATAAAGGTTTTCCCCTGACAAGTCCAGTCGTGACCGACCCTGGGGGTTGGTGCGCATCTAGGCCGAAGAGCCGGCATTGTCCGTAGACACCTTCAAGGTCATGTGGCCGGCATGACTGCATGGAGCGCCATTACCTTCCTACCGGAGCGGTACCTATTGTTCTACTCACATTTGCATGTTTTCGAACTGCTAGGTTGGCAGGAGCTGGGGCTAACAGCGGGCGCTCATTCCGCTCCCAGGATCTGAACCTGGCACCTTTTGGTCCGCAAGTTCAGCAGCTCAGCACTTTAACACACTGTGCCGCCAGGGGTTAGCTATGTATAGAGAGCATAATAGCAAAATATGAAGAACAAAACTTATGAGAAAAGCTTGAAGGGGTTGGGCTAACCTGATGGAGATAAGATCTCACCTGGGATGCTGGGTCTGGTTCTGGGCACCACAATCCAAGAGGATATTAACAGTGTGTCCAAAGAAAAGTGACCAAAATGATAAAAGATCTGGAAGCCAAGCTCTATGCGAGGTGGCTAAAGGAACTGGCTATGTTTAGCTTGGAGAAGAGGAGGTTAAGAGGGGACACGATAGCATGTTTGAATATTTGAAAGGATGTCATATGGAGTAGGGAGCAAGCTTGTTTTCTGCTGCTCCAAAGACTAGGACCCAGGGCAATGTATTCAAACTACAAAAGAGATTCCACTTAAACATTAGGAAGAACTTCTTGATAGAAAGCGTTGTTCAGCTGTCTCAGAGCATGGTGGAGTCTCTTTTCTCTGGAGGCTTTTAAGCAGAGGCTGGATGTCTACCCGTCAGGGGTGCTTTGATTGTGTGTTGCTGTGTGGCAGGATGGGGTTGGACTAGATGACTCTGGTGGTCTTTTCTAGTTCTATAATTCTATTATTTTAGATGGCTGAGGGGTGGTATGACTGACCTCTTTAAATCTTTCAAAGCAGGATCAGGTCTACATGAGATTTTAGTTGAACATTAGAAGGAACTTCCTGACAGTAAGAACAGTTGCTTATAGAGCTGGTATGGTCTCCTTTTCTAGATGTCTTCAAAAGAGCCTGGACAGCTACCTGCTGGGGATGCTCTAGTGTGCATCAAACAGGAGATTGGGCTTGTTGGCCCATGAGGCCAATTCCAACTCCATGAATCTATGATTTTACTATTTCCTGTTTAATCCAGTCCTGGAAAACAGGACCCCTTTCTTCAAAATAATTCCAGGTTGTTTTTTTTAAACATCCTGATTTTTCTTAAGTAGATAATCACAGTTTTCAAACTCAGAAGAAAATGAGAAACAATGACTTTCTGGTTTGATTGCTCATGATGTAAAGGGGATGCATGAGTAAGCAAAGCATTGATTTATATAACTCATCTTGTTTATTTAAAATATAATAAGTATCCCGCCTGAAGGCTTCAAGCACACATAACCATAGGGCTTGTAATCCCAAGTCATATCCCAGCAAGAATCCACCTACTCACTTTAGCCTTGAAGCTCTCATGGGAACAGGTGACTGAAGAAAGGAAACAGAAGCCATTTCCTTCACTCTGACCAATCCTGCTATCCTGTTTCTTCTGTTTCTTTTCCATTCATCATATACCTTCTTGTGAAGTCTAAGGAAGCTTGGAAACAAAGTGTGTTCAGCATGTTTTGAAGTCAGAGTAAGATAAATGAGATGGGAAGACCTTTACAGTTGTGGACTACTGTATAAAGAGATCCACAAGTAACTAATTTAACATTTTTGTGGCATTAGAAAGTGTTTTTTTATATATATTTTCTGCATATTAAAAACACATTGGAGGTTTTAAATCTTGTTTTAGTTCAGTTAATTTTTTTAATTAGTTTCTGCTCTCCATTACACTTTGTTTGCTAATGATTCCCACTGTTGCATTTTAATGTATTATTGATGAATTTTATTTAATCCTTTGTTCTGATTTGCTTTTTAACTTTTTGTCAAAAGGTGACCTACGACAATATAAATTAGTAATCAAATCAAATAATAGACCATCAGAACAGGAGAAAGAGAATGTGTGAATGTGAGTGTAGGAGGAAGAGAGAAAGTGAATATGATGATTTATAAGCAGGAAGTACTTTTGAACTTTTGTAGGTCTCTACTTATATCTTCTTGTTTTAAAAAATCACAGGATTTCTACTTACTGTTTCCCAATGACTGGAAAATACTCTGAATTGCCTAATTAATTTACCCATCATTTTCAGCCTTTAAAGCCTTGGTGACTTTTATGGAAAGGAAGTATTTGTTTCATGTTTTACTAAACCCAGCCATCACCTGCTGTTATTTGCAGGAGGTCAAACAGAGATGACATACCTTTTATATTTGTGAAATATCAAAGGAACTTTGAAAGCTTCAGCACTTTTTTCTCATCCTTTATAGAAGAACCCCTTTTGATGAAAGATGCTACAACTTCTTTAAAGGCTTTGTCACAGTAGCCCAAGAACTGGAAGAGCTTAAGTTTTCCACAATGTCAAGTTAGAAACCTTCCTAAGCTCATAGTCAGAGGATGTATTTACAGCTACAAGGTCAAGAAGCTATGCACTCCAGCACAAAACTCACAAACTATTAATTATTTTTGTGGCCCTTTTAACATGGTTCTCCATTTCATTCTGTCCACAGTCCCACAATAAAAGGCCTTAAGAGCCCCATTTCACAAATGGAGAATTGAAACTACAGAGATGGTATGTGGATGGTATGGCCAAGAGGTGGAAGGCCAAACCAATACAGCTTTGGAGTTTGTGTTTCATGCCTAGAGTGACATATCAATGTATAGCTGGCTCACCATCTACTCTAAAACAAAATAGGCTATATTAAAGACAACATGCAGATCATAGTGGAAGTCAATTCACCCACTTCCCTGGATACTGCTGGATTGCGGGTCCCAGCAGCCCCAGCCAGCATAGTCAATGGAAAGGAATGCTGGAATCTGTAACCTCTGAAGGGTGGCACTCTACCATCTTTGATGCAGTTGGACTCAACAAAGCCAAACTACAAATTACTCTTTTCTTTAATGACAGTTTTAGAGAGGGCTCCTTGTTATGGGAATCACTATAAGGGTATGGAGCACTGGGAGGGAAGGCTTAACCCTTCATCCAACCCCCCCTTGAGTCTCCTAAACAATGTTCTCCACTTCATCCATGGTTTTTTGGGCTTAGTCCAAAAATAAAATAAAATCACATTTTGCAACAATCTATCACACAGAATAAATAGGTTACATGGAACGAGAGTGCTGGGGAAGAGGCAAAGGGGAAGAGGCAGAGTCTGTTCTCCCTAAGAATTCGGAACCACAAAGAGCTAAAGGTTAACTGTGTTCTCTGACAAAATGTATAGATATATCACTCATTTCTTAGGAAAGTGAGAGAGAAAAAGCAATGCAGACCTGGTTTTAACAACAACAACAACAACAACAACAACAACAACAACAACAACAACTTTATTTTTGTATCTCGCCTCCATCTCTCTGAAGGGACTCAGGGCGACTAACATGGGGCCAAGCCCAAACAATTACAATGAAACAAAATAAAATGCATACAAAACTAACATAGTAAAGCAATAAAATAGTAACAGTAGCATAATAAACTTAGTATGGTTTTGTTTTGTTTTTAAAAAAATCTGAAAACTCTTTGCTTGTATGTTTATCTTCTGTAAATTTCTTACTGCTGAGAGCAACCAAAAGAGATTTCAAAAACAAAAAAGCTGCACTTCAAGATATGGTTGTAAGTGGGAGTCTTGGTTTTCAAACCTTGGTGAAAGGAACTGCACAGAAAGACATAGCACCCTGTACTAATGCTATCTCACATACATAATATCCATCATCAGGAGTGAGCATTTTGATTAGGTAGCATATTAATTAATATCAGTTTACCTATAAGCACATCTAGAGTTTTTTATTTGGTCCAGAAAGTATGCACAAGGCACTTCTGAAAGTCTGGGACTAAAAACAGGCATTTCCCAAATATTAATGATGGTCTCAGTTCAGAAACCTGATTTCTCTCGGACACTGGACCCATTACACCATGCACTGCAGTACTACTAAAAGTGGAGGTATGTGGGCCACTATCAGTCCATGAACCACGGCTGTTGGTTCACAGTAAATTTCCAGGAAATAACACAACAATTTATAGAATCATAGAGTTGGAAGAGACCTCGTGAGCCATCCAGTCCAACTCCCTGCCAAGAAGCAGGAAAACTGAATTCAAAGCACCCCCGATAGATGGCCATCCAGCCTCTGCTTAAAAACCTCCAAAGAAGGAGCCTCCACCACACTCCAGGGCAGAGAGTTCCGCTGCTGAACAGTTCTCACAGTGAGGAAGTTCTTCCTCATGTTCAGGCGGAATTTCCTTTCCTGTAGTTTAAAGTCATTGTTCTGCATCCTAGTCTCCAGAGAAGCAGAAAACAAGCTTGCACCCTCCTTCCTATGACTTCTCCTCACATATTTATACATGGCTATCATATTTCCTCGCAGCCTTCTCTTCTGCGGGCTAAACATACCCAGTCCTCTAAGTCGCTCCTCATAGAGCTTGTTCTCCAGACCCTTGATCATTTTAGTTGCCCTCCTCTGGACACATTCCAGCTTGTCAACATCTCCCTTCAATTGTGGTGCCCAGAATTGGACACAGGATTCCAGGTGTGGTCTGACCAAGGCAGAATAGAGGGGTAGCAAGACTTCCCTGGATCTAGACACTGTACTCTTGTTTATGCAGGCCAAAATACCATTGGCTTTTTTTGCCGCCACATGTTACTGTTGGCTCATGTTTAACTTGTTGTCCATGAGGACTCCAAGATCTTTTTCACACGTACTGCTCTCGAGCCAGGCATCTCCTGTTCTGCCTAAGTGGACTATCTTGCATTTGTCTCTGTTCAATTTCATTTTGTAAGTTTCGGCCCATCTCTCTAATCTGTTAAGATTGTTCGGAATTCTGTTCCTGTCTTCTGGAGTATTGGTTATCCCAATTTGGTGTTGTCTGCAAACTTAATGATCATGACTTCTAACCCTTCATCTAAGTCATTAATAAAGATGTTGAACAGAACCGGGCCCAGGACAGAACCCTGCAGCACTCCACTTGTCACTTCTTTCCAGGATGAAGAAGACGCATTGGTGAACATCCTCTGGGTTCGTTCACTTATCATAGCCAATGGTCACAAATATGGTGCCAATCCCTAGAACAATGGGATGCCAATCTCCTGCATTACATAGTTTAAGAAGCACTGATCTATTAGGCCACGGTGACTTATACCTATGCCTTCCAGAAGTACACCTGGATGCAATTTATAAGCAGAAGGACAATTACTTTAATCCCATCACTGCCCAAATGACCAGTTGGCCTTCATTCTTTCAGGTCCATTGCTATCAAATGATTTTTTGAAATGACCTGTTCCATTTTCACAATGTTTACTGGGATTACTATCTGACATAGTATTTACAAAAAAAAAAAAAAAGAATCCCCTTCCACCATCCTTTTTTTGGAAGGGAGTCTCCATCTTTAAATATCCTCAATACGATTATATATAAAATTAGAAGCACAGCCTTCCTATCTATTCTAATTATAATTACTTCTGTACTTAATCGGCTTTAATTAATACACCAGCCCCTTTTCAAATTTACAAGATTAGACTCCTTAGAGCTAGCATCTAATCTGGTATCAGTCCTTTCCAACACCATATTTTCTGGTGATGGAAAGTTTATGACGTGCAGTCAAAGCAACCAGAGGGCGAAAACTGAGACAGAGGAGACGGAGAAGGTTATGAGTTCATTTAAATGAAGATTCTCGGAGCTGTACAGAGCGATTCTGGATATTGTCCCTGGAGGGAAATATAGCAGTATGCAGGAATCTGCAGAAAGCATGCCAACACCGAGGTTATTTTCAGAGTTCTCTAGGCTTTGTACATTCTGTGACAAAATGGTTAAAAATACAAATATTGAAATATATGATTCAGTATGAAACAACTGGTCTCACCAAAGAACATTTCTTATCCATGCCGATATCCAATTATATCAAATGTTAAGTCTTATCCTCATCCCTCAACCCAATATTTTAAATTAACTTAGTTATTTACTAATCTTTCTTGCAAAGAAGGGCTAGCTGACTCACCACAACTCTCAGTAATTGAAATCTTTGCTGCCGTTAGCAAATTCCACACAAGTCCATGATGTTCTTCAAAACTGTACCACACAAAAGCTCATGGTACAGAGGAATCCATGGACTCGTTTTCCTTTCTAATTCTGGAACAGATTTTGGCATATTGGGGAAATTGGGAGCAGAAAAAGTAAACTATTGTGATTATATCTGTACAGTGGGTCCTCCATATCCATTGATTTCACAACCATAGACTGGTTTTTTTATTTAAAAAAATCCAAAAAGCAAACCTCAATGTTGCTATTTTATATAAGGGATACCATTTCTGTGCACCACTGCATATAATGGAACTTAAGCATCCACGAATGTTGGTGTTCATGGAGATCCCGGAACCAAACCCCAGTGATTATCAAGGGCCCCTGTACATGTTTTATATATGCATGTTCAAGACATAAAATATCACATTTGTTTTTTCCAAAGGCATGTAGTGTTGATATATGCCACACTAGATGTCCAGTTCGCTATAGCTCACTGCAGGTTACAGTCATGTGGCAAATCATCAGTTTCCCTCAAAGGTGTTCAATTAAGCAGACATACAATTGTGACAATGCTGAAGCTGGGCTAACACTTGAGTTAGGATCTTCTGTAGACTGAAATTCCACTCCATCCAAAGAACGTCTAAACTACTCATCCACCCACCTGTTTCCTCCCCATAGAGACACAACCTTATCACACAAGGAAATGTGCTGGACAACTTTCAATCCAAGCCACTTGAAATGGCATGGCTTAAAGCCATGTATTGTCTTCCAAACTGTGGGCTCTGGATATTGTGGACCTCAGCTCCACAAATCCCTGATCATTGGTCAAGTAAGCCAATGGGAGTTAAGTGGACAACACTTGGAGGATTAAAGCTTAGCAATCACTGACATCTCATGACGCTGTTTGTTTACTAAAGAAAAGAAGTGTGGTGAGACAGCATTGGAAGAAAAACAATTTCCTTCACATGAAGATACCCTCCAGTTAAGGAACCACCAGAAAGGAGGTGTCAAGAAAGGGTGCAAGTTCACCTTTAGAAGAGCAAATGGAAACTTTCAGAGCCAATCTATGGTCAAATGTGCTTGAACAGAAGGCAAACTAGTTTCATTCAGCTGACTACCCAAACTCCTGTAAGAGGAGGAAAAGCTGAAGGAAGCCAAAGCCAATCCCTTAGAGGGGGAGAGAAGCCCTCTACTCCAAAGGAGAGTGCTGGAAACAAAGAGTGCATCTACACCACTGGTTCCCAAGCTTTCTTTTTGACCAGGAACCACTCTCCAACATAAGTACCAAAAGGATTCCAAATCAGTATTTGGTCAACTTTAGATTTGGTTTGGTTATTTGGGGTGCTGATTCAGAAAATTGCTTTGGATAGACCACGTCAACTCTAGTTTCTGATACAGAACAAATGACATCCAGTAGTCTCCATCTGCTTGCCCACAGAAAACCATATTTAATAATCTAGAGCTGATATGGTCTATCCAATCCAATTTTCTGAATCAGCACCCCAAATAACTCCAGGAACCAGTCTAAAAGCAAATACACCAAGAATTTTTTTTGGTTGGGCTGTGTTATTATGCATAGTAGTAGTGGTGAGACCGTGGACCATATTATAGTTCTTGCTGACCACTGGTGGTCCAGGCGCCACAGGTTGGCAACCACTGATCTACACTGTAAGATGAATGCAGCTTGACACCACTTTAACTGCCAGGACTCAGTGCTATGGAATCTTGGGAGCTGTAATTTTACAAGGTCTTGAGCCTTTTCTACCAAATAGTGCAGGTGCCTCACCAAACTGCAACAGCCAGGATTCCACCGCAGGGAGCCATGGCAGCCAAAGTGGTGTCAAACTGCATTCATTCTGCAGTGTGGATGCATCCAAAATGGCCAGGCAAACAGGAGCCCCCTTGCTTTGGCGGACCACTAAAGCTTGCCAAGATCTGCATCCTCATCCTTATTCTTCTCTGCTCTTCCCCACAGGCGAGAATAGGGACAACCTAGTCCCAGGCAATGGCTTTTCCCTCTCAGAAGACCCACCTGCTCCCCTCACAGCAGTCAATCACCCTGGATTGTGCAGGGAACCTTCCCACACGCCACAACCACCCCTGCACCTCCCACTCTCTCAAAGCCACACGACGCAATGGCAGCCTTGGTTCCCGCTTCTCCGAGGGGCTCTCCTTTGTCCAGCTTGCTTTCCCCCCTCTGTCAATCTCCTTTCCTCTCCAAAGGTGACTTTTTCCCCGGGTGGGCGTGGGCGCCTTTGGAAAGAGACTCACCCCAGGCCAGGAGGCAACCCAGCGCCCGGAGCAGCCAAGACTTCATGATGCCGCCTCTCTTCTCCTCTTCCACTTCTTCTTCCCCTTCTCCTCCTTCAAGCAGCTGCCTGAAGGTCTGGCTCCCTTCTGGTCACAGCCAAGACCTCGATCCCCGGCTGTAGCATCAGCAGCATCAGCAGCATCGCCTCCTTACACACACCCAGCAAGGAGTTGCAACTCTTCCTCCTCCTCCGCCGCTGCCGCCGCCGCAATTGCCGCTTGGCGGGTCCTTCCTCCTCCTCTTCTCCTTCCTCCTCCTCTTCCTCCCTCCGATCTCGCCTCAAGTGGGGGGCAAAGGCGAAAAAGAGGGGGATAGAGATGGGCGCAGGAGGCTCCCGTCCAAAGGCAGCCAATGCAGCAGAAAGGAGGAGGAGGAAGAGGACGAGAAGAGGATGCCGGGCTCCTTGGCCACTGCCAAGCGTGGGTTTCTTTCTCTCCCTCTTGAAGGGAAGGGGAAGAAAGCGCGTGGGACTCCCTCTCAAAGCCTAGGAGCCCCGGCTTTGTACGGGTGGCTCCTTCCCCCCAGGACCTCTCTCCAAGATGCTGGAGGAAAGAGAGCTAAGCCTTGCGCCCGGTTGGCGCAGTGGGCTGCATTCCGGCCACTGCCCGGGCAGAGCTTCCAGCGGGGTCCTAGAGGGAGACCCTCTCTCCCCAGACCCTGGAGAAGAAGGAGGGGTCCCTCTCGCCAAGGCTGCGCCCACTTGGCTGCCTACTTCATGGCTGGCACCTGCTGGGGGAAGGTCCCTTGGGCAGCTGCAGGAAAGGCAAAGAAGTAGCTGGCTGGATCGCCCACCACCAGCCAGGGCTTCATCAATTGCACCAAGGATCACAAGAGCTTGCCACGTAATCTGATTGCAGAGCCAAGGATCAGCCCTATAAACTAATAATAGTGCCCCCAATACCTGCTAGGGTTTGGTGCCAGGGATCACAACAGCTTGGCTCCATAACCTCATTTCAGAGCCAAGCAGCAGCCCTGTGCCTTGGAATATAGATGATGATGATGATGATGCCATGGGCCTTTGATATTCCAGGACCCCCCATGGGTCCCCAAATCCCTGGATGCCCCTAATAATAATAATAATAATAAATTTATAACTCACCTTATCTCCAGTAGGAGACTCATAAAACCACCCTATCCCCCAAGGGGTCTTATACACAGTGGTGTAGTACTCAAATGGTGTCCCTGATATAAAATGGCAAAAATCAAAGTTTGACTTTTGGAATCTTTATGGAATATTTTCAAGCCATAGATGATGGACTCCTTGGATGCCCAGTTCATGGATATCTTAGGCTGATTGTCATAATGGGGCACAGTAGACCGATAGTGACTCAGTTTTAGTTGCAGAACCAGTAGATATCAAAATCTGTGAATGCTAACTTCAATTTTAAACAATAGTAAAGGTAAAGTTTTTACCCTGACATTAAGTCCAGTCGTGTCCATCTCTGGGGGTTGGTGCTCATCTCCATTTCTAAGCTAAAGAGCCGGCATTGTCCTTAGACCCCTCCAAGGTCATGTGGCTGGCATGACTGCATGGAACACTATTACCTTCCCACCAGAGCAGTACCTATTGATCTACCCACATTTGCATGTTTTCAGATTGTTAGGTTGGCAGAAGCTGGGGCTAACAGTGGGAGCTCACCCACTCCCCAGATTCAAACCATCAACCTTTCGGTCAGCAAGTTCAGCAGCTCAGCAATTTAACCTGCTGCACCACTGGAGGCTTCACTTGTATACAATATTGCAGCAAAATGGTGGTCCCTTATATAAAATGGCAAAATCAAGGCTTTCCTCTGTGGTTTTTTTAAAAAATATTTTCAAGTTGTGGATGGTGAAATCTGTGGATGCCCAATTTGTGATTACAAGGGACTGACTTTAATATAATGACTTTATAATACAGTGGGCCCTGATACTGCTGGGTTCCAGGATCCTACATGGATATCAAAATCCATGGAAGCTCAAGTCCCATTACATACAATGGTATGATACAATGGTATGAACAAAATGATATCCCTTATATAAAATGGCAAAATGTCCTTTTCAATTTTCTTTTTAACATTTTCAAGCGGTGGGTGGCAGAATCCATAGATGCCAAATCCATGGATACGAAGGGTTGATTGTAATACTAATAATAAGAGCTCCCTGAATTCTAGATTTTTGGACAAAACCCAAATACACTGAGAGTCTATAACTTGAGTTGTTCAAATATTGTATAGTATCATATATTGTGAAACCAACAATAACAGTAGTAACAATAATAATAGAGGTATCTATGCATTGAAGATGAATCATCTGTTTCTTCCTTTAAATTCATTGGCTAAATTTACATGTATTTACATATTAGTAAGACTGCGCTCCCAGGACATTATCAAGTTACTCCCGTTTATTCACAGATGGCTTTGTAATTGTCATCCAGCAGCAGCAGCAGCAGCAGGTGTCTTTGCAAGGCACAGGAGAGCGCCTGGGCAAACGTGCCAGTGGCTGCATTGCACCACATGAATCAGAGAAGAGCTCAGTCTCTCTTGAGCTAGATATAAATTAAAACAATAAAACTTTCAGCTGTTAAAAGAGGAAGCCTCGTTTAGTATTCCTTTTTGATTTACTCAGGCATCTGGGATCTGGAATATTCTGTATTCTATTTAGAGTGAAATAAATGCAACCAAAGTGTATTTTGCAGAAAAGAACAGGTACAAATCCAGTCAGTCATGCAGCAATCCAGAATTGTAAAAGACACAGCTGCAAGTTTTAACTAAGCAGTGTGAGTGGTGACTGCTTGTGGTTGCCAATGCCCTTTGCAAGAGCTATCCTAATGACCTTGTCTGGTGTAGTAATAACATAAAACATTGATCAGGCAATGCATCTCATTAAAGGATAAGTTGTCTCCTACATATCTCATAGCTTCTGCCCAAGAGTTTCGCTATGGCAGGGCAAAATGGGGACAGTTCTTATTGCTGGGTATTCTTTAAGTCATTTCTGACTTTGAACCAGACACAAGGTTTTCTTGGCAAGATTTGTTCAGAGCCGCTTTGCCTCTGCCTTCCATCGAGGCTAAAAGAATGTGACTTACCCAATGTCACCTAATGGGTTTCTTTGGCCCAGTGAGGATTCAAACCCTGGTCTCCACAGCCAATAGTCCAACATTCAAACCACTGTTGCACACTGGTTCCGAGCAGGCATTGGCCCCTGAAATAAGAATTTGATCCCCTCATTTGAAAATTTCCTTCAGTTTCCAAATGTCTAACATTGCAAGAACTTAGATTGTCAGTATTTAGAGATGCATGCAAACTTTCCAAGTGAATGTGAACTCTGCAAATGGTGTGAACGACTTTCAATTCCCCACTCTCTGCAATGGTAGAAATTGGGGGATTGAAGAAAAAAATTCATTTGGACAGATAGAATTGCAGAGACAATACGCCCATTTTGCCCATTCCCATAACTACATCCCTGGTCCTTTCTCATCCTTCCATGCCTGTGCATGCTTCACCTATTTCTTGTGGGAAAAGAAATTTCGTCTTAACATTAGGAAGAACTTCCCAAATGTAAGAGCTGTTTGGCAATGGAATATGTTCCCTTGGAATGTGGTGGAGTCTCCTCCTCTGGAGGTTTCGAAACAGAGACTGGATGGCCATCTGTCAGGAGTACTTTGATTGTACTTCCCTGCATGGCAGAATAGGGTTTGACTAGATGGTCCTTTTGAACTGTGGTGTTGGAGGAAAATTCTGAGAATACCTTGGACCGCAAGAAGATCCAACCAGTCCATACTCCAGGAAATAATGCCTGGCTATTCACTTGAAGGACGGATATTAGAGGCAAAGATGAAGTACTTTGGCCACATCATAAGAAGACAGGAAAGCTTGGAGAAAAGAATGATGCTTGGGAAAATGGAAAGAAAAAGGAAGAAGGGCTGGCCAAGGGTAAGATGGATGGATGGCATCCTTGAAGTGACTGGCTTGACCTTGAAGGAGCTAGGGGTGGCCACGGCCGACAGGGAGCTCTGGCGTTGGCTGATCCATGAGGTCATGAAGAGTTGGAATAAACAACAAAAAAGACAGTCCTTGTGGTCTCTTTCAATTCTATGATTCTTTTGGCACAATTTACCGGCAGCCTAAAGTCTCTGAACTTGCAGTCATTTGGTTCCTTCCATTTGTTCTTTTTACAAAACCCATTTAAGGCCGAATGCATAAAACCCTAATAATTCTTGTCCATAAACCATACAACATGGCAATAACATATGTGAAATTAGTGACACTCTGCCTCCCACTGACATGTCACACTCCTTAGAATCTGCTTTAGAGAACGTATTAGGGATTCATTGCTCTGTGTTGCATCAGATATTAGCTTTTCCGTACAGGACAATGCTGACCTTGTGTGATACAGCAACTCCTTTGAGCTTCTGGCAGAGTGCTTTCTGTCAACTTTGTTTAATTCAAAGCATTCAAGGCAGCTGAGCAAAGGAAGCATGAAAATAAAGCACATAAGAACAGAATACTCAAAAGTGTATCCTCCAGTGATTCCAGCAAAAGCAGGCTGTAGGGGGACACTGTTATGCACATACTCAGAGATAACTCAGCTCACAAGCAAGTCTGGTTGCATGGAGACATCTGTAATAGAAATGAAGACTGGTTTCAACCAGTACAGATTAATTTCAAATAAAAAAATACTGATTGAAATGATTCAGAGTGATTTGTTGTAGCTCTAGATCAGATTAGTTGGCCCGACTTTGTTTTGGAATAGAATGGCACAGTCCAAAGCAATTTAGACTGATCCAGAAATTAAAAGTATGTGGTGAATAGTCAGACAGTGTGCCTCCAATATGATCATATCAGAGAAACATCATTCTAGATTGTGTGCTGCACAGTGAAAGGAACTGAATTTTGCATAATTTTAGTGCTGTGATAAAATACAAAACAGGAGTTTCACACTTTCTAATCAATGTTTATGGAAGGGATTATATTATGTCAAATTATATTGTCAATGATCTGTTCTAGCAGCGCTTCGCTTATTAGATTTAACTGTATTGGAGTTTAGGAAAGAGCTATGGCTAAGGGTGGCCATTTATTGCCATCTAAGGTATTATCTCAGAGTCACTTTTATTTTATTTTCTTTTGTTAAATATCCTAGCTTAATCTCATTTAAATAATAAAAACTACTACTACTACTACTACTACTACTACTACTTTATTTTGTATCCTGCCTCCAAGTCTTCAATTCTAAACATCCAAGTCTCCCATTCCCTCCAGAAGGAGGACAGGGTGGAGGCCTGCCTGATCTCCCTGAGGAGATCATTCCAAAGCCGGGGGGCCACCACTGAGAAGGCCTCACTCAATTGTTGTGTATATCTAGGTAGGATAATGTATTCTGTTCCACTCAATTGCCATTGTTTTACTAGGTGTTGGAAGGCAGGCAGGCGAAGATACCACAGAAAAGACAGAGCATTGTCTGAGACAAATATGTATGATGTGGAAGAAGATCCTAGGATTGCTATGTGCCTTGAACAAGGATTGCATTAATTGGAGTGATAACAAATCATCATCTTGTTATCCGTTTTCTTTTTTATGCTGTATTTTTGAAATCTATTATTTGGCCGCTGCTAGAATAAAGCAGAAACATATTTTCCTCATATAATCACATCTTTATTATTATTATTATTATTATTATTATTATTATTATTATTATTATTATTGATTTACTTCTTTTCTATCCCGCCTTTCTCCACCCCAGAGGGGACTCAAGGCTTTAGACAGTAATATATTAATATTACTAATGCTAGGGGATAGTGTGAGTACAGAGAATGAGAAGTCAACCATTTTCATTTTATTTTTTTGTTTTTGTTTCTATCCACTTCTGGGCTCTAGAAGTCCGTCCCAAAGGTATTCAGGCCAGCCTTCTCTTATTTTTCCACCAGAAGACAAATAACTTGTTATGCAAACCGATCTTTGGTATTTTGGGTGGGTTATAGTTGAAGGAAGCAGTTGTTTCTCTAAATCGATGCATTTATTTTTCATTTGTGTTTTTATTTTCATTTTATTTGTTTTTCCTTTTAATGTTGCAGTTAGTTGTATTGCTATCTAATTTAATACATAATTAATATGGATCAATGAAAGATTAATATGTTTTATTCAAATTTTGATGGACAGAGGCCTTTCTACTGGTTTCTTAGTGGTCATCATCTGATTCAAACCTTTGTTCTGATCCAGCAGGGTGCTTCTTATGTTTACTTTTTTGTAAACTGAGGCACTAATAAATGACATCTTACAAATGCAAAGCACGAGTCTGATTACTAGGTTGTGGTCCCTTTAGATGAAAAAGTAAATATGCAAATACATGCAATAATCTAGTGGAAACAGCTGCCATCTGTTTCTAGTATTATGCCACATTTAGCCATTTTCCTGGCATAAAGACTGAAGCAAAGATGGAGTGTGTGTGGAGGTGTTGCACTCATGTTAGGGTTTTCTAAGATGGATAATGGACAATACACTGAAGTCAGATCCTGAGGAGCAAAGGTGGGCTGAGAAGGAGGATTCCTAATTCAAAGAGCCAGACCAAGAGTGCACAAGGGCCACCAGCAGCACCAATATATTGTCACCAGCAAGCAGCTTTCTCCCAGGAGCTTGCTGGCAAAATCACCTTTCTGGTCACATGGTTCAGCATCCAACATGACTTCATCAGGAATGCAACATTGTCAGCAAAGCTCTGGGAAAGTGCTTCTTACTGGCGATGTAGCAAGTAAGGGGTGTGAACAGTGGATCAAGCCAAATCCAACCAGATCCAGCTCTCCACATCTCCAACACCGTAAGATCACTTCAGAGCTTCCAGGAAACTTGGGTAAATCCCGTGATCTGCTGTCGTGGAGTCATAGCTGGATGTAGTGTGTGTTCTGAAAATCCATCCATCATGTGGACTCACCACAGCAACTAAGCCTCCATTATTTTGGCCATGGAAACAAATAATGGTTGAGAACCACTGCTCACAAGGTTTGGCTAGGTTCTTCACCATTCTTTCTTTCATTTAGTATCGCTTTACTTTTTCACATTTCATTTCAACTTATTTCATAGCTTAGCAGTGTCAGCAAACCACTTATGACAAAGAAGGTGCAGTTCGACAAGGCAACAAGCTTCAATGGATGCAACTACTTCATCTTTTGCCTGAGAAAGGGGCATCTGTTGGATAGCTTCTTCCATGGTCAAATAGTCACTAGGCAAGCATGCAAATCTATGGGCAGTTTATAGTCATTCCTCTACTGTTGGAGGAATGGCCAATAGTTTGAATTGAGATGTAGCTTTGGACAAGCACTAGATTCATGGAAACCTCTATTGAAACATCTATTAAAACAACTGTGGTGGGCTCCTTTTCACTGAAATACAAGCAGGCAGTGAGCCATGTTTTAGTGGTAAGATCTTGTATATTTTAAAGGAGTAGGTGTCTAGTCACTTCCCAAATGCTGTTCTTCTGCTACTTAAGTAGCTCTAGTCAGGTTAGTCAATGGTGAGGGATTATGGAAGCTTCTTGTCCACTCCAGTCTAAAGAGTTATGTTTTGGTTTTCTGATGCATTTTGTTGTTGTTTGTTTTACTAAATATTTACATAATCAAGATAACTGATAGATTGCCTATGTACCTAAAGCCTAGAACATAAATTGGACTGTGGGGTTGATTCTCCTGGTGAACAAAACACTGTCTTTGACAAATGAAGATACTCATAGTTTTCCCATAGTTTGGACAAATATGTCTCAGTGTTGCTATTGGCTGTTCTCTGAAGACAGTAGGTGTTGAATAAACCTCCACACTATGAATGCCCAGCAGCGAATAAGCAATGATGTGTGAGATAGTACAATTATTCAATTAACAATTGCCTAACTCTGTAAGTATATTATCCTTATTACTATGTTTATTTCTAGCCTTTTACTCCAAGATGCTCAGAATAGCATATGTGACACTTTCTACAATATTATAAAGTAGGCTTGGCCATGGCCAAGCACAAATTTTAAATGCCATATTACATTAGCCCTCTCTTGGAATCCTAATTAGTTTGCTGACTACTGGATTAAAAAAATCATAAAGCCTGGACTGAGTATGCTTGCTTTTCTCTGCACTTATATTGTTTTGCCCATGAAGCTGAATGACTACACTTCCATTCCATAGCCATAGTCTGGTTTACCAGTATTTTTCCCAGGTCCTGAAATCTGAGCTTGGCCACTTAACCACTCCATGCCAATTTCTTGATAAAGCCCAACACTGTATTTTTCATCAATTATGCAGTTGTTACTGCCATGATTATGATTTAGTATCTCCATTATAGACTGAGCAAGAGCCTGACCATGGTGGTTGCTCTCTTGGCACAACCACGGGGCTGTGGACTGGAGGTCCTCCGGGAGCTCTAAAACTCAGCTTAGAACTGCATTCTTACAGCAATGAAGCTGTCTGCTTGCTAAGAAACCATCCAGAGGTTATGCCCGGCCATCCTCTTACCTGTTTACCTCACAAGACATATAGCTGTAAGTTCAACATATTTGTGCACCAGCCAAGAATGGCCGATAATAGCTTTAAAGGTGATCAACAAGTTGAATTAAGTGAGGTAGAGAATAGGAAGCCAATGCAATTCTGTCAAAACTGTCTCAACATCGCACCATTTGCATACAATACACAGAATCGTAGCAGGTGAATTATTTACCATTTGAAACTTCTGTTGTTAAGGGTATATTATCTACAATATCTTAGATTACAATAATTCATCCTTGAAGTTTGGGTCACTGTGGCTAAATCTATCCCCGTTCACAAAAGGTGGTATTTGATGAACAAGAGGTGACAAGTAAAGCGATATCAAATGAAAGAAAGAATGGTGTTGAACCTAGCTAAACCCTGTAGAGCAGTGGTTCTCAACCTGTGGGTCCCAGAAATTTTGGCCTTCAATTCCCAGAAATCCTAACAGCTGGTAAACTGGCTGGGGTTTCTGGGAGTTGTAGGCTAAAACGCCTGGGTACCCACAGGCTGAGAACAACTGCTATAGGGAAAGTTCCGAATGGTACAGCTTTCATGGGAAAATAGGAGTTAGCCTCCTTTTTAATTGTGCATCTTGAACAGGGGTAGCAGGATTTGGTTTGCTAGATCTCAGGATCTGGCTCTGAAACTTCAGTTTTAATGGGTCATCTCCGGGCAGGAGAGGAGGGTACCGATTCTTAATAGAATAGAATAATAGCAACATAGAACAACATAGAAGTGGCCGCAAGCATCATTCAGTTCAACCCCCTGCCATCCAGTTTTGGAAATCTCTGGTCAAGCAGAAATGGCTTGCAAATGCCCAACTCACCTAGTAGAGCACCTTGCAAAGCTTAATAGAGTTCTTGCTGCAATTTGCAAAGATTCTCTAGATAATGCACACATTTATTCAGTTAAATTCTGGCGTCCCTCCCAGTTATAGAACTAAGACTTACCCTTCCTTGTATTGTGCATTCATCTGACTAGAAGCAAATAGGACAGATTACTTATCCCTGCCACATTTATCTATATAACTAAGAAAGAGCAAGTCATTATTTCTTCTTGATCACAGAAGTGGTCTTTTTAGTTTAAAATTCTGTCTTAAATTCTAAAAAGAAAAATATATGTTTTCCCATCTCGACAGTTGAATCTGTCAATTAGGGAAATTTAGGTACGCTTTATGCGGGAGGCTAATTTAACTAATCTACAACACCATAAAACTGCTCACGAGGAAAAGAATGAAGGAAGAACAGCCACCAATGGACGGTGAAGCAACAGCTCCCCCTGTGGCCGGAAATCGTGAAGCTGGAAGATGTTTAAAAAATGCCTCTGTGTCTGTCTAAAACTGAATGTTGTTTGTCTATTGGCATTGAATGTTTGCCATATATGTGTTCATTGTAATCCGCCCTGAGTCCCCTTCGGGGTGAGAAGGGCGGAATATAAATACTGTAAATAAATAATAAATAAATAAATAAATAAATGGTGAGCAATTATGGTTGGTACTTAATGCAACATGCTTCAACACATCCCCAAAAACCTCCCCTAAATTTTAAGGTTTTGACTTGGAAACCTGAGACTTGGGCCCCTTCTACACTGCCATATAAAATCCAGATTATCTGCTTTGAACTGGATTATATGGCTGTGTAGACTCATATAATCCAGTTCAAAGGTGATAATGTGGATTATCTGTTTTATCTGAATTATAATCTGAATTATATGGCAGTGTAGAAGGGGCCTAAGATGATCCTGAGCTGGCAACCCTAGATAGGATCTACAAACAAAAATGTTTTAATCACATAATTCTAGATCAGAGGTTTTGATATTTTCTGTTCTCGAAGGTTCTCTTGAGGGAGGTGAAAATGTATAACACCCACCAGTTGGAAAATGGTGCAGTAAGGGTAAAGTCAGTCACAAAATGCTGGCAGATGGAGGTTGATGTTAGACAATCACTTAGCACTTACTGATATGATTTTATATTGATACCGCTTCACTAGAAATCAATAAACTCTTTGCCACAGTAATGTCGTAGGAGATGGGATCTGCATAGTTCAGCTTTCCTCAGGTGAAGTACTGCATTGGCCCTGGAGGTATCATGACTCAGCTTCCTTATTTTTGGCAAAATGTGCTGATCTGGGGAGCTCTAAGCAAATATTTTTTCTATTTTTTCTTCCCTCTTTAATGTTTTGAATTATAATTAGTGATCTACTGGGATTTCTTCTCCCTTTCTCCCTTCATACTTACGCTGGACTCCATCCTTAGCCAGGGGCTCACTATCATTGTGTGGTGGACTGATACCTTCCTCAGCACCATAGTCTCATATTTTAAATATTTCATAAATATTTTTATAAATCTTTCATAAATATTTTATAAATATTTTATATTTCTGAAACAAGACCACTGCTGATATTTCAATAAAAAACATCCAGCTTCAGAGGCCAGTAGATTTTTCTATTTTGTCACTTTTTTGATCATTAATAAAAGATTATCATGATAATGTTTTGTTTTGTTTTTACTATTCTAATGGCACAACGGAGCTGCTAAAATGAAGCCAATTAACATTAAAGTTTTATTTTCCTGGCCTTTGCATTGCAAAATCATAAATGAGCCACACAAAGTCAACTTTTTTCTGGCAAGTTCACACACAATTGACAAGATGATGTTTTTGTCCTGCTGTAGTTTCTGATGAGCACTAGCTTGCTGCAACCTTTCAGCTCCTGGCACAGTCGTAGACACCCGGTTCTCTGAAAATTAGTTGTGGCTGCTTTTTGCAAAGCTGACATTTAATCCAATAGCAGATCGTAACCTACCTGATAGGGATATTTTGACGATTAAAAACCGAAAATGCATCTACAATGTAGCATGAATACAGTTTTAACTTCCATGACTCAATGCTATGGAAGCTTAGGAGATGTGGTCTGGCAAGGCACCAGCACTCTTTGGCAGAAAAGATAAAGACCTTGCAAAACCACAACTCCCATGATTCTAGCCTTGCATCATGGTAGCTGGAGTGTGAAAAATGGCATTAATCTACATTGTAGATGTACCCTAGGATTGTATATATTGGATATGTATGGAAGAAAGATGAACAAAGTCAAAGAAGGATGTACAAGAGCCTGTAGAATTGAAATTTACATTAGCTGAGCTTGGGACACAACCAGCTCCTGGCCAAAATCTGAAAAAAGGTGCTCTCGAAGATGATATATTTTGCTGTACCAAGCCATGGAATGCATACAGCCAGCCATTCTTATTTACGGGTTCTGCATCCACAGATTTAACCAGGTATGGCTTTAAAATATTTGGCTTTCCTGCCTCCCACCCCCAAAGTGAAGCTAGCTTTTGCCATTTGATATAAGAGTTACAATTTTACTACTTTGCTGTCTATAACTGGATATGAACATCCACAGAATTAGGGTTACTGGCACCAGGGCCGTAGCCAGAAATTTTTTTTGGGAGCGGTTTGAAACTTTTTTTAAGCGAATCATGAAGAGTAGTTCCATAAGGCAAAATAATTTAGAAATCAAGCTCCATTGATAAACTTCAGTGGACACCCAAGACAGATAAATTTCAGTGGATACTCATGGGGATTTGGTTAACCAGTTAAAATTCATGAGTAAACCAGTTTATTTTTAACCTGAATTTTTTTTTTGGGGGGGGGGAGGAAATTGAACCCCTAACCCCTCCCCCCATGGCTTCAGCCCTAACTGGCATCAAACCCTAGCAGATACCAAGAGCCCATTGTATATGAAGTTACATAGAGATCATGACCAAGGAGGAAAAAACAAGCTTTCTGAGATACAGGCAGGGGTGAGGGGAGAAGCGGAATAGAGACAGATGGGAAAATACAAGGTAAACCTAGACACTAAAAATGTAACAAATTGTTTTTCTTTTCTTTGGAGTTTTTTTTTACTAGTGTAATTTTATTCTACTGCAAACAGACATATTTAACTTCCTGCCTAGGTTAAGAAAATGCACATTTTCAGCCCGAGGTAATCTGAGAAAAACAAGCTAAATGTATTCTTGCTGTCTTTAAGAACTGTTAGGAGATGGCTCTCAGATACCAGTGTGCTTTGTATCAGGAGTAAGTAGGCAGCTTGGAGACACAAACGGGAATTAAACTGGAATTTTGTGGTACTAAATTGTGTAGGTAGTATTTCTTGAGCTTCCAGACTTGACTTTTAATGCCAGGCCAGATACCAGACCAAAGGTTCTGGATCTGCACACTAGAGCTGCATTACGGTGGATCTTTGGCATCTGCTGGGGTTTGGTTCCACAATCCCTGTGGATACCAAAATCAATTGATGCGCAAGTCCTATAGTAAAAGTAAAGGTTTTCCCTTGATATTAAGTCTAGTCATGTCCAACTCTGGGGGTTGGTGCTCATCTCCATTTCTAAGCTGAAGAGCCAGCGTTGTCCGTAGACACCTCCAAGGTCATGTGGCCGGCATGACTGCATGGAGTGCCGTTACCTTCCTGTTGGTACGGTACCTATTGATCTACTCACATTGGCATGTTTTCAAACTGCTAGGTTGGCAGAAGCTCACCCCACTCCCCAGATTTGAATTGCCGGCTTTTCAGTCAGCAAGTCCAGCAGTTCAGCTGCATTACAGTCGATCTTTGACATCTGCTGGGGTTTGGTTCCAGAACCCCTGTGGATACCAAAATCCATTGATGCGCAAGTCCTATACGGTCATAATAAAATGGCATCACTTATATAAAATGTAAATTGATTGATATTTTCAATCCGTGTTCTCATGTAAAATGACAAAATCAAGGTTTGGTTTATTGATGGACTGATTTTTTTTCCCAATCTCTGGATGCAGAATTTGTGGGTGCGGAAGGCTGACTGCATATTTGCATCATGTAAGCAAGCTGAAAATTGGCCAGGAGGAGGGGGAGAGTACTCAGCTCTTCTAGCAAACACAAACCAAAAAGCTCCTGTCATTTCCATTCAGCATCATTGATGTCAAGGGCCTATTTTAATGCAGATGCAATCACTAACTATCCAAAGCTATACTTTCAGCCTTTTGAGAGAAAGCATTTGCCCACTGCAGTGCAGAGGAGCAGACATTGTGCCATTTAATATTTCATTGTATACAAAGCATTTTGCAATCTCAAACACTCTGGCAGGTTGAAGGCATAAAAAATAACAATAATATTAAACACATTCAAAATCAGAAGTGTGATAAATCATGTATAGGAAAGAAGGATTCAAACCTATGAGCCTGGCAACAGGGGACCACACAAAAAGGAACTCCTTTATTAAGATGCTTTCTAGTCACAGTTGAAAGTGACCACAAAGTCTATTAAGTCCAACCTACATATAAACATCTGTGTGTGTGCTTTCAAGTTGTCTATCAACTTATGGCAATGCCATTAATTTCATAAGTTTTCTTAGGCAAGTAATAGAATAGATTTTTCCAGGTCCTTCTTCTGAAATATAGCCCACAGCACCTGGTATTCATTGACAGTCACCTATCCAAGTACTAACCAGGGCTAATCCTGCTTAGCTTCCAAGATCAGATGAGAACAGGTACCTTTAGGGCAGTGGTTTCTAACCTTTATTCCTTCATCAAGTTTTGGACTTCAGTTCCCAGAAATTTTACCTATCAAATTAGTTGGGACTCTTGGGAATTGAACTCAAAGACACCTGGAGAAAAAGAGGTCTGGAATCACTACTATGCAGTATTTCATCCTGGTTTCAACCTATAAGGTTTCAAACTATCTGTAAGCCCATATCAACCTGTTCAAATCCTACTCTCTTTGGGAGGAGGGGCTTTCTCTTCTTCCGATCAATCTGCCAGGCTCATTTGGTAAAGACATGGGACTCAGTGGCTGCTTTTTGACTATGGAAGTCTGTTCCAAAAGCAGTTGAATCTTCCTTTTTATTTAAACAAGCCTTCAACCTTTAACTGGTTGGATTAGAATAATGTGCAATTTTGTTTTAACATATGTCAAGTCACTTGGGGGCCCATGTTGTGAAAAGGGCAAGTTATAAAGCCAATAAATATAGCAAATACAGGTATACCTGTAGTTTATGAAGTAGTTATGTTCCTGAGCATTTCTTTTTTTAACAGATAATTTGATATCAGAGACAGAATTAATATAGAAAAAATAGGGACAGGTTCCCATATCACCAAAGAGTAGCTCTGGATCAGTTGTTCCCAACCTGTGGTCTGCAAGAATGTTACTATTACGGATAATAACACAGCCCAAGCAACAAAAAAAAAATGTTTTCTTTGTGTCTTCATTTTTAGGCCTGTTCCTGGGGTTATTTGGGGTGAGGATTCGGAAAATCGCATTGGATAGACCACAACAGCTCTAGATTCAGAACATATGTCATCCAGTAGTTGCCATCTGCTTGCCCACAGAAAACCATATTTAATAATCTAGAGCTGATGTGGTCAATCCAATGCGATTTTCCGAATCAGCACCTCAAATAACCAAATCTAAATTTGACCAAAAACTGATTCGTAACCCTTTTGGTACTAATGTTGGAGAATGGGCCCTGGTCAAAGTGGGCCCTGGTCAAAAAAATGTTGTGAACCACTGTCCTAGATGTTTCAGTTTACATTCAAGTTAATAATATTAATGGGTGAATTGAAGCAACCAGTTATATCATATTCAAGATCATTATGCCAGTAGTAATTTTGGAGATCCCATTGAATTCATGTGTAATTGGGAAACCAATAAGTTTAGCATAGTGTGGATATTCTCTAGCCTGGTATTTTGCAAGAATCATGGACAAGAGTTGAAAAGTAAATAGATATCTATTCATACTGGGGATGATCAGGAAACATTGATCTGTTACACAGATGAGAATAAAATCAGAATTAGAAAGGACATTTCAAGTGGGAAGACTTCAAACTTATCAAATCCAGATGTTGGTGTTCACTAGAACACCAACATCTACCAGTCAAATTCAGATGTAAAAGACATGTAGGTTTATAAAAAGGGGCCTTTAAGACTATCCTTCACCTAATAATTTTCATAATAATTCTCATTCCTTTTTTAAAAAATTCAGTGGCTCTAGCTGACAGATGAGAGTGGGCAGAGCAAGAGACCAGACAAATAAGTCAGAACAGAAGATGGAAGAGCTGACAGCACGACTGTGAACACTGGAGTCTAATTTCCAGCTGTTATCTCTATTGACAGAACAAGAGACAAATGCTCCAGAGTCTTCAATTTAGATTGCTTGTCCTGTCTCAGGCACAAAGACTCAGAATGGGCGATGCTTCATCAGGTACAAAGCAGGCCTTGGAGAACTGCTTATATCTCACTTCCAATATTCTTCCAGGATACATGGGATTTTTTAAATAGTGAGAAGTATTATCTTCAAAGCATTTTGGCTCTCTTCACTAAAATGTTTGGTAGGAACACAAAGTAGCACAATTTGGATATATGAGCGGAGTAAGGAAGAAAACTGGTCGTTTACAACCATTACAGATAGACAAACAGGTTCTTGAGCTCCTCATAAGCTATCCCTGCTATAGTCAGAGACAAAAGGTGTATCCACAGTGTAGAATGAATGCAGTTTGGCAGCACTTTAATTGTCAGCAGGGCTGTAGCCAAAAGGGGGGGGGGTGTAGGGGTTCTAGCCCCCCCCCCCCAAATTTTCAGGTTTAAAAAAAAATCCTCATGAGTGTCCACTGAAGTTTATCTGTCGAGTGTCCACTGAAGTTTATCAGTGGAGCCTGATTTCTAAATTATTTTGAGTTATGGAACTGCTCTTCATGATTGACTTAAAAAAAAAGTTTCGACCCCCCCCCCCCCCCATTTTTTCTGGCTATGACCTTGATTGTCAGCACTCAATCCTATGCAATTCTGGAAGTTGTAGCTTGGTGAGGCATTCAAAAGCAGAATCCATTCAATGTCCTGTAGAAAGTATTCAGAATTACATATTGTTATAAATGCAATAGTAAGTTAAAATTTATTCTACAAATGGGAATCATAAAGTTGTTTCAGAGGTATTCATGGCCAGCCTTGGCATTAGAACGAGGGACCCACCTCAGGTGGCAGATGCTGGGAGAAAGGCAAAAAAGGCAGATTTCCATCGTGCACTGCACAGCCTGCCCGGCACTCCTGAAACTGGCAGACGGGCTAGCTACCCTCCGCTGCAGTGGAAAATAGTCCTATTCCATTGCCCAGGACTGAAGAAGCTCCAACCATGGCCTATCACCTTCTAGCTTGGAATGGAGGGATATGTCATCTTACCTTTAGGCAGCAATGTATTTGGTTTTGTATATAAACATGGTGCTTGACTTATTATCCATGAGACAAGCAAGGGAAAGATTTTTGAGTTAGACTAAAGTTGGAGCGAGAAAGAAGCCAGAGTTAAAAGTAATTGGCAATGGTCTGATTTAGATTGAGACCGAGGTGTTTGAAATATATCTATAAGCAATCAGCTGTTTTATGTTTACCTTCCATAAACAAAGTTTTGTTTTTATACATTTTTCACCAACGTATCTGTGGTTATGGCATCGAGGGTTGAAGGTTGGTGTCATGTTGGGAATAAAAGTAGTCTTGTGTTAAGCTTGAGGGCATGAGGGACCGGAGGAAGCCTATATTTGCAGCAGCAGTGGGGAATCACAGAAATCCGTACACTGTTTGCAGCACACACTGAAAAGCTTCGGTGGGTTGAGTAAAGATCCACACATTTGGCCTCAATGGTGGGATTCCCTGGGAGGAATCAGTTAGTAGCACTGGTGTGATTGACTTACACTTGGTGTATACATTTGTGAGATAAAGGGTTGAAAGTCCACATTTCATGGTCCTAGCAGTTGGACAGAGGGTGAAAACCTCACATTTAATGTAGGAAGTGACAGGATAAATGCCAAGAGCCCTGCCTGGCTGTTAACAACCAATGATTCAGAAGGAGGCAATATAAGAGGAGATGTAACTGTGTTTTGTTCTGTCATTGCTAATTCAATCTTGTAAGAGTCACAGAAGCAGCACTGTATTTCTTTGATTCCAAGACGCCACAGATTTTAAGATGCACATTAAATTCAGTACTACCAATAGAAAAGGACCCTTTATTTTTGCACATAAAAGAACACCCAATTTTTAGAGATGTTCATATGGCAGGAGGAGGGGTGCATCTTAGAACTGAGGAAATACAGTAACTGAAAAGATAAGCAATTCACCAGAAAGCTTGTGGAGACTGTAATCGACCAATGCTAGAACACCCACCACCCTTACAAAGAGAGAAGAGCTTGCAAATCCACTATGGTGCCAGATTTAGAAATCCATACTCTGTTAAAAAAAAAGTAGAACCAATACATTTTTGCTTTCTTTGCAAAAAGCTGTTCCTCAACCTTTATTTCTTCCATATTAAAACTTCTCCAAATCTACATCCTCCTGGGCAGACACGTAACCGCCTATGTATTCAGATTTTTTAAAATACGATACACATTGTGGTGAAGGGAAGGAGGAAGGCCCCCAAAGGGACCATTTCAGTTTTCCATAGGCAAACATACAAACTGCTATGTGGTATATGAACCTGTGAAATGACTTCAGAAGCTTCAGCTGTTTTTAACACAAGTGTGAAAATTGTTTCTGACTTCACGTCCCATTTCCCTGTGGGTGATCGGTATGTTAACTTCATATTTAGAGACAGCGAAGACATTTCCCTCACAGGGAAAATGCATGGGACCAGCGATGCACATTCTAAGAAAGTAAGGAAGTTCAACCCAAACATATTTGTTCCTCAGGTATTCAAATGACCTCTGGTGACTCCCAGTAATAAAAGGGCACAAACTCCACACGATTTAAATTGTTCCAATGAACAATTCTTGGAACAGATTTCCTTGCTGTGATTGCTCTACCCCCAAAAAGTGAGATTTTAAAACTGAGGCCAGCAGAAAACCATCTTTTTGTAAATGTCCATTCAACAAGCTCAACTACAATTAAACACATAGGATTCTGGGGATGTTAACTATTCGGCCCTATTCTGTTCTATTCACAAGTCCTTCAGGAGAGCCTCCAGATCTCTTCCTGTGATACCTGGAGGAAAAGAAAATTGTTTGTGTGTTGCTGCATTGCAAGATAAAGCAAAGCCCCCAATTCTTTTCCTCTGCAGTCACTTAGGAATTCATTGGTCTCAGAATGCTTGCACAATCAGTTTCCGCTTCACATCACGGCTGAATCTGTTCATCTTGAACAATTCACTGTCGTAGAAGGCAGAAAGGTTGTGGATGTTGATCTGGCGAGCCTGGGCAGAGAGATGGAGAGAAAGGGAGGCACGCCTGTCAGACACAGATACAATTGCGAGGCTCCACATCCTGAACGCCTACTCATTTAGCACAAAATAATGTATGGTAGAGAGAGACATCATTATTGGCATATTATTCAAGTCAAAAAAGACAAGGCAATTCTGCAGGAGTTAATGTACAAAAGTGAGGAGACAAGCACACAGTAAGACCCATGTGTGGAACCCACATCTGTGGTTTCACTTGCGCCCATGCCTAAGGAAAAATGGTCCCTATAAATCTGCTAGTTCTTCTAGGCCAGGCATGGTCAAACTTTAACCCTCCAGGTGTTTTGTACTTCAACTTCCACCATTCCTAACAGCCTGTTAGGAATTGTGGGAGTCAAAGTCCAAAACACCTGGAGGGCCAAAGTTTGCCCATGTCTGGCCTAGGCAAATTTATGGGATGGCTCCACTGAAAGTTAACATAAGATGTGTTGGAGGATCTAGTTAATTTCTATAGAAGACACCACCAAGAATCTCTTGGTCCTCCAAGACAACTCTATGGTATGCTGGGACTGGACATCAGGTAATTTAATGGCGTTCCATCATATCCATGATTTCAATTTACAGTGGTCAAGTCAGGAACATATCTACCATAAATACAGGGTCTTATTTTATGTGTCCAATTTCTGCCTGATCTTGCAGACATAGCTACTTGTCACCATGACTATATGCAAATATATAAATATAAGGAATAATTTCCTGATGGTAAGAGCTGTTTAAAAGTGAAACATGCTGCCTTGGAGTGTGGTGGGATCCTCTTCTTTGGAGATCTATAAGCAGAGACTAGATGGCCATCTATCAGGAATGCTTTGTGTACTGCTGTCTGACAGATGGTTGGACTGGATGATCCTTGGTTTCTCTTCCAACTATAGAATTCTATTATTAGGATCTATTTAAACACAAAGGCACCAGCTAGTTTTTGGGGGATGAATGATCCTTTGAGACAGTAAAAACATTGACTGGCATCTTAATGGTAAAATCATACAGACTGGAGAGATGCACAGAACCCTCCACCAGGGAAAAGGTTTCAAAGAACCAAACTGTCTACTCAATGTATATCCAGTACTTCAAAATTCATACAACATATATGTTAAGCAGGAAGGACCTATGTTATCAATCATATCTTTGTATATCCAATTGCCTTTAATACTCAAGGAGGCTCTCAGCTTTAATTTCTACATACAATGATGACTGAGAGGTTCTCCTTTCTTTTAAGAGGAGATTTGGAAGAATGCCCTAGACCCACACCACTGTTTTGCAGTAAATACCTTTGGTCTCTTGCTGAAGTTGGCAATGACAAGAAGCACACAGGTTTCACACAGTCTCACCATTTGATCTCAGATGTGGGGGGCCTTCCAAGTATGCTAGGGGACAGCACTGAACGTGTGTCAATTGGCTACAACTGTTCCTTTCTTTCCTGGAAACTTACTAGGGATTGGCTGTAGTCCAGGGATCATCTCACTGATGCCATGCCTTTCATATTTCTGAACCAAACAGAGTCTGGCCAATTTTCCATGTCCAACCACACTTCTATAAACAATTCTCTCATTGTTGTTGTGTCTTCAAGTCATTTTCGACCTATAGTGACCTCATCACAGGGTTTTCTTCACAAGATTTGTTCAGAGGGGGGTTGCCTTTGCCTTTCTCTGAGGCTGAGAGAGTGTGACTTGCCCAAAGTCAACCAATAGGTTTCTATGTCCAAACCCTGGTTTCCATAGTTGTTGTTCAATACTCAAATTGCAATGCTACATTGACTATCATAGCTGATATGTAATCCATTATTTTTTCCTTGCCCACAACCCACAACATTTTCATTTCATGCCAAAAATGATAGGCATAGATTCACTGCAAAAATATCCAGCCAATGACTAAGGCTAATCTGCTCTCCAGAGGACTATGGTTGAATATCTTAGGTCAGCCATAGGCGAAATGCAACCACCTAGCATCTCTCACTACTGACTATGACTACGGGAACTGTAGTCCAACAACATCTGGAAGACAGCACTTTTCCCACCCTAATCATTTTCCAGGAGATTAGTGTCTGCCAGATTCTATGGGTATAAACATTTAACTACATGGATGCAATGTAGTCACAATTAATGCAGTCTTCTCTTGCTAGCTTTACAGTAAGCTTTCTAGGCACCCTTGGCTCATCTTCTCTTCATGAGGCTTTGTGCAACTTTTCTGCAGAGGTGAAAACAGACACCAACTTTAACAGCTATTCTAGCATCTCGTGCTTTTCTTTGCTGGTTGTCAGCTTTCACTCCCAGGCCCTTTGTCAAAGCTCAGAAGAAGAAATGTAGAGAGCTTTAGAAGAGATATATGCAGGTTCCCAACACAATGCATTGAAGGAGGGATTGGGCAGGAGAAGTTCCCCTTTACCTTATCAACCAAGTCTTTCTCTGGCACTTCAATGGTATCCTGCTGAGCCCCATAGCGATTCCTCTGATACATCACTTGTTCCGATACCAGCTGCTTCAAAATGAACAGCAAGAGTTCATTGTTATCTCGCCTGAAGGCGAGGTATCGGGCAAAAGTCTGCAAAAGGGAAAAAGAGAAAGTTGAAAGAGGAAAAGAGTCTACACTCCACCAGTTCAAAAGCGTGTCTGTGGGGGGAAAATGGCAAGCAATGTTACGATACTCTTTACATTAGGTAAAGGTTTTCCCCTGACATCGTCCAATTGTATCCGACTCTGGGGGTTGGTGCTCATCTCCATTTTGAAGCCGAAGAGCTCACATTGTCCGTAGACACCTCCAAGGTCATGTGGCCGGCATGACTGCAGGGAGTGCCATTACCTTCCTGCCAAAGCAGTACCCATTGATCTACTCACATTTACATGTTTCTGAACTGCTAGGTTGGCAGAAGCTAGGGCTAACAGTGGGAGCTCACCTCGCTCCCTGGATTCAAACTGCTGACTTTTTGGTTATCAAGTTCAGCAGCTCAGTGGTTTAACCCACTGCGTCACCGGGTGCTCCTTTACATCTCTCTTTACAAAGTATGTTTTACATGTGGCTCCCGAATCCCACTTTTGTGGACCAAACTGTGGATCTACTTTAGAGGGCATTGAGATTTAGAGTTCAGTTACTCTACATCATTGATCCTCAATACAATCTTTAACAGAAACACCCCAATCTACCCGGCCCAAACAATCGCATCCCACACACCTTCCTCATGCTCCTCATAACACTAAACTTCTGCGTGTCGATGAAACTCTCAAGCATAACTCTGATGGCCATGTTGACATCGTCTTCCACCACATAATCCCGCAGGTGCATGCGCGCATGCGCCTCCGCCATTCGGATCATGGACTCAATGTGGCGCACTGTGATGGGGATGCTTCCGGTTGCCTGTGGAAAGAGGAAAGAGGAGTTGCCCAACTGCCAAGTGCTTTCCTTTCTACCCACCTTCTACGTTAAGGCACTTTTCAATTCTGTGAATGTAAAAACTCAGAGAAACCAAACCAAAGCGAAACAAAAGCTGCTGGAAGCTAATAATAAAGCAGTTCTATTCAAAGTGGATCAAAATGAAGGGAAACCATGCCATCTGCTGGCAAACAGAAGACAAGCAACACTCTACTATCAGTTTACTTAAATCACTGTTTCTTAAACTACCAAAATTTTGGCAACAGCAAAGGTTTTCTGAATGTCACCCAGTGGGTGTTTCAGACAAGTATACATATCTGCTGTGCAGCGTTTACAGTGGATTGTGCAGAAGATGCTTTAGTTGTACTTCATAAAAAGGAAAATCGGCTTGTTTTGCAAATGCTGATGTATTATTAGCAAATGTTGTTTTTTTATATTTATTTTATATACCTATATACCTAGGGTCATGTAAAAATTTCTCAGGCCAAAAGGAGTCATGAGAGGAAAGATTTAAAAAGCCTTAACTTAAATAGTACCTCCTTACAAAGAAAACTTTATTACATTTATAGGATCGCCATAAGTCAACAGGTGACTTGAAGGCACATGCACATGTATGAGCTCCAATTATTCCCCAGGTTCACTGTCAGAGGAAGCAGTTCAGTGCCTGGCACACATATAGTCCTAACATTCAGTTCCTCTCATTTTCCAGCAACACATTATTCTACATGTAGACGTCTTACTTCATTCTATTGAATTCTTACCATGGATTCTTTCCTCAGTTCACTGTACATCCTGGCCACTTTGTCCTGATCCATCTGGTTGAGTTTTGGGTGGACTTTTTCCTTTGCATAGATAATGTACTTCTTCAGGATCTCCTGCGGGATGGGTTCCACACCATAGGTATTTGGGAGGACAATCTCTTGGGAATCTCCATTCACAAGGTCCTTGCTGTTGGGGTGATGCTTGATGTGGCTGCCAACTACAAATCGAGCCAACATCTCATCCTGAAACAAGGTGTTGAAATAAGGAAAACATTCAAGCCATTTCATTTGCCAGGAAGGAATCTCAAGAAATTAATTTTTTAAAGTGCCAAACCAGGCAACTCATAAGGCAGAACACAAAAGGGAGCAACACAGATATTCAAAGAGTTTGATGGGCTGATCTATCTTCTAACCACACTTACTCAAAGCGTCCGTGCTATTCTCCCAGTATGTGTGCCCATAGTAATACAAACAAGTAACTGCTTCCATCTTGCAAGCTCTCCTATCTACCTCCTTGATATACTAAAATTGTATGGCAGTAGCTACATACATACATCTGTCCTTGCACCTTGCTCATGTAAGAAGTAAAAGCGCAAAAGTTCATACCTGAACAGGATCCACAGTGTCTCTGACTACACAAAGTATATCAAATCGAGATATGATGGGTTCAGTGAGATCAACATTTTCTGAGAAAGTTAAGGATGGATCATAACGCCCACCTAGGATAAATAAAGAAACCAATTTAGAAATAAAATTTAAAGTAGCTTTTCAGAATAATTAGCACTCTCCTCTTTCTCCCTTGGCACTAGTCTACTCTTTGTCTCACTGCTTTTAGACAAAGATTGTTTCTTTCATTGCTTTCAAAGATGTGCCAATCCACATGAGGCAATTTTAATCACTACCAAACAGAAGGAGCTTCTCACTTTCACAACGCTCAGTGTCATACCTATGGGGTTGGCTGCAGCAATAACAGTGCATCGCGCTTGCAGAGATGTGACAATGCCCGCCTTTGAGATAGAGATGCTCTGCTGCTCCATGGCTTCGTGGATGCTGGTCCTGTCCTGATCAGTCATCTGAAGAATCAACAAGTGGTTTAAACTGTGACGAGTTCATCTATGCAACTGAATGTGGCAGAGACTGAGAGACACATTTCAAGACAAACCTTAACATCTCTGTGCAAGGTGCTGGACTGCAATAAATAGTAAGAACCTGACTAGGTTTGGAGATTCTCAGAGGAAGATTTCCCTTTAGTCCTACATTTACAAGTTAGCTTCCTGTCTGAAGCACTGAGAAACTTTTAGCTGGCTGTTTTTGGCAAGAGACCTAGTGATGTCGTGGCCATCAAAGGATGTCACCTAACCCATTTTGAGTGAATGGTTGTTTTGGGGAGCTTTATTCCACCACCCCAAAACAGATGCTGCCTTAGAATAGGCCTGCATAGCCTGCGGCCCTCCAGGTGTTTTGGACTTCAGTTCCCAGAACTCCTGATCATTGGACACACTGGCCAGGGCTTCTGGGAATTGGAGCCCTAAACATCTGGAGGGCCACAGGCTGTGCCTTAGAAAATTAATGTTGGAGAAAGCTCAAGAAGTATGCAATGCAACGCTGTGCCTCTCCATCCACAAACTGTGACATTTCTGCCACTGTGATGAACTATGTCCCTCTTGCTTGTGGTCCCAGAATCAAATCAGCAGCCTTGCTTATAGTGGCACAAGGAGATGGCCTCAAATTCAACTTTTCCTTCATCTCTCCTTCTCAGTTGCTAGTTTCATGGGCTTTGCCCTGAGCAGCCTTTGGTAATGATGCATAACATCTGCTTTGGTCCTTAAGTCAAACCCTCCCATGTTCTTAGAGGGATGCTCACCTTGTCGAATTCATCTATCAAGCAGACTCCCCTGTCTGCCAGCACCAGGGCACCTGCCTCCAGGGTCCACTCTTTGCTGACTGGGTGCCTCTGCACATAGGCAGTCAGACCAACGGCAGAAGCCCCCTGGCCGGTGGTGAAGATGGCTCTGCTGGATACTTTTTCCACATACTTGAGGAACTGAGACTTGGCTGTTCCAGGATCTCCACAAAGCAAGACGTTGATGTCACCACGGACCTTGTGTTTTCCTCCTAAGGCATTTCAAGCAGTTTAAGTGAATGAAGCACTCCGTGGTGTGGTAAAGCATTTGGAGCAGAACTTACTAACATTTTCTTAACTTCAATAATCCTGACCAGATAAATAATATTTTTTGAAGGTCAGTGTTAAAAGTATGGATGCAGTGAATGCAGAATGTCATACTAAGTTGATGCATCCCCATCCAATCCAACAGCCCAAAAACTGGTTCAGCAGAACAAAGAACTGAACAGAAATGTATAGAGACTTTTCCCCAGTTGTCTTACTCATTTACATATACAAAATTTCCAACAAAACTCTAAAAAAAAAATCAGAATAGATTCATCTTTTGCAAGGAGCAGGAGCTGGTTTTGGAGAAATGTACCAAAAATGAGGATTGTCTTTCATTTCTTCAAAACAACACTTTTCAATGTAACACAACTGTAACATAATAGGGATTTCATATTGGTCATACCCATAATGAATGTAACACTGCAACTCACCTGGATTTTTGGGTTCTCCCCCAAACAAGGCTAACGCCAAGCCTCTCTTGATGTCTTCATGTCCATAAATTGAAGGAGCAATGCTGGCAAAGATCTGAAAGCAGAAACAGTTTTCAGAAATTTATCCTTGGTACCAAACATCCTGTGTGTAAATGAATATGTGTACATGCGTGAACGAGAAAGCAAGCCCTGTTTTGCAATAGGAAGCTGTTCAAAATCCTCTCAAACTGCAAGCCCTTTTTCCACCTCCTGGGCAATATCGCTATGCAACAACATTTGAAAAAAAATCTGTTCCTGGTTTGAAAGTGTTATTTCCTGTTTAACTGTATGATACTTACTTTGAAAGTAATTGTTTTACTCCAGAAACCTTGTTTTTGTGACTGCCACCAACTATGTTAAATTGGTTGCGACTCGATGATATATTCATTGAAAAACTATAGCAAAATGTGCTGCAGGATGTCCCCCACAAACAAAGTTTTTGCAATTTAATAAACTTTTCCCATGTTTTTATGATAAAACCAATGCCGAAATTACATTTGTAACCAAAGAACAAAAATTGTGTAACATAGTATATTAGCCGTATGCATGGGGAATATGTGAAGGGTGTTAAACATAATATGTACAAGATATTAAATTGCATTTAAAATGCTCATAAAAATAAAAGGGCTTGGCATCACATTAAAGAATAGTGAAGTAGTCATCAATGAGATGCCTCCCCCTTCTTTTCTGGTAACCAATTCTTATCTGAAGCATAGCTTAGCAGATTCTTTCTAATTTAAAAACATAATCTGTATCAAGGGGGAAAATTCAAATATGCCATGAATGAATGCTGGTGGAAGAAAAGGAGTGATGGGACATTTTCTGAAACAACCCATATTATCCTTGGAGTGGGATTCACACAACTCTCCAGATGCTGTTGCACAGTAACTCCCATTATCTCTCACTATTGGCTATATTGGCTGGGAGCATGGAAGTTCAACAACACTGGATGCCCACATATTTCTCTCCCCTGCTTTAGAAATCATCCCTCTACAGAAGCAAAACTACTAATTACACAGAAAGTTCTACCTGGCAAACCCTTACTGTTCAACACATGCCATGCCTTGTTTCCATCTCTGGTTCCCAACTCACTTTCTCTCCAATCTGCTCATCCTTGGACAGGCCTACAAGGACCTTCATGTCTTCATCTGTAAGTTCCCCAACAGCAACCTTGTTATCCTTTTTGGCAATGTGATTGGCCAGGATTACTGTGGCGAACACTGGAAACCCATTGGCTGTGTTCAAAGAACCATCATAATTATTATGGTATATTCCAGTTAGCTCCTGAAAGGCACAAAAAGGGGGCATTATTCAGTTATCAGAACAATTCTTTGCAATTCAGAGAGGCACAGAGGATAAACCAGTCAGCTCTAGTAAGTGCATATATTACTTGAATCGACATTGTTGTGGCATATGCATTACTGAGCCATAGAGGGAACAAAAGCTGTGAACTCTATTCAACACTTGTTTATAAAAGCAGTTAAGTATCTGCAGAAGTTCTCTTTGAGTGGTGTGAGCATCGCCACTCTGTGAAAAAAAATGATTTAAAAGTAATGCTTGCAGAAAGAACAAAACTATTGTGATATATAGGACATCTTCACACAACCTCTGCAGTTTCTAATGGTAAAAATCCCTATAAATAGTACAGTTGAAACCATTCTACTAATAGTATTACTAAATGTAGAATCATCAGCTGACAACTGTCAAGATGCATTAGAGGTTGGGAAGCTAAAAAAAAGAATACCCAAAAGTTAAATTTTCAATTTTTCTGCATGTTCTGCATGTGCACAATACTGCCCTATTGTGATTGTGATGGATTGACAATGCTGTTTCATGTTATGTTATTGTCTTTTGTAATGTTATTGATTTTATTGAGTTATGTTCTAATCTATGGTTGGTTTTAATTGTTGTTGGATTGGGCGTGTTCCCCATGTAAGCCGCTCTGAGTCCCTCCGGGGAGATGGAGGTGGGATATAAAAATAAAGTTATTATTATTATTATTATTGACACAATGATACAGTATGACAGAGCAAACAAGATAGAACACTTCCCAAATGTTTAGGACTGTGTGATGTATTTCCGGATGATGCGTGCAGATCCCAGTAAGGTGGCTTTTTGCAGTTGGCAGATCATAATTTTGTCAAAAGTTTATTGTTTCCAATTGCCGGCTGAGATCTTTTGGCACGGCACCCAGTGTGCCGATCACCACCAGGACCACCTGTACTGGTTTCTGCCAGAGTCTTTGAAGTTCGATCTTGAGGTCCTGATAGCGGCTGAGTTTTTCCTGTTGTTTTTCATCAATTTGACTGTCACCTGGTATGGCAATATCAATAATTCAAACCTTTTTCTTTTCCACAACTGTGATGTCTGGTGTGTTGTGTTCCAGAACTTTGTCAGTCTGGATTCGAAAGTCCCACAGTATCTTTGCGTGTTCATTTTCCATTACCTTTGCAGGTTTGTGATCCCACCAGTTCTTTACTGCTGGGAGGTGGTACTTGAGGCATAAGTTCCAATGAATCATTTTCTTACAGCAGCTGAAGATATGATTTTACAGCAGCTGATGATATTATTATTATTATTATTATGGAATTCAGTAAACTGTTTGGTTTATTCTTCTTTTACAAGTTGATGCTGCTCTTTTTAAGATGATGCCTTATTGTTCGTTTCTACATGACCAGACTGCATTTTTAAGATCGTGTGAATACCCCACAATCTCCCTGTACCTCCAATTCTGAGACAGGACTTACAATCTCATCTCCTGGCTTGCAGCTGTCAACCAGGTCGGCGAGTAGAATGGCATCCTTTGAGCGAGGGAGCCGGCCAGCAGCCACCTTCCCAGGGCTCTCCTGGATTTTGATGCGCTGGTAGTTCTGGTACACCGTCTGTGGGGAAATCAATATGCATTACTGGACAAGGTTTAAAATCAACTGCAGAACCTAGTGGCTTGGATTTGCATGGTATTAGTTTCCCTTTTGCGGAAAACAAGAAGCAACCTCAGACCTTGAAACCCAAAAATTCCACAATATTGACTGCTGAACTTAATTTGGAGATTCCACCAAATACAGAAAGGCTTTGCCAGAACGCATCTTGCTCTACTGTAGAATAGTCTAATGCAGTGGTTCCCAAACTGTGTAACATGGAACACTAGGGTTCCACAAAAGCATCATACAGGTTCTAAGAAAGATTTCAAAAATTAAATTAAAAACAGATTTCAAAACAAATATTGGTACAATGCCAACTATTTGATTTACTGTTCTCATAATAGCTATTTTGTACTACAATTTTGCTATCAGGTATAGTTAATGGCTTCACATTTCAACATTTTATTTGCAATTTGACCAAGAGTGATTCATATGTAGTCGATTTTTCACAATGAGTCCACATAAATTTTTAAATGTATTATTTCTTGTACAGTTTTTGAGATGAAAAACATTTGAGATATTGGAATATTTTTCATAATCTATCAAGAGTAAAATTTACTAAAAGCTAGGTGTTTTATAGGAAATTAGGAAATGTATTTCAATTAAAGGTTAAGATCAGAGGTTAAGATTTTCTGGGAAGGCCCTGCTCTGAGTCCCACCTCCTTCACAGGTGTGGTTGGTGGGGACGAGGGACAAGGTCTTCTTAGTGGTGGCCCCTCGGCTATGGAACTCCCTCTCCTCCTGACAATCAGAAAGAAACTAAAAACATGGCCGTGGGACCAAGCTTTTGGACAGTAATGCAGTGCAATAAGTAAAGATGGAATATGTGCAATTATGACTGGTATAGCTCCTGACTATGAGTTCAGATTATGTGGTTTTTAAAAAACTGGCTTTAATGTTTATATGCTTTAATTTTATGTTTTTAATGTATATGACTATTTTACCCTATGTCTTTTTATGTGGCATCAAATTGCTGCCTATTGTAAGGCCACTCAGTCCCCTTTGGAGTGAGATGGTGGGGTATAAATACCATAAATAAATAAATAAACGATTAATGTAAAATGATCCAGAATATATATTCTGATTGAACAATTCAGGGATGAAGTTGGAGTTCTATGGAAAATAAATGTCTTCTGAAGTTTCCATGATTGAAAAATACTTGGGAACCTTTGGTCTAATGAAAAGCCCACTTTTGTGTTACAGGGGCAGATAAATTGTAACCACCTCCAGATGTCACTGAAATGTAATTTGTATTGTTATTCACTACTGGCTAGGACTGATGTTTGGGTTAAAATCTACCATCATCAGAAAGACTAAAGATTTCCTATTCCTGCTTTTAAGGGAAACAAATGGTACTAAGATTTACCATCTTGGACCTCATTACTGACGTTTAAAAGTGTTTAATCATGAGAAATAGCATCTTATGGCTTGTACCCATGTGATGAACTGTCAGAATAGTATATAGCTGCAAATTGACAAAACAATACTAGAGAAATATACCTTATGCACCTTCCTAGGCCAGAAACTAATTCACTATGAAATGTCCACGCACAGCAAACGAACACATTCCCAAACCACTAACAGCATGCTATGGGTCAAAACATACTTTTTACTTTTAATGGAAAGAACACCAGCCTCCAAGATATCCAGATATATGCTACAAGTCCATGGAAATCCTCAACAGAAAAGTGTAGTACAATCTAATGTGCTAAGCCATTAGCCTAGGAAGCAGGCTTTGGGGCAGCTTACCTCCTCCATGTTGATTTCAAAAGGGCCTGCAGACTGACACTCAGGGCAGGAGCCTGGCTTTACCTCCTGGTTTTGGGACTGTGAGAAAGGCCCCAGGATGAAGCTACACTTCGTACAATTGTATTTGACCATGCTGAGTTGGGGAAGGACCCCGGTGCAGCTTGTCACAACCCCACTTGTGCGGATCAGCTGGTTCAAGTGAAGCTGCCTAAGAGAAAAGGAAGGGGGAGGAGGATAAACCAGGTTTCTGAGATGCAAACATAACTACAGTTCTCTCTCATTGGTGACCATAGCATTCAAGTATACTGCATAGGAACTGCAAGAAAGGAGCCTGGGAAATGAATGTTTTGAGAAAACACATTTATAACTTTTTTATTTTTGTACCCTGCCTCCAGCTCCCCCAAAGGGACTCGGAGTGGCTTACATGTCACACAATGTGTCTAAAACAATGCATAAATAAACACACAGTAACAAAAAGTAAAACCAATAGCATATAAAACAACAGTTTACACTCAGAACAGCACCCAATAACCTATGGTAACAACTGCCGTAAAACACGTCCAAACTGTAAACAAGAACAAGGGAATGTAATAGTGCAAGTTGTAGCTAAGGAACAAGGGCATGGAATAAAAGTGCATTAATTGCAGACCATGGGGGATAGGCATTATTAAAGGCTTGTTTAAACATTGTTTTTCATTGCAGCCCCAAATGAAGCAAAATGCCATTAGCAGCCCTGCTGTCTAAAGATAGAGAAGGGAAAATATGCGACCTGAAAAAGTGACCTTGAGGACTGCATGCAGACCATATGATTCATCCTCTCTGAATGGAATGACTAATTTTTGTTGTATACCTTCAAGTCATTACCCAGTACATTTCCATAGCTGAGTGGGGATTTGAATGTTGGTCTCCAAAGACAGACTCACATCATTACACCATGCTAACTCCCAGAAAGACCAACAGTGAATCAATACATGGAAGGTTCATATGCAAGCATTCTTCAGAAAGGTCCCATGACTATATTGAGGAATATAGTTGGACATTTAGCAGCACAGCAATTCCATTTTGGGAAAGCAACAACAGAAAATCTTGAATTACAATTTTAGCAGAAGCAACAATTCTAAATATCCTTCTTTCACTGACACCAGAAAGACTTCTTAATAGCCGTGTTACAATTGGAGTGTTAATGAGGACAGAGAAACTGCTGTTAGGAAAGAGTTTGGCTCCTAGGTTTTTGCTCTTCAGAACTAGCCAGCGATAGTTCATTCAGGAGTGGGTACATCACAGACCAGGGCCAAACTGACTCCTTACCTGAGTGATCGTAGCTCCTCCACCAAAGGCAGATGTGAGATGCGGACATGGATTTCCTTAGCAATCCGGTCATATTTGGGGTACATAGCCAACACCACTTCCTTGGCTGCTTCATCAAAGATTTTCAACATTTCAGCTGGGGCTTCTGGAAGGAAATAGGCAAGGACATGCTCCCGGGCAGCCAGGTCTTCGTAATTCACCACCAGGCTCTCTCTGTTCTCTGACAAAGGAAAATAAACACATTTTGGACAAAGCATTACAAAGTTCCTCCTACTCCGCAAAAAATTAACACAACTGCAAACCTATATGCATTTACCAGAAATATGTCCAGGACTTCTGAGGAAGTATAGGACTGCACTGTAAATTGCTAAGCAAACCTTCCTATACATTATATATATTTTTTCTTGTCAAGAGTGACTTGAGAAACTGCAAATTGCTTCTGGTGTGAGAAAATAGGCCTTCCACAAGGACATTGCTGAGGGGACACCCAGATGTTTAGATGTTTTTATCATCTTTGTGAGAGGCTTCTCTCATGTCCCCGCATGGAGCTGGGGCTGATAGAGGGAGTTCATCCGTGATCTCCCCAGGTTGGATTCGAACCAGCAACCTTCAGGTCAGCAACCCAACCTTCAAGTCACCAGTCCTGCTGGCACAAGGGGTTAACCCACTGTTCCATCAGGGGATTCTATATTATAATACATAATAATAACACATAATTATGCAACAATATTTGTTCATTTCTGTGTTACGACATACAGCATATTATTTGATAGCAATATTAAGAATATAAATTATTCTAAATATCAGATATAACGTTTTCTGGTGTTGATTATTTGAACTTTAAGTCTATCAGTGATAGCTATTTTAGTTACAACAAGAACAACTTTTGTTAACCAAAACCTAACCTATAGGTTTTCCATTATTCCTATATGTGAAATTATGTTTTGTTTCACAAATAAAAATTCCAAATTCCAGTGATAATGTTTAGATGATATGAAACACAGATGCTTATTGGCATAAAATAAATTATCCTTGCTTTAAAAACGATCACATGTCTTGCTAGTAAATCTCTACAGCTTGCACAGGAAATTAATTCAAGTTATTCTAAGCTTGTGTACTTCTTTCTAATGTATTTTCTCCATGTTTCCTCACAATGATACCTTTGCACATGTCACTGATCCTCTCTTTGAAGACATTGTGTCCATGCTCGTCAACGTGAGTCTTCAAGAAGTTCTTGAAGCGGTGGTAAATTTCCAGCCGAGGAGCTGCCATGGACACCCACTCCCTCACAGAGTGTCCCTTCATATCTTCCAGGTTCTCAATGCTCTCAATCATGTCTTCATCCTCATCTTCCATGCCATCTGCAGCCCGTTCAATCAGGCGCCTCTTCCGCGAGGGACGGTCCTCATCTTCATCATCACTCTCTAGGTTTCAGAGATAGATGATCAAAAGAGACAGATCAAGCAGCAACATCCACAGAGCTGTTGACAATACCAATCTAATTTTGCCTTCATAAAGCACATCAGATTCATAGGTGCCAGCAGTTCAAACTACAGAGTTGCCTGGGGCCCCCCTTGATGTAATTTTAATGTCAAGCAAAGGTATTTTGATAGGCTCTTAATTCCCTCCTTTTAGCCTGATTTATGTTTGTTTTTAATTCTTCTGACCGCTTGTATAGTTAAGTGTTCCTTTTATAGTCTGGTCTTTTAAAGTTTAATTTCTTCCCTTGCAGTTTTGAACTTTTTCAACTGCCCTGCAAACAAACTGCTTATTTAACAGACTCAAATGTGTCTCAATACATTCGCAAGATATATTTACATGCTGCAGCCAACACACTAAAGTATCATGACACACAGTTTGGAAAGTTCTGCTCGAGTTAGAACAGTCAGTGGGCAGAAATGATGGCAGCTATAGCAGGACAGGCACTCCTCTCTCTCACCATCCTATCCTTCCTTCCTTCTCTCTTTCCTTCCTCATTCCCTCCCTCCCTTACATCCCTCTTTCTCCTTCCATCCTTCTTTCCCTTCCACCTTTTCGTCCTTCCTTCCTTCCCTCTTTCCTCCCTCCTTCCCTCTCAACCTCTTTCACCTTCCCTTTTGTCTTTCCTTCCTCCTCTCTTTTCTCCCTCTCTCCTGTCCCTCCCTCACTACCTCTCAATTCCCTTTCACCCTTCCTTCCTTCCTTCCTTCCTTCCTTCCTTCATTCATTCTCTTTTTCCTTCTCTCTTTTTTCCTGGGGGATGTTTAGGTGGGGGAAGAGTATGTAGAGACTCCTCGGAACATAGGGCATGTTATAAACAAAGTATTATTATTATTATTAGTAGTAGTAGTAGTAGTGTAAAGTTCATCTCTAAAGTTCAACAGACAGGCAGTGCTTTACCTTCAGAAAGGAAGGGGATGGGAGATTACTGAATTCTGGCTGCAAGTACATTACATGGGGTGGCAGGAGATGAAAGAAAATAAAGGTGGTTGAGTCACCTGAGAATGACAGCCCTCATATACATTCCCATCCCAGGTGCATCACATGATCTTTTGAAATTTATAGAGAAAAAGCATGTAAATTAATATAATAATAATAGATCACAAAAAGTGATTTCATTTCAAGCAAATTGCCAACGTATGCTATCCATCAACTACTGCCATCCCTTGTTTTATTAAGTCAAGCAATGTAGTGACCACCTCTATTGCAACTTCTAGATAAAATGTTCATGTGTTTAAATCCCATTAAAGGGACTATAGCGATCATGCTTTGCAGACTTAACTATTAACTATAAAAGTGGGACATACAATACGTGTAAACTTAATATGTAATTTACTTGGACTTCCCACTCTCTTCAAGTAGATTTGCAACTAGGGGTAAGAGTTCATGGGATCATTTCAACTGCCATTGTATTATTCGCAATAACACTATAAATAACATCAAGAAATTATCTATGTGTGCTAAATAACTATGCTGCAGAAAGATTGCTCTTCCCAAACATACCATATAGCAAGCCAGTCCTCATGCGGCCCAGGCCTTGCTCCAGTTCGCGGTCCCTCTGCCTCATGGCCCGCTCTGCTGCCTCCCTTTGACTGGCAGTCAGTTCCTCCACATCTTCATCATCCATGGCCAGCCCATCCTCTGAATAGACATCCAGCTCTGGAATAGGCCGGTAGTCCCTAGACACCACACAGAGAGCTTAGATCATGTTGTGTTTTAGCAATGACATTAAATTTGCTTTGAGGCTCTGGCCATAACAGTGAATGAACAGCATAGTGTGAGTGAATATGAAAACATCACTTATTCTACAGAAACGCTGCCATCATCTTATTCCAAACCCATGAGATGTTCACTTGTGAGCACTTTTCTTTCACAGGAACTCCGGGCATGAACTGTGCAGTTGGAGCAATTGTACAGTCTCGGCCTACACCCTATATATAAATATGCATATATACTGGAGAAGAATCCAGATAGCTTTCTGAGACTGTATCTATAATGCAGTACTATGCAGTTTGAAACTGCACTTATATGATCAGTGTAGACCAGGCTCTGGCAAACCGGCCCTCCAGGTGTTGTGGGAGTTGGAAGTCCAAAACACCTGGAGGGCCAAAGTTTGCCCGTACCTGGTGTAGACTCACATAATGAACATCTGGGCACATCAGTATCATCATCTTTGTCTTGCAAACCCGTTTGGAAACAACTTTCAATGCATTTTGAAACATGGATCTGCAGTCAGGATGCTTGGGTATAACACTGCTACAGCTGGGTGAGTGGAGGCAACAGTAAAAATACAGAGCAGAAGGAATGCCATTCACCTCCCACAGAGGTCAATCAGATGGCTATGAGAAGCTGATAAACAGGCTTTGAAGGCCACAGCAAACACCCAACCAAGTTCTTGAGCAACTAGCTTTCAGAGGTATACTATCTCATCAGAGCTAATATATATCATCACAACTTCAAACCATTTCAGCAACTGATATCTATCTCTGTTTGTTTCTTTCTTGAACAAAAATCATTATTAAAATATCTATATTTACAGAAAAATAATACTACAATGATACTGCCAGTTCTTAGGTTTACTTCCAACAATAAATCCTGATGGAATAAGGTTCAGTTTTCATAGTATCTGACCATTTAAAACAAACTTTATTTAATTTAGAAATAAAAGAACATAACCAAAGACAGAACATTTGCCTCTTAAAAACACATGCTTTCACGGATGTCTGATTTCCAGCCATATCAAGGTAGTAAAGCATCACCCCCATTCTGCCCCCAAACAAGTGGCCCCAGTAAGGACCCAAAGACTGCAAGCAGTGCAAGCCCCCTACCTTTCCATCCCATCCCCAATGAGATCTTCTCCATCTTCCTCGTCTTCGTCAGGGAGCCCCTCGTTCCCCAGGAGCCCTTCCGATTCGTCTTCAAAGGGGGGCAGGTCTCTCCCAGGGCTGGAAGTGAGGGCATCACCTCGCCGAGAGCTAGGCTGGGGGCTGGTGACCACGTTTGACTCAGAGGAATCCTAAAGGAAGTTGTAAAATTACCAATGGTCAGAAATGTCTCACTGTTCACCAATGAGCTTTTCCAATTCCTTTCCCAATTCCCAAGGATTTCGGATAAGAGATACCCAACCTATCGCACTATGTAACAAAATTTGAAAAAATTCTGTTCCTGGTTTGAGTGTATTATTTCCTATTCAACTGTACGGTACTTACTTTAAACATAGTTGTTATACTCCAGAAACTTCATTTTTGTGGCTGCCACAAACTATGTTGACATAGCTGAGACTCTAGGAAATATTCATTGAAAAGCTCTAGCAAAATGCGCTGCAGGATGTCCCGCAAAAACAAAGTTTTTGCAGTTTAATAAACTTTTCCTGTGTTTTTTTGATAGAACCAATTAGGAAATGACATCTATAACCCAGGAACAAAATTGGTGTAGTATGCCTTAGTCTATGAAATGTATGTTACAAAATACTTTTTCACCTGGACTAGAGAATGCATATTTCTGCAAGGGAAACCCACAAACTCCAGTAGAACTTCCTTTCATGTAGCTATACATAAAACTACAGCCTAGTGCACTGGTTCTCAACCTGTAGGTCCCCAGGTATTTTTGCCTACAACTCCCAGAAATCCCAGCCAGTTTACCAGCTGTTAGGATTTCTGGGAGTTGAAGGCCAAAATATCTGGGGACCCACAGGCTGAGAACCACTACAATACATGGTAGAATTTATGCAGTTTGACACCACTTTCATTGTCATGGCTCAATGGTATAGAATCCTGGGAACTGTCTTTAGCCTTGGGTTGCTGTGAGTTTTCTGGGCTGTATGGCCATATCCCAGAAGAATTCTCTCCCGACATTTCACCTACATCTATGGCAGGCATCCTCAGAGGTTGTAGGGTTTGTTGGAAACAAAGCAAGCGGGGTTTATATATCAGTGGAAGGTCCAGGGTGGGGGAAAGAACTCTTGTCTATTGGAGGCAAGTGTGAATGTTTCAACTGATCACCTTGATTAGCATTGAATTAGCTTTAAAGCTTTGGGTGCTTCCTTTCTGGGGGAATCCTTTGTTGGGAGGTGTTAGCTAGCCCTGATTGTTTCATGTCTGGAATTTTCCTGTTTTTGAGCGTTTTTCTTTATTTACTGTCCTGATTTTAGATTTTTTTATAATACTGGTAGCCGTATTTTGTTCATTTTCATGTTTTCCTCCTTTCTGTTGAAATTGTCCACGTTTGTGGATTTCAGTGGCTTCTCTGTAGTCTTTAGCCTTCTGCGAGTGCGTCACCAAACTACAACTCCCGTGATTCCATAGTATTGAGCCATGGCAGTTAAAGCGATGCCAAACTGCAGTAATTCTACAGTGCAGATGCCCCCTAGACTGTACCGTTGCCCTGTATCTTGCTGTCTTTGGACAGAAGCCCAGATCCACACACCTACAACCCCTCTCCCTATTCTTTCAAACTCCAGAAAGTACAACCCAATCAAAGACTCAATACTCAGTAGATTTCCCCCAAAAAAGCTGCTCGTAGAGGAAAAGCAAGAGAGGGAAAAGCTCCACACTAAGGACTAAAACTTTATACTTAATACCAAGCAAGAAAAGTTAAGCTTAAGGTTTTTCCTATATCAAAAAGTCCCCCTCTGAGCCCATTACCAACTCACCGCCATTTCGATAAACTTTCACAAATCCACCGCTATGCGCTTGGCTCCTCTAACTGCACTCCCAGAGCCAGGCTGAATTCCGCGGGAAAGAGGGTCACGTGGTGCAAAAGCCCGCGAAAGCTCATGAATAATGAATAAGGGAGCTCCCTCCTCCTGAATATGCAGATACCGCGCTTCCTCTTCCGGAGCGAATAGAGCCAAACAGCGCCCCTGCTGTAAATATTGATCAGCACAGCACTAAGTAGACAGATGAGTTGCTGTGAGTTTTCCGGGCAGTATGGCCATGTTCCAGAAGCATTCTCTCCTGATCTTTCACCCACATCTATGGCAGGCATCCTCAGAGGTTGTGAGGTTTGTTGGAAACTAGGCAAGTGGGGTTTATATATCTGTGGAATGTCCAGCTAATCACCTCCCAACAAAAGATTCCCCCAGGCAGGGAGCAGCCAGGCTTTGAAGCTGCAAGGCTGTTTGATGCTAATCAAAGTGATCAACTGCAACAGACAAGAGTTCTTTCTCCCACTCTGTACCTTCCACAGATATATAAACTTCCCTTGCCTAGTCTCCAATATGTCATAGATGTGGGCAAAACGTCAGGAGAGAATGCTTCTGGAACATGGCCATCCGGCCCAGAAAACTCACAGCAACCCAGTGGTTCCAGCCATGAAAGCCTCTGACAACACGTTAAAGACAGGTGGTAATTAGGATGTAAAATTACAGCTGCACTTACAGTGCAAAATTAATCCAGTTTGACACCGCTTCAACCACTGCGGCTTAAGGCCATGGAATCATGAGAATTGTAGTTTTACAACGTCTTCAGTCCTCTCTCCCAAAAAGGGCTGGCTTTTCACCAAACTGCATATACCGTATGAGGATTCCATAGCATTGAGCCATGGCAGTTAAAGCAGTGACAAACTGCAATAATTCTACAGTGTGCCCTTGGTCTCCTAACTATCTACTTTTATATTCCTTTGCCTTTCACTCTGTAATTGTTAAGCAATAAATTGATTTACTGTGCTATTTGTCCTTTGTTTAAATTATATACTGACTTTTATGAAATGCCCTGGCTCTCATGACATGAAAGCCGGCCTTTCCACAGATACATAAACTTCACAAGCCTAGTTTCCAACATACCTCACAACCTCTGAGGATGCTTGCCATAGATATGGGCGAAATGTCAGGAGAGAATGCTTCTGGAACATGGCCATACAAATCGGAAAACTCACAGCAACTCAGTATGCAACATCTTTCCCCAGATACGCTACAGGCCTCTTGAATTACAACTCCTATTATCTCCAGCCATTCTAATTGGAGATGATAGAAGTGCAGTCTAACTGTTCAGGAAAGTAACAGGCTTATAGCATTAGGAGTGGTCATTTTGCCAACCATGTTAGTGATCAGAAAATGCAGACTAGGAGACTGTGGTTTTTTCAGAAAAATACGGAATTTGCTAGTACAGCCGAGTCTCGCTTATCCAACGTTCTGGATTATCCAACGTATTTTTGTAGTCAATGTTTTCAATACATATTTTGGTGCTAAATTCGTAAATACAGTAATTACTACATAGCATTACTGCGTATTGAACTACTTTTTCTGTCAAATTTGTTGTAGAACATGATGTTTTGGTGCTTAATTTGTAAAATCATAACCTAATTTGATGTTTAATAGGCTTTTCCTTAATCCCTCCTTATTATCCAACATATTCGCTTATCCAACATTTATGGATAAATGGGATAAGTGAGACTCTACTGTATTGTAATTGGGATAAAAGTGGATCCTGAGCTACCTCTTCTGGTTGCACCAGTGTATGAGCTGCTCCTTTAAGGCCGCGATCTTTCTCCCCTTCTTCTGGTTGCACCAGTGAATGAGCTGCTCCTTTAAGGCCGCGATCTTTCTCCCCTTAAACCCCGCCTTCCCTCTTTCCCCATTGGCTCATTTCCTCCTTCCTTTCGCTTTTGAGCCAGGCTGTTTCTACGTAGATGTCTCCGGATTGGTTTTAGGCTTTAGGGACCGGGGCTCAATTTCCGCACCAAGAGGAAGCCGAAGAACAGTGATGGTGTTTTTTTTTCCTTCCCCGATCGCCTTGGCCTGAGAGAATGACTCCTTAATCGCCCCTCCCCCTGAGGAAGAGGCAGCGAGTGTGCTTCGGCTCCGGAGCCGGTTGGAACTTGAGCGACGCCCCCTTGTAAGGACAGCCCCCTTTGTATTGTATCTTTTGGAGACTCGGGATCGAGCCTGGGAGGCTGTGGGATGGCCGACCCGGATCCCCGGGAATGAAGCAGGCACTGCCTCCATAGCATTGGAAGGAAGCCGCGGAGAGAGAGAAATAGAGAGAGAGAACCAGCCCTTCCTGCGGCTGGGGACCCAAAACGGTAGGGAGCCTCTATTCCTAAAAACGCCCCCCTTCCACGCGTGACCCCCGTGGGTGCATTCATTCCCCGTGTCTCTGCATTGGGGACCAGGAAAGGGCGCTGCTCTCCTTCCTCTTCCTCTGCTGCCTCCCTTTGGCTCCAGTGAATCTCTCCCTCCCTAAAAGGTTGCCCCACTTTCGTGGATCTGGCCATTGGCCCCCTCCATCCTCCTCTAACCCACGCCAAAGGGGTCTCTCTGTGTTTACAAGCCCCACGATTGCTCTTGTCCCCTCCCCCAGCTGGGGGTGCGCCTGCACTGCAGAATTAATTCGAGTTGATACCACTTTTTTAGTGTTGTGGAATGCGGGAGGTGGTGATTTTTGCGAGGCGCCACTCAGGAGGCTGAAGAGCTTGTGAAACTACATCTCCCACAATCCCAATACAATGGCACATTGGGCTTTGTAGTTTGGGGAGGCACCAGCACTCTTTGGCAGAGAAGACTAAGGACCCTGAGAAACTACATCTCCTGCAGTGGGTTGCTGTGAGTTTTCCGGGCTGGATGGCAGAAGTTGTGAGGTCTGTTGGAAACGAGGCAAGTGGGGTTTATATAACTGTGGAAGGTCCAGGGTGGGAGAAAAAGTTCTTGTCTGTTAGAGGCAAGTGTGTATGTTGCAATTAATCACCATGATTAGCATTGAAAAGCCTTGCATCTTCAAGGCCTGGCTGATTCCTGCCTGGGGGATCCTTTGTTGGGAGGTGTTAGCTGGTCCTGATTGTTGCCTGTCTGGAATTCTCCAATTTTCTGAGTGTTGTTCTTTATTTGCTATCCTCATTTTAGAGTTTTTTTACACACCCTAACAGCCACCATGTCAGATTACACAGAGAAGCCATTGAAACCGTCTAAGTGACGTTCACTATATCTGATGCACTTTATTCTGTTCCATCAGTTGAAATAACTTCAGTGTTTATCCCATCCCTCTTACCAAATACAGCCCTTTACACTTCTACCTCATCCGTTGAGTACAATATACACTCCTTGCGCTTTGGCCCAGTTCGTTTTTTGTCAATGCTTCTTTTGATTTTATATTATGTCAAACTGTACTACTGTTACCATTTTATTTTACTATGTTATTGTGTATAATTATCTTTTTACTTTGATGTATTTTATTCTGATTTATTGTAATTTTCCGGGCTTTGCCCCATGTTAGCCGCCCCGAGTCCCTTCAGGGAGATGGAGGCGGAGTACAAAAATTATTATTATTATTATTATTATTATTATTATTATTATTGTTGTTGAAATCCACAAGCATGTGGGCAATTTCAACAGAAAGGAGGAAACCATGAAAATGAACAAAATCTGGCTACCATTATTTAAAAAAACACTCTGAAATCAGGACTGTAAATAAAGAACAACACTCAAAAGGGGGATTCCAGACAAGAAACAATCAGGGCCAGCTAACACTTCCCAACAAGGATTCCCCCAGACAGGAAGCAGCTAGGTTTTGAAGCTGCAAGGCCATTCAATACTAATCAAGGTGGCCAATTGCAACATTCACACTTGCATCAAACAGATAAGAGTGCTTTCTCCCACCCTGGACATTCCACAGATATATCCAAGGCCAGATATGGAAGGTGCAAGGCCAACTCGCCCTCTCCCATCCCTAGGCCCCTTTAAGATCAGTTATGAGCCCCAACATAACACCAGTGGTTATTTTTTACCCTCTATATGCCTGTTGGGACGTAGAAATCTTCCCACTCCCCTGCAGTTATTTATTTCTCTGTTGCATTCTGGTAACATCCTCTTAGCGTTTTCCTTTCGTTTGGTATTGGAATGGAGAGTTTAGGCAGTGATTTGTCAGTAGTCAGCAGACTCCTTGTCTGGGCTGAAAAAGTTTTGATTGGAATGCCTGTAGGCAGAGAGGACATTTTAAAACAACACAGAAAATATTTGACTGTCCTGTTAGCCCTATTCTTGAGGTGTTGCCAATGCTATATTGCACTTTGTCCATTTTAACTGTGAAATTACCTTCCCCATTTCGGCACATGTTGCACGTTGCCTGAGTTCTATGAATTAGTCTCCAGTGTTAATATTTTATGTTTTATGTTGATTTTAACGATTGTTTTTACTGTAATTGATGTTTTTATTGGATAACTGTTTTATTGCTGTGTTTTGATATTTGATTGTTTTATCGGGCAAGGCCCCATGTAAGCCGCCCCGAGTCCCTTCGGGGAGATGGGGCGGGGTATAAAAATAAAGTTATTATTATTATTATTAATAGTGTCATAATGGATGTATTATTTTGGTATTGATTATGTTAGGCGATTGGTAGCGCTGGAAGAAATAGTTGGATTAGTCTATTTCACTATTAAAAGTAGTGGTGGTCCCTTTAAGACTAATTGGCTTATCTTAGCATGAGTTTTCAGGGATTTGTATCCATTTCTGATAGGATCCAATATTCAAACTGCAGGTGTTTACACTGTGCTTATAGAGGGGACATCTACACTATTGGATGAATGCACTGCTTTAAATGACAGTGCTGTGGAATCATGGGAGTTGTAGTTTACCCTTCTCTGCCAAAAAGTGCTGTAACCACACCAAAATACATCTCCTAGGATCCCACAACATTGAGCCATTGCAGCTCAAAGGGTGTCAAACTGTGTTAATTCTACAGTGTAGATCAGTGGTTCTCAACCTGGGGTCCCCAGATGTTTTTGGTCTACAACTCCCAGAAATCCCAGCCAGTTTACCAGTTGTTAGGATTTCTGGGAGCTGAAAGCCAAAACATCTGGGGACCCACAGGTTGAGAACCACTGGTGTAGATGCAGCCGTACTTGTGTGCAGAGAGGGATAAAAATACAATGGGATGCGAAAACATTCAAGTGGGACGCTGGTCATGGATCTTCAGAGGGATGTGTAAGATGATACAGGTCTCTCAAGCAACTGCACGGTCTGTTTGTTGTCTTGGAAGGATCAAAGCAGTCCATTCTGCTGAAATGTTGATTCTGTTGAAATTTCTAAGACTTTTCTGAGAATGATTTACCAATAGGATGATAGGAGAGGCATTACTGCAGAGAACATTAATAGTTAAGAGCTTTTGATCCTTTATCCTAATGATCATCGAACAGTATCAAGCGCTCTAGTACAAAAAATTTTTCCTTGTTCAGCAACAACAACAGCCTTTATTGCCATACACTAATAAGATCACAGCACAGTATAACCAAAGGAAGTCACAGATAAAAGAAAATTGTGATTAGAAACTACTAATCTCAAGAATAAAACTTACAACACTCTTGCAAAGGAATGCCCAGGTGCTATTGAACAACAACCACCATTGCTTTTGATTATCCGCCATTCAGACTGGGGATAATGGGAACTGCATCCCAGCAGCCCTTACAGCTCTGAGGTTGGGGAAAGTTTAAAGTACATTTTAAAGTCAGACATCATATCCACAAGCTTTGTATCTAAATTCAGACCACACTGAACAGAACAAACTGCAGCTTTTCAAATGACCACATTCCGTAAAGATCTGAAAAGCTGGCTATTTCAATGTATGTTTTACTAAATTGGCATAAATTGACAACTGCCCCTTACCTCCATCGATACCCAGCTACTGCACTTCTTCTGGACCATTCAGTAGAGGCTTACAAGATACTGTACACATAACACTTGCCTTGCCTCCAGTTGTATATGCACACTGCGCCTGGCTATTAGCTATCGGTTTGGAGTATGTTTTAATGTATATTATGTTTTATGATTTTATGCCTATGTTTTAAATATATGTATTTGTTGTATTTTATTGTGTATTGCTGGGCTTGGTTCCCATGTCAACTGCCCCGAGTCCCTTTGGGGAGATGGGGCGGGATATAAGGATAAAGTTGTTGTTATTATTATTATTATTATTATTATTATTATTACAACTACTACCACTACTACAAGTCTCATCAGCTGTAGTAATGATGTCTAATGATGAGAATTACAGGAGTTGTAGTTCAGTATTTGGAAGGCCACATACAATATTGTGGGCCAAATTAGGCCCATGGAAACAGTCTCCATAAGTTGGAAACAACAAAGGCACATTGCAATAATATATCACATTGTTTTTCCATTGTTGGTGGAAACAACATTCATCCTTGCACTTAAGGCTGGTTTAGAAAGTGCATGAAGGTGGGCTGTTATCCCATCTCTCCTCCTTGATATTTCATTGCCTTTTCCCATCCATTCCTCTCTGCATTTTACTCTACCTGTTAGTAGGGCTGGCTTGTAGAGGTCATTGTGGCTAGCTAAAAATCTCAGGGTGCCCATTTTTTGTTGGTATGACAGGAAGCATGACATGTGCACTAACAATTATGAGCACTGCAGCTATGATGTATGGTATGATTAAATTGATGGCAACGTACAGTTCTTATTAGAAAAGGGTAGTGGTTGTATTGTAATCGAGCCCTGGGTGTTCATTAAGGTAAAGCCTCTAAGCAAGGTCTTGGCCAAGAGTGTGCTTGGCACGTGCGAAGGAAACTCAATCGAAGAGAGGATGAAGGTGAGGCATTCAGGAAGGAGGAAGTTGTATATTTATATTGCACCTCATAGTGGTGACTGTGGATGGTAGCTTATAATTTATTTCGTCTTGCACTGTGGTTGAAGATATGAATCATCTTACATCTGGAGAACTTAGAATGGGCATATTCACAGCAAGATTCTTCCAAAACAGTGTGTGATATTGATCGCTGATTCCACCGATGACTGAATATTCACACTACAGTAAGTCCTATTCACATAACTAGGGCTGGGTTGTGAGTAATGTATTAACAATCACAGGCCTGGCTATCTAAATACCTGCGGCCCCTTCTACACTGCTCTATATCCCAGGATCTGATCCCAGATTATCTGATTATTCCAGATTATCCGGCAGCAGGGATTCATATAATCCAGGTCAAAACAAATAATATACATCTGAAATGAAGCAGTGGAAGCTACTGAAGTTTTTAAAAGTCTACCAGCAAGCAAAAGGGTTCACTCAGCACTAGAAACAGTGACACTTAGGGTGCATCTGCACTGTAGAATTAGTGCAGCTTGACATCACTTTAACTGCCAGGGCTCAATGCTGTCGAATCCTGGGTGTTGTGGTGTGGTGAGGGACCAGCACTCTTTGACAGAGAAGGTTAAAGACCTTGTGAAACTACAATTCCCATGATTCCATAACATTGTTCCATGGGAGATAAAGTGGTGCCAAACTACATTAATACTGCAGAGTTGATACATCCTTAGTTTGCTAAATTCAGGTTCTGCACTACACTGTTGGTATCGGAATAAAGATCAAAAATCAAACATCTTGAAAGTCAGTCTTCTGCTGTTCCATTGGTAAAGTTTAGCACCATCACTGACTCTTAGGATATTTTCTAAACTCTGTTTTCATACATTTATTTACTTTATAATATGTGGGCCTTGGAAATGTTGCTATCCTGTCTGACAGAACATATAAATCAGTTAAAGATGAATGACCTAAGAAGACAAGCTTGTGGGTCAAAAGCACTGCTCCTTCTTTTTACGATGTTTTGCCAGCAGAAGGGTTGTTTGAAATGTTAAGTTTCTGTTGGCTTAAAATGGAACAGATGTGCATTGTAAGGAGACTGAAGCACCCTCGTCTCATTAGCTTCTCCTTGGGGAAGCAAATTTGAGCGGGTGGAGCAGGAATGTCCCTGCTAGATTAAAGGTCTCTCTCTTTTCCCTACTTTATGTGCATGATGGTTCATTTGGAGAGTTCTGATAATTTAGCACAGTATGTTATCTCATGAACAAAGATTGGTAGCAGTTTCCAAAGAAGTTTTTATTGACAAACTCTGAAACCTTCACTGTGTCAATTGTATATATTAGAGCTTTCCAAACTCTGTGTCATGACTGCAGTGTGTCATGCAAATCTAATAGGAAACTTCTGTGAATTAAGTAATAATCATATATCTATATCTGTTTATACAGTAGAGTTTCACTTATGCAACACTCGCTTATCCAACATTCTGGAATATCCAACGCATTTTTGGAGTCAATGTTTTCAATATATCGTGATATTTTGGTGCTAAATTCATAAATATAGTAATTACTACATAGCATTACTTCATATAGAACTACTTTTTCTGCCAAATTTGTTGTCTAACATGATGTTTTGGTGCTTCATTTGTAAAATCATAACCTAATTTGATGTTTAATAGGCTTTTCCTTAATGCCTCCTTATTATCCAACATATTCGCTTATCCAACATTCTGCCAGCCCGTTTATGTTGGATAAGTGAAACTCTACTGTATAGTCAAAGTTTGTATGTTTGTTGAGCAACTGATTTCCAAGAGAACTCCAACTTCCTGATAGCACTGTGACTCCCATTGCTGACGGATCTGAACCAGACTTGGCACACAGACCCAACATGACCAACAGACCATACTGGCGGGGTTTAAGGGCACTGACCCACCATGGCAGAAGTTGTAGTTCACCCTGCATCCAAGAGAGTATGCTCAACCCGACCAATGATGGATCTGAACCACACTTGGCACACAGAACCCCCATGACTGACAGAAAATACTGTCAGTACTTGGAGGGACTGACCCACCGTAGTGGGAGTTTGGAGGGACTGACCCACCGTAGTGGGAGTTGTAGTTCATCCTGCATCAAAAGAACACTCTGAACCAAACAACAATGGATCTCTAGATGAATCTGGGCACACATACCCAATATGGCCAACTTTGAATGGTGGCTGGATTTGGCAGGACTGACCTTGATTTTTTTGAAGTTGTAGTTCACCTACATCCGGAGAGCACTATGAACCCAAACAAGGATGGATCTGAACCAAACCTGAGACTCATACCCATCATGGCCGTCTTTAAATACTGTTGGGGTTTGGGGGAAACTGACCTTGAATTTGGGAGTTAGTACACACCTATCCAAAGAGTGCTGTGAACCCAAACAGCGATGGATCTGAACCAAAATTGGCACACAGACCTGACATGGCCAAGTTTGAATATGGGCGGGATTGGCACAATAACAGATGAAGATGGGAGTTGTAGACCCATTAGAAAAAGCATGAGAGTATGCATAAGAGTCCTAATTGTAGGAGAAAAGTAAATTGATGATGGTGATGGTGATGATGATGATGGGTTTTCTTAAAATCTAAAAGCCAACAATTAATACTTTTTATGTTTATTGTTGCAAAAGATCTAACCCAAGCATCGCCGGGCACCTAGTTTTTAAAATATAAATTAAAGGTTTTCATGAGATATCTTGTATCCCCGTATATTTTTTAAATTACTATTTATTCATGTGTCCATATCTCATATAACCTCCGGTTTGCTAGTAAAACTCAATTACTGTGTCACGAAATGATGCATGTCTAAAAAGTATGTCACCAACATGAAATGTTTGTAAAGCTCTGCTGTATACTTTATTCCAGTTCCTCTAGTTTTTAAGAGAAACTAGATATTTTGATCCCCGCTTTTGTGCAATTGCATTCATTGCTTACGTGTAACTGGGTCTAATTTGTGAGGCTGTCTTTAATCTTTAAACATTTGGATTAACTTATCTAAAGGGTCACCATGTACGTACTTGCCCAAGCCTCCAGACTGGTATCTGAGGGTCTGTTTTTCAAATTTTTGCTGAGAGGTGTTAGTTTGACAATTGCTAGCAACAGGGCCTATTCAGTAATGGTCCTGTATCTTTGAAATGGTCTGCTCCAGGGAAATAGATATCTATTGGTTTTTAAGATAATTTTTAAAGACCTTTAAAAAAAACAATTTTATGTCTGTTTTTATATCCTAGTGCAATTTAAATGTTTCAGTTTCCTTATTTTCTTTCTTCAGTACTATAATTTGTAATCTACCAATATTCTGTTAACTGTGTTGATAGCGTAAATACCCCAAAAGCCAGGTAAATATATCTATATATCTATGCTGACCTAGCAACCCGAAAGATAGTTGCATCTATCAAGTAGGAGATAAGGTACCACTTATAAAAAGTGGAGAGGCAAATTTAACTAATTTACAACGTTGGAATGAGGAAGTGCGGTCAGAGTGGATTATGAAGCAGCTGCTCCCCCCTGTGGCCAGAATCGAACATCCCCTCAGGAGAAGGTTAAATTGCCTCTGCGTCTGTCTGTCTCGGTTCTATGTATATGGGCATTGAATGTTTGCCCTGTGTATAATGTGATCCGCCCTGAGTCCCCTTCGGGGTGAGAAGGGCGGAATATAAATACTGTAAATAAATAAATAAATAAATAATAAGTAACATTGTGGTGAACTATGAAAGTGTTAAATTAGCTTGGGACATTTAATAGAATTCCCATCATTCAAACAGAACAAAAGATCTGAAGCTAATCTTTTTTTGCCAGTGCTTAGCTGTGGATCTCTTGAATCTGTACTGAAAGCAGCATTAAGTGTATGCGGAGTTCATCTGTTTTAGTAAACCTTTGTAGTTTGTTTTTAATATATACATGATATGGTTTCAGGTCTTATAGGTCTAGGTCAGTGGTTCTCAACCTGGGGTCCCCAGATGTTTTTGGCCTTCCAACTCCCAGAAATTGTAACAGCTGGTAAATCAGCTGGGATTTCTGAGAGCTGTAGGCCAGAAGCATCTGGAGACTCCCAGGTTGGGAACTACTAATCTAGGTAAACCTGAGCTCAAGTATATACAGGCATCTCTCTATAAACACAGGTTCTGCATCCATGAATTCAACCCAACTGTGGCATCAAAATACTTAAGAGGGGATCCAAAAAGCAAATGTTACTGTTCAGCATTGTTTATAAGAGATGACATTTTATTACTCTCTATTTTATAATGGGATTTGAGCATCCATGGATTTGGGTATCTGGGGTGGGAAGCTGTACTTGGAATTGAACCGCAGCAGATACTGAGAGCCCACTGTACTACACCCTTACTGGTTTAAAATTAAGGTTGGAATTGAATGGATCCCTGGGTTGTACTGTACTAACCAGCCTAATAAGGATCAAGCATGCTGAAAGTTGCAGTTCAGTGACATTTAGAGAGCAGCGCCTCTCTCTCACACATGTGCGTACTAGAAGTTCTTGGGTCACTTTTGGGGGTTATTACTCCTGTTAGTCATGGTGTTGGATAGATACTAGGCTTGAGCGATCCACGAAAAAATTGATTCTAATCTCGTTTCAAAAGCAGAGGGGGGTAGCGTTTCGTTTCTGAAGACATTTCCGAATTTTGCCCCCCAAAAAATTCGAAATTAACGAAAATTCGTTATTTTCAAAATTAATTCGTTAATGGCGGACGCGCATGCGCAGTGGCCCAAAAACAGCCCAAGAGGGGGGGGGAGTTAGGGGGCTCTCCTGCACTCATTTTTTCAGCTATACTGATCAAATTTGGTACAGTGGGAGAACACAATCCACCCTGCTTGTTCGCTAAATTGCAGAGCGTTTGCCCTTTCCTAAGATTTATTGCGCAATTTTATAGTTCATATAAAAAATCTTTATTTACCAATTGCAAAAAATCTGTTCCTGCTTTTGAATTGTTATTTCCTGTTCAGTAGGGGTTCCTTCACTGTGAAAGTCCTTCTTTTACTTGTGTAACATTGTTTCAGTGCCCGTAAATCTGTCAAAATGTTAGGGCATTGGGGGCCATTGGCCAAGAGACACATTGTGCTGCCTGCCACAATGCGCAATGACTTTCCCCAGGCATCCATATTGGAGGCCATTATACCACAGTGGTCAAGCCCCTCCCCCTCCCAAGAAATGTAAGATTTGTGCGACGTTGGTTTGATTTATCGCCTGATGGCAAAATGGGGGCTTGGATCCCACTCCCCTGGGGAGCCGGCCACCGTTGGCCGGCCCCACGCCACCACCCCACCACCCAAGGGGAAGGGCGTGGCGCCTTTGAGGCAGCTAGTGAAATGGGGTCCCAAGCCCCACTGACCAGGGGGGCCGGCCACCGTTGGCCGGCCCCAGGCCACCACCCCACCACCCAAGGGGAAGGGCGTGGCGCCTTTGAGGCAGCTAGTGAAATGGGGTCCCAAGCTCCACTGACCAGGGATAATGGGATGTGCAACCCTTTGGCCAGACTTTGCACTATGGAATCACTGTTGGAGTGGCTGCCCTGGCACTGACCGCAAGGCCTATAGAGCAGCAGCACAGCAGCAGGAAGCCAAAACAGGCTCCCTTTTTTCCCAAAGGAGGTGGGATGCAACGCAGGATAATGGGATGTGCAACCCTTTGGCCAGACTTTGCGCAATGGAATCACTGTTGGAGTGGCTGCCCTGGCACTGACCGCAAGGCCTATAGAGCAGCAGCAGGAAGCAAAAACAGGCTCCCTTTTTTCCCAAAGGAGGTGGGATGCAACGCAGGATAATGGGATGTGTAACCCTTTGGCCAGACTTTGCGCAATGGAATCACTGTTGGAGTGGCTGCCCTGGCACTGACCGCAAGGCCTATAGAGCAGCACAGCAGCAGGAAGCAAAAACAGGCTCCCTTTTTTCCCAAAGGAGGTGGGATGCAACGCAGGATAATGGGATGTGCAACCCTTTGGCCAGACTTTGTGCTATGGAATCACTGTTGGAGTGGCTGCCCTGGCACTGACCGCAAGGCCTATAGAGCAGCACAGCAGCAGGAAGCAAAAACAGGCTCCCTTTTTTCCCAAAGGAGGTGGGATGCAACGCAGGATAATGGGATGTGCAACCCTTTGGCCAGACTTTGCTACTAGCGTTGGAAAAAAAGAGAAGTTTCCTAATAAAAACGAAAGCCCACCCCGCCCGCACCAGCAGGCAATATGGCGGCGCAGCAGAAAAATTGCAGGGCTGGTGGGCAAATGGCAAACGCCAAGCTTGTGGGGGGAAAAGGCCACAGGCCCTTTGGAAAAACACCCTGCAGAAACACCCAACAGTTTCCCACCCCACCTCACCCACCCACCCTTTTCTCCCGGTCTTATAATCTGTAGCTCAGCCAAGGAAGCTGTGACGCAGCAATCTTGCCTGCCTGCAGTGCCTGGAATCTCACTAGCGTTGAAAAAAAGAGAAGTTTCCTAATAAAAACGAAAGCCCACCCCGTCCGTAGCAGCAGGCAATATGGCGCAGCAGAAAAATTGCAGGGCTGGTGGCAAACGCCAAGCCACAGGCCCTTTGGGGAAAAAAATTCTGAAACACCCAACACTTTCCCACCCCACCTCACCCACCCAACCTTTTCTCCCGGTCTTCTAATCTGTAGCTCTAGCTCAGCCAAGGAAGCTGTGACGCAGCAATCTTGCCTGCCTGCGGAATCTCACTCCCAACCCACCCTCTCTCTGCAGATCCCGAAATGAGCTACGAGGCGCCCGTGCATGCTCTTTTCATTCAGGACGTACTACCAGCCCCTCCCCTGGGTTAAACGTGCTCTCTGATTGGCCACAAGGTGGAAAGAACACGCTAGGTTGCCCCAGTGCACTTAAACAAGTTTGGGTGATTTGCAAAACCTTTTTTTCCCAACGAAAAAAACCGACGAAATAAGAAAAACGGGCCTGTCGCGGTTCGAAACCGCGATATCCAGACGTGTGGACAATCAAGGTCGTATATTGCTTCACAAGTTACAAAAGTAATGAATTAGTAACGAGTAACGGGGAAATCGAATTATTTGAGCAAGCCTAACAGATACAATGGTCATGTACAATGAAGGTGGCACCTTAGAAATACCACTGAAAGAATGTGCAGAGAAAATGCCGTCAGCTGTGTTGATGTCCTAGGGAGGAAACTCCAAAACAAGACTGTAATGTAAGACCTTTTTATTACAATCACTTGGTAACCACATAAGCCAGCTTTTAGCCTCCAGGGAATGCTTCTTGAAGCTTAGGATTTTTTTTAAAGGTGATGGTAAAGACCTATTTTTAAATTCAAATGGATTCAAGAGAGTGATGACTGGAGCTCTGTGCAAAGTAATAATTCTATACCTAGTGCAAAGGATCACAGCACTTGTGTTAGTTTTTTATGGGAACTTGCAGCCACTTTTCCAACAGCTATATTTTTGACGTTTCAAATCTCAGGGAGGCTTGCAAGTACAGTAGAGTCTCACTTATCCAACATAAACGGGCCGGCAGAATGTTGGATAAGTGAATATGTTGGATAATAAGGAGGCATTAAGGAAAAGCCTATTAAACATCAAATTAGATTATTATTTTACAAATGAAGCACCAAAACATAATGTTAGACAACAAATTTGGCAGAAAAAGTAGTTCAATGTGCAGTAATGGTATGTACTGTATTTATGAATTTAGCACCAAAATATCACAATATATTGAAAACATTGACTACAAAAATGCATTGGATAATCCAGAATATTGGATAAGTGAGTGTTGGATAAGTGAGACTCTACTGTATTTAAAACTATAGTAACAAATAAATCTGTTGCTTTTGATATTCGTCATTTAACAAAATGGGATGGTGTTAGCTGTGGAGAGAGGGAAGACTTACATGCGTAATTTGTTCTGAAATAATGGTATTTGAGGACAGTCATTCTCTCTTTGTCCTTGCAAGGGCTGCAGAGTGCACATTGTCAAAGTAGGACAAAGTTTCTTTATCTAAATGAAGCAAGTATAAGAGGAATGGCCCTGGTACGCACTGCTTCTATGTGTTTATTCAGCCTGGGAATTTGGTGTGCGACTGTAGCTCACTTAGAATTTGGTTTTATGATCACAAGAAACTGATCTGGCTTGGAGATATTTATTATTTAGTGGTGAATGGGGGTCAAAGCATCTTATGGTATGAATGAAAACAAAACATCTCTAAAACAATATGAATATAACTGGACAAAATTCGCCTTGATAGAGATGTTGTGTGATCTTGAAACCACAGTCAGAAGTTAGTATAAGATGATAGCTCAGTGCAGTGCAGAAGCAACACTAAGCTGTTTTATTTGGTGTCTTGCTAAATTCATGTATGTATTTTTGAACTGTGTCACTGACTCACACAGTAAAAGCCTAGAAAACTTTTACTGTCTGAACAAACTCAATGTGGCAAGTACAGTCTGTACTCACTAAATGTACATCTTTACATTGTAGAATTAATGCGGTTTGGCATCACTTTAACTGTGCTTAGTGCTGTGGAATCTTGGGAGTTTGTTGAGGTACTCTTTGGCGGAGGAGGTTAAAGCCTCGTAAAACTACAACTCCTTTGAATACATAGTATTGAATCACGTCAGCTAAAATGGGATCGAGCTGTATTAGTTTTACGATGTATATACCTTCCTAGTTCTCTTCAAATGTGCTGGGCTGTGTGCTGGCTGGGTTGATGGGAATTGTAGTCCATCATAACAGGAAGGGTGCCAATTTGAGTAAGACCAGTGATTCTAGAGTTTCAGGTCTTAGGGAGCATCTACACAGTAGACTTAATGCAGTTTGACACCTTTAGTCCTCCCTGTAGATGTAGATACTAGGAACTGAATCTGTGATGTTACGCAAACAAAGACATTGTGCATTTAGGTCATCCCATGCTAGGGACAAATCCTATCACAGGTCACTACATGTTCTAAGAATCATCTGCAAGTTGTCTATGTTTATACAGGACATTTTATTTAATAACATCATGCTTTCATTGAAGAGGACATTTTAACTGCATCTTGCAGACAATAAAAGTTTGAAAGATTACACTATGTAAAAAGATTGGAACAAAATTCTGTTCCTGGTTTGAAAGTGTTATTTCCTGTTTAATTGTGCGGCACTTAGCTTGACAGTAGTTGTTCTACTCCAGAAACTTTGTTTTTGTAGCTGCTACAAACTATGTTCAATTGGTTGAGACTCTGTGAGATATTCATTGAAAAATGATAGCAAAATGTGCTGCAGGATGTCCCACAAAAACAAAGTTATTTCAATTTAGTAAAACCAATGTGGAAATGGCATTTATAACCCAAGAACAAAAATTGTATTGCATGGTGTTATGGGGCATAATGGAGCCCCGGTGCCAAAGTGTGTTAAAGCACTGAGCTGCTGAACTTGCAGGCCGAAAGATCGCAGGTTCAAATCCCAGGAGCAGAGTGAGCGCCTGCAGTTAGCTCCAGCTTTTGCCAACCTAGCAGTTCGAAAACATGCCAATGTGAGTAGATCAATAGGTACCGCTCTGGTGGGAAGGTAACGGTGCCCCATGCAGTCATGCCGGCCATATGACCTTGAAGGTGTCTACGGACAACGCCGGCTCTTCAGCTTAGAAATGGAGATGAGCACCAACCCCCAGAGTCAGACATGACTGGACTTAACATCAGGGGAAACCTTTACCTTTACCTATGGGGCATAATAAATGACTCTCAATGAAGTTTTTCTTCTTCACCTAAAGTGGATGATACACAATTATCTGTTTTTTAAAAAATATTTCTAATGTTCATTAAGTTATTAACATTATGACATAGTAGCATAATGTAGCTGTTTTTAAATATAACAAACAAGAAACTCTCTTGGCATTGCATATTATTTACCCCAAAAGAAAGATTTTCGAGATTTATATGAAATCTTTAGTTCATAGGTTCACAGCATGAGAAAATAGCAATGAATTTGCCATTCAACTAAAGCGTCTCTCCATAGGTCCAGATGTGATGGTGGAGGATGTGGAAACTCCCTGCTGTCACTGATGCAATTAATAAAAGTAAACCATGTTGAAAGGAAGCCTAGTTCTGACTAGCCATTTCTATCATCCTGTAGAGCAGATGCCAGCTGTTCTGTGAGTGCTATTCCCACCCCCTTTTAATGCCATGCTTCAACTGATAGATGTTCCAGTTTTTCCCCCTGTTCTATTATCAGTCCTGCAGTGAAACCAATTTTTTTTTTTCATGTCAGGAGCAATTTGAGAAACTGCAGGTTGTTTCTAGTGCGATAGAATTGGCTGTCTGCAAGGACGTTGCCCAGGGGACTCCTGGATGTTTGATGTTTTACCATCCTTGTGGGAGGCTTCTTTCATGTCCTTGCATGGAGTTGGATCTGACAGAGGGATCTCATGCCCCCACTTCCGGGTTTGGTTCAAACTGGCCACCTTCAGGTCAGCAACCCAACCTTCAAGTCGGCAGTCTGCTGGCACAAGGTTTTAACTCATTGCACCACTGGGAGCTCCATAACAAACGATAAAAGATAACCAGAGCTTTAAAGTTTAATGCCTGTCACAATTATCTGATAAGTAAATTGTTGCTGGCCTTGGACATTTACAAGAGTTTTTTCTCTCTCCTTGAATCTATGTGATATTGAAAATATATAACTATTCTTCATCTATCTGTTTGAGAGCTTTAATTTCCTTGGTTCAATCCTATGGAATCATGTGAGCTGTAGCTTGGCCCCAGCACCCTTTGGCAGAGAAGGCTAAAGACCTTGTAAAACCACAACTTCCATGATTCTATAGTTTTGAGCTGTGGCAAATCAAGTGTCCGATTGCACCAATTCGACAGTTTTGATCTCTAGAGAAGAGCAAGAACTGGCATGTAGTTGGATTGTGTTTGCTAGTTTCTGGGATGCAAAAGTAAACACTTCAGTGATACAACTCATTGTTAACTTTTGGAATTAATGCAAAAGGAGTTTTGTGTATTATTTTTTCTTTGTGATGACATACCTAATTGCCTGTGATATAGTTTTATCTTTGTCGCTATCAATTGCTAAAGATTGGCTTTCCTTCTTTTTATCTTCTTTTCTAGAACTGTGACAGGAGGTCTCCATCGGGGACGTCTGTGGAGAGATTCACTATGTATGACAATGTCACTGAAATACCGGGCACAACACTAGTGACCGAACTGGACAATGTGACTTCTTTGCCCTTAACAACAGCACAATTCTTTAATGACACTAACATTACCGTGCCACACAAGTGTTTGCTGTTGTTGTATGAAGACATTGGGACGTCCAGGTGAGATGCTGCTATATTTAAATGTCTTTAAAAAGATAAATAGACAAAACAGTTTTGCTTTCTCTGTGGTAAGAAGCACAAAAACATCCTTTAAAACACAATTTTACCTTTGCTTCTAGAGTTCGCTATTGGGACCTTTTGCTGCTTGTTCCCAATGTGCTTTTCTTTGGGTTTCTCCTCTGGAAGCTGCCCTCTGCCAGAGCCAAAATCCATGCCACCTCCAGCCCCATCTTCACTACCTTCTACATTTTGGTGAGTAAAGGCATCACTGTTTGTAAACTACTTGGGTGTTAATTGACACTCATCTGTCTCCAGATCAGGGATTTAATGCCTTGGGGTCTAGTGTGTCAGATCTGCACAACAGGAGTGCTTCCACACAGAAATATGTGTGTTACTGTGGAATTGCTTACGCTATCTGGAGCATCTGTCCATACAGCACAAATACTCAGATGATTGCATCCTTTGAGAAAATAACTTTTCAGAGAGAGACGATATTGCACTTTTTCAATAGGTTTGATAGAAAGAACTATCAACATTGAGACCTTTCTGTTCTCTCCTTACAAGAATTTCTCTGTGGTTTTGAGTTGGATATTGGAGAGGCAAGCAACAAATTATTATTATTGTATGACACAGCAAACAAGATAGATAAGATGGATTATTATTATTATTATTATTAGTTGGAAATTGGAGAGGCAGGCAACAAATTATTATTATTATTATTATTATTATTATTATTATTATTATTATTATTATTGAATTAAACTTCTCTTTTGATGGTAAGGAAGGCTGCTGCATCTGTCTCTGATGCCTCTAGGTTAATATCTTCCCCTCGTCCTTCTGGTTATGTAATCCAAATTGAGCCATCCACTTTAGAAAGCTTTCCTATACATTAGCTATCCCTGTAAATAACTTTGAATGTTTTCTCTCCTTGAATCTATATAATATTAAAATATATATATAACTATTCTTTGTCTGTCTGTTTGAAAGCTTTAATTTCCCTGGTTCAATCCTATGGAATCATGTGAGCTATAGTTTGCCGAGGCCCCAGTACTCTTTGGCAGAGAAGGCCAAAGACCTTGTAAACCACAACTCCTATGATTCTACCGTGTTGAGCTATGACAGATTAAGTTGTGTCTGATTGCACCAATTTGACAGTATAGATCAGGCATGGGCAAACCTTTTTCTCTTGGGGCCACGTTGTGGGCCCAGACAGGAGGGCTGAGATAGGAGAGAGAAGGGCCGGGCACACCCTGGGAGAGGGTCGGGCCTGGAGGGGACAGGGCAAGGCCTGGGTCATCCTCAGGTTGTCCTCCCAGCATAAGGACAGGGCTGCTCGCCCTATCCTTATACGAGGAGGAAGGCGGGACATGCAGCAACTGCCCTGATCTTTCCCTGATCCCCCTCCCCATCCTCCTCCCCAATTCTCAGACTGTTCTCTTGGCATTATGCCAGGAGAAGGGCAGGACAAGAGGTGGTTGAGAGTGATCTTGAGGGCTCTCTGCTGCCACATGTCTTCTTCGAGCCATCCTCCCAGCATAAGGATGAGGTTGCTCGCACCGTCCTTTTGCTGGGAGGAGGTCGAGACACATGTTAGCTGAGAGCACTCAGAGCACTCTCAGCTGCTATGTGCCTTCCTCCCCCATCTTTTTTGGCATAAGGATGTGGCGGGCTGCCATGTCCTGCCAAGAGGACAGGGAAAATGAAGAGGGCCTGAGGTAAGCACCCAGGGGGCCACATCCAGCCCCCAGGCCTTAGTTTGCCCATGCCTGGTATAGATGCATTCTTTATCTCTAGAGAAGAGCAAGCACTGGCATTTAGTAGGATTGTATTTGCTGGTCTCTGGGACGCAAAAGGACACAGCCTGGGATAAAGGTTGTTATAATAGAATCTATACAGTCTGTAGTTTGATCTCTGTGGGGTTTTTTTTTAAAAAAAACTTCAATCTACACAGTTTCCACCTTTCTATATTAAATGCATGTTATAAGCCAAAGCTATTTCTAGGAAAGATAGTCATCTCTCAATTTTCATGGGTGTCAGGGTTACAGAGATGGGGGCGCAGGAGAAAGCAAAGGCTGCTGCAAAAATCTCCTTCAGTATCATTGTATCTCTCTTTTTTCTCCTGGAGGGGGACAGCAACAATAAATGAGATTTTTACAGCAGCAAAATATGTAGCTTGTATGTTTGAGGGGCTTTAAGATATTTACAATTTTCCCATTTTCTCAGGGATCCTGCATCCCTTACTCCCATGATAGTTGAGGCCTGACTGTAATCTGCAAATAATCAAATCCACCAATGCCAAACCCGCAGATGTAGAGGGACAACTATATTTGGAAGACATGGAGGAATATTTCCTTTATGCTTGATTTACTTTATGTTTATCTTGAGGAAGGATTGCTTCCCCTGCTTCCTCCTTATCCCTTTTTTAATTTTCAGTGTGGTGCAGGATGCAGCAGCCCCTGCTTTCTCCTGCTCCCCCGTCGTGTACCCCTGACATCCATGAAAGTTGACAGCTGACTGTCTTTTCAAGAAACAGCTTTGGTTGATAACATGTATTGACTATAGAAATGTGGGAACTGCAACAGCCATACCTACCTAATAATAATAATAATAATAATAATAATAATAATAATAATAATAATAATAATAATAATTTTTTAGTCTATAAGCCTGTGGTTCTCAACCTGGGGTCCCCAGATGTTTTTGGCTTTCAACTTCCAGAAATCCTAACAGCTGGTAAACTGGCAGGGAATCTGGGAGTTGTAGGCCAAAAACATCTGGGGACCCCAGGTTGAGAACCACTGCTGAGCAGATGAGATGCTTTTAAATCTCTATTTTTTTAACATCCCTGCATAATCTTTTACTCCTGTGTGCCATTGCTGTCTTTCAATTCCTGCTTAAGCAAAAGGTCTTCCTCTGCTGGGAACAGGGAAGCCTGTCCATTGGAGGAAGAGGACAAAGAGGCAAAATGGAAGGGCTAGCTATATTTTTTTCCTCAGGAATTGGCCAACCTTTGCCTTTTGCCTGTGGTTTTTCTCAGAATTATTATGATGGCAGAAGAAACAAAAAATTGCCTTCAGGGAAGAGGATTAAAGAGTTAGCATGGAAGGGGGGTGAATATTGTGCTCCCTTCTCAGACATAATCATTGTTATACCGGCAAGCATAAATATATCATCATCATCATGATCATCATCATCATCCTCTTCTTCTTCCTCTTCTTCTTCTTCTTCTTCTTCTTCTGTTTATTTTTATCCTTTTATCTCAGTCGAGATGCAAAGATCCTAGTCTAAAATTCTTCCTCTCTTTCTCCCCCTCATTCTCATTCATTCTCACACATACGGTACTGCTCACAATATCCCTGGCAGTGTGGGAAGCCAGTTGCAAAGCTATCTTACACTGGTAGAAAAGGAGTTGAAGAAAAGAATGATAGAGGAACGGTTCTGCAGTAGCTTCACATAGTTTTGGAGCAATTGACTGTAGTTTTGGAGTGATGTATTATTTGGCTGCATTTTTGTTTAAAATTGCAACAACCAGTTTATCTGTACATTAGGTGAAACAGCAAAGCAAAATTTAAATTGATTCAGCTACAACATAAACAGGCCACAGGTATCAGGATTAGGCCTGTCAAAACAGGCCTGTCAAAACAAAATTTTCATGGTAGTTCTGGATGCATGGTGTTACCTCGAGGTGTAATACAGTGAGCTTTGCAGTATTTTGGTTCTGATGCAAAACTGAAGCTAATGTAAATGTAAGAGGTGCCTTATGCTGGAACCTTTCAGCAGTGCATACAATGACAGCAACGGCAGCTACTTATTTTGGGAACTTTATCTTAGAGAGGAAGTAGATGCACTCTCCTGATACATCACAAGAGAGGAAAACAGGATATACAGAGAACAGCGGCGGGAGGGGGGCTGATGCATTACAGGATATGCACATGCTTGCTTTCCATCCTCATTCACTGCTTTTCCAGCAAGCTAAGAAGGCATGTGCAGGATGATGCAAAAGCCTCGTCAAGTCTGGCTGGAGTCTGTGTGTTGCGTTGTTAAACGTGGCACCCAAAGACCTGTCTAGCCTAGCCTTATGGCCTCTGTCTCCTTTCTGCATCTGTCAATGGGATTACTGTATCAGCCATATGGAGGCTCCGCTCGGGCAGGGGACGATATTCTGTCGGATTGATGTGGGTAAATTAGGATATGTGTGACCTTTGGAAAAGGGAGTCTCTGAACACTGCTGCCGCAACATCTGTTACAATTTGGGATCTGAATAGTGTGTGCTTCATACAAAGCAAAGATTTATATTCCCTGCCAAAATAACCTGCATTTATTTTTCATAACTTAATTTTCTTCCCACTAAAATCTGTTTCATAACATATTCATTTTGTTTCATAACTTGAATATTCTTCCCAATTATCATTAGGCATTTAGTCCTTTTGTAGCCTTATTGTAAGTCATCCCATGATAGTAGAGAGGCAGGATCTAAATAAATGAAATAAATACAAATAAATAATTGAGAGGCACAGAGTGGGTTTTGGAGTGGGTGGGTAAATCATGCCTGCTCTCTTCTTTTATTAAATTTATCTTCAGTGACTCAAACACTTGGAGGATAGAAAATTTAGATATTCAACACACTGAGTATTGCAGGACCTAAAGGCCTAGGCATCCTAAAGCCACTGGGTTCTGTCTGATCTTGGCAGCTAAGCAGGGTCAGTCCTGGTTAGTACTTGGATGGGAGATAGCCAACAAATGCCAGATGCTGTAAGCTGTATTTCAGAAAAAGAAACTAGCAAAACCATCTCTGGGGTGCTGTGAGTTTTCCGGGTTGTTTGGCCATGTTTCAGAAGCATTCTCTCCTGATGTTGCACCTACATCTATGGCAGGCATCCTTAGAGGTATCCTTAGCATTTAATGGCCTTGCAGCTTCAAGTCCTGGCTGCTTCCAGACTTGGTTGTGAGGTGTTAGCTGGCCATGATTGTTTCATGTCTGAAATTCCCCTGTTTTCAAACCATCTCTGTTTGTTGACTTAGATAACACTGTGACTTTCATGGGGTTCCTATAAGTTGACAGATGTCTTGAGGTCACATCGACATGCACAGCAGTTTGTGCCCTCGAGTTGTAGACTTACAGAATTGCATACTTGACCCGGATCATAACAAATGCCTAAAGAAGTTGGTATGAATCATTTTGAGCTAGTTATAGAAACCAAAAGTGTCTTTATTTTAGAAAATGTTCACACACTCTTCTGCTTCATCTGACAAGCAGCAAACAACAGCCATTTTGATTGTTTTGGTTGCCCTTCGGTGCATCCTTTCCCAGTACAGCTCGAAACACTGCACCAGGGGAAGAGAACCTTTTGGCCCACCAGGTGATATTGTGTTACAACTCTCATCATTCCTGACCATTGGACTGGCAAGGAATGATGGGTGTTTGGGTCAACTACCAACTTACCCAACAGTGTTACAAATTTTTCTATCCCAAAGATTTGGCTCTAAAAACATTAGTGTCTTTGAAGATGCTTCATAATTCCTATCTTACATATTTTTCCTGCAATGAATGAGTTGTAGAGGCTATCCCAGATCTGAGGCTTTTTCAGTGCTGATCTTGTGAGGTTGGCTACCGACACCACAAATTCTGGGGAGTGGAACATGAAGGGATGATGATGATAATGTTGGTGAGAGAAAAAGGGGAGTTTTCCTTTAAAACCTTGGAAATCTTAAGTTGATTTAACTTTTTTTGTTGGCCTTGGATGTATGACCTGCATGATGTTTCTTTGCTGGGAGAAACTGCCGCTTGTGACATTTGGCTGGCTTTCCACTACTGCTATTATCAATTATTGTCTTTGCTGTCTGTAAGTGTTCAACTGAAAAGCTAATTTGTTACTGAAAATGCTTTGAACCTCTCTTCTAGGTTTTCGTAGTAGCTGTGGTCGGGATAGCTCGGGCCGTTGTCTCCATGACCGTTAGTGCTTCAACGGCTGCTACTGTTACAGACAAGGTGAGATCAGCTTGAGCCCTGCTGTGGCACCATTTGTGGTAGCAAATACCATAGCTCTGTTTTAGTTCTATTTAGTTATCAGTTATTATCACATGTGCTCCACATATGCTCCACACTGTTTACTGTCATAATACCAGAGTGAATGGGCTAAAGATCAGATTGTACTGCACAGTTTGCAATGGAACACATGGATTTTTGACTCCTAATTTTGATAAGAAATTATGTACCCCAATTTATGAATCTGAATGAAGAAATATAACTGTCGCACCTCAGGACTGGTTCACCTTGCTACAACACACAAACTCCACCACAGCAGGCTTGAGTTTTTCAGTTTATTGAAGAAAGATAGCAAAACTTAATAAAATGCAGTAAAGAAAGTAAAATCCAATTGCAAGTGCAATCCTTAAACACAGTTCAATAATTTTGTAGTTATTAGTCCAAAGTCCCAAAAATAGCACAGTAGATCCAAGGTAACATGAGTACATGAGCTTCAAAAGTAGTCCAAACACAGATTCTAGGCATGAGATGAGGCTTGAACCGAAAACAAGGCAAGAGATGATTCTCCAAAAGCAAGGTTGCTCTGACTGGAATCTTTCCCAAATTACATCTCTTTTAATCCTCCTTGCAAGACATAAACATATTCCTGTGCACTCTTGTTTCCCCGCGTCTGCCTGCAATTCTCACAGAGTGATGGAGGCCTGATCTCAACTTTAACCTGGAATCCCTGTCTATCAAGCATTCATCCCCCTCACTACCATCTGAGCTCTGTTGACAATTCTCAGACTCCTGTAGAAGGTCATCCTTATCTTTGCTCAACTGAGAAGTTTCCACATTCCCCTGTTCCATCTGTTTTTCCAAGCCATCCACAGATCCCGAATCCACCTGCCTTTCTGAGTCGACAACATTCCCTGGGACAAACTGCTGTTCCACATTTCCTGGAACAAACTGCTGTTCCTCAAATCCCCTTTCTTCATCATCAGACTGAACCACAACCATATATGCAGTTCGCCACCACTTTAATTGTCATGGCTCAATGCTATGAATTCTTGATAGTTGGTGAGGCACCAGCCCTCTTTGACAGATTAGGTTAAAGATCTTGTATAACTACAACTCTTATGATTCTATAGTGTTGAGCTGTGACAAAGTGCAGTCAATTTGTATTCTGCAATGTAGATGCATTAAAGGAAAACACGAGGATAAATCAAAACTGGAGCTTTGTTTTCAGGGATTACAAAGTCAGTTCTGCTACTGAGAACCAGTTTTTCAGTTAAACATATGCTCAAAGGCACTTTGTCCTTTATTCAAATTGTATGTGCTTCTCCCAAACACCCAGCTTGGTTTTCTAGATGACATTGAGGTTTTGTGTTAACTAAAACAATATGGTGCAAACATGAAGCTCATCCAACCTTACCTATAAATCCTAAGAGTATACTAAGGAGTATACAGACAGGGTTGTTGTATGTCTTTTGGGCTGTGTGGTCATGTTCCATAAGTATTCTCTCCTGACTTTCGCCCACATCTATGGCAGGCATCCTCAGAGGTTGTGAGGCATGGAGAGACTAGTCAAGGAAGGTAAATATATATCTGTGGAGAGTCCAGGGTGTGACAAGAGTCCTTTGTCAGTTGGAAGCCAGTTAATGTTGCAGTTAATCACCCTAATTAGCATTGGAAAGGTTTTTCTCTTGCCTGGGGGGGCATCCTTTTTTCAAAGTCATTAGCCTTCCCTGGGGCTCCTCTGTCCTCAGAGTGTTGCTTCCAATCTACAGTTCTGATTTTTGAGTTTTTTTAATACTGGTAGCCAGATTTTGTTCATTTTCATTGTTTCCTCCTTTCTGTTGAAATTGTCCACATGCTTGTGGATTTCAATGGCTTCTCTTGTGTAGTCTGACATGATAGTTGTTGGAGTGGTCAAGCATTTCTGTGTTCTCAAATAATATACTGTGTCCAGGTTGGTTCATCATTCTAAGTTCTGCTATGGCTGATTTCTCTGGTTGAGTGAGTCTGCAGTGCCTTTCATGTTCTTTGACTCATGTTTGGGCGCTACGTTTGGTGGTCCCTATGTAGACTTGTCCACATCTGCATGGTATCCGGTAGACTCCTGCAGAGGAGAGAGGATCCCTCTTGTCTTTCGCTGACCGTAGCATTTGTTGGATTTTCTTTGTGGGTCTGTAGATAGTTTGTAGGTTGTGCTTCTTCATCAGTTTGCCTATGCGATCAGTGGTTCCCTTGATGTGTGGTAAGAACACCTTTCCTCTGGATGGATCTTTGTCTTTGTGTCTGGGTGGATCTCAGATCTTTGTGCAGATCTGAGTTTACAGTGTGTTATTATTGACTCTTGGCACAACACATTTCAAGGGTTTTGTGCACTCCAAAGCGAAGTATTATCTTTTCTTTACTTCCTGATTCTTGTCGAACTGTACTCTTTTCCCCTTTTTTGCTAGCCATATTTGTGTACACACAGAACTTCTTTTAAAATACTGTAGTCATCAAATTCTAGTTCTAATTTTTTCCAACACTTTCTTTAAGTGCCATCTTATGAACTAGTAGAAACTCTTTGTTTACCTTTTAAGTGGCACTTTTTCAAAGACATGGCAATATTGGCCTGTTTCAGTAGAAAAGGAAGTGAAGAAGGAAAGAAAAAGGAGTCTAAACCAGTTTAGCTCAGCACCAGCTTTTGTAGGTCACAACCCACTTTTCTTAAGATATATTGTCATACAGCCAAAGTAGTTCAGCCATTTATATACAGGTGGGGTGTATGTGCATGAAATATAATAGCAATGCAAAATATTTTGGCATGGTGATGGAGTGACAATTTGTACTTAAAGTCCCAAGGGAAGATATAAATAAAGTTATTAATAATTTACATTTCTCTCATACCCGGGTGCATCTGCTTATTTGCCTTTGGGTGCACTCACCGTCAACTGTCATTAAGATCTGCCCTCGTCACCCTTTCACCATGTTAACATATTTTGTATTTCTGTTACATTTCAAACCCTGTCTTCATTTTTGTATTAATATTTGTCTACTGAAGCTGCACTCCATACCCCTGAAGCAGTGGGCTATTGTTTATGCTGAAAATACTTAAAGGTGCCACAACACTGCTATTTTCTTAATAGCTTCTATAGCTTCCTTTTCAGCCATCTTCCCAGCAAACCCCTTCCCAATGAGTGTTTGTAGAATAAACACCATGACAGACCAGAGATTTCATAGCCTTGATTTAGTATAAGAACAAGAGGCTGAAAAAGAATGACTTATATAACAATGACTCTTAACAAGAACTTTCACTGCCATGGTGGGTTTTTATTGCTGACCATCAGTTGAGGACTATTTCCTATAGAGCGTTTCTAGGAAGAGGATGATTCTAAGTTCTGTGCCATGTGGAAAAGATGCACATAATCTGTATCAGTTAGTTATCTGCATTGGAAGGATGCTTATGGGCTAGACTGAAATCCAGTAAAGTACCAAGACTTGAGACCAAGCACAGTGATCACAATTGTAAAACTGGGGTGGACAGATATTGCTTTGAAATAAACTTTGCTTGGGTGAGTCAGCTTCTGGATGGTAACACTATGTTACACAGTTTTTGCTCCTGGGTTATAAATATAATTTCCTAGTTGGTTTTGTCATAAAAAACATGGAAAAGTTTATTAAACTGCAAAAACTTTGTTTTTGTGGGACATCCTGCAGAACATTTTGTTATTGTTTTTCCATGAATATCTCACATAGTCTCAACCAATTCAACATAGTTTGTGGTCACCACAAAAACCAAGTTTTTCGAGTATAACCACTACAATACTTTTAAAGTAAGTACCGTACAATTAAATAGGAATACATTCAAACCAGGAGCAGAAAATTATTCAAATTTTATTACATAGTGTTATAGATGCTAAAAGGCAGTATCTTGTTTCTATCTCTGTATTTCTGTAGAAAGGTCAGGATTGTATATATTCAATTAAAAAATCATTCACCAGATGTATGCACTAAGACAAGCTTGGTCCTCTGCCCAGAACAACTAAACTGTAAATCGTTATAGGGAAGAGGAGTGAATTGTATAAAGCTGTTTCTGCTCCTAGGTGTTGTCCAGGATTTATCCAAAGTGTTGAAAGTCTCAGTCATTTTCTTCTCACAGGAATCAGGTATTCCCCTTCCACCTGATTTCCCTTTCACCTGGGTCAGAAATTTCCTGTTCAAACATGTAGCAAAAGAAGCACTTTAAAATGCCTTTTGGCTTGAATGGCCTAAAGTTAACACATTTTGGACTGCGGTCCTGCAGTTAATTATCAATGAAACAAATCAAAATATTATTGATATAGTGTTGGATTCTTTTTATCCATCTTCCAGTCAGAAACTGCGAACTTCCAACCGAGTTCTTGGTAGCATGTTTGGAAATATCCCAGTACTGAAGGATGCGGAATAATTTGTTCACGTGTTTTTGACTGGACAGACTCTGATCAATTGTACTGACTGAGAACTTAAAGCGAGCCAAAGGACTGAAGACAAAAGACAATTTTGAACAAATATTTTTTAATATTAATGTATTGGCCAACAAGGAAGGCTTTCCAGGAGATTCCGGGGGAATCCTTTTTTATGGGTACATGCATTATTTTGCTATAGTAATACGTTGTTAAGAGATTATGATTGTTATTTTTTCTTCGTATTGATGAGATTCTGTTGTAAAATGAAAATGACTACTTTCTCTAATATACACCAAAAGAGAGATCTTAATAAAATCTTTTCACAAAGATGACTGTTTCACTCCCATAGCATTGCAGAATACGTGTCTTGGATATAACTATTCCTGAAAATGCATGTGAGCATCCATGCATTGGGCCAAGAGAGAGACAAGAAAAGAAAAAACATTACTGTGCTGCATTCTCTTCGGAACCTTTTTGTCCTGCTTTCTTGACTTTGTCTTTCTCTTTCTGACCGGCATTGTCTTCCCCAGATCCTTTGGGAAATCACAAGATTCTTTCTTCTAGCCATAGAGCTGAGCATGGTGATCCTGGGCCTTGCATTTGGTAAGGAATGTTCCTTTGGGTGGCTTGATATACTTTCCCTTTCCTTGGTGAGACAGTTGAGGCAAGATGAATATGCCCTACTTTGGGGGAAACGGCAAATCCTACTAGTGGGGAACTCAGCCATTAGGCTTGCTTGCCTCTGATTTACACTCACCGTATGCTTTCTCTAGCTACACAGTTGGAGTGCTTTTCTCGTGTTAGTCAGGCTGGAGAAAGAACATTTGAGCATACAAATATTTTTTCAATCATATATTAAATTAAAAGCATTTCCAAATAATGAGCATTTAAAGGAGCACCTGTTGCCCATTTGTTCCAAGGGAGTCAGACATGCTTTCTAAAGGCAGTATTTTGTATTCTGGCATTGCTGTACATTTGAGATATATAGCAAAATAGTCAATAATTATGACACATATATATTTTAAAATATGGATCTATATAACAAAAAATATGGCAGCGTGTGAATAACATTTCATCAGATCTAGCTTCCATTTTCAGCAGTGACTGGATAGCCTCGCCAGGATATCAAAGTAATTTACTACTCAAAATAAGGATATGTAGAACAAAGTGATTTTTTAAAAATAGTAAATCAATATAATAATATACAAATATTAACACTGAAAATACAATTAGGACAAAGGAATCAAAATAATTATACTGTCACAGTCATAATGCATCACAATGAAGTGCAACCCCCTGTGGATGGTAAAAATGAATCACATTTGAACCTAAGTTGTCTTCAGTGGTGGTGTTGTAGTGACAGGGCAACTAGAGATAGCTGAAAGAGAATCATAATAACTGTGGAACACGTGCAGAATGACAAATTATAATAACTAATAGAAAAACTAAGAAGAGTGATCTGAAATGCTACTGTTTGGATTCTTCTATAACCTATGGCAATTGTGTGATTTTCTGGGAGATGGGGCTGTGTCATATGAAGGCAACACTTATCCCATCCTGTCCCCTTCTTAATGCCTTCTCCACAATCAGGCAGTTTTGATTCAAAAGTAGAGATAGAGAAGATGTGGCTGTCCAGATGTTGTTGGATTGCGACTCATCTGTTCTAGCTGGCTTAAATAATGATGAGAGATAGAGACATGCAAAAGACCATACATTAAGTACTTTGGATCAAAAGGGCTGGATTCTTGAGATAGGGTAGATAAGCTGGAAAGAACAAATCTGTTAAATTTCAGAAACCTGAAGAGAATCAATTGTATGTAAGGTTGGTTTCCTGAGCTAGAAGTACCTGAACTGTGGGATGATGAGGAAAACAACCAATTATGTGTATAGTCTTCAGTTGTCTGATGCAAGGGTGCCAGAGTTTAATGTGTCCAATGTGTCAAGGCGATGATGACTCATTGTGTGATCATTCTTGCATTCAGGTCATCTGGAGAGCAAATCCAGTGTCAAGCGCGTATTAGCAATCACAACAGTGCTGTCTCTGGCCTACTCTGTCACCCAGGTAAGCAACAGTGAAGCAAGAGTACCCGCATTTCCATTTTATTTCCTCAAGAGAGGGTAGCCTATGTGTGTTTTTATTGTGGAAGTAAAAGAAGAAAACCCATGTCAAGGAAACCGAAGCATTCTGCCATAACTTGGGAGGGAATCATTCCTCTTCCAACTCCATCCCAAGAGGTGCCATTTGAGACAGGATTTGGGGAGAAAGTAGATTTAGGTGTCTTAGTAGATGCCTTGGTAAATTGTAGAAGGCCAAGGATTTTTGAAACACATTTGTCTGTCTAGCTGTTTATAGAGAAGCAAAGACTTTCCAAGGTTGTTCACAAGTTAAAATGCCAGGTAATAAAACATATAATCCAGTTTGTTAAATTACTTCAGCCACAACAAGAAAAAATGGTGTTAGAAATAATTGAATATAGCAGTTGGCCTTCTGGATCCATAGACTGTGCCCACAGTTTGTTTGTTTGTTTTTAAAAAAATCCCAAAATGAAATCTTGATTTTGTAATTTTATAAGGAACACCATTTCACTACACTGTTTTATATAATGGAACCTGAGCACCTACGGATGTTGGTATCCACTGGGGATCCTGGAACCAAACTAGGGAGTGCCAATGGCTGGCTGTATTAAATTAAAATCAGTCTGAAAAAGAAGGTATTTAAAGTGAAGACAACATGGGGTAAATACTGTCATTTTTAATGGGAAGTTCCTTTGAGTCCTTGTTCTGGGAAGAGAAGACAAGATATAAATAAAGCGAATGAAGGAAAGAAAATTAAAATCAAGATTTGTGTGAAAGTCACATGCAATTTGGGTTCTCACAAATTCCTAGGCTCTGAATTCTTTCATCTGAGGATTATGTCTTTGAAGAATGATCTGGTTGGTGGATAATGGACTCCTACTCGAAGAACAAACGAGAAATTGCTGGCTTGAACTGTGCTGACCTGATTTTAGAGCCTGTGTCCAGGCTGCACTTTCTCTTGGGAGAGGGAACCAACTGGCATGACAAATTTATAGGATTCAGACATTTACCTGCCCCTGCAGACTATTTGCATTGGGTCTTCAGCTCCTAAACTTCTACGAGCCATGCAGCATGATGTCCTGGAAAGATGGAGCCTATATTGTATTTTTGCTTCTGTTTTCTAATTCAGCTGCTTCTGCTTTAGATTACCTGGCAACCAACAGGGAATGTATGCCATATACCTGACTTAGCTTTAGTTCAAATGCGTCTCGGTTGAGTACAGGACACTGTAGGACTGGAGCTTTTTTATCACTCGAGATCTAGCTACTACTCTCTTTCTAGACTTGCAGTTAGGTATATCCATCCCACTAATCTGTAAAATGGAGATTCTGAGGCATTTTGATAGCTTAATATATTAAGGGAATCTAAACAATGCAGCATTTGTACGTTTTCAGCATGTTCTTCTTTGTTGTCATGCAAGTGTCTAGGCTAGTTGTTGGCATGGAAAACCACTGTGTTAACTGGAGTATTCTTGTCTGTTGTTTTGACCTCTCTTAGAAAAATGTAGTTAACTGAGAGCTATGAAACAAAGACAGAACAATTCCTGTTTAAAACTTAAGTGGCAGAACACTGTCTAGAATTGCTGATATTGCCAAGATGGCTTCTCTTTCGGCTTTAGATGCATAACTTCTTCATATGTGAAGTTAGGTTTGCCCTTTGACAAGTATGAAAGGTTTATAGCTGTGAACAATATGGAAGCAGTATGGAACTAATATACAGTATAAAGCAGATTGACTTATAGTAAATGTTCGGGTTCTGTCAGTTGTATCTATCTTCCAGTGACTACAAGGCACTGCCTTTTCGTCAATATTTTCTGCCAAAGATAGAGACAGGTCTTTCACCTGTATTTTTCTCCTGTTAACCCCATTTTTCAGGGAACGCTGGAAATACTTTATCCGGATGCCAGACTCTCAGCAGAAGACTTCAATATCTATGGACACGGAGGAAGACACTTCTGGCTTGCAAGCTCTTGCTTCTTTTTCCTGGTAAGAATGAGGATAGGTGTTTTTTTTCTGTGCCTATTATGTTTTCTAAATGCATTCATTAAATCCCAAGATAAATTAACCAGCATCTTAGGTGTTCTCCACTCACTTACCCATAGCCATTTGCACTCCATCTCACCTGCTCTTTTCTTCTTTACCAGGTATATTCCTTTGTGGTGATGCTTCCAAAAACACCCTTAAAGGATCGTATTTCTCTGCCATGTAAGTTAATTGCTTCTTCAAACCAATATTACCATTCTGATAAAACATCTGCACCCCTGCTTCTTTAACAATCTAGGCCAGAGCATTCCAAACCGTGTGTTGTAGCATGTTAGTGTGATGACTGCAGTGTGTGTGTGTGGCGCAAAAGTAGAATTAAAAAAAAATCTTGCACATATTTTCAAATTGTTACTCATAAATGACACAAATCTTGGAAATGTGTGCTAATCTTATAAACCATATATTTTAAAAATTATAAAAGAAAGATTTTGTGAGATATATTGTGTACCCATAGATTTCATTATTACAATTTGTGTGTGTTTCCATATTTTCTCTAAGGTGTCAGTTTAACCTCTGGTTTGCTAACAAAACTGAATGACTGTGTTGCGACATGATATGTGTCTAAAAGGTTTGCCACCAACATGAAATGTTTGGAAATCTCTGATCTAGGCAAAGCTGTTATCACATCTATAACATCAGTAACTCCACTGTATAGAACAGTGGTTCTCAACCTGGGGTCTCCAGATGTTTTTGGTCTACAACTCCCAGAAATCGCTATCATTTACCAGCTGTTAGGATTTCTGGGAGTTGAAGGCCAAAAACATTTGGGGACCCCCAGGTTGAGAAGAACCACTGGAATAGAACAAGAGTGGGGAGTGTGCTGCCTGTAGGCCACACATGGTCTCCAAGATCCCTTTAAGTGGTCCATGAAACACTCTCACCCCTTCTCAATTGATTTTCATCTGGCTGAATTTTTAGCAGAATATATCCAAGACAATATCTTATTACCCCCCCCCCCCCAATCTAAATACACAATCTAAACTCCAGAAAAATAGTGAAGTTCAGCCATTCTTAGTTCCAGTTCCAGAAGTAATATGAAGGGAATTGACCAGAATTTTGGTCATACTGATCAAAATAGATGATTAGTTTTAGAATGCCTTGTGCCCATGGAGGCAAAACATAATAGGAAGAAAACATAATCATGGAATGAGGAAAATGGCCACATCCAGGTATGTTAAAGTTACATTAATAACCATAGATGGAGAATTTTCTGAAAAAAGCAACTCACAATATCTTCTTTCTATGCTTAAGTGCTTGCAGTAGTTTTTTTCCCCGTTGCTCAAAATTCAGTTGTCCACTAAATAGATTACAGTATATAATATATACGGTACTAGAACTGATCTATTTTGTCTCTTTCTTCTATTCCATTCTCTTCCCAGCAAGGAAGAGTTTTTACGTTTATGCTGGAATTCTTGCTGTGCTGAACTTGGTGCAGGGTTTGGGTAGTGCGCTACTCTGTGCTGGTATCCAAGAAGGATTATGGTATGTATGCTGAGATCTGATACAACAAAGCAGTCCTTTGGGAAACTTGAGCAGAAGAACTTCAGACTAATTAGACAATGACTTACAACTACTAAGCGGGTTTTTTGGACTTCAGCTCCCACCATTCCTAACAGCCTTCCATGCCTGTTGTAGACTCCCAAATTTTCTGGCCTACAGAAGCTCTACCTCAGCCACTTAGCCCACCACTGTGCCACACGAGATCCTTTTTCTGACATCTCACCTGGGATTCATGATCTCTTGTCTGAGGAACAATCCCTCTTCAGAGAAATTGAAGTGATCACTGTAGCTACTCCTAGACCTTACACCCTTTCCTTTCCCTAGGGATATTTTTGTTATTTTTGTTTGTTTGTGTTGGCTCTTGTGTAGAAGTAACACCCTTACTATTTGCTTACACAAGATCTTTAGACAGAAGGCAGGATGTAAACATTTTAATGAATAAGTAAATAAACATGACGTTGAAAGTGGTAACCTCAAATTTCATGGACTGAATGGCTGATCAAGAAAGAAGTAGTAAATAAAATGAATAAAAACCAAGAAATCATAAAAAACATATAAAATAAATAAAATTTATTAGTAACATCATGAGAAACGAAAAATAGAGGTAAAATAAATGGCAAAAGAAGTACAGGAAAGAGAGGATTTGGTTTAAAAGCCCTAGAGAAACACAAATATAGTTATCTTTGTTTAGTTCACATGTCGTATTTTGGTTTACAGCATATAGATGGGAATCATGGGGCAGATTTGCGCCTGCAACTCCCAGCATTCTTCTGTGACTGTGTCTACAAGGGCAGCTGGGACTTTCAGCTAGCCTGGTCACAGATGTTTGCAGATCTCTTTCTACTCCTATTGTGACAAAATAACAAATAATACTATTTTACTGGAATGTTTGTGTGCCTTTGTTGATTTCTGGTAGTTGTACATGACTGATAGGCAATCTAGGAATGGTGTGATGGTACACCGCTTAGGGCTTCCACTTTCCTTTCAGCATACGAATAGAAATGCTAAGAGAAATGGAAACCTGTGTGCACAATATGTCACTGCAGGAAAAAAAAATCTCTCCTGTGCCTGAGGATATACTCGATGCAGTCATTAAACTGTATTTGTGGCACCTTTAGTCTAATGGGGCTGCAAACGCTGTGCAATAAAGATAATACCTGAAGGCCCTCTTTCCGGTGAGGTATGCAAGTGCCTCTGGAAGTTAATTAGTTCTGTCCATAGGTGTCTAGAGTCATGCTCGGCTTTGGAGTTAGAAATCATTTATTTCCCAGTGATGCACTATATCTGTAAATGTAGAAATACCACTTTGCTGTAATGCATCTCTCCCTGGCGCAGCCACTTTGGAGGGCACAGCCGTGACATAAATAGGGTTGCAAGAAAAAAAATGGAAAACGCTTCCTGTTCTTTTAATGGCTGTGTAGAAGAGGGAATTTCAACAGGTATTTCTGGTTGTCTAGTTGTACGCCAAGCAGTACCTGCTGTAATTCCCTCTTCTACACAACTGTACACAGGAGGCATTTCCAATTTTCACTCTTCTAACCCTAGGCACAAATATTTCATGTTAAAAGGTCTAACATTAAATTCTGAATGTTTTGTGTACCTTTTCTCCACAGCTGTGTCGATGCCACCACTTTCCTCTATTTCAGCTTCTTTGCTCCTCTCATTTATGTGGCATTCTTGAAAAGTTTCTTTGGGTGAGTACTCAACGTTTTTAATTTGATTTATTACAGATTTATTACAATCCTTTCTTTTAACAAGCTCCCATAGGAGCCCATAATGAGGAACATCCCAGCCAGCCTAAATATAAAAATCTGCAAAGTCAAAGTATCCGATAATAAAACTAAAAAGACAGAGACTTTTAGATCCAACGTTTGAAAAAAAAAAATACTTTTGTGGTCTCCAGATGACGGAACGCTGTGAGTTTTGACTGTTGTAAAGCACCAAAGAGAACAGATAAAACAGTAACTAGATTAAAACTTTGGTTAACAAAGCAAACTTTTGCCTAGCACTGCAGCGGCACTAAGGTAAGCTTCCTCTGGGGAGTAAATTCCAATGCTTTAAATCTTTGTGATCAAAGGTCTCTCCTTAAGCATATACCTTTCACTGAGAACATGATACTTCATCAATCAAAATATTTTTCTTCTCATTTTCCATTAAAGAATATACAAGGTGTCTTATTCCATAACAACATAATGAAAATGGCAGTGGAAGCACAGAATGGGCAAAAGTACAAACGGGGCAGTTAATAGTTTTTCTTCATACTTTATGTGTACAGGCTGTGTTTCTATGTGTGCCCCTGTTAAAAACAATTCTTTTGTTTATGGAAATCTCATCCAGAAGATGTTTGCTTAGTGTTAAGAGGTCTTTAAGCAGGCTCCATGGCAGGGTTGGGCAATTTCCCTGTGGAAGAGGCAACTACATCATCAGGTCGCTGGGAAGCAGCAGTTTTGTCACTGAAAATCAGTAGCTCCTTCTGTCAAAATTCAGTGGCAATTGGTGGTTCTTTATGGTGCAGAAAAGTGCAAGAGCTTGTAGACTTTCAAGAGAATGACTCCTATTTTGGAAAGAAAAACAATCAGAGGTGTCCAGCTTGTCGCCCTCCAGGAGTTTGGGCCTTAAAATCCCAAAAGCCCTAGCCAGCTTGTTCAATGGCCAGGAATTGTGGGAGTTGAAGTCCAAAAACATCTGGAGGGCCACAAGTTTCACATCACTTAATTAGCAGAACAAGAATTAGAGCTGTGATAGCCAAAACGTTTTTAATTATCTCTCTCTATCCAAGAGTTACCAGAGCCCCCAGTGGTAAGGTAAAGGTAAAGGTTTCCCCTGATGTTAAGTCCAGTCGTGTCTGACTCTGGGGTTTGGTACTCATCTCCATTTCTAAGCTGAAGAGCCGGCATTGTCCGTAGACACCTCCAAGGTCATGTGGCTGGCATCACTGCACGGCGCGCCATTACCTTCCCGCCGGAGCGGTACCTATTGATCTACTCACATTTGCATTTTTTGAACTGCTAGGTTGGCAGAAGCTGGAGCTAACAGTGGGTGCTCACTCCGCTCCCGGGATTTGAACCTGCGACCTTTCGGTCTTCAAGTTCAGCTCAGCGCTTTAACACACTGTGCCGGGGGGGGGGGGGCTGTGGTACAGCGGGTTAAACCGCTGAGCTGCTGAACTTGCTGACCTAAAGGTTGGCGGTGCATATCTAGGATAAGCTCTTGCTGTTAGCCCAAGCTTCTGCCAACGTAACAGTTTGAAAACATGCAAAAGTGAGTAGATCAATGAGCACCGCTCCGGCAGGAAAGTAATGGTGCTCCATGCAGTCATGCCGGCCACATGACCTTGGAGAGGTCTACGGACAATGCTGGCTCTTTGGCTTAGAAATGGAGATGAGCACCAGGCCGCTGAGTCGGACTAGACTTTATGTCAGGGGAAAATCTGTACCTATCCAAAAGTTGTATACACTGCACACAGATTCAGCCAACCACAAATTTAAAAGAAATTACGTCTAAAAAGCAAACCTGATGTCATACACTGCTATTGCTTGCCATTTCACATATCCTCAGTCACTCTCCCACATTTGTTTGCCATTTTATATAAGAGACACCATTTTACTATGCCATGATATATGATGGTATTTGAGCATCCACTGATGTTGGCATCCATGGGAGGTCCTAAAACCAAATCCCATTAGATACCGAGGGTCCACTGTATTCATATGGTTGATTTTTCACCTGTAGCCACACAATGTTGTTTGGTTATAACTGCTCATTTTGATTTTTTAATTGTCTTTATCATTGCCATTTATCCTTTTACTATGTTCATGATTTTAATTCTAATTGTATACCCCATTTTGAGGATTGATCCTAAAAGGTGACTTACAAATCTCTTTAATAATAACAAACTATTACCTGAAAGAGGTAGTGTGGTCTGGCAAGGGGTCTTCAAAGGAGCTCACACTTTCTCTTGCCTATTGCTTTATTTTATCCGATGGCTCTGTTTCTCCATCTGTGAAATGGAGATGGTATTTGACTTCATCACAGGGATCCAGGAAGATTAGTCTCTTAATGTCTGCGCAAAGCCTCATTAATTTCTGAACTGCTGATAATTTTTTCTCTGGATTAGTGACAAAATGATTAATGTCTGATGTACTAAGGCAAATAATATTTTGCTCTTGAATTTTGAGAAGGGGCTTAACTGACGTGGTCAGTGTTTAAGCCCTCAAGTCAGAAACACCTTTAATTTTATAGGAGTGTCTGCTTCCTTTTTGACCATAGTTTATTTGGGTTCAGAGTGCCGCCATGTGGCCATGGTGGGGAAATACTTTGCCCAAGTAATTCACCTAGAAGGAATGAGTAATTATTTCAGTGTATTTCCAATTCCCCTAAAGCAGACATGCAGGATGTGCCATTCCAAGTTCATGGATGGGATGATCCTAAAGGGAAGCCTTCCTGAAACCTGAACTCTTTGGCAGTGTTAGATTGCTACTCCTAAAGTAGAGGTTTTCCCCTGATATTAAGTCTAGTTGTGTCTGACTCTGGGGGTTGGTGCTCATCTTCATTTCTAAACCGAAGAGCCGGCTTTGTCCATAGACACCGCCAAAGTCATGTGGCCAGCATGACTGCATGGAGTGTCATTACCTTCCCACTGGAGCAGTACCTATTAATCTACTCACATTTGCATGTTTTTGAACTGCTAGGTTGGCAGAAGCTGGGGTTAACAGCGGGAGCTCACCCCATTCCTCAGATTCGAACTGCTGACCTTTTGGTCAGCAAGTTCAGCAACTCAGCGATTTAACCCGCTGTGCCACCAGAGACTCTGCTACTCCTAGAATCTCTGAATCCTCGGAGTTGCATTCCAACACATCTGGAGAACTCCAGATTCATGTGCAAACACAGTAAGGCCGGACTGTGGCGCAGGCTGGTGAGCAGCCAGCTGCAAGAAATCACTCTGACCAAGAGGTCATGAGTTCGAGGCCAGCTCGGAGCCTGTGTTTGTCTCTGTCTCTGTTCAATGTTGTTTGCTTTATATGTGTGCAATGTGATCCGCCCTGAGTCCCCTTCGGGGTGAGAAGGGCAAAATATAAATACTATAAATAAATAAATAAATAAATAAAATGAGGTGTAGTGGTCACCATAAACAAGGACAGTGCTCTTCTATTTTTTATAGTGAGCTTGGCAAAAATCCTTTTCTGAATTATCTTTCCCAGAATCCCCAAGGCAGCATGGCCATTGAGCAATCTGGGAGTTTTAATCTTATTTTAATAGTTGCTAAAGATGATACAATTTTTAACTTAGCATTGGGCATATAGTCAGAGCAGAACTGTAAGTCAAAGTTTACCCTGATTCAAGTAAAATTATATAATTTTGATTTAGCCGTTCAATAACTTTGGTATGATCAGCCTTATCTATAAATATGTAAATGCTTCTCCATTTTGACATTGCCTGCTTAGAAGTAAACCGCACTGAATCCAGTTAGGAGGTTTGCTTCCAGGGAAATGGTTGCAGAAAGAAGGAATAAATATGGATAACAAACTGAAGGCCATTGTGTCTTGGTCATGTTGATGTCTGCATTTCCTCTCAGGGTTGTGGGCCAGAAAAAAGAATCAGAGTTTTGAAAATTACATTTTGGGTTTCAGCTCCTAGGATTGCTGAGCCATCGTGGCCAATATTGATCATACCTATGGGGTTCTGAGAGTTGTAGATCCCAAAAGTTACTTGTCCAAGTTCTGAAAAGAGCTGTTGGCTGAATATTTCCTATTTCAGAAACTGCCATGCTCTGCATGGAATCTTTTTTAAATCATAACTAAGTGTTGTGCTTTGAAGTATATTTTTCAAAAAAATCTATACTATTTTTCTTCTCTGTTTAACAATTACAGTTCCGAGCCAAAGATCCTTTTCTCCTACAAATGCCAGGTGGATGAGCCTGAGGATGTTGATGTGCACCTCCCACATGCCTATGGGGTGGCCAAGAAAGAAGGGATGGATTCCAGCTTCTACTCCAGCACTCAGATTGACACTGCAGCCTATTTGGATGATGTGGCCTCCATGCCGTACCATGTGGGCAGCATCAACAGCATTGACAGTGACCGCTGGAAAGCAATCAACTCATAAGTCAAAAGTGGTTCCCTTAGAAGAAGGCATCCCTTCTGCACCTCACAACTCCATCACAGATTTTCCCTCTGGAACTGTTTAATGGGTCATCAGCTCTTTCCCTTATTTGTGTATATGTTTTAAGCAAAATATTTAAATTATGTATGGAACAAAGGATCAGAAATGATGGTCATCCTTGAAGGACAACACTTAACTTCACAGAGAACAAAGTGGATTTTATTTTGAAAGCATACAGATCCTGATGGACCTTCATTTTCTTGTGCATTCCAGGTGCACATGATTGGATGTGACCATAGCCATTTGTTAATGATAAAACACAGGCACAACCATCGAGTTTGGGCTGCTCTGTGGAGCATGTATATAACAATCAGTTCACAAGATTGGATGTGTTGACATACTCTTTTTAAAATGTCCTCAGTGTTTATGTTTCAATAAGACAAAGCTCCCAGAAATGTTGAATTGAAAGAGAACCTGCGGGTGAATGGGACTGTTACCTAGATCTCAAGCAACTGCAATTTGACAGGAACTGTGAACTGAGCAAATTTCAAATGATTTTGATAGAAAGAGCACTTATGAGTGAATTGCAGAATGTTCTGGGATTTCCTCATGGAGAAGCTGGGAGCTAAGCTCTCTGTGTGCATGCATCTGTATATATTTTATCCCCACTATAGTAGGAGAAGGAAGCAAAATAGCTACCAGGGAAAGGTCTCCATAGAGCTTGTTGCTGTGCAACAAAACTACTGCCGCTGGTTGACATGCAGCCATAGGTTTCATATACTGTATATATACTAAGTTTCTGGAATAAAAACTTAGCCTAATGAGAGCTACAGAATGGCACTCTGCTTTGGGATACTGGTAGAACACTAGAGAACATGGAAAGACAGAAGGAAACATGGACAATTCTTAAACATTTAAAATAGGACAGAACTCCGTAGAAGACTTCGGCACCATGTGTTTGGAGCAAGAAGGATGCATAGGGTGGCATCTAAGTTGAGAATGAGATTGTAGTTACTGGGACATTTTCACTGCAGGTTGGTTTTTCAGTGGATAATAGTGGTTGTAGCTTTCAGCCATAGATCTAGGCTATTTATAAATCTATCCAGTAACGCATTCTCTTTGGAATGGGATTCATTATGCTCTGAAGGGAATGGCAGAGATCCTCTTCCCTGAAGCCTCTGCTAGCACATAGCTGGCTGATCTCTTGGCAGAAGTGGCGGTAGCTACAGCTCTAATCTTACTGGAGTATTACTAGCCAAGTGTGTTTGGATTGCAATTCCCAAACCAGCATGGCCACTGAATGAAGTCCAAACATTTAATGTTTCAAAGCATTGGCAATAGGTTATATTCAGGCTTTCTGAGACTTAATGGTAGACTCCACCAAGCTAAAGACCTTTGAATCATTTAGTAATAATAACAGTACTCTTGGTATGAGGCTATTGAATACAGGGATGGATTTCACATGATAACACATAACATTAATTATTGATAATAGCCAGCCTTTGAAGCACATTTTATGCACTTGGCTTACCTATGTCATGTTCTGAATGTGCTTCTCCTGACAGAATAGAAAATGCAGTAATTGAAAGCTTTACCCTTGTGTGAAATGCAGGTACCCTTCATTGAGTAATTGCAGTTAATTTAATTTATAATTTTAGATATGTAGATACTTACTGAAAAAGCAGGGACTTGTGAGAAGTATACAGAGGTTTCTTTCTTTTTGCTGCTGTTCCAACTACTGTGACATTGATTCAGTGTTGGGTGTGTTACATATCAGTAAGGAAGTAACCCTTTAAACTTGGATAGAAATTTTTATGAAATAAACAAAACATGATTTCAAGTAAACATCTTTGGGGCTGAGAAGTAAGCAAAAATAAAAGCTGCCTGATAGTCTTCTCCTTGGCATTGAAAATCCCCTTTTTCTTGTCGCCTGTAAGCCGCACCGGGATCCTAAAAGTATTCAGACCTTTCTTTTAAGACTTTTAAAATGACTGGATTTTTAAAAAAATGTATATAATAGTGTCTCGGTTTTGAATGACTTGACAGTGGAGATCAATAGGATTGTTGTGGAGATCAGCACTTTGCCTTTAGTTTTGCTACTGTCCAAACTAGCCTTTCCTAAATGTGTGAATTTGATACTGCAATCATTTATTCATATTGGCTGCTGTTATCTATGTTCTCTCCCTTATGAAGTGTCTCTTGTGTGTTGTGTTGCTGTTGCTTATTGTGCTGGCCATGGGTGGGCTTGTAGGACCTATATAGTTCACACCCTTTCATATAGTGACCCATAAAACCAAGTTCAGCAAACAGGGAGCTATGATGTGACCTTGCTGTTATCCAGTCTATTGCAAGAACATCTCTGCTCCTTGTGTAGCACCTTAGATTTTGTGTATGTGTATTCTGGAAAGGCCGTAACCAATGGAGGCAAGATATAAAGTTCAGTGCACGAACTTTTTTTCATCCACATCCTCATTATTCCTTGACTGGAGTGATAGATTCTTTCCATTTTGACAGAATTCTGCATGGTGGTGAAATGCTGGGAAATCATTCAGTATTGGGATCCTTGGCAATAAACTAATATTACTTTAATTTCTATGGGTTCCCTGTAGCTTCAGTTTTCACCAGCCCAGCTGTCTTGATCTATAGCTCCCTTCAATTTCAGCAATCCTGGCCAAGGGTCATCATGGTAGTAAATGTGATGTATTCCAGGAAATCCAAAGTATACTAGATTGAGTACAGCTGCCATAGATTTTAGTACAGAAATATGTGTGTGTTTCTTGTTTGTTTGGTTTTTTAAAATGCCTATTCTTCCAGCTTGCAGCAGAATAACAAGCCTCGAGTATGAAGCTATATTTCCTTGTGTGAAACAGGAATAGTCTGATTTGGGGTTATTGTTAACATTGATCCATGTTAACCAGTCTCAAAATTGTGACCAGTTCTTCCATTACAAGTTTTTCTTCTCCCCTTTTCCCTGACATTTTAAGCATATTTTCTATAAACCCACATTTGTCTTCTGCTGCTGAGGCCTATCTGCACTAAGTGAAGGAATTATCTCCTTTCAAGCATTGTGTTTTTTATGTGGTTATATAAAAACGCTTCCATGTTCAGCTCACAAATGTTTGTGTGGGTGTGGGCATGAACATGTTGCAGATGCCACGTGATAGTGGAACAGAGATTATAAGTAGAGCAATGTATTTTTTTGTCTGTAAAATAAATGAACTTTGACATAAAGAAAATTGTCCTTTTTCTCCTGATAGAGGCTATGTGTGCATCCTTTTATTTACTGGCAGAAGCTTAACAGTAATTAAATGACTTCATATATTGGGAAAGCAAGGAGCTGTTTCCTCCTATCTAGCTAGATTTTTAGAACGCTGAAGAGAAATGATGCAGAACTGAAATGACAGAATAGTAGAATTGTAGAGTTCGAAGGACCCACAAATTTAGTGTGAAATCTTACTACTCGCAAAGAAACCCTGTTCTATGAACTTGTAGAGCATTTATTCTGCCATATGTTTGTTCTAGAGTTGTTAGGTAAGGACTACCTGAAGTTCTGAGAACTCAGGGTCTAAACTTGAATTTTAGGGCTGACCCCTTGGTGATGTGATTAAACTTTATACCTTAAGCATCGGCTACAGTGTATGCCATTCAAATTATGCAACCCCCGAGCCAGCAGCATCAACTATTAGCATCCTTGAACTCAATGACAGAACAGTTATCAGACTCGAAATGCGCCAATTGTGTATTTATATGTATATTTTTATCAGTGTTTAATGTATTTAATTTTTACTGAATTGTTTGTAATATTTTTATATTGTGTTTTATTGTAAGCCGCCCTGAGTCCCCTATGGGTGAGAAGTGCGGGATATAAGCATTATAATAAATAAATAAATTATAACACAAATACCAAATTTAAACCTTTAAAAACCATGCATGCACACACACTTTCAAGGCAATGTTCTCACCTCAAGATTCCTCCCCCTTACCTTGAAAACTAGAGAGGATGGTCTAGGCCAGGGGTTCCCATACTAAGATGCAGATCTCAAAGGTAATTTAGCTGGCCCCGCCCTAAACTTTAGACTTAGGATCAACCTAAGTCTGAAACTACTTGAAAGCACACAACAACAACAACAACAACAATCCTAATTAACTTGACTATCTCTCCAGCCAAAAGTAGGCCCACACTTCCTTTTGAAATACAGGTAAGTTTATTTTGGTTAAAATTGTTCATCATTTTAAATATTGTATTGCTCTTTCATTGGGTTTTTCTCCACTATAAATAAGATAGAAATTTGTTCATGTTTTTTTCCACTCCCCAATAGTCTGAGGGATCGTGAACCGTTTGAGGATCCTTGGTCTCGGCTCTGAGATCCGTTCCTTATTCTGTTCCCATTACCACATCTTAATACTTTCTAACTGACCTGATTGTCTCTGCAATCCTCTCTTTAAAAAGAGCTCTAACACTAGACAAACTGTTTAAAAAACAGCCAGAGCAAAGCTCTAATGCTAAGATCTAAACCAGGGGTCCCCAAACTAAGGCCTGTAAGCCAAGGTAATTTACCTGGCTTCCACCTTCAGTTTTAGACTTAAGCTCACCCAAAGTCTGAAATGACTTGAAGGCACACAACAACAACAATCCTAATTAACTTGACTATCTCATTGGCCAGAAGCAGGCCCACACTTCCCATTGAAAATCTGATAGGTTTATGTTGGTTAAAATTGTTCATATTTTTAAATATTGTATTGTTTTTTCATGTTTTTTTTTTTTTGCTCTACAAATAAGACGTGCAGTGTGTGTAGGAATTTGTTCTTTTTTTTTTCCTTCCAAACTATAGTCCGGGCCCCCAACACTCTGAATGACTGGACCAGCCCTCTGCTTAAAAAGTTTGAGGACCCCTGATCTAAACATTATTTTCTTTCTTTATCTTTTATACTTTTTATTGTATTGTTATAATCTATTGTACAGAAAATTACACACACACACTAAGATCAAGGGGAATAGGTCTGCTGGATCTCAGGAGGGTTGGAATCCAACCTGACTTCTCTTTAGAAAAGGCTTCTGTCTGCTGCTAGAGAGAAAAGCCTAGTCTCATGATTAGTGGACATGTAACAGATCTCCAATGAGCATTTTAATTTGGAGCAGGTTCATATGTGTGGAGGTAATCTTTCAGAATGTGCATATTCTAGAGATTGGTATAATGTGCCACATGACAGTATGCTCATAAGGATATTTGTTGTTGCACTATATGTTAATGATGCTATGGCTAAAACACATTGCACAAAATTTGTATAATATTAACAGGTATATCACACACATACTTACATAACATACACATAAGGCTACCCAGATTTTAAGATCAAGAATACAGCAACCCTACTTTATCAGCTTTCATTCAGTCATTATTGACTCTAAAGTGGTTTACCTGGGACTTTTATCACACAGAATTTTTTTTTATCATGTTAGAAGCAACATGAGAACATACTGTAAGTCGCTTCTAGTGTGAGGGAATGGGCCATCTACAAACACGTTGCCAAGGCGACATCCAGATGTGTTAGCTGGGAGGCGTCTCTCATGCCTCTGCATGCTCGAGCTGACAGACAGGAGCTCACCCCGTCTCATGGATTCGAACCAGCAACCTTTAGGTCAGCAACCCAGCCTTCGGGTCAACAGTTATGTCAGCACAAGGGTTTAACTGAGAAATTCCTTAGTGGTAAGAATGCAAAAACCCCAAAAGAAACCAAAAATCTTACTGAAGATACAGAATAGTGGAAGGGACGGGGTTCACTCCCCAACAGGAGGTCAGGCCATGAGATCACAGGGCAGTGAAGCAGGCAGATGTGCTAATTCAGGTGGCCACCAATATACTACAAATGCTGCAAGATGACAGTTTAAATAGGGAACTGTTTCATGATTATTTGGCCTTGCTTTGTTTCTGTGTTTATACAGTGGACATTTAGAAATAATATAATAATAATAATAATAATAATAATAATAATAATAATAATAATAATAATAATAATACTTTATTCTATTCTGCCCTATCTCCCCGAAGGGACTCAGGGTGGATTTCAATGAACAATGGCATACATTCAATGCCTTCAAAAAACCAGATAAATATTGGCTTAAAAACCCAACAAGATCCCACATATGAATACAGCGTTAAAAACCTAACATCAAATTAAACCTAATATCAGTGAATTGAGTATAATATCAATAACCTAAACATATATATACAGAAAGAATCATACAAGAATTATAAAGTGACATAAAATCTAAATAAAGGTTCACAATAATTTACAAAAGCCAACGGAAGTCCAACAGAGTTGTGTGAGTTGGATTATGTGGCCTACGGTGATAAATGGGCTAACATAGACTAACAGTACCCAGATACAGCATAGTTCTCAATCAGGATCTGGAAGTGATCTCTAATTAATCCTCCTCTCCATATGCTAATGAGCAGAAGTAGGTCTTCAGTTGTTTTTTGAAGGACAGGAGGGAGGGGGCCAGCCTTATTTCTTTAGGGAGGGGTTCCAGAGATTGGGGCCAACCACGGAGAAGGCCCTCTCGTTCCCACCAGCCGTACTTGAGATGGCGGTGGGACTGAGAACAGGGCCTCCTCCGCTAACCGCAGTGCCCGGGCTGGTTTGTAAGAGAAGATGTAATTGGTCAAGTAGCCTGGACCCGAGCCATTTAGGGCTTTAAAGGTAATGACCAGCACTTTGTATTTAGCCCAGAAGCAGACTGGGAGCCAGTGGAGCTGCCGTAGCAGGGGAGTGGATCTTTCCCTGTAAGCAGCTCCTGGCTGCTGATATCTGAACCAGTTGAAGCTCCCGAACTACCTTAATGAATTAATTTCACTATATCCCCGTGGCCTCCAAGCACGTAATTCTGTACTACAAAAGGCATGTGAAATATATTGCAAGGCAATAAAGGGATGTGAGTGAGATCCATATTTTCTTATACATGGCAAAAAGTCTATTAACATCAACAGATTTATTCAAAATGTGAGTAGTTCTGAGCCAAACCCTCTGTTGCTTGTAAATCTATATGCTTGTTTATTTTTCTAGCAATCAGCTTGACAAGCTTGCTTTGGCTTAGAAATGTATGATCTTGGTTAAAAAAGGAGACATGATTTAACTCTGTAATTTTAACATGGGTTTTCTCTTGTTGATTTAATCCATTTCTACCTAAGAGAAATAGATAGCCTTTTTTGGCACTCTGAATTCAAATAATTGTGTTTTATTACATTTTCATGTTTTATAAACAGTGGAGGATTTCCTTGCTGTGGTTACTATGGCAATGCAGACCAAAGCCCCTTTATAGATTTTGTTTTAACATCTCTCCTAAGCCTACAATTAGCTTTTTCAAGTTTTTAAACAGATAACAACTGTTCTATTATTTTGCATGGGAGGTGGCAAGCCTTCATTACAGCATAATTGCAAAATATTTGCAGCTTGCAAGCACTTTGTATTCTAAGAGTTGACTTTTTATTAATTTTGTCAGTAGATACAATTATACATTGTTCTTTCCCTCTCTCTATTGCTGTCAGGAAAAAGGATATTTGTCAGGAAGTCTATCCATCTATTACTGTTATTTGAGCATGATAGTAACATCCCTTCCCACACTCTATACCAGGAGTCCCCAAACTAAGGCCTGGGGGCCGGATGCGGCCCTCCAAGGTCACTTACCTGGCCCCCGCCCTCAGTTTTATAATATAATATTTTTATATCAGTTTTAATAATATATTGTATATACATATAATATTGATAATAATATTATGTTATACAATATAATACTAATAATAATACCATATAATATTATTAATAGTATATAATAGTATAGTGGTATAGTTCAATATAGTAATATATAACGCTAATATTGTGCTATGCTAATAATATAATATATTGTATGTACATACAGCTGCTCTGAGTCCCCTTCTGGATGAGAAGGGTGGGATATAAATGTAGTAAATAAATGCAGTAAATAAATAATTAATTTTAGACTTAGGCTCGGCCAAAGTCTGAAATGACTTGAAGGCACACAACAACAATCATAATTAACCTGACTATCTCATTGGCCAGTAGCAGGCCCACACTTTCCATTGAAATCCTGATAGGTTTATGTTGGTTAAAATTGTTTTCATTTTTAAATATTGTATTGTTCTTTCGTTGTTGTTGCACTACAAATAAGACATGTGCAGTATGCATAGGAATTTGTTTGTATTTTTTTAAAATGATAATTTGGCCCCTCAACAGTCTGAAGGATAGTGGACCGGCCCTCTGCTTCAAAAGTTTGAGGACCCCTGCTCTATACTGACGACAGAAGCATGACAATCATTACAGTTATTTTGTATGGATATTCAGGTTTCCTCCTCCAGGCTATTTCCAGCACTGGCATTTTATCTTTATCACACAATAAAGTGGATGGGTACATTTTAATTTCCCTTTTAATTGAAAAATAAGAGATTTGGTCTGTTACATCAAACAAAGGCATGGCTTAGAATTTTAGTAACAGAGAAAGAATAACTTTGTTTTACTGGGCAGAGAAAAGAGTATATGGGTATTTACTTAGATGCCTATGGATTGAGGTAAGACTGATGTTAGCATCTGGATTTGGCATTTTTCAAACATGCGGGAATCAACCATCACATTTCTACTTGTTCCATCAATTCTAGGGCAATGTGAAATACAACATGAAACTGTAAGGAGTAAAAATGCTCAGGAGAATATACTTCCCTAATGCTGGTTAAACTACCAGAAACACCAGGACCCAATTCCAAATGCGAATTCTTTAGGTATAGTTGTATATTTCATAATGGCTGTGTGCATACAGTCTGGTTTTGGATCCTGCTTGGGAATCATATGGGCTGGAATGTTTACATTAGTTCAGGTACTTAATATTTCAGTTTATTTCTTTATTCGTCAGAAACACTTACATTTACATGTTAACCCCCATAACCATTGAAATTTTCAATTCATGTTATGTTAACAAATAGTGTTATCTGGACTTTCAACATATTTATTTATTTATTTTTATTTACAGTATTTATATTCCGCTCTTCTCACCCCAAAGGGGACTCAGGGCGGATCACATTGCACACATAAAGGCAAACATTCAATGCCATAACATAGAACAGAGACAGAGACAAACGCAGGCACGGGCTGGCCTTGAACTCATGACTTCTTGGTCAGAGTGATTTGTTGCAGCTGGCTGCTAACCAGCCTGCGCTGCATTCCGGCCTATGCATAGAGTTACAACTTTCGAGCTAGTTTCAGAGCCATTCTCTTTCAAATGTATAGGGACAGAAAAGGGGATACTGCAAACAATTGGAATCTTTCACACTACACAATTATAGCGGTTGGGTACTATGACTGCCATGGTTGCGTGCTATGGAGCCCTGGAATTTGTATAAGGGGTCTTCAAAATGTTTCCACACTTGTAGATTTTCCTTGGAAATTGTGAACGGGGAGGATTCGTTATTGGCTGTGTCTGAGAGTGTCCTGCGATTAGTCTGTCTGGTAAGCCAGCTAACCTTGCAGTTTAGTATAAGAGTTGTCATACTTTGGTGAAGATGACTGCAACACTTATAAATTGCACCAAAGAAGAATAGTGTTTTCTCATACACTTTTTGTTGGCATGTGCACTGAGTATGGGGATAAAGTTCTCTTTCACAGAGTTGTCTCTGAGTGGATTGAAATGTTTGAAAATGGCCATTCTAGAGTGACGGATGCAGACTACTTGGGACGCCCAGTTATAGCCATGACCATGAGGAATGAAGAAAGAATACTGGAACCAATTCATGTAGGTGCTCAACCAAAAACGTTTTTTGTCCATGCAATTAAAAAGATGGTATGACGCTGGGAAAAATGCATTGCAAATGAAGGTGACCATGCAGAAAAGTAATGTAATTTGCCGTTGACATTCTTAATAAATAAGAATTTTTAAAAGTGAAGAAACTTGTAGTTTGGTGAAGGACTCTGGCTAAGAATACTATAAATCTTTTTATAAATCCCAAGATCTCATAGAATGGAGCCAAACTGAGGGGTGTGCTCGCCCATGTGTGTGTATGTTGGCTATGGTGACGCCATGGATTTTATAGGGTTTTCTTAGGCAAGGAAGACCAAGAGGTGGGTTGGCCAATTCTGTCCTCTAAAATACAGCATTTGGTATTTGTTGGTAGTCTGGTCTCCCATTCAAATACTATCAGCACTGACTTTACTTCGCTGCCCGGATAAGGCAGGATCTGTGCTTTTAAGGTATTGTAGTAGTATTCATTTGAAATAACGTAAAGTATGTGACAAACAAATGCAGGTCACAAGCTTTTGTGAAACTTGACAGAATATTATTCTCATGTGGAAATTTCGTTTTGGTCTGTAGCATCCAAAAGCACATGCCAGAACATTACAAATGTAGGCAAGTGGGGTTTATCATGGTGATCAGTTGCAACATTCACACCTGCCTTCAACAGACAAGAGTTTTTTCTCCCACCCTGGACTTTGCACAGATATATAAACCTCCTTTGCCTAGTTTCCAAAAAAAAACCTCACAACCTCTGAGGATGCCTGCCATAGATGCGGGCAAAACGTCAGGAGAGAATGCTTCTGGAACATGGCCATACAGCCCTGAAAACTCATCGCAATTTAGTCATTCTGGCCATGAAAGCCTTCGACAGCACATTCATTTTATTAGTTTTGGCCAATCATCTCTCTAATTCATTAAAATAGTTTTGAATTCTGTTCCTGTCTTGACAAATGTCATATCCAAAATCCCTGTCCCAATGAGGTTGCATTGTTTTCACATTGTCTCTCTCTAAAATGAAAACTGAGCAATATGAAGCAACTCCAATTGTTTTGGGTTTTTTTTGTGTCAGGAGCAACCGGAGTTGCTTCTGGAGTGAGAGAATTGGCCGTCTACAAGGATATTGCCCAGGGGACGCCTGGATGTTTTGATGTTTTACCATCCTTGTGGGAGGCTTCTCTCATGTCCCTGCATGGGGAACTGGAGCTGATAGAGGGAGCTCATCCGCGCTCTCCCCGGGTGGGATTCGAACCTGGCAGCCTTCAGGTCAGCAACCCAACCTTCAAGTCACAAGGCTTTTATCCCCTAGGCCAGGGGTTTTCAAACTTTTTAAGTGGAGGACCGATTCATGGTCCCTCAGACTGTTGGAAGCCGGACTATGATGAAATAGTCCAAAATTAGGATTGTTGTTGTTGTGTGCCTTCAAGTCATTTCAGACTTAGGTCAACCCTAAGTCTAAAGTTTAGGATAAAGGCCAGGTAAATGACATTGGAGGGCCTTAGTTTGGGGACCCCTGATCTAGACAATTCCATAAGACCATAGGCAAGCAAAGAAACCTCTAAAGACCACCTAGATGGTTTCATAAGACCATAGATAAGGAAAGGGGCTTCCAAAGGCCATCGAGACAATCTCATAAAACCATAGGTAAGGAAAGGGACCCTCAAAGGCCATCTAGACCATCTTATAGGACCATAGGTAAGGAAAGGGACCTCCTAAAGCCATCTAGATGGCCTCATAAGGCTGTAGCTAAGCAAAGAGACCTTCAAAGACCATCTAGACCAGGGGTCCTCAAACCTTTTAAGTGGAGGGCCGGTTCATGGTCTCTCAGGCTGTTGAGGGGCCGAATTATCATTTGAAAAAAAATACGAACAAATTCCTATGCACACTGCACATGTCTTATTTGTAGTGCAACCCCCCCCCCCAAGAACAACTATTTATTTATTTATTTACTACATTTATACCCCACCCTCTCTCACCCCAAAGGGGACTCAGAGCGGCTTACAAGTTGTATGTACATACAATATATTATATTATTGGCATAGCCCAAGATTAGCATTATATATTACTACCATAATATTAGTAATATTACATTTAATATATAATGTATAATTAATATTATTATATTGTATAATTATTTGTATTATTATATTGTATTACATTATAATATTAGAATCAATATTATATGTATACAAAATATATTAAATTATTACCATAGCACAATATTAGTAAATAAAAGAACAATACAATATTTAAAAATAAAAACAATTTTAACCAACATAAACTTATCAGGATTTCAATGGGAAGTGTGGTCCTGCTTCTGGCCAATGAGATAGTCAAGTTAAGTAGGATTGTTGGTATTGTGTGCCTTCAAGTCATTTCAGACTTTGGGCAAGACAAAGTCTAAAACTGAGGGTGGGGGCCAGGTAAATGACCTTGGAGGGCTGCATTCGGCCCCCGGGCCTTAGTTTGGCGACCCCTGATCTAGACGATCTCATAAGGCTATAAGTAAGCTAAGAGACTTCCAAAGACCAGGTAGAGTTAGGTCAACCCCAAGTCTAAAGTTTAGGCCAGGGGCCAGGTAAATGACCTTGGAGGGCGGCATCCGGCCCCTGGGCCTTAGTTTGGGGACCCCTGATCTAGACGATCTCATAAGGCTATAAGTAAGCTAAGAGACTTCCAAAGACCAGGTAGAGTTAGGTCAACCCCAAGTCTAAAGTTTAGGCCAGGGGCCAGGTAAATGACCTTGGAGGGCCGCATTCGGCCCCCGGGCCTTAGTTTGGCGACCCCTGATCTAGACGATCTCATAAGGCTATAAGTAAGCTAAGAGACTTCCAAAGACCAGGTAGAGTTAGGTCAACCCCAAGTCTAAAGTTTAGGCCAGGGGCCAGGTAAATGACCTTGGAGGGCGGCATCCGGCCCCTGGGCCTTAGTTTGGGGACCCCTGATCTAGACGATCTCATAAGGCTATAAGTAAGCTAAGAGACTTCCAAAGACCAGGTAGAGTTAGGTCAACCCCAAGTCTAAAGTTTAGGCCAGGGGCCAGGTAAATGACCTTGGAGGGCGGCATCCGGCCCCTGGGCCTTAGTTTGGGGACCCCTGCCCTAGGCCACCGGAGGCTCCTAACTCCAATGGTGAGAGCTTATGGCATCCTGAGTCTCAAGCTTCCTGGCAGCACATAGCGGCCAGCCTCGGCTTTGCGACAAATGAATGTAGCCGTATGATGCTTAAAAGAGGCGCAGTGACATTGCCGCGCCGGAGCCATTGCCGCGCCGCCGCTTCTGCGCGCCCTTCCTGGCCAATGTGGTCCTTCTTGGAGCATCCTTGACAGCGGCGGAGGCCTCAGGAAGACTACATCTCCCAGCGTGCCTGGCGGCCGGCTTCCAACACTGCGCCGCGCTATTGGGCGCTTCCTCGGCGGCCGCCAATCGGGCGCGGGTTTGTAGGCCGGTCCAGAAGAGCGTGGTGTCTTTGAGTTTGTGCCCTGTGCTGTGTGGAGAGACTAGGCTTTTCCCTCCTGCTCTTGGTGCCGGCGTGATGGGCAGTAGCGGGAGCAGCCAGGGCAGGAGGAAGGTGTCCTTCGAGCTGGACGAGGAGGACCGCGTGCGGGTCCTGCAGGGCATCAGGGTGAGTGAGCTCAAGGCAGGGCTTCCCTGGCTGCCTGCCTGCCTTGCTTGACTGTCTTCTGGTGGGTTAACATGTCCCTAGGAGGGAGGAATGGCTTCAGAGCAGGAGTGACTTTGGCTTTTCAGGGGGAAAGGAGAATTGGAGCCTCCCCTCCGGGCCTGGGCAAACCTGGGCCCTCCAAGTGTTTTGGACTTCAACTCCCACCATTCCTAACAGCCCGTAGGCTGTTAGGAATGGTGGGAGTTGGAGTCCAAAACACCTGGAGGGCCCAAGTTTGTCCATACCCGCTCTACACTGTAGAATTGGCGCAGTAGGTGTTTTGGACTTCAACTCCCACAATTCCTGTTGGAAATAGCAACCTTCTTCAAGCCTCCATTAGTCATATGTTTTGTATATGATTCATTTTGCTTACTGTATTTGCAGTCTCGCTTATCCAACATAAAAGGGCCGGCAGAACGTTGGATAAGCGGAAATGTTGGATAATAAGGAGGGATTAAGGAGAAGCCTCATAAAAGTCAAATTACGTTACGATTTTACACAGTAAACACCAATATATCATGTTTTACAACAAATTGGCAGAAGAAGCATTTTGGTACACGGTAACGTTATGTAGTAATTACTGTATTTATGAATTTAGAACCAAAACATCGCAATGTATTGAAAACATTGACAATAAAAACATTAACTACTAAAAGGCAGACTGTGTTGGATAATACAGAATGTTGGATAAGTGGTTAGATAAGTAAGAGACTACTGCATATGCTTTGGTATGCAGCTTTCCCTTTACTCTATGTTTCTTGAAGTTGTGGGAGGGGCTGCAGACCACATGATCAGATCTGGGACTGCTCAGACCTCAGACTCTATTTTAGAACACAGAGGCATCCTTAGACTTTGGGCTGTTAAGAGCAAACTCACGTTACTGTTGATTGCAAGAAAGATGCCCTGTGTTACCTGTAAGCAATCTTTCTTTTTAACATCCTGATTTTTCCAGTGTGGAATATCATCTAAGTAAGATCTTGCTGGTTATGTTAATGAGGGAGCTGGACTGTAACTACCCTGCCATATAACGCAGTTTGAATGGCATTGAACTACATTATGTGGGTCTACACTGACGATAGAATGCAGTTCAGCCTCTGATAATACTGGATGACAACTAAACCCAAAGTGTGTTTCCTTTGCTAATAGAAATTTAGCCTGAACAACTTGTACAGAATGACAAGCTTCAAAATGTAAAATGCTGATCATTGCAAGGGTTGCCAGTCCAAATGTTGAAGTACATGAAAAATCTTTTATTCAGACTCAAGTAATGTTATGTATATTGGAGTTAATTGATTAACATCTCCCTCAGCACTAAAGGAATAAGAAAAAAAGCTTAATCAATTCCCAGTAGACAGTATGTAAGTCGGAGGTGAAAATGTAGATTATTTGAGCTATTTTCATGGTGCAAGCACTTCTGCCATGAAAGCTGATCAATGTGGTCGCTTAAGTCAGAGACAAAACAACGAATGAGGGGAACAGAGGGGAGAGGGGAGAAAACTGTGACAGAGCTTCTTGAAAGAGAGGGCTCTTTTGTGTTAAATACTAACATTAATAACATTTATGTAGGTTTTAAACGTACAAGGCAATTTGGATTCCCAAACACCTAACCGCCTATGCAGGGATAGCATAGTCTCAGAAATGGATGGGTCAATCTGGGGGATTCCTCACAGCTTTATGGGGCCACAAACAAGAAGAGCAGTTCAAACTTTTTATTGAAAACTAACCATATGCACATGTGAATTGAAAAAACAGATACAGTAAATCTTGCATAAATACAGTGATCAAAAACATTTCAAACTTTCTGGAGACCACTTGAAAGCTTCCTAAATGCATCCAGATTTTCCTCTTTTTCATCACTCTTAGGAATCCCATGACGCTGTTAAACATATAGATCTATGCTTTTTTCTTCTTTTTTTTAATATGCTGAGAATAACAGGCTTTCATTGGTTTCCCTTTTGAGTGTGTTTTGCTATTCACTCATGTTCAAGTAAGAAATTCTGGAAACAGCTGCTGTTTACTTTGCTTGTGAAAGTACAGGAAAGGAGATTCCACCTGAACATCAGGAAGAACTTCCTGACTGTAAGAGCTGTTCGGCAGTGGAACTCTCTCCTTTGGACTGTAGTGGAGGCACCTTCTTTGGAGGCTTTTAAGCAGAGGCTGGATGGCCATCTGTCGGGGGTGCTTTGAATGCGATTTCCTGCTTCTTAGTGGGGGGTTGCACTAGATGGCCCATGAAGTCTTTTCCAACTCTACTATTCTATGATTCTATGATAGACAGGCACTGACAACTACAGTAGGTTTGGCTAGAGTGTAATCCCACTGTTTCCCAGCTCAAGTCACGTTGCTTCTTGCAGTCATACCACTGTAACCAGCACTGAAATTTTGTGTTTCCCCAGCCTCGCTTAACCATCCTCACATGCCAATCTTGCTGGAAATGTCCAGGTAGACTCAAGGCAAGGAGGAAAAGAGGGGTCTAGGCAAGCTATAAAAATGTTATAAAATAAGTGGGTTGTTGTGAGTTTTCCAGGATATATGGCCATGTTCCAGAAGCATTCTCTCCTGACGTTTTGCCCACATCTGGGAGAAAGAACTGTTGTCTGTTGGAGAGTTCTTTCTCCCATCCTGGACCTTTCACAGATATATAAACCTTCCTTGCTTAGGTTTTCCAATATACCTCACAACCTCTGAAGATGCCTGCCATAGATATGGGCAAAACGTCAGGAGAAAATGCTTCTGAAACATGGCCATACAGCCCGGAAAACACACAACCACCCTGTGATTCCAGCCATGAAAGCTTTCGACGACAAAAAGAAAAGTGTTTGAGAGAGACCTTTTAAAATGGTGTATGCCTCTACTACCAAATTTGTCATTATGGGATATCAATTCTTGTATTATGTTCTTTATTTAAAGTTTGTTTATATCTTTTGTTTATATTTATTTTGCTGTTATAAGTGAAAATTTCACAAGGATCTAATTATCTGTCTATCGATCTGTGTACATGTGTGGATATAGTTGACTAAAAACAACACTGTGCAGATGTAATCCTTATTCATAGTTAACATGTAGGTAGGTAGGTTTAGGTATCAGCAATAGTTTCAAAACCAAAGAATGTAAAATGTGTTTGTAGTGTTTGAATTGTTGGTAACCACTTGAAGCTATAGGAAACGGATGGGTTAGAATTGTATTTTTTTTTAATTAAAAAAATCATATTTTATTATAAATTATTCAACGGTAATTCATATCTGATAGCGAGTTAATTTATTTTTGTCCATAAATGTATTTTGTTTTGTTGATTTTGTTTTTGTTTAAGCAAAGAGTCGTAAAAACAGAACTACAAGAGCATCATTAAAGGTGTGGCAAACTAAACTTCAGTATATCAGTTGTTACTCTTTAGTGTGCTTCTCATTGTTTTGACATTGAGAATAAGTTGTTGCATCTTTCATTTTCTCAGAAAAGCAGCAGCTATGTTATGATTTCTTCAATTCAAAAAGAGAAATCTATATTGTGAGATATAGAAAGTATAATTTCACTAATCTTTCTTCCTCTACCTTTTACAATTTGTTAGCTTTCTGAAGATGTAGTGAACAGAATGAAACAACCTTGTCAAACTAAAAAGGATCAACGAGCACCACCCATCCCTCCGTCTCCCATATTGCAACCTGCAGAAGGGAAATCTAAGGTGCCAACAGGTATTTATTTACTGCCTTTATTACTAAGAACTAGATTTTAATCACATCCATATGTATGACAAGTGTCTGGCAGCCCTGCTTACGGTTTATTCAATTGAGAAATCTGTTTCTTTGCTACATGCTGCTTCCATTTGGATGACTACAGAAGTTGTTTTATTGTATTGGTCAGGTTCTGAACATAATTGGCTATAAATGTGTACTGGTTTGAATCAAATGTTTGTATCAAGTTAATGCTTGATTTACTGCTGCCTCTGTATATACTCAAGTATACATTCAAAAACAAATTGCCAAAAAAGACAAAAAAAAACCCAACCTCTAGGTCGACTTATTCATGCATTGGTGTTGGAAGTGTTTTGTGCTCCACACCCCACTTGGGCACTTAAGTGGAGTGGCAGCCATCACATTTAGTAGGGACTTACTGTATCAGCCTCCCGAGGTTTGGCAGTCTCTCTCAAGCCTTGCATTAAGCCCTTTTTAAAAATGGCTGGCATTGCTCTGCTCCACTTCACACTGTATTCTTTGGGCTGCCCCATGTGCTGCTGAATGCCGTTCAAGCTAAAAAATAAAAGTGTGTGTGTGTGTGGGGGGGGGCTACCTACCTTTCTTTCTCTGTTTTGGGAAGGTAATTGGGTAGGAGTGCTGCTTTCCACCCTTTGTCAAGACAAGAAGGGCTCCTTACCTCTGCCTCTTGTCACTGCCTTCGTGCTGGGGTCCTAAGGTTACTTTTCTTGCTCTTCTCTCTCCCTGCCTTTTTCCAGCTGCATACTCATTCTTTTTTCTCATTTATATTCCTTTCCCTATCTGTATTTGTATGGATGTTAAAATTTTAAGATCAGCAATGCAATTTACACACATACCCATTAGTAACCCCACAGTTAAACAGATCTTCTCTGCCCTTTAGCAATTCTTAAGTATGTTACCTCTATGCATTTTTTAAAGGAGAGAAAATATTTGTTATATGCCCCCAAGTTTTACCCTTGACTTTTCCATGGGTCAAAGCAAAATCCATATTTAAGGAGGTACCTGTGTTTTAACATCAAAAGGAAAGTGGCGGAGGAAGGAGTCTAGCAGTTCCTTTGAGACTGGGCTTTATTTGTCTCATATCTGCTAAAGATACTTCCATCCTCTTTCTTTTTAGTTAAGTATGGGGATTTACAGCCTTTCGTGCAAATGAGTTGATTTTTAATTCTGAATGTGTGTTGTGAGTAAACAAAATGGCTCACAAAATGACTGGCAAGAATTGTTTGCCATTTTACAAAACAGTTGTTTGGCTGGGAATGGCAGTTTAGAAGATATCTATTTTACAGAAGGTCAAGTGATTAGTCTGAGAAACAAATGGGTGGGTACAAAGCAATACTAGTTTTCTATAACAAAAACCAATAGTGCTGAGACAAACATCCGGACCATCAAAAGGTGTAACTCTTCTTTCCGAAATTTGAAATCAACTCACTTGCCCCCCAAAAGCTATGAATCCCTGCTCGCTACCCATTCACCCCCCCTCCTTTTGGAGACTCCATCTCTAAAAGGTTCGTCATCATTGCTTTAGGTCCTCCAGTACAGTTCTATGGTCAAAATCTTCTAGTCATATTGGAGAATCTAGAATTTTCTAGAGAGAATTTCTCTCTAGGAATATCTAGGTCCTTCAGTGCAGTTCTATAATCAGCTTCCAGCAGAGGTTGATTGTAGAGAAATTTCTAGAGAGCTGTTCTTTCAGGTCTGAAATTAACAATTTCTTGGCTTGGGGTTTTTCACTTTCATTGGAGAGATGGTCCTGTCCCCCTAACCCCAGCGAATGTGGAGGGTTGACTTTATACATTTTTTAAAAAGTTAGTCTTATGGAGGAGAGTGGAGTTGAGTACAGGTCCCATGTTGAAGGCTATTGATGTACCCTATCAATCTTTGTTGTCTCTTCTGTGTATGTTCAGAGGACTATTGTAATGTTCTGTGCAGCATTTAGGGAAAGCAACTGTAACAGACAGAAACACTGTTTATGACTAGTGTCATTTTAGAAGAATGGAGGTGAGCTGCCTGCTTCTTGGTGCGTGGGGATTGCATGAGGAGGACCTTGTGTAGTCCTGGGTATTTAAAAGTTCACAAATCAGTTCCAGATGTTACCAGGGAGAAATAAGTGAAAGAATTCTGATGGAGCTCAGCTGTTTCATTCTCTGCTTAATGGCTTGTTGCAAAGGCTGGTCTCTCGTGAGTGGTTTGCTTACCTAAGTCAGCTGGTTTTTGATTTCCATTATAGTGCCCAAATGTGCATTCTTGGCTCATCTGTCAGTTGTCCCTCCAGGATCCTTAATCTTATTGTTTTACAGGATCCGGAATGATTTGTGGTTTAGTGAACCAGCTAATTATTGCCAGAAACATATCCTCTATACTAAATAAAACATAGTTAAAATGTGTGGGTAGGCCATTCTTTTTATAATTGTATTGGTGGAGTTTCCAAAGTTTCTACCTGCTTCTTTGCTTTGACTCTACTCAACTCTTACTTGCGTTATGGAGAATTTAACAGGAGCAATTTGTTCAGCCTTGATGTTGGAGTTCAGCCTATGATTGTGCCTGCTCCTAGTGCCAGTGAGGAAGTGGATCATGGGATTTCTTTGCCTGCTTCTGAGCCTGCAGATCAGCATGAGATTTTAAGTCCTGAAACTGAGCAGTCTGTGTCTCCAGCAGCTAGTGAAGGCCACATTCCATTCCAGAGAGGGGCCCAGATGCTGCCGAGAAGTCTTTTTCTAGAGAAGTAAGGTCAGAGGCTGAAATGAATTCAGAGGATGAAATTCCAGGTGGAAAGGCTAATGAGCTGATGGATAGGAGACTTAGTTTTTGTAAACTCCAAGCTGCTCAACAGAATCTTTGAAGGTCACAGCGCTTGTTAGAGAAGAACCCGTTATCAGGTAGTCAGGGAAATCTGCATAATTTCATGTGTATATTAGGGAGGCCAGGTTTTTTTTTCCAGCAGTCTGGTCACCATTGGTAATAGAGGCAAAATCTCTTGCCAAGTCCTAGTCAAGTCTGCTAAGGGAATTCTAGTTCCATGTTTTCATTCGTTCATGTTTCATGCTTCCAAGTTTGAAGGAGTGTTCCTGGATTTTTGTATTGGATTTTATGCTGCCTTGTGTATCCTAGTTCTTTTGTATTCCTGTGCTTTTGAAACTACTCTTGTACCTTGAATCATGTGGACTATTTCATACATTTACACGTTGATGTTTTTATTATTTTTTGCTGAACTGCTTTTTATATAATCTTTGATAAACTGCTTTGCTGATTTTACTTGGACTAGAGTGTGGTGGTTAAGTACAGAGGTGCTTCTTGCCCTGGAGTACAACACTTGGTGCTAGGTGTTATTGAAACCTCTTCTTCTAAAGTAAGTGTTTCTCTTAATTCGTACCAGCATTACTTTTTAATTTCTCTCCACCAATTCCTAAATTCCTGCTTTTTTATCTTATGTTCTCATGAATGAGATGAATATATGTCTTACATTTCCACAAATGAAAGAGATATGCCGCACAACGTACCATAGTGATGGTTTTCTTCCATTTTTTTCCAGGGATTTCTCCACCTACTCCAGACAGTTTGGGTCGAAAGCCATCTGAAGCAGAGGAGGAACTGTACAAGAGGTGAGATATTCTTGTATCATTTAGCTCAAAGGTGTCAAATTCATCGAGGCCCACATCAGCCTCATGGTTGCCTTCAAAAGGCCAGTGAATACATGGACAGAGAATGAGTGGATACAGAGGGCCAACTATAATTTTATTAAATAGTGGTCGGTGCTTATTAGTTTTACCCACTTTGGGTCCCCAGATGTTATTGAATGACAACTCTTATCACTTTTGATTATCCACCATGCAGACTGGAGAGAATGAGAACTCCAGCCCAACTTGTGCACTTGGGGAAATGTTAAAGGACATTTTAAGTCGGACAGCATATCCACAAGCCTTGTACAGACGGTTCCCAAGTTACAAACATCCAACTTATATCCAACTCCTAGTTACAAACGAGGGTGAGACAACAGTAAGCGAGAGGAAAACTATTCCTAGGAAGGAAAAATCACTCCTGTAAGAAACAGATGTTCCCTATTTCACTCCTTTATCACCAAACCTTGTTTCTAGGAAAACCCAAAATTTTCAAAATCCAATTGTCACAGGGACAGAAAGTGAGTTGAAATCTTCTGAACAGGGGCACAAACAGCAAAACAAATGTTGCATGAGTGTTAACCTTTCCATATGCTATCCAAAACTAAAAATTAATATTTTTTGGCTAGAGTTATACTTAGAAAATGTACCTGTTCTGACTTATATACAAATCTAACTCAAGAACAAACCTACAGAACTGACCTTGTTCATCAACAGGGGACTGCCTGTGTCTAAATTTAAACCCCACTCTCCCAACTAAAGAGAACAAACTGCAGCCTCCTAGATGTTATTGTATCACAACTCCCACCACTTCTAGTCATGATGTCTAATTATGAAAAATACCGGAATTGTAGTATAGCATCTGGAGAGCCACATAAAATGACATGGAAGGCTGGACTTGGCTTGCAGGCCTTGAGTTTGACACATGTGATATAGATTGCTTTTATTTTGGCATTAGACATGTGCAATGTAAAAAACACAGTGGACTAAGATCAGTTGCTGTAAAATGGTTGCTATGAAGAGGATGTTCCCTGCTGATTTTAGGACAATGACATTATTTCCCAGACATTGTGAACTACCTGAGCATTGGTGTGATTTATAGTATGTTTTATTAAATCTTTTATTCCCTTAATTGGGAGATAATTGAATAACTGGACACGAGAACCATTATCATGATCCAACTGCAAGGTGGCCACTTTCTGATTGGATTTCTTGTTGCAGAATGAGTGTTAAAACCTGTTGTAATTCAGGAAATGCAACGGTGAGTTGGTAACCGTACTGGATTCAAGGTTGCATCTCTGCTTGCTGTGATTCCAATATGGCCAAGGGAGCTGCATCTTAATTTTTATATCAATGATTGTTGATCCCTTTCTTTGCCTAATAGGTATGAACAGGAGCAGGCCATGGTTCAAGAAGAGCTGCTCCGACTGGCCAAAAGGGAGCGTGAGGCAGCCACTGAGAGTCTAAATGTAACTCTTCAGCGGGAGAGGAGTAACACCAATGAAGAGAAGCAGAAAACATCTCAGATTGTGAGTATCATAACACTCAATAACACTCCATTTTCCTCCTCTTTTTCCTGCATTACCTTCCTTGTGGTAAAATTTGTTAAAACATTTTTCATTGGAATGAATGTGTTAAAGTACTGGTTTTCCTTGTCATCTGTCTTCTTCTGTTGCAGCCTATTGTTTGTGTCAGTGATGGTTCACCATTTCAATTTCTTGATTTGCTATGCAACTGGGAGACTGGTCTAGAGTGGCACTTGAGATGTGTGTTCAGTTCTTCCAATGGAAAGACTTCACTTTTATCTTGTGAATTGGGCTCTGTTTTAAAAGAGACCGCATCTCCTCCTACGAACCCGCACGTTCTCTTCACTCGTCGGGGGAGGCCCTTCTCTCGCTCCCACCACCCTCGCAGTTGCGGTTGGTGGGGACGAGAGAGAGGGCCTTCTCCGTCGTGGCCCCCTGGCTTTGGAACTCTCTTCCTAGAGAGATCAGGCAGGCCCCTACCCTCCTCTCCTTTTGTAGGAGCTTAAAAACCTGGCTCTTCCAAAAGGCCTTTGATACCTAATTTGATGTTGGACTGATCCATCTGCCCATTTTATAATAGCCCCCATTTCGAGATGTTGCCAATGCTATTTTGCACTTTATTGTCAATTTCTACCAGGACATTTTGTTCTGGATTTTATGAATTAGTCTCCTGTTTTAATATTGTATGTTTTTCGTATGCTTCTTGCCGATTTTAACGATTGTTTTATTGCTATTGATGTTTTACTGGTATAATTGTTTTATAGTCGTGTTACTGATATTGATTGTTTTATCGGGCTAGGCCCCATGTAAGCCACCCCGAGTCCCTTCGGGGAGATGGGGCGGGGTATAAAAATAAAGTTATTATTATTATTATTATTATTATTATTATTATTATTATTATTATTTTATTATATTATTATTAAAAGTACAGTGTTCTCTCACTACTTTGCGGTTCACTTTTCGCGTCCCTTGGGCAAAGTCCTTGCAGATGTCCAATTCCCTCACACCAGAAGCTACTTGAAGTTTCTCCTGACACACAAAAAAACCAAAACATCAAAATGTTTTTAAAGTAAACTTTTGAGTTTTCTTTCCCAGCCATTCTCTGATGAATATGATCTCGTAAAAAGGGATGTGAAGCATGAATTCAACACGTTTTATAATAAAAACTGTTTTGTGTGTGTGAATATAATGATCAGCTTCAAGGAGGGATGGTAGGAAATGAGTGAAACATTCCTGGAGCCATAAAGTGAGCTAACTTCAGAGATTTGGTTCATACATTATGCTTAACAAACCAAGGAATAATCTTGTTACTTCTTGCTTAAGGAAAATTTTCTCTAACAAGTAATGAGAGAGTTCAAGATGAAGTACCTGTATTTAATTAATTGAATGTAAATGCCACCTTTCTCTTGGAGCAGAACCCAAAGTGGCTTCCAATCACATTAAAATAAAATAAAAACATTTACAAACAAAAGTTAAAACCATGATCAATTTGTAAACATTAAAATAACACAATATAAAACTACAAAAGTTAAGAAAGTAAAAAATCCTAATAAAATATAGTAACCATCTGGGAGCCCCTGGTGGTGCAGCGGATTAAACCACTGAGCTGTTGAATTTGCTGACTGATAGGTAGGCAGTTCTAATCTGGGAAGCGGGGTGAGTGCCCGCTGTTAGCCCCAGCTTCTGCCAACCTAGCAGTTTGAAAACATGCAAATGTGAATAGATCAATAGGTACCACTCCGGTGGGAAGGTAATGGCGCTCCATGCAGTCATGCCGGCCACATGACCTTGGAGAGGTCTACGGACCATGCCAGCTCTCCAGCTTAGAAATGGAGATGAGGGGGGCAGAAAGCAGTAGTTCCTAAATATTTTTTAAGTCCTCAGATCTCATCTGATCTTGGAAGTAAGGTCACACCTAGTTGGTACTTTGATGGGTGACTGCCAACAAATGATGGGTGCTGTTGGCTATATTTCAGAGGACCTTAGCAAAATGGAGAAAGGGTGTTGTGTGGTTTCTGGGCTGTATGGCTTCTGAAGATACCAGCCACAGATGCAGGCAAAACGTTAGGAGAAAGTGCTGCTAGAACACAGCCATAGAGCCGGAAACCACCCGTGAAAGCCTTTGACAATACATATCATTTAATACTTTGTGGAAGAAAATATAAAAATTAAGCGAGACAGGTAAACTATGGTGAGAAGTAGCATTTTCTCCCACATTAAAAAATCTATTACAAAATACAAACTTGTTCCTTGTCCAAAAACAACGTGCCTAAGTTATAAATTTGTGTAACTTCAAAGACTGAATACCTGGCAGGATTTTCAGACTCTGTACCACCTAGCATTTAGCTGCAATAACAGTATTTATGTACTGCTTCTGAATCTTGAAAGTACTTCAGCTATATTATTTTAGCGTGTTCTTGTCATTTGTAAGGAAAGTGATAGACAAGTAACCTCTGGTTGGAAGTTAAAATTCGATACATAGCTGCAACCAAAGAAAATTGTATGAAACTTGTACTCGAAGCATCATTAGGAAGAATGTGATAGGAATTGAAGATGTTTACTAGAATGCTGTATTGCAGCTCCTTTGGAGCAGGGAAACAGCATTCTCTTTGAAATAGTGCCACGGAGGAGAAACGGAATCCTAGAAGTCACAAGAAAAGGCAGACTTATCATAGTGTTGTGGTTCAGCCTGATCAGTCTGATGATGAAGAAAGTGGATTTGGGAATGTGGACGTTTCTGAAATGCAGTCTGTTCCTGGGAATGTTGACATTTCTGAAGTGCAGGTGGATTTGGAAAGTGTTGATAGTTTAGAAAAACAGAGGGAACGGAGGGGATGAATTTGTGTTAGATAGGGATTCCAGATTGAAATTAAAAACAGGACTCAGACGTTCCGTGAGAATTGGAGCCAAGCGTGAGGGGGTTAGAGTTCAAAGAAACATGTTTTTCAGTTGCAAAGAGGTTTTGAAGTAGATGTTTGGGGAAGAGACTTTAGTCAGAGCAACCTCACTTTTTGAGAATCAACTCTTGCCTTGTTCAAGCCTTGAATCTGTGTTTGGATTACTTTTGAAGCTCATGTATTCATGTTACCTTGGATTTACTTTGCTGTTTTGGATTTTGGACTAATATCTATGAATTTCTTGAACAGTGTTTAAGGATTGCACTTGCAATTGGTTTTTACTTATTTTTCTGCCTTTTAATAAGTTTTGCTATCTTTCTTCAATCAACTGAAAAGACCCAAGCCTGCTGTGGTGGAGTTTGTGTGTTGGAGCAAGGTGAACCAATGCTGAGGTGCGACACATAGAATTTTCCAGTCTAAGAAACTGACTTTTGATGTGTTAGAAACCCGTCTAAATAGGGGGCAGATTGACTACACTTAATTGGGCCAAACTGTCTCTTGCGCATATCTGCTAGAAGTACCCTTCTGAAATTAAAATCAATTCAATTACTTGGCTCTAAGTAATACCTGGGCCCACCCATGTAGCTGGACATACTTTGGCCCTAGTTTTTATTGTGGTCGGGGGAAATGCCGGTGTGGAAGAGCGAAAAATTATTCCATTGTCATGGACTGACCATCACCTGATCAACTTTAAACTTACCGTAGCCTCTAACCTCTGCAGGGGTGGAGGACCCATTAAGATGGTCCGCTCCAGGAGACTTATGGATCCGGATGGATTCCTGACATCTCTTGGGAATTTTCCTGCCATGCTGGCTGACCTGTTCTGGTGGACCTCTATAACACAGAGTTGACTAGGGCAGTAGACACGATCGCCCCTGAGCGTCCCCTCTTGTCTCAACGAGCCAAACCGGCCCCATGGTTCACCAGGGAGCTGGCGGTGATGAAGCGTACGAGGCGGGCAATGAGAGCAGCCAGAAAGACTCCGCAGCAATGAGAGCAGCCAGAAAGACTTCCTTGACTGCTCACATCACATCTGCAACCAACAGACCAGCAGAGTTGTTTCAGGTGATCAGGGAGCTCCTCCTTCCCCATGAGGAGAAGTAAGTTAAGTAAGTTTAAAGCTGATCAGGTGATGGTCAGTCCATGACAATGGAATAATTTGATCACCTGACAACCCGATGTGGCGAGTTCGCACATCATTTTGCAGATAAAGTCGCTTGAATACGCTCCGATTTAGATGCCTGCTTTAGTGCAGAACCAAGGGATGTAACAGAGGCACCTGTCTGTTAGGTTTTGTTGGATTCATTTTGACTTGTTCAGCCTGATGACGTTGACAAGGTTCTTGGAGCGGTGAGAGCGACCACTTATGCTCCAGACCCTTGCCCATCCTGGCTTACAAAACTCGCCAGTGGGGTGTTGGTTGATTGGTTGATGGGAATCATAAATGCCTCCTCCAGCAGGGGCATATACCATCTTGCCTCAAAAAAGCAATTGTAAGACCTATTTTGAAGAAGGCATCTTTGGATTCGTCATTATTGAATAATTATCGACCAATCTCCAACCTCCCATTTTTGGGCAAGGTTCTGGAGAGGGTGGTGGCTTCTCAGCTCCAGGAATTCTTGGATGAGACCCATTATTTAGATTCGTCACAGGCTGGTTTCAGGCCTGGCCATGGGACTGAGATGGCTTTGGTCACCTTTGTGGATAACCTCCGTAGAGAGCTATATGGGGGAGTGCATCCTACTGGTTCTCCTGGACATCTCGGCGGCGTTCGATACCATAGACCTTGGTATCCTTCTGGGGTGGCTCTCAGGAATGGGTCTTGGGGGCATTGCGCTGCAGTGGCTCCGCTCCTTCCTGAGGGATCTCACCCAGATGGTGAAGCTGGGGGATACCTGCTCGAATCCCTGGCCTTTTGGGGTATTGGATGGCAACCTGTGCTCAGTGGGGTTGCACTTCCTCTGAGGGCACAGGTCCGCAGCCTGGGGGTCCTCCTGGACTCAATGCTGATGCTTGAGGCTCAGGTGTCAACGGTAGCTGGGAGTGCCATTGCATAACTAAAATTTGTGCAGAAGCTGCGACCATACCTCGAGAAGTCTGACTTGGCCAGGGTGGTCCACACCTTGTTGGCATCCAGATTGGACTACTTCAGTGCTCTCTATGTGGGGCTGCCTGTGAAGATGGTCAGGAAATTCCAGCTAGTTCAAAGATCGGCAGGCAGGCTTCTGATGGAAGCTGGCTATAGGGAGCACACAACGCCCCTATTACAGCAGCTCCATTGGCGGCCGATGAGCTGCCGGGCCCAATTAAAGGTGCAGGCATTGACCTATAAAGCCCTATAGGGCTCGGGCCCTGTCTATCTCCGTGATCGCATCTCCTCCTATGCACCAGTGCGGGCCTTGAGATCTGCCGGGGAGGCCCTTCTTTCACTCCCACTGCTGTCCCAAGTGGGGACGAGGGAACGGACCTTCTCGGTAGTGCCCCCCCCGGCCCTGGAACGCCCTCCCTAAAGAGATCAGGCAGGCCCCCACTTTCTGTAAGGAATTAAAAACCTGGTGGTTTTGGCAAGATTTTGAATAAGATTAGTCTCATTAGTCAAATCAGAATCTACTCTGGTACACTGCCTACCTCTTGGCCCTAAAATATGTTGTATAAGTTACCTATCCCTAAAAATGGATCATGTCAAACAGGAGCCTCCGGTGGCCTAGGGGATAAAAGCCTTGTGACTTGAAGGTTGCGTTGCTGACCCGAAGGCTGCCAGGTTCGAATTCCACCCGGGGAGAGCGCGGATGAGCTCCCTCTATCAGCTCCAGCTCCATGCGGGGACATGAGAGAAGCCTCCCACAAGGATGGTAAAACATCAAAAACATCCGGGCGTCCCCTGGGTAATGTCTTTGCAGACGGCCAATTCTCTCACTCCAAAAGCAACTCCGGTTGCTCCTAACACGAAAAAAAGGTCAGCCTTGCCCTGACTAATGATTCCTGCCCCCTCAATTGGAGGTTCTGAGTGTGATTGCTTATTTTAACTGAATTGTCTTTGTCTCGTTTTAATGATGTGTTTATTTTGCTGTGTTAAGTATTATATGTTGTTTTGCACTCATGTTGGAAACTGCCTTGAGTCCCTTTGGGGAGATAGAGCGGTATATGAATAAAGTTTTATTATTTATTATTATAATATGTGAATGGTTTGCATAAATAATGACAAAGGGGCAGTGCAATCTTCATTCAAATGCTAGTTATGTCAGGGTATGGATCTTGTATTTCCTTGATAATTAAATTAACTCATTCCTCTCCCAGGAAATCCAGAAAGCCTGAATGTGTGTTTCAAGCAAGATACTCAGCAGTTACAAAGTGAAAAGCCCTTTGCTTGCCAGTGTTGGAAAGTATAACTTAATCTGTATTAACTAGAGCATTAACTGTAATCCAGAAGAACTAATGGATTTAACAATTCTCCAATGTGAGGACTACAAATCAAATAGGTTTTAGCCTCACTTAGAAAAAAAGGTCTTAATCCTTATTAAAGAGAGTCCACAAATACTTTATTGTATTGAGGCACTATTAAGAAAGTGACATGGAAACTAATGAGCACTGGGCATACATTATTCACACAAACTAATGCTAATGTTATTCAAACATTCTAGTCATACATTAGGTTTATAGTAGTGTCTGAGCATTGGTAATGCCTTTTTTGGAGCAGTTTTTCAATCTCTTGGAAGTTTTATGTATATAACATCCATGATGGTTAATGAAGCAGATTCTTTTGCAGGTGTTATTAGCAGTTCAAAGTTTTATTTTGTAGAACTATAGACTGTATCAATAGGAGTGAGTGAAATACTGGTGATGTATTTGGGTGTGTACAGAGGTGGCCCTAGGTAATTTTGCCTTGTAGGTGAACCTAGTGGCCACCCCCCCCTGAAATTGCGCCCCCCCAAGGCCCCGCACATACCTTTGTTGGCGGTGGGGACCATTGGTTCCCTCCTTGCAGAATGTGGAAGGCCTCAATGGAGGCCTAGCTCTTCTCGTGAGGTCTTGCGAGTCAAGCTAGGCCTCAGTTGAGCCTTCTGCGTTCAGCGAGGAGGGAGCCGATGGTCCCCGCCCCCGGGGACAATGCGCCACAAGCGGGCACTTACATTGGCCTCTATGTTGGGAGATGTTCCATAGCGCATTTTGCAAGGTTCTGGGGCTCCATCCCTGCATTAAAAAATTTCTACAGGTCTTTTCAGAAGTCGAGAGTAGCAGCTGTAGATGGTCCATGTTTTACAGGCATACAACAGAGGTGGACAGCATTTTGGTATCCCTATGGATGTCCCAATCTTCAATCATTCTTTGCGTCATTCAAAAAAGAATGCTGCGCTTGCAGAGCTCAGATGGAAAATAAGGTTGAAGTAATAATACATCCCTGCTTGACACCTGCTCCCACTTTAAAAGGGTCACTTTGGGAGCTGTTGCTGTCCAAGACTGTTGCCATCATGGAGGAGCCATTGGATTTACACAAATTTATCAGGGCATCTGATTTTCAAGAGGATGGTCAAGAGAGCATTACAATTCACAGTGTCAAAGGTCTTTGCAATGTCAGTGAATGTACAAAGGTTCACTTTGTTCCCTGCATTTTTACTGAAGTTGTCATATAGTGAAAATTATACCTACTGTTCCTCTGGAGGGGCTGAAGCCATTCTGCAATTCAATAAGGATGTGTTTTGAAATAGTAGAATACAATTTGTGAGGATTTTTGTGATGATTTTTCATTCAGAGGTTAAAAGTGATAGTTAAAACCTTGATAGGTTCTGCAGTCTGTTCTATTTACCTTTTTGAAAAGTGTGATGATATCACTGAAGTTTGCTGGGATCTTCTCGGTCAACCACACATTTTCAGTACATTTGTGAAGTTGTGTCAGCTCAGGCCTGCCTTCTTTAAAGATTTAAACAGGGATCCCATTAGGTCCACTGACTTTGTTATTTTTAATTGGTTGGTGGCTTTATTGACTTCCTCAAAACTGGGCAGTGCTGCAAGCGCATCCCTGATTTGTTGCTGTGAAATTTGTGAAAAAACCTCTTTGGCCACACTCTTATATGTATTTAACATGTACTTGGATGGCCCCCCATGAGGGTCTTCCTCCAGGGGCAAACCAAGAATGGGCAACTTGGAAGTCCCTGAACAGACTCAGAAGTGGAGTGGGCAGATCTAAAGACAACTTGGCAAGGTGGCACTACCTGGAGGAATCCTCCACCTTGTGTGACTGTGGAGCAGAACAAACAACTCCGCATATGTATGCTTGCCCACAATGTCCTGCCTCATGCACGGAGGAGGAGTTGTTTAAAGCTACAGACAATGCGGTTGCTGTTGCCCATTTTTGGTCTAAAACTATTTAGTTGCTTGTGATTTCCTTTTTTTTCCATCATTTTAAAATGTATTTGTTATGCAATGCTTTTGACACGAAATAAATAAAACATGTACTGAGGTTAAGAAGATTACGGTAATACTCTTTCTAATATAGTGCAATGCATTTTTGTCATTTAGAATTTGGGTTCCATCTGATGAATATAGATGAACATGTATTCCATATTGGGTCAGAAACCGCCTTTGTGGCTTTAAAAAATTCCTGTGTGTCATGGACATCTGCAGTGTGTTCGATTTCTTGAGCCTTTTTTGTCCACTAGGTTCTTAAGTTCTCTGGTTCTTATTTGGACCTCACCTTTTGCACTGGAATAGATCTTTTTATTTATTGAATTTTAACTTTAAATTTACAATCAAAAGAAAGCAAGAAAGCTCCCCCAAAGGACCAACATTTGGATACAATCCACACACACCCCCACTCACTCCAAACCCTTGATGGCTTCTTGCAGTGCATGTGGTTTCTTGCAGAGCAGCACCAACACACATGTCCTCCTTGTTGTGCTGCAGGAAAGCGAATGCAGAGAGGAGGGGGCTACCTGCGGCAAGGTTTATTTAGCCCCTCCCCTTTGCCAACTGGCGGGAATGCCAGCCAGAACCAACTGGTCTTTTGCAAGGGGATTCAGTTGCTCCCCTCCAGCCCTCCGGTTGGCTCCTTCTGTCCGGAGGTGCGTGATGTTTTTATTGGTGGCACAGTTGATGTCACTTTGCTATATTTGGAAGGCTTTCCTTTTCTTATTGATTATATATTGGATCTGTTACTAGCATGGGGTATTTAGCTTATAATTGATCATTGATTAGATGTTGTTTAGTGAATAGGTTGCTAAAAATTTTGGAAGGATGTAAAACTTAAAATGTATGATCTCAATAATTATAATAAAGCAGTGGTAGTAGGTCTTTGAGTGCCTGTGTGTAATGGTATACTGGGAGAGAACTGTATGTCAGTGGGGAGCCAGTAGTTTTTCCTGAACTATTGGGAGTTGAAGGTCATGCCATGTTTCATTTGAAAGGTCACCTGGAGACTCCCTGTGCCTTTGCTGTATGAATAATTCCATCATTTATACACTTTCCTCGAACAGGCATTGCAGCTAGAACAGCAATATTCTTCCTTCACTTTGCCACTCATAGGCCATAAATCTGAATACAATGACTGTATTTTTTAAACGATTTTGCTTTGATTGCACTGAAAGCCATTTGGTGTTTAATCTGTGTTCTTTACGGTTTTCATCCACTGACTTTTATTATTATTAGTATCTGTGCAAAGGGGATGGCTCAGTCTTATTACCCAGTTTGCTTCCCTGGGATTGGATAATAGACTGCAAACTGAAACCCATCAGGCTTCTGAGTATAATTAATTACTTATTCCATAAGAGGTTCTTTGCTCAACAAACTGGCTCAGAAATAAGATAGCTTAGAAGCCATAGGAGTGGAAGATTATATTAAGGACAATTTGTATTCCATATTCATCTCCTATTTGGATGAATGAGCCAGAAATATAGGTGTTTTAGGGTTCCCTTCTTTCACAGCATTGCCATGCAGGAATCTTATATTGTACTGGATGTACAGTCACAAATGCATTGTTCCATAAAGGCACTATAAGTAGTAGCTTGATTCAGGTTTTAGTCAGACTTGTCTGTACGTAACCTGTGGAATATGAAATTATAGAAGAAAACAAGAGAAAATAGTCTGGATGTAAAATAAAAAAGAAAAAGAAAAAATACATGCATTGTTTCAGGAAATTTATCTTGGAACAATAAAGTAAATAGACAAAAGAAGATGCCCTATACTTCAGTAGAAAAAACCCTAAGTTTGGCTTTTATGTGTACGTTGGTTACTGTCTATCTTAAGTTTGGAGTCTCATGAGTGCTCCTCCCCCAAACATGCATTAGATGAAGAAACACACCAAAGAATTTCAGAAGAAAATCTGTCTTGTGCTTTGTAGAGTATAGCAAAGCCTTTGAATGTGTGAATCTTGAAATCCTGTGAGGGGTTGTTCAACAAATGAATGTGCGACAACAGCATGGTTGGGGGTCAGGCAAGGCTGCATTTTGTCACTCTTTCTTGTTTAACTTGTACGCTGAACATATGATGTATACAGCAAAATTAGACCTGGAGGCCATAGGCATGAAAATTGGAGGAAGAAACATCAATTTAAGATGTGCACATAATACCATACATTTACTGAAGAAAGTTAAATAAGAAATTTCAAAGGCAGATTTCTGACTGAATATTAAGAAGACAAAAATGATGACCATAGATTATATTTAAGTAACTTTAAAGTAGATGATAGAGACATTGAAATATTTCAGGATTTTCCATATATTGGCTCAATCATTAATCAAAATTCAAGTCAGGATTGTCCATGCAGCTGTATTTCCAATGTGTATGTGTGGTTGTGAAAACTGGGCAATGAAGAAAGCTGATAGAAAGAAAACACTTTTAAAATGTTCTGGAGAAGAGTTCTATAGATAACATGGAGTGCTAAAAGACAAATTAGTGGGGTATAAAGTAAATAGAGCCATAACTCTATGGAGAAGTCAAGGTGACTAAACTGAGGCTTGCGTGTTTTGATGATATCAAGGGAAGACATGACCCACTAGAAAAGACAATAGTGTATGTTAAGGTAGAAGAAAGCAGTAGAAAAAAGAAAGGCTGCATTACCAAGGGATAGAGTTAATCAAATAAGCCTCAACCCTGAGTGTGTAAGATCTGAGCAGTTGTTGAAGTCAGTGAAACTTGGAGGTCTCATATTCATAGGATCGCCATAAGTCGAAGTTGCTTTGACAGCAGTTAACAAACTCATATCTTAATATAGAAGATAATAAAATCAAACTGAACAAACAGGAACACATCAGCTCTTCCTGGTAGCATGCATCTTGCTGCACTCCTAAAGCTATGGATGCTTGTCTTAAATATAGATGGGACAGGGAGCACTTCGCTGGATTAGATTATTTGAAAGCTGGCTTCCTCATCTCTCTTCCCAAAGAGGATAACAGTAGCAGAAGTGAAATTATGGAGATTGGCACAACTGGCAGGTCTTCCTCTCCAGCTTTCCAGATGTTGTGATCATTATTGCTGTCTTACTTGTTCCCTACATAAATGTTCAGTGTTATACATGGAAGAGCAGAAGGATTTTCTTGGATTAGACCAAAGTCACATCTATCTTTTTGTTCCCAGATGCATTAGGGAAGTCCAAAAGTAGACAAGAGGGCAACAGCAGTCACCTCTTTTTAAGTTCTGCAGCACCTCATGTTCAGAGGCACACTACCTCTCATGCTGGAAGTAATAAGTAGGCATCATAGCTAGAACAGCATTATCCTCTGTGAATTTGTCTAATCTCCTTTTAAAGCCATCCAGGTTGGTGGCCAGATTTAAGTATATAATCTGCTTACATTTCAATTGGATAATTTTGCTCCATTCCCGAGGTTTGGAAAGTTGTAGAGCATCCTTAATAATGACAGGGTTAGAGCAGTTTGTGCTTGGATATTTCATTGTGCATACTTGTTACGTTTGAACCAAGAACAGTGATCACAGGAGGAAAATATTTTGTAAGGCATGTCTGGCTCCTGGATTTTTACATCTTTCTATTCTTCACAGACATGTTCGTGAAGAATAGAAAATATCAATATACTTTTTTGAGAATACAAATGAGAAATAAGTGCTAATTTCTGGAAAGTGTTATGTTGTTTTCAATATTATATGACAAAGGCACTTAAAATAACAAGTAACAGTAGACTGAACTGTTGTTTTTTAAATTGTAAGCTACCTTGGATACCAATTTTGGGAGTTAGGCTGGGATTTAAATATACATAATCTTCATAATCATTGACTGACTAGGAAGTCACCAGGAGATTGATAAAGTGTTGGCAGAGGTTCTCTATTTTCATATGCCGTATTCAGTGATCAAGGGGTGGGGTGGGGGGTTGGGAAATCATTTTTGTCATCCAGAGAACTCTCTAGCATGAGGCCTCTTTTCTTTCATCACCCAGAAGATCCACAGAATCTTAAGGTGCAAAGCAATCTCAAGGACCAGTGCCAGATTTAGGACAAATGCGGCCTTGTGCTAGTTAAATTATGAGTCCCCTTACTTGGGCCCTGAAGGTTGGTTCGGTAGGCCTACACTGCCTGCTTTGTGGCACACATAATCAACTCCATCACTATGTCTGGAATTGCTCTGAAACAGAATGCCTTCAAATTTAGAATTGCATCACATTAGCAAAATCCATCATAAACATTTTTTTTGGCAGGAAGATGGGATCCTCTGGCCAACAGGGCCCTATGTTTAAGCATACCTAAGCACAATGGTAAATCCGGCACTGCCAAGAGTGCTAACATAGTGTCTAAAGAGCTCTAATGTCCTTTTGACAAATTCTCTCATTTTTTTAATCATCCAATAGCTCTGTGGCAGGTAGGGTGGGGTGTGGCATTTTGAGAGTTCTTGGGATACAGATTTGGGCCCCTTTGCCTTCCCCATAATACCGTAATTTCAGGGTGGCACTGAGCTTCTTATTGCTCCTTTTATCTTGGGCCATCAGAGAAATACATTATTCTTAATATTGAACTAAAATAAAATAGATATATATATCTCATTTCACCCATAAAAGATCCCAAGTCAATTTACAGAAAAGTAAGTGGAAGCAAATATGTAAAACAGACATGATGGCAATCAAACAGAAAAGCCAAATTGATAGCCCTAAAATTATTTTTAAAATGACAAAGCACAGAATAAGGACATACTCAATTTCTTTTAAAAGAAATTGTCAGGAACCCAACTGTCCTCTCACAGCAGCAGACTAATGAAATTATTCTCTGCTGAATCCCATTCATGTCATAGAGGGATGTGCCAATACAAGAACAATAGTCAGCTATTCCTGATCACTGCCATTTTAGCAGTGGGTGGAAAATAAGTCATAAATCTTCCACAATCCAATATTTATATTCTCTTGTCCCTGTTCTTGATGTAAACGTGGAAAATGATATTCATCCCATGAGTTTAGGAAATTCTACTTTCTGTGTTTGGTTCAAAGTGAGTTCACTCCCTTTCAATACATATACGGCCACTTGTTTCTCTTCATTCATTCCACTCTGATTTTAGGTTTTGATGCTGATAATGCTTCACATGCATGTTTCTCAACCGGTGTTCAAATGTATGTAGGGTTTCTGTTATGGAAAACTGCACAATTCATCAACATCTGTATCAAGATAGTATAAATTAGGTTAAAAATATATGATGATTAGGTTCTCACTACCTAATTTACCTATGTTTTGTACTGTTGGAAGAAAGCAGTGCTTTATATGACCTCTCCTTGCTGTGTGGACAATTCTGCTATTATTGCTATGCTCTTCTGGTCACCATACATTAGTATGTTTTTTCCCTTGAATATATGTTGTTGTCTGTTGTCTGCTGAAATAAACTTGAATAAGAATTATGCTAAGTCCAAAGTGACCAAAGTGGTTTGAGTTCAAGTGGCACAGAATGACCACCAGACTTCTACTGAAAGCTTTATCTTTACATTTAAGGTCTGAGGACAAATGTTTCGGCTCATTGATTGTTTGGTTTTTCCCAGGTATGAACTCTAAAATTTTACTTTTACATGTACTCTTTAATATATATCTATATATCTGCCAGTCCACGCGATAGACCTTAAACGTGCTGGCTCGACCGTTAGAAACACAACATGGCTGAAGCAAGACTCAATGAGAGACTTGACCGATAGGAACAAGTGGAGAACAAGAAGCAAACAAGTGGACCCTGCAAATTCTTGGGACAAACGCTAGGAAGAAGATATATATATATATATATATATATATATATATATATATATATATATATATAAAATCTTTTTTCCTTCTCAAATCTTTATTTTCTTGATTTTATTTATTTAGAAACCTAGGAAAAACATCATGGGAAGCCAAGATTATTTATGTACAATTTTAACATTGTGAATAGAGGTTGCTTTTCATAGTTTTTGGTTGCTCTTGTCCAAGTGCTACCTTCCTTTTTGTGCTTCATGAAAATCTATTATTTTCTTCAGTTCAGCATCTTTAGCAGTCTTCCCAATGCATAGGGCTCATGTGTCATCATAATCATCAATTTCTGAGACCTAATGCGTTTAAATAAAACTTTTGAAACAAATCTGTGAGGGTACTGAGAAGGAGGAGAAATAAACGCGATTAAGCAAAGGCATCCCATTACAGCTTTAGAAAGGAAGGATTATAGCCTATAAAATAAGAGGATCTCATTTAGGGAGGGATGTGTGCCTACCAGTATTATCAGGATGGAGGAAGAGTAAATAGAATAAATGAAATTAATACCCTGAAAAGAAGCATTACCCAGATTTAGGAATTGGGCTAATGTGATTTGCGCAAGGCTCTGAAGTTCTTATCTCATTTAATCCTTCCAGGATAATGGCATTGTCAGATTGTATTGACCAAGGAAGTCCTCTAATTTCTATTGCCTCCATTTTTTCACTTTCCAAACATTAATTTGGGTGCTGGACAAATGTCATAATTGTCCTAAGAGAAAGAAGGCATTGAGTTACCTGTAGAAAGAAATTAGACTGAAGCAGAGCTGTGGTGTTGCCAGGGGAAAATAGTACTTTTAATTATTACAGGAACGACTTCCTTTCTTTAGCTGTGGTTTGCTGATTGCCTTCTTTTTGGGCAGAAATCTCTCTTGCGGTTCTTCTTGTGTTGTCTTTAGTTAGCTATTCCAGGAATTGGGCTGTGGCTGTGTTTGGATGATTAAGTTCATTTCAGTAGCTGTCAAATAAATTGCTGTGTGTTTGTGTGTCTTAAAACTATCCTTGGGCTATTCCTAAATCACATTTCCTATCGGTTTAGTTTCAGTTGGTTTAGAAGCATGTAAACTTTAGTCCTATTCTTCAACAGGTGCTATCACAACTACATAATTCTTTTTTCCTGTGGAGAGAGCATGTTGGATGTAAAAATGATGTTTTAAATTTTGTTTGTGCAGTCCTACATCTGGATTCTTTCTCAAGCATCTTCTTTTCCAAACAATAGTTTGAGGACACATTCCTCTGAACACATAGTTATACTAAAGCAGAAGGAAACATACCCTGTTTCCCCGAAAATAAGACATCCCCGGAAAATAAGACCTAGTAGAGGTTTTGCTGAATTGCTAAATATAAGGCCTCCCCTGAAAGTAAGACCTAGCAAAGTTTTTGTTTGGAAGCATGCCCGCCGAACAGAACACCAGAGCATGCAGGATTGGTAAATATATGTACCATTGATTGTTGTACATGGAAATAATGGTAATAACAAGAAATTCTTGATAGGATTCACGGTTTGTCTGGTTATGCTGATTTGTGATGACAACTACTGTACAGTATATAATGTTCATTTTTTGTTCAACAATAAATGTGAATTCTTCTTCATGGAAAAATAAGACATCCCCTGAAAATAAGACCTAGTGCCTCTTTGGGAGCAAAAATTAATATAAGACTGTCTTATTTTCGGGGAAACACGGTAGTAATAAAGGTGGTGGTAAAAAGAAAAAATATCGCCAGTGATAAAGAAGAACCAACTAGTGGCAGAGTTACAGGAATAGGTCACCCTCAGGCTTCCTATTCCTTGGGCTTGTGCCATTGATCCTTAGAATCAAGTCTGTTGGAGAAAGTTGATTTGGATAATATCAGGAGAAAAGTAATTCTCCAAGCTATTCTGTACAGAACTCCTTGATTTTGAGTATAGCCTGCTTTGAGGCCCAGCATTCAAGGAAGAGGTGGCTTGGAGACAGTTGCCTCTACTTTCTGAAGTTGTTACTGCCATTTCTGCCAACACAGAAAGCATCAAACCATTGCCACTTCAGAACTTTGCTGTGGAAGGTGGTCCTTTCATCCATCATGTTGGGTTAATCAATGGAATCCACTTTAGTTAAAATGGAAGAGAAAATAAGTGTCAAGTTGGATACTTGCTTATATTGGCTAGTTCTGGATAAAACATTTACAGTGTTCTCTCGCCACTTCGCGGTTCACTTTTCACTTCCTCGCCGTTTTGTGGGTTTTTAATAAACACTAAAATAATAGTATAAATCATAAAATAATAATATACATCCCTTATAAAACCCTCTTTTTACTTCCTTCCTAAGGAGAAACCTAAGGAAGGGAGAGAAAAGGAGGCTGAAGCAGCTTTGTTTTTGCCTTACAAGGCAGCGGCAGCAGTGGGAGCGCGTATGCACGTGCTTGAGAGGCGAGGAGGAAACAGACGCTACTTGCAAACAACACAAATATAGCATCCCTACTTCGCGGATTTTCACTGTTTGCAGATAGTCCTGGAAAGCAACCCCCGCGTTAAGTGAGGGAACACTGTACTGCAGACTTGTCATGGTTTTTTCACTCATATTTCATGAGGATCCAAACAATGCAATCTGCATGTCTTACTTTAAGATCTGACTTCTTTGAGAAAAAAAAAGTAATGCAATCTCTACTGATATATAAATTTCTAGTGCTACTTATTTACCTTTTGGAGAAGATGAGGTTTTTACATTATCATCTATATATGTATAAAATGTAATGTGCTGTTTTACTATGGAGTAAATAGCAAAACCACTGAACCAAATCATACCAAATTTGGCCACAAAAGACATAATCATATAGTCTGTCTTTTAAAAAAAGCTAGAAAAATAAAGCCCAAATTAGAGGACGAGAAAGAGCCATTTTCCCTCTTTAGAAATGGCTCAGAACTGTAGGCCCTGCCCCTTTAGGCCCCACCCACTTTGTATCCTAGAAATTCCCGCAGCCAAAATGGCGCCCAGGGCACAGGCAGAGTGCACTTAGGCCTCATCCACACTGCCTATAAAGTACAGATTATCTGATTTAAACTGGATTATATGGTAGTGTAGACTCAAGTCCCTCCCACACAGCTATATAACCCAGAATGCCAAGGCACATAATCCACATTATCTGCTTTGAACTGGATTATCTTGAGTCCACACTGCCATATAACCTAGTTCAGTATGGATTTTATACAGCTGTGTAGGGGTGGGCTCATATAATCCAGTTCTCAGCAGATGATATAAGATAATAAATATAATATATAATATTTACCGTGGTATAATCATACAGAACAATATATTTTCTAAAATCAGGACAGTAAATAAAGAACAACACTCTGAAAACAGGGAAATTCCAGATAGGAAATAATCAGGGCCAGCTAACACCTCCCAACAAAGGATTCCCCCAGGCAGGAAGTATCCAGGCTTTGAAGCTGCAAGGCCATTAAATGCTAATCAAGGTGGCTAATTGCAACATTCATACTTGCCGCACCAAGACTATTAATTGCTATTCAATCTGGGCAACCACGGATTCCACAAGGTAGAAAGCGGCCAGGCTATTATGCTGCAAGACTATTCAGTACAATTCAAGCTGGCCAAACAATGATTCCCCTACAAAGCAAGTAGCCAGGCTACTTTGATTGAGGGTGCTACTCCAACTTGCCAAACAAGGATTCCCCTAGCTATAACACAGCCAGGCATTGAAGCTGCAAGGCTATTCAGTGCAATTCAGTCAGACCAACAAAGGATTAACCTTGGTAGAAGGCAGTCAGGCTTTGAAGCAGTGATACTACTCTGTAACAAAGATTCCACTAGATAGCAAACAGCCAGGCTTTGAAGCAGCGAGGCTATTCATTGTAATTCTAGCAGGCCAAAAAACCATTCTCCTAGAATGCAAGTATTCAGATTCCCAAGCAGCAAGCTTATTCCATTGTATTCCAGCTCACCAAACAAGGATTCCCGTAAGAAGAAAACAGCTAGGCTTTGAGGCTGCAAGGCTATTCACTGCTATTCCACCTGGCCAACAAATGATTCCCATAAGCCACAGTAACGCATGACTGAGCACAGCTAGTTAACTATATAGATGATGAACCTATTACAGCTTAGTGTATAGTTAGTATTAAATTTGTGGCATGCACTATTTTAGTCACTTTTAATTGGTTTTAGTTGCTTATTTTAATTTTTAACTACTTTCTTAAGGATGCTGAGTGAGGTACAATAGGTTCAGCTGCCTGATAAAACAGTGCCTACTTCAAAACTGTGTCTCTTAAGAACAGGGTGGAAATCACAAAGCAGTACAGAAGTTGCTGGAATCTTGTCTAGAAGGAATGCCGGGAATTGTAAAGGTAAATATCTGATGCCACATTACTCCCACTCTGAGATAGATAGAAAAGTATTTAGGAGGATTGCAGTGGAGAACATACTGGGAAGAACATACAGAAAAGTGCAGTATTCCTTAATAGTATAGAAAGTCAATCACAAAGTTTACAGCAAAATAACCAGAACTTTTTACCGAAAGAATCTGACGACCTGGTAACAACTGCAAGGTGTCATCGAAGAAAATGAAGTGAGACTGATACTATCATGGCTGTATCCATTCTTCAGTTTAAGGCTTTTTCTTCTTTCAGTCCTTGATAGAGTGACTTTTGTCAGTTTCATCCACAAGGTTTTGGAAGCAAGGGATGAAGTTGGTGAAAATAAAAATTTTCCCTCTAGATTTCTTAAATCTCATAGGCTTCTTAAATTAGCCTTGTAATTAATCCAGGGAGATCTCAATAGGCTTGCTGCATTTATCTTCCTGTATATTATTGTAAATGTTTGTTATTGTTTGCTGAGATTTCATAAGAGCATCCTAGCCTGGTCATCCCAGCAAGCAATAAAATGGCATGTATTATTATGCAGCTAACAGATTAGTGAATCCAAGTGGTCAACTTCTTGAAACAATTTTGTAATAAAGTAGCAGGTGCCTGAGAAAAGCAGGCATGTCCAACCTGATTTTGTGGATTAACTTTTGAAATGTCTGTTCTTCATCGTTATCAAAAATATTTTTTGTGATAGATAGACTTTCACAGATGTTTTCAGATATCTGTCACCAATAGTCAAGTGTAGCTGCAGTGACTACTTATAGAGAACATTATCATTAAAACCAGAGAAAGCTTTTTAAAAGCATTTTGGGAAATCAGGTTATGTTATATTCTATAAATTTTTAGTTTTTCATTTATTTGTGTTTCTGAATGTTTATTTTGCATTGGCTTTTGGATTGTATAGTGAAGTATTTATTTGTTTATTTATTTATTTACAGTATTTATATTCCACCCTTCTCACCCCGAAGGGAACTCAGGGCGGATCACATTATGTACATATAGGGCAAACATTCAATGCCCATAAACACATTGAACCGAGACAAAGACACAGACAGACAGACGCAGAGGCAATTTAACCTTCTCCTGAGGGGATGTTCGATTCTGGCCACAGGGGTAGCAGCTGCTTCATCATCCACTCTGATGGCACTTCCTCACTTCCTTATTCCAACGTTGTAAATTAGTTAAACTTGCCTCCCCACTTTTATAAGTGGTACCTTATCTCCTACTTGATAGATGCAACTATCTTTCGGGTTGCTAGGTCAGCAACGAGCAGGGGCTATATTTTATTTTTAATTGATGGGTGCTCACCCCGCCACGGGCTGGCCTCGAACTCATGATCTCATGGTCAGAGTGATTTATTGCAGCAGCTGTTTACCAGCCTGCGCCACAGCCCGGCGCAGTAGTAGAGCCAACAAAATGTCACATCATCATTCAAGCAAAGTTTCAGCTCAATAAACATTCCCAAGACACTTATCTGCTCCCCTCAAACACCCCCTCCAAATCCACATCCTTAAATGTGTTGGTATTGCATATTTCAAAATTGGAACTACTTTTTCCACTATACAAATGGAAACATTTTTTTCTTTTTGCTCTGAATAATGAGTCTCCTTTACTTACCTCTTTAATTAGTATTGGTTGTATTGGTGTTATGAAAAATTGTAATCCATTTGCATTGAGAAAAACATTGTTGATGCTAGCATAAAAATGAAGAGTGTGCTCTGCACAATATTAATGGGGGATATGAATTTTACGTTAATGTAAGAAATGTAACATCCACATCCATTTAGCAAGAAGTTTCTCCATTAAGTAGCACTCCTTTGGTGGGGAGAAGAGAATCGCTAATGAGCATGTAACATTGTTTAAGTTGCTGATGCAAACCCCAGTTTCTTATAAATTGCTGACATGGTTAGGCAAATGGGTGACTGTAGCATTTTCTCTGATTAATGGTTCACATATCATTTGAAGCGCAGTATGGAGAACCTGAAGAAGCTGCCAGCCTTAGGCTATGTGAGAATGGAAGCAGGTAGGATGAACTCATACTACTGTAATTATAGCCACTGTGTGAGGACTGCAGTTGCTCTTGTGTTGGCCCATGGCACTTGGACTAGTAGTGACATTCTCCTCTCTATGTTATCCCAGCTAATGAGAAGATAATGCCCTTGGGCAATTGCTGGGCATGGCTTCAGCCTGGCAGTTATAATTTCATTGTAGATTCATTAAATAGATCATTTTTCAGACCAGGGGCCATTCTAAGAGACAACATTTCCTTCTTCAGGTCAGGATTGCTTGTTAGCTTAACAGGTAAACAGCTCACAACCAAAATGTGTAGATGCAGGCAGGTGTATGAGTGTCTGTTTATCTCCCTGTCTGTCTACTGAAAGGATATTTCCAACAGTTGTTGAAACACTTGCTACTTGAACACTTTTTCTAATTTTCGAAAGTTTTTCTCAAATAGACTGAAATCTCCCCTCTTAGGTGAGTTGCTCCAGTTCTTTGGCTAATTTGGTTGCCCTTTTTTTTTTTGCATATTTTCCATCTCTCTATGTTAGTATGTGCCTCTAAATCACCTATCAGCTTATGACCACCCCATGAATTTCACAGGCAAGGAATACTGAGAGGAGGATTTGCTAATTCCTTCCATTAAAAAATAGCTTAGAGAACCTGGTAGTCCTAATCAAGTGCTAACCAGGACTGGCCCTACTTGGGATCTGTTGCTGGAGGGTATTTAAGCTGCACTTTCCATCTCTTTGTTGTTTGCCTCGAAGTTGTTTCCGATCAATGAGGACCCTGACGTGAACATATCACAAGGGTTTCCTGACAAGATAGACTGAGAAGAGTTTATCATGGCTTTTCCCTGAGGTTGAGAGTTTGCCCAATGTTACCCAGTGGGTTCATTTAAAGTCTGGTTTCCAGAGCTGTAGTCCACCACTTAGACCATTACACCATGTTAGTTCCATCTCTACAACATCCTTTTTAAGTGCATTGATCAGAACTCTTCACAGTATTCCAGTTATAATTGCATTATGAATTTCTGATTCCTTTTCTAATCATCGTATGCCCATTTTAGAATTTGCCCTTTTCCTTTTTAAAACAGCTGCATGCATTTTCAAAGAGATACTAACCATGACCACCTGGTCAGTTGCTGCCAGCTTAGATAGATAGATAGATAGATAGATAGATAGATAGATAGATAGATAGATAGATAGGTAGACAGACAGACAGACAGACAGACAGACAGATGAAATTAGACATTTTTACTCTATTATTGGAAACATTGTTTTTACTGATTTCTTATCATTTAAATCCTCTCATCAGTTTAAGAAAGATACTCTTGGAGCACTTTAAAATCTCCTTTTGTTCTCACTACTCTAAACTGTCAACAGCAAATGTCACAGCCAAACTATATATCCCTAACTCCAGAGGCTGTATTAAGAAGGTTTCTACACCTCAAATTTGACATGTTTTTCATTTTTGTGTAATCTTGTGTCATCCAACATCTCTACATTTTTTCTTTTAAAGTAATGTAGTAGAGAGGAGGATGTTAGAAAGTGTTATAGGCATCCACTACATTAGTTAATAACCTCCTACATGTTTTATCCTTTCCTTGACATGTTGTATTTGTTCATTTTTATTTATACAGGTTTGTACATTTCTATCCCTACTTTGTCAGTTCTAGTCATATTGTTATCTACTTCAGTTGCCTATTGTCATTATTTTAACGTAATGTATTCAATGTTTTTCTAGTTCTAAGAACCCATATTTGCAAGTAGGTAAAATTGTTAATAATTTGTTTGCCAGTGTGGAGCTCGCCATCTCTTAAAAATAATCACTGGGTTCCTAAAATTCCTGAACTGTTAGGCCTCCTTCAGATTGTTGCAGAACATAGGAATAGTGCATCCTAGGATCAGAGCTTGGACATGACATGCTATGTGTAATGTACGCTATGTGTAATGTATTTTGGAGACATGTTACTTAATGCAGTGATATGTTGTAACAGCCAGTGATGTAATCAATTACTTTTCAGTAAAATGTAGTGGGGATTCTGTCTGTTATTCGGTCTTTGGTGTGTGTGTTTGTGTGTGTGTGTGTGTGTGTGTGTGTTACTGATTCTGAACAATGAAAAAGTGATAAGGAAGAATGCCATGGGTGACAACCCATGTAAAGCTTCTTTGTGGAGTTTTCTACAGTGGGGTATTGTACAGTTAGTAATGGGCAGAGGAGCCATTGGGGCATGGGGGAGAGGAATAGGAGTAGGAGTGTGTGTGAGGGGCTTTGAAAACACAAGATACAGTAGAGATATGGGTTATGTTAGTTGCATTTTTAAAATTCATAAAATAACTTTGTCTTTTCTGCCATTTTCCATTTTGTCCCGCTCCATACAACAGCATAGGGCACACAATGAAATTGGCAGGTTTAGTGTGAATGAGATTCGGAGTACAGTGTTCCCTCACTACTTCACGGTTCACTTTTTGCGGATTCGCTGTTTCGCGGTTTTTCAATAAACTCTAAAACAATATTATAAATCATAAAAAATTACAATTTACAGCCTAAGGAAGGGAGGAATGAGAAGCCAAAGGGAGAGAAAAGGAGCCCAAGCAGCAACGGGAGGAGAAGGAGGTGATTTATCAACACACAATTGGTTGATAAAGACTTAAAATTGTGTATAACTACTAAAATAAAGTATAAATATTAAAATAAATATAGCACCCCTTTTTTGCGGATTTTCACTTATTGTGAGTGGTCCTGGAACCCCAGCAATAAGTGAGGGAACACTGTAGTTATTTGAGAGAGCAGATGGGGAAAGTGGAGGAATTGAGTGTGGGACTGCTTCTGTGTGCCTTCCCAAAGCATCTGTCTGCAGCGCACATGGCAGCTATGTAGTCTGCTCTGAAATGTCTGCTTGAGGGACAGAATAAATAGCCCATTTAAAATTATGAAGATCAGAGATGAGGGGAACTAGGAGATAGTTTACTGTCATTTCCAGTGGCGCAATAGTAGCAGTAATAATAAGTTAATGTTGAGTAATACAGAGAGCAAACTTCTGTACTTGTCAGGACCCAGGCTGCAGAGCACCAATAACCTTACACAGAGGCCAGAATCTATCTAATATCTTTATTAAAGAAATATATAAAATCAATAAAAACAAGTGAAGAATATAGTTCAGAAGCAGACCTTTCAGATAAGGTCAAATATAGTCCAGAAATGTATTGTCCAATATAAGATATTAGAGTTCAAAGTTTTAATCCACTTGACCGAAACACACACTTTGCCAAGCAATAGTGTGGGGAAATAACAGAGTCTTTAAAGTCCAATGAAGCTTGACAACAAGGCTGGAATAAACTTGATTCTCGACTAGATCCTTGACTGGAGGCAAGATGAACATGAAGCATGAAACATAGTCCGTGGTAAAAACGTGAGACAAGGCAAGGCTTGAAACTTGATCCGGGAAGCAAGGAACTGGGATTACGAAGTCCACACACGATCTCTCTCCTCAAGCTGATCAATTGACTCCGCAAAGAATCCCTCGCGCCAAACACCTATATTGGGTCTCGTTTTCCCGCCAACAGAACTCTTTCCCTAGAGAACGAGAAGCGAAACCCAACTCTGTCCAGATGCATGACTCCTTAGAATTTCCCAAGGGAAGTAGACCTAATCAGCCATTTGTTTGGCAGCGATTCTCAGGCTTCTGCGATTAGCCTCCCTGGCTCCTCTATCTTTAGAATAATTTTCCCTCCTGGAAAACGGGGGGGGGGGGGTTCTGCCCAAGGCCTGTTTGGCTGAATTCTTGTGGACAAACATCAACATCCTGCAGGTGAAGAGGCTCCGGCTCTTGCTGAACCGGCGAAAATCCCATGTTTTCCTCTTCGTCTGCCACAATAGTACTAGGAACAGGACTACAAGGCCCATGAGTCATCACAGTACTACAACAAACAATTGATTGACTTGGATTATCAGTGTGTGTGTGTGTGTGTGTGTGTGTATTCTTCTCTGCAAGATTACATGTAGATTTTCATAAATCATAACCAACCTGGCTATACATGTAAAAAATAGTCATATTCAGCATTGACATCACCAGTAATACCATACCACTTCCATTTTATGAAAGCTTTATCTCTTACAGGTTGCTTAGGAGTGATTATTTATTGCCAGAGAGAACCAGTTGAGTGTCTCGTGTATATGCCTGCAATAATGCACCGTGAAGTAGCACATGGGAGCGAGCAAGAAGAAGGTTAATTTTGCTGAGTGGAGGGCAGGGAAGAGCAGGATTAATCGCATGATAACTGTGATGGGGGTGATTCCCTCAATTCCCTCACTAATGAACTATCCATGCAGTTGCCTGTTTCTGCCAGGGGAGTTGGGCACATTTTAACGTTCTTTGTATGCAGCCTCTTAAGGGGTCCAAGAGGATGAAATGTGTTTAGACTGTGTTAAACGTGCATGCTGTAGCAGGCTTCGCTTTAGTGCAAGTGTGGTGCTGTTAGCCCTCATTATTAGAGGGTTCAAACAAAGGGTGGTGGTAAACAATTTGGAATCCACAAAAATGGCTTGATTGTCAGAGGAAGAACTGCTGGGAATGGGAAATTGGGGGTTGGGTGAGGGGATATCCTGGACTGAAACAGAACCACAATAAACCTGCAAAATTAAAACTCAGTGTTTTCCTGCCCTGGGGAAAGCAGAGGCATTATCTGACTGAGGATAAGAGGCTGCCACTCCAACTGCCTCTCCGCTTTTAATTTTCCCCGCTACGAAGGGTGTGATTTGTCAGACATCTGTAGCAATCTTTCTTCTTTGCCTTGAAAAAAAATCTTCCAAGTTCTGCTGCTCTCATCTCCTTTTATCTCCTGACTCTGAAGGTTAATTTGTGTTTGGAGGGTTTGTGCAGATTTCAGCAGCTGATGGTCTCGTGAGCTTCCAATTTTTGTAGCTGCCTGGGCTGGAGGAAGTTATCGCTGGGCCTCCCCTCCTCCCTTTTTAAATCATAGAACTGGAACAAACTGTCTGTGCAGCTGTCTCATTTTCACTGCCTTTGCTTTTCCTTTGTATATATGCTTTACTCCAACATTTCTCTACATATTTAAGCTGCTATTAAGCTACAGTGCTATAGCTGTTCTTAATTCATATGTGGGGCATGTAAGGTACGTTGGGAGGGTTTCAGTTTACTTTCACAATTTCTTATAGAGGGCATTATTGTATCCAAGAGTGAAATTTTGCAACATTTAATTCTATGGGTATAATACAGGAAATGATAAGCCAAGATTCTGATAAACTCCATATATACTATATTGTACTACACTATATACTAAAGATGAGCTGTATATATGCATCCTGATTGCTCTTGCCTGGCTTCTGTTTGTGCAACAGGCTTTTAAAAATCCAAAACAAATATTAACTTGTTGCTTGACTTGGCTTGTTGCCCCCTCTACAGGGCAAGGAGCTGCAAGCAAGGACCAAATCTTGGTTTATAGTCCTCACTTGGAAAAGGAAGATCTGTATTTATTCAAGTCAAATGTGCCATTGAATATAATGTGCACCCAATTTTCAAAACCCTGAATTTTTTTAAAAAAAGAATTTGCTGGTGAATGTAATGCACTCAACAAGATGATGACAGGCCCAATGGTGCAGGCAAGTCACATCAGGGAAGCAGGTAGTGGAATGGCCAACAAGCCAGGGGAAACCATGCACCTTCACCATCCTCACATGGTTCCCAACTATCTTAATTCACAAAGCCTTCAAAACCTTCCTCTCTACTGGTTTACATGTGTGAATCCCAGCTGGGAGGTCTTGAAAGTCTCAGGAATGAGGTCAGTTGGGAACACAGCGAGGCTGACAAATTCTCCAGCCTTGGCCTAACGGAGGGGTGTATCCTTACCTTGCCTGTTGCCATTCCTCTGCCTGCTTCCTTAACACAACCTTGCCTGTGCCGTTGGGCCTGTTGTCCTCTTGTTCAAGTCAAATGTGCACCCTTATTTATTTAGCCAAAAAGGAAACACACTAGACTCCGGTAATTATCTCTTCTGGTTTGTTACGTGGTTCAGGTAGCTGCATTCCATTTGGATTAGAACTGCCATTGAAGAGTATTTAGAGCTTCAGCCAGATTGTTACTGGGGGTGGCGTACATGGAGCACACAACTCTCTTGCTGGAACTGCTCCATTAGCTGCCAGTTTGTTTATAGGTACAACTCAAAATGATGGTTATGTCAGGACCCAGGCTGCAGAGCACCAATAACCATGTGCAGAGGCCAGATTCTATCTAATATCTTTATTAAAGGAATATATAAAGTCAATAAAAACAAGTGTAGAATATAGTTCAGAAATAGACCTTTCAGGAAAGGTCAAATATAGTCCAGGAAAAAAATGTCCAATATATGATATTAAAGCCCAAAGTTATAATCCACTTCACCGAAACACACACTATCTGGCAAGCAATAGTGTGGGGAACTGTCCATAGTCTTAGAGGCTTAAGGTAAATCCGAAGGAATAGAAAACAAGGCTTGAATCCGAGAAGCAAGGTCCGTGGTTAAAACGCAAGGCAAAGCAAGACTTGAGACTTAGCAAGGTCCAACTTGAAACAAGGCAATCGTGGAACAAGAACTGAGTCCATAGAAATCCGTGGAACAAGGCAGGGCTGGGAACTTGATTCAGGAGCTGGGAACTGGAGTAGAAGTCTACACACGATCTCACTCCACGAGCTGACGAATTGACTCCGCAAGGTTTCCTACGAGGGCAAACACCTAAATAGGATCTCGTTTTCCCGCCAAAGAACACTTTCTCTGGGGAACAAGAACCGAAAGCCATTCTGTGTCCAGATGCATGACTCCCTAAAGTTTCCCAAGGGAAACAGACTTAATCATCTAATTGTCTGGCAGCGATCCTGGCGCTCCGGCGAGTCGCCTCGCGAGCGCCTCTTTGTTGATTATAATAATCTTGGCGAGAAAATGGGGGAGATTTCTGCTCAAGGCTTGTTTGGCTGGCTTCTGGAGGGCAGATATCCTGCAGGTGCAAGGGCTCCAATTCTGGCTGAAACGGTGGGAAACCCAAGTTTTCCTCTTCATCTGCCACAATAATACTAGGAACAGAACTACATGGCCCATAAGTCATCACACTATCCCCCTCCTCAAGCCCCCTCTCCAAAATGGGCCCTCTCCCCAAGGTGCGGGGCCGCGGCTTGGCAGGGTAGGCCTGATGGAAGCGGCGGACTAGGTCGGGGGCATGGACTGTGGAGGCGTCTTCCCAAGAGCGTTCTTCGGGGCCAAAACCCACCCAGTCAATGAGATACTGAAGGCGGCGGCGGTGGAAGCGGGAATCCAAAATGTCCTGAACCTCGAATTCCTCCTCCCCATCCACCAAAACAGGGGTGGGGGCCGGCCGGTCTGCATCAGGGCGCACACCATCCGCCGGAAGGAGCAGGGAGCGATGAAACACCGGATGAATGCGCATAGAGCGCGGAAGTTGGAGTTTGAAAGTCACGGGGTTAAGTTGCGCCACCACTGGATAGGGACCAATGAAACGGGCATCTAGCTTCCGGCAAGGATGGTGGGAGGGCAAAAAGCGAGTGGACAGAAGAACCCGATCTCCTACCTTGATCTCGGGGCCCAGCTGGCGATGGCTGTCAGCGTGGCGTTTGTAGTCCTCCTTGGCTTGGTCCAGTTGCTGGAGCAATAGTTGTTGCACCGCTGTGAGTTCTTGCAGCCAGTCCTCCGCTGCGGGGACTTCTGAGGTTTCAATGACAGAAGGAAAGAAACGTGGATGGAAGCCGTAGTTTGCAAAGAACGGGGTTTCTTTAGTTGAAGCCTGGACACCGTTGTTGTAGGCAAACTCTGACAGAGGTAATAGGGAAGCCCAATTGTCCTGCTGGTAGTTTACATAACAGCGAAGGTATTGTTCCAAAGTGGCATTGGTGCGCTCAGTTTGTCCATCCGTTTGGGGATGGTGAGCTGAAGATAAACGAGAGTCTATGCCCAATAGTTTTTGTAGTGCCTTCCAGAAACGAGAGGTGAATTGAGATCCACGGTCTGTGACTAAACTCTTGGGCAATCCATGTAGTCTGAAAACATGCTGAAGGAATAAATCTGCAGTCTCTTTGGCCGTGGGAAGGCCATCGCAGGGAATGAAATGGGCCAACTTGGTAAAAAGGTCCACCACCACTAGGATCGTGGTGAATCCAAGGGAGGGTGGTAAGTCAGTGATAATATCCGCAGAAATTATCTCCCATGGGCGAGATGGAGTAGGAAGGGGATGCAGTAGCCCTGAGGGCTTCTCCCTTCTTGTCTTGGAACGCTGGCATACCGGGCAGGTATTGACATATTTCTCCACATCCTTACGGATCTTGGGCCACCAGAAATCTCGTAGGATCAAATGCATGGTTTTAAATAGTCCAAAATGCCCTGCTGGCTTGCAGTCATGACATAGATGAAGTGCCTTTTCTCTGCCAGGTCCTGGAGGGATGTAGACATGATTTCTGTAGCATAGTAGCCCATCCTTAAGTGAGAAAGGAAAACGTAGTCCTTGGCGAATTTGGTCTTGAGCCCAGGCATCCGTCTGTTGGCTGGCTCTAATTTCTTGAGCACAAAGGGGTCCTGGGGTAGAGGGAGTTGGTTCAACTGCAGTGGATTTGGTGCTTCCCACTGTGAGCGTGGCAAAGTTTTCAGGCTGTAGCAATTGGGATTCGAAGGTCTCTCTGCGCCCTGCAGCATACTCTGGTTTTCGTGAAAGAGCATCTGCTTGCTTGGTCTGAGCAGGGGTTACATAATGGATCTGGAAGTCAAAACGCTCAAAAAACAAAGCCCAGCGCTGCTGCCTTTGATTTAACTTGCGGGCAGTTCTTAGATGCTCCAAATTACGATGATCAGTATGAACCTCAATGGGAAATTTGGCCCCTTCTAACCAATGTCTCCAATTTTCAAAGGCTGCCTTTATGGCCAAAAGTTCCTTTTCCCAAATAGTATAATTTCTTTCTGGGGCTGTTAGTTGACGGGAGTAAAAGGCACAAGGGTGGAGATGTTCTCCCACTGGTTGCATGAGTACAGCCCCGATTGCCACATCGGAGGCGTCAGCCTGCACAACAAAAGGGGTCTTAGGATCAGGGTGCTGTAAAATTGGCTGGGACGTGAATAGCTGTGATGACCCATGGGCAATGTAGTCCCATTCCTGGCACTGTGGTGCCAGATGAAGAGGAAAACTTGGGTTTTTCACCGTTCCAGCCAGAATTGGAACTTTCCCAGCCAGATTTGGAAACCTTGCACCTGCAAGAGATTTGTCTTCCAGAAGTCTGTCAAACAAGCCCCGAGCCACAATCTCCTACGTTTTCTCGCCATGCTTTTTGTAAACAACAGAGGGGAGTTCAACAGGCGTCCCGCAGGAGTGCTAGGATAGCTGCTAAGCATTCAGCTGATTAAGCCTGCTTTCCATGGGAAACTTTAAGGAGTCATGCATCTGGACTCAGAGAATAGCTTTCGTTTCTGGTTCTCCAGGGAACTGCTCTTTGGTGGGAAAACTAGATCCTATTTAGGTGCTTTGCCCACAAAGGGATCTTGCGGAGTCAATTCGTCAGCAACTGGAGTAGGTTGTGTGTGGACAGCGCTACTCCGCTTCTAAGCCTTCGTCCCTGTTTCCAAGCCTACGTTCCCGTTCCAGCCTTGTTTACCTCCGCGGACCTTGCCTTGCTTCCTAGGACTCAGCCTTGTTTTCCAGGACTCTGCCTTGCCTTGTTTTCCGGATTTTGCCAAGTATTCCACGGATCTTGTTCTTGCTCCTCGTTCCTTGTTGCCTTGTATCAAGCCCTGTTTCAAGTTACTCCCTAGCCTCGCTCAAGTTCCATGGACTAAAGGACCTTGTCATCTCCCCTCACTTTGCCTGGCAAAGTGAGTGTTTCGGTTATTGGATTACAACTTTGGACCTTAATATTTCATATTGGACATTGTTCCTTTGGACTAATTTTGACCTTTCCTGAAAGGTCTATTTCTGGACTATTTCATACACTTGCTTTTATTAACTTTATATATTCCTTCAATAAAGATATTAGATAGAATCTGGCCTCGGTGTATGGTTATTGGTGCTCTGCAGCCTGGGTCGTGACAATAGCTTCTTTAGTTGCTGGAACCCTTCCTCTGCTTGCTCCGTCCAGCGGAAGGGCTGTTTTCCACGGATGCAGCTGGTGATTGGATCAGACCAGCGGGCAAAGTCTGGAATGAACTTGCGGTAGTAGTTCACGAACCCCAAGAAACGCTGCACCTCTTTCTTGTTGGTTGGCGCCCGCCATTCCAATACTGTTGAAACCTTTGCCGGGTCCATGGAGAGCCCTTGTGGCGAGACACGGTATCCCAGGAATTCTACCTCTTGTAGATCAAAAGCGCATTTTTCCAACTTGGCATATAGTCCATGATCCCGCAATCGTTGTAACACCATTCTGACGTGTTTCTCATGTTCTGATTGTGATCTAGAAAACACCAAAAAATCGTCCAAGTAGATGATCAAGAACCGATCTAGATAATCCTGAAAGATATCATTAACAAAGTGCTGGAACGTTGCGGGAGCTCCACATAAACCGTAATTCATGACTAGGGACTCGAATAATCCGAATTTAGTCTGGAAGGCGGTTTTCCACTCGTCCCCCTCCCTGATGCGAACTAGATTGTAAGCTCCCCGAAGATCCAGCTTGGTGTAAATCTTGGCCCTTCGAAGCCGGTCTAATAAGTCCGAGATCAAAGGCAGGGGATAACGGTTCCGTTTAGTGATATTGTTCAATGCTCTATAGTCCACAACCAAGCGTAGGTCCCCTGACTTCTTTTTTACAAACATCACTGGGGAAGCGGCTGGGGATTGAGAGGGTCTGATGAACCCCTTGCGGAGGTTTGACTCTATGAACTCCCTGAGAGCTTCTTGCTCTGGTTCAGTCAGGGAGTAGAGGTGTCCTCACGGAATCGGGGCCCCCTCCACCAAGTCAATGGCACAATCATAGGGCCTATGCGGGGGTAGTTTCTCGGCTTCCTTTTCATTGAAAACATCCCAAAAGTCTGAGTATTTCTTGGGTAGGGTGATGATGGGTTCAGCGTCTGTGGCATGGCAGACCTTGGCTACAAGACAATGGTTTTGGCAATATTTAGAAGCAAACTGCAGTTCTCTGTTGGCCCAAGAGATGCTGGGGTCGTGGAGTGTCAGCCATGGAATTCCCAAAATCACAGGGAAGTGAGGAACCTCGGTAACAAAGAAGGAAATCTCTTCCATGTGTTCCCTTATCCACATTCTGGTGGGTTCAGACCATTGGCTTACTGGACCTGTCTTTAGGGGGTGGCCATCTATGGCTTGCACCACCCGGGCGTTCTTGAAATCGTGATATTGTAATCCCAGAGAGTCGGCATACTCTCTATTGATGAAATTGTTTGTTGCTCCTGAGTCTATCATGGCATGGATCATGACGGGTCCTTTTTTCGCTGACCACAAGGTGACCACTAGGAGAAATAGGACCCCGGTTTGCGACTCTTGAGTGGGGTTTTTGACCGGGTTGGCGAGCCTCTCTACGCCCGGTCGCTGGCTCCCCCCGCCGGCTTTGCGCCTGCCGCCTCGGCCGTCTCCGTCTCTACGGAGGACGCCGCCGCCAAACGAGCGGCGGGCTTTCCTTTGGCTGGACACTCTCTGGCAAAGTGGCCCCCGTTCCCGCAGTACCAACAAAGGTTTAAACGTTGGCGGCGGGTCTTCTCGGCAACATCTAATCTGGGACGCACATTGCCCAATTGCATCGGCACCTCCTCGCTTCCTCTGGGGTATGGGGCTGGTGGTGGGGGCCTCCACATTGGACGTGGTTGGATGCCGGCGGGAGCGGGAGGTTTTACTCCTGCTCTTCCACTCTGGCCTCGGAGCCACTGTTTTCTGTTGGCAAGCATGACTTCGGCTCGTAAACATTGGTCAATAAGTCTCTCAAGAGAGTTTGGGGGATCCACCTTGGAGATTTCTTCCAACATCTCGATGTTGAGACCCTCCCGAAACTGTCCCCTGAGGGCTACGTCATTCCAGCCGGTGTTTTGGGCCAGCACTTGGAACTCGGCTATGTACTGGGACATGGGCCTGTCCCCTTGAAGAAGGCGCCGGAGTTTGTGGCCGGCCGCCTCTAAATTGTCCTCGATCCCCCAAGTCGCCTTAAGGTGATCCAGGAAGTTTTGCGCGGAACTTAGGTGTGGGGAGGCTTCATCAAATAGCGCCGTCGCCCAATTGGCCACTGGCCTGTCTAGGAGACTGTAGATCCACGCTACCTTGATGTCTTCTTGAGGAAACTCGGCATGACGGGCTTCTAGGTATGCCTGGCACTGGCGACGGAAAACATGAACCTTGGAAGCTTCCCCGGAAAACTTGGTTGGTAACGCCAGGGCAGGGAGACGGGTTCCACGTTCCTTCAAGCCCCGTATTTCTCCCTCCTGCGTATGGAGCATATCACGGATTCTGTCCACTTCATCCTTGGAGATGGTATAGCTGAGTGGTTGGGCTTCCGCCCCGGTTCCAGTAGACATTCTGGCCTAGGTTAATTGGTGCTTAAGGTGGCGGAGTCAAACTGTCAGGACCCAGGCTGCAGAGCACCAATAACCATGCGCAGAGGCCAGATTCTATCTAATATCTTTATTAAAGGAATATATAAAGTCAATAAAAACAAGTGTAGAATATAGTTCAGAAATAGACCTTTCAGGAAAGGTCAAATATAGTCCAGGAAAACAATGTCTAATATATGATATTAAAGCCCAAAGTTATAATCCACTTCACCGAAACACACACTATCTGGCAAGCAATAGTGTGGGGAACTGTCCATAGTCTTAGAGGCTTAAGGTAAATCCGAAGGAATAGAAAACAAGGCTTGAATCCGAGAAGCAAGGTCCGTGGTTAAAACGCAAGGCAAAGCAAGACTTGAGACTTAGCAAGGTCCAACTTGAAACAAGGCAATCGTGGAACAAGAACTGAGTCCATAGAAATCCGTGGAACAAGGCAGGGCTGGGAACTTGATTCAGGAGCTGGGAACTGGAGTAGAAGTCTACACACGATCTCACTCCACGAGCTGACGAATTGACTCCGCAAGGTTTCCTACGAGGGCAAACACCTAAATAGGATCTCGTTTTCCCGCCAAAGAACACTTTCTCTGGGGAACAAGAACCGAAAGCCATTCTGTGTCCAGATGCATGACTCCCTAAAGTTTCCCAAGGGAAACAGACTTAATCATCTAATTGTCTGGCAGCGATCCTGGCGCTCCGGCGAGTCGCCTCGCGAGCGCCTCTTTGTTGATTATAATAATCTTGGCGAGAAAATGGGGGAGATTTCTGCTCAAGGCTTGTTTGGCTGGCTTCTGGAGGGCAGATATCCTGCAGGTGCAAGGGCTCCAATTCTGGCTGAAACGGTGGGAAACCCAAGTTTTCCTCTTCATCTGCCACAATAATACTAGGAACGGAACTACATGGCCCATGAGTCATCACAGGTTATGACTTATAGAGCTCACTATAACTTATGTTCAAGTTATTTGGCACATCATATCTCCTATATGAACCATCTTAGGCTCTAAGATCACCTCTCAGTCCTACCACAATGAAGAGAAGTCTTTCTCGGTGGCTGCCCCTAGGCTTTGAAACACCCTTAGGGAGGCTAGGGTGCACCCTCCCCCTTGTCTTTTTGGCAGTAGGCTGAAACTTTTTTATTCAAATAGAATTTTGAAACAGAACGTTCAAGGCCTGCTGTATTGCTTTAGACCAGTGGTTCCCAACCTTTGAGCCTCTAGGTGTTTTGGACTTCAACTCCCAGAAATCCCAGTCAGCTTACCAGGAGTTAGGAACTGTGGGAGCTGAAGTCCCAAACACCCGGAGGTCCAAAGGTTGGGAACCACTGCAGTTTAGTTGAAGTATTTTAAAGAGTTCCTTATTTTTTAAAGTTCTGTTTAATGGAATAGTTTCATAATGTAACTAGTTTAATTCTATATTAATACATTTTGTATTTCTTAAATTGTATCATCATCATATATGTTCTTACTGTTTCTTCTGATTAACGATATCTTTTTATGCATGACCTATACATGAAATGGCAGCACAGCCAAAAAGAGCTCCCTGGTGAACTTGCCTGTTTTCTTAATTAAATTTTTATTGTGTAAAGATGGTATACAGAATGTGAAAGAAAATAAAAGAAATACAACAGATACACATAATACAAATACATCTGTCTACCACACTCACCCCCCTCCACCCGTGAACCACTACCCATAACTTCCGACACCATTCATTGTGAAACTAATACCTCATAAAAACCTACCCTTATCTTTATATATTAATAGTTTCCCATTTGCTGCTATTTTAAAGTACACCTTTGTCTTCCTATCTAAATGTTCAAATGCAAGCCTTCATTTTCTAACAAAGTCTTCAATATTTCCTCCTCTAATGCCATTGGACAGCTTGGCCATTTGGATAAAGCCTAATAATTTTCCTCTCCAGTCCTTTATAAATAGCTCTCCCCCCTTCCATGATTTTGCTATTATTAATCTTGCAGCTACAAAACTGTATTGGCAAATTCCTATGTCGTCTTTACTGATTTTTTTCACTAAATAAACCTAAAAGGCTCATTTTTGAACTTGCCTGTTTGATGCTGGAGGAAAATTGTGTATGTGCTCTTCACTCAAACATTTCTCATTGTGTATGTTCTCATATACAGTTACAACACCTGAAGAGGCCATTTATTGTTTTCTTTCTATTGTCCTATCTCTTCTTTTGAATAGTACTATTGTACTTGGAGTAAAAACTTGTACTTCTGTTTTCAAGTCTGAAGGCTGAACATGGCTTGATCCCTATACATATTTCTTCTCAAGCCTTCCTAAGTCTAATGTGTACAGTAGAGTCTCACTTATCCAACATTCGCTTATCCAATGTTCTGGATTATCCAATGCAGTTTGCCTTTTAAAAAATAGTCTTTATTAAAGATTTTCCACACATTTTAAAATGGGATATAAAGCAGTAAAGGAAAGTGAAAGGATGAGGTACGGGCGGGTATTGGGGAAAATTAGGTTAGGGATATGAAGGCAATTGGGAGGAGGTGAAGGGACTAGAGGTGGGGGTAAGGGAAAGAGGAAGATAGAAAGGGTAGGGTGCAAGGGGAGGGAGTAGGGGAGAGAAGGTTAAAACATAAGCTTCCGAGTCACTTCCGAAGAGATGGTTTCCATATTCTGTATCTTCTTTCGTTATCTTCATTCGTTTCTTCAGTTACTTCTACCCCTGTTCTTTCTCTTTCTATCTGGAGGTGGTTCTTTTTCTTTTCGATCTAATTAGTTCACTTACATCCTACTCTTGGTTTTCTTATATCTTTCCTGTTTAAATATTTCTCCACTTGTTGCCATTTAGTCTCCTTCCTTGGTCTACCCTGCTGTTTGGCTAATAGATCAGTTAATTTGTCCATATTTTTTATTTCTGTCACTTTAATCAGCCATTCCATTCTGGAGGGGATTTCTTTTTGTCTCCAGTATCTGGCATATGTGATTCTTGCCTTTTAGTAGTCAATGTTTTTGTAGTCGATGTTCTCAATACATTGTGATGTTTTGGTGCTAAATTCGTAAATACAGTTCTTACTACATAACGTTACCATGTACTGAACTGCTTTTTTCTGTCAATTTGTTGTAAAACATGATGTTTTGTTGCTTAATTTGTAAAATCATAACGTAATTTGATGTTTAATAGACTTTTCCTTAATCCCTCCTTATTATCAAAAAATTTCACTTGTCCAACGTTTTACCAGCCCATTTATGTTGGATAAGTGAGATTCTACTGTATATGCATTGGCTTTTTGTCAAAGTCTTGCCTCTTTGGTGTTATAATCTATGACGTTTCCTCCTTTATAAGGCTTTAGATTTAATCTTATTTACAGTAAACCTTTCCCACCACCTGAAGAGGATGAAGCTGAATCTTTCCAGCAAACTCTGTAAGTTGTCAAGGATTTGAAACAGATGATAACAATTACTCCAAACTTGCAATGGGAATAAATTTCCACTGTCAAGTCAAGGATATGAAGTATATGTAAAGGGAAAGGGGAAGAGATCAACACTGCATGTGGGATGAAATGAAAGTATTTTTGAGGATTAAAGTAAGTTGATTTGAGAAGAAAATTCCACTTTAGACTTTTCTTGCAGTTAATTTTAAGGGCAGACTATCTTTCAGGCACAGCTGCCAAAGCTTACCTCAGATACCTGCACTTGTTTGCTGATTTTTTCAGAAAGGTTTGTCTCTTACCCCCCTCAGTTTCTGTTTTCCTCCATAGCAGCGGAGTAGCTCCGTTGTGCAGTTTTGGCCCACCCCCATTGGTGGTATTATCAGGTGGGCAAAGGGTGGATGGAATTGTGATCAGTGCTGCTCAGTGGGATAATAAGTATCAGACAGTGTTTTACACAGCATCCCATTCTCTAGCAGACTGGTTGGACATGATGTTGGTGCCTTATCTTCATGCTGACACACACTGGACATTAATAGAAATACATTGCTGAGGCACATGTGTAGAATTTCAAGCAGTCTCTCAAGCTCCTGCTTTAGATAGTCTATTGTGTGCTTAACCTTCCTGGAGAGGTTTCGATGAGAAATGAATGTTTAACTCCCTGGTGGCTGGATGGCTTTAATAATATTTATCTTTTGTGACTAATTGGGCTTGCATATTTAGTAGGGTTGTCCATATGTTCGTAAAAATTCTCCTACCGTAATTATTTCGTATTGTTCCCGTTTTTTGAAATGAGTATTGAAACGTTTTCCCTGGGCGCAACTGGCAATGTAATACGATCCATCGTTGGCCCATTCTGTAATTGTGTCTTAAAATTTTCGTTAATTTTTTTCCTCCAAATTTTTTTTAAAATATCTTTTAAATATTATTATAATTATTATTATTATTATTATTATTTGTTTCTGCAACCTAACATGAACGGGAGCCTAGCGCAGCCTAACATGGCTCCCGCTTCCTGCCAATCAGAGTCTTCCACGATGGCTAAAAAAGGTGGGGGCTAGCGTCCTCCGCGTCCACGTGTGGAATCGCTATAAAAATCGCCTCCGCACGGAGCCAAGCCATTCTGGGTTGGGATACCAAGGAGAGAGGGTGGTTTGCGCGCGCCGTGAAGCTGAGAGGGCAAAGTGACTGGGGGTAGAGGGTTGTTGCTGCTTAGATATTGTGTTGGGGGAAAATTGGCTTGGGGCAGAGTCCTTGCTGTGGATGTTGGGAATTTTTTTTTCCAAAGGAGTCTGCGTCCCTCCCTGCTAGTGCTAAGCTTTGGGTTGGTTCCTTCTCCTGAGGTAGACCTTTTGCCTTTCTATTTTTCCTTTTTCTGGAATAAAGCAATCACCCCATAAGTCTTTCTTTCCAAGCCTTAAAAGGAGGGAGCTTGAAAATTATAGTTTTCTAGGCACGTCTGCTTCCCTGTAAGTGCTGAGCTCCTGAGGGAGAACTTTAGCCTTTCCTTTTTAAATTTTTTTTTCAATAAAGCAATCACCCCATAAGCCTTTCTTTCCAAGCCTTAAAAGGTGGGAGCTTGAAAATTATAGTTTTCTAAGCACGTCTGCGTCCCTGTAAGCGCTGAGCTTCCCTCACGCTTCGTTTATAATCCCAAGCCCCCGGGCTGAGTGTTATTGCATCAATTACAAAGACACACATAGCTTTCAAACTTAAAAGGGTACATTGGAAGTAATAGTTTCCAAAGGACGTGGGGCACCCGCCAAGGCATTGCTTCCCTCACGCTCCATTTCTATTCCCAAGCCTTGGGCTGAATGTTATTTCTGCAATCACAAAGTCAGACATTGATTTGATTCAATAGAGGGTCCACAGCAATTTATAGTTTCCAAAGGACGTTGCCAATCCTGTCAAGGCATTGCTTGGTGTGTGCTGCATTTCTAATCCAAAGTCTACACAAGTAGAAGAGGGACTTTTACAGTGATAAGAACCCAATTGAACAGGAAATAAGACTTTCAAACCAGGAACAGGTTTCTTCAAATATTGAAAAATAGTGTATTATAAAAAGTTATGAAAATTCGCCAAAAATCATAGGAGACAGGAAACATTTTGCAATTTGTTGAGCAAAGAGTGTGGAATGTGTTCTCCCACTGTACCAAATTTGATGAGAATAGCTCAAGAAATGAGGGCGGGAGACCCCCAGAAAAGTCCCGCCCCGGTTTCCTGTTTTTTGGCGATTGCGCATGCGCGTCCGCCATTTTAGAAACATTACGAATTTTCGGAAATATCCGAAAATTTTGGGTGAAACATTTAGAAATAATTTCTACATCAAAGAGCCGGCACCCCCTACTTTAGAAACGAGAATTGAAACATTTTTTCCATCGTTCGGACAAGCCTAATATTTAAGTATACTTGTATGCATGCATCTATTCTAGAATTTAGGAAATCACTCAGGGATCACTCTATAAGTAGCTGTCAAAATGACTTGAATGAATTTCCAGATAGGAAAGATGGGAGCAGGATATCAACTGGGGATTATCTGAGTGTGGTCCAACATAAAAGACATGCATAATATCCTGTGTGTGACCCAATCTTGAGCCATCAAGAGAGGTGGATAACGAAGTAGTAGTAGTAGTAGTAGTAGTAGCAGCAGCAGTAATGCATTAGATTTTCACTAGTAGAACGTCTGTGTATAGTGAAATTCAGAAACTTACTCCACTGGTCTTTGAGAAACTATAAATGCACTTTACTTTTTGACATTGTTACTATAGTGTAGTGTGATTTTCCCCCCTAAATTTTATTTCATTTTACTGATAATGATCACAAAACTTTTTTGGTATTGATGTAGTTGCTCCTGCTGCAATTTTGGAGAAACATGTCAATAAGTTAATGTGGAATTTTATAAACTCTCTGATAATAGGGAAAGAATAGATAATGGCCAGTTGAGATAAGGATGTGTTAACACTCTGTCTCTTCAGAGAATAGAAGGGCTGTCAAAATATGGAAAGCTTAAATAGTGGTGCGTGAACATGGAATGTGGTAAGAACTGAGATACTTTCTTCTCTGGTCTTCTGTAAAGCAGATTTCACCCACACACACCCACACCCCTACCTGTCTTCCTGTGTCAATGATCCCTGTAGAATATGACTGCTTTTAACAAATGGCTTCAGAGAGAGTGGGAAATCTGAATAGCATTCCAGCTATACCTGTGGATATTTCTGCTGTTGAATTGTGTCCTTTTGCCTTCAATAACTTTTGATCTATTTGGTCAGAAAATGTGGAAATGTGTCTTGCATGTTATTTCAAACTTATTTCTTGTTCAGTACATGCTGTGCACATTTTTCAAATATCAGTGCTATTATACTTCAAAGGTATAATTTTGCTTTCATCAAGACAAGATGCCCTATACAGGCAGTCCCCGAGTTATAAACATCCAACTTACAAATGACTCATAGTTAAGAATAGGGGTGAGACAACAGGAAGTGAGAGAAATCTTCTCCTCAAAGGGAAATTTACTCCAGGAAGAGTTCTCATGGGGAAAAGGTGTCTCCACAGAAGCTTTCTCACCAAACCTTGTTTCCACACAAAGCCAAATTTTTCTGAATAGGGGCACAGACAGCAAAGGAAACTCCACAGGGGTGTTAACCCTTCCCTATGCTATCCAAAGCTTAAAGACAGTGTTCCTTCACTACTTCGCTGTTCACTTTTCACGGATTTGCTGTTTCGCAGTTTTTCAATAAACTCTAAAAGAATATTATAAATCATAAAAATTTACAATTTACAGCCTAAGGAAGGGAGAAAGTAGAAGCTGAAGGGAGAGAAAAGGAGCCCAAGCAGGAACGGGAGGAGAAGGCGATTTATCAACACACGATTGGTTGATAAAGACTTAAAATAGTGTAAAACTACTAAACTGATGTATAAATATTAAAATAAATATAGTGTCCCTACTTCATGGATTTTCACTTATTGCGGGTGGTCCTGGAATGTAACCCCTGCGATGAGTGAGGGAACACTGAATATATTTTTGGTTGGAATTACACTTAACAAATGTACCTCTTCCGACTTACAAACAAATTCAACTTAAGACCAAACCTATAAACCCTATCTTGTTCATAACTTGGAGACTGCCTGTATTATAATATGACCCACTGGTAACTTTATACCTTGTTCTCTTCCCAGAATCCCCTTAATATGCTCTCTGAGTCTCAGATACTTTTATGATTGTAGCAGAGGCACATATTGTACATTCTCCCTCTCTTACTATGTGAAGATATAAAGCTCACCTTAGTGACCTTGGGTAAGTCACAGTCTCTCAGCACCTATTATATAATGTGCAATATTCTGTAGTTCAGTGGCCACAGTGTAGCCACACTGCAAATATGGAATGTGTAGAAACTAGTGTATTGTTCTGTGCCTTCAAGTTGTTTTTGCCATTGTGATCCTTAGACAAACCTATTTGTGTTTTCTTGGAAAGATTTGCTCAGAGATATGTTGACTTTCTCTGAGTCTGAGAGAGTGTGACTTGCCCAAGGTCACCTAGTAGATTTCCAGAGTCAACCGTGGATTTGAACTCTGAGGGTCAAAATCACATTCCAGTGCTCAAACCACTTGATCACACTGGCTGTCCCCAATTAGTAGATGTTGGTATGTATGAGAAAGATCATGTGTCTCACTGTATGTGTTGTGTATACAAGCATTTCAGTTCACCAGCTGTTTCAGAAAGTCAGAATGACTTGTTATTGGAAATGCTACTTTTTTCTTTAACTTACCAGAGGTGAAGCATCTCTAGTGAAAAGGAAACTGCATCCCTGGATCTCCTGGTTCCTTCTTCCATATACTATATTTGGAATCAGACCCAATAATTCCGTTTTAGTCCAAAATCAGTTGTATTTTCAGGGAACAAATTTTTACAAACTTAATTTCAGTTGGAAAAAATATCAGAATGATCCAGGTTTCCTGTTGGCAGAAGACTGGCTTTGATTTTTCTTCCATGAGATTTTTGTCATTACAGCTATGAAGGGAGAATTATGTCTCCATGACTTGAATCTCAGTCAATAGGTCGGTTGCAAGTAAATGGTGGCTGCTGTCCCCTGATAATTGGAAAGAGGGGGAATGCTAATTCCTCTTGAGCAGAATGCTCCAAGTTGTTCATGTGTAATGACTTTCAGTCCTTCTGGACTTCATCCAGATTGAAACTGGTGATTTAAAGCTGTGGAGCTCTTTATCCCATTTGCAGCCACCTGAGCTATCCTGCCCCATTATTTTCTTCAAAGAGATTTATAAGTAATTTTCGTGGGCAGCCATGCTTTACACATCTGAGGCAAAGTCCAGAAATTTGAAGTTGAATGCTTAATTTCTATGGTAATGATTCTAGGAAAAAAGAGTAACTTCTTCCATGTCCCAATTAAAGCAACACCATTAGCCATATCCCTGCTGCAATAATAAAATAAGTTTGTCATTACAGGTTCTTTTTCTGGCGTTAATGAGAAATCTGTTAAGGTGCCTCCAGGGAAGGAAATGTTAATAGTCTTGGTTTCCTTTGTTTGGAGAACGAAGAAAGGTAAGCTGGTTACATCCCAGCACTATATGGAGGCCTCAGGGTATCCTTCAAACAAGTTCTTAGGGGAACGACAGGAGAATTTAGGACAGGTTTTCTGGATAATAGGAATAATGCAAGAAATTGCTGTTTTGCTTTATATTAAGGTCATCTAGCTTAGTATTTCTTATTTTTCATAAATATTGGCTATAGAAGACCTTTACAATTTGCCATTGAAGGTTCTTCTACTGAAGATGAACATGACATCTATTGCATGTAGAATGTGATCTACCACTGAACTACAGCCCTTCAGCATATATAATTGTGGAGTTGATTCACACTGCTTCATCCAGAATTAGTGTAGTCAGTGTAGTAAATGTTTCTACTTTCCTGATTCAGGTTGCAGTTATAGTTGAAAGTAGAATCATGTTTATAGAATCCTGTACATGTGGAGATTGGAGATAAAAAGGTATGTTTACTCTGCCATGCATATAATAAAATGCAAAAAAGTATATCTGTTTAATGGAAATACATTTCATCAGATAGGACTTTTGTTATTGCTTTTCACATAGTGATGCTGAAATTCTCTTTTATGAAATTTTTGGTAAATTATAGGTAAATGAACATTATCTTTCTTATAATTTGTGCAACCTAAGTGTCATAAATGTTAGCTTTCCAGTCATAAATCATCCTATCATAACAAAAGCAGAATTTGACTACAAGTCAATGAAAATTCAATATTGCTACTTTCTAAATTGTCCTGCAGGTGTTGCTCTTGAGCTGTGTTATTCTCATTTAGAGAGTTCAGCTGCTATATTTCCTTTTTTTAAATAAAGGCTGCAAAACTGGGTTGCAATCTGAAGCTAAAACTGGGTTGGAATCTGAAGCTAACAGTTATCCCTTACCAATATCCCAGAGAGTGAGCTCTTCTTTTGAAATACGCATCTTATTTATGTCTTCAGGCATCTGTGTAGACAAATAAACCTTTGGCATATATAGGCTTCTTTGTATTTCATGCTTCTCCTGTATAGGGAAAATAATTTATACATAATTGTTTGTGAAGTGTTTTATTTTTCTTCTAGTACATGAATCTACTTACCTTCTCAGTAATTGCTTGCCCTTTAAGTACACAAGCAAATAAACAAGAATGCTTCATTTCAGTGTTGATACTGTACCAATGTGCTTTTCTCTATGTGGGAAAATAACTATCTGAAGTAGTCTTCTGGTGTATGTCTAGTGAAGAATGTCTTGGGTTGGTTAGCTGCGATTAGTTTTTTCTTCCTTGATTACTTTATGCAAAATACTGTATGCTTGTACAATATTTCATAATAGACCATGCCTGAATTTCGCATCAAACTTTGGATAATTGATTTGATCCCTGACTTGTTAAGTTTAAAACACGTAGAAAGCTTTTCCTGTTTGATAAACACTGGACAATTTTAGTCTTTCTGTATAAGGTTTCTGTGCAAGCATCTGAGGTATAAGTGAAATGCATTTCTTCCTGGCTGTTTCACTTTTTAGTTTTTTTAGTTTTGTATCATTTGAAAAGATTTGGCAAATCCTTCATTAATGATGGATGTACATCTTCCTAGGTGGATCTGTTTTTGTTTGTCTTCGGAACAATTTTTTTGCCAAACATAGGATATATTCCACTGGGTGGCAGTAGAATTCTAATCTGGGAGTTTTATTTCCAAGCGAAGCATCTGAATTTCATCTCAAATCTTCTTGCATACCAATGAACCACCTCAAAGTCTTGTCTGGTGTTGGGTTCTCTGGGGCTTTGGCTGTTGTAAAGTATGTTGTATTTTTCATCCAAACAGAGGCCTCTTGCACAATTCTGACAACCCATCTGTCTCTTGTGCAGTTTTTGCATATTGGTATATGTTTATTGGTATCCTGATCCTGTTAAAGCTTCAGACTCCACCCAGGCCAGCTATGTCTCCGCTGTCTTGCAGTGTGATTTGTCACCAAACTCAGATGGAATATTGGGGAAATTTGGGATCATCTTTGTAACTGGCAAGGGATTTTTAGTCATATTTTTGACTTTGCCTTTTGTTCTTTGCAAATGAACTTTGGAGGAAGAATAGCATCTGGAAATGATAGAAAGGAAGCAGACAAAAGGAGAATAGAAAAGAGGGTGGAGAGAAAATAAATCAAACCAGTCTGAATGCTACATAAATGTTTCTGACTGTATTCCCACTACAGTACTATTGCTGATGTGCAGACATTCTGCATGATTTGGCTTGAGTAGATACTGAGTAGATTTGGAAGAGAGTCATCTATGGCTTCGTGTAGATAAGGCAACATACAGTGTGTGTACAAATTTACTGTATGCCACTGTTTTCTCTAAACGTCTATTGTCTCCTGTGAGCGGCGGTGGCTCTCAAGGGTCTTTGGTAGAGGTTTTTTTTTTTTTCAATTGGATTAGCTGCAGTTTTTCTAACTGGAAGTGATAGGTGTCAAAGTGGGGCCTTATCATTCAAAGATAGATGAAAAGATGGTAGTTCTATAATCCAGAACACTTTTGTGGATGCATTTTAAATAAACTGAGGAAGCTGCAAATGATAGTTGACAGAAAATATGAAGAAGTACAGATTATTTTTGTATATGTACAATGTCCACAGATTCTCCTCATATCCCTTGTTGATCCTATTGGAAACTTACCTATTTCCTGTGGTAGTTATGAACTGCAACAGAATCTTTTCTGATCAAAAAGGTTGATCTTCTGATCAAGAAGATTGATTTACATTGTGAATCAGTGAATGAGCATAGTGATACACAATGAATAGCCTGATATCCTAGCTGGACCATAAGGAAGGCTGAGCGAAGGAAGATAGATGCTTTTGAACTTTGGTGCTGGAGGAAAATACTGAGAGTGCCTTGGACCGCAAGAAGATCCAACCAGTCCATCCTCCAGAAAATAATGCCCAGCTGCTCACTGGAGGGAAGGATATTAGAGGCAAAGATGAAGTATTTTGGCCACATCGTGAAAAAACAGGAAAGCTTGGAAAAGATCATGATGCTGGGGAAAATGGAAGGAAAAAGGAAGAGAGGCCGACCAAGGGCAAGATGGATAGACGGTATCCTTGAAGTGACTGGCTTGACCTTGAAGGAACTGGGGGCGGCGACGGCCGACAGGGAGCTCTGGCGTGGACTGGTCAATGAGGTCACAAAGAGTCGTAAATGACTATGTGAATGAAGAAGAAAGCCTGACAAGAAATAACTACTGCTCTTAAAAACGTATTTCATGATATATTCGCCTCAAAAATATAGGATGGTGTTTTTTTTATTTGCTTGAGTGGCTGTGGGTTACTTGGGTGAAGAGCTCGATGTCATATTGTCTACCTCTTTGGCTGGTAAAGAATCCAGAGTTACAGAAACCACTTTAAAGGTGTAGCTTAGATTAATTCTGGCTGCATAACTGTCACTAATAATAACCCTAATGTGTGGCGTCCTAAAAACTCTTAATTGGCCTTAGTGTTGGCAGGCCTTTCAAGCCCAGCAGAATCTCCAGCATTCAGCAGCTTTTATGGACAAAACTAGCCAGAGAGTCAGGAAAGATGAAATAGCTGCTTTATAAATTCTGACTGACCTTGAGAGTCCTCATTTTAACAAGCAGGCAGACCCTGTGGAGAGCTGATCTTGATGGGAGCAAAAGGGAAAAGGGCAAGTTCAGGTGTGATTATTTTGGGAAAGAGAAGAATAGAACTTTCGGGGATTTGATGGCAGAGAAAGCTCAAAGCATCTGCATGTTATCCATTGCTTGCTTTTAGTTTTCCTTTTATCCCAAAAGGGTACAGTAAGGTTACTAGCAAGAAGCAAAATATATATCACATTAAAGCAAGTCATTATATCCACAACATAGAGAGAGAGAGAGAGAGAGAGAGAGAGAGAGAGAGAGAGAGAGAGAGAGAGATATTTTTAATCATATAAATACCTTCTTTCCATTATGTGATTACATTGATTTTAGTTGGATGATATCCTTCTGGGATCCTAGTTCTCCCTCAAAATGATACTGTTCTGTTGCTTTGTTCAACTATTAAATGTTGGAATGTTTGTCCATGTTGCTTCTGAGGGAAATGCATGGGAAGTTCTTTGAATTTTCTTTACTGAGCCATAGGAACAAGGAATGCTGTTGTCAGCATGTTTCTACACTTTTTAAAAACCTTATAGAGCTATAAAGGCATTAGTTTTCAGGATTGTCATCAAAGCCTACTGACATTATTGGCTGTGGATGAGAGAGGACCTGTTCAGTTGTTTTATTTAATGAACTGAGTCATAGATCAAATGGCAGGAAATTTAGAAGATGGAAATCTGCACAACTGCAGCAGGTTGTAGTAAAACCTACTTGAGTATGGCTTCTCACACAGGCACACCATGAATTGTAAGATACAGTAAAGAGTGAACCTGAAGTATTTGTACTTCTTTTACTCCTCACTGGCAGGTGGTGGGATGCAGAAAGAGTAATTATTCAAAAACTATCTGTCACACATATATTATCGGGAGGTGGTTTGTTGAACAGACATCTAGTTATATATTGAAAAGTTAGCTGAGTTTATCTGGTCTGTTTCAGACCATCCTTTATGATCTCTAGTCCTATTGTTCTTGTGTATTAATTCAGTCGCTTCTGACTCTTCGTGACCTTATGGACCAGCCCATGCCAGAGCTCCGTCAGTTGTCGCTACACATAGCTCCTTCAAGGTCAAGCCAGTCATTTCAAGGATACCATCCATCCATCTTGTCCTTAATTAGCCCCTCTTCCTTTTTCCTTCCATTTTCCCCAGCATCATTATCTTCTCCAAGCTTTCCTGCCTTCTCATTATGTGGTCAAAGTACTTCATCTTTTGCCTCTAATATCCTTCTATCCGGTGAGCAGTTGGGCATTATTTCGTGGAGCATGGACTGGTTGGGTCGTCTTGTGGTCCAAGCCACTCTCAGAATTTTCCTCCAACACCACAGTTCAAAAGCGTCTGTTTTCCTTTGCTCAGTCTTCCTTATGATCCAGCTCTCGCATCCATCATCACTACGGGGAATACCATTGCTTTAACTATGCGATCCTACATTGCCAGTGTGATGTCTCTGCTCTAGTCCTATATCAAAATTAGTAGCTAAGGAAATATATAACTTGCTGTAGTGGATTTACTCTTTACACCAGGATCATAGGGCCCAGAAATGTTGCAGGGAGCATAAGAATATGATTCTGATGCTTATGTCATATTATCCTTTATTCCTTTTCTTATGCATTTCTTTTTATTTGTGACTGAGCAGTAGGAAGGCTGCGGTGTTACAAAAAAGCAGTTGACAATAGCAGTATAAATGTATATATTTTTAACAAAAAGGAAATATCTCCAAACCTAAATAGTTGCTGTGTCATAGATTTTTTGCCTCTGAATTTTGGATTTGGAGGTATAACAGAAGTTTGCTCAAAATGAGTATTTCTATGAGTTTTCCCAGACGGTTGCAAGTTCTTCCTGGCACTTTGGTGTAAGTGCTAAATCCTCTTTTTAAAATAAAATGGTTGAAAAAAGTATTATGCCGTTAAGTAATTTCAGTACTGCATAATTATCAGCAGCCATGCTGCTTGTTTTGCTTTAATTATCATGCACTAGCACAGCCCCCTGAGGAAGATTTGAGTTTTTTGCAGGATGGTTCAGTGGAGATAAGCATGCAACAACACCGCCACACTTCGGATTTTACCTGAATTCCTAGTCAGTTGTTTATTAATGCACACTGGCAACTGGGAGGGTCTCATGTTGAACACTGCTAGTGCAGCATTGAATGAAGAAGGATAAGGAAAAGGACAAGGAAGAATATTTATTGAACAGCACCGCAAAGGGCAATTTGAAAGGAGCAGAGGAATGACATTAGAAAACAAGACTGAAGCCATAGAAATTAGGAGATTGTCAGACAGTAGCAACACTACAACATTATTTTTGTCCTGTTCTGCTGATTTCAAAGAGATTCTTGAAAATGTAGTGGGTGTCATAGGCAACTTGCTAGAGAAACATCCCTCTTCCCCCAGCAAAGATTTTCATTAATCATCAGATGTTATTGTAGTATTCCAAATTTCAGCTCTTGCTCTCTGATCATGTTATGTGTTTTCACAGTGACCTTGGAGAATGTTTTTGATTGAGAGATATGATAGTAATAAAAAATATAGTAAATAACTGGGAATTTTTTTTACCTCATCTTCCTGACCTAGTATACATCAAAGACTATTTGGAGAGCTTGGGCATTACTCCTGACTTGTGCAGAGGACTAAATGAATGGAGGGGATAAAGAGGTCAGATCAGCTGGCTCTACCCTTGACAGTGATAATTTTGTGCTATGCCTCTGTGTGTTCTGTTCCCTAAAAAATAAAAATACAGTAATGATAGTGCTGAAAGAATGTCCATATTACTGTACATCCTGGGTGTCATAAGTTCCGTACAGATTCAATGTAAGGAAGTCGGTGTCAGGATCAATCGGAATGATATTTCTTGTCAATGATTCTCCAAAAGGCAAAAGCCAACCAAGAAGCTTGCATTATCACGTCAGATCACAATCCATCAGATGGATGTTAGCTAGTGTGCCTTCCCCACAATGCCTGAAAGGGGATACCACCAATGCTGAAGCCAGATTGAATCCCAACTCTGGATCTTGCCTCATGTCACACTACCAAAATTGTGGCAATGTAATAGAAGGGAACCAACATAATACACATTTCAGTAATCACATAAACATAGGGTGATAGGAGGAAAGTCAGACCAAGTCAAAGTGTCTTGCTTGGCTTAAACTGTTCCCATGGTGATCCAACTAAAGGTTTCCAGTTCAAGGTCTGGTGCTTGAGAGGCACTCATAGCTGCAGTTGTTGATCCTACCCTAGCCAGTGAAATGTCTTTGGAAGAATATACTATGTCAGTATGAGAGAATAGCAGCTCTATTCATCATCACATGCTCCTGCATCCCACAAATCAGCCCCAGATAAGTCTGGGCTTTGTAGCTTCCTATGGTAGTATCCTGATATATAGTATTCCCACTCAAAAGAGAATTCTTGAAGGCAGGGATTAAGAATACCTTTTTATTATTGCTGACCCCTGATGGTTTTTAATTTGATGCGGCTTGAACTTTAAATTTTAATAAAAGTTTTAACTTGACTTAGTTTTAGTGCTTAACTTTAATTCTACTATTGTTTGTTTTATTCTGTTTTGTAAACCCTCTTGGAGTCCTTTGTTTTGAGTGAAAGGTTATACTAAAATGTCTTTATTAAAAATGTGACTGTGATGAATCTAGAAATAGGAAATGAATGGAGTACAGTGTTCCCTCGCTACTTTGCGGTTCGCTTTTCACAGACTCGCTGTTTCGTGGTTTTTTTAATAAACACTAAAATAATAGTATAAATAATATTTCTTTCCACTTCCTTCCTAAGGAGAAGCCTAAGGAAGGAAGAAAAGAGAAGCCGAAGGGAGAAAAAAGGAGGCTGAAGCAGCTTTGTTTTTGACTCACAAGGCAGTGGCAGACAGTGAGATTGCCAATGAGATTGTAAGCAACACAAATTTAGCGTCTCTACTTCGCGGATTTTCACTTTTCGCGGGTGGTCCTGGAACGTAACCCTTGCGATAAGTGAGGGAGCACTGTATACGTTTACCTCAACAGAGTGTAGGAAAACATTGTGTGTTTCTATTGTCACACTCGCTTGCAAGAACTATGCTTTTACTTTCTTTGTCTTTGAGTAGTTTATGCTCATTTCCCTCTGTCTGTAAACCAGGAATGATTATCAGAAGCACTTACCCTTTGAATCTCTATATATAAAAGAGTGATGGAATCACGGCACCGGGAAAAACAGCAAAACTACAGGCTCCCCAACTTCGAAATTTGACAACACAACCCATCATCCATGCCTCTAGGTTGATACAACAAAAAATCCCGTCAAAAACCTCCACGGGGCCTTAAAAACCCAGCTGTCAGCCTGGCTGGAAGGCCCCATGGTGGTTGGAGGAGGGGCCTCCATGCGGCGGGGCCGCGGAGTAAAAATTATCAGGCCACGGCGGGGCCCGAGCATGCATGGAACAACCCCCCCCTGCGAAGAGCCACCGCGGCCTCCTCCATGTGCCACAGGCCGGAGGGAGCCCCCCCCACCAAAGACCCACCTCAGCCTCCCGCCAGACGGAGGGAGGCCACAAGGCCCCAAGGTTTCTTTCTCTTTTTGTTTTGGATGTTGAGGCCTGCAGAGCCGAAGGCGGGGGGGGGGGGGCGGCTTCCAGAAAGGCCCCCCCACAAAGACCACCGAAGCCTCCTCTGTGCCCCGCAGGCCCCAAGGCAGCCCCAGCCACGAGAGAGCTGGAGCCGGAACCTCCCCCCCCCCCCCCCCGGAAGAGCCACCTCCGCCTCCCGCCAGGCCGGAGGGAGGCCACAAGGCCCAAGGTTTCTTTTCTTTTAACAATTTATTTTCTTTTGGACATAGACGCCTCAAGGGGTGGCCTCAAGGCTGGGAAGCGCTATGGCCCCAAGGAGGGAGGCCGCCAGGCTGCAATGTTTTTGTTTAGTTTTTTTTTTTTAGATGGAGGACTCTAGAGGCAGAGGCAGGGGTGGCCGCAAGGCCGGGAAGAGCCCCCCCCCCGCTGTGTCTTAAAGGGTCCTAAAGCCCCCCTCCCCTTTCCCCCTCTTCAGAGGAGGGCCCTGCCTTCCCAGCCTCAGCTGCCTGGGCCTCTGTCTCTCTTCCAGGGATTTGTTGCCTGTACTCTCAGGCAACAAATATCATATCTACAATTACTGTGGTGTAATAATACAGAATAATATAATCTCTAAAATCAGGACATTCAATAAAGAGGAACAGTCTGAAAATGGGAATTCCAGAAAGGAAACAACCAGAACCAGCTAACACCTCCCAACAAAGGATTCCCCCAGGAAGGAAGCATCAATATAATCTCTAAAATCAGGACATTAAATAAAGAATAACACTCTGAAAATGGGAATTCCAGAAAGGAAACAGCCAGGGCCAGCTAACACCTCCCAACAAACAATTCCCCCAGCCAGGAAGCAACCAGGCTTCCAAACAGCAAGGCTATTCAGTGCTGTTCAACTTAACCAAGCAAGATTTCCCCTTCATAGTACACCCTCAGGGGTTCAAGCCACGAGGCTACTCCGCCTCATTCAGCCTGCCCAAGAAAGGATGCCCCTATGTAGAAAGCAGTCAGTCTTTGAAACAGCGAGGCTATTCAGTGCCATTCAAATTGGCTAAAAAAACCATTCCCCCAAAACGCAAGTACACAGCCTTCCAAGCAGCAAACCTATTCCATTGTATTCTAGCTCACCAAACAAGGATTCACGTAAGGAGAAAACACACAGACTTTAAGGCTGCAAGGCTATTCACTGCTATTCCACCTGGTCAACAAATGATTCCCATCAGCCACAGCAACGCATGGCCGGGCACAGCTAGTCTCTTATAAATCAGTTTTCGATTGTTAAATGGAAAATAATGTTTCTCGACATTTATACAAACTTCTATAGTACACATAAAAAAACACTTATGGTACTATCCTGTGATACCAGAAGTGATGGACAGGATAGATACTAAGATGCTGTCAAGTATGAATACGCTGCTGAGATTTCTTTTCTCTTACAGAAACCGAGGCTGCATATTTTTGTTGTTGTTGGTTTTAAAAACTCCCAGACTGGTTGGCCAACAGCTAACCTTGACATTTAGCACAGCTGTCAGCTTGAGTCACTCCATCTGGGTGCAGCATCTCAGTGACTGCTTTGGAAAACCCAGGAGGCCAACAAATCAGATTGACTTCCAAAGCTCTGTGGGACAAAAAACTTGAAGACATAACAGAAAGCCGAACCTGTCTCTCTTGGTTTTTTACACTCTCCCTCAAACGTAGTATTTTTTTATAATGCTTTGTATCTTTGGCACTTTGAGTGGTCATGGATATAATATGGAAAGTCAAGAATATTAATATTTCAAAAACTAATCAATCAATTAATTTAATTAATGTGCATAATGTCAAGTGCATTGAAATATGAAGCACTCTTTAAATAGAATGGTTTTACTCTACCACTAGCCCCATTTTTCCACTAAAATGCTTGTTTGGAAAGTAGAAATGCCCTGGCGTTGTCCTAAGAGTTTCTAGTAGTTTTGACACTGGGGACAAAATCTTAGCAATATTTGGCTGAGAAACAGGGATGACACATGTATTCCCTCAGGACATACAGAGACTTTTAAAGGGAAAAGGGATAATGTATTTTGTATTACTATACGTGAATGCCCTGTTTCCTTAGTCATAGCTAATAGCTTATTTGGATGTCACATTTTTCATCACACATCATACAAAAAGCAGTTTACACATGGAGAAAATGCTTTGTGTGGTTCCCTTTTGAGCCATAAGCGCAATTCAACATTTTATCCTATCTATACCCTTTTTATATAAGAGTTCTTAGCTTGTGCAGAGAAGTTGCACAGTTGCTACAGGTCTATAATCCCTTTCTTAACCTCACCTTCATACATTTTGCAGTAGTGGATTCCGGTGGATCTGGAGTGATGTAGGGTTTGCCGCTTAAAAGATAAATATCAATCCTAGGTATGTACTGGCATCTGTTGTGGCAGAGCAGCCAAACAGCCCCAGTCTTCCCAAATACAAGCATACAAGTGCAGGTTATCACCTACAAAGCCCATAATGGTTTGGGTCCTGCCTATCTTCGCGACCGCATTTTCGCCTATGAATTTACGCAGTCCCTAAAATTTGCTGGGGGGGGGGGTTCTCTCACTCCTGCCACCGTCACAAAATGGTTGATGGGGATGAGAGAGAAAGTGTTCTTGGTGGTGCCCCGCCTCCCCCTCCCCAAGAAGATTAGGCTAGCACTCACTCTGTCAGCCTTCCACAGGAATCTTTAAACATGGATATTCCAATGTGCATTTGTAAATGATTAGGCCTCTGTCTCTGATTACTCAAACTTAATTAACTGTCAGATTGAACTCGGCACTTTACCACCAAGCCCCGGCCCAATAATCTGTTTTTGCACAAGCCAATGCCTGGCCCCCGTCCTCTCTAATTTTAATATGCCTACTCTAGTCCTGGTTCTGGTTATTCAGATTCTCTTTAATTTATTTTAATTATTTGTTATACTTTACTGTTTTGATTGTTTAATTAAATTGTCATATGTTTATTGCATTTTTAAATGTGTTTTTACTTGGTTAACTTTGTTATCATTGGGCTTGGTTCCGTTTGTAAGCTGCCCGAGTCCCTTTGGGGAGATGGTAGCGGGATATAAAAATAAAGTTATTATTATTGTTATTACTTAAATTAACAATCTTTGACATTATTGCCCAAGGTTACCTAGTGAGTGTCCATGGCTGTGCAGGGATTCAAACCTTGGTTTCTAGAGTCATAGTTCAAAGCTCAGACTACTACATCATGCTGGCTCTCGGATTACTTAAGCAAGTATATGTGTGGTAGTACATTGGCAGAATTTGTGAGCTAGTAAGCTTTGTTGACTAATTTACAAGTCTGTGTCAGTCAGCTACTGATATAACTGGTTTGCTCCTCTTGGAAATGTGAAGCCCCTATATTGGGAAGCTCAGGAGAAAAACGGAGACAAGAAAGGATGCTTTGTCTTACCAAGCCCTGGCAGTGGGACCATATTATAAAGGAAAGCAGCCCTTTTTCTTTGCTCTGGTTTCACTCTGGGAGAGGGAGGGCAGGAGAGTCTGTTTGTGTCGACATTCACAGAAGGAGAGAATATCCCAGTCTGACAAGGCAGCCAGCAGCATGGCTGATGATTAATTGCCCTTTTTAAATTGCAATTATGTCACTCATCAGAACTCGTGAACATTAATTCCCGATTTGCTGCCTGAAGAACTAAACAAAATGAGGGGCTGTTAGACGGCTGGGCTTGCCCCACTTCAGGGACACCAGCTTGCAAAGAAAGGCTGAGCATGATGAATTCTTCTTGTGCACTCTTGATTTTTTAAAGTCTTATTTTAGTCTTATCAGTGTACTTCTGAAGATTCTTTCTTGCCCCAATTTAAACTTCATGCATTGACCTTGCTGCCAAAATCAAACAGACTCCCTAGAAAGAGTGGATAGCTTTCTCCAAATCACTGGTCCTACTATCGTAAAAGAATCACATCCTCTTACAATTTCTGTGTTGTCATCCAATCTCAGAGTTAAGAGATATGTAGGAACACATCTGCTGATAGCTGTTGCCTTTTTAAAGCGGTGAGCATAATGTTCTGTTTCCCAGCTTTATGCAGTGGTTAACTATTTGGAAAGGTGAAGAGCTGTGAAGAAGAAATTGATGCACCTCACCCTTTACAAAGCCCATTTTTGTCAGAGATAATCATTTTTGAGGTAGAAAACATAAATATTATGTTAAATTTTGGGGGCTCCTGTTTCCCACCCATGATAATTAAGGGTAACTTAAATACAAATGCCTTTTGATGTGTACACAATGATGTGTATTTCTAAAGCTTTGTTGTGCCATGTTCTCTTCCATGGCGGCATAATCAATTCTTCTCTTGAGCAGATGTATACAAGTACAAACTTTATGGAAGTACTTCAGTTGCAAGGAACTGACAGATGGTATGCAAGAAACAAGGCTGGATGATACTGGAATTGGGGAAAATCTCTTCCAAGATTTTGTAGAAACTCTGATTCTCTTCAAGTTTACACTGATAGCTCTTTCTAGTTCCTTCTAGGACAGTGGTTCTCAACCTGTGGGTCCCCAGATGTTTTTGGCCTACAACTCCCAGAAATCTCAGCCTGTTTACCAGCTATTAGGATTTCTGGGAGTTGAATGCCAAAACATCTGGGGACCCACAGATTGAGAACCACTCTTCTAGGACATGGATTGATGTTTCTTTTAGAGTTGATAAAATTTCTTAAATTCTCATACTCTGTAGCTTACTCAAAGGTATTATAATGAGATGACATTTGGGATAGGTTTTCTTTTCAAAACTTCTGTATGAATGTTGATCATATGATATGTCACCCTTCTCATACATTACTTAACATAGAAAATGGTTGAAGTGTGTTCCTCTTCTTCTGAAAAGCTTTCAATTTCAACTTGGATGCTTTGTAGCTTATTAACATCTTTATCATCTTCACATTGTTAACTATGTTTTAATCTGTGTCTTCTGAGTAGGTCATAGAGACTTTTAGCAAACTTAAAGACAGCAAGGTGCTGAAAGAACAATCATTTATTTATTTATTTATTTATCACATTTATATCCCGCCCTTCTCACCCGAAGGGACTCAGGGCGGCTTACAATAGTGGCAACAATTAGATGCCCATACAAACCAATATAAAACAGCACATAAAACAATTAAAACTATTAAAATACATTATGAATTAAAATATACGTTTCAAACATAACAACTACAACTTTAGTCCAATTTGTTCACAGTCATGTGATGTGGTTCTGTTTACTTGGAGGCTGCATCTCTCTGTCCCATGCTGTTGGCATACAGCGGTGGTTATGTAGGGGAGCAGTCATGCGAAACTACTTAAAGTTTTACAACTTTTCACAGACATTTTGGACAGGTATATGGTGTGAGAGTGGGCAACAATGATGACCCTATGTTTTTTCTTCCTTAATTCAAGTGAATTGCCGCTGCATAGTGATAGCTTACATCATGGTGTCCCGTTTATTTAGTTTACCAATGCACCTATGGATTATAGTAAATGAAAAAGTACTCCAATAGGATGCCTTTCTGTTCATCAGAAAAACTGAGTTATATTGGTACATATCCACAATATGACCTCATATCCATGAGGATCCATCCCTGCACTTTGTGAGAAATATTAAAAATCAACTAGGTATTTTTAATTACAAAAATGTGGGTCAAGCACTGTAAAGGTTAAATACGCTGGCATCACCCTGAGGAGAGTGGGTAAGTCAAAGCCTGTTGGAGTTAGTGGGCCAAAGCTAGTGTCGTCTTTAGGAAAGTGAGTAGGCTGAAACCTGTTAGAGTTAGTGGGCCAAAGCTAGTGTCGTCTGGAGGAGTGTGGGAAGGCCTGGTGAGAGAAGCTTCAGTGAGAGAAGCCCCAGGTTGAAGACCTCGTGTGTAAAGCTCCTGTGTGAAGGCTGCTGTGTGTAAAGCTACTTTATGAAGCTCCTGTGAAAATTTGTTATGAGAGGAGGCTTTGTGAGAGCAAAGCTGTTTATCTGCATAAGAAAGAAGCCCAGCATGGAAGCGAAGAAAGAAGTATAAAGAACTTTATTTGTGTGATGGAAACCTTGTTTTTGTAAATAGGGCAACCATATTATTTTGCTACAAAGAAAAGCCTCCAAAGGAAGAAATAACATTGGTCTCTGTGTTTTCGTTCTGTTTATCACTTTTGGCTACTGGTGCTGGGTCATGCTGTTGCTAATAAGTTACTCTGCTATATGTTTATGGGGAGGGTCTTTTGTTAATAAGCCCACTCACCCAATATACATGAAACCATGAATAATAGGGAACTCTATTGAAATGAGGGGGGCATTCTACACAATATAATTCTTGTCTCTATAACACTTGGCCAGAGATGTTTGCAAATATATGTAAAAAGGGTGAAAAAGCATATGGGTCTCAATGAAAGCAGTTTTTTTGCTGAATGGGAGAAAACAGTTTTCGTCTTTAAATTAGATTCATCTTCTCAAACGGCACAGATGCTTAGTTCATCTTATGACTTCTAAATTAATTCTGATTCCAGTCCTTTGTACATAGGTCAAAGGATTACATTAGGGCTGAAAACATATTGCTTTATTAGGTGAACAGTCCAATTCTTTTGTCTGTTTGACATTTAAGCTTTATTACCTCGAAGACAAATTGTTTTTTCACCAAGCCCTTGAACTAAATAGTATGTGAGATGTGCTACTTATTTCAAGGTAAGTTTGTTTACTTAAGCCTACTGCCTGTTTGTTGTGAATATTGAGTTGTGTGAATACATGTGCTTGGGAAAAAAATAACCCCCTGGAAACCTTTGAAATCGATTGAAAGCTGGATTTCTTAGAAAATTTCACTCCGAGTCCAGAGAATACTATCTGTGAGGAACCAACAAAAGATGAAGGCTCATTGTTTTACATTGTTTTACATTCAACTGTTAGTCAATCCACTTGTATTTTCACCATTCTTGCATTCACACATGAGGTACATCTACAGTGTATAATTAATGCAGTATGATTACTCGATACTATGGAATTATGGGAGTTGCAGTTTTACAAGGTCTTTAGTCTTCTCTGTTACATGGTTCCTCACCAAACTACAACTTCTATGGCAGTTAAACATATGTCAAACTGCAATAATTTTACACTGTAAATGCATCCACAGCTACTCTGTGCTTAGCTTACGTGGTCTAAGCTGTCAGGATAGAGGCAAGATTGGGTATTTATTTATTCATATGGTTGATGGAGAAGTGAATTTGACTTTTGGTCAAGACTTCAGAACAAACAAGATCTTATTGGGTCTCCATATTTTAGGGTAGACAAATGGAGGATGCAGTAATACTGTTGCCGGACTCAAATATTCTGTATCACATGAGACACTCAGGAATGATTCCCAACATGTCAAAAGCAAGTATGACTTGTACCCCACTGCCATAAGGGTATCTTTTTAATGACTAAATAGAGCTATTTCTGTTGCCATATTGCATTTAGTGTCTGTTATATACTCTTCCTATAGTGGTATCCCATAGCCAAAGTCTTGGTGGGTCTGCTTGGGTGCGGCAGGTAAATGTAAAAAAGCCAAAATAGTTGAGTTCTCATTCTTTAGAAGAATATAATGTGGTTTTGTGGTTTCTGAACAATTGGTTTCAGAACCAGCAAACCTTTTCCTGATGTCTGTTGCTTTGCTTTTCCTGTCTCTTAAACTAGTTAAGAGTTTCTGGAGAAAGGGCTGCTGGATACTAGAGTAATTAAAATAAATTCTTATTTCCAGTAGTCATCAAAACTGTTGATGTTGTATTCATTATAGTGGATAGTTTTACTTCAAGAAAAGCATTTCTCAGAGGAATGCATAGTTTTCTTGCATGGTGATATATAATTAACTTAATACTGTTGTATTCTGCAAAAGGCGCCTGACATATCAACTCTCCCCCTCCCCATATGAATATATGGTTCTTCCTTTCTTGATGGAGCTTGGTGTAAATTGACTTTCTGCTTTAATTGTTATTCATGTAGCACAACATCTTCCTTTTAAACCAATCAAGTTAGAAAATGGTTTGGAACTTGCCTGAATACGCTGTGTCTAGAACAGAATCTGAGATTTTAAAATTCCTTAACATAAGACAACACGTTCAAAGTTAAATTTTGATAGAGTTGTCTTGAGGTAAGTTGCAGATTTGATTGCTACCATATGTGGTGACCACTATCTGGAATGGCTAACTATAAGGAGGAAGGATAACAATTGGTCAGAATAGCTGAATGTAATTTCCATGTCCAGAGAATGCAATCAGTGGGAAACCAAGAAAAGAGCAAGACATAGCTGGTTGTCCTCTGTTGTGAACAGAATATTGGTTTAGAGAGCCAACCTGGATCCCAGTTTGGATTTTTTCAAGTATAGCTCTTCAGTCATAATGGACAACGAATGATGTCCTTGCAGTCATTCATCTGGAGAGTCGTCAGTGTCAGGGAACATTGGATTAGCTACGGTAATTCATTTGTGTAATCAGATCCCCTCCCAACACCTTGAAGCAAACCACTGGTCAAGAAAGAAATCTTTCTCATGCATGCAAAGTGGTGGTAGATTTGTGTTGTTAGAGTTCTTACACATGCTTTTCACTGGTCTTCCATTGACAGTCTTTGTTTACAACTGATGTCTTCAGATAGGCTTGTTGTTCTCAAGGATGATAGGAAGGAGCCCAGGAAAGAACGAACAATGTGAATACTCTTGAAATCCAGAAATATCTAATCACAAGTGTGTGTTATGATAGATAAAGCTGATATCCACTGTCATTTTCTGCTGTAATACATGAGAGCAAAGACTGCTCAGAAAATTGTAAGCAGTTATCTTTTAAATTACATTTATTTATTCTAACATTGATGGTGCCGTATTTGGAAGAGATGATGCTCTCTGGAGAAGTCTAAAGCTAGGAATTGAATTGAACAAGCTGTTTCCTTACTTTGGATACTAAGCTAAAAGAGTGCCAAACTGGACTTGATGGTGGAGTATTGGTTCCATACATGGTTTACTGTGAGGTAGGCTGAAGAAAAAAATAATTAGTGTCTTTAGCCTACTCTTTCATAGTTTCCTGGGAACTAGTTAGAAAAAACTTACCCTTTCTCTGTTCGCTCTCCCCCCTCCCCCTATTTTCTATCACCTCCCCATACTATACATAATGTCTTTGCTAGGCTTTGCAGTCCCATGCAAGCCACATAATTTGCAAACTTTTGTAAGGTATCCACCAAAAGTGAACAAAGGAAGCTAGGTTTCATTTTCTCTCCCTTATGCCAGCACTAAAAGGGTATTGCAGAAGCGAGTAATATTTTGTGATCAAGTTCCATTTTTGAAAGCATTCTGTTAGTGCTAATGTTGATTTAATAAGGTTCCTTCATTTTCTTTCTTTCCTCTCTCCTACCCCCATCCCGTCTCATAATTTGAAATGTCTAATTTTGTGCTTCACAGTTCTGAACACATCAAATTAGTGAGGAAAAGAAGAGCTGGATGGGAGGGTACAGAGCCTAGAATTATGCCAGAAGTTCACAAGGATTGATTCAATAGGCTATAAAGGGATAGAAAGCAAATAGGGCAACATGGAGGGGTTACTAATTATGAGGCAAAGCTTAGTTTCTTCAGGCAAGAAGTTCGGTTGTTTGTGTAGGGAGGATACTTCAGTGCTAGAAAGAAAGTGGAACATCAGAACATTTAATTCTTTAAGTGGATTTTGCTTTTGATCTTGTATATTTAGAGTGGGAGGGAGGTGAGTGAGCCTTCAAAGCCATCTAATTTAAAGGTAGTTATGATATGTCAGACATGCCCTCTTTAAAGAGTCTGAGGGAGTTGCATGGGAAAAATAACTATGCTTACTAATTAGCAAACTGAATTTCAGTCTTCAAAAGAAGTCTTCTATGCTTCACATTTAATGTCCACAAGTGAGTTTGTTCCCATCCCCTAGCTTTCTTTTATTACTGATCTTAAGGAATTTTGCAGGAGAAAGTAAATGTATATAGAGTGGTTGTGAATAGAAGTTCCCCAAGTTCAGGCTGTGGCACAGGCTGTTGAGCAACCAGCTGCAGCCAGCTGCAAGAAATCACTCTGACCAAGAGGTCATGAATTCGAGGCCAGCTCGGAGCCCTGCGTTTGTCTTGTCTTTGTTCTATGTTAAGGCATTGAATGTGTAATGTGTAATGTGATCCGCCCTGAGTCCCCTTCGGGGTGAGAAGGGCAGAATATAAATACTGTAAATAAATAAATAAATAAATCTCTTTTTTCGATAAAGTTACAAGCTGGGTAGATGCGGGGAATGCCATGGATGTAGCCTATCTGGATTTCAGTAAGGCCTTCGACAAGGTCCCCCATGACCTTCTGACAAACAAGCTAGTCAAATGTGGGCTAGGCAAAAATACGGTTAGGTGGATCTGTAATTGGTTAAGCGAATGAACCTAAAGTGTGCTTACCAATGCGTCTTCTTCATCCTGGAAAGAAGTCACAAGTGGAGTGCCCCAGGGTTCCGTCCTGGGCCCGGTTCTGCTCAACATCTTTATTAATGACTTAAATGAAGGATTAGAAGGCATGATCATCAAGTTTGCAGACAACACCAAATTGGGAGCGATAGCCAACACTCCAGAAGACAGGAGCAGAATTCAAAATGATCTTAACAGATTAGAGAGATGGGCCGAAACTAACAAAATGAAGTTCAACAGGGACAAATGCAAGATACTCCACTTAGGCAGAAAAAATGAAATGCAAAGATACAGAATGGGGGATGCCTGGTTTGACAGCAGTATGTGTGAAAAAGATCTTGGAGTCCTCGTGGACAACAAGTTAAACATAAGCCTACAATGTGATGCGGCGGTGAAAAAAGCCAATGGGATTTTGGCCTGCATAAATAGGGGTATAGCGTCTAGATCCAGGGAAGTCATGCTCCCCCTCTATTCTGCCTTGGTCAGACCACATCTGAAATACTGTGTCCAACTCTGGGCACCACAGTTGAAGGGAGATGTTGACAAACTGGAAAGTGTCCAGAGGAGGGTGACTAAAATTATTAAGGTCTGGAGAACAAGCCCTATGAGAAGCGACTTAAAGAGCTGGGCATGTTTAGCCTACAGAAGAGAAGGCTGAGAGGAGACTTGATATAAATATGTGAGGGGAAGTCAAGCTTGTTTTCTGCTACCCTACAGGAAAGGAGATTCCACCTGAACATGAGGAAGACCTTCCTCACTATGAGAGCTGTTTGGCAGTGGGACTCTCTGCCCTATCTGTGGGGGGTGCTTTAAAACAGATTTTCCTTCTTCTTGTAGTGGGTTGGACTGGATGGCCCATGAGATCTCTGCCAACTCTATGATTCTATGATTCTAAGCTCTTTAATCTCAGCAGGCTGAAAGCCAAAGTAAGGTCACAACAACTTCTGTTATAGAACTCCAGAATGCTGATGATAATGTAGTCTGTGCTCATTCAGAGGAAACCCTGCTGCCAACTTAAACATTTTAACAGAAGCATTTGAAAAGCTTGGTTAGTAATCCAAATTGCTCTACCAGCAGGCACCAAGCAATCTCTCTGCAGCACTAGAAATAAAGCTTTGAAGAATAACACTAGAAAATGTTGACCATTTCCATTACGTAGGGAGCAGAACCATCCCTAGGTGATTTTAAAGAGTAGGCAAACAGAATTTTGCACCCCTCCATTTTTGCGCCCCCCCAAGCCAATAGCTCTAAAAAAAACGTTGCAACATTCACACAAATAAAAAAACCCACTTGCCTTCCTTCCTACAGACTTCAGTGGTGGAGGAGGAGGAGGCGGCAGCGGCGGTGGGCGAGGCCACAGTGGCTTCCTGGAGAGCACGCACGCCGCTGGCGCTTCCGGCACGCCGGCACGCACACACTCTCCACCCCACTTCAATCAGCGGAAGGAAGTGTCGATTGAAGCGGGTGGAGAGTGTGTACACCGACACGCAGGGTGGCGCTAGTGTGCCCCCCCCCCCCCGCATGCTGGCATACACAAACATTCTCCACCCGCTTCAATCGGCTGAAGGAAGTGCCGATTGAAGCGGGTGGAGAGTGTGTACACCAACACGCAGGGTGGCGCTAGTGTGCCCCCCCCCCCCCCCGCATGCTGGCATACACAAACATTCTCCACCCGCTTCAATCGGCTGAAGGAAGTGCCGATTGAAGCGGGTGGAGAGTGCGTATGCTGGCACGCCGCCCAGAAGGCCCAGGCCGGCTGGAAGGTGGCGCCATGTTCGAAGGCGCAGTTGAGGTGCTCCCGTGTGCACCTCAACATGCATGCACGTATGCATGCGCGCGCACCCAGGAGCACCCGAGAGCAACTGTGCCCTTCGAGAACATGGCACCACAGGTAAGTGCCTAGTTTGCCTGGAGGTTGAACTGCCACTGGTAGGGAGTCACCTCTCCACAAAAGTTGTCATTGACACCGAAATACAACATTGTCTGAACTCTGTGTGTCATTGTTTTGTATGAAGCAGAGGTTTTGAGGATCAGGACATTTGTAGGGATACTAAGACAACTCAGGTCCAGGCTGTTTGGCTGACTATATCTCCTTGTACGAATCTGCCTGGGCTCTGAAATCTTCAGGAGATTTCCTTCTCTTGATCCTGCCTCCATCTCAGAAGTGCCTTTCTGGTGGCAGTAAGGGGGCCATTCTGGATTCCCTTGGCAGGGAATTCCAAAGTCAAGGGGCAGCCACCAAGAATGCCCTCTCTCTCATTCGCACCAAGCAAGCTTGAGATAGAGGTAGGATTGAGAGAAGGGACTGTTCTGAAGATTTAAAGATGCAGGCAGATTCGTATAAGGAGATGTAGAGAAATGTGCTGAGAGGAAAATATGTCAATAACCCATGTCGATTACTATCTTCCACTGGAAACCTATGTTCTCATTGTGATAGATTGTGTGGATTGAGAATAGGTCTCTGCAGTTACTTATGATCCACTGCTAAGACTTTACCCTTGGAAGAAAATCATACTTGGCCCCAAATTATCACCTATAGTAGTAGAGAACAGGTTTGTCTAATTTACCAATGACGCCACATTAGGAGAAATAGCTCAGAGGATGGGATTAGGATCCAACATGATTTTAGCACATTAGAGCTGAGCTAAAACACAAACTGAAATACACAGGAGACTAGGACTAGGACAGTGGGTTCAAATTACAGAAAAGGAGATTCCACCTCGGAATGTGGTGGAAATTCTTTACTTGAATGCTCTTAAAAGGAGGCTGGATGAACAGGGTGCTTTGTTCAGGCTGCTTTGATTGTGCTTTTTCTGCAAGGCAGGGTGTTGGCCTGGATGGCGCCCATGTGGTCTCTTCCAGCTCCATGATTCTGTGATTCTGTAGGATGAGTAACACCTATCTTGACAACAGTGTGTGTGAAATGGGTCTTAGGATTCAGACCCATTTGTGGCAGCCACTTGGAGTTGAGAATCATAGAATCAGAGTTGGAAAACACAATCAAAGCACTCCTTACAAATGGCCATCCAGCCTTTGTAAAAACCTCCAGAGGAGGAATCTCTACCAACCTGCGACACGGCATATCCATTGAGGGGAACATGGTAAATATTTAAATATTTGAAAGGATGTCATATAAACACTAGGAAGGACTTCCTTATCATAAGAACTGTATGACGGTGTAATAGTCTGCCTCAAAGTGTGGAGGAAATTCCTCTGGAAGTTTTTAAGTAGACGCTAGATAGCAATTTGTCAGGAATGCTTTGATTATATGTTCCTGCATGGCAGAGGGTTGGACTGGATGGCACTTGCAGTCTCTTTGAACTGTAGAATTTTAAGTATGGTAAACCTGCAGATTTATTGCACTAGCTCTTGCTGGAACTGTGGTGCATTTTGAGCCCCCTAAACCTCTGAAATTTTGAAATAGCAACCTCAGATTTCTGCTGTTATATAGATAGGAAAAATGGCACTATCATGAACAAATCAGCAGCTTCTACAAAAAAGAAAAGAAAGCCCTCAGGTGACAAATCTAAGAACAGTCCAGTGAAGACTGAAAGCGTTGCACAGAAAATCAGCTGTTCGGGGAAGACAGGAATATAGGATGCTACCTTACACTTGAGGGAGGGAGACTCTCTGACCTGCAGCAGGCCTCTAGGTGTCAGGCCCTTTCAAGACTTTCTCCTAACCTTGGTAGAGATTCTTAGCATCTGTATCCTGGTGGACTCCTATCAAAGTATTAACCAGGCCCAATCCAATTCAGCTATGAAAATAATATGATTATGTACATTCAGAGTTAGTATAGTAATAACATTAAAGCTATGGAAACTAACTGACAGAAGGTGAAAATTTTGCCTACATTCTAGCCTTACTCAATCAAGATCAGGATGGTCATAGAATCATAGAATAGTAGAGTTGGAAGAGACCTCAAGGGCCATCTAGTCCAACCCCCCGCTAAGAAGCAGGAAATCGCATTCAAAGCACCCCCGACAGATGGCCATCCAGCCTCTGCTTAAAAGCCTCCAAAGAAGGAGCCTCCACCACAGTCCGGGGGAGAGAGTTCCACTGCCGAACAGCCCTCACAGTGAGGAAGTTCTTCCTGATGTTCAGGTGGAATCTCCTTTCCTGTAGTTTGAAGCCATTGTTCCGTGTCCTAGTCTGCAGGGCAGCAGAAAATAAGCTTGCTCCCTCCTCCCTATGACTTCCCCTCACATATTTGTACATGGCTATCATGTCTCCTCTCAGCCTTCTCTTCTGCAGGCTAAACATGCCCAGCTCTTTAAGCCTCTCCTCATAGGGCTTGTTCTCCAGACCCTTAATCATTTTAGTTGCCCTCCTCTGGACGCTTTCCAGCTTGTCAACATCTCCCTTCATCTGCGGTGCCCAAAACTGGACACAGTATTCCAGGTGTGGTCTGACCAAGGCAGAATAGAGGGGGAGCATGACTTCCCTGGATCTAGACGTTATTCCCCTATTGATGCAGGCCAAAATCCCATTGGCTTTTTTAGCTGCCGCATCACATTGTAGGCTCATGTTTAACTTGTTGTCCACGAGGACTCCAAGATCTTTTTCGCACACACTGCTGTCAAGCCAGGCGTCCCCCATTCTGTATCTTTGATTTCCATTTTTTCTGCCGAAGTGAAGTATCTTGCATTTGTCCCTGTTGAACTTCATTTTGTTAGTTTCGGCCCATCTCTCTAGTCTGTCAAGATCGTTTTGAATTCTGCTCCTGTCTTCTGGAGTGTTAGCTATCCCTCCCAGTTTGGTGTCATCTGCAAACTTGATGATCGTGCCTTCTAACCCTTCGTCTAAGTCGTTAATAAAGATGTTGAACAGAACCGGGCCCAGGACGGAGCCCTGCGGCACTCCACTTGTCACTTCTTTCCATGATGAAGACGACGCATATTTTATATATTTTCTTGAACTAAGCTTCTACCCATTTGGCTGAATGATATAGCACATATCCGAATGATATGATCTAAATGCCTCAGGGACTATCTTCCATTTTGGGGAATAGAACTGCCATGCTTCATTTGCTGAAAGTCAAGTTAAAACAAATTTCCCAGTGAGCACAAATTCCATGGGGCTGTTAGAGATTTCTGATGTGGTAATGGTTGTTTTGATGTGGGTATCAGTTCACAACAAACAGAAATAAATCTTCCTGCTTCCTTTGAAGAGACCACACAGCAGTTATCATATGGTAACAATTCAGTCACTAATGACCTGAGGCTAAACTCACTAATTAGTCCTCCATGTACTTTGTCATTTATGCTGTCATTTAGAGGCAAGTGTAATGTCATACCAAGGGTGAGTCAAACAAGGCTTGCAGAGTTCTTCTTATGGTTGTACACTTGTCATTTGTATCCAACAGGAAGTTCACCCTTCACACTCAATAACAAATATTGTTTATTAGGTATAAACAACTTTGTACATTTGATTAAAAGAGAGGTTGTCTTGATGGATTTATTTTTTTCTCAGTTCCTGGGTTACTTAATTTCATGGCTTCTTGATTAATGTGTGAGTGGATTTTTTAAAACTTTCCTACGCATAATCTTTGACACTTAAACCTGCTGTCTGCAGGGTCTGTTGTCTTTGATTTGTGCAGAAAAGGCTAGGTGCTCTTCATAGGAGACCCCTTTTAATATCTCATCTAGAAATAGTGATATTCATGTAATTGTTATGACTGAATCTGAAAATGAAAGAGACTCCTTTACTAGAGCAATGTGCATTGCTTATACTGAAGAACCTCATTTACTTTTGGGTTGTTGTGTGTTTTCCAGGCTGTATGGCCGTGTTCCAGAAGTATTCTCTCCTGACGTTTCACCCACATCCATGACAGACATCCTCAGAGGCTGTGTGTACTTTTGTCTTGCTTCAGTGCCATCGAGTGTTTTGTCTCCATTTTTGTTTTATATAAGCTATGGGCCTGGATGATGATACAGGAATTTAAGACTGGTTTTAACATTGCATCAAAGTAGAGATTTAAAATGTGAGCACTGCATGTACTCCTGATTCCTTCCTGAAGTGGTTGTTGTGGTTGTGTAATTAACAACATGTGCCAACCTAAGGTGACACTATTGTGGGATTTCCTGGGACTCAAAGTGTGTGACTCATCCAAGGTCACCCAATGGGTTTCCATGGCTGAGTGGGGAATCAGACCTTGCCCTGCACAGTGTTAGTGAATGCGCAAATCACTACATTATACTGGTCCACTCATGACAGTCCAGTGTATTTTCACCATAAGCATGAGTTATGGAGCACAGTAATGTTTTCACCTGCATCTCAAACATGAACTAGAAAGTCGAAGCTTGTGGAAAAGGTTCTCTCCAGAACAAGGAGATCAGATGAGGATCTCATCTAGTGTACTTGCTGTAGCAGGCACAGGTTTGTAATTTCATAGGTGGCCCATGTGGTCTCTTCCAACTCTTATCATTCTATGATTCTATGAAACAGCCCCCAGCCATAGCAGTCAAGTTGTTATATGTATTCTCTGAAATTGTTTCTCCTTGGTGGTCATAATTTCCCTTGTGAACAGAAATGAAAAAAGACCCAACTTTGAATATAGACTACATTGAGTTCTTTTCTTTGGTTTTCATTTTTTAAAGTTTAGAATCTTTTGACTGAAGGTAGTTCATAGAAGGGAAAGTTGGTCCTTCCCTTTTTCAACTTTTTCTGCAGTTAGCAGCTCTCTCAATCTATTTTGTAGCCCAGATGATTCATTCTTGAGAAGTGACCTAAATAACCAAAGGTACCAGATCCCATCAGGCCTTGGCAGCTGAGCAAGGTTAGCCCTGGGTAGTACTTGAATGGGAGATTACCAGTTAATTCCAGGTGCTTTTATAGGAAGGAACTTGCAAAATCACTTCTGAGTATTCCTTTTATAAGAAAACCCAATGATAGTCATGGAGTCCTCCTAAATTGACAGATGACCTGAAGGCACAAACACACAAATACATACCTCCTACAAATAGTTCAGTGTGTCAGTGATTGTTTACAAAATGGTGTTTTCCATGGTAAAGGGATATGGGAGTGACCTTTGTTGACTAAATGTGTGATGGTTTCCTTGATAGTAATGGGAATAGAAAGGAAAAACATAAGGAGCCATTTTGGAGATTGGATCCTTGTATTTCAGTTCCTGGTGTGTGCCTTTCAAGAATACATTAATTAGTATGTCCCTGGAGAGGCTTTTATCAACAGAATGAGAATAAAAGAAACAAAAGATGTAAGAAACAAAAGGAGTTCATAGGAAAGGTGCTCCAGATGAGTGTGAAAGAAAGATTGAGAGCGGGAGGGAGGGAGGGAGGGAGGGAGGGAGGGAGGGAGAACAGCATTAGCTGTACTGAGTGCAACTGCAGGTATGCTCATAAATAGCACCCACTATAATAAATGTAGGGGTTTAATTTGAGCTTTCATATCATATTTAGAATTGAATTGATTTCCTGAAAAAGAAGAGCAACAATCAAGGTCCCTTCCTCTAGTAGATTTTCTAAGTACTGCTATATATTTCTGTTTTCACATAATTTTTGTAAATATCCAATGTATTTATCACAGAACCATGATCTGTATATTTTCCTGATACTACCTGTGTATATATTTAGATTTCAAACCACTTGATGATTTGGAGCTGAGAAGTCAATAGCCCCCCCCCGCCCCCCTTAAACAATGAAGCTAATAACTGGCTATTTTTGGTTCGTTGCTAGTTATGATTGATTGTTATTGGTGCAGGTTTTTTATGTGGATCAATTCCGATTTCCGGTTGGCCAAAGCTACCGAACAGCTCTAAGACACTATGACAGAAAGAGCAGTTCAACAATAGAACCAATTACCCAGAGAGGTGATGGACTCTTTCTCTGGACATCTTCAAAAAGATGCTAGACAGCTACATGCTAGGGATGCTTAGCTGTATTTCCTACATTGAATAGCTGTTGGACTCAATGGCTATGGGGCTCCTTTCAACCTAGATTCTAGAATCCTATAATCATAATCTGTGCTTTGTACAGGAAAATTGGTCATCTCCTAACAAATATAAATTGGATTCTAATTCTTGTAGCTGTTAAAAATGTTAAGAAATCACATAACACGGAAAACTACTGTTTTCAAATTGTTCTATCAAATGGAATTCACAATTTTGCTGGCAGTGACATAGATTAGCAGGGGTTCCCCCCCACCCCCCCTTCGATATAAGCATGCCCTGGAGATCACATTGTAAGAATAAGATTGGCTCTACAATTGCCTGAAATACTCTCCTTGCACAATCTACACTCATTGTGACTTCATTAGGCTACATTTAGCTTCATTAAAAGATGTTTCCTTGCAGCACTTCCTTATGATCGGAGGTTAGCAGAGAGTTGATAATGCAGTCAGCCAAGAACACAGGCACTCACTGTCTAGAAAATGCACAGTTGGAAGCAAAATCCCAGATGCAACAACCCGAGTCCCTATCGAGCAGTTATTTGCCTAGAAAGGAAAACCACATTGTATTGGTAGAAAATACTACTGGCTATTTTGGAGTGCTAAAGGTCAGGAATGAAGAATGATTGTGGAAATAAAGGCTAGAAAATTGCATGTTTGGGTTGAGCTAGATCATATAAGAAGTGGCATTAGCAGTGAAATCACAGGCATTCCCTGTAGTGTTTATGGTGTGGCTGTGTGGATTTGAAGTGCTGCAGCAAAAAGATCTGCAGTATTAAGGCTGTTTGAATGTGAAGAGTGGCATACTTGTTACACATTAGAGAATTGTGTATGGATGTAAATAGCATTACCTGCGGGTAGAAGTTATTATGTACTTATGCAGATTTCTGTTTTCCTCTTCTTACCTTTTTTTTTGGGTGGAGGGTGGGGGAAGGCAGTTGTGTTTTTCGTTTGTTTTAACAAGTGCACAACAGCAAGAGCAGAAATGCTTGTATGAAGCGTGCAAAAACAAGCAATTCCTTTACTAATATGCATGAAATATCTCGGCACCAAGAGCTGTAAGCATAAGGAAAAGAAAAGAAAATGAGTGTTTATAAACAGGAAAACAAAATTGTATACAGTCAGTCGTCCATGTTCTGAGATTGTTCATCCAGACGTTCAACTATCCATGTCTTGAAAACATCCCTCTTACTATACCAATGTGTGGGACTGAGAATCCTCAGAGTTTGGTACCCATGCAGGATCCTGGAATAAAAACCCAGCAGATACTAATGGACCACTGTACAAGTAAAGTCTAGACCATTGTTTCTTAAACTTTGGGTCCTGAACCAAAATGCAGTCCTCTTAGCACAGTGTTGGGGTTATGAAAAAAGTAGCAATTGTAAAACAGCCACGTGGCTGTTTTAGATGTTACACGAATATGTTAGCAACAATTTTTAGAGTAGACTCTGCTTAAAATGCTTCAGCTGAACTTCATAAAAGGGAAAATGAGCTTATTTAGCAAACCTTGCAAATGCTGATGTATTATCAGTAAATGTTTGATTTTATACCTTTTTAATATATATACTCAGGGTAACAAACATTTATCAGGCTGAATTGGTGGTAGTTAAGGTTTTTTTTTTCATGTCAGGAGCAACCGGTGTTGCTTCTGGAGTGAGAGAATTGGCCGTCTGCAAGGACGTTGCCCAGGGGACGCCCGATGTTTTGATGTTTTTACCATCCTTATGGGAGGCTTCTCTCATGTCCCCACATGGAGCTGGAGCTGAAAGAGGGAGCTCCTCCGCACTCTCCCCGGGTGGGATTCGAACCTGGCAGCTTTCAGGTCAGCAACCCAACCTTCAAGTCACTTAGTCCACTACACCATCTGGGGGCTACTAGCTCAGGCTGAAAGGAATGGTGATTGGAAAAAATTGAACAAGCATGGTATACGCAAGTGATGGTGAACCTTTTATAGATGGAGTGCCCAAAACTGGGGGGGGGGGCACTCAGATAATGGTGAGCTGGGGGTGAGCCCGGGGTGAATTGGGGGGGGCATTCATGAGGGGGGCAGGGGAATGGGGGGTGAGGGAGCAGGGGATGATAGAGTGGGCAAGCAAGGGGGTGGGCAAATGAGTGAATGAGTGGGGGGTGGGCATGCAGGGGTGGGATTGTGTGAAGGGGGAGTGAGCGAGCAAGTGGGCAGGCAAATGGGTAAGTGAGCAGACAGGCAAACAAGGAGTGGAGAGAGGGTGCTGCCACCACTGGTCTAGGTTGTAGAAAGTAACATTACTTTATTGCTTCTGTGACTCACACAAATGGACTGAGTATACCTGCACAGAGCCATTTTGGGGATATTCTAGAGCTGTGTAGCTTTGTGGGAACCCTGCTTTCATGTCTAAAATTACCTTAGTGTTTCTTCACTATATAGTGAAGAACTCCTTTCCTGTCACAAACCTCCATCCCTCATTCAATGTTGGTTGCCTTATTTTTATTTACATGTCTTCATCGATGGCTGTTCCATTAATTTCATTTTTCTTAGTTTGTTTCAGTTAGTTTTTTCTCACTCCTTGTCAATGCCCACACAGTAGAACCATCTATACTGTGATGACTCATGGGCCATGTAGTCCCGTTCCTAGTGCTGTTGTGAATGATGAAGAGGAAAACTTGGGTTTTCCACCATTTCAGCCAGAAAAGGAACTATCCCAGCCAGAAATTGAGCCTTTGCACCTGCAGGAGGCTTGTCTTCCAGAAATCTGCCAAACAAGCCCTGAGTCGAGTTCTCCCCCTTTTTCGCGCCGTAATTATTATCTCCAGCAAAAAGGAGTGCAACAAGCTAATCGCAGGAGCTTGAGAATTGCAGCAAAGCATTCAGATGATTAAGCCTGCTGCCATGAGAAATTTTAGGGAGTCATACATCTGGACACAGAGATTGACTTTCGTTTCTGATTCCCCAGAGAAGTGTTCTCTGGTGGGAAAACGAGGCCTATTTAGGTTCCTTGCTCCCGAAGGAATCTTGCGGAGTCAATTCGTCAGCTACCGGAGCAGCGTGTGTGGACAGCTACTCCTGCTTTCAAGCCTTTGTTCCTGTTCCAAGCCTTCGTTCTCAGCCTTGTTTTCTCCCCGGATCTTGCCTTGTTTTCCGGACCTCGCCAAGTAATTACCACGGATCTTGTTCTTGCTCCTCGTTTCCTTGTTGCCTTGAATCAAGCTTTGTGTGCCAAGAATCAAGTTATTTCCTAGCCTTGCTCAAGTTCATGGACTAAAGGACCTTGTCATCTCCCCTCACTTGCTTGGCAAGTGAGCGTTTCGGTTATTGGATTACAACTTTGGACCTTAATATTTCATATTGGACATTGCTTTTTTGGACTAATTTTGACCTTTCCTGAAAGGTCTACTTCTGGACTATTTCCTATACTTGTTTTTATTAACTTTATATATTTCCTTAATAAAGATATTAGATAGATTCTGGCCTCTGTGTATGGTTATTGGTGCTCTGCAGCCTGGGTCGTGACATATACCTTAATCCACCATTAATACTAATGTATAAGTCACCCTTACATATGTACAGTAGAGTCTCGTTTATCCAATCTTCACTTATCCAACGTTCTGTATTATCCAACGCAGTCTGCCTTTTAGCAACCAATGTTTTTGTAGTCAAAGTTTTCAATACATTGCCATGTTTTGGTGCTAAATTAGTAATTACTGCATTACGTTACAGTGTATTGAATTGCTTTTTCTGTTGATTTGTTGTAAAACACGATGTTTTGGTGCTTAATTTGTAAAATCATAATGTAATTTGACATTTAATAGGCTTTTCTTTAATCCCTCCTTATTATCCAATATTTTCGCTTATCCAACATTCTGCCAGCCCGTTTATGTTGGATAAATGAGACTCTAGTGTATGTCAGGGCAGGTTTTGGAGCCAAGATTAGATTTTGGTATGACCTGTGGATAAATTGGGGATCATTCTGTGGAAAGAAGAAAAGGGACCAAATGTCTTTGGATGTTGCAGCTGCCATGATTCTGCCCAGGCATTTGAAAATGCCTTTTTACTCAGAGAGACTGTGGTTCTTTTTCGATAAAACTTAAGTTATAGTACTAACTCTTATCGGATAAAAGGACCATCCTGTTCTCTGGCTAGTGTGTCTAAAGCAGTGGTTCTCAACGTGTGGTTTCCCAGGTATTTTGGCCAACAACTCCCAGAAATCCCAGCCAGTTTACCAGCTGTTAGGATTTCTGGGAGTTGAAGGCCAAAACATCTGGGGACCCATAGGTTGAAAATCACTGATCTAAAGTCAAGAGCTTAGTCCACTTCAGGAGAACCTAAAAGAAGCTATCATCCTTCTCTACTCTTTTGCCACTCCTTTGAGGGGAAGCGCCAAAGAATCATTGCCATTTTCCTGCCCTGGCATTTTAAAAGGCTTCAAGCAGCGAGACAGTGAATGTGCTTCTTTTAGGTTCTCATGGGATGGATTAATCCCTCACCTTTTGCCACTGTACTCGGAGAACAGGATAGCTCCTTTTTGATCAGAATTAAGTTACAGTACTTATATAGACCCATGGATAATTCATCCCAGTTTTTGGGGTTGATATCTTGACTAAAATTTCCAGGCTTACACATTAATATATACAGTAAGTATATGGGCAGTCTTGTAACACAACCTGGCAACTAAGGCAGGGATGTCAGTAGCCATGTTAAACAGAAGAAGAGGATGTGCAGGCTGTGGAAGGGGATGAAGATAGAAGCCCAGAAAGCCAGTTGGAGAGAATTGAACTGGCTGCATGTGATTGTCCAACTGCTTCCTACTGGAGTTCATTGTTCTGCCCCCAGAGAATAATGACTTTGTAATCTTGTCTGTAGCCGAATGCAAGTTGAAAACCAAGAATAAAAAGTCAGGATTCCTTCGTTTTGCAGAAATCAGAGCTGCGGTTGTATGTATTTAAAAGACAGATTTCACTCTTCAATGTGACCTTGCAGCAGGACAGAAGATAACAACACAGAGAGTAAGAAGGAATGCGGAGCCATGATCTCCGAAGATTTCGTGGGATTTCCGTACCCCGGCAGTACAGATAATAAAACCATATTGCCCTTTATTAAACTGTAGCCCCAGAGCTGAATGCATTCTCTTCAGACCCCAAGAGTGCTTGTGAGAAGCCTCATAAATGAAGAGAAATTAGATTTCTAATCTTGTGATAGCTAGTTTGGCAGGAACGTCGAATTTGTTGTAGTGGATTATACCATTGGGCTTCCTGCTCTAGAGACTTGGGCTTGGGAATTGCAAGTACCTGAAGTATCAATAGAGGAAAACAGCAATTTTATAATTCTGCGTTGGAAGAGGTGTGTGTGTGTGTGTGTGTGTGTATGTGAGAAAAAATGAGAGAGGGGGAGAAGAGAGCTGGAAAGAGGCTGCTTACATTCCAGTTCTTGCTGGTACAGCTTTTAGATAATTGTTACGGTGTTAATGGTACTCCTAAATTAAATAAGAGAGAGGCTCCTTGAGTTTTTGGACCAGGAAAAAAAATCATACTTCCCTCTTAGCTCCCTTGATCCTAATGTATGACTCCTTTAGCGGTGAAAAGGTTTCTGTTAAATGTTAATGTGATATAACAAAATTCTGCAGTTTCCTGGAAAATCATGTTTTGTTCCATGTATACAGTCTAGATCAGGGTGGCTTCAGGGGAAATGGCTGGGATTGGCTGTTGAGGAGGCAAGCATTACCCTTTTTGTTTCTATGTCCACTGTTACTTGCTGGGGTGTATGTTTTGTAACATTAGAGCAGTGGTTTCCAATCTTTAGTCCTCCAGGTGTTTTGGACTTCAGCTCTCACAATTCCTAACAGTTGGTAAGCTGGCTGGGATTTCTGGGAGTTGAAGTCCAAAACAACTGGAGGACCAAAGGTTGGGAACCACTTCATTAGATGTGTATTTATTTTGTGTCAAAAGCATTGCATAATAAATAAGTTTAAAACTGATAAAATAAAGGGATCACAAGTTGCTAAATACATTTACACCCAAAACGGGTGACAATGACTGCATTGTCTGTAGCTTTACGTAGTTCTTCCTCTGTGAATACCACAATCCTAAGCAATTGGTGCCAGTCAATAAAGACTTTGAAGTGTTAGATGGAGTCATGCTTTGCCTCTGATATTTTCCTATATTTCTATTATGCTACTTCTGTGCTTCTTTAGAGATGTGTCCTTATTTAAAGAGGTTAGGCCTCAGTTTGAAGAGCTGCTTAGTCAAGGTCTAGTTTATGGACAAGAATGGAATGCAGTGACCTTGAAGGTGGTCCTTGAACAGTGGAATGAGTAGGCATAGAAATCACCCCATCAGTTTTCCCCAGTATAATAATAATAATAATAATAAAACTTTATTTATACCCCGCCACCATCTCCCCAATGGGGACTCGGGGCGGCTTACATGGGGCCATGCCCGGGAAAAATACAATATAACACAATATAAAAACAACATATCATAATACAATTACAACAATACAATAAAGAATCATATACAGTACAACACAAAATCCAAAGAGCAGTATAACAGGGCAGGCCGCACTGACACTCAGTTAAAACTCGGGGTGAGAAAAGGATAAGAAAAAGGATAAGAATAAAACCACAGGGAACTAAGGAAAAGATAGCAGACAGTCTAGAGGATAAATAATGGGGGCGTAACAAAAGCATGTAACAGTTACTCTCCGAAAGCACATCGGAAGAGCCATGTTTTTAGATCTTTCCTAAAGTCTGAAAGAGTGGGGGCTTGCCTGATTTCAATGGGCAATGAGTTCCATAAACGGGGGGCCACAGCAGAAAAGGCCCTCTCCCTAGTTCCTACAAGGCGGGTCTGGGATAAAGGCAGTGGCGACAGGAGGGCCTCCCCTGACGATCGCAGAGATCGGGCAGGTTTATGGTAGGAGATACGGTCACGAAGGTAGGTGGGTCCCAAACCGTTTAGGGCTTTATATATGATGGTCTGCACCTTGAATTGAGATCGGAAAATGAACGGAAGCCAGTGGAGCTCCTTAAACAGGGGAGTAGATCTCTCCCTGTAATTCGCCCCAGTTATTAATCTGGCAGCCGAGCGTATATACAGTATTTCTTTTCAAATTATACAGGTAGTAAGTATATACAAATCCGCATGTGTTTTTATAAATAAACACATGTATATTTGTGTACAGTTTTGTTTTTTTTTTTGTTTTTTTTAAGATGGCGGCATAGTAACAGCCCCCATGATCAGCTCCACTGGCGAGGAATTTAAAATTATTATATATACTATTGTGGACCCCCCGTCGCTCCCATCGCCTGAGGGGTGAGATTGCTGACTTACTCTTGGGGTCCTGGAGGGTACGTGAGGGCCGTAAGTGCTGCCGACGGGAGCTTCAGAGGACCGAGAGGGAGAAGTGGAGAAGAAGCCTGGGCGCCATTTTATCCGCTCGGCCCGAGGGAGCCTCTAAGAGCTGAGAGCCTCCGAAGGCTTCTGGTGACTGCTTCCAGCTCTTGTTGGGGAAACTGAGGCCGCGCCGAATCCAGGCGGCCGCCAGCGGACATCTCCAACGATTTACGAGACCTGTTCTTGGGTCCTTGCTCAACTTCTCCTCGACGGCGGAGGCCGCGCCGAACCGGGCGGCCCTCGACCCCCACCTTTGTCTTTGGGTGGCCGCGCTGAATCGGGCGACCACCCTTAGCTCCGTCCTCAGCTTTCCCTCGACGGTGGAGGCCGCGCCGAACCAGGCGGCCTCTCTCGACTCCCTACCGGCCCTCCTGCAACGCCTGGTAGGCCCCCACAACAAGATCTAGGCCGCGCCGGACCGGGCGGCCTCCTCCCCCCCTGTCTCCAACCTCCTCCCTGGGCCTTTAAAGTTACCGCGAGCCCCTGGAAGCTGCGCCGATCCGGGCAGCTTCCTTGAGCCTTACCAGCGGCTTGGGTGGAGAGAAGACATTTGGGCCTGCGGTGGTTTGCATCGTTGGATGGCCCTCTGAGTTGTTCCCGCCGGCCTGTGTTCCTTCTGCTTCTGCCGCTGCCTTTTTGTGCTGCCTCCCAGCCTCCTCCCCAGCTTTCTTCGTGGTGAGAGTTGAGCTTTGGGGCCGCGCCGGACCGGGAGGTTCTCCCAACCCTCTCCTTCAGTTTTCAAAGAGAGACAGCTGGGCCCTCTTCATCGGCTCTATTGAACAGGGGGATTGTATGAAGCGGCGTTGTCAGGATCCTCAGTGCTGAAGCCGCCATCTATTTTATACCATTTTATTTTATTCTATTTTATTTTATTTTTTATTTTTATTTTATTTTATTTTATTTTTTATTTTTTTTCTCTCTCTCTCTTCTCCCCTCCCCTCTCTGAGTGTGTATGTGTGTGTATTTAGATAGGAGTGAGAAAATTTTATCTTGATGCAGGAAGACAGATTTGATTGTTGATAGGAAGTGGATCTGTGTATCTGGTACTTAAACATAGGAAGTGATCACATAGGATTCGTGAGTTCCAGGAAGTTAATTGTCTGGTATATTGTTGGTATTAGAATGTGAATGATGGTGTGCGCATGTTGGTTGATATACATCTGAGTGGAAAGAGTCAGTAGGAACGGTGTGTTAATTTTGAAAGATTAGAGTGGTTACTATAGGAAGGTTTTTGAGGAAGTATTAGGAATGAGTTGGCAGGAATTTCCGAAGGAAAATGAACTACTTCACCTATGTGATTTGTTGGGAAAATCGTTCAGCACTGTTTTGTATCAACTGGAAACACTGAACAAGAAAATTGATCATCTTTTCAAGGGAATCTCCCTGATTGCGACAAACCCTTCTCCTATAGACATTATAACAACTGTACCAACCAGTTCCACTAACATCAATGAGGAACTAAACGCTCTGGAAGACCATGGAAAAATAAAGCTAGAGGAGCAGAAAGTAGTTAATAGATCAGATTTGGAAGTGGCCAAGGATGGGGATGGGCTAGTATCTGGGAAAGAGGGTCAGGGGAGCGTGGCCTGGAAGGAAATTAATAGAGTCTCCCAAAGGACAAACAACACACTGTCCCCAGAACTGTTTGGACAATCTCGAGATACTTCCTGCAATCTGTTGCGAACCAACAAGGTGGCAGTGGAAGTCTCAGACTCTTTGCTAAATAGAGGCAGATGGTCATCAAAGCGAGCTGTCCAGATATCTCTCTCTCAAATTCTTTCTATGAGCCGGTCGGAATTGAAGATCAAGACCATTGACTGGCTTCGCAGAGACTATCAATCTTGGAACCGCTCCTTATGTCTTCTCATTGGACTGGAGGATAGAATGTTACTGGAAGAACTGTTTTTGTACGGGCCTAAACTCCAACAATGGGGTATCATGCTTAAGAGGGTATTAGTAGACCCAGTGATCCGCCCCCTAGACATTGGACTGACTCGTGAAATACAAGAGTCTCTAATTTCAAGCCATGTCTGTTCTACCCCCCAGCCCTGTCATCAGTCATTAGCTGTGCCTAGTCCCCCTCCCTCATTAGATGATGTTATCATATTAGATGACTCCTCCTCTCTCATACCAGCGGAGATAAGCCTCTCTTTTAAACAATCAAATACACTTGGAGGCCTTTCATCCCAGGATAGCTGACTATCCCCTTCAATTGGCAATCTCAACAAGCCAATCCCTCAGGAGGAAGAGGGTTCTCACGGGTGGGGCCCCATTGAGGTGGTGTGGGGGAGAAGGAAGAACGGTCACCAACAACCCAGGGAGAAGCGCAACAGAGTTATTGCGACCCTGGAGAGGAATAGGTGTGGTAGTCTCCAGGACAGACCCCTCAACCTTAAGGTCCTGCTTCTGAATGCCAGATCCGTCAATGGTAAGACAGCTATCATCCAGGATTTGATCCTGGATGAGGGGGCGGATCTGGCATGTATTACCGAGACTTGGTTGGATGAACCGGGTGGGGTGAATCTCACCCAGCTGTGTCCACCGGGTTTCGGGGTCCATCAGCAGGCCAGGGTGGAGGGGCGGGGAGGTGGAGTTGCGGTGATCTTCCGGCAGTCTATCGCCCTGATCAGATGCACCGTTCCACAATCTATGGGGTTTGAATGTGTCCTGCTGAAGGTGGGAGCCCGAGACAGCTTGGGGATTCTGTTGGTGTACCGTCCACCCCGCGACCCAGCAGTCTCCCTGTGTGAGCTAGCAGAAGTGGTCTCTAATGCGGCCTTGGTCTCCCAACAACTCATAGTTTTGGGAGACTTTAACATCCATGCCGAGACCACATTAACAGGTGCAGCTCAGGATTTCATGGTTGCCATGACGACCATGGGGCTGACTCAAGTTATATCTGGGCCCACACATCAGGCGGGACACACGTTGGACCTGGTTTTTATTGTGGACAGTGGGACAGTCAGAGTGGAAGAGCAAAATATTCTTCCATTGTCATGGTCTGACCATCATCTGATCTGTTTAAGTTTCGCCGTGGCTTCTAACCTCCGCAGGGGTGGTGGACCCATTAAGATGGTCCGCCCCAGGAGACTGATGGATCCGGATGGACTTCTGAGGTCTCTTGGGGATCTTCCTGTTCTGGAGACTGGCGATCCTGTTGATGTCCTGGCTGATCGTTATAACAGCGAGTTGGCAAGGGCACTTGACACGATCGCTCCCGAACGTCCCCTTTCGCTGCGTAGAGTCACGTCGACTCCTTGGTTCACTGAGGAGCTGGCCGTGATGAAGCGTACGAGGAGGGGACTAGAGTGCACCTGGAGAAAATCTCAGGATGTGTCCGACCAAGCACGGGCTAAAGCCGCTATTAAGGCTTACTCCGTGGCTCTGCGAGCAGCCAGGAAAGCTTTCACGACTGCCCGCATAGCGTCTGCAGCCAATAGGCCATCAGAGTTGTTCCGAGTTGTTGGAGAGCTCCTGCGGCCTCCTGAGGCCCAGGAGCTTCCCGATGACTTGGCAACTCGGTGTAGCGATTTCGCACACCATTTCGCAGGCAAAGTTGCTCGGATACGTCATGAGTTGGACTCCAGCTTGACTGTGGTTTCAGCGGAGGTAACCGAGGCACCTGTCGGTTCCATCTTATGGGATTCTTTCCGGCTTGTTCTTCCTGATGACGTGGAGGGGATCCTTGGGTCTGTGAGGGCGACCACTTGTGCTCTGGATCCTTGTCCCTCTTGGTTGGTTAAACTGGCCAAAGATGGGCTGTTGGAGTGGTTTGTGGCCATAATAAATGCCTCCTTGGGTCAGGGGTCATTTCCATCCTGTTTTAAGCAAGCGGTGGTAAAACCGCTGCTAAAAAAGACCTCGCTAGACCCATTGGTTTGTGACAATTACAGACCAATCTCCAACCTTCCATTTTTGGGCAAGGTTCTGGAGCGGGTGGTTGCCATGCAGCTCCAGGAGTTCCTCGATGACACTGATTTTCTGGACCGCTCGCAGTCTGGCTTCAGGCCTGGGCACAGTACCGAGACGGCTTTGGTCGCCTTGGTGGATGACCTCCGCAGGGAGCTGGACAGGGGGAGTGTGACCCTGCTGGTTCTCCTGGATATCTCAGCGGCTTTCGATACCATCGACCATGGTATCCTTCTGGGGAGGCTCTCCGGGATGGGGCTCGGGGGCACGGTTCTGCTGTGGCTCCAGTCCTTCCTGGAGGGTCGTTCCCAGATGGTGAAGCTGGGGGACACCTGCTCGGACCCCTGGCCATTGACCTGTGGGGTTCCGCAGGGGTCTATTTTATCCCCCATGCTATTTAACATCTACATGAAACCGCTGGGAGAGGTCATCCGGAGTTTTGGAGGGCGTTGCCATCTCTACGCAGATGACACGCAAATCCACTATTCCTTTCCACCTGACTCCAAGGAAGCCCCTCGGGTGCTGAACCAGTGCCTGGCTGCTGTGGCGGACTGGATGAGGAGGAACAAGCTGAGGATCAATCCTGACAAGACAGAGGCCCTCCTGGTCAATCGTGCGTCGGATCGGGGTATTGGGTGGCAACCTGTGCTGGACGGGGTTGCACTCCCCCTGAAATCACAGGTCCGCAGTTTGGGGGTCCTCCTGGATTCAGCGTTGACGCTTGAGGCTCAGGTGTCGGCGGTGGCCGGGAGGGCTTTCGCACAACTCAAACTTGTGCGCCAACTGCGACCATACCTCGTGAAGTCTGATTTGACCACGGTGGTCCATGCCCTAGTTACCTCCAGACTGGACTACTGTAATGCACTCTACGTGGGGCTTCCCTTGAAGACGGCCCGGAAATTACAACTGGTCCAACGCTCGGCAGCCAGATTAATAACAGGGGAAAATTACAGGGAGAGATCCACTCCCTTGTTTAAGGAGCTCCACTGGCTGCCGTTCATCTTCCGGTCCCAATTCAAGGTGCAGACCATCATCTATAAAGCCCTGAACGGTTTGGGACCCATCTACCTCCGTGATCGTATCTCCTTCCATAAACCTGCCCGTTCCTTGCGATCATCCGGAGAGGCCCTGTTATCACCATTGCCTATATCCCAGGCTCGCCTTGTAAGTACAAGGGAGAGGGCCTTCTCTGCTGTGGCCCCCCGATTGTGGAACTCACTTCCTACTGAAATAAGGCAAGCTCCCACTCTGTTAGTTTTTAGGAGAGAATTAAAAACATGGCTCTTCCATTGTGCTTTCGGTGAGTAATTTCTGTCATATATCTCCGTATTACTCCCCTCCGAACTTCTATCCTCTAGATTACCCCTTCCAAATGTCCCTGCCCATAGTGGAGTACTTCTCTGTCCCTCTCACTCCGGGTTTTATCTTTGTGTTCAAGCGGCCTGCCCTTGATTTATTGTTTTTTTTTTTCTTTTTTGATTTCTTGATGTTCTGTTTATTATTATTTATTGTATTTTAAATGGTGTTATGATATGTTGTTCTTATATTTTATTATGTTGTATTGCTCTGGGCATGGCCCCATGTTAGCCGCCCCGAGTCCCCATTGGGGAGATGGTGGCGGGGTATAAATAAAGTTTTATTATTATTATTATTATTACAGTCAGCCTTCCACATTTGTAGGTGTAACATTTGCGGATTTCATTATTCATTGACTTAATAAAAATGCTTTCTTTAGGAATTGCTAGGTTCTCCAAAGAACTTCTACTGTCAACATCTGCCAGACATTACCTATAGAGTTGTGCTGGAGAACCTAGAGATTTGCACTGAAAGACCTAGAAATTCATAGAGATGTGTTCTATGAAGAAATTTCAAGGTTTTTCTATTTAATTCTATGATCAATTTCATACTGCATTCATCACAGAGTCATGCTGGAGGTCCTAGAAAGGTATTCTCTAAGGTAAAGAAATTTTCATTTTTATGTTAAAAGATACAACTTTTAACGTGTGATTTTTCACTGCTGTGGGGATCTTGTGTCCCTAACCCCAGTGAATGTGGAGACTGACTGTATTTGTTTATTCCATTTTTTTTGGTAATTCATGCTTTCTCCTTGCATGTTCTCTTTTTATATGATAGTTTATAAATGGACACCCTAACACTTCTTAGTTAAACACAACTTTATTTATTTATTTATTTATTTACAGCATTTATATTCCAAGTGTAATTACTTTCCAAGTGTAATTAGGACGGTACCCTGCTCTACACTTGCCTGGGTATTGGATGGTATCCTTTGGTTTGAAGCTTTATTCCAACTGTTGGATATGATTGTCTTATAAAGACTGTTTAGTTTATTATGATTAAGTCACTGATAAAGACTTTTGTCTTTGTAACTGAGTTTGGAATTATTATGTGGTGCTAGGAGTTGTATCTTACTTTAACCCAATTTACTTTATTATTGTTTTATTGCTACTTTGTCTTCTCTGTTTTTTTTAGGTTTTTTTTACTTCTCAGTAACAGGATATAGGATGGATTAGAAATGGAATGAGTAAATATGACCTTCCTGTTGTCTTGCTACTAACTTCAGCATATCTATCTACAATGAAGAATTTAGGAATGTGTTAACTTTGTTGCATGAAGCAGCTTGTTGCTGAACATGCAATAACAGAAAACACTGCAACACGGATTCTACAAAACACATGGAATGAGTAACAAGGGGCCTGTGGGTTGATTCCTCCCCCACAACTTGACTGAAAATTAACAGGCAAAATTGGACTACTATGGGACCCATTAGGAATTTGCAATTAGGAATTTGTGAGCAGAACTCTACATAGCATTTCAGTTACAGTTGCATCACAGATTTGTGTAAGAAAAGTATGATATTGGCAGCGTTCTTCTGGTTCCTTTTCCAGTTATGCTGGAATTCACCCTTTTAAAGCAGCAGCATTGTTCTAGTTCCTTTTCCAGTTATGCTGGAATTCACCTTTTTTTTTAGCAACAGTCACACACTGGATGACATTTGCAACGAAATACCAACCACGAGCACTAGGTGCCTTGGTTTATTACTTCCAGTTGAGATCCCATCACCACTTGTGTTAAGTTGGATTAGTTTGTATTAGTATGCATTACATTTATACTTGCTTTTACTTAATTTTCACTTACAGTAGATCCTTGGTATTGTTGGGGTTTGGTTTCAGGACCCTCTGTAGATACCAAAATTCATAAATGCTCTAGTCCCACTACATATAATGTAAAGGCTTCAACATTCCAAAAATAAAACAAATATTCACAAAATTCTTTGAACGTTTAAAATGGTAGTAAAATGGTGTCTCTTATGTAAAATAGTGAAAACCCCAAGTGTCGGAGAGAACATTATGATGTGCAAAACGATGGAAGGGTACAGCAGGGTGTGCCTACAAACAAACATAGTGCTTGGTGCATGGTAAAATCAAGGTTTGCTTTCTGAACTTTTCCCTGGAGTATTTTGAAGCCACAGTTGGTTGAAATTCATGGGTGCCAAGCCTGTGGATATGGAGGGCCAAGTGTACTATTTTGAAGTTCATATTTGCAGTTCAGAGAGATTCTTTTAGAGATCTTTACAATTCTTTTTTGTTCTCACCCCCTTCAATATAATTTATCATCAACAGCAAATGTGACCGCCTCACTATATACTCCTAAATCCAGAGAAAGGTCTCTACACCTTAAACTTGGTTGATATATATGTTTTATGTTGGAAGATACGTCTTCCAAAATATCTCTACAGTTTTCACTTTTAAAGTAATGTAGTAGACAGCTAAGCTGTGTTTGAAGATGTTACAGTCATCCACTACATTGCTTAAGCCTCCTACATATTTTCCCCTTTATGTGACATATTGTGTCTGTTCACTTTTATTTACGCCAGTTTGTATATGTCATGTATTAGTCAGATTGTGCTAATCGGATTGTTACCTTTTTCACTTGTTATTGTTATTTTGATGCAAGGCATCTGTAAAAACATCTGCAGATAGTTAAAATGAATGATGACTTGCCTGCTCATGTTGAACCCCTCTGCAAAAAATAGTTCCAGGGTCCCATTTAACCATGGAGGTAAATGTTCTTAACTATTGGGCATAACTTGAGAAGAAGGAACGAAAACCTCTTCAGCTTTCATTGTTAGGGTACCTCTTACTAGAATCCAGGGTCCCAAATATGAACAGAGCTTAAGCATGACAGTTTATCTTTAAAAAAGGGACTCAGGATGGTTTCCAACATGTATGGGAAACATTCCATGCCGAAAGGGAAAACATACTATTTATTTATTTATTTATAACATGTATATTCTGCCCTTCTCACCCCGAAGGGGACTCAGGGTGGAGCACAATATATATAGGGAAAACATTCAATGCCAGAACATAAAATAAACCATAAATATACATAAACACTAAAATCAGTTATCTTCACATTAAAACCATTAGCAACCTAACTTTAAACTTAATAACAAACAAAATAATTGACCATGAAAACTTAAATGACTCCTACATAATGAGAGAGTGGTACAGGATTCTGACATAAGTAATTGCTTTTTTGTTGTTTATTTGTTCAGTCGCTTTCGACTTTTCGTGACGTCATGGACCAGCCCACACCAGAGCTCCCTGTCGGCCGTCACCACCCAGCTCCTTCAAGGTCAAGCCAGTCACTTCAAGGATACCATCCATCCATCTTGCCCTTGGTGGACCCCTCTTCCTTTTTCCTTCCATTTTCCCCAGCATCATTCTCTTCTCTAAGCTTTCCTGTCTTCTCATTATGTAGCCAAAGTACTTCATCTTTGCCTCTAATATCCTTCCCTCCAGTGAGCAGCCGGGCATTTTTTCCTGGAGTATGGACTGGTTGGATCTTCTTGTGGACCAAGGCAGTCTCAGAATTTTCTACTAGTGTAATTGCTATACTAGTGTAACTAATGAACAGATAAGTATAGATGATGTCTTCTATTGCCTTCTTTTTCTCCCTTTTCTGAGGTTTCTAAACCTTTAATTTTTCCTGAATTCTGACAATTTACTCTTTTAAGGGGTAGAGGCCAAGAAAGGGAGGCCTTTTAAGTGTGTGTGTGTTAAATGTTCAAAGAATTCTGTGAAGATTTGCTTTTATTTCAGGAATGTTGAAGCCTTTACATTATTCACTATAAAAGTTTCAGCTCTGTTCAAGGCGAGCCTATTTGCCGCTGCTCCAGAAGCATTGAGAGCGCTGTTGTCCTTGAATCACAAAAGGAAGCCAGGCCTTCCATCTTTAGTGTTTATAAAAATGTATATGTTCAGATACATTAGAATGGGCAATTTTACCAGAGCCTTTCTTCAAAATTGATCCGAGCGCAGTCAACTTCTTCTCTCCCGGCTCCTTCCTCTTGTCAGCAGGCTGCATCTCTGCCTCTCATTACATTTAATACCAGCACTGTCTTCGCTTTTTCATTACAATGAGAGTGTTTGAGGCAGAAAAGGAAAGAATTGGCTACTTAGGAAATAAGGGCCCAGTCACCGCCTTGATGTTCTCTAATGCGCATCACCATAGAAACACCTTGGACTGCGTGGATTCTTCACAAAGAAAAAGATATCTAATCTTTCTCCATTTAGGAAACAAGGCCTGACCCATAGATAGTTGGGTGTGACGCACATGTCTTTTACTCTTTCCCTGAAGAGCCTTTGGGAGCTACTTAAGGAATATTGTAAACTTCCCCTGTTCTTCTAAATCTGTCCCATTTGAGCACAGGCTGTTCAGTTTGTCTGCACTTGACACTTTTCTATGCACTAGAGGTGCCTCCTTATCGCTCATACTGAATTGTCTATATTACTTTTACTGTAAATTAACTTCCCCATGATGAGATTCCTCAAAAGGCTTCTTGTACCCAGTTATATCTCTCTCATCAGTAGTTGCCATTGGGTCCAGGATGAGGAAACCCCTCAAGGAATGGCCCCAACTCACACTTTGAGTGCCGCTTCTTAGTAAGAAGTAAATAATCTTGTAGTGGGTACTCTCATTTCCACAAAAAGGACTAATATATAAATAAAATGATAGAAAAACACATTCTAGAATTTCTGGCTGTTGACCAAATCACTTGGAGCTCCAAAGTTTTAAAATCACTGCTGCAAGAAAAAAAATGTTGAAAATGTCTTCAAGTGATGATACATTACAACCCCCCCCCCCCCCCCGGTCAAATCTAAGTCTGTATCTACACTGTAAAATGAATGCAATTTGACTGTCATGGCTCAATGCTATGGAAGCTTGGGGTTCATAGTTTGGTAAGGTACTTGCACTCTTGGACAGAAAAGATGAAAGACTTTGTAAAACCAAAGACCATGATTCCATAACCTTGAGCCATGGCAGTTAAAGTGGTGTCATATTGCATTCATTCTGTAATGTAGATGCACCCTGAGAGTTTGTTTGTGAGAATTAAGCTCACCCATGTAACTTGCTCAGTCTTTCAGAGTCATCAAAGGATGCTGAAGAACAATCTTGGAATGAGGTGAACATCTACTTGAGAGATATCCTTCAGCAGATATCTGAAGTATCTTAGGATGCATCTACTTGTAGAATTAATGTTGTTTGACACCACTTTAACCGACATGGCCCAATGTTGTGGACTCTTGGTATTTGTAGTTTGTTGAGGCAACAACACTATTTGGCAGAGAAGGGTAAAGATCTTGTAAAAACACAATTCCCATAGCATTGAAGTTGTGTCAAATGGCATTAATTTTAAAATGTAGGTGTACCCTTGTTCTCCCTGTCTTCTCTCTTTAAGCTATTTGGGAATGTGGGAAACTAGACAGTGAGGGGTTTTAGTCATATTCCTGGGCAGGAGAAAGTACTCATTGAGATCATTTAGTCTAGTTATCATCAGTCACTGATTTTAAACTTTTTTTTTCCAGTAACTCAGTGGGACGTTATTAAAGTTTTACTTGGACTTTTCACCTCTGTGTCTGCAGGGACACTTCTCGCCCCCCCCCCCCCTCCTATTTGGGAGAAGAGAATCCTATACCATGTAGGCATTCACATGCAAGATTGAGGAAAAGCACATGAAAGAGTGTTGAAAGCTATGGATTTTGAAAAAGGAAGCATTTATTCTGAGCAAGCAATCTCTATCGGCAAAAGATATCTCTTTAAAATGCCCTTCCTTGAGGCACCCTTATAAAGCAAATAATTATGAGTTACAAAACCAATCTGAGTCATAGTTAAGGTCCAAAAGCATGCATTCCTAACATATGTAATTGAAACATTCTATTCTACCCATAATTATAGATGGATACATTTTGGGATATTAATGGAGCTGGGAATCTGGTTTTTTTTGTTCAGCCTTTACTGAGCTTCACCAGGTGGGATAGGACCCTTGGTCCTTTGTTTCATTTTGTCTCTGTTTGCATGACTCTTACTTTGTGAACCTCAAGGCATTATTTATAACAAGAAGCATCTTGAAGTTTCTTCAAGCAGATCATAGTATTGTCTCTCATCTTTGGTACACTTCTCTGACACACAACCCCCAGTAAATGTACCTTTAAACCCCAACCCTTATTAACTCTGTTTACCCCCTCAGCTGTGTTGCTTAAATGATGGGAGGCCCATTATCAGAAAGTCACTTAAGGCTTTTTGGACCAATATTGACAGAAATGCTGTCGGAGGGCCTCATCTCTAGCCATAAACTTCAGATGAGCATCAGGAGATTGGAGGCAACATTTGTTCACTTAAATTCAAGACTGTGTGCAATTGAAGTGCTACTTTTTAATGAATGTATTTGCAAGGTCAGAAAACGTTCTGTCGTCAAGATTAATTGTACAGTATATATAGAAACATTTGTTTATTTTGAACTATATTGTTCTTGTATTTGCTACTCATGGAGAAAGGGGCCCTTGAGTTCCTCCTTTCCTGTGAACTCAAAACCCACGTTGTTCTCCTTGTAGTAAGACTAGACTTCCATTGAACCTGAAGGCAGGGTGAGACAAGGGCAGGGATGTTTTTTGATCACCAGGTAGCATTATCACATGAGACCAGTGAGCAAATCTCACATAGGAAACTTAGTAGTGATCAGGGAATATCCCATGCATTGGAATTTCTTTCGATGTAAACAAATTTCTTTGTCTGGTATGTGTAATTGTTTTCTACAGAGGCACGTAGGCTGAATGCTACTTTGGTCACCATTTAAAAGACTTACTGCTTTTGATGGTCTTGTAATTGCACTATAAGTGGCGTGAACCTCTCCTGATTCTCCTAGGTTTCAAACTAATAGTCAGTGGGTTGCTGTGAGTTTTTCAGTCGGAATGGCCATGTTCCAAAAGCATTCTTTCCTGATGTTTTGCCCACATCTATGGCAGGCATCCATAGAAGTTGTTCAACCCCTGGTGGTGCAGCAGATTAAACCGCTGAGCTGCTGAACTTGCTGACCAAAAGGTCGGCAGTTCAAATCCAGAAAGTGTGGTGAGCTCCCACTGTTGGCCCCAGCTTTTTCCAACCTAGCAGTTTGAAAACATGCAAATGTGAGTAGATCAATAGGTACCACTCCAGCAGGAAGGTAATGGTGCTCCATGCAGTCATGCTGGCCACATGACCTTGGAGGCATCTATGGAGAATGCCGGTTCTTTGGCCTTGAAATGGAGATGAGCACCGAGCCCCAGAATCGGACATGACTAGATTTAGTGTCAGGGGGAAACCTTTAGCTTTACCTTTTTTTAGTGTTCTAAGATAGTTTAAAAATTATAATGGCATGGTTTAGAATTTCAATTTAGTATAGTCCAGGGTTGGGCAAAGGAAGTAGCAATCCAACCACATTTGGAAGGTTGCCGTGTGCCTCAGGACAGTGTAGATATTTCGCATCTAGAGTGATTTTTGTTGATGGTATTTGTCCTCTTTTAACCAAAAGGAATAGCCCTTTACCCAGTATATTTTGCTAACATGGACCCTTAGGGTATGCATTTGAGAGCTTATTTGGTACCATTTGCTTTATAGCATAGAGATATAGCAGTGTTTGGTCAGAGCTTATTATCTAGCTCAAGTACTGGCAAAGCTGAAAAATGTGCCTGTTTGGCCAAATAATAGAGGAAAAAAGTGTAATGTTTGACTCTTAGCCAAGCAACCTTAAGTTTGAAAACCAGCAGTTGGCACTCTGAATGTGTTGTCAGTCAATATTAGTCAATGAAGCTTGGACATTGTCTGCCAAATGAAAAATGGTAATGAAACCTATCCATAATGTCTGCCTTCTTAAATAGTTCCCTAATTAGAATCCTTTGGCTGTTTTCACAACTATATTGTACTCTTTTCACCTAATCTCTTTCATAAGGTTTCTCCAGTTTTATTACTCTTTAATTTTATTCTCTGTGGAAGGTATGAACCTCTAGCCTTAGAAGATGAGGCTTTAGTATCCATGTAATAAACTGAAAGAAGAGAAGAATTGCTTCATTTTGTGGATAATTGACAGCAATTCCATTCTTGGGCTGCACGGTTTTTAAGAAGGCCAACTTTTCTATTTTCTGAGCTAAAGCGGGAACAAGTATTTGCTTAAAATAAATTGTGTGGATGGGTGGATACTACGTAGTAGTTTACAGTAGCATTAGAATAACCACTTGGTATGGTCTTTTATTTTTATACCCTTCTAGAGGATGCAGAAACATGCCCTCTTGATTTCTGATGAGGTAAAGTGTACTGACATTCTCATAATTCTTTGGGAGGGGATGATGTGTGATTGGCTTATTGAACAGTCACAGGTATGCTGCATTTACCACTTAGTAAATGGCTGCCTATATTCAGTTCATATTGAGATTAATGCTATGTCCTAAAAGAGTCCTACGCTTTCACTTTTTAGATTACACTTTCAGAGCACATACCTATTTCATCCTGTCTCCCAGCATCTACATATTCATTCTCTCCGTGAAGTGGTTCAAATAAATGCAGTATATTTAGAGTATGTAGTATATATATATTGAGATTACAAATTCAGGAAGGGAAGGAAACGGTTTGAATCAGATTTTTGGCACAGTGAAGATATTGACTGCCATATGATTGATCTGTATAGAAGGTGGTTGGGGCTAAAGGTAGTTGGTCTTTTTCTTCCTTGGGGAGAATGGGCATTTACCTGACCAGTAAACATTTAATTCCATCCTGGAAGGTGGGTGGCAGGCAACTAATTTCACATAAGTGGGTTACTTCTGCCTGCTGTTTAGAAAGACAGCTGCTCCTAAAAAGTTGTTTTGTGCCTTTCTGTCAGCTCCAGTGCTGAACCATGACCAGCAAGAACATTTGTCCCACCTCACTAGTCCCCTCCAGATAAATAATTGTGATAATAAAGGCTAGCCCTCGAAGAAGTTGCCACTTACAGAGTAGGTTGCCAAGCCAGTGTAGCCCCAAGAAGTATGGGAGACTCAGCGGCCCTTGATGACAAATGAAAGCTCTGGCTTCCTCATAAACACCCTGGTCTGAAGCCAGGATGTTTATGGGCATGAGCGATGTTTATTGTCTTGAACTTACTGTGCTGCTGCTGGGATATTGCTTAAGTCAAAAATAATAATAAAAATGTGTGTGTGTGAAACAATTTATTTTGTGAGCAGACAGAACTCCCTGCTGTGTTAGTGGCTTCGCTGTGAAGGCCTTAAATAATCAGCTTGCCTGGCATTGGCCTGGCTGTACAAGAAATGTCTGGCTTAATAGTACAAGGGCTGCCCTGTGAATACAAATGGTCCCAGCATCATTTAAGGAGTCAAAAATGGTGAAACAACCGGACGTTTACTAGGGGCACTTCACACTGTCACAATCCTCCTTGGTTTGTGTTCATTAGTACGCAAGCTTATCACTTGGATAAAGGTTAGTGTGGACTGTGCAAAGCTGGTGGCTGTTTCCATTATAGGTGCTGGGAAAAGGACATTTGGCTTCTTATATCCAAGTTTCATGTAATTTCACCATCTCACGGAAGAACAAGAGCTGGCCTTTTAAGTGTCTTAAGCAAGGAGGAAAGGGGCAATCACAATTTGTACAAAAGGGTACTGCAAAGCACTAGGAAAATAGCTGTTTACCAAAACCAGGGATGCACATTTATATGTTTAAGTTGTAGTTAAATAATTTGCATAAATTTTAAGGAATTGTTTTCAAACTGAAGAGATTCATTGATCGGACAGAGAGGCTGTGGGAGTTCTTTCCTGGTTGATTGGTTTTAGGGTGAGGAACAAACAATCAAGTCTACTTGAGGAAGTTTGTAAGCTCGAGATATTGTTGCTGTGTAAAAACAAAAGAAGCCAAATCACTGTTAATCTAAAGCAGGGTTTATCAACCAGGGTTCCCTGGAGCCCAAAGATTCTATGAGAAGTCAGTAAGAAAGAGAGATTACGACTGGAAAATCTTTTTGGTGCAGTAGATATGCAGCGGTTCTCTTAGATCTGAATGTTATTTAAAGGATTACCCTCCAGGGTAAAAGATTGAGAAAGATCAATCTGAAGCCAATCTTTTGGCAGCGAGATTGGTTCTTCTCAGGAAGCGACATCATGCCTTCTGTCCTTTTCTCCCTTATCACATATTGCATAACTCACATTTTATATGCTAGTAGCTGTGCCCGGCCACGCGTTGCTGTGGCGAAGTATGGTGGTATGGGAAATAAAGTATTGAGGACTTGGTGGTAGTTAAGGTTTTTTTTTTTCGTGTCAGGAGCAACCGGTGTTGCTTCTGGAGTGAGAAAATTGGCCGTCTGCAAGGACGTTGCCCAGGGGACACCCGGATGTTTTGATGTTTTTACCATCCTTGTGGGAGGCTTCTCTCATGTCCCCGCATGGAGCTGGAGCTGATAGAGGGAGCTCATCCACGCTCTCCTCGGGTGGGATTCGAACCTGGCAGCCTTCAGGTCAGCAACCCAACCTTCAAGTCACAAGGCTTTTATCCCCTAGGCCATCGGAGGCTCTGGTAGTTAAGGTAAAGGGTAAAGGTTTTTACCTGACATTAAGTCCAGTTGTGTCTGACTCTGGGGGTTGGTGCTCATCTCCATTTCAAAGCCGAAGAGCTGGTGTTGTCCGTAGACTCCTCCAAAGTCATGTGGCTGGCATGACTGCATGGAGCGCTGTTACCTTCCCGCCGGAGCAGTACCTATTCATCTACTGTCATTTGCATGTTTTTGAACTTTAGGGTTGGCAGAAGCTGGGGCTAACAGTGGGGGCTCTCTCCGCTCCCACAATTCAAATCTGCGACCTTTCAGTCCAGAAGTTCAGCAGCTCAGCGCTTTAACACGCTGCACCATCAGGGGATATTATTTCCTAAAGGTTGTGAATATACAATATTTCTGATTAGGTTTTTTCTGTTGGAGGCAAGTATAAATGCTGGAATTAGGGAAAATGATTAGCATGTAATGGCCTTGTAGCTTTAAAACCTGGCTGTTTCCTCCCTGAGTGATTTTTTTGTTGGGAGGTGTTAGCTGGCCCTGATTGTTTCCTATCTGGTATTCCCTTGTTTTCAGAGTTGTGTTGTTTGCGATATTTTATGTGCTTCTACTGTCTGTGGCCCTCAGAAAAGAGAGGATTTGGCAGATTTTGGCGATGGGAATACTTTGTTGGAAGGTGTTAGCTGGCCCTGATTGTTTCCTGTGTGGAATTCCCCAGTTTTCAGAGTGTATTGTTCTGTTTTATTATACCACAGTAATTTTTATATATTCTGATTTTAGTGTTTGTGAATACTTGGAACCAGATTATATTCATTTTCACGGTGCACAGCAACACAATAATAATAATAATAATAATAATAATAATAATAATAATAATAATGGTAATGATAGTAATAATAATGACTTTGGTAATACACACTGCTTCACTCCCTTCTCAGCTTCCTTTCTGGAAGAATCCTTTCTTGGGAGGTGTTAGCTGGCCCTGATTGTTTCCTTTCTGAAATTCCCAATTTCCCTGGTTTGAGAGTGTTGCTCTTTATTTACTGTCCTGGTTTTAGAGATTATATTGTTCTGTATTATTGTACCACAGTAATTATTTCATATTAAAGTAGAATCTCACTTATCCAACATTCGCTTATCCAATGTTCTGTATTATCCAACGCAGTCTGACTTTTAGTAGTCAATGTTTTTGTAGTCAGTGGTTTAAATTTATTGTGATATTTTGGTGGTAAATGTGTAAATACAGTAATTAGTACATAGTATTACTGCGCATGGAACTACTTTTTCTGTCAAATTTGTTGTATAACATGATGTTTTGGTGCTTAATTTGTATATTTATTACCTAATTTGATGTTTAATCGGCTTTTCCTGAATCCCTTGTTATTATCCAACATATTCACTTATCCAACATTCTGCCGTCCTGTTTATGTTGGATAATTGAGACTGTAGTGTATATTTATAATCTTATATTATCTGCTTAGAACTGGATTATCTGAGGCCCCTTCTATACAGCTGGATAAAATGCACACTGAAGTGGATTATATGGCAGTGTGAAGATATTCCAGTTCAAAGGAGATAATATAAGATTCTAAATGGGTTATATAACTGTGTGGAAGGGCCTTGAGTCTACACTGCCATATAATCAAGTTAAAATCTGATAATCTGTATTTTATAGGCAGTGTGGAAGAGGCCTAAGTGAGGCCTAAGTCTGCCTGTCCCCTGGGCTGAGTGGGTTGCTAGGAGACCAAGTGGGCGGAGCTTAGCCTTCTAACTGGCAGCAATTGGATAAAAACAATTATTCCTCTCCATCTAATTAGGACTTTATTTTTCTTTTCTTTTTGTTGTATCAACCTGGAGGCATGGATGATGGGTTGTGTTGTCAAATTTCGAGGTTGGAGGGCCTTTAGTTTTGTTGTTTTGTTGGTCGCCAGGATTCCATCACTCTTTTATATATATAGAAAGAATAGAATAGAAGATTACTGCTGTGAGTCACTGTAGAATTGCACAGTACTTTGCAAATTCTGACTAAGACAGCTACATACTCCTCCACTCTTGATTTTACAATTATTGATGAACCTATCACAAAGTTTTCTTGGTGAGATATTTTAAATTTTGTTTTCTTCTGAGGCTGAGAATGTGTGACTTGCCTAAGGTCACTCGACATGTTTCCATGGCCAAGTAGATAACCCTCATCTTCAGAGTCAGAGTTCAGCACTCAAAGCCCATTACATCATGTTGATTCTCACTGATTACAATGCAATTTCATGCTTGTGGTCCTTGCCTTAAGAATCTTAGTCAACAGAGAACTCAATGTCATCATTAAAAATGCTCATCATTAAAAAAATCATATTAATTGCCATGTTATGTAGCAACAGGTAGTTTCCATAAACCAATAACATTTTCTTCTCTTTTCTTTTCTTTTTTGCCAAGCCTGCAGATTTAGATGCCTGGGTAAGCTCTTCTCTCTGCATGCATGCATTCCTTTTATCCTATACTTTGTTAGTGGTCTATTTACTAGATGTTGTTGAGTTTATTTGTGTTGCTACTACACAAAAACAATTGCTATTGGTGATCACCACTGTAGGAGTCATTATTTTAACCATTTCATTTTAGAAGGCATTTAGCTTTAAATGTGCCTAAAATATTCTTTGAAACACTTATAACTGCCAGAACTAGGCTGGACTTGTTGGGATTGACTGACCAACAAAGATATCTTTGGGGCTAGTTGTACAAAACTGTAATAATATCTTTTTTTTTCTTTCCTTCAACACGAGTAAGAAGAGTTGAAATCCTGAATGAATTTTGCTGATAGGAACTAAAGCATGAGACAAAGAACTTCGGAATGACTTGGCAGGGATGAGATGTCTGGGATAATAAGTGAGAACCCTATTAAACAATTCTGAAGGGCAAAAAGCTAACTAATGAAATGCAGTTCTCATTTGTAGTCCTCTCCATTATTTCAGAATTATGTGCCAAGAACTATATTCATGTTTTGTATTGTGCAAGCAGGGAGCCTATTTGCAGAAGAAGTTGCAACTTGAAAATGTCTTCCTTTAAGACAAATTCCTTTCTCTTATGATTGTAGAAGAAAGTATCTGCCAATTGGATGTAGGTTTAAACTGGTAGCTATTTAATATTTCTGAATAGCCAGATTTAAGTTCTAAACCTAGCATAATGTATTTGGCATCAATAGCTGACAAATAGGCATGCTTGACAGAAGATATAGGAAAGGAAATCAAAGTTATCATTATTAATGAAAAGATACTCTGTATATGCTTAATGGCTCCCCCGGTGGCGCAGTGGATTAAACTGCTGAGCTGGTGAACTTGATGACCGAAAGGTCAGTGGTTCGAATCCAGGGAGTGGGGTGAACTCACGCTATTAGCTCCAGCTTCTGCCAACCTAGCAGTTTGAAAACATGCAAATATGAGTAGATCAATAGGTACCGCCTCAGCGGGAAGGCAAGCAAAGCTGTCTCTGTTCCATAGCCAGGCCTGAAACCAGATTGAAATGGTTCTAGATAATCAGTTTCCCCAGTGGCGCAGAATGTTAAACCGCTGAGCTGTTGAACTTGCTGACTGAAAGGTTGGCAGTTTGAATCTGGGAAGTGGGGTGAGCTCACGCTGTTAGCCCAGCTTCTGCCAACCTAGCAGTTCGAAAACATGCAAATATGAGTAGATCAGTAGGTAACGCCTTAGCAGGAAGTTAATGGCAGTCCATGCAGTCATGCCGGCCACATGACCTTGGAGGTGTCTACGGACAATGCCGGCTCTTTGGCTCAGAAGTGGAGATGAGCACCATGCTCCAGAGTTGGACATGACTAGACTTAATGTCAGGGGGAAATCTTTACCTTTACCTTACATGCTTAATATACATGAATTATTTCACTATCATGTTCAATTTCTCTCTGTGTGTATATCATATTTAATAATGTTTTTGTGGTTGTTGTAGATGTAATGATTGAAAAATCTCTTACATTCATATAGTCTTTTTCCCTTAAATGTCCTTCCCCACTAAATCCACTCAAATGGATTTCACTACAGTTTGAGTTCAACTGTATGCCTATCCAGAAGGCAGTCCCACAAAATTCAATGGCATTTACTCCCAAATAACTACGAATAGGACCAAAAATTACTCACACACTGTCACATTTGGAATCCTACAAGCTACCTGTTCTTATGCTTGGTAAGGAACATTTCTCTTAGTGAGGGAGTCTTGAGAGTTATTTCACTTTTGCTTAGCTATGTTGTTGCAGAAAACTCAGTTTCTTATGAAGGAACTCACAGAATGTACACTGAATTTTTTTCCCAAAATCATGACTGAAAGGAGGAGGGAAAAAGAAGTCACTTTAATTCTTGTTCATGTTACTGGTAGTATTTTCTTCCAGCTGTATGGATCTGCAGCAGTGGTTCGCAACCTGTGGGTCCCCAAATGTTTTGGTCTTCAACTCCCAGAAATCCTAACAGCTGATAAACTGGCTGGGATTTCTGGGAGTTGTAGGCCAAAACACCTGGGGACCCATAGATTGAGAACCATTGGTCTACAGGCACCGGATCCTTTTTCTGCTCTAGGAAACTTAGCAAGGTCTGTCTTGGTTAGCACTTGGGTGGGACACTTCTAACAAATCCCAGGTGTTGTAGTAGGCTACATTTCAGAGAAAGGAACTGGCAAAACTCCCTCTGAGTATTCCTTGTTTAAGGAAATCTGATGAAATTCATGGGGTTGCCATGAGACAACAAACATTTTAAAGGCACACACATGTATAAAGAGTAAATGAATAACTTTAATGAGCCTTAATTTCACCAGTAAAACGTTGCTTCTAGATTGGTTTCCTACAGAAGAATGGTCTGTCTCTCTCTCTCTCTCTCCCCCCCCCCCCTCTTTAATTTTTGAGTTTTCCTGTTTATTTATTTTGCTGGCATGTACGTTTGGGGTAGAGATGGAGAGGATCTCCTCCCTTTCTTCCTGGACAATCTGGAAATGGAAAGGAGAGAGAAGGAGAAGTTGCCATCTTATCTTTTATCCCTATGTGTTTGTGTGTTTATTGATCTATATATCTGTTAAAGACATTACTATTTAGACAGTCTAGCTTCTCAGGAGCAGCACTTTGTGTCTTTTGTCCAAAGGTTATGTATTATTTTCTTCGACGGCCAAACTAGTCCTGACTCAGATGGGGTCTAACTACCTTGAGGCACCAGATCCTGCCTTATCTTTTTTTTGTGTCTATATGTATACGCCCACTGTTTGTCTTTGGAAAAAATGCTTTGATAATGGCTGGTCAAGCTATAATAAAAACACAGCATATTTTCCAAGCACCACTATACTGTAGCAAACATGGAAGCATATTGAAATAAGATACTCCTTTTGGTGGAGGGTGTCTAGGAATTTTGTCCTCTCTTTGTTTCTGCTTTTGCATTGCTGTAGAGTGAGGAAACTGAGCTGATTTTCAGTGGTTGCATAACCCTTTGAAATCTGGCTTTTGTCCACTTAGTATAGAGGTCTGTAGTTAGTTTATATTGCTAGATAAATATTATTATTTATTTTATTTTTTATTTACAGCATTTATATTCCGCCCTTCTCACCCCGAAGGGGACTCAGGGCGGATCACATTACACATATAGGCAAACATTCAATGCCTTTTAACATAGAACAAAGACAAGACAAACATAGGCTCCGAGCGGGCCTCGAACTCATGACCTCCTGGTCAGAGTGATTCATTGCAGCTGGTTACAGCTGGCTTGCTCTCCAGCCTGCACCACAGCCATGCCTTTCATGGCATGGCCCACTAATTTTGGAATCGTGCAGGAAGTAGAAGTCATTTATGCTTTTTTCTAAATGGTCTGTGGAAATGTGACTCCAGTTTTGGGCAACTTAATGAAGAAAACAACATTCAGTTGTGCTCCTATCTACTGTAAGATCTGGAAATAACACAAAAACCCTCTCAATAGAAAATTGGCTGCTAAATGGTTTTAATTCTAGACAGATGTAAGTCTCCATGTATAATAACTGGAGTTCATTTTAAATCATTTCAAATAAATCAAACCATGTATTTCTGTCACTTCCATTATCTAGTAATAAGATATGTGTCCCCCTATCTATATATCTGTTTCACTGAAGAGGTAAATATTGTCGTCTAGCTGATGAACACTTTAATAAATGGCCCATAGCTGGTCGTAAATTTTGTGGGTGTTTAGAAGCATTATCTTCCCAATCACTTGCATCTTCCAGCCATGAAATCTAAGACAATGGAGTACAGTATGTGAAGTCCTCTTAGGTCAGACTGATACATCTCTGTTTGGGAGAAGGAAGATGATAAGAGCTGATTTTGGAGGAGCAGAATGCCTTAGACTTAAGGGCTCTTTTTTCTTTAGAATGGAATTGCAGCCCTTCACATTAATCCTAATTGAATCCCCATTGTTAACAGGAATAATGGCTGCAGTTTGTGTTATGGAATTGACTTGCCTTGATCTTTATGTAGGCCACAAGAGTGATTAATGTGCTGATTTTGAAGATGCAGGCAGTACAGAAGTATTTGGATGATAACATTAATTGGTTAAATTAAATTCATAACAAGCCTTTGAGCTCACGGTGTTTTCAGGAGAAAGAAAGAGGAGCTCTGTGAAGCTTTCAAAGCGGGTGTATGATTGTTCCTGTGCTTCAGTTTCAGTATTCCCAAATTTCCTTACCAGTACTGTAAATTTAAAATGTCTCAAACCTCTTGGTCTTTCTGAGACAAAAGGTTAAACACTGGATAGGGGGTTTTTACTACTTGCTGGCAATTGAATGTGGTAAAGGAATCACAAGTCTTGCCTCAGTTCATATCTTTTTGGATCTTAAGTACATCAGTCAATTTTTTTTGCTCCCTATTTCTTACTGTTGATAGCTGCTTCTGAGCAACTTATTAGTTTCCTTATCCATTTGTGATAATTATGGTGTGTGTGGAATGGCAGATTCTGTTGCAACCATAGGCTACGTGGGCACCTCAAAACCACACTGGAGCCCCAGAATATAAGCAAGCAAGTTGTTTATTGAAGGTTATATGCAAGCAAAAGCAAAAAAAAGTTCAGAGTTAGTAAAATAGGTTTAAATCCACAAGAGCAAGGAACTTGAAGTTCATGAAGCAAGAGTCTATAAAAAACCACTCAAAGAGCAGAGTTCAAAACTGGATATCAAAGTAAGTTCCAAGAGATATCAAGAATAGTCCAAACAGGATTATTTCCAAGGCATGAATCAAGGATAACTACAGGAAAGCAAGACTGGAGTGCAGGATTAACTCCAAGATAATCCAAGGTTTAGAGTCAATGATGAAACACAAGGCAAAGTCACTGGAATATCCAACTGGATTCACAGGCCAAGGCAAGGCTGGAACTTGAAGCAAGATACAGGGCTGCAGGAATACACAGGAACACAGAGCAAATATCCTTCTTTCTTGAATAAGCAATGTTACCACCTCTGGCTGTGGCAGAGAAAGCAAGCCATTTTAAGGAAAATCAAGGTCTTTCTCTCATTAGAAAACTACTCATTAGACTGCTTCAAAAGCAACCGTTTGCTTCTCCACAAATATTCTCATTCCCTCTGATGAGTTATCGCTGCCTTCCTGTCAAACTCATCCTCCTCTAAACTAGAATGTCCGTCTGGCACCTGGAGATCTGACCTTGACTGTTGGAAGGAATGCTGCTGGGAAGAATGTGGTTCACAATGCCTGCTTGCAACCATTCTGTCTCTGGTCCCAGAATCCAGTGGGACAAACTCTGGCTGCATATCAGGCCCAAACCCAGAGTCCTCTGGCAAGGCAGGTGCAGGGACAATTACTGGCTGAATGGGCCCAACCTCAGGCTGGGCTACAACAGATTCAGGGAATTTATACGCAAAGATCAGTAGGCTTGGTTGTTAGGAAAAAGGTTAGAAATTGTGCTTTCTACTTGCACTGTAGGAATTTGGACCTGGAAAACTCCTGGAAAGTTTTCTCATGCAAGTGGAATTTCTCACACTGTGTAATGTGTAAGTTTAGAATGTTGAATGCATAATATTCATGTCCCCATTTGACCTTATAAACACAAGTGTGGACAGAACTGCAACTCACAGACTTTTAAATAAAAACCAGGTTATAACATTTCTCTATCAAATTATCCTTTTTTTTCTGCTGGCATAAGCATTTTCTATGAAAAATATTTCTAAAACTTTATTGGCTACCTGTGCTGTCCATACTCTCTGAAATTGTAATTTCTGCAGCAGTCAGTTTGTTCTGGCACATCACAGGCTTCTGACTTTAGTAGGGAATAAGTATCATGGTAGAGAGAGCTTTTATTAAACATCCTATATGCATACAAAAAGTTCCTGGTTGCCTAACCCAGTTTTGTAATGTTTGATATGGTGAATTTTTCAAATGACACCCTCTCTAGCTATACCATGCATATTTTAAGCACCACAACAAAAACAACAACATCATGTATTTTCCTTCTGAAGAGTAACAGCTGACGGCAAAGTAAAAAACAAAAATAATCTTTTTAAGCTTAGCAGAGTTTCTTGCAGTTAGTTTCTCTTTCTTCTGTAGCCTTCCCACAAGAATAATCTTAAAATGAACAAGTTATTGAGAACAAGTCTGCAAGTAAAAACTCTCCTTCTAATGCAAACCATACTATGGGTTGGTGAGAAGACTGTTCAAGAGGTATTGTCAGCACAGTTGTGTTAATACTCCCACCCGTCTAAATTTTTTAATTTTAGATCTTCATGTCCATGGAAGAGAAACTTTGCAAATGATGGTAAACCTTGAGGAAAAGCTGTGATTATTATGAAGGGAAGAAGTTTTTCTTGTGCCATGGGAAGACATGTGATGGATCCTCTTTCCACACTAGTAGGAACAATGAAAGTAATAATAATAAGGAAAAACTCAGCCACTATCAGGACCTCAAGATTGAACTTCAAAGACTCTGGCAGAAACCAGTGCAGGTGGTCCCAGTGGTGATTGGCACATTGGGTGCCGTGCCAAAAGATCCCAGCCAGCATTTGGAAACAATAGGCATTGACAAAATTACGATCTACCAACTGCAAAAGGCCACCCTACTGGGATCTGCGCACATCATCTGAAAATACATCACACAGTCCTAGACACTTGGGAAGTGTTCGACTTGTGATTTTGTGATACGAAATCCAGCATATCTAACTTTTTTGCTATGTCATAATAAAATAATAATAATTAGAACCAATGCAATCAAAGCCGAAATTGAAAAGTCGACAACAGATCCCAAATATAGACTCTGCAAGGAAGCAGATGAAACAATAGATCACATCCTCAGCTGCTGCAAGAAGATCGCACGGACAGACTACAAGCACCATTGCTCAGATGATTCATTGGAACTTGTGCCACAAATACCATCTGCCTGCGACAAAGAACTGGGGGGATCACAAGCCGGAAAAAGTTACAGAGAATGAACATGTCAAGCTACTCTGGGATTTCCAAATTCAGACAGACAAGAGTTTTGGAGCACAATACTCCTGACCTCACGATCGTGTTAAAAAACAAAGTATGGATTGTCGATGTAGCAATCCCAGGTGACAGCAGGATTAAGGAGAAACAACTGGAAAAGCGGACACGATATGAGGATTTAAAGATCGAATTACAAAGACTCTGGCACAAGCCTGTTAAGGTGGTCCCAGTGGTGATCGGCACACTGGGTGCTGTGCCTAAAGACCTGCACTTAAACACAATCGGCACTGACAAAATTACCACCTGTCACCTGCAGAAGGCCACCTTACTGGGATCTGCACGCATTATTCGCCGATACATCATACAGTCCTAGACACTTGGGAAGTGTCCGACGTGTGATCCAATACAGCAGCCAGCAGAGTTTCTGCTGTGGACTCATCTTGTTGTCTTTCAAATAATAATAATAATAATAATAATAATAATAATAATAATAATAATAATAATAATAATAATAATATATTTTTTAATTTCTAACCCGCACATTCCTCCCTGAAGGGACTCAGGGTGGCTTCAAAATATAACACAAAAACATGATAAACATTCAATGCCGTAAAAAATCAAACACATTCAAAAACATTTACACATAAATTAACAGAGAAAGCAACTTTGGCAAAAGTTATAAAACATTTCATCAAATACCATTGTTTGTACTAAACAGTTAATATCTGTGTGTGTACAATATAAAATTGGTCATAAATAGACTTAAATGGTCATTGTCACCTTGGTCCACTAGGATAGTATCAGTGATATTATTCATTCTCCTCTCTGTAAGACAGCAAACAAAAATAGGTTTTTAATTCCTTCTTGAAAGAGAGTCAGGAAGCTGTTTCAATGTATTAAGGGAGGGCCCCCTCTCTCGTTCCCACCAGCCATGGGACCAGGAGGAGGGCCTCCTCCGATGATTGCAATCTGAGCGGGTTTATAGACAGAGATGCGGGGTGTCAAATAGACTGGGTCCGAACCGTTTAGGGCTTTATGGGTAATAACCAGCATTTTGTATTTAGCCCGGAAGCAGGCTGGCAGCCAGTAGAGTTGCTGTAACATGGGAGTTGTACGGTGCTCCAGTTAGTAATCTGGATGCCGATCTCTGCACTAGTTGAAGCTTCCAAATTGTCTTCGAAGGCAGTCCCATATCGAGTGCATTTCAGTAATCCAAATGAGATGTAACTAAAGCATGGACTACCATGGCCAGATCTGGTGTTGCAAAGTACGGGTGCAGCTGGCACACAAGTTTTAACTGTGCAAAGGTGCTCCTGGCCACTGCTGACATCTGAGGTTCCAGGGTCAGTGGCGAGTCCAGGAGCGACCCCATTCAGCACAGGCTGTAACCCCACACCCTGATCCGCCTTCTGACTGACCAGGAGTACCTCTGTCTCCTGGTCAGTCGGAAGTTGCTTACTGATCAGTATCAGAAGTATAAAATTACTGTCTGCTAAACCAGATGTTCTTGGAATCCTATCAGTCCTATCCACCATACCCAGTGGTGAGGGATGATGGAAGTTGGCTTCCAGTATTTGGCAGCTCAGCCATCCCCATCATTTTACTGTACTGTAATGCCTTTTTTACCTCGATCTGGAATTAGTTTTCTTGACTTAAATTGGAAACTGGTGGAATTTAACCAATCATTTTGTTGTAATAAGAATTTTTTAGCTTGATTTTAATTTGCTTTGGAAGGTTTTGTTGCCTAAATTAGCCAGCATAGAAGTAATCAAATCTCATGCTATGACTATCTAGTGCTTTTTTTCAACAAGCTTATCTTGATGGCATTGTACTATGAATATGGAAGGAGACTGGGTGAATCTGATACTAACAGAAATATGATACAATGTGAGCTTGTGGCCCCTTTTCTTTAACATGTTCAGAACTCTGCATGATGAAAGGGTTTTCACCAAAACTGACAATTTGCCTGCTGAAGTACCTGTCCTTTATAATACCACGTTTTTCACTAGAGAGAAGGTAGAAGAAAGCTATTGACCACTGGCATTTTCAGATGGTGGCCGACATCCTCTTAACGAGTTACAATAGGATATTTATCATTTCATTTTGCTTCCCACATTGATGTAGTAAGTTTATCTGGTGAGCGTTGTAGAACAAGGCTGGATTGGGGCAGCTGGGCCCTAGAGCAATTGCAAAAGAAGGACTCTATGGGATGCCTATGGGAGCTCTCTTCTTGGAGACTTCATTTTTCCTGCTGGAGGACCAGGATTATTGGTTATTGCAGACCAAGATGAACCCTCCTTGGACCAGAAATGTCCCTGCTGATGCTTGCATCCCAGCTGATGTGACTGAGGTTAGGATCTCAGAGGGAGCAGCACCAGTGTACCCTCCTTCTTTTCCTGTTGTGCTATTCCTGGGAAATGTGAATGGGATGAGGACTAAATGTTACTAAACCTTGGAGAGATCAATGGAAAAGATATCTGCAAGAGTCTGTCCACAAGGCCATTTCTTTCTTAACAGTGTCATATGCAGCACAGAGTTCTTCTCCATGGAGCTCTGAGACATCTAGAACATTTTCTTTAGTTGCCCCATTGATAACCCAGCCTTGTAGTAAAGACATGCAATCAGTCCAAATAGGAGTATCTCAGACTCTTGCCAGCCACTTCATGATAATGGTACTAAATGATATTAACATGAAATCATTATTCTCCAAAAAGAGTTTTTGCTGTTTTTCCTGCTAGCAGCCGGTGTAGTGTGGCAGACTGGAACTGTTTTCAGTCTAGACCTCTCCCCTGCCCTTTTCATCTCCGTGCATCTCCTCTTTATCATTTGTGCTTTGGGCTTCTCCTCCATTAACTTCCTATTTTGTATTTTCTCCTAGTCCAAGGAGCTGCAGTGGAAAGATGAGGAGCTGAAGCGCAGAGACACCTTCTATAAGGACCAGTTGGCCCACATTGAAAAGAAGGTGAGATTGTGCTGTCTGCTACTTGAAGTGGCTGAATGCTAACAGGATCAGGCTTCAATCCGAAAGGATCAGGAGAGAAGAGAAATGAGAACCATTGTGCTGAAACTTGGAACTGTCAGGCCCTATTATGTATCCCTTGAGGCCCTCCTCCCCATCACACACGGTTAAACGGCTTCACAAGCCAAACCTTTTAAACAACTTGCATTTAAAAGATAATTGGTTTTTAACTGGATGATTTTTTTAATGCTGGTTTATAATTCAGTGTCCACGCCATCCCCCACACCTCTATGGGACTTGGTTGAAAGCAAAGTTACCTTTAAAAATTCCCTTTGTTAAGAAAATCCGTAGCTTGAAAAAACTGTGAAAGTAACCTCAGATCATTTTATATATATGAATTAAAGTTGTTATTATTAATTTATCTCAGGGGAAACCAGCGGATCAAAGTGTGTTGCTGCAAACTGCTGTCTGCTCCTTTGCTAGATAAGCCTTTGAAATGAACATGATTTAAAGAGATACCATCAAGCATCTTTTCAGCCTGAAATGACCTTTGGAAATCCATTTAGGGATTTGAATTCCTCCCTTGAATGTGGCGTTTGCTTCTCTGTTTAATTGTTTACCATGATGAGGTTTTAAATATTAATGGCATAAGAATTGGAACAACCAGAGTATTCCTTAGAAACTAATGTGCTCCTTTCACTTCCTGGCTAAATGAAGCAGTGTTCACAGAAGCTTTTGTTTCATGTTCATTGGCTTAGTTTTTAATAAATGTGTGAAGAATAATATCCCACAACTTTAAAGAAATTAGGCCTCTTGACAGGGTTTATGCACCTGATTCCTAGAGATATTGCTGCATTTATTTGAGGGGAGTGGAATGCATGTACTTAAGCCCATGCTTTTTAAGCCATAGGTTTTGGACACTTAATTACCAGGGGCATATGGTTCAACCTAATGGGACTTACAGGTTGGAAGTGTTGAAGGTCAAAGCCTCCCTTCTTTAAATCAAGTCTAAAGTAAATGGAAGTGTTTATGATGAATTGCTATCCTTTCACACCTTGGTATGTTGCTTCTCAATTTACAGAGGGGAGACATCAGCTTAATCTGGCAAAAGCAGGAAGATCATCACAAAATGCTATCACATGTTTTGGTGTCTCAAATGTTAGTCCTGTTTCTGGGCATATTTGACCTGCTGATTCCAAAAATGGTACCTGTTTTCCCCTATCGACTCTAGATTTAGAGACATAACATATGTCATCTACCAGTTGATCTGCTCACCCATAGAAAACCATGATAACCATATCTAAGAAACTAGAGCTGGTGTGGTTCTTCCGAATGAGCATCCCAAATAATCCAAGGAACAGGCCTAAAAATCAAGACACCAAGAATTCTGTTTTGTTTGGCTGTGTTATCTGAACCATTTATGGCTGCAAGTTGCGGGTGTTTTAAATAAATAAAATGTTTCTAAGAGGACAGTGGGATTTGTGCAGTGGTTTTAACTACCACCATATTAGAAGAGCGGTTGGCACTCAGTGTTAAAATGCATGTAGCTTGTAGCTTTCTGGAGCTGCAGGAAGTCAAAGGTTTAGTCCCCTGCATCTCTGGTTAAATGGTTCATAGAGTAGTAGATTATGGGGAAAGAGATCCCTCAGTGACAATTGAAGGTTGCTGCCAGTTAGAGGTGTGGTGGGGTTTTGTGTTTATTTTTTGTTTTTGTTTTTTGCAATTTCTTGCCCTCAGCTACTTTGTTTTAATGCTTCTTCTTCGTGGTGTCTGGTGAAATAAGCACATGTGGTAGTAATTGCCCCCAGCAATGCTCTCGGAACCTTAAAACAGCTGTTTGAAGTACTTTGGCTACAGCCCCGCCCATCTTCCCCACAAGGCATATATGCAGAGGTGGGGATGTAGCTTCAGTTCCTTTTTTTTCCGCCGCCTTAGAGCAGCTCTTTGGGAACCTCTCTGACTGTGATTTCAAGTTTCATTGACCTGGACTGTATTTTGACGATTCTTACAAGTACTTTGGCTTCAAATTGGATTTTTCGCTATTCTGGATTTCTGACCCTGGACTGTCTGACTTCGGCATTGGTATGTCTACCCCTGGGTTTAAAAAGTGTGTTTCTTGTGGCTCTAAAATGCCAGATTCTGATGGACACAATCAGTGTCTTTCCTGCCTGGGAGAGGCTCATGCTGCAAAAACTTGCTCTGCTTGTTTGACTTTAACACCGCAAGAAAGGAAGAATAGAGAAATGAGGTTAAAAGCCATTCTTTATGAGCGGGCTTTGTTTCCCCCTCCTTCCCTAGCTGGCTCCCAAACGCCACAGAAATTTAAAGGGCAGCGGCGTCCACTTACCCCTTCCAAGGAGGGCTCTCCCCTTCCAAAGAGGGCCAAGTCTAACCCTCCAGCTACTCCCATGCCTTCAAAGGCTCTGGGAGATGGAGGAGAGGCTCAAAAGAAGAAGCGTTCCACTTCAGAAACGCGCAGCGCGGCCATGCTTCCAGGGCGCTCCACTCCCTGCGTGCAGGCCACGCCTCCTCCGAGGTCTACGCCATGGAGCACAGCGGTCCAAACGCCGGTTGGCTTGAGGCTTCTGCAGCCTTTGGAAGACTTCAGAGGCAGTGCGGCTTCAAACACCGTGCCTCTGCTACAGGCCCCGGTCACGGGTGCGGCCCTGCTCCCCTTGGCAGAGACAGCCCACCCACCGGAGGCAGGCGCCCAGGACCAGCCCCCACCTCCCGCTTGTGCGGTAGAGACAACTGGGGTGCGAGGAGATGCAGCTCAGCCTATGGCGAGCCCTTCCTTCTCTCAAGAGGCTATTGGAGCATGTAGCACGTCTGCTTCTGCAGCCCCTGTCTACTCTATGCTCACTACCAGGGATGGGAGACTTGTAATGTCTCCAGACTTACCGTCTGGGTCTTTAAGGTACCTCAGCCCTATGCCTCATAGTGCACCAGCCTTCCCATCGCCTCCACACAGGCGATGGGATGCGTATTTCCTTAAGGATGCGTACTTCCATGTCGCGATTGCACCTCAGCACCACAGGTATCTTGCTTTTATGGTGGCACAAAAGGCTTTTTGCTTCCGGGTGCTCCCTTTTGGTATATCAACTGCTCCACGGGTTTTTACCAAGGTCATGGCCGTGGTAGCGGCACATCTCCGCCTTCAAGGGATAACTGTCTACCCGTATATAGACGACTGGTTGTTGGTGGCACATTCTAGACAGTCACTGTTGCGTGATCTTCGTTTTACTTTATCATTATTAGAAAACCTTGGTTTAGTTGTGAATCAGAAAAAATCTCATCTTATCCCTACACAGAGGATACGATTTATTGGAGCAGACATAGACTCTACCACTGGCAGAGCATATCTCCCGGACAATCGGTTTCGATCTCTTCGTACAGCGCTACTTACCCTCCTGCAAGGTCCATTGCCACGAGCCAGGAATGTCCAGTCAGCCTTGGGACATCTAGCATCCACAACAGTAGTAACACCTTATGCAAGGCTCAGAATGAGACCTCTTCAGATGTGGTTCTTGCGTGTCTTCGACCCGCTGACCCAAAGCCAAAACATCCATCTCCCTGTTCCGGCTTATGTCAGCCAGTCCCTACACTGGTGGTTGTCCCAGGACAATGTGTGTGTGGGTGTTCCATTTCAGCAGCCACAAGCAACAGTGACTCTGACAATGGATGCATCCCTGTATGGATGGGATGCACATTCCGGCTCCCTTATGGTCAAAGGCAAATGGACACAGCAGGAGGCCCAACATCATATCAATCTCCTCGAGCTCATGGCAGTACAGCGAAGCCTCCATGCATTTCAGGACTTGTGCCACGGCAAGGTAGTCCAACTATGCACCGACAATACCACGGTAGCGTGGTATATCAACAAACAAGGAGGCACAAAATCACGCTCCCTCCTAAAGAGGACCATGGACATATGGCATTGGTGCTTAGCCAACCGCACCCATTTGATAGCTGTGCATGTTCCGGGAGAAGACAACAGCATCGCAGATACATTGAGCAGGGAACAAGACTCGACTCACGAGTGGTCCCTTCATCCTGCCGAAGCGACTTCTCTTTTCCAGAGGTGGGGCAGTCCCTTGATAGATCTGTTTGCAGCACCACACAATGCAAAATGCGATCTGTTCTGTGCCAGACGGCAGGAAGACCAGACACGAGAGTGCCTGGGAGATGCCTTCATGTTCCACTGGTTGGGTCCACTTCTGTACGTGTTTCCACCGATAACCCTTCTCAACAGAGTAGTATCAAAACTGTATCACGACAGAGCCAACTGCATACTCCTCACGCCGTGGTGGCCCAGGCAGCCCTGGTTTGCTCTCCTTCGGATGATGTCGCAAGGGCAGTATCTTCCCCTTCCACTTCGCCCGGACTTGCTCACAGCAGACCAGGGACGCCTCCGCCACCCAGACATCGCATGTCTCAGACTCACGGCATGGAGGATTCATCCCGACCATTGTCTCAAGCAGTGAGAGACATATTGGATGCAGCACATAAACCATCAACAAAGCGATCATACGCTTACAAATGGAAAAAGTTTACTGACTTTGTCTGGCGACAAGACATAGAACCGTTGACAGCTCCAACATCAATAGTGTTGGAATTTCTTGCATCACTAGCAACTCAAGGCTTACATTTGTCATCCCTCAAGTGTTACTTAGCAGCAATCTCAGAAAATTGGAAAGAAACAGGACGCCAGTCTTGTTTCCAAGACCCTCTTATACAACGGTTTCTGCAGGGGTACAGAAACATGCGACCTCCACCTCCTATACCGGCATGGAGCCTTCAATTGGTTCTCTCTGCATTACAGAAACCACCCTTTGAGCCATTGGCCCAGGTGGATCTCTCATATCTCTCATGGAAAGTGGCATTTCTGCTAGCTATTACCACAGCTCGAAGAGCAAGCGAGCTTTGTGCATTGAGAGTAGATCATCCTTATATGAGATTCCATGCTGACAAGGTTATCATGCGCACTGATATCTCATTCCTTCCTAAAGTAGTCTCTGCATTCCATCTGACTGAGGATATTGTGATACCCTCATTTTTTCAGAACCCTTCCACTCCACTCGAACACTCTCTGCATCTACTGGATGCCAGGAGGGCACTTGCATATTATGTGGAAAGGACTAAAGAGTTCAGAGCTTCACCCAGACTTTTCCTGAAGTATGCTTCTCAATCAAAAGGTCTACCTGTTTCCTCCCAGAGGTTATCAGGATGGATTGTGGCCACCATTCAGCTAGCATATGAACAAGCTCATCAGCAGCCTCCATTTGTCATCAAAGGACACTCTGCTAGAGCGGTGGCGACTTCCACAGCATACAGCCGTGGCATACCGCTCCACGAAGTGTGTAGAGCAGCCACATGGGCCACGCCACTCACCTTTGTGGCCCATTACAAAGTGGATCTGCTTTCCAGGAAGCAAGCAGCATTTGGCAGAGCGGTTCTTGGATCAGCACTGTCATGACGCCCACCGACCATGGTGAGTAGCTTGCTAGTCTACCACATGTGCTTATTTCACCAGACACCACGAAGAAGAAGCAATGGTTGCTTACCTGTAACCAGGTTTCTTCGAGTGGTGATCTGTGAAATTAGCACATCCCCACCCATCCTCCCCGCTGATCATCATGACTTTTTTCTCTAGCCGCTTTCGGCGGCGGGGAACTGAAGCTACATCCCCACCTCTGCATATATGCCTTCTGGGGAAGATGGACGGGGCTGTAGCCAAAGTACTTCAAACAGCTGTTTTAAGGTTCCGAGAGCATTGCTGGGGGCAATTACTACCACATGTGCTAATTTACAGATCACCACTCGAAGAAACCTGGTTACAGGTAAGCAACCATTGCTTCTCTCTAGATTTGTGTCCCCAATGTGGAAATAATTCGGGAATATTTATGAATAGTATGACCTCTATATCCACAGAAATAATATTCCATGGTTTCACTTAGTCACTTAGGTCCTCCTGTAATGGCTGAACCCTCCTCTTAATGCCACTGTTCTGGTAATGATAATTGAAATAGTAATAATTGAATAATAATAATTAAAAGTAATAGGTTTCATTATAATCTATGGTTTCATGTACCCATTTGAAATCCAGCTACATATCCCTTCTTGTTATGGGGATCATACTCTGTGCCAATGGTTCTCAACCTGTGGGTTTCCAGGTGTTTTGACCTACAACTCCCAGAAATCCTAGCCAGTTTACCAGCTGTTAGGATTTCTGGGTGTTGAAGGCCAAAACATCTGGGGACCCACAGGTTGAGAACCACTACTCTATGCAGTGGTATATTCCGGAAGTGTGTTGAGGGCTGTCATTTTCCCATAGAATCATTGCTTGTTTTTGTATAGTTGTTCCCCTGAAGATAGCTATCATATCTTCACTGTTCCCAGTTGTGTTCTTCACCTTCCTTTTCAAATTGAAAGCTGCAATCCTACAGGGAGTAAATCCCATTGTGTGGTTTAGCTTTGAGGAAACATGCATAGGACTGGCTTGGAAAGAGGCTTTATAAGCAACAAAGCTTCATCCTGAAGTGCATACAGAAAACCATCAGTCTCATTGCATGTTGTTGATAGATATTTGGTTTCCTTTCCCCTAAGTATTCTTTGTAGACGGGCAAGTCAATATTATGGGCAGATTCTGTTTCCACACTTTATGGTATTAGATAGTTTTCTGACCCTTAAACACCAGCATTTTTCTGGTAATAAAATAGAAGAATGCCTTCAACTGCTATAAAAGGAGTCTAGATTAGAGATAGAGGTGGAGGGGGCCGGCAGAAGAGAGAAATGTACTAGAAAGAGTGTAATAAAGCCTAATTGTATTAGTTTAGAAAAAGATTTTCGATCTTCTTCATGGATAATTTTATTCCTATAATGGTTGGAGAGATGGAAAACACAGCACTGAACAATCTTTTATATTAGCTACTGCTTTTATAGAACTCTTCTTTAATTTGTTCTTGACTTTTTTGCTTCTGTAGTTACTGTTTTAGAACTTATAAATCCTTTAAAAAAAGGTTGAATGAGAGACAAGTTGAAGGGGAAACTTCTGCACAGCTGTTGTTTGGCTAGATTGTCACGGATGGATGTCCTGGAATTAGGAAGCCGTGCTTTTTGGGCATATAGGGGAGACTGGGTGGGTGTAAAAGGCAAGGTGGTGATTCAGAGCAGAAATAAGAGGCCAAAATACTCCTTGAAGGGAACAGTCTTACCCTTACCCCATCTGTGCTTTTTTCTTTTGTAAAGGCATGGATTTGGTTCGGTCTTTGGCCTCATGGATTATCAACATTGTCCTTCAGTTGTAAAATGCAAGTCTTATTGATTTCAGTGGACATTATTTTGACATACGTCATGGCTGATGGGACCGTTAAAATGCTGCCTTTTCTCCAGCGTGCTTCTTTCTTTACTACATGTACTAAACACCTCATAAAATAAAATCTATAGGCATGGTGCAGTTCAATTAAAAGAATAATAAACAACAAAATGCAATAGATAAATAAAATGTGATATTCCATAAAATTCCAGTCCTTAACTATTTTAGTGAATGTATGAAATTTGTTTGTTTTCTAGGAAAGATAGAGCAGGCAGTTGAAGAACAATTTTCCCATCCTTTTTCTTCCTTTTTCCTAGCTAGCATAGGATGGCATTAGAAATCTATTTTTCCTTACCATCTCCATTCCTTTCTGGAAGTATACCTGAAAGATCACATAGATGTAAACACCAGTTTACATTTCTATATACAATCCATCCTAATTCAACCTCACAGAAATTACCTGCATGAGCAGGCCATCCAAGACTGTTGACTGATCAATTTGAGTTTCTTCCCTGGAGCTGTCCAACCTCCTAGAGGAATCCTTGTTTGTGGAACAGACTTCATTGGTCTTTGCCTGAGTAGCCAAGAGGCAAAACATCAGCCAAGAAGTTGTGCCAAGAAAGCCTGGGGATGCCTCTCCCAAAAATTGTTTTGATGTCTTACTCCAAAGATCTTCATAATTTAGTTACATAATAGTTTCTTTGTTCACTTTTTAAAAAAAGCCAATGGCAATTCCTGAACTCCTATCTAGATTTTTAAAAATAGAAATATTGAACTGGAACTGGAAATTGATTTGAGTTTCTTGCCCAGTCTGGTTTGCTTCACCTGAATGCTGGCTATGCTATCAATTTTGTTGACGTGTTCGGAAGATACTCTGAAAAGATCTAGATCTTTCTCCATATGGGCCTACATTTTCATGTATCCAGGATATGACAGTTACTAAATGGTGCGTATGACTACAGCATCTCACATGTTTGGAAATGCAAATATACATATCTGTTACCAGTTCTGTCTACTTTCCTGCGCCATCCTTGCAATTTTTGTGTTTTTTCTGCCTTTCGCTGATTCTCAGTGCCGATGGCCAGTGGGCATTGACTTCTTTTTGAGGGACATGAATCATAGTGTGAATTTACAATGCCTTGCTTCATTGATCTGCCAGCCTCTGTGTCAGGGATGAGAATCTTTGTTGCCAGCTGAGGTATTTGCTTGAAGGATGCCTCCAATGGTCTTCATAAGGCAAGAGCTTTCAAGAACAGATACCATATAGTTGCCTATCCCTCCAAAGCCCACTTACTGTTAGCCAGACTGTGCTACATACAAAAAAGCAGACATACTGCAGAGATGTGCCTGCTGAGAAGTGATGCTAGAAAGACTGATCTTGCCTTGTCAGTGGAAGGATTTATCTGGAAGCATCTCATATTATGGATAGCGTACAATTGTGTGTCCATAGAGAGAATTCTTTTGTGACTCTGCTCAGAAAATAAGCCTGTATTTCTAAAGCTGTTGGATCAAAACCCTTTGTTTGTGTGACTTGCTTCTTAATATTAGTGAATGCCCTGTGATGTTTGAGTGTCTGCATTTTGTATGCTGTGATGGGTAACTGAAGAGGAAGCGAGGGATATTGGCTTCTTTTTGAGGGACTTGAATTGCAGCATGAAGCTATAATGCCTTGCTTCATTGATCCACCTGCCTCTGTGTCAGGGATGAGAATCTTTCTGAAGTATGGCAATCAAACCCCCTCTGAATGCCATATAGTCACTCCCAGCACAACTAGATGTGACATCACATCACTTCTAGGACTGGAATTTGGAGAAAAAATGGGAAAAAGTGAAATACTTTTTAGAAATTGTAATGATAATGGCAAATAACTATTTTTAGGGCCCTGGAATTGTAATGGTGACTAATTACTCTAAAAGTAATCAGTCACCATTCCTAATTCCAGTAAAGCCTGTTATTCCACTACAGTCATGTTATCATTGAAAATAGATACATGCAGGTTTTGGCACCTTCAATACTGCATCTCTCTTTATTTGTGCAATTAAGTCAAATAGCCAGTTTGTAGTATGTAATAATTCCAAATATCTTTGCAACCAGATTTTCCAGCTACTGATACTCTGTATGCTTTATTATTGGTTTAGATTTTGCAATTGCAACTTTGAAAAATTAGGCAAAGATAACTATCAGATATAAAATAAGTGGAAAGCAGATAGCTTTGGAATTGTGATGACTCATGGGCCATGTAGTCCCATTCCTAGTGCTGTTGTGATTGATGAAGAGGAAAACTTGGGTTTTCCACCATTTCAGCCAGAAAAGGAACCATTTCAGCCAGAAATTGAGCCTTTGCACCTGCAGGAGGCTTGTCTTCCAGAAATCTGCCAAACAAGCCCTGAGTCGAGTTCTCCCCCTTTTTCGCGCCGTAATTATTATCTCCAGCAAAAAGGAGTGCAGCAGGCTAATCGCAGGAGTTTGAGAATTGCAGCAAAGCATTCAGATGATTAAGCCTGCTCCCATGAGAAATTTTAGGGAGTCATACATCTGGACACAGAGATTGACTTTCGTTTCTGATTCCCCAGAGAAGTGTTCTCTGGTGGGAAAACGAGGCCTATTTAGGTTCCTTGCTCCCAAAGGAATCTTGCGGAGTCAATTCGTCAGCTACCGGAGCAGCGTGTGTGGACAGCTACTCCTGCTCTCAAGCCTTTGTTCCTGTTCCAAGCCTTCGTTCTCAGCCTTGTTTTCTCCCCGGATCTTGCCTTGTTTCCCGGACCTCGCCAAGTAATTACCACGGATCTTGTTCTTGCTCCTCGTTTCCTTGTTGCCTTGTATCAAGCTTTGTGTGCCAAGAATCAAGTTATTTCCTAGCCTTGCTCAAGTTCATGGACTAAAGGACCTTGTCATCTCCCCTCACTTGCTTGGCAAGTGAGTGTTTCGGTTATTGGATTACAACTTTGGACCTTAATATTTCATATTGGACATTGCTTTTTTGGACTAATTTTGACCTTTCCTGAAAGGTCTATTTCTGGACTATTTCCTATACTTGTTTTTATTAACTTTATATATTTCCTTAATAAAGATATTAGATAGATTCTGGCCTCTGTGTATGGTTATTGGTGCTCTGCAGCCTGGGTCGTGACAGGAATAATGAGGTGAAGAGGGGGAGTAGAAGAGGAGGAAAATCTTGTCCCTTAATGTCAGTTTACTGCTGACATACCAGCACAGAAGCAGAAGAGACCCATTGCATAAAGGCCGATGCAGGATAAGTTGTGGGATTCTGAGTTATTGAGAGGTTTTACCCATCAATAGCTACAGAGGGAATAATCATGGAGAGAAGACAGACTGGTTCAAAAGGATTGCACATGACATCATTCATAATGCTGGTATGTCTGCCTCATGTGATGAAGTCCTTTATAAGCTCTGTAACCTGTATTGTTCCTATAGCCACTATTGGGCTATAGCATTATGCTTTCTTGATAAAAGATGCTATCGTAGCATTGCTGACAAAGAAACAACACCATATTTATAACCAATTAACACTAATACTGTATTCCACCTCTGGAATTAACTTGTTTGAAGTGCAGAGTCGATAATGGCTGCTTCAGATTATCGTTGGTAGTCCTAACTGCCTGAGATATATACTTAGAAATGGTGGTATATAAGCGGCTTAAATAAATTAAACATAACTAAATACCCCTCCAGAGTAAACAGAATATTTTGCAACACATATTGTACTCTCTGATTTATCTCCCTTTGATTGTGGGTGAGGTGAGAGAACTATCTGTAGTTTTCCCTTATCTTTGTTTTGGAAGTGTCAATACCAAAGGTACCTATTGTGAAAGTGCTGAAGGGTGAGACGTTGAGTCAACCTAAATTCAATTAACAAATGCCAAGGTGACATTGTTACCAGACTGATTACTACTGGAAGCCCTAATCATCATATAGTAAGTATAAAAAGTATATTGCCTAGAAGCAGGTACATTTTCATGTTTGATGAAAAAAGGATACACATTAAAAGCAACTAATTAATCTATGAGGAGGGAAAGCACACAGTGTATAGAGTAAAAACTGTATCTCTTGAGGAGCTAAATAGTCTGCTGAAATAGCATCCCAAGCAGAGTTTGAGTGCACTTACATTCTTGAATTTAGAAGTTTAGCATTCTATTACAATTGAATGCCTCTGCAGGGTTGCTTGTTTGAACAAATCTAGTATATGATATTTAGAGGGTCTCTGAATATCTTGGGGCCCGCAGAAGTAATACATTTATTCATATCTGTTGTAATTTCCATATGACTTGATAAATTTTTCTTTATACAAAGCAATTGTTGATTTTTTTACCTACAGTAATGGTAGATGGATTTTTAAGGATAGATTATGTGATCAAAGAACTTTCTAATTCTGCTGCAAGTTGAGCATCCCTTGTCCAAAATGCTTTGGACCAGAAGACTTTTGCATTTGGGATTTCGGAATATATAATGAGATATCTTGATGATCTGATGCACGTCTAAACACAAACTTCATTTACAGTTCAAAATCACTTTATGCTCATAGACTGAAGGTGATGTTTATATACAATATCTTAATTAATTTTGTGCGTAAAAGAAATTTGTATAAATTGAATCTCAACAAAGAAAGGTGTCACTATCTCAGTAACCCATGTGGACAGTTCTGGCTTTTGGATTTCTGGATAAGGGATACTCAGCAAATTGCTGGACAGAACAGGGAAAAATATTGAGTTATTTTTATGACAACATTGAGGTCATTTTCAGGCAAAAAATATGCAAATACCATCTTGGTTAACTATAGTCTGGCTGACTGATTAATTTCTAGGGTCCACTAGTGGTGAAAGTTGTTAACTCAACTGTGTCACCATTCCTGTGTCTTGCTAGCTGCATGGCAAACAGGATTTCAATAGGTGGTAAATGCAGAGATTATGAGAAGACTTCTACCTATTTTGTCTCTGCCTCTTATGTATAAGGCCTTTAAGTAAGAAAAAAATCAGCAGTCCTGTCAGTGATCCAGTGGCAAGAGGAACATTACTATCTGTGCTTCATTCTGTCTTTCGGTTATGGCCTTAAAGGGCGTCTGCTTCAATATATAGGATATACAGTGGGGGGGGAAAGTATTTAGTCAGATATCAATTGTACAAGTTCTCCCACTTAAAAAGATGAGAGAGGCCTGTAATTGACATTATAGGTAGACCTCAACTATGAGAGACAACATGAGAAAACACTTTCAGAAAATCACATTGTCTGATTTTTCATGAATTTATTTGCAGATTATGGTGGAAAATAAGTATTTGGTCAATAACAAATGTTCATCTCAATACTTTGTTATATATCCTTTATTGGCAATGACAGAAGTCAAACGTTTTCTGTAAGTCCTCAAAAGGTTGGCACGCACTCCTGCTGGTCTGTTGGCCCATTCCCCCATGCAGATTTATTTATTTATTTATTTCCGGTATTTCTACCCCGCCCTTCTCCCCTGGGGGACTCAGGGTGGCTTACAAATCGGCAACACAGTGCCATCACATCAACAATACAATACAAAAGGCATTAAAAACTAAACAATTTAAAACATCATAAAAACCAATATACAATAATAAAACATTACCATGTCCTCGAGAGCAGTGAAGTTTTGGGGCTGTCGCTGGGCAACACCGACTTTCAACTCCCTCCAAAGGTTTTCTATAGGGTTGAGATCTGGAGACTGGCTAGGTCACTCCAGGACCTTGAAATGCTTCTTACAAAGTCACTCCTTTTTTGCCCTGGTGGTGTGCTTGGGATCGTTGTCATGGTGAAAGACCCAGCCACGTTTCATCTTCAGTCCCCTTGCTGATGGAAGGAGGTTTGCACTCAAAATCTCACGATACATGGCCCCATTTATTCTTTCATGCATACGGATCAGTCACCCTGGTCCCTTTGCAGAGAAACAGCCCCAAAGCATGATGTTGTCAGCCCCATTCTTCACAGTAGGTATGGTGATTTTTGGATGCAACTCAGCATTCTTTCTCCTCCAAACTTGACAAGTTGTGTTTCTGCCAAACAGTTCTACTTTGGCTTCATCTGACTATATGACATTCTCCCAGTACTCTTCTGGATCATCCAAATGCTCTCTAGCAAACTTCAGTCAGGCCTGGACATGTACTGGCTTAAGCATGGGGACACGTCTGGCACTGCAGGATCAGAGTCCCTGGCGGTGTAGTGTGTTACTGATGGTAGCCTTTATGACGTTGGTCCCAGCTCTCAGCAGGTCATTTACTAAGTCCCCCCGTGTGGTTTTGGGATTTTTGCTCACCGTTCTTGTGATCATTTTGACCCCACGGGGTAAGATCTTGCGTGGAGCCTCAGATCGAGAGAGATTATCAGTGGTCTTGTATGTCTCCATTTTCTAATTATTGCGCCCACAGTTGATTTCTTCACACCAAGCTGCTTGCCTATTGCAGATTCAGTCTTCCCAGTCTGGTACAGGGCTACAATTTTGTTTCTGGTGTCCTTGGACAGCTCTTTGGTCTTCACCATAGTGGAGTTTGGAGTATGTCTGCTTGAGTTTGTGGACAGGTGTCTTTTACACTGATAACGTTCAAATAGGTGCCATTACTACAGGTAATGAGTGGAGGACAGAGGAGACTCTTCAAGAAGAAGTTACAGGTCTGTGAAATCCAGAAATCTTGCTTGCTTGTTGTGACCAAATACAGTAGAGTCTCACTTATCCAACATAAACGGGCTGGCAGAATGTTGGATAAGCGAAAATGTTGGATAATAAGGAGTGATTAAGGAAAAGCCTATTAAATGTCAAATAATGTTATGATTTTACAAATTGAGCACCAAAATAACATGTTTTACAACAAATGGACAGAAAAAGCCGTTCAATACATGATAACATTATGTAATAATTATTGTAATTACGAATTTAGCACCAAAACTTCACAATGCATTGCAAAATTGCCTACAAAAACATTGACTTCTAAAAGGCAAACTGCGTTGGATAATACAGAATGTTGGATAAGCGAAGGTTGGATAAGCGAGACTCTACTGTACTTATTTTCCACCATAACTTGCAAATAAATTCATGAAAAATCCGACAAGGTGATTTTCTGGATGTGTTTTCTCATGTTGTCTCTCATAGGTGAGGTCTACCTATGATGTCAATTACAGGTCTCTCTCATCTTTTTAAGTGGGAGAACTTGTACAATTGGTATCTGACTAAATACTCTCCCCCCCCCCCACTGTAACTAGTTTTTTGTTTAGGCCCACTACTAATATTGTAATAGTCTGAGTACTAGAATAAGACTCTGGAGACAAGGGTTTGAATCCCTTTTCAGCTATGGAAACCCAATAAAGGACCTTGCACAAGTCACATTCCCTCAGCCTTAGAGGAAGGCAAAGGTAAACTCCTTTTGGCTAAATCTTGCCAAGAAAAGATAGAAATAAAAATAAATAAATAAATAAATAAACCTATTTCTTATATCCCGCCTCCATCTCCCCAAGGGGACTCAGGCCGGCTCACATGGGGCAAAGCCCTAAAAACAACATATGCATAAAACAGTACAGTTACAATCTTGTAACAGTAAGTTACAAGATTAAAATACATAGCAAGAATCAAACAATTTTTAAATTTTAAAATAAACACAGGGCTTATCAGTTAGCTAAGGGGGAGGGGCTATTTAGGAGTGCATGGGAGGGGCAGACTTTTGCAAACATGAATAGTAAAACCAGAGTTGGGGCAAAGTGCCAGGAACTGGCAGGGCGATTTTGGACTGTATGGTGAAAGTACAACTAAATTATTCAAAAGCACATTTTCAGACTTTTTCGGAATATGGTTAGGGTGGGTGCTAGTCTGATCTCCCTGGGGAGAGAGTTTCAGAGTTGGGGGACCACCACTGGGAAGGCCCTCTCTCTCTCGTCCCCACCAACCATGTTTCAGATGATGGCGGGAGTGAAAGGAGGGCCTCCCTGGAGGATCTGAGGGCTCGCCTTGGTTTATAGGGAGAAACGCAGTCACGAAGATAGGCAGGACCCAAACCGTTTAGGGCTTTGTAGGTCAAAACCTGCATTTTGAAGTGGGGCTAGAAATTTATTGGCAGCCAGTGGACCTGCTTCAGGAGAGGCTTAATACGCTCCGTGTAACTAGCTCCTGTTGACAGTCTGGCTGCCGATCTTTGTACCAGGTTCACCTTGCGGTAGCTATAAGTGGAAAATAACTTGAAAGTACACAACTACTCTAGGAAAAGATAAAAGAGATCATGCGAGGCATATTTGTCTGAGTTTTTATGGCTGTTTATCATACTTGTCTAGCTTTCCCTGGAAGAGGTGTAAAATGAGAAAAATCTATGGCAATTGAACCACATGACTTACTTAAGAACTTGGTTTTATAATATAGATTTTTATTGAGGCTTTTAATTTTTTTATCTGTATTGTAAATTGGCTTGCAAAGTAGTTATGTTTTAAGAGAAGTTTATAAATGTCCAAAATAAAATTTAAAAATCCAATTATGGGATACTTGATGCCCGTGGGCTTTAGCAAGGAATCCTGAAATATCAAGCCTTGGCAGCTGACACAGATAAATTTCATCCTTACATGATTTCATACATGAAATCAGAACCCAAATACACCTCTTGAATCTGGGATCTGGGTGGGGATGACAAATCCCCTCTGTCTTTAATTTCCTAGCATAAAAGATGAAGGTTGAGCCTGAAGGTAAGAAGACATTGATACATGCTGTAGGAGAATATGGAGACCATCTGCTGTGTTGGTCTTCTAAGGCACAAAAATTTCTCTCAGAATATTTTACAAAATTGAGCAGACTGCACAGATGAAACAACAGATTACTTGTACTACTGGAACAGGACTCCAAGGGCTAAATATTCAGTTGTTGCTAATCTCCTTTTCTCTAGGACACATCTAGAGAGATATCCCAGATATCATACTCTATGGTCTATAGATGGACCAGTAGTGGTTAAAGAGGATATTGGGGGTCTTAAACTGGTCACCAACAATGCAATCTACACATTTCTACTAAGCTGTAGATTCTATTGAAATGACTAGCAGTTACTTCTAGATGAATATGTATGGGATTTCAGCTTACTCTTCTATTCTATTCTGAGGTTCAGTATAGTGTGCCACTACCCCCAGTTCGTAAAAGAACATAAAAAGAAAGTGGGGCGAAGATTTGTCAAATGTCACAACATCCATACTGTCCTCATGATGCCTTTATCTTTAGGGCAGAGATGGGAAATGTATGGTTCATAGGCAACTAACACTGAAAAAGCCCTCCAGAACAATTATGTCAATATTTAGTCATGAGGTCCCCCCCCCCAGAACTTGAAATTACTTTTGGGGTTTTTTTTTTGTTTTTTTTGGGGGGGGGGGGAATCTGTGGTGGATCTAGCAAAAATACCTGTTTTTGCTAGTCGGCTTTACAAGCCCATTTCTGATATTTTGTTCGTTTTATGTTAAAGATCATGGGGAACCTAGATCTCTGTCTGTCTGTCTGTTATGCCCTGAAATCTGAGGAAGCTACCTATTCTTTTTTTAGACAAGGAGGATTGGGGTTGAAAGACCAGATGTGAATGGGTGAACCCAAAGCACAATAGAAACAACATCTGGCATTGCCCATGTGGAGTGAAAGCTGAGATTGAAATTTTAGCTTTCCTGCTTGGTATAAAATGGATGAATTTGTAAAAATCTTAGCTTTTCTCAAAGTGAAAGGTTTCTCTTTTTTGAAATCTTAGATCTATTTATGTGCTGCCAAATCACAAATACTTGTGTGGATGTGTACATTTTTGGAATGTAGAACATTATACAAGGTATCTGGAGCCAGTTTTGGACAATTATTTTCTTCTCCTGCATTTCCTTGTGACACTGCACATGCAGTTGGGGACTGCCAGATGTGAGGGACAAGAAATAATGGTTTTGCAAGTGTTGCTACTTTTTATGACTATTGGATAAAGACTTTTTTAAAAAAGGGATTTAAATGGTTGCAGATGATCAATTTCCTATCAGTCTTCTTCTAGTACCCATTGCCAAACAAGTCCTCCTTAAAAATAAAACAAATTGGTAAAACAGGGGCAATCATTTCCATTTTACAAGTGATACAATTTTAACCATGTATGAGAAATATCTGAAGTATAGAGTTGCTCCCATACCTCCATAAACAACATATATTTGAGCTCTTTTTTTTTCTTTGAATGGCATCTTTTTGGTCTGATAAGTTTGACCATAAAATCAACTGTAGTGATGAAACAATACTTCTGTTTACTGAAGCTGAGAGCAATCCTTCTCACTTTCTGGTCAGAGTTAACACTACAGGGTTATAGTGCTCTGATTCCACTCATAACTGCCATGGTTCCACCATATGAAATCCTAGAATTTATCATTTAGTAGTCTCATTTAGAGACCTCTATTGCCTCACCACTACAAGCCCCAGGCTTCTACGGGATACAGCCATGGCAATCAAAGTGGAATCATAGGTGTTAGAACTCTGTAGTGTGAAAGGGCCCTAGGTGAAAGATAGTTCCTCACTATTGCTGCTTACAGCCATTGATAAACCTAAACTTGATAGGTCTAGTCTTACACTTTCTATAAATTGCTCTTCCTTTTCACAGCAGTATATTCCTCAGAAACCTAAAATACCCTAAAGGCACCAAATCTCATCTGATCTCAGGGTCAGCTTTGGTTAGTACTTGAATGGGAGTCTGCCAGCAAATGCCAGGTACTGTAGGATGTACTAGTATTTCAAACTGGCAAAGCTACTTCTGAGTTTTCATTGCCGAAGAAAGCCCAGTGAAATTCATAGAACTTCCTTAAGTTGGCAGAAGACTTGAAGGCATATACACAGGTTCACATTAAGGTTTTTGTAGGCCGTTATCACTCTTGCATTTAATTCCCCACTTCACCCTGACATGCAACTAGGAACCCAGACATCATTTTAAAAACTGCCCTATTGACCTTAATGGTTCTCAAAATGGAAGTTGACATTTAACTTTGAATGTTTTTCTTCCCAATTACTGTAATGTTTTCTTGTTAATCCTGTATTTGTAGAATCTACAATTTTTGTAAGCCCTAGGCACTGTGCCTTACGTGCGTATGTGCACATACATACACACACACATTTTTCAGCTTTGTTTTCTTCTCCAATCATTTTTTTTTCTTCTGTTGCTATGTCTGACAGTCTCTTACACATCTATTGTATTAGTTGTGTCAGTGTTGAGGAACTGCTGTCCTGGGTGCTTCTGATTCCGCCCCATCATCTCCGCTTCATCTGCATGGCTGCTGGGAAAGACTGCTGCGTTGTGTCATTGCCTCAGCTTTTGCTGTGGCTTTCAGAGCTCTCTGCTTGATTTCCCCATTAATGGCTGTGCCACTAAAAGCTTGTAAAGTTTAGTTGTTAATATACCTCAGTGCACCTGCTTTCAAAGATGAGTGAAATTGATTGGTAATTTGATGAACTCAAAGAACATTCATATTAGGGTAAATAAAATGCGCGAATGTTATTGCTGCCTGCCTGGCGCGCTTGTGTGTACGCACAAGTATTAAGTACTGTGTTGACTGATGTACAGTGCATTACATCAAATTACAAGCAGCTTCTATGCAAACAGCAGCTAAAGTGTTTGCTTCCCTTTCCGTCCATGTGATTATTCCAGTGATGTTTTTGGAACTCATGTGCTGAAAGTGAAATTGCCTGAGCCACTGTTTGTTCTACTGATGAAGGCAAGGACGGAAGTGGGGGAATGTGTTATCCTCCATGAACCAAGCACTTGTTGATATACCTAGATGTGTGTTGCCAGAAAGAAAAGTGAGGAGAGCTCCTATACCTTTAATGTATTTGCATGTTTTCAAACTGCTAGGTTGGCAGAAGCCAGGGCTAACAGCAGGAGCTCACTCCATTCCCCGGATTCGAACCGCCAACTTTTCGGTCAGCAAGTTCAGCAGCTCAATGGTTTAACCTGCTGTGCCACTGGGGAAACAGTTATCTAGATCCATTTCAATCTGATGTCAGGCCTGGCTCTCGAACAGAGACAGCTTTGGTTACCTTGGTGGATGACCTATGCAGAGAGCTAGACAGAGGGAATTTGTCCCTGTTAGTTCTCCTGTGTCTTTTGATAACATTGACCATTGGGTCCTCTTGGGTTGTCTCGCTGGATTGGGAGGCAATGGCTCTGGTCCTTCCTGGACGTCCGTACCCAGAAAGTGGTGCTGGGGGACTCCGAACCCTTGGCTGTTGACCTGACCTGTGGGGTTCTTCGGGGTTCCATTTTGTTCCCCATGGTGTTTAACATATACATGAAACCTCTGGGAGAGGTCATCCAGAGTTTTGGAGTATGGTGTCACCTGTATGCGGATGACACCCAACTCTACTACTCCTTTCCACCCAATGCCAAGGAAGCTGTCCTGACCGTAAACCCGTGCCTGTAATCAATAATGGACTGGATGAGGGCAAACAAATTGAAAATTAATCCAGATGAGAGAGAGGTTCTCGTGTCAGTCATAAGACAGATCAGGGAATAGGTATCTAGCCTGTGCTAAATGGGGTTATACTCCCTCTGAAGACACAGGTCCACAGTTTGGGGGTCCTCCTGGATTCAGCGCTGAACCTGGAGGCTCAGGTATTTGCGGTGGCCAGGAGGGCCTTTGCACAACTAAAACTTGTGTTCTAACTACGTCTGATCCTTGAGAAGCCAGATCTGGTCATGGTGGCTCATGCCGTAGTTGCATCCCATCTGGATTACTGTAATGTGTTCTATGTGGGGCAAGAGTTGCCAGATGTACAAGCTGGGTTTTGAAAAGGCAGAGGAACAAGAGACCACATTGCCAATATCCGCTGGATAATGAAGGAAGGTAGGGAGTTTCAGAAAAACATCTATTTCTGTTTTATTGACTATTTTAAAGCCGTTTACTGTGTGAATAATAATAAATTGTAAAAAGTTCTTGGTGGTATGGGGATATCAAGTCACCTTGCCTGTCTCCTGAGGAATCTTTATAACAACCAAGTAGCAACGTAAGAACAGACCACAGAACAACAGACTGGTTCAAGATTGGGAAAGGAGTATGGCAGGGCTGTATACTCTTACCCTATCTATTCAGCTTGTATTCAGAACACATCATGTGATGTTCGGGGCTTGATGAATCCAAGGTTGGAGTTAAAATTGCTGGAAGAAACATTAACAACCTTAGATAGGCAGATTATACCACTTTGATGGCTGAAAGCGAGGAGGAGCTGAGAGCCTTATAACTAAGGTGAAAGAAGAAAGTGCAAACGCCAGGTTGCAGTTAAACATCAAGAAAACCAAGATGATGGCAACCAGACTGATTGATAACTGACAAATGGAGAAAACGTGGAGGCAGTGACAAACTTTGTATTTCTAGGTGCGAAGATTACGGCAGACGCAGATTGCAGCCAGGAAATCAGAAGACATTTATTTCTTGAGAGGAGATCAATGACCAATCTCGATAAAATAGTGAGGAGTAGAGACATCACACTGGCAATGAAGGTCCGCATAGTTAAAGCAATGCTATTCCCCGTAGAAACCTATGGATGCGAGAGCTAGACCATAAGGCAGGCTGAGCGAAGGAAGACAGGTGCTTTTGAACTGTGGTGTTGGAGGAAAATCCTGAAAGTGCCTTGGTCCACAAGAAGATCCAACCAGTCCATAGTCGAGGAAATAATGCCCAACTGCTCACTGGAGGAAAGGATATTAGAGGCAAAGATGAAGTATTTTGGCCACATAATGAGAAGTCAGGAAAACTTGGAGAAGATAATGATGCTGGGGAAAATGGAAGGAAAAGGAAGAGGGATAACCAAGGGCAAGATGAATGGATGGTATCCTTGAAGTGACTGGCTTGACCTTGAAGGAGCTGGGGGTGGTGACAGCCGACAGGGAGCTCTGGCATGAGCTGGTCCATGAGGTCACAAAGAGTTGGAAACAACAGAACGAAGTCATAGCCCAAGGTCAGACTCGGGTATCAAACTAGTTGATTACAGACTACAGGAGCATCATTAAATCATATACCTTGTACATTTACTGTATGTATTAACTCATGCTAGATGAACAAAAAGAATCATACTATGTGGTTAAAGGAGAATTCCTTTGGGTAGATAGGGTGATATAGAAATAAAGTTTTTAAAATAGATCACATAGTGAATCCATCTGTGAAATGCATCATAGAAACAATGGTGCTATAAGTGTACTGACTGAGTGAATCAGGCCACAATCAGTCATGATCCTATGGCCTTTTTAAACATGGCAAGTGCAAGAAGTCTTGCTTTCTTATTTTCCCTGCAAATAGAGCCAATCTAATATAGCTAAAGCTTTGTACTGTTTGAAGCTATAGACGAAGGGTTAGACGAAGGGTTAGAAGGCACGATCATCAAGTTTGCAGACGACACCAAACTGGGAGGGATCGCTAAAACTCCAGAAGACAGGAGCAGAATTCAAAACGATCTTGACAGACTAGAGAGATGGGCCGAAACTAACAAAATGAAGTTCAACAGGGACAAATGCAAGATACTTCACTTCGGCAGAAAAAATGGAAATCAATGATACAGAATGGGGGACGCCTGGCTTGACAGCAGTGTGTGCGAAAAAGACCTTGGAGTCCTCGTGAACAACAAGTTAAACATGAGCCAACAATGTGATTCGGCAGCTAAAAAAGCCAATGGGATTCTGGCCTGCATAAATAGGGGTATAGCGTCTAGATCCAGGGAAGTCATGCTCCCCCTCTATTCTGCCTTGGTCAGACCACACCTGGAATACTGTGTCCAATTTTGGGCACCGCAGTTGAAGGGAGATGTTGACAAGCTGGAAAGCGTCCAGAGAAGGGCGACTAAAATGATTAAGGGTCTGGAGAACAAGCCCTATGAGGAGCGGCTTAAAGAGCTGGGCATGTTTAGCCTGCAGAAGAGAAGGCTGAGAGGAGACATGATAGCCATGTACAAATACGTGAAGGGAAGTCATAGGGAGGAGGGAGCAAGCTTATTTTCTGCTGCCCTACAGACTAGGACACGGAACAATGGCTTCAAACTACAGGAAAGGAGATTCCACCTGAACATTGGGAAGAACTTCCTCACTGTGAGAGCTGTTCGGCAGTGGAACTCTCTCCCCCGGGTTGTGGTGGAGGCTCCTTCTTTGGAGGTTTTTAAGCAGAGGCTGGATGGCCATCTGTCGGGGGTGCTTTGAATACGATTTCCTGCTTCTTAGCGGGGGGTTGGACTAGATGGCCCATGAGGTCTCTTCCAACTCTACTATTCTATGATTTTATGATGTCAGCCTTTAGTCCATTTTACCACGCAGAAGTGAGTATGCTATGGTAACCTTATAATGATGTCTATTGAAGTAAACTGCGTAGAGAAGCCTCAATTTATCCAAACAGGCATGATGACATACAACTACCTTATAAAACACAGTGAAATAGCTGTGGTGGCTAAGGAACAACATGTCTCTGACAGCACTGATAAGAAATTACACAAGCAGATATTATAAATACTACACTGGCACAGAATGCTATTATTAACTTGATTTTATGGTTTTTTTCTCACTTTCTTATTTTCTTGAGGTTAAGAATGCTCAAAGCAAAGGACTAGCTTCTAAAATGGATTAGGTCTAACTCTGGCTAATGACGGTGAACTGCCAGCAAAATGTCCTTTGCTGGTAGCTGTGCACAATCTGTGAAGGAGACCGGTAACAAACGAAGTGGAAGAAGCATCAGAGTTGTAAATTAAAGGTCAGAACTGAGTGATGAGCAGAGGAACAGGTCAGAGTAGCAATTTGGTAGTTGTAGTTGTTTCTAATTCAAACGGAAATGGCGCCAAATGTCCTATAAAACAATGTGTTCAACCCAAAGAAGGTAACCTAGGAATCACTGTACTCAAGCCATTATTTGTGAGAAAGTGGTGGCTAATCCCTAATTACTGTTTTGCGTTCAAATCATCTGCAAGATTAATGTAGCACCTATTTTGGTGGTGATGGATTCACTGCAGGCACGCTGTATTACTTCAGAATTGCTCAAACTGTAATCCACACACTCAGTCATTCATACTCCATTCTTAGCTATCCAAGCTACAGACAATGTGGTCGCTGTTGCCCATTTTTGGTCTAAAATTATTTAGCTGCTTGTGATTATTTTATCAGGTTTATACTTATTTATGCAATGCTTTTGACACTAAATAAATAAATAAGCTATCCAAGTTTGAAATACTGAAAGCTATTTCAGACATTCCCATCAAGGTACAGATGGCGGAGGAATAGCAGCGCTACAGTGGCCTTATTCCTGTATTTATGTAGCACTTATTCAGCAGTTAAAAAGGGTTACTGTTAGATTTGCCAGGTTGAAAGCTGGAGTGGGTTCTTACATCTTTACAAGTATCTTGTACAGAAGATAATTTTTGCAGGTGTTGCTTGTTAACTGGTTGCATGACAGACAACACCTCTTGAAATTCCCTCTTGTATGTATACGTTAAAGGTCGCCAATTTTCAACATGTCAACACTCCGGATTTTCCCGTTTTTCTTAATTTTTCTATAAATAGTGGTTCAGATATAACAGGGGAAACCAGGGACAACCAACTTGGAATTGTACGACATGGGCATCTAACCAAACTGAGTATGCACTCCTTCAAGCTGTTCTATTGCCAAAGTCTTATTCAGTGGTAACTTAAATATTGCCCTTCCTGTTCCAAATAACAATGCTAGCAGATAGCTTAACTCTCTTGCCAGTGTGAAGTTAAAAACTATAAAAACTATTTGCTCTGATAAGGAGCAAATGTAAAAAGAAAAAAAATCTTTTAGGATGTGTTGAAAGAAAGCTCAGTTGTATATACCCTTTCAGACTCTCTTTATCTGCTATTATCTCTAGATGTTATGCAGTATTTATTCCCTTTTTAGAGTGGGTTATAAAAATGAAGTTCGTAGTCCACTAAATGGTCCACCTATCCCAGTTATTAATTAGATAATGCTTTTAACTCAGCGGGAACTTCTGCAACCCTCTGTTCTTCAGTAATTTTCAGTATTTACTTCTTTTTAAGCTGCTGTTGAGTACTCCAAGAAAATTATAGGTTCGGCAAGGTGGTGTTCACTGTATACACTCTTACTGTTATGTTAAAGGCCTTTGTTTGGTCCATGTACCATCCATCATAGAGACTTTGGTTGGGAATTTAAAACAGTGAGATCCTAAGTAAAGTGAGATCTTGATGTCTATTCCATTGTTATGTCACAGTCTTATATAGAGACAGAAGATAGATTCATCCTCTTTTACACTTCCTTATTTAAACTTGAAGAAGGAGAAGTACCTTTCTGATACCACCATAGGTTCTGCAAGTGCAGTTTCCCCATTTACCATAGAACAGCAGACCTCACACATTCTGTCCTCCAGGACTGCCCAAATTTATCCAGGATAAGAAAACCTTATGAAATTTATGGGGTCACCATAAGTTGACAGTTAATTTGAAAATATATACACATACATGCCAGTATATGTCACAATGCCTCCTTCTTAACTTAGCTGCTAGTATTGTCTTAACAATAGAAGCTAATTTTTTCCAGATATTTACTAATGTATTACAATTCTAGTGGGTGTAAAGACATGTAATAACATCAAGAGACAGCTTTTTGTTTAATATAGTTGTCAGTTTTCACCGGTATGCAGATGGAACAGATGTTATAACTGTAATGACTTCTGATATTACAGTATTTCTTTTCTCCTCCTCCTCCTCCTCCTCCTCCTCCTCCTCCTCCTCCTCTTAAGGTTTAAGGTTGTATTGTATGCTCTGATACAATTTAGTGTGTTCTTACTCCATGGCATCCTCACTGGAATGTTGTTAAAGGTATTCCTATTATATTCTTTGTTACACAATGCCCTATGAGTCACTTTGTTTTCTTGATTCTCATTTTCTTCTTTTGTTTCTGAATTCCCCAGAACAAGTTTTAGATGTTAATCAACTTCAAGTTTTAATAGTTAGTTATTTTCTCTCTTGTAAATATGCTCTCACCAACTTGGTCATCCAAGCCTTAGCTGTGCCTTCGTTGTCCTCTCTTGATAGTTGGTCTCTGCTGAAGTCACAGTATTTTGTTGGCACTCAATTCTTGGAGGAGTGAATGAATGTCTTGCAATCTTAGTGTTTCCAGTTAGAAAATAGACTCAGCTTAGCTCCTCTCTGGTTGCATTTTCTCTTTTTTGTGTGAATATGGCAGAGGCATACTGCAAAATAGAACCATATTGCTCACATCTCATCATTCTGGTAGTTTTATATGTCTGATTATATGTCTGAGTTTTATATATCTCATTCCTCTTCCTTGTTCCATTGTTCTCACCTATTTTAATTTTTTGCAAGATAGAAATGTCCTAACGGTGTTCTTTTTATGGTTCCTCCTCCAGCTCTGAAAATAATTCTAGATAAATAATACTTTTATTTAAAATTAAGGGTAGACATATATGAATCATAATGGTTGGTTTGAATGTTACTTGAAACTCACATTTGTTTGGCAACACATATCTTTTAGCTGGGCTTACCATAAGGGAAAACTTCTGTGTCCCTTTCCAAACTCCAGAGGCACTAGCATGGAAATATGTCATTCAGTTGTGGGCGAATTCAAATTACTTTTTCAGTTCAGATTCCATATTTCCTATGTGCTGTACCACATAGGAAAGGTGCCTTTTTATGGCCTTCAGAAATACATTTATCTATTTGCTTATTTAGTTTTTCATCTTTAACAACTGGACAAGGGAGTCTGATATTCCATTCAAATCAACAGTCGTTGTACTGGAGATTGAAACAAGGAAAAGATATCCATATTCTCTATTTTTACACTCTTTTTGTAGGATCAGGTGAACAGCTGAGAGATGCACCAGAACCTGAATTTACTGATGGATGCAGGTGGCCGCCACTATAATCAAGAGTGTGTTTTCCCCCATATGAGTCTCAGCTCTAGAATGTTTTGAGTTATACTGTTTATTTGCATCAGTTTCCTTTCAGTTTTCAACAGTTTCAGGGACGAAACGGTTCTAGTGGTCTTGATAGATAGCTTGTGAAACAGTGTTTGTAGGCTGGGATCTCTTAATGGTTCTTGATAACTTTAGCTATGCCTTTTTTGACCCTCTGTTTTGGATTTTGCTTGGGCAGCACTCTAGCATTTTATTTTTGGGAAAGAATGACTTAGAAGGTAGCACTAAACATACTGTCATTGTTGGTCTTTAGCATATCTATAAATTTGTGTCTTCCAGCTATTAAGCCTCTATCTGAGGCCAATAGAATTCACTTAAGCCACTGCTGCTGAAAGAAGTGATTCATGAATCAGTGCTGATCCATGAACCATCAGCTGCAGATTTTTGAAGACTTTTTGGAAATGAAAGAAACCATTTTAGCCAGTGGGCACAAATATAGTACATGGTGTGTGTGTGTGTGTGTGTGTGGGTGTGTTGGGGGGAATTGCTGCCCCTACATTGGGTAGTTTAAGAAACACTGATCCAAAAGTTTAGACTTCCATGCTGTGACTACATGGATGATCTTCAGAGCTACAGATCATATCTAAATATCAAAGATACAGAATGGGGGACGCCTGGCTTGACAGCAGTGTGTGCGAAAAAGACCTTGGAGTCCTCGTGGACAACAAGTTAAACATGAGCCAACAATGTGATGTGGCAGCTAAAAAAGCCAATGGGATTCTGGCCTGCATCAATAGGGGAATAGCGTCTAGATCCAGGGAAGTTATGCTCCCCCTCTATTCTGCCTTGGTCAGACCACACCTGGAATACTGTGTCCAATTTTGGGCACCACAGTTGAAGGGAGATGTTGACAAGCTGGAAAGCGTCCAGAGGAGGGCGACTAAAATGATTAAGGGTCTGGAGAACAAGCCCTATGAGGAGCGGCTTAAAGAGCTGGGCATGTTTAGCCTGCAGAAGAGAAGGCTGAGAGGAGACATGATAGCCATGTACAAATATGTGAAGGGAAGTCATAGAGAAGAGGGAGCAAGCTTGTTTTCTGCTGCCCTGCAGACTAGGACACGGAACAATGGCTTCAAACTACAGGAAAGGAGATTCCACCTGAACATCAGGAAGAACTTCCTCACTGTGAGAGCTGTTCGACAGTGGAACTCTCTCCCCGGGGCCGTGGTGGAGGCTCCTTCCTTGGAGGCTTTTAAGCAGAGGCTGGATGGCCATCTGTCGGGGGTGCTTTGAATGCGATTTCCTGCTTCTTAGCAGGGGGTTGGACTAGATGGCCCATGTGGTCTCTTCCAACTCTACTATTCTATGATTCTATGATTCTATGAAATACACTTTCCAGGGAACAGCTGAAAATCTGTATAGGTTCTAGAGGCAATTCTTTGATGAGGGATGGAAACATATTAAAATTTTATCCAGATAAGCTTTAGGTGGTAGTGGTTTGAAGACCAGTATTTGTAATCTGTTCTAGATGGGATTGTACTCTTCCCAAAAAAAATATCCAGGAACACCTTTAAACTTTCTTCTATACTGGTTTGCTGCTGAGATCTTACCTGGAGAAACCAGGCCTGGCTTGAGTCACATACACCTGTTACATACATTCAGATTAATCTTCTGTATGGTCTAGAAATTTCTAATTGCTAGTTTCTTTAGCCATGGATTCTTTAGTATTCTTTAGCCAGGGAAGGCTGAATTGATTGCATTGATTTTTAATCAATGACTATTGCTATATTTTATTTTTGTCAATTTTATATGTCTGGCTTTAAATGTGTTAATGCATTTTTAATATTGCTGTACTGTATTTTATATGTGGTGTGGCACCATGTGTGCTATTTGTAAGCCGCCCGAGTCCCTATGGGAGATGGTGGTGTGGTATAAATAAAAGTTTATTATTATTATTGTTGTTGTTGTTGTTGTTATTATTATTGCTTGTTTGGTTGGATGAAAATGACTGTGTTCATTATCAGCATTTCAATATATGTATCAGCAGATTGTCTTTAATATGACAGCATTAACACTATCTTGTTTCTGCCTCCTGTTTGAATGGTCTTATATATACAGAAGTGACTTTGCATATGTATGGTGTATTCATGCATGCTCATATTTGTAATGGGAGTAATATGGTTTGCTGGGCAAATAAGGAAAGTGTGGTCATTTCCCCCCTTTCCCCATTTGTATTGCACAGCTTTGAAGTTCAATACCATTCTGTTTCTATATGGATAGAAGAGGTGATAGTCATGCAGTCTTCCGAATGATGCTGAACTGCAACTCCCAGAATTACTTATTAACTATGCTTCCTAGAACTACTGTGACTTAAGTCCAATAAAATCAGGAAGACCTTTTGATCCCTCCTCAGATGTATTATAGCATAATTAATACACCTTGTCTTGCACCCTTATCTCTTCTTTCAACCCAATTTCTCTTTTCCTTATTTCTGTTTCTACTTGGTATCTGATTTACTAACTTTGAATCATTTTCAGCACATCTTGCTTGCTTTTCTTTCTCTTCTTCCACCTCCTTTCTCAATATTTTTAACCCAGCTTGTCAGATCTTTATGATGGAAATATATATGTGCATATATAGTTTGACCGTGAATATTAGAAAATGGTGTCTTAGGATTCCAAACAATGCATAGACTTGCAGGGAAACATAGTCCAGCATGAATAGCATACAGCATGGATTTCTTCTGAAGCACCCCCAGTTACAACCATGCCAGAATTTGATTAAGCATAGACTTCCTGGGCTGTTTTAGTGTAACAGCGTGCAAAGTTGGCTTCTGGGCATGCAAATAAAATGAATTACAGCAATATACAGGAAAATGAAAATGAAAGAGGAATATTTTTTTTCCCTGAAAGACATATACTGTAATCATTTCTTCAGATTCTGGGGGATTGTTTCTTATCTTCTGTATGGATCTCAATATAATTGCTTTCTATTGGTTTGTTAAAGTGCCCTGTAGTCAAAGAATGCATCCATGATGATGATTTCACCACTTATGGTAGATACGACTTTTCTCTCAAAAGTCTTACACTGTCTTCAAGATGAGGGAGGAGCAGTTTACTTGTCAGAAAACAACAGACTCGCATGAATTGCTGTTGAAGTAATTGTTCCACCTGTTCAGTCTGGAATTGTTTATAATTTACAGAACGTATCTAGAAGTTGGTGATGTGTTGGTGTAGTGTAAAGCTGGTAAAGTCAGTTTATATAATTTCAAAATATGCATGGCTATCCACTAGGAATGAACAAATCTGTCAAACACAATTTTAATTGGGTTCTAAGCATTTCGCTGGTAAGTTGGTTCCATCCCAGCTCATTTTTCCAGTTTGTGGTAAAGCCTACTCATATACTTTTGCACATTTTCCAGAGTGTTTGTTTTTGTATGCGTTATTGCAATATGCATATTTATGAATGTATGCTTTTCAAATGAGTGTGTTTTGGCACTCAGTTTTTTCAGAATTGTATTTCTACATATTCTGTATCAGCAAACAAGGACTAATAGGATACTGATCAAGTTTGTGACAGGGCTAAATTTCCTTTCTGCTGTTTATGTGAATTGTTTTATAGTTAGAATAGTATTGATATATTGTTAGACACTAGCTTTTAAAGTTCTTACTTTCTTGAATGTTTATTAGTTGAAATGTGTGTATTTTAAAATCAGTAACTGTTTTTCATTGCTTCATGTTTCTTTCATCCTAGTGCTGACTAGTTGCTGCCTCAATAAAATGCTGTATTTTATAGAGAAGAAACTTTCGAGTGCCTAGCGAGAACCACATTCTTCATATGGTAGTGTGTTTAGCATACATTTGTGTGTTTGTTATAAATGTGTGCATTGCTGTCTTCTTCCGCTCATGCCTCTAGGATGTCCTTAGAAATGAGGGTTTTTTTCCCCTATCTCTATAGGAATTTCCTGTTCAAACACAATAAAATATAAAGGATAGTTAAACTGTTTGTGTTTAGAGGCATCCTAGCAGGCTGTTGTTAGTTTTCCCAGCATTTTTTCCTTATGTAAAGCAGAATATGTGATAGACCCAAGGCACCCGTGATGAGTGATGATATCCTGGACCGAGATTGCAGTAACAATGTTCTGTGATGGAATTGCCTCGGCTTGAGTGCATGATTGTGGATTTCCTCTTCAGTTATGCAATTCCCTGTGCTCCAGCTGTGGGTGTTCAATTTGCATAATCTCCATGTGGTTACATCTTAATAGCCCCATTACTTGTATGCATGCATGTGATTTGATAGGCTGCTGTTATTTCTGTCCTGTTGTTGGCTTATTGAGTCAGAATTTTTATGCTTTGTGTCAGCAATGAACAACACACTTCTTTGCTTCGTTCCCATTACATTATGTTGGTTATGGTTGCAATGTAGACATTGTGTGAAAGAAAAACAGGAAACATCTTTGAAATGTAGAAAGAATTTAAATGTAGGACAGACTCCGAAAATAATGACTCTTAAGCCATTATCTGTATATCTTAATCAACCTTTTTTCCAAAATAATAATAATTATAATGTCCCCTCCTCCCATTTTGGCTATTCATAATGCAGATGTTATATGTGTGGCTGCTCTAATCATAATTTCATTTGTTCCATAATATAAATTACACAAATTCAGTTTCTGAAATAATCTTTCATTGACAACAATCTTGTTTGCCTTTGCTACATCTGATTGGTGTATTTTCTAAATATGCAGCTTCTGTGGAATTTCCCCAAAGGACAATATGTTATCTAGCTTGAAAAGGAGCCATAATTCAAATTACATCACAGTATGGGCTACAATCCCATATGGACCCCATGATTCTGCCAATAAACGACTGTGTTGTGTATGGATGGAGTTCAAGGTCTCCTTTGTCTTTGCTATGGATGAGCAGAAGGTAGGCCTTCAGCATTTTAATCTTCAGCTCCCACATCCCCTGACTATTGACCATTCCGGTAGGGACCAGAAATTCACTGTAGCAGTCTGCCATCCAATTCAGGCCTTTCTGTGCTTATCCAACTATTCACAGAAATACATACACAATGAGGTATTTGGTGATGTGAAAGCTCAATCTTATCCATATTGCTTGAAATACATCTTTTTGAGCTGAATTGTTTGTTAATCTTAAAAGGATTGCAGGAAGCAAACGGACATACAAACCTCATGCACTCATACCAAAGACCAGCTAGTCTATTCTGATCCAGCAAGTAGAAACTTAAGAAACATTAAATGTGTGTTCGATTAGGAGCCATAAGGAAAGTGGACTGCACAAGTGATACTGGTCAGAATATGAAGTTCAGCAACATAAACCAGAACTGAAAAGTCATAAAGTAGTGCTAAAGATGCAAGCTCCCAAGCCATTCCTGCTTAATTCAGCGCTGAGTTCCCAGTTTTAGAAATTACTGATTAGTTTGAATCCAAGATTGTTCTTATTTGATATGTTGGGAGTATGGTGGATAGAGGACAGGGCTAAAGTTTTTTTTTTAAGGAGAGCTAAGTTGTCAGCTATTTATTTTAACTAGTTTCTTATCAATTTTCTTTTCATCATCTCAGTCAAAACCAAATGTATAGTAAAATCAATAAATGGAAAGTTGCCTGCTGCTCAAGAACAATTTTGTTGGCATGATAACTGGCATTAGAATTTTGGGCTTTGTTAACTCAGAAAAAATCCTTTGTGTTAATTTTATTTTGCCCCACACTTCTAAGGATCCAGAAAATTAACCAACCGACTTGTCAGGTTTTCAGTGCTTCCACTCTATTAAGTATTCAAAACAATACTTTCAAGAGAGAAATTGATGGACTATCTTTTTGGGAGTGGAGGGTGGGATGGATATCAATTTCTTGCTGTAGTTAATACCGAGATATAGTCTCTTCTGCACATGTGTGCAGAGTCTATGCTGTTCTGCTATGTCCTTGGAAATGTTCTTGGGCCAGTAACCTATATGAGATGGCTCTTAAATACCCTACAAACTGCACAATAAAGAGGAGGAAATGTGCCATGAGGCAACACTTCACACCTGCCCTCCTTCTAGTCCTCTTAACACTTAACCTCCAGTCTTCTTTTATGGCTGTATAGTAGGCTTCTGTATTTGTATAGAATTACTTACTGTTTCTGTTTGTTCTATTCATATGGCCCCATTTCCATATCCGTCTGCCGCTTACGGAAATGGGTGCCTATACAAATGGGCTTTTCCGCTATCGAGTGCTCGATGATTCACAGGCCCGGCTCGCAGGGCCTACAGTTGAGCCTACAATTGAGCGCTCAATGTTCGTAGGCCCGGCTTGCAGGGCCTATGAGCATTGTGTCCTCAATGTCTTCTAGGCCCGACTAGCAGGGCCTACAGGCGAGTGGTGAGCACTCGATGCTCGTAGGCCCTATGAGCATTGATTGTTCAGTGCTTGACTGTAGGCCCTGCAAGCTGGACCTATGAGACATCGAGCGCTTGATGCTCGTAGGCCTGGCAGACAGGGCCTACGAGCATTGAGCACCCGGCGCTTGGCTGAAGGCCCTGCAAGCCAGGGCCTACAGGAAGCAACAAAAATCAACCGACCAAATGTCTACCGTTCCCCTCTGCCTTTCGTTTCTTTTGTTCCTGTGAACTGAAGACATGGATGTTCCGGAGCACATTTGAATAAATAGCCCATTTGACTTGTTATATACTCTGTGTTTACAACCTTAATGGCACTTTACCTTGCTCCTCACTCTACATGCTCTAGCACTTTAAGTAAAATTGTTCCCTTGTTCCTTCTTTACTCATTTTGATTCTATTCTTGGACCTGGTGGAATGATGTATTAGTCACCCTCTGCTGTGCAGAACAATTTGATGTTCCAGTTTTTAAGTAACTATTATGTTGTTTTTATTTTGTATTGCATTGTTTTTAAATCTCATTGTTTTAATTGATTGTGTGCATTGTATGCTATGTTGTTGTCATCTACTCGTTGTAAGCTGCTCCGAGTCCCCGCGGGGAGATGGTGGCGGGGTATAAATAAAGTTGTTGTTGTTGTTATTTGTACTGTTCCGTGCAATCCAAATGGACAAAACGGTACCAAACCACGAAAGAAACAGATGAAACAGGATTAGAGCCTTAAATGTTTTAAAGGCACCAGAACCAGTCTGGTCTTGGAAGTTTAGCAGAATAATATAAAGTTCCATTCTATTTAGGATTATAAAGTTATTGTAACAAGTTAGAACTTCTCATAATAATAAGTCTCTGTCAACATAGAGAATGGCTCTGATATCTTCCCTGAGGCAGCTGCCTCTTAGCATCAAGGTGCAGGAATGTTTATAAGAACCATGGGATAGAATCCCAAAGTTAGAAAGGACTCCAAGGGCTGTCCCATTTAACTCCATTCTGACATTTAGGAATATGCAAAGTGTTCCCACCCACCCTCTGCTTAAGGGAAGGAGACTCCACCACACTCTGAGGAGACAGCATGTTCCATGATTGAACAGCAGTCAGGAAGTTCTTCCTAATGTTTAGGTGGGATCTTTTTCCCTACAGTTTGTATCCATTGTTCAGTGTCCTAGTCCCCAAAGCAGCAGAAAACAAGTCTTCTCCTTCTTCAATAAGTTCTCTACCTACCCCCCCACCCCAGATCTCCTTAAAGGATTGCTATAATAGGGAAAAGATTGCACACTCACTTGGCAGACTGCTGATCATGAATGGTTTGGCTTTATCAAAGCAATTCTCACAGCAAGCAGTCTTAAAATGGCCTTTTTTATAGTACAGTAGTTTTCAGCCACAAAACGTTCTTTTGAGTATTATAATTTACAATACTCAAAACACATGCACTTCAAAACATTTTCTAGCTTGTAACGCCTTCTCTGAGGTCTATTATCACGTGTCCTCTAAATAAATCATATGTAGGAAAAACAGATATGGCTTTGAAGAATCACATTGGACAGCATTCGTAACAACATGACCCCATAACACCTGGCATTTGTCCTCTCTTGATTTAGAGCACTAGTTCTCAACCTGTGGGTCCCCAGATATTTTGGCTTTCAACTCCCAGAAATCCTAACAGCTGATAAACTGACTGGGATTTCCAGGAGTTGTTGGCCAAAACACCTAGGTACCCACAGGTTGAGAACCACAGATTTATTTATTTATTTATTTGCTACATTTATATGCTGCCCTTCTCACCCCGAAGGGGACTCAGAGCAGCTTACAAATTAAATTTACATACAATATTATATTATTAGCATAGTACAATATTGGTAATAAATTACTATATTGTACTGTATCCATATATTGTAATATTATTAGTAATATTACATGTAAAATATAATATATAATTAATATTATTATATTGTATTATTAGTATTATATCATATTACAGTATAATATTATGAATATAATATCTATATACAATATGTTATAATTATTATATATTTAGAGAGTACTGTTTTACATTTACCATTTTATCTGGTCCAGTATATTTCTTAATGATGTTATTGTATATTAAATTTCAAATAAAGCATATATGCACATTTATATTTTTATATTTTTTGTTTATACATCTGGAGACCTAGTTTCTCTTTTACATTCGATTTGTTGACTATACCGTCTTCTTTCTTACATGTTTTTGGCTTAAACTCCTAGAAACCCCAGCCATCATGGCCAAGGATCTCAGATACTAGGAAATGAAATACAAAACATGTGAGATAGCTGTTTTATGCACAATAGCTTATGCTCCCATTACTGGGGGGCTATACCAGGAGTTTCGGCCTACAGGTCTGTGGATGATTGGTTGGGTTGCCATGCCCAATTATTATCTGGCCTGTAGAAAATGTTGTCCTTTGCTAGAGCCAACTTTCATTCTACCGCACTTTAGAACTGACACAGATTCATGCCTCATCTTCTGTGATACTTCCGCAAACAGTAGCCCATTGAGCTCACCAGTGAAATTGCTGTTACTCAACCATATTTTTTTCACCTCAGATTGAATTGGAAATTGAGCTTAAGGCTTTCTGAGAAGGAGTGGTGGTTATTCCTGATAGAAGATGTCACCTTAAATAACTGAAAGGAGTAAAGAAGCAACAAAAATTAAATTGCTTCATTTATAATTTTATTTTTCTGCAAGTTTGCCTTTAGCATGGAATTAGTTCTCCAAGATTTAGAGAGAGAGAGAGAGAGAAAGTCTGTCAAAGTTTCTGGAACTTTCAACTCTTCATTACTCACATTTTTATAAAGCACCCTGAAAACTCTTTATCTTCCAGCCCCCCCTTTCCCCATTTTGCGCACTCTCCTGCTCTGAATGCGAACACCTACCTCTCAGTCAGATCTGTGCACTCTCTGCCTGGCTTGCCTCCTATGCCTTTGATGTGCTCTGAAACACAAGCAAAGGAAGGTCTGATCATTTCTCTAAAAACTTGACAGTTTGTGTGACAATCTGTCCACAAATCCACAGGCTTCCTGTCAACTAAATGAGCCTTTGAATATCAGAAGTTTTAGGAGCAGCGCTTGCCACTTTGCCAATGTATTGAGGGGAAACTATAACAGGCTGCATGTCTAACCTGGGAAGTGTGCCGCATTTCCTTTAATCATTTCTGGGACATTTCGTTGTTTTCTCGCTGATTCCAAGCCCCTGTGTGTGCCAGGGTTATTAAGCAAGGCAGAAATAGCTGGGTTCTAGATGGGCAACGGTTTGCAGTCTGTTAATAACATTAATCAGGGAGTTGACAGTTCTCCTAGGAATAGATTTAATGGTTTTTAATGTATTTTCCCATAGTTTCCTTTATACTCAGGTTTGGTGCATCAAGAAATTTACCATGCTGTGATATGCCAGTATCATATTTATGTCCACTGACTATCATTGTTTCTGTCTATCCTGGAAGCTCCAGGGCAGGTGCCTCATAAATGAACATCAGTCCACAGATCATGTTGAGTAGCACTATCATAATTCCTCTTCTTCATTCACATAGTCGTTTCTGACTCTATGTGACCTCATTGACCAGTCCACGCCAGAGCACCCTGTTGGCCGTCGCCACCCCCAGTTCCTTCAGGTTCATGCCAGTCACTTCAAGGATACCGTCCATCCATCTTGCCCTTGGTCAGCCTCTCTTCCTTTTTCCTTCCATTTTCCTCAGCATCATGATCTTTTCCAAGCTTTCTTGTCTTCTCATGATGTGGCCAAAATACTTCATCTTTGCCTCTAGTATCCTTCCCTCCAGTGAGCAGCTGGGCATTATTTCCTGGAGGATGGACTGGTTAGATCTTCGTGCGGTCCAAGGCACTCTCAGGATTTTCCTCCAGCACCAAAGTTCAAAAGCATCTATCTTCCTTCGCTCAGCCTGCCTTATGGTCCACCTCTCGCATACATAGGTTACTACGGGAATACCATTGCTTTCACTATGCAAACCTCCGTTGCCAGTGTGATGTCTCTGCTCCTCACTATTTTATCAAGGTTAGCCATTGCTCTCCTCCCAAGAAGTAAACGTCTTCTGATTTCCTGGCTGCAGTCTGCATCTGCAGTAATCTTCGCGCCTAGAAATATAAAGTCTTTCACTGTCTCCACGTTTTCTCCCTCTATTTGCCAGTTATCAATAGGTGTGGTTGCCATGATCTTGGTTTTCTTGATGTTTAACTGCAGCCCGGCTTTTGCACGTTCTTCTTTCACCTTGGTAATAAGGCTCCTCAGCTCCTCCTCACTTTCAGCCATCAGAGTGGTATCATCTGCATACCTAAGATTGTTAATGTTTCTTCCAGCAATTTTAACTCCGGCCTTGGATTCTTCAAGCTCCGCATGTCGCATGATGTGTTCTGTGTACAAGTTGAATAGGTAGGGTGAAAGTATACAGCCCTGCCGTACTCCTTTCCCAATCTTGAACCGGTCTGTTTTTTCCGTGGTCTGTTCTTACTATGGCTACTTGGTCTTTATACAGATTTCTCAGGAGACAGGCAAGGTGACTTGGTATCCCCATATCACCAAGAACATGCCACAGTTTGTTATGGTCCACATAGTCGAAGGCTTTAGAATAGTCAATAAAGCAGAAATAGATGTTTTTCTGAAACTCCCTGACTTCTTCCATTATCCAGCGGATATTGGCAATTTGGTCTCTCGTTCCTCTGCCTTTTCTAAACCCAGCTTGTACATCTGGCAACTCTCGCTCCATGTATTGCTGGAGTCTTCCTTGCAGGATCTTGAGCATTACCTTACTGGCATGGGAGATAAGTGCTACTGTACGGAAGTTTGAGCATTCTTTAGCTTTTCCCTTTTTTGGTATGGGGATATAAATTGATTTTTTCCAATCTAATGGCCATTCTTGAGTTTTCCATATTTGCTGGTATATGGCATGCATGGTTGCAACTCAGCCTTGAGTTCACTTTGCTACAGCACACAAACCCCACAACAGGTTTAAGTCTTTATAGTTTATTAAAAATAGATGGAAGAAAGTTCTTCAAAAAGCAAAGTAAGGCAACAAGAGTCAGTTACAAATATAGTCTTGAAGTAGAAGTCCAGAGCTTACCAGGAATAAACAATATCCAAGAAGAGATGATAAAAATCCAATAAACATGAATACATGGCATCAGGGTAACCCAGAGCACAGCAAGGAACACTGGAGCTGCTTCTCCCATAGCAAGAAAGTTGCTTTGACAACTGCTTTTCCCCAAAGCATCCCTTTTAACAATCTGCAAAACAAGAAAGCATTTCTCTGTCCCCGCACCTCCCCCGTCTGTTTGCAATCCTAGCACTACACCGAACCCTTAATTCCAAATGCTCAGCCCTATCTAAAGATCCCATGCTATCAAGGTCAGCTTGCTCGTTATTTTTCTGAGGTTCATTATTCATGTGGGAATCTTCCAATCTCCCATCTCCCATTCCCATGTCAGTATGCACCTGGCTGGCTTCCGTGGGTTCAGGGCTATCCAGTCCAGCCCTATCTGTGGGAAACTGAACTTGCATCCTCTGTTGCTCCGCTTCCCAAACAGCAGGCCTTTCAGGCTGATTCTGAGCCTGAACCTGTCTTTCCTCATCTGAGTCAATCCTAGAACCAGGCTGAGTCACAACACACATCACCTTGACAGCATCATCTTTTTAGATTTTAAACAGCTCAGCTGGGATCCTGTCGTCTCCTGCTGTCTTGTTATTAGCAATGCTTCTTAAGGCCCATTCAACCTCTCTCCTCAGGATGTCTGGTTCTAGTTCACTCACCACACCGTCAAAGCTATCCTCTAAATTATTATCCTTCCTATACAGATCTTCTGTATATTCTCGCCACCTTTTCTTGATCTCTTCAGCTTCTGTTTTCTTTGGGACGTACTTTGTTGCCGTCTCCTGAACAATGTTGTGAACTTCTGTCCATAGTTCTTCTGGGGCTCTATTTATTAAATCTAGTTCCTGAAATCTATTCTTCACCTCCACTGCATACTCACTAGGAATATTTGTGAGATCATATCTAATTGGTTTATGTATTTCCCCCATTCTCTTTAGTTTGATTCTAAATTGTGAAATAAGAAGTTTGTGATCTGAACTACAGTCAGCTACAGGTCTTGTTTTCACCGACTGGATGGATGTCCGCCACCTTTGGCTGCAAAGGATGTAATCAATCTGATTTTGGTGTTGACCATCTGGTGAAGTCCATGTGTAAAGCTGCCTTTAGGTTGTTGGAAAATGGTGTTTGTTATGCATAGTGAGTTTTCCTGGCATAATTCTATCAGCCTACGTCCTGCTTCATTTTGTTGCCCCAGACCATGCTTGCCTGTGATCCCGGTTGTCATTTGACTGCCCACCTTAGCATTCCAATCTCCTATAATGAAAATAATGTCTCTTTTAGGTGTATTATCCAGTAGGTGCTGCAGATCCTCATACAACTGATCTAATTCTGCTTCTTCAGCAGCTGTGGTTGGGGTGTATATTTGGATCACTGTGATGTTAAATGCTTGCCTTGAACTCGAATTGAGATCATTCTGTCATTTTTTGGGTTGTATCCAAGCACTGCTTTAGCAATGTTGTTACTAATTATGAAGGTTACTCATAATTCTTCAGTATTTCTCTTGTCCACAGTAGTAGATCTGGTGGTCATCTGTTATGAAGTGGCCCATTCCAGTCCGTTTCAGTTAACTGGCTCCCAGAATGTCTATCTTTAATCTTGACATCTCACCAATAACCACATCCAGTTTGTCCTGGCTCATAGATCTTACATTCCAGGTTCCTATAATGTGTTGATCTTTAGAACATTGGATTTGTTGTTCGCCTCCAGCACCGTCGGCCCTTAGCCTTCCTTTCAGCTTTGAGCTAACTGCGTCATCACATCTGGGGCTAGTTGAACTAGTCCTCTGTTCCTCCCCAGTAGAATTTTGACCATCTTCCACCCTGGGAGTCCTATATTCCAATGGTATACTGACATTTCTCTGGTTGTACTGATCCATTTAGTTTTCATGGCAGGAATACTGGGGTGGGTTGCCGTTACCTTCCCCAGGGATCGTATTTAGTCTGACCTCTCTGCCACGATCTTCCTGTCTTGGCTGGCCCTGCACGGTTTATCTCATGGCATCATTGAGGCGCTCAAGCCCCAGCACCACATCAAGGTAACGATTGTTTGCATGGGGACTATCATAATTAGAGAACTATTAATGATGGAAAGTGGCCTGAGGAGCATCCCAGAAGGAAAGGATAAAATGTTGAGTGCTCGTTGGCTTTGGAGGAAAGCTAATGATTAAGATGGGCACGATAATCAGCATAAAATCAAACATTTTCCTGTATAAATTGACTATCCCTTATCCAAAATGGTTGGATTTTTGAATATCTGTATTTACAAGTCTATACCTAATAAGATATCTTGGAGATGGGGACCAAGTTTAAACACAAAATTATTTTTTTTTCTTCATGTACTCTGTGAATGCACACATATAGAGTTGCTATGCCTGCAAAAGCTCTAACGATTTGCCAGGAGTAGGTGGGATTAGCAGCGAGGTAGCACCATCAGATTGTGCTCATCTCGATTTCTCGTGGGCCCATTTAAAAGCTATCCGCATTTGAAGCTGAAGATAGTGGAGTCGCCACGTTTGACTGAGTTGATGTCAGGACCCAGGCTGCAGAACACCAATAACCATGCGCAGAGACCAGAATCTATCTAATATCTTTATTAGGGAAATATATAAAGTCAATAAAAACAAGTGTAGAATTTAGTTCAGAAGTAGACCTTTCAGGAAAGGTCAAATATAGTCCAGGAAAACAATGTCCAATATGTGATATTAAGGTCCAAAGTTATAATCCACTTCACCGAAACACACACTATTTGGCAAGCAATAGTGTGGGGAACTGTCCTTAGTCTTTGAGGCTTAAGGTAAATCCGAAGGAAACTGGAAAACAAGGCTTGAATCAGAGAAGCAAGGTCCGTGGTTTAAAACGCAAGGCAAGGCAAGACTTGAAACTTGGCAAGATCAAACTTGAAACAAGGCAAACATGAATCAAAAACTGAGTCCATAGAAGTCCATGGTACAAGGCTGGGCTGGAAACTTGATCCGGGATCTGGGAACTGGAGTACGAAGTCTACACACGATCTCACTCCTCAAGCCGACGAATTGACTCCGCAAGGATTTCTTTGCGGGCAAACACCTATATAGGATCTTGTTTTCCCGCCAAGGAACACTTTCTCTGGGGAACAAGAAACGAAACCTATACTGTGTCCAGATGCATGACTCCTTAAAGTTTCCCAAGGGAAACAGACTTAATCAGCTAATTGTCTGGCAGCTATCCTGGTGCTCCGGCGAGTCGCCTCTCGAGCGCCCCTATCTTGATTATAATAATCCCGGCGAGAAAATGGGGGAGATTTCTGCTCAAGGCTTGTTTGGCTGACTTCTTGTGGGCAAACATCTTGCAGGTGCAAGGGCTCCAAATCTGGCAGAAACGGTGGGAAACCCAAGTTTTCCTCTTCATCTGCCACAATAGTACATGGAACGGGACTACATGGCCCATGAGTCATCACAGTTGACCTCCCCGAGGCGAGGGTGCTCGAGGTTGATGGAGGTCCAGGCGGGTGGGGAGCAGGAACCGTCACCATGGTCAAGGTGCAGGTCATCTTTGACGCCAGGGAAGACTTCGAGCCTTTGGAGGTAGCTGAAGCTGTGGATTGGGCTGCAGGTGGAACCAGAGAGCCACCGATGTTGAAGGCATCAAGGACTGTTGATGTAGAAGAGCCTTGAGGCGCGTCACCCATGTTCTTCCTTGCCTGAGCTGTGAAGGCTAGACAATGGCAGCAAGACCCTATGACGTGGCCTTCTCCCAAGCAAAGGAGATACTTCACATGGCTGTCAGAGTCCGTAATTTTGGAAGCACACTGAATGCAGCGCTTGAAGCATGTTGTTGACATTCTTAACAATGTTCTGAAGACAGCTGTGCAGCCGAAAAAAGGAACTGGGGAGTGTGTGGCCAGGGCTCCCTTTTATGCCTTGGGAGGAGTGAAAGATTAAACTTGGGAAGCTTTCTGTTAGAGCCTACGCAGGCGCAGTAACTCCATATGTGTGGATTCACAGAGTACCACTCAAAGAAATATAGTTAAAGGTAAGCAACCTGACCTTATGTTTCATATACAAGCGGTTACAACTTCAGCCACACTGTGGACAATTTCAGATTTTGGAATATTGCAAATTTTAGAATCCTGGATATGGAATGGTTCAACCTTTGTAACCCCTATAAAGCTGCTTATGTGACATAGTTTAGTGTTACAGGCAGAAGATTGGACAAGAATAAGACACAACTTTAGGGCTGTACAATTAACTAGGGTTGGTCAAGGCATGCTCTGTTATATTGAGTCTGCCCTGTCTGCCATATGAGGGAATGATAATGATTTATTTTACAAGATTATTGTAAGGATTGCAATTTCTGTATTTCTTCAATTGTAAGACACACTTTTTCATATATAAACATTATCTCTAAAAATGGAGTGCCTCTTAGAATTGCAAGTATATCTTATGTATTGTTGTTGTTATTGATACTGAAATTAGGGTGCATCTTACAACCGATGGCATCTTACAGTTGAAGAAATGCTGTGTGTATTGCATGTGAAGCAATTTGAACATTTGAAACAGAAATGTTAATGTAAACAACATCATCATCATCCCCACCCCTCAATCTGGTTGAATCAAGGGCAATTCTTGCTTCTTACAACCAACAGTGGGAGTCATTGGATGAAATCCCTTTGAAAAACTGTATCGTGTGTTTCACCACATTATGCACTTTTCCCTTTCAAGAGCAACTTCATATATCTCAACATCCCACATTAGCTTTTGAAGCCTTCATTATACCTTAGTGATTTGAGGCATTTGGATTTTACCTGACTGGTTTATTTCTCATAATATTTGTTTACCTTCTACAGTTTTCAATAGATGGGCTGATGCATTCATTTGATGAAACAAAGCTGAGGTGCTAGAAGTAGAGTAATTAAAGACTATATTGACAGACCAATTTGCTGCCTAACTTTTGCTCATGATCAAGTACTCCTTGAAGCATTTGGCCAGCTAAATATTAGACCTTTTTCAGCTTTCCATCTGTAGGAAACCTGGCAATTTAAAAGTCCAAGAACAAAAGAAAATGGTAAGGTCACTGGTCTTTAGGACTGCCCTTGAGTCTAATACTTGATGTGGAGTTAATCTGTCAGTCAAGTATCTTTAGAGGCTTAAGGGGATTATACTCTGAAGCTTTGTTGAAGATTCATTGATTAGAAACAGCTGTAAGAGAATATACAGGGTTGTTGTATAGCTTAATTTTATGGATCTGGAAAACCATCATACCTTGGCCATTTTAAAAACATTTTCTAGTTATTGTATGCAAAATAGAAAATATCAGGGGCTGATTCCAATATTAATAAAGTGTAGACTCACTAAAACAATTGGATTTATATCAGTTGTGAGAGACAAGTTCAAATAATTTAAATGGGTCTACTCCAAATGAATGTTGGATTTAGCCAAGTTTCAAATCTCCCCCCCCCCCTATCTATCTATCTATCTATCTATCTATCTATCTATCTATCTATCTATATAAGTTATTTTGTTTTTTAATAATCTCTGTTGGGGAAAAGATTAGAAACAGAAGCAAGTCATTTTTATGATAAAAATTTGCTTGGTATCTTTTTAAAAAATACAGAAATGTTCAAATATAATTAAAGCTGTTTGTGCTTTGAGTATGAGGCACATGATAATACACTGGAGACATCCGTATTGAATTATTGCAAGGATGTGTCACATGTTATCACTGATTACTGATTCCATATAGAATATTTCAATCGCTCTTCAGTAAAAAAACTTTCAAGATGTTGTATAGCAATATAAAGGGGTACATTATATATCACATTTCAGAAATAAAATACAACTGTTTTGTAGAAATAGCATTTTTTTAATTTTACTTTTATCCCCCTTTTCTCCTTGTACAGGAACTGAGATGTCTAATAAAACCTTTAAAATTGAAAACAATAATTTAATCCATGGTCATAGTAAAAATACAGTTAGCCATTTACATAAATGTGTCAACCTTATCACAGTGTTTTCTTGACAAGATTTGTCTTCCTCTGAGGTTGAGAGAATTGGACTTTCCAAGGTCATCCACTGGCAGGTTTCATGGCCGAGTGAGGATATGAACCTGATCTCCAAGGTTGCAATCCTATGTTCAAACCACTACACCTCACTGGTTTTTTTTCCTATAGCTTCTGTAATTACTGTAATATAGTTCTTTTGCAATTCTTAGTCATTTCAAGACCTCTTGCGGAACCCCAGGAACACAGTTCTGTCTACTCCCATCTGTCAGAGAGAGTCCTGTAATGGTCTCAAGGCATCCAGAAAGATCATCAAGGTAGCCTTTCCCCTGGAGTGGATTGACTATTTCAGTGCTCTGGCCTGAATACAGACTGAAATAGGTCCCTATAATCTGCCTGTATCCTACTCTTGGTAGGTGTAATTGATCCATTCCTTTACCAAGTGCTCATCATCTAGTATTTCTAGTTCCAGTTTTATACTGTAGACTTGACAGTTTTATACTGTAGACTTGACTTGTTGGCATTACTATTCAAGTGCTTTTGAAACATAGACAGTCACATGCACACCTATGTATATTTTATTGCCAAATGCTGTTGAAACAGACTGATCGTGTGCACCTTTTCAAAGAATTATATTGAAAAAATGATACCTGTGGAAAAAGTCTTCAAACGTCCTATTGAAATACAGTTGTGTTTTACATAAAAACAGTTCTTGATTTCCCTCCCTTGCATTTGTATCACTAGTGCTGTTTCTGTCACTCAGAATTATTGCAAAGGGGTTATTTTCCCCCCACCCACCCCATATGCTTTCTATAGTTGCCTCAGAAAATGAATAATGCTGGGCTCTTCTTTTCAATTTTTCAGTGATTTGTGACTTTGTTACTTTTGAAAGATTAAGTTGCTACTTTCCTTTATGATAAATAGCAAGGCATACTTAATTTTTACAGTATATGTGGCTGACCAAACTGCTGTTTAGATTAGCAAATGGCCAAATACCCCACCTCAAGCCACAAGAAGAGGCAAGTGATAAATTATTATTGTTGTTATCATTGTTGTTATCATTATTTGATAGTTAATCAACATAGGACCAAGAAAGCCACCATAGAGTAATGGCTTTGGTATTGCAACTTGCAATGGGAAACTCTTTTCTCTTTCTTAGCTTAAGTTATGTTACAAGGTGTGGAGTTGTAGTGTTTTTATTTAATTATATATATTATATTATCCGCTGCCACCAGTGTAAAGATGTTTTTAATGCGGCCACCAGATGTAAAGGGGATTATCCACGCTTGCCACCACTATGGGAAGATATAGCCACTACCTACTTAGAGAGGAGACCTTTTGAATTTTGTCTTTCTTCCTTCTTCTCTTTGATGGTAACATAACTTAGTTTCTAATAGATATGACAGAAGCTTAGATGTTAGAAAGAACAATAACACGTTTATTCAGGTACAAAGCTTAATGGTTACAATAACTTTCTCTTTAGAGGCACTTTGATTAACAGTTGCAAAGCAAGAATGAGGTGTTTCAAATTCCTTAAAATGTCACTTCTTTCTCTACTGCTCTAAACTGCAGTCACCCTGTGAATTACAATCACAGATTATCTGTTCCTTATCAGGAGACAGACTACCTTAAAATAAGTTACCAAACTTATTTTAAAATGACTCAAAAATAAGCAATTGAGTCTCCCTGATCCCTTCAACTTAGGGTCAGTCTTCACTGTACCTCATCAGGGCACAGACTAACTGCTGCTTTTTCAAACCTGCACTTCTCCACCAAAACGGCAGTTGGCTCCGCCCACTTCTCCATGGCAACCAACTCTTGAGTGCAGAGATGCCATAATTGAAATATTGACCCTTTTAAAACACAATTAAACATGACATCTGTAAACCAAAAAATTCACACTTCATTACACAAGGATACTTCCATCTTGGGTTGGGTTGACTTGGTTTATTAATAGAAATCAGAGATACAGTTCTAATGTATAAGAACAAAGCATTCTGCTTTTTATTTTAAATGGGTAAACTTCATGTCAATATCATATGCCCCTGTCAAATTTTAGTGTAATATTTATCCTTTCTTTCAGCTAGGAAACTAAGCAGTAAATGGCACCCCACATTTTATTTCATCTTCAGGACAGCCATGTGGGGAAAGCTAGTCCAACAGAGAGCCTACTAGTATGATGTCCTAAGGAAATCATGTGTTTCTGTTGGCCTTTCTAACAGGATAGATCAATAACCTAAATAGTATAAACCTACGCTGAAACAATATAAGTCGCTAAGAATCATAGAGTTAGAAGAGACTAGAAGGACTATCTGTTTCAGTGCCTCCAGAGAAGGAAACTCCACCACACGCCAAGGCAGCACATTCCACTGTCAAATAGCTCTACCCATCAGGAAGTTGTTTCTAATGTTTAGGTGAGGTCTCGTTTCCTGACATACTGAGAGTACTCTGTATGTATTTATCACTTTCATGCACACAATTGCTTATGGTAAGATTCTATAAAGAATGCATTTAATGGAACAAAGCATCCATACAGAGAGAATCTCACTGGATTTCCTTGGGCTGAGATGTCTTCTTGCTACGGCTTATGTAAGATCTCACTGTCTCTGCAATCCAGGAGAACTACAGCACCATACTGACTTTCAATAGCTCTTTTTCTATTGCAGAAGTTGTGCTTACATATTGTTATGCTCATGCAGTGGAGACATGAGGTGGTCATCCTGCTAGGATTGTCTGTACTGAAGTGGTCCTTTTCTGCCATTGTTCCCTGACAAGCCTGAAAACCTGGAAAGTATAAATGCAGAAGTAGTTTCAGAGTAGCTGTCACTAGGTTAATTTACTCCTCCACCCCAGAATTGCAGATGTATTCTAATGCTGAAGTGAATTCTAATTCAGTGTTTATGGGGATGAATGAACCCATTCTTGAATAGCAGATGTCAGGGGTTCATTTTATAAGTCTCATTAAACAGTAGCCAATGTACTCAGTGCTAGCATCTGCCAGTGTCAAATTCTTTCCTGTGTCAGGGAATAACAATACTGGAATATCAGTAAATGCTCTATGAGCAGTTCTATGCAAGCATTATAATACAGTTTGAAGCCATCTCAAGGTTGGGATGTCTACATAATGTACACCCCCAATGCATGCTGTATCGTGGAAAAAAACATAACAGAATGTCCGGAATAAGCCAGAAAATCCACTGCAGCTGATCAGAGTATATTCCATGCTGGGCTCAAAATTGGGATGATCCTCAGCAGACATAGATTAAAGGTAAAGGTAAAGGTTTTCCCCTGACATTAAGTCCAGTCGTGACCGACTCTGGGGGTTGGTGCTCATCTCCATTTCTAAGCCAAAGAGCCGGCGTTGTCCGTAGACACCTCCAAGGTCATGTGGCCAGCATGACTGCATGGAGCGCCGTCAGCAGACATAGACACCCACATAAGTGCATCTCAGCAAGCTGGGTAAGAAAAAAAAACCCTACATTTTCTGGTCACAGATACTGCGACTCCTGGGTTTGGTTTCGATTCACATTCGGCAGATACCGTAGCGCTGTCAGAACCTGCAACCCGTTCCTGGGGCAATTGTGTAGGTACTCCACGGCAAACTGATTTCCTTTAATTCACTTCCTAACAGTTTAACTGGCTGTGTAAAACCGACCTATTTTTTGCCACATACATGTAGTTATATGCTTTCTAGTTTTCTAGTTTCTAGTTTAGCCTGACTAATACATCATAATCGGAAACCCCTTACATGCATAAAATGGGCTCAACATTCACACATTGACTAAGTTTTAAATTTTTGAATTACATGATGTAGTGATGAAAGGACAATAAAGGATAACAGATTCATGTTAAGTAATCTTTCGCTCCTACTTCCTTGTCTATAGCAATTCCTAACACTACAGTCCTAACCCTGCAACACTTTGCCTTTGCTTTCACTCTAGTTTGTTTCATTCACTCCTAATCAAGAAGGAATTGGACTCTTTGTTCTGAGGTCTATGGAATGGGGTCCAACATGAAGACTACAACATGATGGAAAGCAGTATTCCAAAACAAACAAGGAAATCAATATCGATGTGTACATTATCACGAGCTGAAACATAGTTAGAGCAGGGCTTTCTGACTTATGACCCACCAAACTGCTATATCAGTGGCTTGATGAGCCACCTATTTTTGCTTGCTTGAGACTGTAAAAATGGAGCTGTAGTGTTCAGTATCTGGTAAGCCACAATATATACTTGGTGGGTCATCTTTATCAGGCCTAGATAGACCTCAGTGGACATTCTAGGAGCCTTTGCCAAATCATTATCTTAGTTACTCAGCTGAAAGTTGAGTGACAATAACCCTTCCTCACAGAGCTGTTATCAATGAAATATGGATTGTAAACATTTTGTGCTTTAACGACTCTGGATGAATTAACGTTGATGCTAATAATAGCTACACCGAGAAACTAGTCAGCATATATTATGCTTAATGTCAATAGTAGTTGCCCGGAGAGACTTAACTTTACAATTTTGGAATATTTATTTGCACATTCCTTGAATATAAAACCAACAGAATTACACATATAATCTAAATAGTTGGCTGTTCCCTTGTGCTCAGATATTCAAGACACTGCATTGCTGGCGTAAAATACAAGTGAATGCAGGAAATAATTCTAAAGGGTCTTTTATTCAGAAAGCTACATTATGGGGGTAGTTATCTTGAACATCTTAACTGATTAATTGAAAAGCACCAGAAAGGTTTCAGATCTGTATGAAGTGTTCCATGCTGATTTTTTTTAAAAAAAAATATTTTAAAAGGTGAATTGTACTCCGAAATAAATTAGTAAGCCTGGGTAGGTTTCTGGAATTTGGGCATAAAATGCTTGCTGTGGAAAGCCCCCCCTGAGGATAATGACAGCTGCATTTGCTGTTGCTGGAGTTTTGTCCTTGTGTTGCTTTTCAATGGATGATGTTTGCGCTTTCTGAATAACTGCTACAATTATGCCACAAGCTTCAGCATAAAAATGAAAGGAAACGACAGCTGTACGAGGTTGCGAGGGGTCTTAATTTCCAATTTAAATAACCCTGGTTAGCCCCACACAGCCTGAAAAGCCTTACAGAGCAGAAGTAAGCTGGCGCTTAATTACCCCTGGTTTTGTTGCCTTTTCTCTTTTGTTTTGTTACCTTTTGCAAAACAGCGTGGCATCCTTGGCTTTTGTGCACATTGAAGGATACACATGCCTTCCAGCTGGATGTGGGGTCCAATTCTGAACACAAGAGGGGACTTACAACAACAAGGGAGGAGACATTTTAAGAGATGCGCCTGTCAGGTGCTGGGCAGATTGTGCTGTGTAATCTGACGCTGCTGTCTGCAACATTTGTCAAGGCCTCTGTTGGCCAGCTCCGCTTCATCACAGGCATCACTACCATTCATCTGGTATGGCAACATTTCAACAGTCATTAATCCTCTTTGTATCTCTAAGTGCTATGACCACTGACAAGGTTCTGTACGTTGGTGTGTCAAAATACCTTGATATAATTTAAGCAGTATTCTTTCTTTTCTATTTTTCAATTCAAACCGCCTCTGATCCATGACCCCATTCCTAACCTAATGGATAAATTTGTACTACATTGTCAATGTTGTTCAGGTATCCTTGTCATCCTTTGCCATTACTCTAATATTAGAAAAGGACCTTTTCTAGAAGTGATTGATTTCTGATTTGCCTTGCTCTTCTTCAAGTTAGACTTTTGCTCGTATCTCATCCAGCACAAGCTGTCTCTTATGGAAATAATACGTCTTGAGTTGTAAACAGTTTCATATAACTCCTGTTTTACTTTGAAGATGTGTTCAAATTTCGCCTAAAATAGCCAAGAAGCAAGTTCCAGGCACTACTCCACTTTTTACATTGTGGGTAAAGACTATCTTCCATATTACGAAATGAAAATAGTACCATAGACTGGTGTTCACCCTATTATCCTGTTTCATAAGTACTTGAGGTTTCCTGGGAAGCTGATAACAGCTTGTAACAAGACCACTAAAGTCCATTGAAAGAAACCAAAACAATGTCATGACAGACCAGGTCAAGACAGAAGCCCTCTTAAGCAGAAGATATATGGTATCAGGACCTTGGATAGCTCCAAATGAGGTGTACAAGTTGAAATTCTGTCCAACTAGGACGACTCGAGAAGAATGTTATGCCAACAGGGAGTAAAAGCCATGTGAAGCCTTATATAGGCGGACAGGCCTGTAATATGGATTACATTTCTGTGCTTCATCTTCAGAAACCTTTGGAAGTAAGAACCTAATTTGTGTGATTTTGCAGTCTTTTTTAAAGGTGAGGAGATGGAGCCTCTGCCAGGGAATTAGTAATGGCAGGACTGTGTCCACGACCCCTTTACAGCCTCTGGCTAAATTACTAACTGTACCTCTGAGCAAATAGCTTGAACATCAGAGACTTTTGCTACTCATTGAAAGACATCAGAGCTGGGCTTGATGCACACCCCCTCTCATTTTGACAATACATGAACTGTGTAATGCCATGCCAGTCACATCTTTCTAAATTCTTGGGAGCAATGTGCCGTGTTTGAATTTGCCTTCAATATTTGGGCTTTCAGCACTGTCAAATCCTGGACATCAAAGTCATAAGCGTATGTTCACTTAATCTAATGCTACTGTTTAGAAAGAACCATTACTTAATAGAAAGCAAATGTAGCCAAACGCGTAAAATTGAGAACATGAATGCCTGTAACATCCTCAAACTTCAAGGCTTATTCTGAAAGCTTTGACACTTGGAATCAACCGGTTTCCTCTTGGATTCCCTCATTCATTGCACAGTTGTCTCCTAGGACTCAAGAAGATATTAGTAAAGTTGATGAGCAGCTAACCATGCTTGAAATCTGTTGTCTCAAGTCACAGGAAGACCAAATAGATGAACATAAATGATTAAATCCAAATAAGGATATATTGAGCTAAGGAAAAGAGCATTTTATATTGAATGGATGAGTGTGTCTTCCCTCCAGGATCTGGAGAGGAAACTTTGGCTTCAACCATGTTTTCTCATTCTGTTCCTGCTATCCTTCTTTGACACACAGCACTTCATCAAACTGTCTTTGCTTCAGCCCTGCATCTGAGAGCATCTTCATTATGTCCTCATCTATTTCTGCCTCCCTTCTCCTGTGCCCACTGCAACTCCTTTGGACATGGACTAGGTATTATTGCAGGCCTTAGGGCAACCAGAATGTCACTGATTGTATGGCGAAGCATGACCTATACTTAAGTATTGGAAAGATGTGGCTCAGTCGCTCTGGATAATTTTTTAATTAAGTAGGCTTTGAGGAGATACTGGACAATGAGAGTTTTTGTTTGATGGAGAGACAAAGCTACTCTGTGAGCGGGGCATCAAAGAAAGTACACATAACACATGCAAATGGAAATTGTGGAAGAGATCAATATAAAGTAAACACCTTCATTAATTTATATGTAACCCCTACTCTTAGATCCACGGATGAAATTTTGCTTCGTATGGTATTTATTAGAGATTCATAGTCCACTCATCAATTGAGTAGGGCATTTTTGGTAGTAGCATCCACTCTTTTTTGTGTGTGTCAGGCGCGACTTGAGAAACTACAAGTCATTTCTGGTGTGAGAGAATTGGCCATCTGCAAGGATGTTGCCCAGGGGACGCCTGGATGTTTTGATGTTTTCACAATCCTTGTGGGAGGCTTCTCTCATGTCTCCAAATGGAACTGAAGCTGATAGAGGGAGCTCATCCGCGCGTGCCCCAGCTTGGATTCGAACCTGGCAGCCTTCAGGTCAGCAACCCAACCTTCAAGTCACAAAGCTTTAACCCACTGCGACACCAGGGGCTCTTTTCTATAAGAATCTGTCAGTGTTAGGGTTTTGTTCAATTACGTCCATATCCCAGTCAAACTGTCATTGTTGGCACAATATCTTTGTCTGCTCTCTGCAGCTTCTTACAGGCCCATTTAATGTGCTCCAGAGGACTGGGTAACCTTCGGAAATAGGTGTTATTCAGAATTATTTATCAAATGTATACACCTTCTAACCAACATATGCCATTAGGGTAGTTTATAATAATAAAAATGCAAGATAAAAATAAATACAGTGGTGATTCAGCTGATTAAAATCTTAAGATATTAGAAAGCTAGCAATAAAACTGGTAGTACAAGTAACCCCTACTTAAAAGATTAAATACCTGCCAGGGAGAAAATCTTAGGCTATCGTGTAAATGTGAAGACAATAGAGGATGGCATTTCTTCAGTGGGGGACTGCTTATGAAGAAGTGCTGCCAAACACACTGTAATGGATTGCACCAGAGAACAGCCTCTGTTGAACTGCAGTGTCCAGTATCCCTCACCATTAGATAGGGAGAATGGTGTTGTAGTCCAGCATTTGAAGAGCTATCTCCTACACTAGAAGGTAAAGTACTTTCTGTAGTTAAACAAATTCCAATCTAGACTTTATTTTGCAAGCTTTTTAAAATTCTGGTGTAGTTTTTATTGCCGTTTCTTCATTTCTTCATTTGTATTGTATTTGAAAGTGATTTTTTTTAAAAAAATGTTTTATTATACGTTGCCTTGAGCACCTCATAGAAAGATAGCTGAGAAATATGGTGGACAATAATAGCCTTTTCTGCCCTTTTGACACCACTGGAGAACCACATTCTTGAACTCTTTGTTTTATGCAGTCAAAGTTCTTTTTATAACTAACAAAAAGAAAGTGCTTGCCTGGGAATAAGCCTGTTGGTTGCTTTTCTTTTCTTTTTTTCTGTCTTAGGTGGGTTAAATGCCAGCTTCATGCTGAGACCCATGTACAACATATTTGTTTCTGTTTCCTGTTCCTGCTGCTGTTTCATTGCAGATTGCTGTTGGCTAATAGTATCTGATGGGACTCCTACAAAATAGTCCATTTGGGTACCCTCCACTCTTGCTCGCTTTTTCAGTCTTTTTGTCATCTTTTTGATCTTGCAAATCCAGGTCCTGTGAGAGATCAGGCTATATGAAATATGAAAATTGCTTGAAAAGTAATTGGAGAAACAGTGAGACTTATGAAACCCATGGAGAGAATGTTTGGACTTACTTATTCACTATATTTAATTTTAATGGCAATTTTAATTAGTGGATCAAAGGTCTTTGGTTTTTCTCAGACTAAAGTAAGAGATAGAAATGAGATGCAGGACAATAAAAAGGTGTCGTTAAAATCTGTGAGCTCCATATTTTTGGCAGGTGTATAGAGGAGGATGACAAAGAAAAATAAAATTGAATACTATGTAACATAAAAGCAAGTAAAATCTCTTAGCAGCTCACTGTCAAAATGCATTTTGAGGTGAGGGCGCATCTGTGATTTCTCATTTCCTCAAACAGACGTTTTAAAAAGTCAAAATCTGTGAAAGTAAATCTCAACTGAAATCTCTACTGTTGTTTGATTCCATAATGATTCCATAACAATAATGCATTCATATAGCAAATTTGAAACAAATATTAAATCATGTTTATAGAAACCTATTCATTTATAAACTCGGCACGAAAAGTGGTAAGAAGATACATAAAAGACAAATGTATCCAGGAGAGGCAGAACTGCAAAAAGAATTAGTGACCTTTATGTGGTTTTTTTCCTTCAATATTGGCAAGGGATTGCAAGAAAGGAAGCATAAACACGGAGATTTTTTTATCCAAGCAGCTGTGATGGAGGGAAAATAAAACTTGAAACAATCATGATAAAATCTGAAAAGGACAAGCAAGAATTCAAAGAGAAAATGTCAGTTTCTTTTCTGAGATACTTATTTAATCCCTCCACACTCAAATCTCTGGATGGATTGCAATATGCTATAAGTTAACCAGAACTCAAGCAACCGGAACTCCATCATCTACCAATCCCCATGGGTGCAGCTGATAGTCTACTGTATTGATGTGTGTAGGTCTGTTTAGTCTATCACTATTAAAAATGGCGCTCCATGCAGTCATGCCAGCCACATGACCTTGGAGATGTCTGCGGACAATGCCGGCTCTTCTGCTTAGACATGGAGATGAGCACCAGCCCCCAGAGTTGGACATGACTAGACTTAATGTCAGAGGAATACCTTTACCTTTTTATTAAAATAGTAAATGTATCCATGTACCATTTGTTGGAGATGGAGAAGAGCCATACTGGTCAATGGTTCTCAAACTTTTGTCCCAAGCCACTCTACTGCAGCTCCCAGAAACCCTGAGCAATGTTGGCTAGAGTTTCTGGGAATCGTGGTGCTGCAACATCTGCAGACCCAAGTTTGGGAAGCCAGGCTTTATGTGATAACGGTGTTTGGAGCAAATGTTCCTTGAGGCCTAGAACATCAATAGGAAAACATGGAGGCAATGGAGCAACACGAGGTATAATTAGAGATCATAAGATGAGCCAGTAAAACAGATGCTTTCACTCTCCTTAAGCTTTAACATCATTGTTTTGCTGCTCTGGGATGTGCAATATCTTATGTACTGTTTGCCATCTTGTCATCGAGTGAACTGATTTTCAATTTAGATGGAATTTCTTTGCATGGTTTCACTTTATAAAATGAAGTTGCCATGCTGGTAACATTTCTGTGGCATGTTAAGTTTCGGCGGCATTTAATAAAAAACAGAGATGATATATTTTCAAGCGATCACTTAGAAGAAATCTATTTGGGCCTTTACATAAAGGTTTATTTTTCTTTCTCTTGATCTGTATAATATTTGATACTCAAGTTTTGTTATTAAGACCTTCAGTTTAGCCAGAAATGACGGGTCATGTTGTTCCTGTGAGACACATGAGCTTTCTAGGCATGAGACGTATTCCCAGGAAGGCATACACAGTTGCCAGGAAGAGTATGAACTCTTCCCTTCACAGCTCATTTGTTTTCTTTTGTGGCTACTTTGGATTTTATTACTGAATATAATAAGCATGCATAAGCTTATCATACTATAGCAGATTATGGATACATATTATACTATAGAGATGCTGATAGGTTGTGATGTAAATCAGTTTGATAAGTCTTTATTTTCACAGGCTTATTTGTTTAGTCCTTCCGTCAGTGTCCTTCCTCTAAGTCAGGGTTCTCAGCCTGTGGGTCCCCAAATGTTTTGGCCTTCAACTCCCAGAAATCCTAATAGCTGAAAAACTGGCTGGGATTTCTGGGAGTTGTAGGCCAAAACACCTGGGAACCCACTGTTCGAGAACCACTGCTCTAAGTGTTTGGACAACTCCCATTTGTTCGAGCCAGCATAGCTAAAGTTTGGAAGAGTCTGTCTCTATAGGCGATCATTTGTGGCCAAGTATGATTATCTCCCAAGGTTAGAATCTTGGTGGTGGGTCCATAAGGGACTGCACAGACCCATTCTGGTTCTGCATGGTCTTTCACAGTGAGGACATACATTTCCAGTTGGAAGGCGGTCCCGACAAGGGTTTGCTTGACATCTCTCCTCCTTGGCACGTTTCTCCCTTTCGCCCTCGTGCCTCCTCAAAATCCACCCCACCTTTAGTAACAGCTGACCTCTAGTTAAAACATTTGAGGGCCAAGGCTTCCCAATTCTTGGAGTTCATTCCACATTTTTAAAAGGTTAGTTTTAAGCCCATCTTTAAATATCTTTTATTGTCCACTGGCATTTCGTTTTCCAGTTTGATAATAAAATAACTGCTTTGGGAAACAGTGATAAGACATTTGGACAACATGGCCAGTATAGCGATCGATGGCAGTGGGTCATTGCTTAAAAGCATATCAGTTTAGTGAAGGCTACTTTAATACATAAATGCATCACTTCTGTTCTTACCCATTTTTAAAGTTTTATTTAGGGATCATTGCACCAGACTGTGTAGTTTTAGAAAAACTGTTATTCTGACTGTTGCTTTTTTTAATTTTCAGAATTCTGAAATCTACAAAATGACTTTGTCTCAGTTCAGTGATGCAGTTACTAATGCAGAAGATCGTATTAGGTAAGAAAGCAATGTTAACTTTGAACTTCATGCTTAAAGTCTATGATTGTGGATGGATATAGGGCTGATCTACACCAGGGCTTCTTAAACTTTTCCACTTGTGATCCCTTTTGGGCTGAGAAATGTGTATGGAACCTTAGGTATAAAAGCTAAACATTTAGTAAAGGTAAAGGTTTCCCCTGACGTTAAGTCCAGTCGTGTCTGACTCTGGGGGTTGGTGCTCATCTCCATTTTTAAGCCAAAGAGCCGGCATTGTCCGTAAACACCTCCAAGGTCATGTGGCCGGTATGACTGCATGGAGCACTGTTACCTTCCCACTGGAGCGGTACCTATTGATCTACTCACATTTGCATGTTTTCGAACTGCTAGGTTGGCAGAAGCTGGAGCTAACAGTGGGCGCTCACTCCGCTCCCCAGATTCGAAACTGCGACCTTTTGGTCTGCAAGTTCAGCAGCTCAGTGCTTTAACACACTGAGCCACTCGGGGCTCCGCTAAACATTTACTGATAACAAATCACCATTTGCAATGCTTGTTAAACAGGCTGATTTTCCGTTTTATGAAGTACACCTGAAGCACTGTAAACCTTGCATAACAGATTAATGTAAATTTCTGAAACAGACACTGGGTGACATTCAATAAACCATTTTTGCCATTTTTTTTGGGACCCGAACACTGAACTAAGGGGGGACCTTTTGGGTTTGGGACCCATAGTTTAAGAAGCAGTGATCTACACAGACCATTTAATGAGGTTACCAGGGTGAAACTGGCTCCACAGAATGCAGAGAGCTTTGTAGACTTTACAGGATTTGGAAGAATATCTCAGGATCATGGCTGGCTTGCAGGGGCTTAATTGACTCCCTAGGACAGGTTACTGACTCCCTCCACTGCTGTCACTCCCCCCACCCCCACCCCCGTTTTTTTTTCTACCTCCTACCCTGTTTCCCCTAAAATAAGACATGCCCAGAAAATAAGATCTAGTAGAGGTTTTGCTGAATTGCTAAATATAAGGCCTCCCCCAAAAGTAAGACCTAGCAAAGTTTTTGTTTGGAAGCATGCCCAACGAACAGAACACCAGAGCATGCAGCATCAGTAAATGTACGTACCATAGAGCGTTGTACATGGAAATATTGTTAGTAACAAGAAATTCTTTTTTTAAAAAAAATAAATCTTTATTAGAAATTTTCCATATATATGATAAAATGGAGTTAGGGAAATAAAAGGTAGTAACAAGAAATTCTTGATAGGATTCACAGTTTGCCTGGTTATGCTGGTTTGTAATTACAACTACTGTACAGTATATAATAAATGTTCATTTTTTTGTTCAACAATAAATGTGAATTCTTCTTGATTGTCAGGACCCAGGCTGCAGAGCACCAATAACCTTACACAGAGGCCAGTCTCTATCTAATATCTTTATTAAAGGAATATATAAAGTCAATAAAAACAAGTGAAGAATAAAGTTCAGAAATAGACCTTTCAGGAAAGGTCAAATATAGTCCAGGAAAATAATGTCCAATATGTGATATTAAGGTCCAAAGTTATAATCCAATAACCGAAACACACACTTTGCCGAGCAAAGTGTGGGGAAATGACAAGGTCTTTTAGTCCATTGGAGCTTGACAACAAGGCTGGAAAACAAACTAGATTCTTGGCAACAAGACTTGATACGAGGCAACAAGAAGCAAGAACAAGGTCCGTGGCGAGATCCGGGGAACAAGGCAGGCTTGGAACTTGGTCCTGGAAACAAGGAACTGGGGTTGCGTAGTCCACACACAATCTCACTCCTCCAGCTGACGAGTTGACTCCGCAAGGTTTCCTTCGCGGCAAAACACCTAAATAGGGTCTTGTTTCCCGCCGAAAGAACACTTTCCCTGGAGAACTAAAAGTGAAACCCAACTCTGTCCAGATGCATGACTCCTTAGAATTTCCCAAGGGAAGCAGACCTAATCAGCTAATTGTTTGGCTGCGATTCTGGCGCTCCGGCGATTCGCCTCCCTAGTTCCTCTATCTCTATTATAATTGTCCCTACGAGAAAACGGGGGAGAATTCTGCCCAAGGCTTGTTTGGCTGACTTCTTGAGGGCAAACATCCTCCAGGTGCAGGGGCTCCGATTCTGGCTGAACCGGTGGAAATCCCATGTTTTCCTCCTCATCTGCCACAATAGTACTAGGAACGGGACTACAAGGCCCATGAGACATCACACTATCCCCCTCCTCAAGGCCCCTCTCCAACATGGGCCCTCTCCGCAGGGCGCGGGGTTGTGGCTTGGCAGGATAGGCCTGATGGAAGCGGCGGACTAAGTCGGGGGCATGGACTGTGGAAGCGTCTTCCCAAGAGCGTTCTTCGGGGCCAAAACCCACCCAGTCAATGAGATATTGAAGGCGGCGGCGATGAAAGCGAGAATCCAAAATGTCCTGAACCTCAAATTCCTCCTCCCCGTCCACCAAAACAGGGGTGGGGGCTGGCCGGTTCGCATCAGGGCGTACACCATCCGCCGGAAGGAGCAGGGAACGATGAAACACTGGATGAATGCGCATGGAGCGCGGAAGTTGGAGTTTGAAAGTCACGGGGTTAAGTTGCGCCACCACCAGATAGGGACCAATGAAACGGACATCTAGCTTCCGGCAGGGACGGTGGGAGGGCAAAAAGCGAGTGGACAATAGAATCCGATCTCCTACCTTGATCTCGGGGCCCGGCTCGCGATGACCATCAGCGTGGCGTTTATAGTCCTCTTTGGCTTGATACAGATGCTGGTGCAAGAGTTCTTGCACTGCTGTGAGTTCCTGCAGCCAGTCCTCCGCTGCGGGGACTTCTGAGGTTTCAATAACAGAAGGAAAGAAACGTGGATGGAAACCATAGTTTGCAAAGAACGGGGTTTCCTTAGTTGAAGCCTGGACACCGTTGTTGTAGGCAAACTCTGACAAAGGTAACAGGGAAGCCCAATTGTCCTGTTGGTAGTTTACATAACAGCGAAGGTATTGTTCCAAAGTGGCATTGGTGTGCTCCGTTTGCCCATCCGTTTGGGGATGGTGAGCTGAAGATAAACGAGAGTCTATGCCCAATAGTTGTTGCAGTGCCTTCCAGAACCAAGAGGTGAATTGAGATCCACGGTCAGTGACCAAACTCTTGGGCAACCCATGTAGGCGGAAGATATGTTGAAGGAATAAATCTGCAGTCTCTTTGGCCGTGGGAAGACCATCACAGGGAACGAAATGGGCCAATTTGGTAAAAAGGTCCACTACTACTAGAATCGTGGTGAATCCAAGGGAGGGTGGCAAGTCAGTGATAAAATCCGCGGAAATTATCTCCCATGGACGAGAAGGAGTGGGAAGGGGATGAAGTAGCCCTGAGGGCTTCTCCCTTCGTGTCTTGGAGCGCTGACATACAGGGCAGGTATTGACATATTTCTCCACATCCTTGCGGATCTTGGGCCACCAGTAGTCTCGTAGGATCAAGTGCATGGTTTTAAATAGTCCGAAATGCCCTGCTGGCTTGCTGTCATGACACAGACGAAGTGCCTTTTCTCTGCCGGGGCCCGGAGGAATGTAAACATGGTTCCTGTAGCATAGCAGGCCGTCTTTAAGTAAGAATGGGAAACGTAGTCCTTGGCGAATTTGTTCTTGAGCCCAGGCATCTGTCTGTTGACTGGCTCTAATTTCTTGAGAGCAAAGGGATTCTGGGTTAGAGGGAGTTGGTTCAGTTGGAGTGGATTTGGTGTTTCCCACTGTGAGCGTGGCAAAGTTTTCCGGCTGCAGCAATCGGGACTCTGAGGTCTCTCTGCGCCCTGCAGCATACTCCGGTTTCCGTGATAGAGCATCTGCCTGCTTGGTCTGAGCCGGGGTCACATAATGGATCTGGAAGTCAAAACGTTCAAAGAACAAAGTCCAGCACTGCTGCCTTTGATTTAGTTTTCGTGCAGTTCTTAGATGTTCCAAATTACGATGGTCAGTATGAACCTCAATGGGAAATTTGGCCCCTTCTAGCCAATGTCTCCAATTTTCGAAAGCTGCCTTTATGGCCAAAAGTTCTTTCTCCCAAATAGTGTAATTTCTCTCTGGGGCTGTTAGTTGACGGGAGTAATAGGCACAAGGATGGAGATGCTCTCCCACTGGTTGCATGAGTATAGCCCCAATTGCCACATCAGAGGCGTCAGCCTGTACAACAAAAGGGGTTTTAGGATCAGGGTGCTGAAGAATTGGCTGGGTCGTGAATAACTTCTTTAACTGCTGGAACCCTTTCTCTGCTTGCTCCGTCCAGCGGAAAGGCTGTTTTCCACGGATGCAGCTGGTGATTGGGTCAGACCAACGAGCGAAGTCTGGGATGAATTTGCGGTAGTAGTTTGCGAAACCCAAGAAGCGCTGCACTTCCTTCTTGTTGGTTGGCGCCCGCCATTCCAATACTGCTGAGACCTTTGCCGGGTCCATGGAGAGCCCTAGAGGCGAGACACGGTACCCCAGGAAGTCTACTTCTTGCAGATCAAAGGCGCATTTTTCTAACTTGGCATATAGTCCATGATCCCGCAATCGTTGTAGCACCATTCTGACGTGTTTCTCGTGCTCCGATTGTGATCTAGAAAACACTAAAAAATCGTCCAAGTATATGATCAAGAACCGATCTAGATAATCCTGGAAGATATCGTTGACAAAATGCTGGATAGTTGCGGGAGCTCCGGATAATCCGAAATTCATGACTAGGGACTCGAATAATCCGAATTTGGTCTGGAAGGCGGTTTTCCATTCGTCCCCTTTTCTGATGCGAACTAGATTGTAAGCCCCCCGGAGATCCAGCTTGGTGTAAACCTTGGCCCCTCGAAGCCGGTCTAATAGGTCCGAGATCAAAGGCAAGGGGTAGCGGTTCCACTTCGTGATATTGTTCAATGCTCTATAGTCCACAACCAAGCGTAGGTCCCCTGACTTCTTTTTCACAAACATTACTGGGGAAGCAGCTGGGGATTGAGAGGGTCTGATGAATCCCTTGCGAAGGTTTGACTCTATGAACTCCCTGAGAGCTTCTTGCTCTGGTTCAGTCAGGGAGTAGAGGTGTCCTCGCGGAATCGGGGCCCCCTCCACCAAATCAATGGCACAGTCGTAGGGTCTATGTGGGGGCAGTTTCTCGGCTTCCTTTTCATTGAAAACGTCCCAAAAGTCCGAATATTTCTTGGGCAAGGTGATGATGGGCTCAGCATCTGTGGCATGGCAGACCTTGGCTACTAGACAATGGTTTTGGCAATATTTTGAGGCAAACTGTAGTTCTCTGTTGGACCAGGAGATGTTTGGGTCGTGAAGCGTCAGCCATGGAATCCCCAAAATCACAGGGAAGTGGGGAACCTCGGTAACGAAGAAGGAAATTTCTTCCATGTGTTCCCTTATCCACATCCTGGTGGGTTCAGTCCATTGGCTTACTGGGCCCGTCTTTAGGGGACGTCCATCTATGGCTTGCACACACCCGGGCATTCTTGAAATCGTGATATTGTAATCCCAGAGAGTCGGCATACTCTCTATCGATGAAATTGTTTGTTGCCCCTGAGTCTATCATGGCATGGATCATGACGGGTCCCTTTCTCACTGACCACAGCGTAATCACCAGGAGAAATAGGACCCCGGTTTGCGGCTCTTGAGCGGGGTTTTTGACCGGGTTGTCGAGCCTCTCTACGCCCGGTCGCTGGCTTCCCCCGCCGGCTTGATTTCAGTCGCCGCGGCCGCTTCCGCCTCCGCAGAGGACGCCGCCGCCAGGCGGGTGGTGGGCTTTCCCTTGGCTGGGCATCCTTTGGCGAAGTGCCCCCCATTCCCGCAGTACCAACAGAGGTTTAAACGTTGGCAGCGGGCCTTTTCAGCAACATCTAGTCTGGGGCGCACATTGCCCAACTGCATCGGCTCCTCCTCGCTTCCCCTGAGATTTGGGGCTGGCGGTGGGGGTCTCCACACTGGACGTGGCTGAATACTGGCGGAAGTGGGAGGTTTCACTCCGGTCCTTCCACTCTGGCCTCGGAGCCACTGTTTTTTGTTGGCAGGCAGGACCTCGGCTCGTAAACAATGATTGATAAGTCTCTCAAGAGAGTTTGGAGGATCCACCTTAGAGATTTCTTCCTGCATCTCGATGTTGAGACCCTCGCAAAACTGTCCTCTGAGGGCTATATCGTTCCAGCCGGTGTTCTGAGCCAACACCCGGAACTCGGCTATGTACTGGGACAACGGCCTGTCCCCTTGAAAAAGACGCCGGAGTTTATGACCGGCCACCTCCTCGTTGTCCTCGATCCCCCATGTCGCTTTAAGGTGATTCAGGAAGTTTTGCGCGGAACTTAGATGCATGGAACCCGCATCAAATAGCGCCATTGCCCAATTGGCCGCAGGCCCTTCTAGGAGGCTGTAAATCCATGCCACCTTGACTTCTTCTTGGGGAAACTCGGCTTGGCGGGCTTCTATGTACGCCTGGCACTGGCGACGGAAAACATGAACCTTGGAGGCTTCTCCAGAAAACTTGGTTGGAAGCGCTAGGGCAGGGAGCCGGACACCGCGTTCCTTCAAGCCCCGTATTTCTCCCTCCTGCGTACGGAGTGTATCACGGATTCTGTCGAATTCGTCCTTGGAAATGGTGTAGCTGAGTGGTTGGGCTTCCGCCCCGGTTCCCGTAGACATTCTGGCCTTAGGTTGTTTGGTGCTTAAGGTGGCGGAGTCAAACTGTCAGGACCCAGGCTGCAGAGCACCAATAACCTTACACAGAGGCCAGTCTCTATCTAATATCTTTATTAAAGGAATATATAAAGTCAATAAAAACAAGTGAAGAATAAAGTTCAGAAATAGACCTTTCAGGAAAGGTCAAATATAGTCCAGGAAAATAATGTCCAATATGTGATATTAAGGTCCAAAGTTATAATCCAATAACCGAAACACACACTTTGCCGAGCAAAGTGTGGGGAAATGACAAGGTCTTTTAGTCCATTGAAGCTTGACAACAAGGCTGGAAAACAAACTAGATTCTTGGCAACAAGACTTGATACGAGGCAACAAGAAGCAAGAACAAGGTCCGTGGCGAGGTCCGGGGAACAAGGCAGGCTTGGAACTTGGTCCTGGAAACAAGGAACTGGGGTTGCGTAGTCCACACACAATCTCACTCCTCCAGCTGACGAGTTGACTCAGCAAGGTTTCCTTCGCGGCAAAACACCTAAATAGGGTCTTGTTTCCCGCCGAAAGAACACTTTCACTGGAGAACTAAAAGTGAAACCCAACTCTGTCCAGATGCATGACTCCTTAGAATTTCCCAAGGGAAGCAGACCTAATCAGCTAATTGTTTGGCTGCGATTCTGGCGCTCCGGCGATTCGCCTCCCTAGTTCCTCTATCTCTATTATAATTGTCCCTACGAGAAAACGGGGAAGAATTCTGCCCAAGGCTTGTTTGGCTGACTTCTTGAGGGCAAACATCCTCCAGGTGCAGGGGCTCCGATTCTGGCTGAACCGGTGGAAATCCCATGTTTTCCTCCTCATCTGCCACAATAGTACTAGGAACGGGACTACAAGGCCCATGAGACATCACATTGATGGAAAAATAAGACATCCCCTGAAAATAAGACCTAGCACATCTTTGGGAGCAAAAATTAATATAAGATATTGTCTTATTTTTGGGGAAACATGGTATGCTAGTGCATATCTCTCCCAGAAATGGAAAAAGAAGAAAAAAAAACCCACAGTGATATCATGTCAAGTTTTGTAGTTGATGTAATCACCTTTCTGGCCTCAAACTGGTTCCAGACCTGTCCAGACCTAATCACCAGCACTACTTCTCAAACTGGTTCCAGGCTGTATTATAAGTGTCAGTTTATGTTCCCATAGTTGTTCTGATGAGCTGTGAGGTCTTCTCTGATTGCCCAACCTGCCTTAAGGTTTCATGTAAGCCTAGACCATGATAGGATTCACATGGCTCTCCAGGTGTTGTTGAACTGCAGATCCCAGTATTTTTTTTTTATCATTAGCTATTCCGGGTAGAGCTGATGGGACTTTCATTCCAGCACCATCTGAACATTTGTATGATTCCCATTTGTGACCTAAATGTGCAAAAACAAGGAAAAACCTTCCCGTGTTCATTCAGTGATTTTCTAATATTTTTTGTTCAATGATTCTATAATCCAAGTCAGCCAGAATAGTCCTCCCAACTTAAAAGAACAATAAATAAGGATGACATTTTATGTTTGAATTTTAATTTAATTAATTTAATCCTGTTCTGTTTTGCTGGTTTGATTTTTTAATTTTAGTTTATTTTTAAGTATGAAGAAATGTCTAATCTAATTTTTAACAGCCTTTAGCCTGTTCTAAGGATAAAAAGATGAGATATAAATATTCAAGTGTTGTGATTTCCTCTTCCGTTACTTTACTCAGACTCACTGTTGGTTCTGAACCTTACCCCTACTTGATGGATCATCAGAAAGGTGATTACAGTACTGTCTAGAGTAGGGCATTAGAATTTCCAGTAGGCATACAGGAGTACTCAGGGCCGGCCCAAGGTAATTTTCAAGTGTAAGCGAACAGAATTTTGGCGCCCCCCCAAAACAATCGGATATCGAATTGTTGGCAGTTGTGAGGCTACCCTGAGTCCTCTTCAGGGTGAGAAGGGCGGGACACAAGTATGGGAAATAAATAAATAAATAAATAAAACCAGGACAGTAAAAAAAGAACACTCAAAAACAGGGGAATTCCAGACATGAAACAATCAGGGCCAGCTAACACCACCCAACAAAGATTCCCTCAGGCAGGAAGCAGCCAGCTATGAATATGTGAGGGACATTCAATGCTAATCAAGGTGGCCAACTGCAACATTCACACTTGCCTCAACCTCACAACCTCTGAGGATGCCTGCCATAGATGTGGGTGAAATGTCAGGAGAGAATGCTTCTGGAGCATGGCCAGACAGCCCAGAAAATGCACAGCAACTCAATAATGATAATGATAATTTTATTTCTTACCCGCTCAAGACGGTTGACAACATTGCTAGAACACAATAATTTAAAAACACTCCGTAAAATATACATATGGAAACATATTTCCATAAAATACACAAAACAAAAAGGAGCCCCGGTAGCGAAGTGTGTTAAAGCACTGAGCTGCTGAACTTGCAGACCGAAAGGTCCCAGGTTCAAATCCCGGGAGCGAAATGAGCGCCCGCTGTTAGCTCCAGCTTTTGCCAACCTAGTAGTTCGAAAACATGCCAATGTGAGTAGATCAATAGGTACCACTTCCGGCGGGAAGGTAACGGTGCTCCATGCAGTCATGCTGGCCACATGACCTTGGAGGTGTCTACGGACAACACTGGCTCTTTGGCTTAGAAATGGAGATGAGCACCAACCCCCAGAGTCAGACATGACTGGACTTAACGTCAGGGGAAACCTTTACCTTTACCTTACACAAAACAAAAATTAGACATAGAGTGGAAGTTTAAACAATATCATGAAAAGGGCGAGAAATCTGCCCCTCTCCATATGGTATGAATCAGGGGTCCCCAAACTAAGGCCCGGGGGCCGGATGCGGCCCATCGAAGCCATTTATCCAGCCCCACGGCACAAGGGCAGAAGGGGGTTGGGCTAAGTAACCCAAGGGGTCTCTTCTTCTCTTACAACCATTATTATTATTATTATTATTATTATTATTATTATTATTATTATTATTATTAATATTGAGGCTGGGTGGCCATCTATCAGGGATGCTTTGCTTGTGCTTTTGGTGCACACAGGCAGAAGGTAGTTGGACTAAATGGCCCAAGGGGTCTCTTCCAATCCTATTATTATTATTATTATTATTATTATTATTATTATTATTATTATTATTATTATTGAGGCTGGGTGGCCATCTATCAGGGATGCTTTGCTTGTGCTTTTGGTGCACACAGGCAGAAGGGGGTTGGACTAAATGGCCCAAGGGGTCTCTTCCAAACCTCTTTCTTCTTCTTCTTCTTCTTCTTCTTCTTCTTCTTCACATTGACGCTGGGTGATCATCTGTCAGGGGTGCTTTGCTTGTGCTTTCGATGCACAAAGCAGAAGGGGATTGGTGACTCTGGGGGTTGGTGCTCATCTCAATTTCTAAGCCAATGGCCCAAAGGGTGTCTTCCAACCCTCTTTTTTATTGTTATTATTATTTATTTATATATTTATTTATTATTGCTCAGTGGCCAACTATAGTCTGGCCCTCCAACGGTCCGAAGGATCGTGAACTGGCCCCCTGTTTAAAAAGTTTGGGGACCCCTGGTATGAATAAAGAAATCCACTGGACTTAACTGGCACTTGTATCTTTATTTCTCCATTGGAAGAAGTGAGGCACCGTGGAATTAACATAGTTTGGCTCCACTTTCACTGCCACGGCTCAATGCTATGGAATCCTGGGAGTTATAGTTTGGTGAGGCATCTAAACTATTTGGCAGAGAAGGTTTAAAGACCTTATAAAACTACAATTCCCAGGGTTTCATAGCATTGAGCCATGGCAATGAAATTGGAGTCAAACTGCATTAATTCCAAAGTGCAGCTGCCCTTTGGTGAGATATATGCATCCCTCTGAAGTACACCACTACAATATACACTACAATATACTCTTAGGCCCTTTCTGTATTGCCATATAAAATGCAGGTTATCTGCTTTGAACTGGATTATATGGCAGTGTAGACTCAGATAACCCAGTTCAAGGCAGATAATGTGGATTATCTGCGTTGATAATCTGAATTATATGGTTATGTAGAAGAACCCATACCCTGCCATATAAGATCCAGACTATCTGCTTTGAACTGGATTATATGGCTGTGTAGATGCATATAATCCGGTTCAGTACATATGACCTGGATTATCTGCTTTCATAATCTCAATTATATGGTTATGTAGAAGAACCCATACCCTGCCATATAAAATCCAGACTATCTGCTCTGAACTGGATTATATGGCTGTGTGGATGCATGTAATCCGGTTCAGTGCATATGACCTGGATTATCTGCTTTCATAATCTCAATTATATGGTTATGTAGAAGAACCCATACCCTGCCATATAAAATCCAGACTATCTGCTCTGAACTGGATTATATGGCTGTGTGGATGCATATAATCTGGTTCAAAGCAGAAAATGTGGATTATCTGCCTTGATAATCTGTCTTCTATGGCTGTGAAGAAGGGGCCTTAGGAAACTATAAATCCTAGGAGTAGGCCCACATGTTCCAGCTTCTGGAACATGGCCAGGCAGCTGAAAAACCTGCAGCAACCCAGCCTCAGGCCCCTCCATTTCCCCCTCAGTTGCCAAGTTGGCCCAGGCCTGCCCTGGAGACATGCCTGGCGAAATGCTGGGAACAGGGACGGGTTCCTACCTGCCCCGTCTTCATGGCTGAGAGGGTCCCCAAGGAGGTGCATGGCAGGGGCACAGGCCTGCTCGACCTGCCAGAGCTCCTTCCAGCCTCGGAGGGCTGCCGGGCGTTGCGGGAGGAATCCAGGAAGGGTGCAGGTGGAGCAGCAGGCCCAGAGGCCTGGCCTCAGGTCTTGTTCAGGGGCAAGAGGGCTGCAAGGGCGAGAGGGCCGAGTGCGAGAGAGGCGTGAGTGGGCCGAGTGCGAGAGGGGCGTGAGTGGGCCGAGTGCGAGAGAGGCGTGAGTGGGCCGAGTGCGAGAGGGGCGTGAGTGGGCCGAGTGCGAGAGAGGCGTGAGTGGGCCGAGTGCGAGAGGGGCGTGAGTGGGCCGAGTGCGAGAGAGGCGTGAGTGGGCCGAGTGCGAGAGGGGCGTGAGTGGGCCGAGTGCGAGAGAGGCGTGAGTGGGCCGAGTGCGAGAGGGGCGTGAGTGGGCCGAGTGCGAGAGAGGCGTGAGTGGGCCGAGTGCGAGAGGGGCGTGAGTGGGCTGAGTGCAAGAGGGGTGTGAGTGGGCCGAGTGCGAGAGAGGCGCGAGTGGGCCGAGTGAGAGAGAGGTGCGAGTGGGCCGAGTGCGAGAGAGGCGTGAGTGGGCCGAGTGCGAGAGGGGCGTGAGTGGGCCGAGTGCGAGAGAGGCGTGAGTGGGCCGAGTGCGAGAGGGGCATGAGTGGGCCGAGTGCAAGAGGGGTGTGAGTGGGCCGAGTGCGAGAGAGGCGCGAGTGGGCCGAGTGAGAGAGAGGTGCGAGTGGGCCGAGTGCGAGAGAGGCGTGAGTGGGCCGAGTGCGAGAGGGGCGTGAGTGGGCCGAGTGAGAGAGATGCGTGAGTGGGCCGAGTGCGAGAGGGGCGCGAGTGGGCCGAGTGAGAGAGATGCGTGAGTGGGCCGAGTGCGAGAGAGGCGTGAGTGGGCCGAGTGAGAGAGAGGTGCGAGTGGGCCGAGTGCGAGAGAGGCGTGAGTGGGCCGAGTGCGAGAGGGGCGTGAGTGGGCCGAGTGCGAGAGAGGCGTGAGTGGGCCGAGTGCGAGAGGGGCATGAGTGGGCCGAGTGCAAGAGGGGTGTGAGTGGGCCGAGTGCGAGAGAGGCGTGAGTGGGCCGAGTGCGAGAGGGGCGTGAGTGGGCCGAGTGCGAGAGAGGTGCAAGTGGGCCGAGTGCGAGAGAGGCGTGAGTGGGCCGAGTGCGAGAGGGGCGTGAGTGGGCCGAGTGCGAGAGGGGCGCGATTGAGCCGAGTGCGAGAGGGCCGCGAGTGGGCCGGGTGCGAGAGATGCGCGAGTGGGCCGAGGAGTGCGAGAGGGAGCCTCAACAGCGCCCCCCTTGACGTGCGCCCGAAGCGGCCGCTTAAACGGCCTCCATTGTTGGACCGGCCCTGGGAGTACTAGCTACCTCATGCTCTGCACATCTTGTTTTTTGGGGGAGAGGTTGCTTTCAGTGACAGCACTGCAGCAGAGATCTCAAGGACCTTGGGATAGCACAGCACAAGGACAGCTGAGAATGCATGTGTCTTGCCTCGCATGTGCTACATGTGCTCACTTCTTTTGGAAGCAAGACAATTCTGCTGTATAACATAAGAAATATGCTTGATCAGGATGAGAGTTCATTTTGTTTCAGCATCTGTTTCACACAGAAGCTAATTAGATGTTTATCTTACTTTGCCTGGCTTTGATTTGGCTGTTTATCAACTTTGCTTTCTACCTCACCCTTTCAAAGTTCACAGGAGCACAAATGAGAAATAAAGGTCTTTTATTGGGGCAAGATAATTGATTGCACCCAAAGAAGTATGGATGTTTCTCTCTTGCATTTGTGATGGAATCAGCTTGGTAACAATTTATTTTCTTTTGATTTCCTCACTTTAGTGCTCTGATGCAGTCTTCCCCCTCCCTGGTTTTCAGTAATCTCTGTTTTCCTCATCTCCCAATTTAAGGAGGGAAGTTTGAACTCAGGTAGCCTAAACCAGAGCTTTCCAAATATTTTATGTTAGTGAAACATTTTTAGACATGCATTATTTCACGACTGGAGGTTAAACTGACACCCTAGAAAAGATATGGACACATACATAAATTGTACAAATGAAATGTATGGATACAGCTTTAAACCCAAGGCTCCAACTACCACTGATTGGCCAGGAAGCTGCCAAAAGGTTCCCACTTGTTCCTACCAGCTTCATGGCAGTGGATGCCATTCCAGAATTCCTGCATAAGTACACCAGAGCCACTTATCCTCTGTCAGTATCAAAGGGGACATATCAGCAGTAATCTGCAGTAGCCGCCAGAATAATAATATCAAGTAGAAAAGTAAAAGTTTGAAAATTTGGGAAGGTGCAACAGACAAATAAATTGTGATAAATTAGGCATTATGTGTTAATTAAAAGAACGCAAGCTACTTTTCTCAAAATACTAAATTTAACTTGACATTGAGATGTTTTTTGTTGCTGTGTACTGTGCCTTTCTCACTTAAATGTGTTTCATATTCTAAGCCTATTTATATGGTGATATATGTTTCATATTTTAAACCTATTTATATGATGGTGACAGTGTCGAAGACAGCAGCACCAGTGTTTTAATAAGAAGATACATCATCCTGATTGAAAGCTTTTAGAATGCTTGAGAAGTTATACTTGTCAGATTGTGACAATCTATATTAAAGTTTTAAGATCATGATAACCCATATTCCATTTACTAAACAGCTGGCTATAAGGAAATACGGTATGGGACTGAGGGAAAAATAAAGCAGGTCAGTTTAGATTCTGGAATCCATAATAATAATAATAATAATAATAATAATAATAATAATAATAATAATAACAACAACAACAACAACAACAACAACAACAACAACAACAATGACTGAGGGCTGTGCTGGCGGTAATGTAACTACCGGCAGGTCCAACCAAGCCACAGAGGCCTCAGCTGAGGAGTGGAACTAAGTGCACCTAACCCATTAGCATGATGGAGAATCAAACCAAAATGAAGTCTATACTGGCTCGGTCGTCGCCCAGGATAAAAAGGACCGCGGTGGATGCTGCTGATTCTGGACATCCATTGACAAGTGAGCTACGAAATCAAAATACAAATGAACAGTCACAGAAGCGGCAAAAATATACAATGCCAGAAAACCGCACAATTATGAAATGCTACTACAAATCTGAACCTCAAAAGCGTGGCTACCAAAAAAAGGATGCATCAACTGTGGAAACAAGAGTACCCTGACTCACAGATAACAGAACCCCGACTGGCTGACCAACGAAGATTCATAATCAGAAACAAAGTGTTCAGTGAAGTTGAACTCGAAGAAATCCAGAAAATTTGCAAAGTAAATTACCATCAGACCACAGCACAGACAGCAGTAGAGACTCCAGCAACACTTGGAATGGTGAAACAGATTGAACCAGAAGAAAGTGTGGAACTTTTGCAAGAATTTGAAGAACCAGCACTTGAAACATCTGTTGAACCACCAGGAACCTTGATAGCAAGACAACAAGAGCTCAAGGATAAGATCATGGCTCATGCTGCAGCAAATGCAATAAGAAAGCGGCTCCCAACTCTAAAAACAGTGCCCAAGAGACACCTGGCACCTCTCATGAAAAGTGTGAATACAGTACTCTCCACTGTCCAAATAATATCAATGAACAAACAAACCAGCCTACAGTACAGCAGTGATAGTAACAGAAGAGCTTGGGCTCCTACAACCAAGGCAGCCCCAAAGAAAATCAACTGGAAAACCAGAGTGGAAAGTCAGGCTAGAGTTGAAAATGAAAAAGCTTAGATCAGATGCAAGTAACCTGAAAAATATGAAAGAGAAGAAACTGAAGAATGACAAAATCAAGCAATACCTAATCCAAAAGTACTGGCTGAACACCAGAAAAATTTAAGAAGCTTTGGAAATCGTGAAAGAACAAATTACAGCAACAGCCAGAAAAATCGAAAGATATGAAGCCAGAATCATCCAGTACAGACAAAATCAACTATTTCAATCAGACCAAAGACGGTTCTACCAGAGCCTGAACCAAACAACAGACACAGTAACGATAAAGCCAGAGAAAACTGCAACAACAAAGTTCTGGAAAGAACTTTGGGAAAATAATAAGAACTACAACAAAAACGCTGGGTGGATAAAGGAGTTTGAAGGAAAATTCCCACAGAACAAAATGGAACAGATGGAAATAACAACTGAAATGATCAACAAACGAGTGCAAAAAGTCAAGAACTGGACATCGCCTGGTAGTGATCAACTTCATGGATTTTGGCTCAAACATCTGATTAGTTTACATGGAAAAATGGCCCAACAGTTCAATGAGATGCTGCAGAAAGGAAGTATCAGTGAATGGCTAACAACTGGAAGAACATACCTGATACAAAAGGATCCAGCAAAAGGAGCAGCACCAGGAAACTACAGGCCAATAACGTGTCTGCCCACTATGTTTAAACTACTGACTGGCATCATAGCTGACAGAATTCAAGACTCATCCCACTGTGTTTCAGTGATGCCTATTAGATCATACTTGTCTTTCAGGTTAAAAATTCAAGTTCATAATATTTCTGAAGCATTTTGCATTAGTATAAAACTGGGAGGGATAGCCACTGAAGCTTTGAATGTGATTTCTCTGCTTCTTGGCAGGGGTTTGGATTGGATGGCCAACGAAGTCTCTTACATTTCTATGATTCTAAACCTGCAACAAGTGTCTTAAGGATCCTCTCTGATCTCTTTCCACCAGGTAGGCCTGGTGCAACTTCTTATTGCAAAAAGTGCTTTTAAGGGAGATGTAATGTTTGTTCCCCTGTTGTATTATGTTTTGAACTGTTTTAATTTTGTTTCTAATATAATTGTTGTTTCTTCATTTTCTAACCTTTGTGCTACCATAATTTTTATGTTGCATTTTGCATTTTGCTTCTATCCTGTGCCAAAAGAAAAGCAGGATATAGCATAAACAAACAATAAATCCACTTAAAAACTATCAGTACCATTTCTGGCAAAAATCACCTGAATATCATACTCAAATTCTTCAGTATGCACAGAAATGCGACACCTCTTCACCAAGCTTGCAGAATCCCATCAGAACCACAACTCCTATTAAACACCTTCTTTTCTCTGTTTCTCCTTCAGCGTGGAAACAGCATGCTATCACTTTTGTCCCCCCATTTTGAATGAGAGACAGAGAGAAACAGCTGGAGGAGGGAGGATGTGGCTTGTTAAAATTATCTCTTCTGCGTAGTTGCTCACTCCTGGTATAGGGCTATCATCTAGGATGATTGGTCATTCTTTTTAGCTGCTTCTTAATTGTCCTCCCCCATCACCAGCAATTGTATCACTGAGGCTATTGTCAACAGTGCATTTGTGTCCTCCTGCCAATGCTATTTTCCCTGTCCCACATCTCATTTTCAAGTCTTCCTGATCAGTTTTGTAAGACCCCCTTTTCCCAGACATATTTGTTTATGAAAATGCAGACTATAGTTCATTAAGCCAGTGTTCAAAATGACACTAAAATGACACCTATTAGGAAGAATTGCTAGTGTAAAAATGAATATACTACCAAAAATGATATTTCTATTTCAAAACCTCCCAATAATAAGGAATAAAAAATTAATAAATGAGTGGAACAGAGATATAATGACATATATATGGCAAAAGAATAAAGCAAGGATAAAATTTAAGGAAAGAAAGAAAGAAAGAAAGAAAGAAAGAAAGAAAGAAAGAAAGAAAGAAAGTTGAACTAACGACACCAGATTTAAAATTATATTTTGAGGCCTGTGCCCTTATGTGGGCAAAGGACTGGACAAAATTAGAAAACCGAAAAATCTTAAATTTGGAAGGCTTCGACCTAAGACAAGGTTGGCATTCCTACATTTGGTATGGAATCACTAGAAAAGAAAAGAATCCACCATACTCAAAATTTGGGAAAAACATAAAAAAAACTATACGATTAAACACCCCTATGGATATTGCCCTTAGAAGCTTCGCAAAGAAGCATATTGGGATGGAATAAATGGGTAGGATACTAGGATTTATTAGAAAAACGAGGAGAATGGAAAATGAAAACCCAACAGGAAATGAATAAGATAGATAAAAATACATCATGGTACCAATATTGGCAAATAGGAGAATATTTTTTTTAAATATAAGGAAATAGGTTTTGCAGAACAAAATAAATTTTGGGACAAAATAATGCAAACAGATAGGAAAGTGATAACTAAAATATATAAAAATGGCTACAATGGAAGATGGAAAAAGAAAGAAAGCAATATTATATGATTAGGTGGAAAGAAAATTTAGGCAGAGCAATCAGAACAGGAAGAATGGGAGGTAATCTGGAACAAAAAATTAAGATATTGTTATGCGACAGACCTAAAAGAAAATTGGATAAAAATGGCCTATAGATGGTACATGCCCCCCCCCCCCCCGAAATTGGGAAAGTATTATAAAATTTTAAATTCAAAATGCTGGAAGTATGGGAAGAAGGAAGGAATGTACTACCACGTGTGGTGTACCTCTGAAAAGGCCAAAGAATATTGGAAAAAAATTCAAAAAACATTAGAAAAGATACTAGAAATCATGATACCACTCAAAGCAGAAATATTTTTATTAGGTATCTATGAATTAAAATTGGAAAAGAACCAAGACAAATTATTATTTTTATTAACAACTGCAGCAAGGATCTTTGGAAGAAAAAAGAATCCCCGGGAGAAAATGGATGGCTAACAAAGGTGGTAGACATAAGGAATATAGACAGACTTACTTTTCTATTAGCAAAAAATAAAGGAGAGCCAATAAAAGAAACAGATTGGAGTAGAATAATGGAATATCTAAAACAAACTGAAAGGGGGGGGGGGGGGAGAGAGGGGACACGAGAGAAGAGAGAAATCACTCACCAGAATAACATGAAAAGAAGAAAAGGAGAGATGAGCCAGAAAGGAAAGACTAGACTTAAAGAAGAAAGAAAAGGCAGACACCTTGAAGAAGATGCTAGGAAGTTTTGCTTTTAAGCTCTATTTTATTCCTCCCCCCCCCTCGTCTTTTTCCCTAACCCCTCCCCCCTCTTTTTTCCTTTTTTCCCCTTTTTTCTTTGTTTTCCCTCTATTTTATATTCTTTACTTTTCCCCACTACTTTTCTTTTGTAACACCTCTATCCTTTCCCATCACACACTCTACTATATATTTTTGGACTTTTATCCATTTTGGACCTATAAATATTTTAATCTGTGAAAACTAATAAAGATTATATTTTTTTTAAAAAATGATACTGTCTGGGGAGACAATCCCTTTCAATATACATCTCTCATTTCCTGGTCCACGTCTTTCAACAGGAAGGAATATGGGAAGAACAAACTATGCACCAAGGTTTTTAAGCTTCCTCTTCAAGGCCTACAGTATATATGAAATTGCCTACCACCATATGTCTGCCCTTACTCTGGGATCTGGCAGGAGTCCCTCCATATACAGAATTCTCCAAGGCTGCTTCCATATTCCCTGAGGACTGAAGTTGTGTTAGTCCTCGGAGAACTAACAACGGTGCCTTATAATCACTGATCAGGAGGAGACCATGTAATTGATGGTCCAAATGTGCAGCATGGTTCTTGATAGCTCTGCTGATGTTTGTCCCATTCTTCCCATGCAATCCTACCAGTGTTTTAAGACCTACAGAGTAAGGCTTTCTTCCTGTCCCACCAGCATTTCAGGATTACTTGGTACAGATATAAGAGAGAACCATCTTGATGATGTCTCTTACCTTCTGGAGTGGCCTTTTATAGAATGCTAGCCTGGCTCCTTCTCTGCTTTCCTTTCACTGGTAGGCAAAGACCTTTTTGTTTAGGTGGGCTTTTAATATGTGGAGAAGGGAGTTTTACTTGTCTTTTAAATGTTTATTTGTTTTTAAAATAATTTTAAAATGTGTAGTGTCAGAATTTACAATTGCATTTTGTTTGGAGCTGCCTTTTGTCCATCTCTGGGAGAAAGGTGCCATACAGATAAAATCAAACTTTCTATCAATGTGTTGTCGAAGGCTTTCATGGCCAGGATCACAGGGTTGTTGTGTGTCTTTCGGGCTGTGTGGCCATGTTCCAGAAGCATTCTCTCCTGACGTTTCGCCCACATCTATGGCAGGCATCCTCAGAGGTTGTGAGGTAACTTTCTATCAGTTTTTCAAGTGCTTGTCTCATGTGTCTAAGAATTGTCCTTTTACTTAAAAGCAGCTTCTATCTGTGTATGGCCTTTCCAAAAGACTTTTTAAAAAAGTTTCATATTCTTGAATCATTTTCTCTATCGATAGGCCACAAGTGATTGCAGCCTCATCTGCACTAGGGCATCCAGCTTGCACTTATGCAGGTATAGCTCCATGCATAATTATGTTATAAAAGAAACGGAACAGATGTTTCAGGGCACTGGAGCAGCTCCCTCACTATTTATGCTTAGCTATCCTATACAAATAATGCCACAAGACTCTGTGGCTCTCTTTAAACTACTCTATCAAACTAGTCATGTCAGATACCTCGTTTGGGAACTCCAGAGACTGAAATAATAGCTATATAGGCGGTTTGCAATTGCCAGTGCCACCTCAACCAAGTCAGTGACTCATTTTCCTCTCAACAGAATCCCTTCTCCTTTACCATATGCCCAGGCAAAGCACATGACCCAAAGCACACAGAAAACTACAAGCAAGCCTCCAAACTGCTTAGCCAAACAACCTTAATCATAAAGGCACATGCTCACTTAATTTTGTCTCTTTCAACAATCTCACGCAGAATGTGTGCTTTCCTCTCCCCATTGCCCATAGGGAGGTGGCTTCTTAGCAGTATGAGGGAGAAGGCGTTAATGTTTTAATCTTGGGAGATTTTTGTCAGGGCAGGGAATAACTGATCTTAAGGTAAGCCACCTGTTGTTATATATGAATACAACTTTAGCTGTGAACATCTATTTCTTCTCCACCTATGAATTGCCACTTTAACAGAGACAAAATTAGCTGTCATCCTCCTTCCAGCCACTAGTTGCCACTACTGATTACACCAGGGTAACAATGTAAAACCATTTCAGTGGTTTCAGTATTGCTGCCCAAATTACCTTGCCTTAAAAAGTAGTGTATTTCTCATACATGTGATATTCTGTGAAATTCTGCAAACAATTACATTATGCAAGTGGCCCGGGCTGTGGCTCAGTGCAATTAGCTGCAATGAATCACTCTGACCAGGAGGTCATGAGTTCGAGCCCCGCTCGGAGCCTATGTTTGTTTGTCTTTGTTCTATGTTGAAAGGCATTGAATGTTTGCCTATATGTGTAATGTGAGTAATCCTATATGTGTAATCCTGAGTCCCCTTCGGGGTGAGAAGGGCGGAATATAAATGCTGTAAAATAATAAATAAATATATTTGGAAAATCTGCACAAATACACATCTACACATTAGGTATCACCTACAAAAATGTGTTTCTTAGAAAACATGCTTAAGTAAACGTGTTCATTATGGGAAATGCTTACAAAACATGACTATACATTGCCACATGAAAAAGAAAAAAGCAATATTTTACAAGTTATGTATCCAGGGTAGGATAGAAGTGCAGATGGAATTTAAAGAAACACTGTGAAATCCAAAGTCAGACTTTCTCACATCCCTACATGAGGAAACAGCAGTCTTTCCAGTCTTATTCATCTGCTTCCATGAGCTGTTCCTACCTGTTGATCTTTGTTACTAAGAATCCAATGTTTGGGTTTGTTTTATCCTTGTTACCTCCCAGGCCGTATTTCATTTTGTGTTATGTCTTTTAGTTTTTAAGCCTGAAGAAATGAGGTGTCTTATTTCTGAAATTGGTAATCTGTTTTTGAGATGTTCTTTGGCTGAGGAGCAAGGTACAAATGCTTTGAATAATAAATATTAACAAAAATGACTCATAGTATCAAGCCTGCTTATTCATTCCAAGTTAGTTTGTGGGATTTAAAACAGAGCCTAAGATACTTTGAACAGCATTTCTAAAAAAAATTATCGGGATCCCACAAAGGAAACAATAATATGGATCATACTATTTAATTTTCTTTTAATTAATTCATTTATGCCCCATTCTTTTCATGGCAAGCGACTTAGACTGGCTTACAAAAAAGAATATGTGTCCCATCATATTTTAATTTCTAGACTTACCTGGACAATTGAACAATCTGCCATGACATGCCACTAGTCCAAAAAAAGATAGAATACAAAATCCCACCCACATAACCAAAATTTCAAATGTAGGCTCTTAAAAATAAGTTTGTATTGCAGTACATATTTCAAAAATTGGAAGGCAGTATTACATTTTGACAGCCTTTTCTCCAGTTGCCTTCAATTTTGGAATATGGGGAAATGATATTGGAGCCAAATATGTTTCAAGAACTACGTTTCTAGTTGCCAATAAAACAATTAGCAATGCAGAGCTTCTCCAGGATTTCCTGCACTAAACATTGACAGGAAGAGATTCAAATATGAGGGTGGGTTTTTTATTTGCTGTTGTTTATTCTATCAAGACAATATGTGATGAGTGAATATCTTCAGCACATTCCTTTTGAGACTTTATCTGAATTCTCCACTACTTTTATCATATCAGCTTATATAGAGAGACTTTCCTCATAAGACTGTTGTCAGGGCTTCTGATTATTTTAGCATGACTATGAACTTTGTGCTCTGTTTCCATGTACTTGGGAAATGGGGGCCCCAGGAGTCCTCCGTAGGGCATTAGATTATGTAAGGGCACTTCCGGCAGGGCTCCGTGGTACGCTATTTCCCAAGCACATGGAAATTGAGCCCAAAGACCTCTATCAGGAGTGAGGTGTCAATCGACTCCTGATAGAGAAAAATGAGGTAGAGCTGAGGAAAAACTAGGGAAGGTGCAGTAAACACATGGGATGACTGGCTATGCCTGAAGATGGGAAGGGTGTAAGATGGTTCCCTCCACTTTCCCCTGCTTTCCACAGTCACACTCCCCCCCCCCCCCCCCGCCTGTCTGATGAGGTCCTAAGTCAAGTAAAGTTGGAGAAAACATCATCACTTCAGCAGTTATGACAGTATTTTCTGTTGGAGGTATAAGATTATATCTAATATAATATCATCGTTTTGGTCTTTGTTGTTTCCACTGCCTACTTATTTTTAACTTCATTGTATTAAATATGGTGACCTGTCATATCATAAGGCTTACTTACTGTGATGCCTCATGGGCCTTGTAGTCCCGTTCCTAGTGTCACTGTGGCAGATAAGGATGAAAACATGGGGTTTTCTCCGGATCAACAACAGCCAGAGTCTTTCCAGATGCCCCGTGTTGATGTTCTCGCCCAAGAGCCAATTAAAACTGACCTTGAAAAGCTCTCGCCTCCCTTCGCTAGAAAGCAATCCTTCACGGCGGACAGGGGAGTTAAAGAGCGAGTTCGCAGGAGTCTGAGAATTGCTGCCAAACAAGACACTGATTAGCCATGGTTCCCCTGAGAAAATTCAGGGAGTCTCACATCTGCAAAGTTGGGTTTCGTTTTCTGTTCTCTAGGGAAAGAGAACGCTGGACAACCGTTTGGCGGGAAACGAGACCCAGATAAAAGTACCTGGCACGGTTGGCTCCGTGCGGAGACAACAGGTCAGCTTCAGGAGTGAACTCATGCTTCCAGTGTGGACTTCGCTAAGCCCGCTGTTCCAGTTTCCTTGCCTTGCCTATTCAAGTACCCAGGAATTGCCTTGCCTCTAGCCACGGATTTTGTTCTTAGAATCAAGTTTTGGATTGCCTTGCTTTGTTTGAGCCACGGACCCTGTCACCTAGATTCAAGCCTCGTTTCCAGCCTTCTTGTGGATTTACCTTGTGCCTTGAAAGACTCTGGACATTCCCCACACTATTGCTTGGCAATAGTGTGTGTTTCGGTTTATTGGATTTTATCTTTGAACTCTAATATCATTTATTGGACAAACTATTTCTGGACTATATTTGGCCTCATTTGAAAGGTCTGCTTCTGGACTATATTTTCTACTTGTTTTTATTATTCTTATATACTTCTTTAATAAAGATATTAGATAGTTATTGGCCTCCGTGTCTGGTTCTTGGTGCTCCGCTGCCTAGGGTCTGACACTTACTCAACTAAATCTGTTACTTAGCAGAGCTTGATATACACACACACACACACACACACATACAGTAAAACCCCGCTTGTCTGAGCCCCCCTCGTCTGAGCCTCCGTGCAATCCGAGCATTCACCTGCTCGCTGGCTGACTAGGTGTGCGTGTTGCTAGGTAGATAGCAAGCTACTTAGTAACACGCAGGGGGCACCTCCCAAGGGGTGAGCATCCCATGCATATTGCTAGGTAGCTTGCTATCTACCTAGCAACACGCACGGCTGGCTCCTTCACATGACGAAGGAGCCAAGGCACAGGCGGGCGGGTGAACGGGGAGGGCTTTTGCGGCCCTCCCCCTTCACCCGCTCAATGGCTGGCCCAAACACCTGCCAAAGGGAGAAGTTTCCTCTCAGTTCGGCGGGCGCGTGGACCCAGGGAAGCGGCATGCTTCGCGCTTCCCTGGGTCCAAGCGGCCACCAAAGGGAGAGGAAACCTGGTAATCCGAGTGATCCTGTTGTAGTTGAGTCATTAAGTAATGTTGCAAGCAGTAGTAGCGGTACCAGTAGGGGAAGAAGGGGTAATCGTGAGCATGTGTCAGATGAGGAACAGCAAAGGGAACGGATCCAAGATATACTTATGGCACCTACTGATGAAGACACAGTCGAAGGGTTTTCAAGTGGCGGGGAGTCGATGAGCATGGAAGGTAATATGATGGATGGGAATAGAGGTACAAAAAGGGTTATTTGGGAGCAGGAATTGGATGAAGAACGGGAGAGGAAGAAGCTATGAGATATATTTATTGCTCCCACAGATGATGAATCGTTTATGGGCTTCTCTGGGGATTATGGGTCTGAGAGTGAGGAGGAAGGGGAGAACACAATGGATTGGACTAAGGTACAAAAGATTAGGAATATATGTGCAGAGCCAACTTCTAGTGATACGTTTGTGGGGTTTTCGGGACATGAGGATTGGCAAATGGGAGATACATCCGAGTCATGGGGAAACCTAAGCCTTGACAGGAGATGGAGGAACTGGAGAGGTGGAAACAGGGGTTCGGGTGTGGAGACAAGGACAGCTGTTAGAGATGATGATGGGGTTATGATGGCTCATAATCGGATAATGATGTGTAAGTTAAAAGTAGGCTCTGAAATGGGGAATCTTTGCAGAAGGCAAAGTGTCGGTTTCGTATCATGTGCATTCTGTCGCTGCCTGCTCTCGTGTTGGGTTTTGGGTTCGGGTTCTGCAGCTTGGAGTTCTGTTTCCTGAGAATTCTCGATGTTTGGACTGGCTTATCATGAGTGTGGCATTCTCCCTTCCTGGACTCTTGGACTGATTCAACAACGGCTCTGTTTGACCACCTTGGTGACGACGTTTGGACTGGCTTATTGTGAGTGTGGCTCTCTCCCTTCCTGGACCCTTGGATTATCTCAACTACGGCTCTGTTTGACCACCTGGGAAACAACACTTTGTTTGGACTCCTTTTACGGCAACTCTGGGACTTCGGTTGGCTTTGGTAATGCCTATTTGCAACTGACTCTTTGGGTACAGAGCTGTCTAGTGGAACCCTTTGTTACAGCGCTGTTTGCTTGCTTTTTATTTTGAACTGAGTTTAAATCGGGGTTTTCTTTCTGTTTAATCCGGATTTTCTTTCTGTTTTATCTGGGTTATTTTCCGGTTGCTTTTTGAAGCCCAGTTTGGGCAACCCCTTGAGTTTTGGCTAGAGACACTGAAGTTAAGTGTCTCTGAGCGTATTTTTGTTGCTTTATAATAAACCTTTTGTTGGACTAAAAGCGTTTGTGGCTCTTTAAGTGCTCTGTGTCTCGGCAGATCCGGGTTGACCGAGCTGAGGTCCGCCCGTTTAACTCAGACTACCGAGGTTCTACTGTATGTATATAGCCCTTGCATTTTATGTGAGCCACAGAGGCAAGTTTGCTATATTTTGCTGTATCATGTTCTATTTTAGGCCACAGTGGAGGCCTTTTTTAACCAGATAGTAAACCAAATTTCACGTCTGCTTTACTTCCTGGTTACATTAAGGTATCTCCTGGATCTACAGTACCTGAGGCTGAGGGAAAAGAGCAAAATCACAGTAAAATCCTCACTCTGAGCCCAAAATCTAATGCAGGGAAGAGGGTCTGTCTTGGGGACTACATGTCTCAATGGGCTACATTGTCCCTGTTACTAGTCTAGGACCACTCACAGATTTTTCAAACTCTGAACTAGATGGCCCTTACGGTCTCTTCCAACTCTATGATATTATTATTCTGCGTGTTACTTCTGCCTTACAAGACCCAGAACCAAACTTTCTGATATATCACCTTCTCCCTTATAGACTGCTGCAGTCTTCACACCATACCTTTTGTTTGACTGTGGCCTTCTGCGTTGTTGCAACCACCTTGCGGCACAGTCTCTATTCAGAACAGTTGGGCTTTTAGCATTGGGTATTTCTGCTCTCAGTTAATGATCTGTTTACCAAGATATTTTCTTTGTTATTTCATTGGGTATTAATACTATTAGTCACTCCCTAGTTTCTAATGAATTGTTTTTAATTGATTTTATCATGTTTATTTCTGTGACTTTTTATTTTTGGGCATTGTATGGGAAAGCAGTGTAGAAATGCTTGTTGGCCCCTTAAAATATCTTATTTGTTTTACTAAGGCTGCATACGTGTGAAGCTGGTTACAGAATTGCCCTCTTTGTGTTTCATCTCCAGCAGAGGGGTTAAAATTATCCCCTGTCCTTATGCTCAGGTCATATAAACACAGTTGTTTTCCCATCTTAAAAATTCTAATTCTAAAGTTATACTCACAATTTCTCATAGTGAATTACAAGTTTGATGCTATTTTTTCCTTAGCACACTTACACTTAAACCCGCTTTTGTTTTTGTCACTTTCTGCCTGGCACCATCTTTTATATGTCCCATTTACTATGCTTGGATAAACTAGAAACAGAATTTCCTCAACAGCAAGTGGCAGCTCCAATTTTTTTAGAAACCCAAATGGCAGCCAGAGTAGAAGAGGCACGGATTATGGAGGCTGTTTTTTGGCATTGCTAAGCTTCTGTAGCATCCTTTTCCATTCATTTCCTCAGCCTCTCGACCATCTGCAGCTCTGGCACAAGTGCATTAAATGGCTTTTTATTTCCTCTGGATGAATAATGCTAACTGGTATTTATGACAGCCCTTCACCAGTTCTGAGTGTTGTGCAGAACTTCTCTAACAAATCCACACCATTAAACAAAAATGTTCCTTTGGGGCTGGTGGACAGTCAAGTTCTTACTTTGGTACAAAGGCAGTTTGTTGTACAGAAAGGGCATGGATTGGCTTGTGCTACGGCATATGTATCAACAAAATGATAGAGAAATTAACCTGTGGCAATAGCTAAAGGGATGGTATATCACTCTTTAGCCATGGACAACATGATCCAACTTGACTGATTCTTTCTCACACCTGAACATCTTCCATCTATGTTCCTAGGCAGCATATTCAGACCTTTCTTCCACAACACCTTTTTGCTTTCTTTTTGTGTTGGATGCTCTCCAGCCCCAGCAAGGAGCCGCCTAGCAACATGAGTTTACTGATCAGAGCTTAGAAAAGGAGCAGCTTTTCTGCCATCTACCTTGATGTGCCCTCATGATGTGCACATGCTGTATTGGTTTGGAGAGCTGCTACGAAATATATTGTCTGTTTGATTTTACTACATTGGCTGCATCATTTTGTTTGCGTATATGTTAACTGGTTGAATTAAAAGCTGCGGACTTAGGTCTAAACTCCCTCCTTCTCTCTCAATCGCTCTCCTGCGTTCTACTGTTTAGCAAACTCTTCACATCAGCGATCACAAACAAAAGAAGAGATGCGTGTAAATAGAAGGCCAGAGCTCCCCACCTTTTACTTCACTCCCTGTCCTTTTCTCGTTGCTCAGAGAGCCATGACGCAGGCAAGGTTTAGAGAAGACAACTTGTTAATCCCCTCCTTGCTACAGAGAATAAAATAGCATTTCATTCCAAGCTCTATTAATGCGCTCGCTCCTGGGATAAAGCGAGACTCCCAAAAGGCAGTGGCCAATTTTTCCCCCTTCTACATCGTCTTTGTCTTCTTTTGAGTGTTACATTTAGATTAGCTTCTGAGGATTAAATGTTTTTGCCATTTCTGAATCTTTTGGGGGTGGCAAGGAGGGAGGAGAAAATCCATGAAGATGCTCTGGCTTAGTGCAGGTGTTCCTAATGCATCTTCCAGTGACTACTTAAAATATTATTTCTGCTGTGAAATTTGATTTATCTGTCTGTCACCATCATCATCATCACCTTCACCACTATCATTATAATATCCAGAAGCAGCAAGAATATATGTGGACACCCTGACACCTTCTTTGTAAAGCCACAAAAGCATGATGGTGTTTTGCGGATTAAGAAGTTGTTAAAAGATAAAATTGCTGTGAAGTCAATATTTCCTCAGAGACCTGCCTCGTTTTTATGAGTTTCGGAAGCTTGCTTAACTTCCAATAGCTCCATTGTTTGCATGTCTGTCTAAGAAGGGTGCTACTCCCTCAATGCCCTTTTGATCAGCGTTCCTTTAAAGAACACTCTTTATCTTCTTGTTCCCCTAGAAATCAGTACTGAATCCAAGGCAGTGTTCCGGTGGATGGGCTGCCAGAGAGATTTACTTCATATGGGACTACGTATCTGTGAGCTCCATTTAATGATCGTAGGATCTTTAAACTTAATGGGCAGCAGTATCTAAAGTTATTACATTGGGGATACTACCATGTGGTATGTCTTCCCATGGGTTCTGTTAGATGAAGCAAAACTGTATAGACTTTAACATAAGAAACATTTTTTTTGGTAGGCTGTGAAGTGGAAACAGTGAATTATAGCTAATTTCCAGAACTGAAAAAGCACCCTGATGTACTTCTGCAATGGGTTAAAAGGAAGTGGAGAAATTATTTTCTTTGGTATCTGACAAGAGTCCAAATATGGTAAAGTTGTGAGAAAATAGCTTCACTGTTTGCAAATGTTCTTTATTATCTAGAATATATTGCTAAATAGAGTATTTGGGAGGGTACAAAAAGTTTTGGAATATTGATTTGATATCTGGAAGTGTGTGTGTATTTACAAGGTACTTGAAGGAGATCAAAATTACAAATCAGTGTGAATGTTTCATAGAGTAACAAAGATATCTTAGAAAAATAAATTATGACTTGTGGCAATTTTCTTGAATCCCATCAAGGAACATAGCCAAAGTATTTTTGACAGTGTCCAAATTTGATATTAAAATGTAAGGCATTTTATTATGGTAATAATGGGGCACTGATTTGGAGAAAACTGATACACACTCACACTTACATACAAACAGACAAACATTACACAACTTTCCTTCTTTTGGATGATTGAATAAGTTCTAATCTGGATACATGTAAACCATGATAACCATGGTTTATTTCCAAAGTGATTGAAGACTAAGCATTGTACAAATATTCTACAGTCCAGAGCCACTCATACTTTCATAGGTTAAAATCACATGGAGAATGTGGGATGCACATTTTGTCATGTCAGTTATCCAGTAGGTGCCAGTGGAAGGCACATTAAAATGTAAAGATATTTATTGCAAAGTGATGCTTGTATTTTCAGGGGCTAGTTTCTGTCTTTCTCAGAGACAGAATGAAGCACTAAGAAAAACTATAATGTTAGTTTTATCGGGCACTCGAAAGATGCATTCAAATGAAATGTATATGTCATAAGCAGGATAAAGTAGTTTCTAACACAAAGAAACTTTTGGTACAGGTTAAATATCCTTTTTCCAGAATTCCAGAATTAAAGTACTCCAAAATCCAAAATTGTCCATGTGAGCAATTAAAATAGTGATCTCTTTGCTTCCAGATGGTTCAGTGTATGCAAACTTTGTTACATGAACAAAATTAGTTAAAGTATTGTGTATATAATTATTTGCAGGCTATGTGTACGAGGCGTATATGAAACAGAAATGAATTTCTTGTTTAGACATGGCTCCCACTTCCAAGATCTCATTATGTATATGCAAGTATTCCAAAATCTGCAAAAAAAAATCCAAAATATGGAACACTTCTGAGCTGAAGTATTTTGTTTGAAGGATACTCAACCTATAGTAGGTTTACTGAGTTGTTGTATGTCTTTCGGGCTGTGTGGCCATGTTCCAGAAGCATTCTCTCCTGACGTTTCGCCCACATCTATGGCAGGCATCCTCAGAGGTTGTGAGGTATGGAGAAAACTAAGCAAAGAGGTTAATATATATCTGTGGAAAGTCTAGGGTGAGAGAGGTCAGTGTGAATGTTGTGTAGTTAATCACTTTAATTAGCATTGAAAAGCTTATCTGCTGTCTTCTTCCTGCCTCTGGGGCATCCTTTGTTTAGAGTCGTTAACTGCCCTTGGTTGATTCATGTCTGGAAATCCTCTGTTTTCAGAGTATTGCTTTTTATTTACTGTTCTGATTTTTTAGTTTTTTAATACTGGTAGCCAGATTTTGTTCATTTTCATGGTTTCTTCCTTTCTGTTGAAGTTGTCCACATGCTTGTGGATTTCAATGGCTTCTCTGTGTAGTCTGACATGATAGTTGTTAGAATGGTCCAGCATTTTTGTGTTCTCAAATAGTATTCTGTGTCCAGGCTGGTTCATCAAATGCTCTGCTATGGCTGATTTCTCTGGTTGAATTAGTCTGCAGTGCCTTTCATGTTCTTTGACTCTTGTTTGGGCGCTGCGTTTGGTGGTCCCTATGTAGACTTGTCCACAGCTGCATGGTATCCGGTAGACTCCTGCAGAAGAGAGAGGATCCCTCTTGTCCTTCGCTGACCGTAGCATTTGTTGGATTTTCTTCGTGGGTCTGTAGATAGTTTGTAGGTTGTGCTTCTTCATCAGCTTCCCTATGCGGTCAGTAGTTCCCTTGATGTATGGTAAGAACACCTTTCCTCTGGGTGGATCTTTGTCTTGACTCTCATGGCTTGTTCTTGGCCTTGCAGCTCTTCTGATGTCTGTGGTGGAGTATCCATTGGCCTGTAGAGCCCAGTTTAGGTGGTTGAGTTCACCTTGGAGGAGGTGAGGTTCGCAGATTCTTTGTGCACGGTCTGTCAGGGCTTTGATTGTGCTCCTTTTTTGACTTGGGTGATGGTTGGAGTTTTTATGAAGGTATCTATCTGTGTGTGTAGGTTTTCTGTAAACTGTGTGGCCCAATTGTTGATTGGGTTTGCGGATGACCAGAACATCTAGAAATGGCAGTTTTCCTTCCTTTTCTTTTTCCATGGTGAATTGGATGTTTGGGTGGATGCTGTTAAGATGGTCCAGGAACTTGCTGAGTTCTTCCTCTCCATGGCTCCAAATTGTGAAGGTGTCATCTACGTATCTGAACCAAACAGTTGGCTTTTTGGTGCTGTTTCTAGGGCCTGTTTTTCAAAGTATTCCATATAGAAATTTGCTACTACTGGGCTGAGAGGGCTCCCCATGGCCACTCCATCCTTCTGTTCATAGAATCCAGTGTCCCACTGAAAGTAGCTAGTGGTGAGGCAATGGTGAAACAGGGCTGTGATGTCTTCTGGGAAGTTTTGTTTGATTAGTGTGAGGGTGTCAGCTACTGGGACTTTGGTAAAAAGGGACACCACATCAAAGCTGATCAGGATGTCCTTGGTGCTTAGATTGAGGTTGCTGATCTTTTCTATAAAGTGTGTAGAGTCCTTGATATAATGTGCAGTGAGCCCTATGTGGGTTTGTAGCTGTGTAGCCTCACCTCCTCCAAGGTGAACTCAACCACCTAAACTGGGCTCTACAGGCCAATGGATACTCCACCACAGACATCAGAAGAGCTGCAAGGCCAAGAACAAGCCATGAGAGTCAAGACAAAGATCCACCCAGAGGAAAGGTGTTCTTACCATACATCAAGGGAACTACTGACCGCATAGGGAAGCTGATGAAGAAGCACAACCTACAAACTATCTACAGACCCACGAAGAAAATCCAACAAATGCTACGGTCAGCGAAGGACAAGAGGGATCCTTTCTCTTCTGCAGGAGTCTACCGGATACCATGCAGCTGTGGACAAGTCTACATAGGGACCACCAAACGCAGCGCCCAAACAAGAGTCAAAGAACATGAAAGGCACTGCAGACTAATTCAACCAGAGAAATCAGCCATAGCAGAGCATTTGATGAACCAGCCTGGACACAGAATACTATTTGAGAACACAAAAATGCTGGACCATTCTAACAACTATCATGTCAGACTACACAGAGAAGCTATTGAAATCCACAAGCATGTGGACAACTTCAACAGAAAGGAAGAAACCATGAAAATGAACAAAATCTGGCTACCAGTATTAAAAAACTCAAAATCAGAACAGTAAATAAAAAGCAATACTCTGAAAACAGAGGATTTCCAGACATGAATCAACCAAGGGCAGTTAACGACTCTAAACAAAGGATGCCCCAGAGGCAGGAAGAAGACAGCAGATAAGCTTTTCAATGCTAATTAAAGTGATTAACTACACAACATTCACACTGACCTCTCTCACCCTAGACTTTCCACAGATATATATTAACCTCTTTGCTTAGTTTTCTCCATACCTCACAACCTCTGAGGATGCCTGCCATAGATGTGGGCGAAACGTCAGGAGAGAATGCTTCTGGAACATGGCCACACAGCCCGAAAGACATACAACAACCCTGTGATCCCGGCCATGAAAGCCTTCGACAACACGGTTTACTGAGTCTTCAGAATGGCACCAGATTTGTTGTTTATGCTTAGAATGACCTCTTTCCTTCTGCAATCTATATTTTGTGAATTAGTTGTGACAATTTGAAAAAAAAATCTGTTCCTGGTTTGAAAGTGTTATTTTCTGTTTAATTGTGTGGTATTATTGTGGTTAATTGTGTTATACTCCAGAAACTGTTTTTGTGTCTGCCACAAACTATGTTAAATTGGTTGAGACTCTATGAGATATTCATTGAAAAAAATTAGCAAAATGTGCTGCAGGATGTCCTGCAAAACGTTTTTACAGTTTAATATCAGTTTTATCAGTGTGTTTATTGTTTATTGGTATATGTGATTTTATTTGTTTATGATTTGTTTTTATTGTTGAGTTTTATATTGCTTATTGCCTGGGCTTGGCCCCATGTAAGCCGCCCCGAGTCCCCTCGGGGCATGGGACGGAGTATAAAAATAATAATAATAATAATAATAATAATAATAATAATAATAATAATAATAATAATAATAATAATTACACTCTTTACATGTTTTTATGATATTGCCAATTAGGAAATGAATTTATAAACCAGGAACAAAAATTGTGTTATATAGTATTGTTTGAAGGAATGAGATGCAGATGTAATTGATAAAGGGGCAAAAATCCAGTATTGATCCTATCTAGCGTAAAGCTAATTAAATTAATGGGGAGTTCATCACAACTTACAGTAAGTCCAATTGGCTTCAGTGAGTGTGTTGTAGATAGGACTTGGGTTTAATTCAGTTTAAGAGGTTCTAATAGGATATTGCTAAGAACTGACAGGACTGTAGCTAGAACTGGTCTTTAGAAAAACAGTAAGGTGGACAGCAGCTTGCTTAAGGAAATCCCGAGGTATGCAGAAGTATAGAAAAAGAGCCAAGCTGCAGGAGGAAAAAACCCAGTGAGAACAGAACATGTTCAGTAGCCATGAAATTTTCCCTTTCAGATGGAAAAGAAAAACTAAATGCACAGGGAAGTGCAGGGGTGGGGGTGGAATAGTTTTCTGAAGAAAGGTAGGTTTGGCTGGCTGAAACTCAGAAAACATCTTTTAAGAGGAGAAAATCTTTTCTAACATTTGTTGTTTTTCAGTGTGTTTGTGCAGCAGCTTGAAGTCTGTTGGCACTTAACAAATATAAAATTTGATGTAGCAATATCAAACTTATTAGGAGCATCAAACACTGAGGACGGGCCTCTATAGGAAGGAGACATCTGCCTACTTGTTGACTGCAATTCTGTAACTGTTTTGTGCTTTCAAGACATTTCCAGTGTATGGCAATCCTAAGGTGAATCTGATGTGGTTTTCTTAGCAAGATTTGTTCAGAGGGAGTTAGCCTTTACCTTCCTCTGAGGCTAAGAAAGTGACTTGCCCACGGTCACCCAGTGGGTTTCTACAGCTAAGTGAGGATTCAAACTCTGGCCTCCAGAGTCATAGTCCAACATTCAAACCATTACACCAGCTCCAATTCTGTAATGCTCTCATTAAAATGTTGTTTTTCAAAAGGAGAAAATTGTTTAAATTATAAGACTAAGTGTTCAGGGGTCTAGATATGGTAGAGGAGGACCCAGTTCATCTTGGAATGTGAGTCACTTCCTGTGATTTCTGCCAACCTGGAGATAATAGTGGAATTCTAATACCTATTGAATGGGAGATTAACTTTACGACCTAGGTATTTGGGATCATCTGTCAGGATGTTAGTCATCTACTCTCTGATGGAAGAAGGTTAAGACTCCAGTTCACAAAAGGAACTGCAGATAAATGTCAAAGAAAAACGGTTCTTTTCCAGTGATATTTTAGTTAGTTACAGGCAATTAGGTGATTAAATTTTAATATCCAGACAATGCTGTAACACTTGTTTTTTAAACTTTACTAGCTCCCTCAGCTGTGGCCTATTAGGACCAAGATAGTTGTTTTCCTTCCCCGCTTTTTACCCTTTAAAAAACCCATTATAGTAATACAATAAAAAACAAAATTATAATTGTTCTTATATTGTTATATAGGATTATTTTAAAGAATAATACAAAAAGAAGTTCCTTATGATTCTGAAAAGTCATAGAGTGCCCTTCTACAATTTAGAATGGAATGATAACCAGATTGAGGGTGAGAAAGAGATATAATTTAGCGTAGGGATGGAGAACATACGGTCAGTCTTATATATGTTGTTGGACTGGAGATCCCATGATCCTTCATCAGTAGCTATGCTGACTTAGGTTGATGCAAATTGCAGTTTGATAACACCTGGAACCACCACCTGTTCCCTATCCTTGACTTATTGTGATGGATCAATGTGGTGGTTCTCAGCCCTCAGCCTAGACCAAGGTATAGCAGCCCCCAAGGCAAGAAAGCATTAATATGATTGGCACGTTTTTAATTTTTATATTCAGACTTCAATCTCAGTGATGTTTTCAGCTTCCACAGGCTTTTGTCAGTCTGCTGTAGTGATTTGAACTACTGAGCTAGGGCCTAGAAGATCCATATGAAAAATCATCAAACCATGAAAGTTACTGGATAACTGTTGCCCAATCATAGTTCCTCAACAAAGGAAGGGAAAGAGTAATGCAGGTTACAGTGAATATCAGGATATACATATTGAGCAGAAGGGGGAAATCTTGCTTCAATTTTTCTTAAGTCTAACATTGCCAGCATTCTAATTTGCATGGTATTGTCAATTCAATATAAGTTACATGAATAAGGAATGCTTTTTGATCTTTATATTTAAACTGCATCATGAGGAATCGTTTCTTCTGCCAACCATTGATGCTGGGTGGATTATGTTTGTATTACAATGAAAATGATGGAGCTGCCTAAAATACCGAAGTCTAAAATAAAGTCAAAAATTATGCAAGTTGGTTTAAAAGTGTGAACCTTAGTCATGGAAACCCAATGTGTGACCTAGAGCAAGTCACAATCAGCCTCAGATGAATTAATGGCAAATCTCCTCTGAAGAAATCTTGCCAAGAAAACCCCATACGTTTATATTATGATTGCCATATGTCAGAAATGAGTTGGAGGCATACAATAACAACAACAAACCATATATGTGTGTGTCTATGTGTGTAAATACATACACTAACACGCGCATATAGACATCAGTAAGCATGATGACTGCATGGCAAGAACACCCTGAGTATTACCATTAAAGAAACTGTTTCAATGAGTAGTCTAACCTGAATAACTATTGCCATTATTCTATATAGTCCAAAATGACATTATGCCCAAAAACAGGGGGAGCGGTGAATCTAGGTTTCCAGTTATGGCCTATCTATAAAATACCCACTCGACCACGATTATATTTATGTCTCATAAATCAATTTATGTCACATATGTTATCAATTTGCACACATCACCAAGAAATTTGCAATCTCATTTTTAGGTTATTAGTTTTAGTTTGGTGATGGAAATGATTTTCAGAGACAGTATCAGATTCAGATCAGTTTCAATCAGAGACAGTTTAACAACATTTTCCACTGAACTGCTTGCCTGTACATTTATTTTAAAATATGTTATAGGATATCATATTGCATTGTGAACATGTACTCTCCTTGTTTTGTCTGTTTTGACTCTGTATATTCAATTTAAATTTGATACTTAATTCTATTGTGTTCTTAGAGACTCTTCTTACTGCAGAGAACATTTATAAGTGAAAAATATAAAAATTAAAATTCATTTATTTTTAAATGGGAGTTCAAGTAAAAAGGGATCCGTATCAAGAAATGTTCATCTTGTTAACAGTAAACGTGTCAATATATAAAGTCTGATGCTTTTAACTTGAAGTGCATAGTTTGGTGAAAAAAAATCCTGGCTTAATCACTCTGCTAAAAATAATTCAGTCATTCTTTTCGAGAATGCTTCCTAATCTTTAAACAGGCACTGACATAATAAAGTATTTCTAGAAAGCGTGCTTCTCCTAAACTGCCAGATTGTCTCCCTGCACTACTACATGTCCTAGCACTATTACTGTTGTGAACACTTATCCCAGGTTGTTGAGTATTGCCTACAAAATGTTTATCTTATGGATGTTATTAGAGTTGTAGATTATATCTATAGAGTGGCAAAGGGTATGATAAGTGTTATATTATTTGCTATTTCAGCTCTAGTTTGAGGCGAGTCTAGAAATTCTTTAGTCGATCTTTAAAGTCTTCTGGTTTTAAAATAAACATTATATACTGTAGTATATTATCTAAATTATATAGATTATATACTGTAATATATAATCTATATAAGCTAAATCTCACGCATTGGCTCGGGACCTTAGTTCTTGAGGAAGTGACTTTTCCCATATGTACCTGCACGAGGATTAAGATCTGCTAGCAGGGCAGGGGGACTCTTTTGTGAGGTCAATACACTGTGTAAGGCATAGGAGAGGGCCTTCTCAATTATGTGACCCCAAATGTGGAATGATCTCCCTCCGGAGGCCCAACCGGTTACCAATGCTTGTGTCATGTAAGCATTGAGTTAAAATTTGGCTCTCCACCAAAGCTTACTAGTCTCATTAATTCAACCCAGATATGGATGCATGTACAGTAGAGACTCACTTATCCAACACTCGCTTATCCAACATTCTGGATTATCCAACGCATTTTTGTAGTCAATCTTTTCAATACATCGTGATATTTTGGTGCTAAATTTGTAAATACCGTAATTACTACATAGCATTACTGCGTATTGAACTACTTTTTTTGGTCAAATTTATGGTATAACATGATGTTTTGGTGCTTAATTTGTAAAATCATAGCCTAATTTGATGTTTAATAGGCTTTTCCTTAATCCCTCCTTATTATCCAATATATTCACTTATCCAACATTCTGCTGGCCCGTTTATGTTGGATAAGTGAGACTCTACTGTAGTTTTAAAATAATTTAAATATTTTCAATCTGTTTTTAACTCATTAAATCACTTAATACATTTTTAGCTTATTTACACTGTATTTATCCTGTATGACCTGTGTTAATACTATTTGAAGACAGCCTAATATATCTTGATATAGAGTGAGGTATAAATATTTTAATAAAATAATAAAATAATAAATACATCTAATTAATAGATTTCCAGCTACAGTAAAACTCTTAAATGTTTGAGAACTACCTAAGTTCCCGTTTATTCAATGGGTCTATTGTATTGAGGAATAATATTGGATAGAGTTTAATTGCTGGAGCCTCTGTGTATCCTTATGGCAGAGCAGAGAGAGAGATATACAAGTGACCTGGTGTTATTTCCCAATAAGCAAAGGGATGGGGAGTGATACAGCTGCTCATACAATCAGTTGTTGACAATTATCCTCTTGCTGGGCATTTGTACAGGATATGACATCATTTTTTTTAGCATTGTGAGTAGCAAGGACACTTGTGAGCACATTGCAACCAGGCCAGTGATAACAACACTAATACCTCTCAATTCATTTTTTATACGTACCAAAAAGCAAAAGAGTTAATCAAGTCCAGGATTTTAAGATCTAAAACTCCTTATTTTATTTATTTTGGCAATCATAGAATTTGTTTTCTTTGCAATGGCAATTTTTAAAACCTGTTTGGAGGAATAAAATTTTTGCTATTTTTAATTTTTGATGATTTCAAAGAAATCTTACTGGACAGGCTTCATTTCATTATTTAAAATGGTTGTGATTGCTCTTACTGTGGTTTTTTGTGTGGCTGATGTGTGTGTTTTTATTTCTGAGTGATGGATTTGATTTATTGGGGGCACATTTTTATAGCTTGAATAGAGCTTGAATAGAGGGGCTGCTTAAGTTAATTGGATTGTGGACTGCCAGTGTCTGCAGCATTTTACTGTTTCAGTTTCCTCCCAATCTAAGTTGCTGACAGTGGGTGGTGAGAATTGGAGCCCACCTGGGCAACAGGAAGACCATGCAAGAAAGAGCAAGTGAGGGTAGCATGAGAGCCAGACATCTTAGCAGCAGGTGGAAAGGAGTAATAGAGTTGAATGTCATCTGCGTACAAAATGGCATTGAATTCCAAAACTCCAGATGATCTCTCCCAGCGGCTTCATGTAGAGCACTGAACCCTGCGGGACCCCCAGCAACATCTTTTAGTGGAACGGCTACAGTTCTTTTGTGGAACCCTACGGTTCTGCAGAAACGCTGAATTAGAGACACCCACTCTGACCAGCATTTCCTTTACCTCATTATGGAATTAGGTTGCCTTTTTTGTGCAACAAAAAATGTTTGTCCATAGCAGACAAATGTGAATTCGAAGGGCTGGTTTTATGTTATATGTTTTACAGGACCTCCCCCATCTCAGCCTTTTGCTTTGAACTCATGAGTCTGCCATTAAGTCACCTGCCTCAGTGTGTGGTTTCTCCTCCTCTGCCCCTTTGGCTCTGGCAACCATCCAATGTCCTACCCTCTGCCCCATGGATCCCAAAGGGCTTCCGCTCCCACTGCATAGAATCATCTGGGAAGATTTTCCACAAAGAATGGCAAAATTAAACCTGTCAAAAGCAGTAAGGCCTGAGAAACCCCTTGTTACCTGTGAATTAATGGCCTGTTGGTTAATTAGCAGCCCAAGGCAAAGCTGAGGTAACATTTTAAACAATCTGGTCATTAATTCAGCAACAACTGATTTCAAGGGCATTGTTTGCTACTTTGAACAGTAATGGTATTCATGATTTTCAATTATGCACTCAGTGTGCATGTGTGATGCTTCTATTATGGAACGGGAAATTTTCTCACAGGGGGTAGGTTTGAACAGGACAGGAGATCAAGGCTAAGTCTTGAAGCTTTTAATTTCTTTTGCAAGACAGAAAATTATAACTTCTTGGATGGTGTTACTAAAAACATGCAGGAATGGCTTTCGGAAGAAACTTCTGAAACTGTGCTCATGCTGAATTTGAACTCATCTTTACTTATAGAGGAACATAGTGTCTTGGTCCTATGAACTACTGATGCTATCTAGTCAACAACCAAAGTTCTTCAGGCTGATGAGGCCTGAAAATATAATTCAGATTTTAAAGCCAAAGTCCACATTTTGTTGATGGCAGTTCTTATTTAAAGCTGCTCTTTACACAGCTATACACACAGAATAAAGTAAAAAATAAAAATCTAGATGCCAGTTTCTCATAGTGTTAGTAAATAGGTTCTGAGATTCTTCTCTCCTGCCAGCTAGAATGAAGTATAGTATATACACAGAACTATACAGTTCTCAATTCCTGCATACCTTCTCAGCCCAAAATAGTCATTCTCAATCTGATGTCAGTATGCTATCAGATGTATAGAATTTAGATTAATATTAGTCTTTTCAGATTTTAACATGGAAAATGCCATTTGTTTGTGAGATAGGTACACTCTCTTGACCCTAATCTAGACTGGCAAAATTCATATGCAAAAGACTTTCTAAAGTACAGCATTTTACTCTTCTTTGATATTCTTTAATTGACAGAGTTGCTACTAGTTGACAGGTAACTTGAAGGCACTTGGAGAGACACCGAGAGTTGGCATTTTTTGTGGACTAAATCTGAGTATAAAGCTTACTGTTGACAGAAAGAAAAGAACATTAAATTGGTAATGGCACTATTTAACAAATCGATTTTCAAATATGCTGTCCCTCTCTGAATATTTTGTACTCTTCTGCTCATGGGATTACTTGCCTTTTTCAATGCCAGGTTTCTTTTGAGAGGAGAGCATTAGAGTAGAACAAGCACACAGCAAGCAGTAATAGTCCCAAAGCAGCACCGGCATCCTTTGATTCCAAGGATTATTTTTTGCCAGGCTGTATTTCATTGAATTGTCAGGAATGAGTATTTTTTGGCAAAAAGGTTGCTAAGGGCAGAGGGAGGTAAAATATTCAATAAATATCCACAAAAGCCAATATTTCCACAGCTTTTTACTGTGTCTCCTGTCAGCTGCTTTAGGTGGTTTACAAACAGAACAAAAAGTCCTTCCAATTGGCAGAGTGAACCGATCCAGTCAGAATTCATGAAGTGAGCATGATTGCAGCACCTGATCACATAGTCAATCAGATTTGAGTCGGTGTTGACATTCCTGAAGGCAAAAGAAGCACTCACATCATTCTTACTCTGAACAGAGAGTGTAAGGAGAAAATACAGAGACAATTTATAGGTCAAAGCAATCAAGTAGCTACAACCTGTCTTGCTATCCTGTGCTGGAAGATAATGAATGGACTGGTACAGTGCAGTTGGAGAAGCATATTAATTCAGCTAAGGGAAGTGTTCAGAAGCAGTCTTTTGTATGTCTAAAATTTTAATAGCATAGGAACATGGCTTAAGTAGGATTTCTGTATCTAAATTTGGAAGAAACCATTGATGCTGTTTATTAGTGGCAGGTGCATCCAGATGGTCACAGTATTCCCCTCCACCTTCTGTAGATGAAGAACCAGATGTGCAGCATCCCATTGAAAACAATGGAGAAAGGGTAGACAGTAGACATGTTTCATTATTGAATGTGTATAGCTGGGGTAGGAGAATACGGATTGTGTTCATTTTACTGCCATCACTGCTTACCCTATTCCACTTAACCAATAGTTGATTTATATATATGATGTGCATATTCAGTGCACTATCAATGTAGATAGACCTGGTACTTGTCTCATTTGTGCCAATTTACCTTTCAGTCTATGCATGTTTATGTACCACTTTCTCAAACATGATTACAGGGCGGCTGAAGGAGATCACAAATAAAAGATAATTTAAGCCACAATGAAAAAAGATACCATAACTGTCTCTCTATTTGTAATGTTGTGTTTTTTCTCTTCGCTATGTGGACCTTTAGCCGGCTTCTGATGTGATTCATTGTTGCTTCTAAAACCAGGATCCTGGCTGTTTCTTGTTGTGTCTTCAGTGCAGTCTCTACCAGGTTGTTGGTAACTTTTCATCTTTGTTAGTTAGCTTTAAGAACTTACTCTTTTGGGCTTAAAAGGTATGTGGTGATTGCAGGCATGAGATCTCATTTCTTAACTCCACTGTGGTATGGTATGAAAGTGAACAAATGTCTGTTTTCATTTCCTCTGAAGAAAATAAGAAACTAGGAACCTTGGCAGCTTTGAGCAGGAATTTTTTACAGATAGGTATTTAACGTCTGTAAGAATAAATATTTCTTCATGACATTCAGCTTTGCTTTTGTTATCAGCTGTGATTGCCAATGGAATCCTTTTATCTGGTTGGGAGGCTCTTAAGACGAAGGGTGCTGAAACTCCATGGCTCTTGAGCTTTGCTTGATATGGAACAAAAGTTACTCAGTATTGTTTGTCAAGTATTATGACAGGGTCTGTTGCAACCGCTACTGAAGCAAGAGCTGTAAACCAGCAGTTTCATAGGAATGTTTTCTTCTCTGAACAGATGTTGATTTTTTTTACTTCCCCATTTGGACCTAGCTCTCAGGTAATATAGTCTCATGGGAAGATATGAAAAGAGCAGATTTTAAAATCATTTCTGCGGAGCCATTTCCAGCACAAAGTGTCACACTGGCTCTATGATGCCATAAAGTAAGGGTGTAGGTAGAAATCCATCAGGGCCCAGGGGGTTTCAATAGATAGACTAAGATTTCCCACTCTCAATTGCTTATCTATGTCAACAGCATAATCATATGAAAAACGCTGGGTGGTAATAACAAGAAATGTCTTTTCATATGGAAGGACTGCATACTTCATTCTGTACTGGAACCTAATACAAGTCCCTGGGCTTTAATTCTAAGTATACATCTTTTGGCCCTGGCTTCAGAGGTGGATCTATGGATTCTATTAAAACAAAAAACTGAGGTTTGCCTATCCCTGCCATAAACTACTCACTGTTTTGATGGTGAATTTTGCATCAATTTGCCATTGGTGCAAAATGTCTGTCTTGCCTTATCTCATCTAGTGAAGCTTTTTAGGATGACTTTGTTTGAAGGGCTTAAATTGAGCCAGGATTCCACAAACCGTCACCTATTCACCTGATACCTGTTTTCAGGCCTAAGGCTTTGCCCCAGTACATTTTTGCAGTCACACTAAGGAGAAATCTTTCTTTCTTCACCATTGAGGGTCACCTGTCACACAGATAGCACTTTTTTCATGTGTTGGGAAGCAGTCTGCTTGCCATCTGTACACATTAACGTGTGACAAATGTATATGTCTAACATTTTTCTACATGAGCCTATGGCAGGATTCCATCAATAATCACAGCTTTCACCACATGGCAAACACAGCTCTTATGCATTTGTCATACATTAGCAGTATACACACACTTTTTTCTATATCACAGTGATACCGTGTAGGAGATACTCCTGATATAAAGCAGTCTGCTCAGCTGGCAAAATCATGCTCAAAATCCTCCATTATGATGGTTAGAGGATTCAGTTTGCACTGGTTTATACAGCTACTACAGACAAGTTGGAGCAACTGGAGTAATAGATAGGGAATAAAGGAGGCACACTCACATATGAGGAAATGTAGATAGGAAATGCACATTCTGCAGACTGTAGCACTGTCAAGGCCCTGGCTAGGAATGCCAATCTTTATTCATTTTTCAATGCAAGAATAAAAGTCAATAATTATTTTTCCCCACTTGGATAAGATTATTAGGCTGTTTGCATGTTTTTGATTTGCTAGCTTTAAAATGAAAAATTTACAGAACATTTTTGGAGAAAATGTTTTTTACTGACAAATACACCCATAGTGTTTTTGTGGTTCATGGTGTTTTCAGTGAGCTGTCGCAAATATATGTGAGTTTGATACGAATCAGTTATTTTTCTTTCAAATCAGATTTTTAGAAATGTAAGCCAGATTTCAGTTTTTTAGAACAGTGTTAAAAACACTTAAGTCAAATATACTGTTATGAATATTTCTATTGTTATTATTATATTTATTTATACCCCGCTTTATCTTTTCCGAAGGAAACTCAAAGTAGCATAACATAAAAGCATTAGCGTACAATTTAAAATATACAAATATGTAAACATTAAAACAGAATTAAATATAAACAATATTTTAAAATTCACAGTTAAAAACCATTTAAACATATTCAGAGTTAAAACCACATGTTCAAATCTAATGATAGAGTCTGTATTTAGAACGTCTAATTATATTTAATGAATATGTTAGCATCGGTTTATAGAGGTCAAAGATAATGTGCTTACTTCTTTTCACCTCTTTAGTTTCTTTCTCTCTTTTTTCCCCCCCTTCGTGCATTATTGTCTTGGTTTTGGCTTTGGCTTGATTTTAATGTCAGCTCTTCTTGTCTTCACCAAAGTTCTTGAAGCTTCTCTTTTGATGTTCCTTCTCTTGATCCCAAAATGAATATTACTTTCAGATTCATAACTCATGATCGTTAAATACTCCCTCCACATTTGTGGGTTTCAGTTTATTAAAATCTCTCTAGGAAATTTTTAAATTCTCCAGTGCAATTCTATGGCCAGCTTGCAGCAGATGTTGACCATAGAGTTGTGCTGGAGGATGTAGACATTACTAGAAATTTTCTTTTTTTGCATTTTTTATTTTCACCGGGGTTTTGTTTTCCTGACCTTGCAAATGTGGAGGGTTGACAAATGTGGAGGATTCTCCTGAAATCCTTTGACAGGGTTTTCCTTTCTTGCAACACCAATTGAAGCTTCTGTGCTCTCCAAAGTCTAAGAAGAAGCTTACAAAAATGAAAAAAGACACCAACATAAAACCCTGATCTATTTTTTGGTGGTCCATTCCCTATAAACTGTAGATGCCATACCTTCTAGGCCTGGATATATTTTCTTCTTCTCTCTCTCTTTCTCCTCTTATCCTTCTCAATCTCTCTTTCTGACACCATTTGCATCTTTCTCTGGTGAGGTCACAGATCTGGTTTCTGAACAGCTATGATACAAGGCAAGAAAAAAAGGAAGAGATTTAAACTTGTGGCATATCACAGTAATCAAATACCTAACCTCTCTTCCCGCACATTCTGTTATGATTTTAAAGTCAAATATGTTTGGTATCTTGTTCCCAAGTTTATCATTATGCAATCTTTTGAGAGTGTGTGGCCTGGCTGTGTTCATGGCTATACACAAGTAGATCATGCACAGAGACATTTGATCACTGTCTTCTTTGGCCTTGAGAGGGATAGCACATGGAATAGAATCATAGAGTTGGAAGAGACCTCATGGGCCATCCAGTCCAACCCCTGCCAAGAAGCTGGAAAATCACATTCAAAGCACCCCTGACAGATGACCATCCAGCCTCTGCTTAAACGCCTCTAAAGAACGCCACCACACTCCGGGGCAGAGAGTTCCACTGCCGAACAGCTCTCATAGTGAGGAAGTTCTTCCTAATGTTCAGGTGGAATCTCCTTTCCTGTAGTTTGAAGCCATTGTTCCGCGTCCTAATCTCCAGGGCAGCAGAAAACAAGTTTGCTCCCTATGACTGCCCCTCACATATTTATAAACATGCCCAGCTCTTTAAGCCGCTTCTCATAGGGCTTGTTCTCATTTTAGTTGCCCTCCTCTGGACACTTTCCAGCTTGTCAACATCTCCCTTCAATTGTGGTGCCCAGAATTGGACACAGTATTCCAGGTGTGGCCTGACCAAGGCAGAATAGAGGGATAGCATGACTTCCCTGGATCTAGACACTATACTCCTATTTATGCAGGCCAAAATCCCATTGGCTTTCTTTGCCGCTGCATCACATTGTAGGCTCATGTTTAACTTGTCCACGAGGCCTCTAAAATCTTTTTTACACATACTGCTGTCGATCCAGGCGTCCCCCATTCTGTATCTTTGCATTTCATTTTTTCTAGAGATACTAAGGAGTTATCCTCCGAGGGGTGACCAATCCCAGGCACTAATCTGCCACCCCACATGGCTTGCGCATAATGTGAATTCTCTTCCTTAGAGATTTCTCAGAGCTCTACATTCTTCAACCATGATTAAATGAGGACTTCTTCCAACAAAATTCTCCCATGCTAAATGTTCCATAAGTCTAATTTTTCTTCATTTTCTCAGTGAATGCATACATATGGAGTTACTGCGACTGTGCAGGATCCAACGGAAAGCCTTCCAAATATTCTGTCAACTTTCAAATTTTGCCTGTCAACCCACCCACTCCTCCCAGGGCATAAAAGGCACCCTGGCTCCACGATCCCCAGTTCCTTTTTTTCCCACTGTGCGGCTCTCTTCAGAACTTTGTAGAGATGTCAACAACTCGCTTCAAGTGCTGCACCCAGTGTGCATTGAAGATACTGGACTCCGGCGGCCGCGTGAAATGCCTACTCTGCCTCAGAGAGGGTGCTATTTGCAGGGCGGTCATATGGGCCAACCCAGTGACATTTGTGTCTCATTACAGACTTGATTTGACACCTCATTCAGACACTGCAATTCTTTCTTCCTGTTTGGCTTGACTCACTGACTCTTCTGCCAGCACTGCCCGGGGCACCACTTAACCTTTTCCACAAAATAAGGATACAGTTGGCACTTTAATTACTGTTTGTTGTTGACAAATGTTGTTGCCCACAAGAGGGTGGAGGGCTACCAGCATCACTTAGCTGGTCAAAAAAGAGAGGCAAAACTCAGGTTCTTGTTATATATAAAAAGTTGTTTCCATTTTCTCTGCTTCATTGTCTCCATCAAGCCCACTCCTCTTTAAGTGACAAGCCTCGGGTAGTTTGTTCCTGATCTTGGTTCATCCATACTTTGCTCCTGTAATGAACTACCACTGTTCCTATGTTTTCTCTTCTTTTATGCAATAAAGATAGATGGGTTTTTTGGCATTACTCTGGTGTCAGTTTGGCATATGTCCTGCCTATCTAGACCTTAACTTGCTAGTCTCTATATGTGTGCATTCATAGAGACCACAAAGAAAAAGGACAGGTTGTTTACATGTAATCTTCTGTGAATCCACATAAACCCTCCCGTTCTGCCCCTCTTATGCAAACCTCCCCCTTTCTAGCTGCTTTTGCAGTGAAGGAACTGGGGAGTGCAGAGCCAGGGCACCTTGTATGCCCTGGGAGGAGTGGGCGAGGTTACCTCCAAAATTTGGAAGATTACAGCTTGGAAAGCTTTCCGTTGGAGCCTGCACAGGCACTGTAATTCCATATGTGTGGATTCACAGAAGACAACTGAAAGAAACATGGTTACAGGTAAGCAACCTATCCTCCTCCTCCTCCTCCTCCAGTGCTGGACGTATTGGGCTATTATCCTTGATAGAGCACAATGGTTTTCACTCTCTGTCTCTGATATCCAAAACCATTATTTCCACAAGTGCAGTTGAGCTGAACTGCTGGCAAGCAATGGGTGATCTGCCTTGTACAGGGCTACCTAAGTCATCTTTTTTATAAACTGTGAATGCCAAAAATCAGTGTGTTTTGGATTGAGTGAATCATCTCATATGCATTTCTATAAACATTCAATTAATGGGAAATAATTGTGAAGATTCAGCTTCTGTGATACACTATATTTCCCCCCTGCATTTTAAACCTATGCAGCAAGACAAAAAATGTGAATGCAGCCCTGATTTAAGGCAGCCATCATCCACATTGTTAAACAGTCAGGAGAGAGTTAAAGAAAGCTCTCCTGAACTACTACATTGCTCCTGACTAAGATGAATGTCTAATTCACTCCCACTGTCCTTACTGCTGCCAGTAATAAAAAGCTTGCTTCACATATTCACCCCACTGCAGACATTTCTCTTAAATTAAATATCAGGAGGACATATAATAGCATGATTCCACGCCAAGCCAATATTATCAGATTGATGTCAGCAGCGATAATAGAAGAAGGATAAGTTGATGAGATTTCATTTATTAAATAAAGCAAGTATATGGAGAGGTAGAAGGAGTATAGTATTTGGTAACTCTCCATGTATCAAACTGTGTTAAGATTACTTTTTTGTTCTTCGCTTATCTCAGGAGTTAGCTGATGGAAGACAACCTTTATATACATTAAGGTACAACCTCTTGCTTATTTTTCTTAATTTGCTTCTCATCCTTCCTCCAAGATGATCGAGGTGGACATGGAATTGCCACAGTTTTAGCCTTGTAACATTCCTAAGAAGTAGATAAAGACTTACCTAAGAATATTCAGTAAGATTTATGGTTGATTAGAGATTTGAAGCCACTTACAAAGCTACCATTTTACATTTCTTAGGACAAAATACAGCATTTACAAATTTAAGTGACCTCAGCAAAAGCAAGATGTAAAAATGATACCCATGAAACACTTTGAGAAGTAATAGGTGTGATGATAGCAAAAGCATAACTGACCCACATTTCCAATTCTGGTGTTTTCTATAGTATATTGTGATAACTAAGGAATGCATACCATTAGTGGGATCCTTTACTTTCATTTCAGGAAAAAGTAAAAGACTGAACACTTTCAGTGATAGAGACTGAGTGGTAGAAGATCAGACTCTCCCATGACCCAAGGAAACCATGAACTGCAAGGCCTTTTAAACCTGTTTTAATGCTATTATAGGCTGCTCTGAGATCTCTCAATGTAGGGTGGCATATAAAGTTTTGTAACAAATATTCGATATAATTATAACAAAAATGTTTATAATAAATATTAATCACAAGACCATTGAATTGATTTCCAATGTAACCAAATTGATGCTCAAAATTCTACAACACAGACTTTTATCACATACAGAGTGAGAAAGGTTAAATGTCCAAGAAGGATTCTAAAAAGGAAAAAGCACTAGGGATCCTATAGCAAACATACATTGGATAATGGAGTGCAGCAAAGAATTTTTAAAAATCAACTCTTGCTTTATATATGATAGACCTTTGATTATATATATCTTTAAAAATAGCCATGACACAACATTTGATCATCCTGATGTGTAATCTGTACTCAGAACAAGAGGCTACTTTTAGGATGGAATATATAGAAATTTCAGTTGGCAAAGAGGCAAGACGACATTTTATCTGTTTAACTTGTATGCTGAACTTATCTATGTAAAGCAAGATTGTACTTTAAGGAAAAAAGCATGAAAGTTGGAGGGAGACACACCAACAATTTCCATATGACACTATACTACTAGTAGAAAATAGCAAAGACTTGAAACAACTGTTGAGGACAGTCAAGGAAGAAAGTACCAAGGCATGTTTACAGCTGAATATAAAGAAAAAAAATAATTATAAAATATTATTTGTATCACTTCAAAGCGATTGATGAAGAAAGTAAAATAATGAAAGGTTTTCCATATTTTCAATCATTAATCACAATGGAAACTGTGGTCAAGAAATAAGAAGAGCGGGACTTGAAAGGACCATCTGAGTTTGAGGTTTCACGGAGTCACTATAAGTAAAAATTGGCTTGATGGAAGTTGACAATATAAAATAAACATTTGGCGTTAAAAACCTAACAAACATTCTATCAAGGTGCCCTAGTGCAGGTAGGATAGGGGCTTTGTAAAGTGTGCCTTATCTCCAGGTCTTGGCTATAGAAAATAGTGTTATGTGTAGGTAGTTGGCTGGGTTAATTAGCATACAATACCCTTGCCCTTTAAGAAAAACTTTAATTTTAAGAACATTAACAAATACAACAGTTATACATTCACCGATTTGATGCCAATATACCTCCTCATGTTGAGTGCCATGGGGCAAGGCTCATCAAACCAAGAAGCATTAGAACAGATTATGCAACTCTTGAAACTGCATAATGGACTACATATTCATTGGATGATTCCCTGCTATTATGAAAAACTTTATTTAAAGGAGTTATTCATTCTTCATCACTCAAGTTTCCTAACAGTGACTGAATCTCTTTGCAGATCAAATTAAAAAAGAGAAGTAGTTTTCATGCTTGCAGTACCTGCAAGTCCACAAGCCTGAGACATGAAGATATGCCTGCAGTTATAGAGAGTTGCTGTTGAAAGGTGGAGATATTGCAGGAGTGGAATTTTAAGCTGAAGATCAGAATGAGATCATCCCTTATACTTCTTGCAATCTTAACTCATTGAATCACCACTGTTGCCCTTACTAGTTTTAAATTGTTCAATGAACTGCTTCAGATATGATATTTCTAGCTTTACCAGTCATGTATAATTTCTACACACATTTCTCTACTTATCACACATCACCATAGTGAGGTTTTAACATCAGAGGAGCATGTATGATGGAAGCATTCTCAGTACCTCAAAAACGTCAAAAATGGTTAAGCGGGTAAAGTTAATGGTATTCCTGACCTTAGTTGTCCACTGGAATCTGCAAGTATTAGAACTACAAGCTCCTGCTCTTTTGGGTGAATATCTCTCATAGTTGTCATAGCAAACAGGCAGATGGAATCCAAACTGGGTTTATAAAGAGACCCACTTGTCCCTTCGAAATGGCGAGATTACAAACCCAGCAGTTGATAGACTGTGGGCTATATCATTGACCTTTATACTAAACACATTTTCAGCTTTCCTTGAAGTTACAAAGTGTTCTGCTGGATTTTTAAAACAAACTTTCAGAGTTAAAAACCTAATTTTAAGAGTCTTAACTTTCACAATGAATTGAGGGATTTTGTGGTATTTCCTGACCTAGCTCTATTCGGTATTGTTTCCAGGGGGGTTCATTCAAATGATTAGAGTGATATTAAAATTGCAGCGACAGAACAAAATGCCAACCTTATGAGTTTCTGAAGCTTCCCGTTAAGTTCTTTCCTGTTCCAAAGTTCTGGAAGGTATTTTGTAGAATTTTATCTCTGTGAAACAACATTCCCCTCCAGTCCTTACAACTGCTGTTAGAGGTGACCTCCCTGCTCAAGATGTGAGTTTCTGAAAAGCTCAGAGAATTGAAACCTTTTGGTTGTTTCTAGGCAAGAGAGTTGTATTGCTGCTAATGTTGATTCTTCAAATGAAATGTACTATAGGTTATTGCGGATAAATGCCAAGGTCTTCCCCTTCACTCTCTGGTCTGGAAAACAAAATAATGTTCTACTAAAGCCTTTCCAGGGAGAAAAATATCTGGGAATCTGTTTAGTTTGTACTCCTGTCCCAGAATTCTACTGGGGTGAGACTAGAAACATTGTATATTCAATTTGTATACAGTATAATCTGTTTTTTAATAACACATAAAGAAAACAACATACCTATAGGAAAATCATATATCCTCTTGAATGGTAAAATGTTTTTCTTAGCATGTTTATCAAAGGAATAGATTAGGATTCCCTAATCAATTGTAAGTTAACACATGAAGCTGCCTTGTATTGAAATTAGAAAATTGGTTCCATCCAGCCTTCAGAATGCATTCTGTTTGTAGGAGTGAGAAAATTTGGATTAGTGGGAACTACTTTGTTTTTTACTAGGATTTCAAGACTCACTGAGCTGAGACAGCTACAAAAGACTTACATTTGGAAGTAAAAGTATTATTTGCCCATGAATCTGTTCGAAATATTGAACTAAATGCAGCTTTGTGCCCTGCCACATCATGCATTACTCTTTGATACCAAAAACATTTTTCATTTTAGCAGTATAATTCAGTGGGTTGCTGGTATTATTAAGCAATAACAAGTCCAAAACTCTTGCCAAAATAATTACCCAGGAGTCTGTCTATCTCATTTGAGGCAGACAGCCTCTGTCCCCTGCAGCTCCCTCACCCTGCTAATTCAGCCACCTCTTAACTGGAGATATTAGAATTGAATTTAGGTCTTTCTGTGTTGCAGGTCATATGTGCCACCGTTGAGCTATAATGTGCCCCTAAATCAGTATAGACATATTTCTTTTTTGTGGTCTCTGTGAATGCACACATATGGAGTTTATTGTGCTTGCGCAGGCTCTAACGGAAACTTCCCAGGCTGTGATCTTTCAAATTTAAGGCCCTCTGCCTTCATGCTCCCCAGTTTCTTTTTTCCACCACTGCAGCAGCTCTTCCTGAAACTTGTAAGAATGTTGACGACTTGCTTCAAACACTTTACGCAGTGCACGTCCAGGATACTGGATTCCGATGGCTACGCCAAGTACCTCCTTTGCCTTGGAGAGAGCCATGTGGTCAGCTTGTGCCACCATTGCCAGGCCTTCACAGCCCAAGCCAGAAAGAATAGAGTGTCCAGGCTGAAGGTTCTTCTCTACCAGCAGGGCTTGACTCCTTCAACCTCCACGGTGCCTCCAGCTTCGGCACCATCGGTAGCCTCTTCAGTATCTTCTACCACTTCAAAGACATCTCGCGTGTCGAAGGCATCGGGACAGGCAAATCTCAGCACCTGACACCAGCCAGGCTTCCCCTAACATCTAGCTCCATGGCCTCAGTATGATTGACTCGGTCAATCACGGCCACACCTCCCTCTACCTCATTGATGAGGATTGCCTTTAAAGCCCCTGCCCATGAAGAAACTAGAAGGGTGCAGGTAGAGAAGGCAGTGCAGTCTCCCTCCCTCCCAATACTCCCAACATCAGGGAAGTCTGTAGAGTCACAACTTCTGACACAAAAGCAGAAATCTGTCAAGATTAGAAAGGTCCAACAGACATCCTCCTCCTCAAGAATGGAGAAGGCAACCACTTCTATGACCTAATCTTGCCACTGCTCTCCCTCCCTGTAACCAGCCCAACCACTCCGATCATCACTCAAATCCATAATAGAGCCACTGTTGGAAGGCAAGATATAAGACTCTCCGTCTTGATTGACTCTTACAGTACTTCGGGCTCCAATCCAACCTCATTAGGCCCCGACTCCTCCAGCTCAGGCCCAAAAAGAACTTTTTCTGTTACTGGAGTCAACGCTGGAGAAGGGTTGCCAAAATTCTCACCTTGCCATAGCGGTCCAAGACTTGGCATCTAAGCAGGCCCCAATGACTGCATTGCCCCCTAGAGCCCCAGAGGCACCAGTGGTGCCCACCAAGATTGGTGCTCCACCAGCTGCCTCTCTTTTGCCCCGCCAACCCCACCAGTCAGAAGAGGACAACTCCAAGATGAAGCCGCGTTGGTTCAATCCAAGTCCATGCTCTCATTGGGTCTCGACCTCTCCCCGAATCCCAGCGCCTACTATGTGGACCCACTATTGCCCATGGACAATGTCAGAGCTTTCTCCAACCAAATGGTTCACGTGGTGGAGGCTTTCAGCCTCAAAATAAAACAAACTTCCAAGGTCATTACTTATCCGGTATTCAAGAGGGTCCAGGCTGAAACATTACCAGCGATGTTACTGCCCTTCCTGCACTATCTCCTAGAGGTCATCCAAGCTTCTTGGACAAGCCCGTTCGATATCACCAACTTCAAAGAGAATTGAAACATCGTAGCGCAGCGATGATGGGGGCCAGGGCTGGCTAAAATACCACCTGGACCCTTTCTCAGTGGTGGTAAAAGCTTCAAAGTCCTTGGGGAAACAGAAAGAAAGAGGTTTGACTCTGTCAGTCAAAAATTCTATTCTGGAATTTCCCTGATCTCAAGAATTTTAAACTATGGTGCCTGCATGGGCATGTACCAGCAACTACTTTGGGAAAAGGCACAGTCCTTCTACGCCAAGCTCTCAGAGGAGGACCAAGTGGTACTCTCGATGCTCCAGAAAGAAGCCACGTTCCTGGTGCATCACCATATTGAAATGGCAATAACATACTGTTGACACTGCGGGCAAGACAATGGCCCAAGAAATCGCAACCCAGCTCAGATTCTCTGGTCTCTCAATGACCTCCCAACAAGTTATCGAAGACTAACCTTACGATGCCATAAGCTTCTTCAACACTGATACCGATTGCGTTGACGTTTCTTCAATTGGGATGGTTTAATCTAATTACGAAGACTCAATCCCGACGCTGCCACCAATTGTGATGGTGCTAAAGCCAATTGGGAAGACTCAAGCCAATTGTAATGGTATTAAAGCAAATTGTAAATGCAGTTTCCACTGCTGAGGGGATTTTTTGAATCTTTTAATCCCTCTAGATTATATATATATCACCTTTATATGAGGGGAAGGATTACAGGGGGTGATCTTTATTTCAAGATCCCAGCCTCTGTCTCTGTAGTTAGGGATTTCTGTGTTGTTGTTCCCTTTCTGAGGTAACTGTGACTATCACTCTTCCCCAATTAGGTGATTTATTAAGGTAACTACCACCAACGTGAGGTTGGGTCGATTCCCTGTATCGACCCAACTCGTAACTCTATCGAAAAAAGAGATTGGATTAGTCTGACATGACTTGTTTTTGGTAAATCCGTGTTGACTATTAGCAATGACCGCATTTGTTTCTCAGTGTTCACAGACCACTTCCTTAATGATCTTTTCCAGAATCTTGCCTGGTATCGACGTGAGGCTGACCGGACGGTAATTGTGGGTCATTCTTTTTTCCCTTCTTGAAGATAGGGACCACATTCGCCCTCCTCCAGTCTACTGGGACTTCTCCCGTTCTCCAAGAACTCTCAAAGATAATTGCCAGTGGTTCTGAAATAACTTCTGCTAGTTCCTTCAATACTCTTGGATGTAGCTGATCTGGCCCTGGGGACTTGAATTCATTTATAGCGGCCAGGTGTTCCTGGACAACTTGTTTCCCTATTTGGGGTTGGATTTCCCCCAATCCTTCGTCCATTCCATGTTGCTGAGGTTGAAGATAGCTTTCTTTTTGTGAGAAGACCGAGGCAAAGAAGGCATTAAGTAGTTCTGCCTTTTCCTTGTCCCTTATCACCATCACCCCATCTTCTCCTTGCAGTGGCCCTATCGCCTCCTTGTTCTTCCCTTTTCTACCAACGTAAGCAAAAAAGCCTTTTTGTTGTTTTTTATGTCCCTGGCAAGCCTGAGCTCATTTTGCACTTTAGCCTTGCGAACTTTTTCCCTACAGGATTTGGCTATACGTTTAAATTCTTCTTTGGTGATTTCTCCCCGTTTCCACTTCTTGTGCATGTCACTTTTGAGTCTTAGCTCAGTTAGAAGTTCTTTGGACATCCATTCTGGCTTCTTTGCACTTGTCTTATTTTTCTTCTTTGTTGGCACTGTTTGCATTTGCGCCTTGAGTATTTCACTTTTTAAAAACTCCCATCCATCCTTGCCTCCCTTGTCTTTTAATATTGGCGTCCATGGAATGCCGCTCAGTAATTCCTTCATTTTTTGGAAGTCAGCTCTCTTAAAGTCCATAATGTGTGTTTGACTGGTCTTAGTTTCAGCCTTCCTTTGTATTGCAAACTGTAGGAGCACATGGTTACTTGCCCCTAAGGATCCAACCACTTCGACTGTATTGATCAGGTCTTCCACATTTGTTAAGATTAGATCAAGAGTAGCCAATCCCCTTGTTGCCTCTTTACCTTCTGGACCATAAAATTGTCTGCAAGGCAAGTGAGGAATTTGTTGGATTTTGTACTCTTGGCCGAGTTTGTTTTCCAGCAGATATCGGGATAATTGAAATCGCCCATGACTATTATATCTCTTTTTTGTGTCTGTTTGGTCAGCTGTTGACAGAAGGCTTCATCAAGTCCTTCATCCTGACTCAGAGGTCTGTAGTAGACACCCACGACAAGATATTTTTGAGTCCTGCTTCCCTTGATTCTTATCCAAATGCTTTCAAGTTGGTTTCCCGGATTACAGTCTTGCAACGTAACTGTTTTTGACATATAAAGCTACTCCCCCTCCTCTCCCCTTTGTTCTATTTCTGTGAAAGAGGTTATAGCCCTCAATGGCTAAATTCCAGTGATGGGAGTCATCCCGCCAGGTTTCAGTGATGCCTATGACATTGTATGTGTGGTTGCTAAGAGTTGGAGTTCGTCTTGCTTATTTCCCATGCTCTCTGCATTAGTGTAAAGACATGTAAGCCCCTGTGACCTCCCCTCGAGCTGTTTATTTGCGATTATTGTGCTCTCTGTACTTGGTCCTTGCTGTGTTTGTGCAGCCCTCCGTTTAGCCTTTTGGCGGTTCCCTGTGATTGTGGGTAATATAGTGTTTGCCAGACTGTTGTTCCCCTCCCCCTCCGCCAGGCTGTTGTTCCTCCCTTTTGGGTTGGTCACAGCTCATCAAATCTTTATGAAGTACATGTCGATGGTGGTGGCATACCTTTGAAAACACAGCATTGTCATTTTCCCGTACCTTGATGCCTGGCTACTAGTGGCCTGCCAGTCACCTTACAAGCTCACTTTGAATTCACACTTTCCCTACTTGAGTCACTCAGACTCCGGTTCAATGCTGAAAAGTCAAATTTCACCCCATCAATATCAATAAAGATTATCGGGGTGATGTTCGACTCCATCACTCATGAAAGGTCTTTGACCTACAAAGAGAAATATGGCATTGCCAGACCTGGTGCCGAGTGAGAGACAGGTCTGTTAAAGTCCTCCTCGACCACATGGCATTAACGGTAGTAGTCACGCCATTCGTATGTCTCCGCCCCTGACAATAAAGGCATACACATACAAGATCTCACGGTTCTGAGCCTGCCTTTCAACCCAAGGCATCCCACCGTACTTGGCATCAGTACCAAATGTGCTTGATTTCCTCCTCACCTTATCAAACAAAACTCTGGCGCTCTCATCAATCAAGGACTACCTTGCAGCCATTTTGTGATCCCTACAAGAGCAAGGACACCCATTCCTCTTCGCCAATCATCTCATCAAGACCTTTTTGAATGGTAACAATAACCTCCACCCTCCAGTCCTTCCCCCATGCCAGGATAGAGCCTCAACCTCATACTTTTCCAGCTCTCAGGAACCCCATTCGAGCCGCTAGCCATGATTACCTCCGGCTGCTTTCATGGAAGGTTGCATTTTTGGTGAAGCTCACTGGCCTTCAGAGTTGGTAGCACTGAGGATTGACGAGCCCTATCTTATTTTCCACAGGGACCAGCTGATATCATCTTTCCACACTCACCAGGATATCATCCTCCTGGCCTTTTTTAGTCCCCCTCCTCACCCCTGGAGAGGTGGTTTCACCTGCTAAATGTTAGAAGAACCCTACTCTTCTACAGAGACAGGACTCAATCGATGAGAAAGTCCCCACAACTTTTTATATCTTATGCCTCTGCTAAGGCGGGTCACCCTGTCTCCTCCCAACGGCTTTCACATTGGATTGCTGATCAACACCAGATCCGTCAATGGTAAGACTGTTGCCATTCAGGACTTGATCCTGGATGGGGGGGCGGATCTGGCTTGCATTACCGAGACCTGGCTGGACGAGCTAGGGGGGAGTAAATCTCACTCAGCTGTGCCCACCAGGCTTCGGAGTGCATCAGCAGGCCAGGCTGGGGGCGCGCGGAGGAGGGGTCGCAGTTGTCTATCGGCAATCCATCGCCATGGTCAGATGCTCTGTTCCGCAAGCATCTGGGTTTGAGTGCGTCCACCTGAGGGTGGGGAACCGTGATAGCGTGGGGTTTCTGCTGGTGTACCGCCCACCCCGCGACCCAGTAGTTTCCCTGACTGAGCTAGCAGAGGTGGTCTCCAATTCGGCCTTGGTCTCCCAGCGCCTGGTGGTGCTGGGAGACTTTAACATTCATGCTGAGACCCCCTTGACTGGTGCAGCTCAGGATTTCATGGCCGCCATGACGACCATGGGGCTATCACAAATTATAGCTGGTCCTACCCATCAGGCTGGACACACACTCGACCTAGTTTTTGTGGCGGACAGTGGAATGATCAGAGTGGAAGAACAAAACACCCTTCCTGTGTCATGGTCTGATCATTATCTGGTCAGTTTTAGACTTTCGGCGACCCTAAACCTCCGCAGGGGTGGAGGACAAATTAAGATCGTCCGCCCCAGGAGACTGATGGATCCGGAGGGATTCCTGAGGAACCTTGGGGTCCTTCCTGCCATGGAGCCTGGCGATCCTGTCGACGTCCTGGTCGATCTCTATAACAGGAAAGTGACCAGGGCAATAGATACGATCGCTCCCGAACGCCCCATCACGTTGCGTCATGACAAGCTGTCTCCCTGGTTCACCGGGGAGCTGGCTGTGATGAAGCATACGAGGAGGGGGCTAGAGCGCACTTGGAGGAGTTCTCAGGACGTGTCCGACCGAGCACGGGCTACAGCCTCTCTTAGGGCGTATACCGTGGCTATACGGGCAGCCAAGGAGTCCTATATGACTACCCGTATAGCGTCTGCCGCAGATAGATCATCGGAGTTGTTTCGGGTCGTTGGGGAACTCCTTCAGCCACCTGTGGTGGAGGAGACTTTTGACGACCCAGCAACTCGGTGTCGCGATCTCGCACACCATTTTGCAGACAAAGTCGCTCAGATACGACTTGAGCTCGACTCCAATTCCACCACAGTGCCAGGGGAGGTGATTGAGGCATCTGCTTGTCCGATTTTGTGGGATTCCTTTAGGCTTGTTCTTCCTGAGACCGTGGTGGAGGTCTTTGGGGCTGTGAGGGCAACCACGTCGGTTCTGGACCCTTGCCCGTCTTGGCTAATCAAATCGACCAGGGAGGGGCTGGTTGATTGGTTTGTGTTGATCATTAATGCATCATTGGAGCAGGGGTTTTTTCCATCTTACCTGAAACAAGCTGTTGTTCGTCCACTCCTTAAAAAGGTTTCCCTTGACTCCACGGTGCTGAACAATTTCAGACCAATCTCCAACCTCCCTTTCTTGGGTAAGGTGCTGGAGCGGGTGGTTGCCTCCCAGCTCCAGGGCTTTCTAGATGACATCAACTACCTAGATCAGTCACAGTCTGGTTTCAGGCCTGGTCACGGCACCGAGACAGCCTTGATCGCCTTGGTGGATGACCTCCGTAGAGAGCTGGACAGGGGGAGTGTGACCCTGTTGGTTCTCTTGGACATCTCAGCGGCTTTCGATACCATCAATCATGGTATCCTTCTGGGACGACTCTCTGGGATGGGTCTCGGGGGCACGGTTTTGTTGTGGCTCCGATCCTTCCTGGAGGGTCGATCCCAGATGGTGAAGCTGGGAGACGCCTGCTCGGACCCCTGGCCTTTGAGCTGTGGGGTCCTGCAAGGCTCTATTCTGTCTCCCATGCTCTTTAACATCTACATGAAACCGCTGGGAGAGGTCATCCGGAGTTTTGGAGTTGGGTGTCACCTCTATGCAGATGACGCACAACTCTACTACTCCTTTCCACCTAATTCCAAGGAGGCCTCTCGGGTGCTGGACGAGTGCCTGGCCGCTGTGTCCATCTGGATGAGGAGGAACAAGCTGAAGATCAATCCCGACAAGACAGAGGTCCTCCTGGTCGATCGTAAACCTGACCGGGGTATAGGGTGGCAACCTGTGCTGGACGGGGTTACACTCCCCCTGAAGCCACAGGTCCGCAGTCTGGGAGTCCTCTTGGATTCATCGCTTACGCTCGAGGCTCAGGCGTCGGTGGTGTCTGGGAGGGCCTTTGCACAATTGAGACTCGTGCGCCAACTGCGACTGTACCTCGCGAAGGCTGATCTGGCCGGGGTGGTCCATGCCTTGGTCACCTCCAGACTGGACTACTGTAATGCGCTCTACGTGGGGCTGCCCTTGAAAACGGCTCGGAAGTTCCAACTGGTCCAACGAGCAGCAGCCAGGATGTTAACTGGGGCCCCTTACAGAGAGAGGTCAACCCTCCTGTTCAAGGAGCTCCACTGGCTGCCATTTACTTTCCGAGCCCAATTTAAGATGCAGGTGCTTACCTACAAAGCCCTGAACGGTTTGGGACCATCCTACCTCCGTGACCGCATCTCCGTCTACGAACCCACGCGTTCACTTCGGTCATCTGGAGAGGCCCTGCTCGTGATCCCGCCTGCGTCGCAAGCGCGGTTGGTGGGGACACGAGACAGGGCCTTCTCTGTGGTGGCCCCCCGACTCTGGAACACCCTCCCCAAGGATCTCAGACAGGCCCCTACATTGGCAGTCTTCAGAAAGAACTTGAAGACCTGGCTGTTCCAATGTGCCTTCCCAGATTAATAGGAAATCTCCAACACCAAGTCCCATAAGCACTTTATTAGAACTAAGATCGTATATCACACTCTGCACTTGCCCTATAAGCCTTATATATCACCTGTCACATCAGCACTTTTAATCTTGTACCCATTACTCTGGCCCGGCCCAGTTTTATTATGTTTTAGCGTATTGTTTATTGCTTGTTGTTTATACTGTTTTAATTGTTTTTAATTTGCCTTTTGTTTTGTTTTGTATTGTTATATTGTGTGTTGAGGCCTTGGCCTTTGTAAGCCGCATCGAGTCCTTCGGGAGATGCTAGCGGGGTACAAATAAAGTTTAATAATAATAATAATAATAATAATTGCCGATCAAACTCTGTTACCACCTGGCCCATTGAACTCTCCCCTCCTCGGCCCAGCCTCGATCACTGAGAGGCCTGGCAGCCTCCACAGCCTTCCTGCATGGAATTCCACTGTACTCCATTTGCAAGACAGCTATCTGGACAAATCCCCTAACATTTGGGGCAATTGTTACCTCCATGGTATCATTCCTTGGTACCTACTTGCTCTATGTAGACTTGTTCCAAGAAAGCGAGCATAGGTCCAATGTGAATGTGCCGTCTGCGCCATAAGAATTAGTTTGTAATGTTTTTACTTGCACCTCCACGCTCTTACCATCACCAAGCAAGAAGTGTGACGTTACATTTGCACCTTCTTATACAATACTGTTTATTGATATGTGCAATAAATGCCTTATTGGTTTACTTTATTGGTGTCGGTTTGACATGTGCCTAGCCTACCACGACTGTAGCTTGCTAATCTCCATATATGTGCATTCACAGAGACCATGAAGAGGAAGGACAGGTTGCTTACTTGTCACGGTGTTTCTTCGATTGGTCCTCTGTGAATTCACACAAACCTGCCCGTTCTTCCCCTCTTATGCAAACCTCATCCGTTCTAGCTGCTATTGTGGCTCAAGAACTGGGGAGCAGGGAGCCTTTTTATGCCCTGGGGAGGAGTGGCAAGGTTACCATCAAAATTTGAAAGATCACAGCTTGGGAAGTTTCCGTTAGAGCCTGCGCAGGCACAGTAAACTCTATATGTGTGAATTCACAGAGGACCACTCAAAGATATGGGGAGAACTCAAATATGTAGACTCCAAAGTTTAACTAGAAGTCTCCACATTGAAAGTTGAGACCTTCTAAGAATGCAGCAGTGGTCTAGAAAAAGGGCTACTATATTGTGACAATTATGAACCATAACTAATGGACACTGGCACAGTATTTATCAATATGGATAATACTGAGGATATAAGTAAGAATTGGGACTGTGACAAACATGTTTTCTTTTTGTGCCTGCAGGCGGAGGAATACACAGCCTATATGTGCAAATCTGCAAGAAGCAATCCTGACATGTTACAATGAAAATAAACACCAAGTGCTCAACTGCTCAGATCTGGTCAAGGAGTATCAGCGTTGTGTTAGGCTAGCACAAAAGGTAACTTGGTTTATTGCCAGATTAATTTTTGTTTTATTCCAAGTGAATGTTTTTTCCCTCTTTGCTAATATTTCTGAAGATGCTCAGTTCTGCCACAAGGTCTTATCTCTATATTAATTCCTTTATAGCTGCACCTATGAATAACTGGAGGATTGATTCATATACTTTTTTAAAAACCTGGTTATATGACCTGGCTATCACAGTGAGAAGTCATGAAGAAAGCAAAAATTGCTGATAACAACCTTGTGACTGATCATTCCTATAGATGGGTAGACTTAACTCATGCTGTTTTGTTTGTCTTTACAAAAGCCTTATAACCCACTCCTTGAAGATTTGTAGGATCTCTGCTCCTACAATCAGTCTGGTCACTAGAGACACTTTCAGTCTTGATGGTGCTGAGTACCGTTGTGAATTTGAGCTTGATGAGAAGCATAGGTATACAAGCTACAGCCCAGTCTAGACAGAGCTAGCCTGGCTAATTTCTTCTCTATATAAGTGCAATGCAACTGTATATGGGGACTGGCTTTGAAAACCACCCAGAACCTCAAGTAGTTCAAATTTAGGACAGCGCAGTTGGTAACAAGAAGCAGCCTTACCAGTTATAGTACACCAGCAGTGTCCAGTGTTTCCAGACCCAATTCTAAATGTTAATAATAACCTTCATATCCCTCAACGGCTGGGAACTAAGTCATCTGATGGATTACGTCTTCCCATATATACTGATGTTGGATCCTAAGATGATCTGAGGACTTTCTTTGTTGTGTCACTCTGGTTGTAGAATGTCCTCCCTTGGAAGCACTGACTTTAGCTTCATATCAGTACCAATCTAAAATGTCACTTTCTTCTAAGGCTTTGGGGACTAAATATTGTGGGTTGAATCTGTATGGTACAGTGCAGGGCTGTAGCCAGAAAAACATTTCAGGGAGAGTTTTGAAAATTGGGGGGGGGGGGGTGAACCCCTGGCCTCCCCCCCCCCCCCCACCTACAGATCTGTCAATATCTGCTTGAGATAGTGCTGGAGGGACTCTTAATTTTTGCGTCTCATAGACTTAGCATGGGGATTTGGTTAACCAGTTAAAATTCATGAGTAAACCAAGTTTTTTTTTAAAACTGAAAAATTTCGGGGGGGGGGGGGGGTGAACCCCTAACACCCCCCCCCCCCCCCAGCTACAGGCCTGGTGCAGTGTGATTATGGCTCTCGGTAGTGTCCATTCCCAGTACTAACCAATCCTGGCCCAGGAATTTTGTACCTTTAAGGTACTTTGGCGGCATATATGTCTCCCTACAGGTAACTGCAAATGAAATGAACTGGTTTTCTACAAAAGACAGGTCATTTTAAGTATTGACACTTTGATTATAGAAGACCCTCCCTAAACCAGACAAAAATCTTTTTAATCTAACATTTGTAATCATTTAGATTTTTGTAAAGAGTGTGTATTTATACATGTTCCAATATTTTAGTGCTACTAGCTTGCATACTTTGCTTTTTTCATCTTGTTTTAAACTTGATCCTTGCAATGATGTGTTTTTATATTGCATGCTTTATATATATATTGTAAATTTTCCAAAGATTTTCAGATGTTATAGAAATGTAATAAACAAAATGAAACAAACCAAATCCCATGAAAAGGGTTAGGCTGAGAGCTACTGCTTGCCCAAGGCTATCTACCCAGTAGGCTTCTCATATAATCTTGAACTTTAACAGAAGTCCACAATTTTACTCTTTCCAGCAACGATACAGCTTTTAATATATAATAATAACTGCTTTGACTGGATTTGTCCTATTGATCAGATTTAAAGGTTCAATCCAGGGCAGTACAGTTCACTACCATTGTGTTTTGTGTAGATATTTGCTTTCTTTACTATATCCTTCATTCCCTCAAGTGCACGATTTTCTATTTTTTTTTCAGTAGAGCAGTTTCTTGTGTGGAGTTATGAAAGTATTCCTAAACCCTATCCTCAAAAGGAGATGAAATTCTTGTTGTTGTTGTTGAGATAAAATAGGTTATTCGTTTTGAGAGACTAACTAAATTGTATCTTTCAAATACATGAGTTCTCATTTCTGCTGGGTCTAATCATAGTGCTAACCATTTTTTGATTTTAGGATAAAACTAGAGAGACATAGGGCTGCTTAAAAGCAGTGTTCCGATGTCAACTAATTTTCATCCAAGGAGTTCATTGCCATTACCAACAAAACGCCCCATTTCAAATTACTGATTTAAATCAACTTTCCAGTTCCTGAAAAAAAAATCATTTTAATGAATACTTCTGTTAACTAGAATAAATTGGTTTGTAACCCAATACAATTGTTATGTAATCTACAGACATGTCTAAACCTTAAGCTCGCGTGATTAGCTAGGATGGTAATCCATAGACAAAATGCATGCCTTTTCTCTGTGGAGAGATCGATTTCTAAGTCAGAAAAAAACATGGAATGTGGTTCTGACATACCAACCATAAAAATGGACTGAAGGATATGTTTGCAGTGTAAAGAATCAAAAACAGTGCTATTTTCAGTTATGTTCCTAAGTGTTTTTATACTTTAAAACAGGGGTAAGCAACTGTGGGCAAGCAACTGTAGACAAGCAGGGGTAAGCGACCAAGGGCAAGATGAATGGATGGTATCCTTGAAGTGACTGGCTTGACCTTGTAGGAGCTGGGGGTGGCAACCGCAGACAGGGAGCTCTGGTGTGGGCTGGTCCATGAGGTCACAAAGCGTCGGAAGCGACTTAATGAATAAACAACAAAAGCAACTGTGGAAAGCTAGGGGACCTGTGCAAAAATAAATAAATAAATAAAGGGGGTTGTGCCTCCAAATGCCTTCTAGGAGGCATAGGAGATATTTTCCACCACATTTTTGGATGTTCTTGAACCATTTTAGGCCCAAGAGAAGATTTTAAAAAACCAGAAAGTGAGCAGAAGTCACTTTTGGCTCAAAAAAGAATTGTCTGGAGCCTAAATTGGTACATCCAAATGTGATGGAAATGTATTTTTATTGCAAATAAAACAAACAAACAAACAAAGTGGGGGCAAACATGATGTAAATATCTGCCATGTCCCTGAAAGTATATTGGGGCATTTTAGAGCAAAACCATTTATTTTACAGAAAAAATATTTTTAACCCTCAGAAGCCCCAACATGACGCTTGTGAGCTACGTGCGGCTGAATTGTGCCCACTTCTGCTCCAGAGAATGTTTGGGATGGATGAGCCTCAACTTGATCTCACTCGGGACACTTTTGAGTGTGCAAGTTGGGATTTAAGAATGGATCTCCTGTCAAGACTAAAGTATTTCCAGACAGGGAGGGATTTAAAATATTCTGAAAATTTCCATTGTGCAGGGGAATAACTATTTATAGTATCATCTGGTTCTATATATGATGGATGATTGGCTGACAAAGCATTTCCTTGGAGGCTGTCATGGGTTGTGTGCGACTTCCGATTTAGACAAGTGAATGCAGAACTTGGAAGCTGAGGTGATTTCATTGGATGGGGTGTTAACATGAATTGAGGAGGACCTGAGGGTGTGTAAGGAAGCCTTTTCCCTTTCTATTAATATGGTGAAGGGGAAACTGTGTGCCTGATTTAAGTACAACGTGAAACAAACTGCCAGCCAACTCCCAGAAGAAGCCCCGACAGAAGGAGATGGGGAAATTGTCAGGATATATTAACTCAAATGCTGTTCCAGGTCCTGGTGGATTTCCCCCCTTCCTGTTTACAAAGAAGGTCTTTGTATGTCTGCAAATCAGCAAGGTTCAGGCTGCCAAGGAAAGAGCTTTTCTCCGGTATCTTTTGAAGTCTCCAGCTCCCAAAACGAGTGCTTTTCTTTTTTTCAATCTTGGCTTTAAAGTAAAGCAGGCCCTGCCTCACTGTTGCACAAGCCTTTTCCCCCCAAGTAGCTCTTTACAGAGTACGCCTTATCCCTTGCCAGCCGCTGATACGCAAGCCTTCCCTCATGCCGCTGGTAAATCGGGCTTTTCTTTCTCCTCTCTGTCTCTTTCTTTCTCTGGAAGTATATCTTTAGCAAATGCATTTACCAATACATCTTTATAGCACATGGTGCTGAAGGAATATGATTACCAAAGAAGACAGATTGCATTAAATTTCTGCATATTTGCAGGCTCCCACTCCAACTGCTTGAGGAAGGAGGCTGGGATACTGCCAGCCAAAACCCCAACCTGCCATTATAGTAGAGGAAGTTGTAAATTGAGTGACTGGTGAGAGTAGAGGGCACCGAAAAATTCTATTAACTTCAAGAGATCCTTTCTTCTTTCTTTAAACTAACAACTAGGTCAAGATAGTTCACAACTATGTACCATCATCTGTAAGCTGCTGAAGATTTTTCCACTGGATTAGTTTTATTCGTATTGTATTTGTTTCAATCTTGCATGGTGCCTTGAGTCCTAGTTGTGAATGAAAGCAAAGATACTAAATAAATAAATAAGATGGATATAGCACTGAAGACCATTTTACATTGATCTACCAGAAGAGACAGTAAGATGGAAAGAAAAAAATCTTTGGTTGTTTTTGTTTGCTTTTTTTCTGTTCTTCCATTTCCCACTGAACAGGTAGCTGTGAGATCGGATGCATACTCAGCAGGGATGCCATGAAAGATTACAAGATTCACAAAAGCTGTCATTTCAGAAAGCCAAAAATACGCTCTGATATGTTTTCTTCTTCTACCAGTCAAAAACTTGTGGCAGGTTTCCTGTTCCATCCACCATCTGTGAAGATAGGTTTGGGGGCAGCAAAATCTGTCAAGATGGTGGAGTGAGAAGAAAGACGACGACGTAGAAGCAAGAGTCTTATTTGAGTCTTTCTCTCTCCCCCCCCCACCCCATCTCAACACATATTTTGTAATTTGGCATTAGCAAACTTTGCTGTAAATAGGTAGATCTAGCTGGAAAGAGGTATTTCATCTTTATCATCAGTAAGACACATTTTCCATGGTTTTGATTCAGTTGAAATCGCTAAAAAATCCCCAGAGTGTGTTTGTAGCATGTCCTGTTGTTATTCCATCAAATAATAATATTTGATTATCATATAAGAAGTTGGAAACAGAATAGAGAAAGAAAGAAAGAAAGAAAGAAAGAAAGAAAGAAAGAAAGAAAGAAAGAAAGAAAGAAAGAGAAAGAAAAGGGCTCGTAGGTTTGTGTACTCTAGCCATTCCCAGCATACGTTGAGGGAGATTGGAATGGTACAAATGGACAGTTGAAACTGATCCAATGGTCTTAGCCTAAGATATCCAGTGTTTTGCCCTAGTTCTTATGTTTGCATCCTCACTCACAGGATGGGTTTCTTACCCGGTGTCTGGCTAACAACTGAATAAAAGATTAAGATAGAAGTAAAGGTACCAAATGTGACTTCACTGGCCTAACTCTTCTGGATTGGCTTCAAATAAGACTCCAAAGAAGTCATTTAATTTTAAGATGTGCCTCAAAAGAAATAGCTTGGAAAAAACATGAATCTGTTTTGACATGTAGTATAGAGGATTCTGGCATTGCTACAAGTACCATATATGCTCATGTGTAAGTCGACCCTCATGTATATGTTGAGGACAGGTTTTGGAGCTAAAATTATGGATTTAATATGACCTGTGGTTAAGTTGAGGTTCATTTCACAGGAAGGGGAACACCAATGCTGTCATAGGCCAACTACCGTCAGCCACCACCATTTCCCCATGAAAAAGGCTAGAAGCGGTGTCATGATGAAGAGAGTAGAGGCGTTCAGTGCTTTAGGTTCTCCTGGAATGGACTGTGCTCTTGCTTTTTGCCACTTTACTCAGAAAAGGGAATGGTTCCCATATATGAGTTAGGATAAAGTGCTCATATTGACCCATGGATAAGCTGACCCAGGTTTTGAAGGTTGATTTCTAGACTAAAATTTCTAGACTTATGTATGAGTATTTGAGGTGTATGCCAGAATTGGTTTGCTCTGTCAGGTTAGAGGGTATTGTGCTTCTGGTCAATATAATAAGCTGATGAAGATGAGGTTGGCAGAATGTTGTTGTTGTTCAAACAGTCTTTGCCACACTATAAAGTTACCATAAAGTCATATTTCTTTTGAAGCCCAATTTGGATTCAGATAGATGCAAAATAAATTGTGAACGTCCAGTTTTCTTGAGGCTGTTTTTAGGCAATCCACACAATCATAATGGGGTTAGATACATTGAATCCGAAGATCCTAGATTCATTGTTCTGTCCCCAACTCGCGGTCCCTCCAATTTTGAAGATGATAACACAGTTTATATCTGTGCTCAATAGATTGCAATCAGAGATTGGTTTGAAGACATGATGAAAAGAGTTTGGAAGTGGCAGGCATGATTCTGTTCTACATATGTGGACATTTGCGTGAATTGGCTACGTATCACTGCTTTCCACATGCTTTTATTGTTAACATTGCCAACGTGCACCTTACACGTATTTGAATATGTATTTATCTCATTGAGAGAGAAATGTGTCAACTGTCTTAGATGTTTTCTTTAGGGATTCTTTGTTTTCTTTGGGATTTGCTGCAGAATTTCTGACAAAAGCACAAAATTGCTGCTTTTAGGACTAAATAAAGGCTGAAATAATAGTGCAGCTGTAGGAGGGGCTGCTTCTATTGTGGCTTTTCGAATTATCTGTAGTTTATCAACTGCAAGAGTCTACCACAGCTTGTAGGCAATTAGGATGCTGTAATCTTTCACCAGTATTTTCTCTCCTGTCAATGAGGGGTGTCAAAATTTTGCTTAATGTGTTCCTTGGCTACAAGAAAGAGAAACGTCTGCATCTAGGGTGAATAATAAAGGTCTACATGTTCCTCCCTCTCTTCCTCCCCCTGTCCCTAGCAACTGCAATGGCTTGATATCAGTAGCTATAAACTGAAACATAAAGGACAATAGATGGAGAATGTGAATGTTTTACTTCACTTGTACATTTGCATTCATACTTGCGTTATTTCTCACCTGGCCAGTAACTATTGAGCTAGCCAACACTGCTTATAATTGTAAGTCAGACTACATCATTGAATACAAAAAGTCAGTTCAAGTAATCCTGATATAATAAAATACACATACCAAAATATGAGTAAAAATATTAAAATCTAAAGTATTAAAAATAGTATATTAAATTACAAAGTAAGATCATCTCAGCCATAGTATTTCTGATTTCTATGCATGGCGTGAAAGTGGAACAGAGAAAAAAGTTGATATGGGGAGAATCAACTCATTTGAAATGTGGTGCTGGAGAAGAGTTCTGCAGATACTGCTAAAAAGACAATAAAGGAGTTCTGGACTAAATCAAGCCTGAATTTTCCCTGGAAGTGAAAATGACGAAACTGAGACTTCTGTACCTTGGACATATTATGAGATGATACGACTCACTGTAAAAGAGTATAATGCTTGGTTTAGTTAGTGGAAGGCAGCATGAAAAGAGAAAGGCTGCACTGCAGATCAAATGACTCAATCAAGGAGGCCATGGTTGTGAGTTTGTAAGACCTGAGCATGAAGATCTCTTTTGCAGATCTTTCATCCATGGGGACGCCATAAGTTCAAATCAAATTGAATCAATGACAAAGAATAACAACAGCATCTTATTAAAATCTTAATTAGAATGTAGGATTGGGTTGCTGTGAGTTTTACAGGCTGTGTGGCCATGTTCCAGAAGCATTCTCTTCTGACATCTCACCCACATCTATGGCAGGCATCCTCAGAGGTTGTGAGGTTTGTTGGAAACTAGGCAAGTGGGGTTTATATATCTGTGGAATGTCCAAGGTGGTAGAGAGAATTCTTGTCTGTTTGAGGCAAGTCTGAATGTTTCAATTGATCACCTTGATTAGCATTTAATAGCCTTGCAGCTTCAAAGCTTGGCTGTTTCCTGCCTGGGGGAATCCTTTGTTGGGAGGTGATTAGCTGGCCCTGATTGTTTCTTGTCTGGGATTTCCCTGTTTATGAGTGTTTTTCTTTATTTACTTTATTTAGTAAATTAAGTAAATAAAGTTGTTCTTTATTTGGAACGTAGGATTGTTTTAAAAAAACACTCACCTCATTGGTGATCCTTCTCTCATCTTGTCCCCACACCAGTCATTAAATCAAACAGGATTTTTGTTTGTTTTTACTGCATATTGTTATACAGCTTTCCATTTCATTCCCTGCCATCTCTCTCTCCCACACCCACTGTGGTTGCTGTATGTTTTCCCTGTACAGGGGAAATAATGTGGGGAGAGTGGATTTGAATCAGTAATACAAGATGCAATGGGTTTGAATCCCAGCCTAGTGCCGTAGTCCTGATCCAAGCTTGTCTCTCTCTTTGCCTCCACACAATCTTTATCATTAACTAGTATCCCTTCATGTTGTGCCATAATCCCCCTGGCAAATCCTGTTAGTGTTGTCCAGCTAATATGAGTAGTCAAGGGCCTTCTCAAGACCTGATGCTCTCTATTTGCAGTTTTAATCTCTGTACCCCAGCTAATGCCCAAGACTCTTCAAATGCATAGGTGGAACCCTCCTTCCTAAATGTTACAAATGCATTGGTTTTTCTCCTGGGCTGGCATGTGTATGTAATCAGCTTTTATTTGAAAGGAGGAAAAATTCATTCCATTTGCCTTCCCTTGAATCCATGGTATGTAGGACATGTTGATTGTATGGATTACTTCTTAGCATATGCCCCTAAAACATGAATCTATTTGTATCAGTATAGATCTGTTTAAAAGCACAGAGATTTATTCATCCTCTCAAGAGCTACTGTTCCACCTTTTGAAATGTAGAGTTGGTAACATTTTAAATACACCTTCATATTTGGAGACACGTTTCTTTTATTTCCATTTCTTCCTGTCTTCACTGGAATCTATACAGCTAATTTGCAGCCTATTTAAACACAAACTTTTAACACCATGAATGACAACACCCACGCTTTGCAGAAAAAGGTGGATAATTTCTGTATAATAGCCCAGATTGTTGATAAAAGATCTTCAAGTTCTGCTCTAAAATCACAAATTCTGTAACCAAAGCCCCAAATATGCTGTTCTATTGAATTATGCAGATTGGGCAGACCTGAATGGATTTTATTAAAATTTGCATACTTGCATAATTTGCACAGCTGCAGTTTTGTTTGTTGTACAAATTGTGACTTTCTGTTCTATGAGACTAGAAAGAATGACTGTTCTTCTCTGAAAGTGCTTTTTAAAAAAGCATTCCTTTACTGCTTTGACCTGAGGTTGTCTGCCAACACCAGAATTTCAGGAACAACTTTCCCCCTTGATTTGATTTAATAAAATGCAGATATAGGCCTGATAGGTAGCCATTTGGTACATCTCAAATAAACATTGGTCACCACCAATTCTCCAATTCTTGTGGGGAGAAAAGACTGCCTTTATTAATTTATGGATAAGTTATATATTAATAAACATGGTTTCAGCATAGTATTAATATTTCTGAAATTGTCTTAACGGATTGTGAATTGTATACAATGGAGCTTGACTCATATCCAGAATCTTGCTTTTTTGGACCTAGGTCAGTGGTTTTCAATCTGTGGGTCCCCAAATGTTTTGGCCTTCAACTCCCATAAATCCAGCTCATCACTTTTAGTCCAGCTCATCACTTTTGGTCACATTGGACTGTTTTGGAAGATGTGTATACTGTGTACATGCTCTGCGAGGTTGTGATTAGGTGCAGCTTCTGCAGATTTTTGAAGTACAGTATATGATAATGAAATGGGATGCATAATGTGGGATTTTCATGCTTTTTGTCCATCAAAGCAATTATAGGAAATACCCTGTAATTGAAGCAACTATTAGCAGAATGGGGAAGTGTTATTATTATTGCTAATGTGTTAATGTTAAGGGAAAATGTTCAGAAAAAATATAAAATGAATTAATCAATTTGTTAAATATGCCATTTAAAATGGCAAAAAGACTGATAACAAACTTTATAAACAAGAACTGTTAATTAGTACTCTTCTTACTCTTGTTCTTTTTCTTAGTTACTTTATTTAGATTTTAAGTACTTTTATAAACAGCAATGCCCACAATTGGTTAAATCAATATAATTAACCATTACAGTCTTTAGATCTTCTACTTAGCATGGTTGCATGAAATCTAGAAGCAATTTGTAAGTTTCCTTTACAAATATTAATCACTGTATTTCAGAATGGTAACTGATTTATTGGTGCTATGTCGCTTCAATATCTTTGATGGTCTCTATTACTGGGAGCAGCCTGGAGGGAAATGCAAAATTTTGGAATTTTGCCTCTACAAATAAGGGTTAAATTGGATAGAATCTGGTCTACAGCTGTATCTGAAAAACATACAATTTACAATTCCCCAAAATATAGGTAAAAGAAAATGGCTTCATAAAACTTCTCACCATTTCTCCAGTACAATATTTATTTATTTATTTATTTATATGCAGTAAAGTCTCACTTATCCAACATTTGCTTATCTAACATTCTGGATTATCCAACACAGTTTGCCCTTTAGTAGTCAATGTTTTCAATACAATGTGATATTTTGGTGCTAAATTCATAAATATAGTAATTACTACATAGCATTGCTGCATATTGAACTACTTTTTCTGTCAAATTTTTGTATAACATGATGTTTTGGTGGTTAATTTGTAAAATCATAACCTAATTTGCTCTTTAGCAGGCTTTTCCTTAATCCCTCCTTATTATCCAACATATTCGCTTATCCAACGTTCTGCTGGCCCATTTATGTTGGATAAGTGAGACTCTACTGTACCGCTTTTCTCACCCCTAGGAAAACTCAAAGCGGTTTAACAACATAGTAAATGGCAAAGATTCAGTGCCTCACAACTATATAAAAAAATGTTACAAATCTAAAATCTTTACGTATAACCATAAATAAGCTAATTTAAAACTATATAAATAATCAGATATACCATAAAACATTATGGATGTAACATCAACATATGGACCACCAATAAATGAACACAGTTGTTAAAGTAAATAAGTACAATTTGTTGAAAATGTTAACTAATTAGTAACAAATTCATTATTCCCAAGCTCTGGTCTTTAGTTCTACTTCCCTCTAAGGCAGTGGTTCTCAACCTGTGGGTCCTGTTTTTGAGCTGCCTCTAATCTACCTTAAGTGGTTGGTATAGCTGTACTCTAAGAAATAATATTGATACATCTTTCTCAAGCCAAGTTGTAGTATCTCTGCTAAAGTTGCCCTGGTAAAGCTTCTCACTCAGTTAAAGCATCTGCAAATCTAGATAAGACTGGAATTTCTAGGTCATTATGGAAACATCAAGACTGGCACATCAGTTATATGTGAATTGCAAGCTGTCGTGTACCAAATTAGTCGATATAACCCAAGGGTGAACAAAGCAAAGACCCCCTCCCCGATGTTTGGGGGGCGTAGGCAGCATAGCTAGTGATAAGAAGTGGTGGAATGTGCAGTCCAACAGCATCAGGAGCACTGACCCTGGTCCAGGCTGATATAGTCTACTCTGACCAACAGCACTTTGGCAAAGCTTCAGACAGAGGGTCCTTTACATTTCCCCTTCCCTGACCATCTTTGAATGGAAGATACAAGGAAGTGAACTTGGGACCTTCATTATATAAAGGTAATTCTGTGGAAAATCCAGTATGATTTCCTTCTCCCATATTTGTGTTTTTGAAGTGATTTTATGAAAATGTGGTTAAACAATTTCATAGTAATCATGCATGCACGTGTGAGTTCCTTCCTATTGCCTGTCAATTGTTTGTGGCCCCATGAATTTCATGGGTTTTCTTAGATAATAATAATTATTATTATTATTTTATTTCTTACCCACCTCTCCTCGCAGCTCGAGGCAGGGCACAATTGTGATGACCCATGGGCCTTGTAGTCCTGCTCAGGACATTGTAATTCCTGATGAAGATGAAAACTTGGGTTTTTTACCTTCCCAGTCTGAACTGGATTCCTCTCAGCCAGATCTTTCCCAGGCAGATCTGGGAACCTTGCACCTGCAAGAAAGTTGTCTCCCAGAAGTATGTCAAACAAGCCCAGAGCCTACTTCTCCCGTATTCTTGCGCCGGGAGTTTTGTAAACAACAGAGAAGTTTGGATTCAGCTTCGCGCAGGAGTGCGAGGATTGCAGCTAAGAATGTGGCCAATTAAGACTGCTTCTCGTGAGAATCTTTGGGGAGTCTCACATCTGGTCTCAGAGTTAGCTTTCGGTTCTGATTCCCAGAGAACTGCTTCGGCGGGAAGCTAGACTCTATTTAGGTGTTTTACCCGCGTAGTAACTTCGCGGAGTCAATTCGTCAGCCTACGGAGCGAGTTGTGTCTGGACAGCGCGCTCCGGTTCAAGCCTCGCTCCTGCTCAAGCCTTGCCTTGCTATCCAGCCTTCGCCTTGCTTCCCAGCCTTTGTTTATCTACGGACTTTGCCTTGTTTCCCAGGATTAATCCTTGCCTTGTTCCACGGATTTATCAAGTTATCCCACGGACCTTGTTCTTGTTCTTAGTTACCTTGTTCCACGTTCAAGCCTTGTTTCAAGTATCAAGTTATTTCCTAGCCTCGCTCAAGTTTCATGGACTAAAGGACCTTGTCATCTCCCCTCACTTTGCTTGGCAAAGTGAGTGTTTCGGTTATTGGATTACAACTTTGGACCTTAATATTTCTTATTGGACATTGCTTTTTTGGACTAATTCTGACCTTTCCTGAAAGGACTAATTCTGGACTATTTTCTACACTTGTTTTTATTAACTTTATATATTCCTACAATAAAGATATTAGATAGATTCTGGCCTCTGTGTATGGTTATTGGTGCTCTGCAGCCTGGGTCGTGACAGTTTGACTCCGCCACCCTAAGCACCAATTAACCTCGGCCAGAATGTCTACCGGAGTCGTACCTGGGCCGAGCGGCCAGCCGATTACCTACACCATCGACAAGGAAGAGGTGGACCGAATCCGTGATAAGCTCAATGCACAGGATGGAGAAATAAGGGGTTTGAAGGAACGCGGAGTTCGTCTTCCGGCCATGGCGTTGCCAACCAAGTTTACTGGAGAAGCTTCTAAGGTTCATGTCTTCCGTCGCCAATGTCAAGCTTATCTGGAGGCCCGTGCTGCCGAGTTTCCCCAAGAAGACATCAAAGTGGCATGGGTTTACAGTCTTCTAGACGGGCCAGCGGCCAGCTGGGCGACGGCACTGTTCGACCAAGCCTCTCCACACCTAAGATCAGCGCAACACTTCTTGGACCACCTCAAGGAGACTTGGGGAATCGAGGACAATTTGGAGGCAGCCGGTCACAAACTCCGTCGCCTTTTCCAAGGAGACAGACCTATGTCTCAGTATATAGCCGAGTTCCGAGTGCTGGCCCACAACACCGGCTGGAACGATGTAGCCCTCAGGGGACAATTCCGGGAGGGTCTCAACATTGAAATGCTGGAAGAAATCTCCAAGGTGGATCCTCCCCAGACCCTCGAGGCACTCATTGATCAATGTTTACGGGCTGAAGTCATGATTGCCAACAGGAAACAGTGGGTTCGAGGCCAGGGCAGTAGAGCCGGGGCAAAACCCCCCGCTCCCGCCAGCGTTCAGCCACGTCCGGTGTGGAGACCCCCACCGCCAACCCCATACCCCAGAGGAGGCGAGGAGGTGCCGATGCAGTTGGGCAATGTGCGTCCCAGACTAGATGCCGCCGAGAAGGCCCGTCGTCAACGCTTAAACCTCTGCTGGTACTGCGGGAACGGGGGCCACTTCGCCAGAGAGTGCCCAGCCAAAGGGAAGCCTGCCGCCCGTCTTGCGGCGGCGTCCTCCACAGAGACGAAGGCGTCTGAGCCGACTGGCACACAGCCGGCGGGGGAAGCCAACGACCGGGTGTAGAGAGGCTCGCCAACCCGGTCAAAAAATCCATCCAAGAGCCGCCAACCGGGGTCCTGTTCCTTCTCGTGGTCACATTATGGTCAGCAAAAAGGGGACCCGTCATGATCCACGCCATGATAGACTCTGGAGCTACCAACAATTTCATCGATAGAGAGTATGCCGACTCTCTGGGATTACAATATCATGATTTCAAGAATGCCCGTGTGGTGCAAGCCATAGACGGCCGTCCCCTCAAGACGGGCCCCGTAAGTCAGTGGTCGGAACCCACCAGGATGTGGATAAGGGAACATATGGAAGAGATTTCCTTCTTTGTTACCGAGGTCCCCCATTTCCCTGTGATTTTGGGAATTCCATGGCTGACTCTCCACGACCCTAACATCTCCTGGTCCAACAGAGAACTGCAGTTTGCTTCACCGTACTGCCAAAACCATTGCCTCGTAGCCAAGGTATGCCATGCCACAGACACCGAGCCCATCATCACCTTGCCAAAGAAGTACTCCGAGTATTGGGATGTATTCAATGAGAAAGAAGCCGAAAAATTACCCCCACATAGACCTTATGACTGTGCCATTGACTTGGTGGAGGGGGCCCCGATCCCGCGAGGGCATCTCTACTCCCTGACTGAACCAGAGCAAGAAGCTCTCAGGGAATTCCTAGAGACAAACCTTCGCAAGGGATTCATCAGACCCTCTCAATCCCCAGCCGCCTCCCCAGTGATGTTTGTGAAGAAGAAGTCAGGGGAACTACGCTTGGTGGTGGACTACAGAGCATTGAACAATATCACCAAGCGGAACAGCTATCCCCTGCCTTTAATCTCGGATCTACTGGATCGGCTTCGAGGAGCCAAGGTTTACACCAAGCTGGATCTTCGGGGGGCTTACAACTTAGTTCGCATCAGGGAAGGGGACGAGTGGAAGACCGCCTTCCAGACCAAATTCGGATTATTTGAGTCCCGAGTTATGAATTTCGGTTTATGCGGAGCCCCCGCAACGTTCCAGCATTTTGTCAATGACATTTTTCAGGACTATCTAGACAGGTTCTTGATAATCTACCTGGACGATTTTTTGGTGTTTTCCAGATCACAATCAGAACATGAGAACCACGTCAAAATGGTGTTACAACGATTGCGGGATCATGGACTTTATGCCAAGCTGGAAAAATGCGCTTTTGATCTACAAGAGGTAGATTTCCTTGGTTACCGCATCTCGCCTCTAGGGCTTTCCATGGATCCAGCCAAAGTTTCAGCAGTATTGGAATGGCGGGCGCCAACTAACAAGAAAGAGGTGCAGCGTTTCTTGGGGTTCGCGAACTACTACCGCAAGTTCATTCCAGATTTTGCCCGCTGGTCCGACCCCATCACTAGCTGCATCCGTGGAAAGCAGCCTTTCCGCTGGACTGATCAAGCAGAGAAAGGGTTCCAGCAACTAAAGGAACTATTCACCTCCCAGCCAATTCTACAGCACCCAAATCCTGGAACCCCTTTTGTGGTGCAAGCGGACGCCTCTGATGTGGCAATTGGGGCTGTACTCTTACAACCGGTGGGAGATCACCTCCACCCCTGTGCCTTTTATTCTCGTCAACTAACCACACCAGAGAGGAATTACACCATTTGGGAAAAAGAACTACTGGCCATAAAGGCAGCCTTTGAAACTTGGAGACATTGGCTAGAAGGGGCCAAATTTCCCATTGAAGTCCACACTGATCATCGTAATCTAGAACATCTAAGAACTGCCCGCAAACTAAATCAGAGGCAGCAACGTTGGGCTTTATTCTTTGAACGTTTCAACTTCCAGATCCATTATGTGACCCCAGCCCAAACCAAGCAAGCAGACGCCCTGTCACGTAAACCGGAATACGCTGCAGGACGCAAGGAGACCTTTGAATCCCAACTGCTACAACCTGAGAACTTTGCCACGCTCACGGTGGGGAACACCAAATCCATTCCCATTGGTTCAACTTCCCCTACTCCAGGACCCATCTGTGCTCAAGAAATCAGGGCTAGTCAGCAAGCAGATGCCTGGGCGCAAGACCAACTTCGCCAAGGTCTGCATTTCCCCTTTTCGCTTAAAGATGGGCTGCTCTGCTATAGAAATCATGTTTATATCCCACCCGGACCGGGCAGGGAAAAAGCGCTTCGTCTGTGTCATGACTGCAAACCAGCAGGACACTTCGGACTATTTAAAACTATGCATTTGATCCTAAGGGATTTTTGGTGGCCCAAGATCCGCAAGGATGTGGAAAAATATGTCAACACCTGCCCAGTATGCCAGCGCTCCAAGATACGAAGGGAGAAGCCCTCAGGGCTTTTACACCCCCTTCCTACCCCATCTCGCCCATGGGAAATAATTTCCGCGGATTTCATCACTGACCTACCACCTTCCTGTGGATTCACCACGATCTTAGTGGTGGTGGACCTATTCACCAAGTTAGCCCATTTCATTCCCTGCGAAGGCCTCCCCACGGCCAAGGAAACTGCGGATCTATTTCTTCAACATGTTTTCAGACTACATGGATTGCCCAAGAGTTTAGTCACAGACCGTGGATCTCAATTCACCTCTCGTTTTTGGAAGGCACTACAAAAACTATTGGGCATAGACTCTCGCTTATCTTCAGCTCATCATCCCCAAACAGATGGGCAAACGGAGCGCACCAATGCCACTTTGGAGCAGTATCTTCGCTGTTATGTAAACTATCAACAGGACAATTGGGCTTCTCTGTTACCACTGTCTGAGTTTGCCTACAACAATGGAGTTCAAGCTTCTACAAAAGAAACGCCGTTCTTTGCAAACTACGGCTTCCATCCACGTTTCTTTCCCCCTGTCATTGAAACTTCAGAGGTTCCCGCAGCAGAGGATTGGCTGCAGGAACTCACAGCGGTGCAACAACTTTTGCTCCAGCAACTGGACCAAGCCAAGGAGGACTATAAACGCCACGCTGACAAACATCGCCAGCCGGGCCCTGAAATCAAGGTAGGAGATCGGGTTTTCCTGTCCACTCGCTTTCTGCCCTCCCACCGCCCTTGCCGGAAGTTAGATGCCCGTTTCATTGGTCCCTATCCAGTGGTGGCGCAATTAAACCCCGTGACTTTCAAACTCCAACTTCCGCGTTCAATGCGCATTCACCCAGTGTTTCACCGTTCCCTGCTCCTTCCGGCGGATGGTGTGCGACCTGATACAGACCAACCGGCCCCCCCTCCTGTTTTGATGAATGGGGAGGAGGAGTTCGAGGTTGAGGACATTTTGGATTCTCGCTTTCACCGCCGCCGCCTACAATATCTCATTGACTGGGTGGGTTTTGGCCCTGAGGAACGCTCTTGGGAAGACGCCTCCACAGTCCATGCTCCTGATCTAACCCGTCGCTTTCATCAGACCTATCCCACCAAACCGCGACCTCGCGCCTCGGGGAGAGGGCCCCAGTTTGGGAGGGGCCTTGAGGAGGGGGATAGTGTGATGACCCATGGGCCTTGTAGTCCTGCTCAGGACATTGTAATTCCTGATGAAGATGAAAACTTGGGTTTTTTACCTTCCCAGTCTGAACTGGATTCCTCTCAGCCAGATCTTTCCCAGGCAGATCTGGGAACCTTGCACCTGCAAGAAAGTTGTCTCCCAGAAGTATGTCAAACAAGCCCAGAGCCTACTTCTCCCGTATTCTTGCGCCGGGAGTTTTGTAAACAACAGAGAAGTTTGGATTCAGCTTCGCGCAGGAGTGCGAGGATTGCAGCTAAGAATGTGGCCAATTAAGACTGCTTCTCGTGAGAATCTTTGGGGAGTCTCACATCTGGTCTCAGAGTTAGCTTTCGGTTCTGATTCCCAGAGAACTGCTTCGGCGGGAAGCTAGACTCTATTTAGGTGTTTTACCCGCGTAGTAACTTCGCGGAGTCAATTCGTCAGCCTACGGAGCGAGTTGTGTCTGGACAGCGCGCTCCGGTTCAAGCCTCGCTCCTGCTCAAGCCTTGCCTTGCTATCCAGCCTTCGCCTTGCTTCCCAGCCTTTGTTTATCTACGGACTTTGCCTTGTTTCCCAGGATTAATCCTTGCCTTGTTCCACGGATTTATCAAGTTATCCCACGGACCTTGTTCTTGTTCTTAGTTACCTTGTTCCACGTTCAAGCCTTGTTTCAAGTATCAAGTTATTTCCTAGCCTCGCTCAAGTTTCATGGACTAAAGGACCTTGTCATCTCCCCTCACTTTGCTTGGCAAAGTGAGTGTTTCGGTTATTGGATTACAACTTTGGACCTTAATATTTCTTATTGGACATTGCTTTTTTGGACTAATTCTGACCTTTCCTGAAAGGTCTAATTCTGGACTATTTTCTACACTTGTTTTTATTAACTTTATATATTCCTACAATAAAGATATTAGATAGATTCTGGCCTCTGTGTATGGTTATTGGTGCTCTGCAGCCTGGGTCGTGACAACAATATAGTTAAAACACTTAATAAAATGTTATGTAAAATACATGTATTTAAACATATTTCTATGAAGTACATATTAGAGTTGTGCATTCGTGTGGAATTGCTATTCGTTTTGTGTAATTTCATTTGTGTCGTCTCATTTTCGTATTCATGTCCCACTAATGAAAAATGGGCCCCTACATGTCACAAATTTTTGTCTGTCTAACAAAAAAACCAAAAATTTCAGACCACTGGCTGCAATGTGAGGACTTCCGAGGCCAACTCTCCCCCCCCTCTCAGTTTTTGGGCTAGAGGGGTGAAAATTACCACACATGGAAGTAATTTCGGCCCAAGCCAAGGGGAAATGGGGTGATAGAAGGTCTGGGGAAGTGAGGCCCCAAGTCGGAGGCCACCGAAGCAAGCCTCAGGGGCAAGAGCCATAATGAGGGCTGGATGCAGCCCTCCCACTGGGAGAGAGCGGAGGCCTGAGCCAGAGACCCCGAATAGGCCTCAATATAAAAGCGAGGTTATTTATTTATTTATTTATTTATTTTGAAGGGCCTGTAAGGCCAAAGCAGCCCTCCCAACATAGCCGGGAGGCAGGAAGTGCCCTAGTAAGGGCCAAGGGTGGGAGAAAGCCCGCTAACGGAAAAAGTATTTCTGTGGCTCTGGGAAGGTGCTTTGGCCTTCCGGGGCCTTGCTCAGGCCTTTTTTTCTTTTTTCTTTCTTTAGGCCACTTTGGGGCCTACCCCCCCCCCTTCCCAGCGATAGTGGTAGGGCTGCTTGTGCCTGCTGGGGCTTCGCTCAGGCCTTTTTTCCTTTTTCTTTCTTTGGGCCACTTTGGGGCCTAGCCCCCTCCTCCTGGTATGCAAGTCCTAGGAAATACCGCGCCAGAGCTGCTGCCACTTGGGTCCACCGCTGCTGCTGTCCTTGCCACTGCTGTCCCAACAATGCAAAGCAGGCCCAATGCCTGCTCTGGCTCTCTGGGCTGCCTGGGCCAGTCTGCTGCCGATTGGCCAGGAGGCCAGGCAGCAGGAGAATTTCCTGTCACACAGGGGGCTTCTGGGAAAAAGCCCCCTGCAGTGCCATCATGAGCTGCAACGGCCCTTACCCAATAAGTCAGGCAATGCAAATTATTAACATCCATTCATACACATCACCTGTAGTGGGTAAGCAGCAGCCCTCCTTCAATACGAAAAGGGGGAAAAAAAGCAAGCACGATAGCTGCAGCTTTCATTTTCGTGTTGTTTCCTTGTTTCTTACGAAAATGTCACCATTCTTTTTGTGTGAACAAATGATCGAAACAAAACGACAGCATGAAGCAAACGAAGGAAAAAAAATTGCACACACCTCTAGTACATATACAAAAATTCACAGAACAAAGATTAAGATACAGTAAACACAGGACATATGTTAAGAAATACTCAGAGGTGGTTTTTGCCTGTTCCTTCCGCTGAAATATAGCCAACTTCACTTGTATTTGTTAGTGGTCTTCCATCCAAGTACTGATCAGAGTGTCCTGCGTAGCTTCCAAGATCAGATGGGATTTGGTGCCTTTAGAATATTTAGACATATTCACATATATAGACCTAAATATGTATTTGTTCTGATCATCACAAGAAAGGTAAGCAGAAAAATCTTTATTAGAAATGGCCAGTTCTCTCTAGCATTATTATTTTTTTAAATCATGACCTGCATGTAGAGTCTTACTGATTCTTTATATATATATTGCAACATGTTTATGCTGATTAAGTTCCTATCTTACTTAGAATCTCTGCTGCTGTGGTTTGTTATTTTTTAATCTATATTTTTACACCTTATATTTGGGCAAGTGGTATGGTGATGGCACTTTTGCAGGAGTTTATGACTCAATAAATGGCCCCCCACAAGGGAATGAGTGAAGAGGCCGCAAGCAGCTAGCAGCTGCTGTTTATTTAGTCATAAACACTGAGGAGAGTATTACTGGATTAACTGTACCCAGGCGTTCTCATGGCCTGTTTATTTGCAGAGGTGAAAATAATCCACGTTGTGCATCTAATTGCAAAAACCAGAAATCTAGAGATGGGTTACCATTTAATTCCCTGCGGTAAAGATTTCCCATTCCAAAACATCTCCAATCAGTCCATACGCAAAAGCTTTTTGCATGCTCTAACATTCACTGGTGGATAAACTAAAAATATGGAGCTGCCTGAAAGGACATAAAGTGCCATCTTAATATATGAGGCATGTCCGAGAGTAAAAATGCTGGCCTACTTAAAATGAAAATGGTTACTGCGTTCACCCAGCATCTATGAAGCTGGAGGCATACTTTCTTCATTTTCAAGTGTTCCACAAACGTATCGCACAATCTGTGTAGAGCCCAGGTGCTTCAATTTCCCATGCTGGGCTTTTGAAGCAAAGACTTCAGTAAAAATATCCTGCGGGTTACTCTTCAGAGGGCCCTCACATGGTCTTGATCACCTGAAAAAAACTCAGCTGGATGACATTGTATGAATGTGATGGTAGCAGAGAAATGAGATTTATTTGTTGCCATCTCCACCATGGAATAGGACTTGAAATGTGCTCTAAGCCATGTTAGTCATGGGTTATCATGAATTTTCTCCACCTGCATTCTCTGTGCTGTCTCATTGCCCTAAACCTCACGGAGGATTGAATTTTGACAGTTAGGAGAGGACAGTTAGATGTTATGATCAGGGTATAGAAAACAAATTGTATGAAATCAAGCTTAGAGAGAGAAGATGGTTGCATGTTAGCCATTCACTAACTGCTAGTTTACTTGTTATTGATAGGAATTTAGGTACAGCTTATGTTTATTGTGGCTTCCTATTTGTTAAGTTTTTGCTTTGCCCTCTCATTCTCTTTCCGTGTCACTCTAACCAGAAGCCATTTCCTCTTCTCTCATCTCTATTATATCATATTTATGATTATGCAAAGGGTTTTTTGGTAAGTAAAGCTGATTTACAAAGAAGAGTAAGCATATATATTTCTCTGCTAGATCTTGTGGATGGGAAGAATGGGGCTGATCATTGCTCAATTTCTCTTTAGCCAGTTACTCTGCTTGAGAGATCCAGAACTATCTCGTACATTTTCCAAAAGAGCATGATACCACTTGTTTAGAGACCTTTGTAAGCATAGGACAGACCTAAATATATCTTATGTCTAATGTCATTATCGGAGAGTTTGACATTAGAAAAGATTAGTCTGACAATAGTACCAATTATTACCTAGAGTAGTAGTATGCTCTTCCTTCCTAGAAGTTCTCAAGTAGTCGTATAGGCATCTTTGGGCTTCTGTACCTTGCCCTGCTATATAGAAAATAACAACTAAAGATTTAAACATTCCACCTTATTCTAACTTTATTAAGATTTCCCCTTTAAACCTTTTCAACATTCTCAGCTGCCATGAAACCAGAATCCCTTCCTCACATCTTATCAGTTCTTCTGTTCCTGATAGACTTTATCTCATCAGATCTTCTCAAAATTTGGTTCATTCTTATATGCCCCTGATCCTCCCTCTATTTTGTATTTGATAGTTTAACAAACCAGCTTCTAATTTTATGTTTCCCCCAATAGGCCCTCTCTCAGCATCTATTTGGGAATCCCCTAGTTCTGGATTTCCTTCATAGTTGAACTACAAGCATCTCTAGTTCTCAGATTTTGTTTATCTGGCCATTTAAACTGCCTATTCCAAAGGCCATCTCACAAAACTGTCAGCCATACTCACTCAAAAATACCCCCAAATTACCTGGAAGCCTATTCAAACTCCTATCTCCAAAGTTGTTCCATCTTCATGAGTTCTTCACTCTTGTGAAAGTAGTTATTCATCTCATGAGATAACAGTTATTTGATTATGTTGTTATAGATAGGTATCAGGTTCCCTGTGGACATTTTTATTGGTTGTATAATATATGCTGTGACAGAGAGGATCTTAGTTTTCTTATCTGCTACTCATGCTGGCATTTCCCCCTCTTTGCTTAAAACCTACCTGTGCATACTCTGTGATGTTTCTCCTAATCATCTATCCATGAGGAAAAAATGCCAACTCTGTGAACTTTACTGCCCAGGGCAGAAATGTGGAGATCATAGCGATGGATACCAAACATTTCCTCCTGATCTTTCTCAGAAACAGCTTTCATTCCAGCCTGAACACTGCTATCCTGTAGTGTATTGATGATATAATAAATAATTTGGTTTAATTTCCAGAACTCTGTAATTTAAGGAAGTCCAAGTTAACACATAGTGTCAATGTGTGTGTTAAATAGGCAAACAAATTGTTAAGATATTCCAAAAATTACTGTTGGCATTAAGTAAACAAGTTTCAGTGTCCAAATTGTTTTTTTCTTCCTTGAATCTGAACAAAGCTTTGAAATATTCAACAAATTATTATTGTTCTTGAAAAATAAGATTATATTCTGCTGTTGATGCAGAAGGTAGCATCTAAGAAGGAGAGTGTAAGAAACAGAAATTGGAAATATGCTGCATTTGTTGTTCACCTCTAAAGAGTGTTGTAGAAAACAGTTTTGCAGAAATATGGTTCTTGTTTTCCCTTGTATTTAAATGTTCTGCTTTCAAGTAGCTAAATTACTTTTCATATATTGATGAATTGTTACTCCCATTATCTTTAATCATTGGCCAGCTGGATGAGGGTGACAGAAACTGGAGTCCCCAGCTAGGTTCCCTAGCAATTTTGATAGGAATCTTTTGTTATTAGGTCATGTAGGTCATGTTCATTTAAATAAACAGACAGCATTAATTTCGTTGGTTGTTTTTACTGTGCAAGGTTACATCTGTTTCAGATTGAATTGAATCTCAGACACACCCCCAAATTTTGTTTTCTTCTCCATATTTCATTATTTGTACGTTGTCTTGTAAATGTTTGTTATGTGTATTTTTCCCCTCAAGAGTATGGTGGTTTAATTATGCTCTCTACTTTAGGGAGAAGAGCCCAGATGTGCAGGGATACATGATTAGGTATTTACCATCTTTGTAATGGGTCTTCACCATTGCATTCATGCATAGTCATACCTGTATCATGTTGGACTATCCTAAATAAAATTATTCCAATTAATATTAAAAATTTTCAAATGTAGGTGTAAAAGATTTGAGGAAAGAGGTAAATGATAGACTTCTAAGGGCTGGTGTTTACAACTTTTCAGTTGGCTCTGTTACCTTTCTGTAGCCTTTATTAAGGTACTTATACTACAGGTTCTACATCTTTAGAGTGCTTTTAGGATCTGTAAAAGGACCTTAATGAATGCAGAGTGTTCTTAGAATTTACTTGTGATTCAGCCCACATGCTAGCATTTGAACTTATTACCTTTCATAATAGAAATCAAAAGTCTAATGTAGAGCCTTTAGTAACTTAATGCCTGATGCCTTTGTAAAGAGGCATTTTTTTACCCATGGAATTTGGAGAGGACTATAAAGCAGGTTAACATTTATAGATAAGGCATTCTCTTTTGGTCTACCTTAAATTTGAGTGTAAACCATGATATGAAGTGTTTTTTGTTTAAGTCTCTAAACTAATTTGATGAGGATCATGTGACAGATGTCTAGAATTAGGCTGTCTATAGTGCCTCTCTATGTAAAGCTAGGAAGTCATTAAAATATGCCTTTTCCTTTTTTAAATTAAAGCTGTATGTTTATTGCTATAAAATTGTGACCCCAAGCTTCTCTCCTTGAAGCTCTTTCTCTGCCAGCTTGTTTTTCTTTTTCTCTTCCCGCTTAACTTTCTGTCACTAGAATTACCTTCTGCCCATCTGCCTGTGAATGTTTCCACTTAAACTATCAGTCCGTTCTCTTGTCCCCATGGAGCAAGTCAGTTTAGTTCACCAAGCAGATCATCTACTGGGTCACATAACCCAGAAGAGCAGGCCTTGCTAGGAAAGCCCTGACCCAAAACAGGGAAATCGATTTTTGCAGTTCTTAGATACTTATCATTTTTCTTATCAAAAAGATACCCTGTGCTACTAGAGTTCTCTGTATCTTTCAAACTACTAGTCTGCTTTGATGTTCTTGAGGCTGTTTTAATCAAAAGAACACAATTTCATTATCTTTTAAAAACTGAATTCAGTGCTGAGGAAAGTGGCCCACGCTTGCCAGGGGTTCATAGCTTCTTTAGTTCCCTGCAAGGCTCAGCATGAGTTTCAGCTGTGGGCTGACTTGGAGAACTGGCTTAACTGGGAAATCAAATCTCTCGTCTCTATTGTCCATTTGGGGATTATACTTGGTGACACTTGCAGCTAAATTTCCAGGTTGAGCCCACCCATTCAGTTCTCCCTGTTCCTTCTGTAGCTGTCAAAAATGAATGAGTTCCAATCAAATTTCTTCCAGTGAGTTAATGGGTTTCAGATGCTTGTATCCTTTACCAGCCTGCTGAGCATCCCATTTGCCTTTCCAGGAATTTAAATGTGAAAAAATAAGCAAAGTACATAAAATGCAAGTTCAAATATAACAAGATGTTAACTGCTTCTGACATGCTGTGCTTCTTTAAGTCAAAATAGCCCAGTTGGTATGTGTTTTGATTCTTCTTAAATCCCTTTCCTTTCCTTCTTACCCATAAGAGTGACATCCCATTTTATACACTTGTTTTAAAGCATCATAGGGTAGCAGGAACGCAGGCAGCCGTCCCATTGCGAAAAGTTGTCTTTCATATATGGGATGTATGACTCTGGTTCTGCCCTATTTTATCCTCTAAAGAAGCATGCACAATTTCTTGACCCATTTTTGGATATATAGGAAGCTTCCAGCAGTGTTGAATACAGGAAGTGAGCAACATAAAGATAGTATCTGGCTACTTTAAAACCTGCTCAGATGAATTCCCCAGTTTGTGTGTATATGTGTTGGTTTTTAAAAGTATTATCTCCCTAAGAGTACCAGGAAATGAATTGATTTCAATAGCAGGAGGATTATTGTAATTTTCTGGTTGTTGTAGTATCCCTTTACATATCATATAAAAAAGAACCCAGTCTAAAGTTGTATCAGTTAACCCAACAGGAGTATAGGTAAAGCAGGAACCATGCTCAGAAAAAGAGTTCATAGACATGTAAGATTTTGCACACCATGTTTAGGCTATTTTTCTTACCTGTCAGAGCCTCCATAATGAACAAAAGAAGTCATCTATTTCTTTACTCCTGTGGAATTTGTTTATTACAATTCATATTACATTTCAGGGTCTTTCATTGAAGAACTAAAAAACGAAACATAAAATGAAACTGTCAAAGAATACCAGTTTGTTGAAAATTGAGTATCCGTATACGCCGAACAATCACAAATTGTTCCAAAAGCTGCTTCAGGAGAGGTGGAAAGATCAACATAAAGGTTTTGTGAGTTTATCTCCAGGGCTGTTGTGGCATATATGACCCCATCGCTCAGCATAGGTCTCTGAATGGGGGTAGATACATAATTGGTCACATTTCATAGCTTTGGAAAGCCATGTTTCCTGACCCACTATCATTAGTATTGCTCTCATCTTACCTGCTCTAGCTCTAAGTAAGATAAATCTTTTGGCCAACAGATAAATTAAAATCTATGGGGTAGTCAAAATACAGATCTTAGTGTACATGAAGGAAAGGTTGTGTATCTAGTTTTTCTTCTTTTTTTCAAATGTAGAAATATATGCATCTTCTTTTTTCAAACTCTTGGTTTAAAAAGCAACAAAAACAAATAGCTGCTTGATGCATTTTCTGATGAGTACGCTGTCACCACTCTTTCCAGGAACAGACCTCAGGAGCTGTTATTAAGTATAAACTACCCTGTCAATGTTCCTCGTGTTAAAAGGAAAGATGATGATAGTTTGAAAGCAGGCTCTGATATTGCTCCTTATGACCTTCGCAGGATGTCCGGTCTCATTATTTCATGCTAGGGCGAGGTAAGCATTCGTAACCAACAGTAACCAGTGTAGCTGCTGATAGTGGCAGGGCAGAGCACCTTTTCCTGCTGATCAGCAGGATTCGTGGCTAGCTGTCAGCGAGATGTCAGTTTCTTGATCGCTTGTTGTGGAGACACATTGCTCAACCAAGAATATCCATGATTTGAGGGCTGGAAAAATGGGGAGGGAGGAGGATCTTCCTACACCTAAGTCTTGTAATGATATCTGTACACATGGAATGGAGAACATTTTCATCATTTTTCTCTTTAGCAATATAAATATCTTAAATTGCTTTTTTCCGTGAAGATGAGGAATCTAATCAGTAAATAATAAAAGTAATAATAATAATAATAATAATAATAATAATAATAATAATAATAATAATAACAACTTTATTTATATCCCATCCTATCTCCCCATGGGGACTCAGGGCGGTTTCCAACAAGCAACCGCAAACATTCAATGCCATAATAATAAAACATTACCATTAATATTAAACAACAACATCACAAAAATTAATGTTTTGACACCTAAATATTAAAAGACAAGAGCTTAGAATTAAAACTATTAACAATATAATATTTAAAATCCAATGCTCAAAGGATGCTCAAAAGATCTCTCAAACAGATGAATGGCTTCTAAATGGGAAATGGCCAAATATTAGTTACTTGCACCCTAGTAACCTAGATACATCATAACTCTTCAAAGTGTGAAAAAACCTTAACCTTTATAAACAAGTCATTGTAATGCTAGGCTTTCCTTCCTCTTGATGTGGCAGAATTTTATTGGCGGGCTAAGATGGACCACTGGTTTAATGAGCTTTAGTTTTTCCAAAGTCTTTATTTTGCCTTTTGCAGTGTAAATTGATCACCTTATTTTCAAGGACAGAGAAAAATTCTTCAATCTGTCTGTTGGTACATGCCTGTACTCTTTTAGAATTTACATATCTTCAGTTGTTCTTGGTCTTTCCTTTCTGCCATATCTTTGTTTACTAATCTGCCCCTCTTTTTGTTGTTGTTGACATAATGGCATAGAACTTGACTTTAGAATTGGGGCAGAACCAATAGTTTAGAAATAGTTTAGAAATAGGAGGCTACCTTAGGGACTGAGAAGAGCTGTAGGATCTGCTTTTATTTAAATATTCATAATCAGATGTGGATGATCTGAGAAGTAAGGAAATCTGGCTGTGATGAGAAGAATGTGGGGCATAATTTTGTATTCCCTGTATACCTTGTGTGAACACACAGAAGGAAGATTAAATAATAGTTATTATCATTGGCAGGATTTTAAGCATTATGGATATTATTCTTCATAATTAAAATACTTACATTAGTAATTTTCAAACTATGGTCCTCCAGATGTTTTTGACTTTGATTCTCAGAATTCTTAGCCATTGGCGCAGAGGACCAAAACACGTGGAGGACCAGAGTTTCAGGAATCTCCAACCTGCATAACACTTTCAAGCAATCAACACATTCCATTCACATTACTTGGTTGTAATCCTTATAAGTAGTATGATAGATCATTATAGTAATTGAATCTGAAGCTGAAATATATATCTCCAGTAATGTAATAATAATATTAAAAAATCCTAGTGAAGTTTACCAAACAAAGAACAAAGAAACAACATCACTTATGTTATCTTCTCAGCCAATGAAGAGAAAGGAACTATGTACACTGATAACTGGCAATCACGGTGCTAATTTATATATTTGTTTGTTTGTCTAATATCCCATCTGTCACCCTAATTAGAGCCCAAAACAGCACCCAACAATACAAAAACGCACTATAATATTTACAGTTCTGCAGTTTTTATATTCATAGTCAAACCCCACACATTTATAATCAAACTGGCATTACATCAGAAATAACAATTAGCAGATGAAAGGCCTGGAAAAATAATAGTGTTTTAAAATAAATATTAAATATTACCGGTGTAGAGAATAACTAGATCTTAATCAAGAGATATTTCCAGGAACTCAGAGCATCCATAGAAAAAATCACTGCCTTAGCTTTCACCCCAGGTTTTAACTGTGAGTGACTAGTACTAGTAGAATATGCACTACAGTTCTTAGTACAATATTGGGAAAGATGCCAATTTACAATGCTTTGATAAACCAATACAAATGTTAATAGCTGACAGCATTCTAGTAAGCAGTGCAGAGCTCCTTGTTGACCTAGATACCTATATGACTATGTCATTCCACACTAACTTAAGCTTCCAAACTGTTTTCAGGTATAACCAAATGTAGAGCACACATAACAGCAGTCCAAGTCATTAGAACATGCACTACTAAAGCCAGGTTATCTGAGTCCAGGAATGGCGGGAGTTGTACAAAAGCACTTCATATCATTGAGGTTATCTGGGCCTTCAGGGACAATTTGTTACTCATCCAGGACAGGCTTTTTATTCAGTTCCTGAACCAGAGGGCCAAAATTCACAGTGCCTCCACATCCTGTTGTGATTCTGATTCTGCTGACTGACATTTGTCTGGTCTATTACAGCTCCAAGTATAACTCCAAAGCTTCAAGAGTGTTCCTAATGCAACTGCAAAGGAAATGAAAACTGATGGCAGACCACTCCAGTTCTTCAAATGGCTTGTCCCGGATTTGAATTTTAAATCTAGTTGTTAAATAGCATTGGGGACAATATGGAACACATGGGACACTACAGCAGAAAGATTGTAGGCCTAGGCAGTTGTCCCTCAGTTATACTTTCTGATAGCAGTCATAGAAAGTAGAACTGCGAAATGACAGGGCCTTCCACTTCCCACACCACAAAGAAACTACAGTATGATTCCATGATCAGTTATATTTACCATCATAGAAAGGTTGAGCAAAATCATCAGAGTAACTTTCCCTGTCTCCTGAAAAAGATCATTGGCATAGAGGAAAACGATTGTTTCAATGCCATCCCCAGACCAGAAACTGGATTGAAATGGGTCTAGTCCTGGTGTTAAGACCTGTCTCGATTCTGAAGACTGCCTTGTCCCCCAATAGAATCTTAGGGAGGCACATGAAGTAAAGAGCTGGCAAGCTTCCATTATCTTGATCTTCTCGCAAGGAAGTAAGATTTGATAAGTAGTTTTTATCTGGGTTCCAGGGAGGTCGTCTTTAGGAAAAGATATGTCTTAGCACTTATTTCATTATAGCAGGCAAAGGATCCCTTCTTTAATGAGGGCCTCCTTGAGCTCTCCCTGGATAACTCTTCATATCTATGATAGGAAAGAATTGCTAAAGCACACAGTGAATCTGACGCCTGCAGTCACCTCTTCACAGCCTCCAGCTGCAACAGTGGAAAATGGATCCCATAACCCCTGGCCAAAAAGTGCTCTAATAATTTGTACTGGTTCTGTCCAACTGGTGGTCATACATAGATTTTGCAATTTATTTACAAATTAACTTTTTACAGCCCATCACTGGTGCAGCTGAATGTTTAAATCTGAATGTCAAGCAGTGAAGTTTGGAGATAAAGTGATTGAAATTCCACTTACAAGAGTTTAAAACAGATATGAATGCTTTTGCCCTTGAAAGTGCTTCAGAAAACTCTGACAGCAGGTCTCGACTTAACCTGGAGATCTTCATCCAAAACAACTCTGCTGGAAAGTTGTTTTATTGATTGATTCATTTTATGTGCATCCTGCCCTTCCTATAATACCAGGATGTAAGTCAACTCACAAAATAATTGGAAACACACACACCAATAAAATACAATATGTTCTAATATTAAAATGCAATTAGGCAGATTGTTTTAAAGAACAACAATCAAATTAAAAACAGCTTAAAATAAGACTGCATATCTGTTACTCAGTTATTACAGTTTGATAACATTTTAGCTATTGTGGCTCCATTTGTAATTTCTTAAGGTACGTAGTATTTCCTGCTAGTGAGCTTTAGTATCCTGATATGAACTACAACAGAAATTTCTAAGTACCAAACTGCAAAGCCCAAGGTCCCTTTGGATGATGTCCCTTTACTTCACTGTTGATTAAAGTGGCATTTAACTGATGTAATTGTATGCTGTTGTCAAGGGAGTAGGGGAATACAACAGCAGCATCCCACATTACGAAAACCGCTTCTTCAACAGCTGGTCTGTTGCCAAAGCTTGTCTGAAAAGAAAGGTGTTATTTGCTGGGAAAATTGCAAGAGGATGAGGCCTAACTTAGCTTCTCTTGGAAGGGAGTCCACAGTCTTTGGGCAACCACTATGAATGCTTTTTATGCAAAGAAAATGGAGATGCAAACCCCCAGTGCCTCTGTTACCATGTAGTGGGGACAATTAATTGTATTCATCATTAGCCACTTGCACTCCAGCAATTCTGCAGCCTACTTGATCACCTATAACTTCTCAGAAAATCAAGGAATGGATCTTCATAGCTGGAGAGGGCAAGCTGGAGCATGAGGTTGACCATTCAAAGTGAGGCCATGGTACTGATAGAAGAATTTGTCATGCCAACAAGAAAGCCCCCTGAGTCCACCATCTTAACAGGTCCCCCAACCCTGCAAAGGAAATAAATTGAGTTCTTTGTATGCTACATTGTGTACAGCTCAGTTTAAACGATGAAGCACTTTGTGGCATAACTGTATGGTCATATGATTAACCAGATAAAGTTCAAGAGCTATAACAGTGCATGGCAGTTATGTGCAACATTTTACAACAGGAAATTAAAAATACTTGCCTGCATTATATGAAAATGTAAAACTGGTTTTCATTTGACTTAAAGTAAATGTCCAAATAGCCATTTGGCAGAATGTTATGATTTTGACTCTTGTAAAGTGTGCACTAGGACTCATAATGGCAAAAAGAGTTTTGAAATTTCATTTCCAGTGCCTCTGTTGATTTTTTGGGGGGAAATGAAATACAGTGTATTTTAGGACATTCTCAATGAAATTCTCAATAATCTCTCTTCTCAGTAGGAATGAGATATAGCTATCATTCTTTTGCTGCGAGAATTGAGGAAGGAAATACAGTAAAATTACATATATTTCTCTTTTATTCCACTTTTCTTCCATCATGGAATTCAGGACAACAGTATTCATAAGGCTCCCAGGTATTTTTGTGCTGACAATAAAATGTATAAGGTTTTTATAAATCAGCTGGCAACTTCATGGCACATATGTGCATATACTGATTGGACCCAGACTCTGTCTAGCTTCAGCAACATTACCATTTGGGCTGCCTTCATATTATGTTCTGGGTCTTTTTACTGGACTCTATTCATTTTGCAATTCCACGATTTTACTGTGATATACAGAAAATTTGAATTCAGAATTCACCCATAGAGCAATTTTCCTTTAAAAGCAAACTGAAATTCAAAGGACAAGATAATTCACAATGTTTCAAACAGAATTTGCTGTTTTGCTGGTACAGTGGTAGTGCTGCGGAGGAAATGAGAAGGACCAGGCTGTGGCACATCTGGTTAGTAGCCAGCTGCAATAAATCACTATTGACCAAGAGGTCATGAGTTCGAAGCCAGCCTGGGTCGGAGTATGCTCCCAACCAATAATAGTCTAGCTTGCTGTTGACCTATGCAGCTGAAGGACAGTTGGATCTGTCAAGTAGGAATTTAGATACCGCTTATGCAGGGAGGCTAATTTATCTAATTTACAATGCCATAATATCTCCAGCAACATGTGGAAGATGAGGAGGTACTCCATCAAGGACTCAGTGTCCAAGTGGATGGTGAAGTGGCAGCTCCCCCTGTGACCAGAATTGAGCATAGCCTCATGTAGCCAGAAGCTGGAATGTTAAATTGCCTCTGTATCTGTCTATACGTGGTTGTCTATATATGTTGTTTGTCTAATGGCATTGAATGTTTGCCATTTATATGTACATTGTGATCCGCTCTGAGTCCTCTTCGGGGTGAGAAGGACAGAATTTAAATACTGCAAATAAATAAATAAATAATCAAAAGCATTAAACCTAGTTGGGTTTAGAGGATCCTACCCCAGAACTATCTACCCTTGATTTAAAGTAGAAGATTCTAGTCCTATTGGAATAGTCTTTCTGTGCGGTAAGCTTTAAATGATTGACCTATGGTAGGGGTGAGAATCACAGGCATCCTGATAGTGTTAGATTGCATCTCCTAACAGCCTTAGCTAACATAGCTGGTAGTTGCAGTTGAATAACTTCAGCAGGGCCATATCAAGGTCACTAGAGGTTGAAGATACACCTTTCCTGATCTTGCATGTCATGTAAATTCTAGAAAGATAGTGGAAAGTTTGAAAATCCAGGTACATCAGAAAAGCTGTTACTTGTACGACCTTCATGCGTGAAATGGGTTTCCTTTAAAATGTTTTTTCCCCTTTATCAGTTATTCATTGAAGAGTCTCTTTGCATCTGTAGCATTCTGAAGGGTAGCTATTATTTTACCATTTTAATTTTCCCAGCTGTTCAAATAATTGTTTTAACCTCTCAGTGCCTGAAAGCTTAGTGTTTTTTCCCTCCTCATTGGTCTGCATTATAATTGTTCCATTTCATTTTTACAGCACTTGAGAGTATTTTTTATCCCTTTCCTCTAGGGAATTATACTGTGAATTTCTCTTTCTGCCTTTGAGATTGTCAGTGGTCTTTCTGATAATAGAATAGGGTGTTTACAGTTCTGATTTCAGTGTAAAGGGTATTTGTTTCATTTCTAGGTTTCTGAAATGTAAAATATTTGGACAGATAATACATTTGAGAATATTTAAGACAATTGTATTGATTCCATTTGATCAAGTGAAAAAGAAAATGAATGAAGAGAAGGCTTCTGTGTAAAAACTGTCCTCTTCATGCCTCCAGAAGAACCCTATGCTTTGTCTTTACTATCTATAGAGAAGACAAGAAGCCTAGTGTTGTGTGGCAGTGCTCCGGAGGAAATGAGAACCACTTGACAGACTTTTTCCTTTTTTATGCATATTTTTCCTTGTGAAAAAGAAGGCATATAAACAGCTGTCTTTACAGATCTTAGCCAGCTGTGTTGTGTGGACATGAGACTAAATAGTCAGAGGGGTCCTCATTGTATGTGATGCAGCCATTTAGAGCAATAGTACTCAACATGGGGGCTGTGGACTGATGATAGTCCATGGTGAATTTCCACGAGAGAAAGAAACAATTATAGCCAATGAGCACAAATATGGTGCCGATCACTGGGACTATAGGAAAAACTGTTGGTCCCTCGCTTAAAGGATTTTGTAGCACCTTTGAGACTGAGAGAAATAGGTTCATGATATATGCTTTCGTGGGCTTAAGGTTCAGATAAAGTAGACCTAAGTAGACCTAAGATGTCAACTCCTTTCTCTGTGTTTCAGAAGTGCTACAAGATTCCTTTGTGTGTTGATCCGGATTAGCATGACTATGTCTTTGAATTCTATCATATAAGTTAAGAAGCACTGCATTAGGATATATCTAGATTTTTAGAAATATACCTGCCCTTCAGGTAATTGTTTCCATTGTCAAACTACTTCTATCATTAAGACATTTCTCATGATTTTCCTCAATACAGTACAGCCTCTTTACCTGTGGTTTCACATACCCACATCCACATAAAATATGTCATCTGTAGGAATTTTCTTGCTTCTCCAGGCAATTCTCTAATATGCTTCTGCCAGATGCTGGAGATTTTTTGTTTTCATGGTATTTTTAAGAACATATTCCATATAAATATGGGGACTATACTGTAATTTAGGCCTGTTAGATCAGTGTGCTTCAGGGTCAACATCTCCTTTGTGAGAACCAGCTATAAGTATTGAAGAATACTATTCTGATCATTTCTCCTCAAATACTTGATCAGAATACTATTCTGATCAAGGCAGAAAATCCCACAGTATTTGCTTTGAACTGGGTTATCTGAGTCCAAACTGCCATATATTCCAGTTCAAAGCAGATAATATGTGGGACTTTATTCAGCTGTGTGAAAGGGGCCTAAGGGCCCTTCCACATTGCCCTTTATCCCAGCATCTAACCCAAGATTATCTGCTTTAAACTGGAATATATGATTCCCCACTGCCAGATAACCTGTGATAAACAGATAATCTGGGGTCTGATCCTGGGATACAGGGGCAGTGTGGAAGAGCCCTTAGGCATTCTCTCCCATTGGCCAGTATTCTCCCTATTATTTAACAGTGTTAAAGGCACTGGAGAAGTGGCTGGTGTTAAGAAATATAGTTTCAATCAGGCTTTCCTCAAACTGTGGCCCTCCAGTTGTTTTGGCCTCCAACTTCCAGGAGCCCTAGCCAGCTTGTTAGGAATTCTGGGAGTTGGAGGCCCAAGCAGCTGGAGTGCTGCAGTTTGAGGATGCCTGGTTTAGATTTTATCCAGCAGCAATCTTCTCTTACATAATGGCATCTGCAGAGTATCCTCCCTATTGTACCTTATCTTTTTTAGAAGGTCAGAACCAAGGTTGGGATCTTAGAAAAGATGTCATCAGAAGCTTATTATTGCAAATGTTGTTTACAGGCCTAGCATGAGAAGCAGAAGCACTTGGGCACTATGTATATCTTGTGCAATATTAGAGATGTATATTAATCATATGCTCAGATTCCAGAGTTCTACGGACTAGTCATTTTCTCCGTTGACACTGAAACCAGTCCAGTGTCAAATCCAGCAGTTTTTTAGTTCCATCACCAGCTATTTTGGCTACTAACCAATTGGGCTGTAAAAGGATTAGGAGAGCATTTCTGCTCCATTTTGTATGGTTAACTCCAAGGAGACACAGCCATAACTAACTGAAGCTCAAAATATTAAAAACCATCATCAGAAAACAAGTAAATACACCCAATTCTCTTCTTGAACATATCACTTGGTAGCAGGATTTTATCCGTAATTGTTCCAAATGGTGATGATGACAACAAAGACATTTATACCCCGCTTTTTCTCTCCACAAAGGAGAATCAATACAATTTAAAATCTACAGAAGTGCAAACGTTAAAAATGGTCCCTTCCTGAAGAAGTGGAATATATCAAACTGTATTTAATCCTTAGAAAGAAATATAAGCATACCTTTACAAAAATGGTCTTTGATCTATGCTATCTGTTGAATGGTTTGGTTCCATGCACATTTTTGCTCTTCCAGTAAGATCCCACTGATCTGTTTTTTGGATATCCTAAAATATTTGTTATCATTAGCAGTCCATAGCAAGGAATGTGATAGGTTATAAATATTGTAAATGAAAATGTCCGCATTCAGCTACTTCAGTTGTTTTGGAAGAATCCGAACAGCATTTATGGTCTTTCTACTCAGCTGTCTTTTAGTTTGCCCATCAGGTGTTATTACTGTCTACTTATTTTAACAGTCAGCATTTAGAATGGGTCTTGACCTAGCTTCCTAGCACAATTTAAAAAGTAGCTAATTAGTGACAAATAGGGCTAATGTATACATCTACCCCCAGGTTCAATTAACTATTATACTAATTATACTTTGGTGTAGAGCCCAAAGAAACTGGGCTCCCAGCTGTGTAATGATTAGTAAAGAGCATGACTACTTTTTTATCTGCTTTAGAAAATTCCTCACTGCTCTGGCCATGGTGCCTAGTGCCCCATTGGGTGACAAAGAGCTAATGCCAAGATCCTGAAACTTAGGAACATTCTTCTGACAGCTTGGCCATTCTGTGGGGTGGCCCATACTGCTGTGAGTTACAGTTAAGTGATGAATGTAGAAAGGAAAAGATGGCTTTATGTCCATGTTATTGCACACAAATCTGGCAGATTTAGAGCCATGTTGGGACAATACAATGGTGCACTAAAAGCAAAGTGCTATATGCTAAATAATATACGTTATAAAATATATATTTATGGTTCAGCATGAAGCACCAGTGTTCCCTTGTGCAATTCCATATTGCCTAAAATATGTCCCTTAATCTGTCAGTAGATAGCAGAGGCAATAAATAATAATAATAATAATAATAATAATAATAATAATAATAATAATAATAATACAATAATATTTTATTTATATACCACCCTATCTCCTCCAAGAGGACTCAGGATGGTTTCCAACATAGCAAAACATTCAATTGCTGAAAAGAAACCATACAACAAATTAAATATAGTAAAAATAATTAACATAAAACAAGAACATACAATTCAAAACAATCACCAAGATTAAAATCCAGTTACAATATGCTCCAGGCATAACAATGTTTACTTTTCCCAGTATTCCTGCAGTTTCCAAGATCGCACTGTACCAGCCAGGCCAAAATAAGATACTTGGGCCATGTTGCCTGATCCCCGTTATTTCTACTTGTGGACTTAAAAAAAAATCTTATGGCAAACCAGCTGCCCAAGCATTTCTTGCCCAAAGCTTACTGCAGATGAAAGTAAAAAACAAGTTTCTGTGACAGGCTGTTTGGACCCCATTGCTATATTTCTGCACCCTTCTATCCCTCCCAGTATGGCTTTTCTTCCATTTGCGTGTGTGTGCATGTGTCTTAAGAGACACTCTGTGAGTGATTTATATTTCATCAAATTGAGCGTGAAATATCTGACTGCAAACCCTATCAATCTGATCTCTATCTCTCTCTATTTCTTTAATTAGGGAAGCCCTGCTGAAAAATGTACCCATCATCTACTGAGAAATGGTGTGTTCCTAGACCCTTGGCATAAATCTTGAGTTATTCAGGTGCCAAACTGCTGTCAGAACTGACAGATCCTAGAATAATACACCCATAGGCAGAATACTATCCATTATTTTAGCACAGAGCAGTGGGCAGTAAGGAAATCGGCAGAGAATGTTTCTTTATCAACTTTAATTGGTTTTTTCCATTGATAAAAGTCAGCACATTCATTGAAGGAACAGAGCCCATCTGGTACTTTGATCTTTCCCATGCCAGTGTTGAAGGATTTCAGCCTTGTCTCGGCTGGCATATGATGTGGACCTGTCTTGGCTTTGCTCTGTAAAGTGTAGCACAGTCTGCAGGCTACAAAGAAGGCTGATATTCTGTGCTTGATGGTTGAAAGTTAAAGGAATTACTCCAACTGAGCAAAAGCTAGGTCCAGTTTTGTTTAATAAACTTGAATGTTACAAACTTTTTATAACTTCCAGGGCTGAAGCTTTGGGAATTATGGCAGGGTAAGCAGAATCAGAAAGCATTCATACATGCATGCATACATACACACAGTGAACTACACAGTGAAATAACAAGATCAGAGGAGAATATTCAAGCATTAAATTGGACAGAATCACTGGTGAAATGTTTGGTTTTGAATTTGCACAGGTTATCACTAAGATTATCCCAGTAGTAGAAGGATACAATTCTGGACATGTTTAGGAGTTAAGTCCCACTGAACACCTTGAGACTGAATAGAATTTTATTCTTAATGCATTTTCCTAAGGGAAAATCATTGTCTTGGCAACTTGTTCAATCACTTGCACTGTATTTAATTGCAGAGTTCCTGTAGAGGTTCCCTTTCTGTGGATGAAGTCAGCTACAGTTTGCTTTATGAAGGTTTTTATTGGAATAAATAGCACAGTAAACATAACAGCAAAGTGCATTATGCCTTGTTTTTGCTTGTATCAACTATCGAGAAGAATTGATCTTTTTTATTTTAATGCAATAAAACTGTAGACCTATCTGGGCTGCCTACAGGATTTCCCTGCATGGTAAAGTCCTCAGAATTTCTCACTATAATGCTTTTTATCTTGCTTGGCAAAACTCCAGCTCCCATTGCATAAATAATGCAAAACACAAGCAAGGTCATTTGCAGATACTGATTTGCCTACTCAACTGCTCAGCTTTCACTTCTATTTACATGCTGCATCACACCCTATAATGTCAGTAGGACTCCTAGCCATATTGTTAAGAGTCTGGACAGTGCTGTAAATCCCATTTTAATTCCATTGAAGAACTGTGTTCACTTCGGAACTTGTGATCCTGGAAGTACTTCTGGTGCAGTAAATTGCCATTTTAAACCAATTTTTGTTCTGCTGTGTTGTCTAGGTTTTCAGGACATGGTACTTAACTTTTTGATTTTGAAAGTACTAAACTATTTGACATAAGTGTTGTAGTTATATACTCAAAGATTATTAAAACTTCAAATCACATGTCAGGCTGCCATAATGTTTAAAGCCATATCTGCACCAATTGGTGCATTAATGAATGTATGATGGTTAGGAATTAAATAGATAATACTTCTTCCTTTAAAAAACAGTGCCCTCCAACCTGTGATCAGCTCTAACTAAACACATTGAATCAATGCAGCTTATTAATGCATTGACCAACTATTTTCTACACAAAACAACCATGCACATATTTTCAACAATTCCTTTGTTGAACTATGATGCCCCAAACTGGCCAAAGTATTCCAGGTGAGAGCCGACCAAAGCAGAACTTCTTCCCTCAATCTGTCACTATAATCCTGTTGATACAGCTTAGAATTGCATTGGCTTTTTAGGCTGCAGCATTATGTTGCTGACTCATGTGTAACTTGTGACCTACTAACTAAACTAACTGTGATTAGCAGAACTTTTCTGCATGTACTAATTTCAAGTCAATTGTCACTCATTCTGTATTTGTTTATTTCATTTTTCTTGTCTAGATATAGAACCTTATGTTTTTCCTTGTTGAAATACATTTGGTTAGTTTTGATCCAGATCTCTGTCAAAGTTATTTTGAATTCTGATCCTGTCGTTTGGATATTGAGAGCCAGGGTGGTTGAAGCATGCACTGTAATTCTGGAGACCGGCATTCAAATTACCACACAGCCATGGAAACCCACTTGAGCAAACCACACTCTCTTGACCCCAGAAAAAGGCAAAGGCTACTCCCCCTCTGAACAAATCTTGCCAGGAAAACTCCATGTTATGTTTGCCTTAGGGTTCCCAGAAATCAGGATTGACTTAAAGGCATACTACCACCACCCCTTTGTTTCAACTTGATGTCATCTGCAAATCTGATGAGATTGACTTCTAGTCTATCAAGTCATTTATAAAGATATTAAATAAGACCAGGCCAAGTACAGAACCCCGAGGCACCTCACTAGTTACTTCTCTCCAGGACAAACACCAAACATTGATGAGCTTTTTGGGGGTTTGGTCAGTCAACCAACTACAAAATCATCTAACTGAAATCAAGATATATTACATTCACAGCACTCCCCATATCTACCATATTTGTAACTCAACTTCCCCCCCCCCCCCCCAAAAAAAAAGAGAGAGAAGAGATAGAATTTGTTTGGCATGACTTTTTTTTTTAGAAATCCATGCTGTTTCTTAGTTGTCACCTTTTCTAAGTGTGCCCAGACTGGCTATTTAATAAATTATTCTAGAACTTTCTAGGCACTGACATTAAGAAGACTGATTTTCTGCCCTGTTTGAAGGGCAACTATATTTTCTTCATTTCCTATCAATAGGTAATTTTCCTTTTAATTTCTGCCTGTCTTTCTCTGATTTCTGTTCCCTGCTGTGTGTGGTTCTACAAAGTTCACATTTCTGTTGGATCAAACTTGCTTGGTCCCTGTCTATCTTTTAAAAGTGATCTGGTGTTCTCAGCACACTGATTCTCTAGCATCAGCTCATGGACAGAGAACTTTCATTGTGCTGTGCCACATTTAAATAGTGAATTCAATTGAGACTCCATTCCATTTGAACCAGTCCACCTTTCTTTGCAAAATGAGTCTTTTCATCCCATGTTCACTTTAATGTGCTAGTAGTTCTGGCAAATTCAGTTAGCATCTAAGCATTTATTTTTCTTCAATCCTATTTTGTTATCATGTTAAATTAACTAGATGGTGAGGTTTTAGCTGCCATTTTGGACCATTTTTAGATCAAAGGAAGACTGATACATTTGACAGGTTTAGGTTGTTACAAATTAAAACAGATACAATATTATTTTAAAACATATTATTAACGTTCAAGTGTAAGCATTCAATACAGTTCAAAGCAATTTAAAAATACATTTTAAAAGAACAAAAAATTAGTTAAGATGAAGAAGACACTGTATTTTTAAAAAAATCCCTAGAAATCACTTTCCAAAAGCATGCCCAAACAAAAAAATCTCTGCTGACAGAAGGGCATCAAAGAGAAGCCATTCGGCATTTCCCAGGAAGAAAATTCCAATACAGTAGAGTCTCACTTATCCAACACTCGCTTATCCAACGTTCTGGCTTATCCAACGCATTTTTGTAGTCAATGTTTTCAATGCATCATGATACTTTGGTGCTAAATTCATAAATACAGTAATTACTACATAGCATTATTGCGTATGGAACTACTTTTTCTGTCAAATTTGTTGCATAACATGATGTTTTGGTGCTTAATTTGTAAAACCATAACCTAATTTAATGTTTAATAGACTTTTCCTTAATCTCTCCTTATTATCCAACATATTCGCTTATCCAACATTCTGCCGGCCCGTTTATGTTGGATAAGTGAGACTCTACTGTATTACTTCAGTTTTGCCCCTGAAAAGGTCCTGTTTCATGTTCCAAACAGACATGCCTGTGAGGATGGAAGGATTGAAAGAAGGACCCCTTCCCAAAGAATTCAGGATCTGGTCAAGCTTATATAAAAGAATACAGCCCAACACATAGCTTGGACCTCAATCACATAGAGGTCAAAAGCAATTGTGAATTCTGCTCAGAAAACTGGGAGGCAGTGGAGCTTTTAAAATGCAAGAGCAATGTGCTTCCTGAAACCAAACCCAGTTAACAGTTTGGCTGTGGCTCTCTAGGTCAACCTTTCGAAAACACTTATCAAAAGAGTCCCACATAGAATGGGTTATGATAATCCAAACAGAATATAAATAAGACATGCATCACTGTGCCCAGATCTGGCTTCTCTAGGAATAGTGGAATTATGATAACTTAAAATTCCTGGCCACTGCAGAAGCTTGTGCATCCAGGCTCAAGGAATACCCCCAAACTGCAAATTTATACACAGGGGAAGTGTAACCTCATCCAACATGAGGTGAACCCATTTCCTGATCTGCCTTTCAGTTGACCAGGGGCACCTCCATCTCGCTTGAATTACACGTTAATGTATTCATATTTATCTAGCTCACCACTGATGTCAGCCACACTCGTTTCAAACCAAGCCAGTTTTCTTATAATTCAGTGGAAGAGAAGTCAGGTTTGGTTTTATTAGAATAGTGGTTGCAACAATTTGAGACCTCCATGTCACTGGAAACCACTAAGAGATCATTCAGAAATAACAGAGCAACCCCCCCCCCCATTTAATTCTTGGCAAAGAGATCAGTGTTAATAACAATAAAAAGTAGTCCAAAAACCCAAAGAACCTATAGGAAAGATCTCCCTGGTTTGACTGGTTATCTGACTGAGAGCGGGCCGAGAGCAGACCTGTGGAACGTGGCATTAAAATTTGATTAAATAGCTTATTATATGTTCAGTTGTTATAGTAAAGCTCTATGTAAATATTAATATATGCCTTCTTTTTGGAAAACAATGTGTAAAAAAATCTGACCACTCAATTTCAGCCAAAGTGAGACAGGTGCTAGTACTTTTCCAAACCTTAAGGCAACAAGCTTCAGAGTTGCTCTTAGCTATTCATTCATTCAGGATCTGATGTAGTCATATGAGAGGCTTTTCATGCTATAATTTTAGAACCATTGTTATTGTTATTTTGTTTAATATTTTGCCAAGATTTAGTTTGTAGCCTTTATTGACTGCCTTTCTGCATCAGACAGATCACTCCCTAGCTAGTAGCATTTCTAAACCAGATTGTGTGGCAGTTTGTTTTTTTCCTCCCTGCAACACTGTATATGTTCTTTAATTGAGTGTTAAGCCATTGTCTGCATAGCATTTCTGGATTTTTGTCTTGTAAGGGTTCTATAAATATGCATTGTACTGTAGGTATGAGTTCTCAAATTGCCGGTGCTGGGAGTGGAGAGCAAACAGGATGCAACGAGAGACCATGTCTCTGGAGACAATGGAAATGGGATGGCACAGAGAATTGTAGGAACAGGAATCAGGTTTAGCTGCCTTGAGCATCACCTTTTTAATAAAGCAGCTATTTATAGAATCAGCTGAGGCATTGTCAAGTAGATTGTTAAATTAATATTTACATACTAGCTTCAGTGTATGTATGTGTGTGGGTCTGCCCCTCCTTCCTGAAATTCTCATTTGCAACAGTGCATGGACCCAGAGTGCATGTCTCCGTTCTCCAAGCACAAAATTAGTTCAATAAAAGACACAGCATGGTTTGCGGTATGGATTTGAAAGCCATTCTAGATAAGCTTCCTGCCTTGCATTACCTACACGCTTGACATGTTTCTTCTTTCCCATCCCTTCCTTAGCCGCATCCTCCCTGGCTCTCCCCCTTGCTTTCAGTAAAAGCTACTTTCAAAACCCACCTTGGTTCCTAAACAGATGGGGGAGGGAGAGAGTCTTGAGGCTCCTTATGCCAGAGAGCGGGCACACAGAAAAGGCAGCATTTCTGCATAGCGATTCCTACTTAATCTCTGCCTCTTGGGGGAAGAGACTAAAATTGTCAATGGATTCTGGGTAATTTGGAAGTCGACAGACAAAATGGGATGTGTGGAAGGTGGCGACTTAACCCAGATGTGAAATCCCTGTCCCTATTTGCATTTTGCTGAAAGCATTTGCACTGTGAAGGCTTTTGGTTTTTATACCTTTTAGCACAAATGAGCCAGCAGCGAGAATAATTGCTGTTCACTGAAGCTGCATGGAATTCAGCAGGCTCTGCACACCTGGATAAGCAGTTTAAACTTCTGTGTCTGTGATTTAAGGGGAGAGAGTTATCGGGCTGTTTAGCGATCCCTGGCTGTGCTACGTGCTTGCCTAGTGACCTTGAACAAGTTATTGGACTTTACCCTTCTCCTTTTTATTCATTTCTAAATGGGGAAAATGCATTACAGGAACTCATGGGTGCCTGGTGGAAGCAATAACTAGAGTATATTTGCACCACTTTCTTTTTAAAGATATCCCAAAATAATGTACTAATGCACAGGAACCTCTAGAGCAGACATAGTCCTTTGTGGGCTCCATGCAGACTTCAAGGCTTCATCTATGGCCCCTGTAAACCCTTGATAATATTGAACAGCACCCCTCCCACAGTCCAGTCAGTGCTGTTGCATTGTGACTTCCATATTTCTAATAAGAATTCTGCACTTCCAAGAGGAGTCAAGAGTGTGGAAAGCAAAAGGCTCTGAGCTCCACTCTTTTCACGGTGAACCCCGACTAGCCTCCTAGGCCCATTGGTTTTGAGTAGACCCACTGGGATGCTGGCAAGCTTAAACCTTATTTTGACTCCAGTAATCCTCAGCTCAGTCTGGCTGCATATAGTTCACAGGTGCACTTCTGCTCTAGACTGAAACACATTTTACTTCAAGCTTTCCTTAAAGAAGAGTCTGTACAGAAAGTGGCAGTCTTTCATTTGAAATTGAAAGTCAAAACTGCTGTTACTGGCAGTGTTTTCTCCCATACCTTTTTTTTTCATTAGGATAAGGCAACAAGGCTGTTCAGTCCTTTTATAGTGTAGAGGCCTGTCAAAATTCAAAGCTGCTTCAAGCTCCTGTTCGTCCCACATTGTATGGCTTGTGCTGGCTTTTTATTCCATTAATTTGAGTGTTTGTGGGAAAATTCAAAGTCAAGCAATCACCTGTTGCTTATTTGGTGTGCTTCACATGCATATATATAATCTGCTGGGTTCTTCATATTTCTTTCACTGATTTTTTTTAATTATTCATACCATGTGCTTTATGGTAGATTCTTGACTCAGATATGTTATTAATAAAACTGTGCATAGATTGAATGGAATATTTGGTAACTGAGGGTATTTGGGGTTGATGTGGTCTGCCAGCTACATATAAGAAATCCTTGTATTTTTATGTAGCTTTCAAAAATTATATGAAACATTCCTACATGCCAAATCAACTCAGAATGTTGAAGGTAAAAGTAAAAATTCCAAATAGGTTTTAAAAGCTCTTTAGCATTGTACTGCATACTTTATTTGGAGACTATATTTGAGATCCTACATTGAAGCAGAAAGAGTTTCATGTCCTCCCTCTACCCTGATAGATCTCAAACTCCAGGAAAGGCCTGAGGACAAAAGGACAGAAAGTGACAATAAAGCCTGAGTAAAGTAGAGCTGTGCTGGAGAATGTCTGCTGTAAAAAGTTGTAAGATGTTCAAAATCTCAAGTAAAATCTGTGTAAGGTATCCTGAAATGTGTCCCTGGACAACTGGAGACATTCTGATGATAAAAGATACCAGCTTGAAGACCAGTAGAAGAACTCCCTGCTATGCAGGAAAAACACAAAGTACCCTTGACAGATGGCCATCCAGCCTCTGTTTAAAGGAAGGAGCTTCCACCACACTCTGAGGCAGAGAGTTCCACTGCTGAACCGCTCTTACAATCAGGAAGTTCTTCCAATTGTTCAAGTGGAAATTCCTTTCCTGTAATTTGAACCTATTGCTCCAAGTCCTAGTTTCCAGGGCTCCCTCTTCCTTATGGCATCCCTTCACATATTTACACATAGCTATCATGTCTCCTCTCAACCTTGTCGTCGACAGGCTAAACATACCCAGTTCTTTAAGACGCTCCTCACAGGGCATGGTTTCTATACCTCTGATCATTTTAGTTCCCCTCCCCTGAACACCTTCCAGCTTGTCAATATCTCTTCTGAACTGTGGTGCCTAGAATTGGACATAGTATTCCAGGAGAGGTCTAACTAAAGCAGGATAGAATAGAGAGGCACCATGATTTCCCTTGCTCTAGACACTATATTTTTTAGATGCACCCCAAAACTCCATTGGCTTTTTTAGCTGCTGCATCACTCTGTTGGCTCATGTTCAACTTGCTGTCCACAAAGACTCCAAGATTTTTTTCACATGTATTGCTGTCGAGCCTGGCATCACCCATCCTATATCTTTGCATGTCATTTTTTTCTGCCTAAGTGTAGAATCTTGCATTTGTCCTTGTTGAAATTCATTTTGTTAGTTTTGGTCTCTAATCTGTTAAATTCATTTTGAATTCTGATTCTGTTCTCTGGAGTATTAGCTATCCCTCCTAATTTGGTGTCATCTGCAAACTTGATAAGCATGCCCTCTAAGCCTTCATCCAAGTCATTAATAAAGATGTTAAAGAGTACTGGGCCCAGGACCAAACCCTGTGGAACCGCACTAGTCACTTCTTTCCCGGATAAAGTGGAACCATTGGTGAGCATCCTTCTGTTGCTTAACCAATTACAGATCCATCTATTAGTAGCATTGCCTAGCCCACATTTGACTATTTTGCTTGCAAGAAGGCTGTAGGGTACTTTGTCAAAGGCCTTACTGAAATCGAAATATGTGACCTCCCCAGCATTCCCTGCATCTACCAAGATTGTAACTCTATCGGAAAAAAAGACTTGTTTTTGAGCAATCCATGTTGGCTTTTATAAATCACAGTATTCCTCTTTAAGTGATTACAGACTGCCTCCTTAATGATGTGCTCCAGAATCTTTCCTGGTATTGATGTCAGGCTGACTAAATGGTAATTATTTGGGTCCTCTTTTTCTCCCTTCTTGAAGATGGGGACAACATTTGCCCTTCTCCAGTCTGCTGGGACTTCTCCTGTTCTCCAAGAATTCTCAAAGATTATTGCCAGTGGTTCTGAAACAACTTCTGCTAGTTCTTCAATACTCTTGGATGTAGTTCATCTGGCCCTAGAGACAATTCATTTAGAGTAGCCAGGTATTCCTGGACTACTTCTTTACCTATTTTGGGTTGCATTTCCCCTATTATCTCTTTGGCTTCATACTGGGCAGATTGAACTGACTGAGGCAAAGAAGGTGTTGAACAGCTCTGCCTTTTCCCTATCCCGTTAGTATTTCACCACCTTCTCCATGCAGAGCTGCACATGTATGTTACTAACAGAATGCCATCTAACATGCCCTGTTTCCTGTTATTTGGGTAATGTGTTAATACAATTTATACTCTTGATACATTCAATATTTAGAAGTTTAGACTTTGGAGCTATTTATAATGAGTACTAATTGTCTTCTGCAGGGATTAATGGAATGTTGTAGAAGAGTACAAAAGGGGAAACACAAATATGGAATCAAAATCAGACTCAGTCACCCCTTCCTTGCTCATTAAGAGGCCAATACCAAAGGCTATGTGTGTACATTTATATTTTGGACAGGTGTGGTAACTAGAAATGTGGCTTTATAAAGCCTTTTCTCAGAGTTTAGTTAGATCTATTGAATTTTGCAGTAATATAAATATCTTGTCATGGATGGGGGAAATACGTGTGTACGTTGCCAGGTTGGGTCCAGACTCGTAAGTTTTTGTGTGATCTGCTGCTGATTTTGCAGACAGAGAGACCGGGGGGGGGGGGGGCAATTTTTGCACATATGTTTTTCCATAAGTTTGATAGGCCAATGGAGTATAGTAGGAATAACAAGAGCCCGTGTTTGTCCTGTGCTTGTTCCCAGTTTCAGCTTTTGTTACATCAGAAACTGCCTTATCAAAGCCGGTCCAACAATGAGGCGAATTAAGCGGTCACTTCGGGCGCAAAACATATGGGGGCGCAGTCGAGACTGCTTTTTCTGTTGATTTGTTGTAAAACATGATGTTTTGGTGCTTAATTTGTAAAATCTTAATGTAATTTGATGTTTAATAGGCTTTTCCTTAATCCCTCCTTATTATCCAACATTTTCGCTTATCCAATGCTTTTATTTTTCAGTGATTGTTTTTTTGGGGGGGCACCAAAATTCTGTTCGCCTACACTTGAAAAATACCTAGGGCCAGCCAGGAGATTTGCTCATCTAACCAGCATTTTTACCTTATTTGGTAGTGTCATAATAGTGGTGAAAGACCATATGTGGTGGACATGTAAATTTGCAAGGAAATACTGGAACATTATTCATGAACATACTCAAAAATATTAGGTAACAACCTCCCCAAATTACCAGAAATATTTTTATTGAATATATCCAAAATACAACCAGGATCTAATGATGAAAAGATACTAACGTATCTATCAACAGCAGCCAGAATAGTGTGTGCTAGGTACGGGAGACAGAATAAATCCCCTACGATTGAAGAGTGGCTTATAAAAGTAGCGGAGATTAAGAACATGGATAGATTGACTTATTTGATGGCAAAACAACAGGGAAGACCAAGAAAGGAAACACATTGGAATAAAGTTGAGAGATTCTTAAGTCTAAAGTTAAAGAAAACTATGTAACACATGGAGAAGAACTAACTGAGAATAAAAAACTTGATTGGAAGCGGAGAAGAAACAAATGAAGAAATCCTATAAGAAGAAGAAGGGGGGGGATTTCAACCCCTGGAGCAGACCAAGAAGTACTCATCCTACCCCCCTATCACCCCTCCCTATCCCATTCTTCCCATCTCTTCTCCCCAGACACTCCCCCCTTTTTTCCCATCTTTTCCCCCACCCCCCTCAACACCCCCAGTTTTTATCTGTACATAATTTTTTTTTTTGCAAATAAAGACTATTTTCAACAACAACAAAAAAAAGAATAGTGGTGAAAGAGTGGCACATAGTGATAGAGGCCTTCCATAATACCTGCAGATGCCAGAGGTTGAACATGGAAGCTGTCACTGAGCTATGATCATTCAGTGCAGGAATCTAGATTTTATTTGAGAGTACATTTCTTTGATTCTATAGACTGTGTCTACTGGAAATTATGATCAGCATGGTTGGAGTCTGTGTGCTCTTACTGTCGCTAAAAGATTCAAGCTCCAAGGTTAGGAGTAAATGTATCCACCATCCATTGTTCAGTGATCAAAATATCATACTGTTTTTGACAAGCAAGCACATGTATTCTGCAGACATTAAGTCAAAGTTAATATGTTTTGACTGGGACCTATAGTCAGCATATAGTCAGCTTATATAAATGTATATGCCTAACCCATGCTCACATTATATCTATTTTCCTTCTTTTCTCCCTTCTCCCCATCCCCATCTTCCATTTATATTTGTTATTTTATTCAATAAAGGTATTTTTGAAATAGAATTAAAAGACACTGTGTATATGCCCATGCTAGCGAGGACATTGTTTGCCATGAGCCAAATTCCTGGCATCTCTTTTGTCATAAATGGCTTAATTTTGGGACACAATGTGTTGGTTTAATTGCAGTTAATCCGAATACAGGCTCCTTACCTTCCATTTCACAAGGCATTGCCTAAGGGACATTTTTGCAATACTCCTGTGTAAAGCATAGCCCTCCCAGTTGCTTTTAACTTGTTCTTTACAAAAATAAATCTCTGAAGCAGCATTATCTGGGGATGAGAGAGTGACATAAGGCACATAATAAATTGATGGACAAACCAAGAATACTGGTGGGTTGGTGAGAGAAAGAGGTCTCAAGGTGCTCAGAAAGTGTGGCTACTAATGAGGTGTAGATGCAGTGTCGCTTCTGTTTGTTAATTAATTGACACAGGGAAGCTTTCATCATAGAGCTTTGAACAGTATAGCAAGAAAAAGATTCTATTTGATGTGCATTGGGAGCAGAAGGGAATTTGGAACTGGAGGGTGCAAATATGAGAAAGGAAGGAAGGAAGGAAGGAAGGAAGGAAGGAAGGAAGGAAGGAAGGAAGGAAGGAAGGAAGGAAGGAAAAAACAAAAATAATCTTTGCGGTTGAAGCAGAAACAATGATGTAAGGAGACCTCACTGAAGCATTTACTAGGTCAGATTTATTGTTTGATATTGGGAAAATCAGTTCACCTCTGACTTGGTTTTTTATGTTCAAAGTGATGCATTAATTTCTAGCTTGACGTCTTAAATGTGTATGGTCATCAGGGGCCTAATACTCAGGATACATTTTGAGAGGATGCATTTGTTCCTGTTTTGTAAAAGCAATTAAACGTTCTTTTAAAAAATGATCTGAGCTAAATGAAGGCTGATGGGTTAAGAGTGTATTGCTCTGTTAACCGATCTCAGGCATCAAGAAAGCATTGGCTATGGAGCTGCTACTGCTGCTGGGTTCATTCCTCTGGGATGAACTAGAGAGCAAAATGTGGATTTGACATTAAGGTTAACTGTAATAAGAGGGCCAACTCAGGCAACATTGGTTTCTGGTACAGAATGTGTGAGGAAGATATATAGAATCTATAAAGTTATATAGTCTCTTCCATTCCTTTTCCACTTTACAGACTTTCAAACTCATGAAAGATGGCATTATAGGCTATCTTTGTACTAATCTCTTTCCATGGCATCCTGCCAAACCCACTTTACTGAGTTAGCATGTTGATATAGCCTCAGCATAGACTATTATCTTCCTTTTGCAAAAGTTAATCTTATAAGATGCCCCAAATTCTACTGTATATCTTTGTTCTGCTGTAACATGAGAAAATATGTCCCTACATAGCAGGGGGTTGGAATGGATGGCCCTTGTGGTCTCTTCTCTCCAATTCCACTTGCCAGTCTTGTTTCTGTAAGAAGACCAAACTGTGGCTTTCTAAGTGTTCTTGGACTATAACTCCCATTATCCATAATAATTTGCTGTGCTGATTTGGACAAATGGGAATTACGGGCCAGAAATGCCTGGAGAGTGATTGTTTTCCATACTGATTTAAACTTTCTGTATCTGTGAACTAGATCCTGAGCGGAATGTCTTTAGAAATGGTTTCAGGTGGTAGTGTGGATATATAGGGACAATTTTCCTCAATGTGAAACAGTTCAATGTGTTGCACACTTAGACTACAACACTTATTACCTCCAGCCAGGATGGCCACTGGTTGTGTTGACTGCGGCTGGGGACTTTAACAAAAGAAGAGGATACCACACTAGGGAAGTCTATACTAGAACAAAGCCCCTGTATTTCAGAGCCTAGAATTATAGAACAGGCATGTTACTATCATCCACATTTGAACTGGACCCAAAGGGATGAGTCCTGCTGGTGCCCAACCCAAGGGGCTTCAGATCTGTCTTATGCCACCACTCTGTAGACCAAAAGCTTGATAGCTGGAATTGTAGGTAAGTAGTGTCTTTTTTGCTGAGGATGTTTCTAGAGATATGCAGACTAAAGGTATGGCATATGTAGAGACACATGTGCGTATGACCACCCAGCATAGCATTTCTACATATTCATTACAATACGTATTTACTCAGCCAGATATCAAAGAACACATTCCTAAAATAACTGCTGCATTCATAGGCAATATTACTCACCTACTTATATTGCTTGCCCACATGGACATCCACAGCCAGACTTTCACAACATAAAGGTTTCCAATGCAGTTGAAACATGATGGCATTCTTTTCCCAATTGCTGGCAAACACAGAGTGTTATTGTGTGGACCTTGAAAGCCCTGGTGCTTTATTCTCTGCAGCCTGAATAGCAGCTGCGGGTAATAATAACACAAGATTTAAAAAGCCAACATTATAGGGGCATTTACAGCCCACTGGGAGAGTGAAATCTCAGTATGGCTAAACGGTGTTTCTAGCAATCCTTCATTTTTTCTGCTTGATAAGGAAATGATGGGCAGCTTTAGAAAAACGGCTACTGCAGCGCTCCTGAAAAGGGGGAGCAAGTTATCTGGACTCCTGCCACAGTAAGTGGAGTGGGACAAATGAAAAAGCTTTCTACAAATCAAATAGGTGTCCTGTCCTCTTTGTGTTTGGTAGGTTGGTTTTGCAGGGAGAGTGACCGGCGTTTTGATTACTTTCTTTGCAGACCAATGATAAAGCAGAAACTGGCTTATTTCAGTCTTGTCAGCCTTGATTGCTGTAATTCAGGGGCTCCTGCTGAGAGCTCCTAGTTAGTAGCACCTTTAACATGGTGGGTTTGAAACAAAGATGATCCATTCAAGGCCATCTGTGATACTGAATACACAAGCATGTGTGGAGAAGGGAGCATTTGGCTATATTATAAAACCTAACAGCGTGGCATACGTCCCTTCCCACAGTGACTCCTGCTTCCTTTGGAGATGCACAGGATACACATGAAATGTTCTGCTGCTGGTGGTGTGCAAAGGGCTGTACGCTCCTTACATCATGTTGATTTCCATTTTTACAGACAGGAAGCACTGACGGGATGACTAGCTGCCCAGCAAATTCAAGGCAAAACTTGGATTTATTTCAGCACTCCAGCTGTATTTTGCTGGCTCTTACACAAGCAGGACTTTATCACACCAGCCTGTTGTCTCACAGCAATTGTGCTATTGAAGAAAACAGAAAATACCAATATTGAAACACTCATACTTCTCTATGGTGCTGCTTTGGTGATAGACAGTTCTGTGATTACTCTTCTGCACCACCTTGTTAAACCCACCTTCCTGCCTGTGTATGCCCTGCCCTACCCAGTGAATTTTAAAATTTAATTCTGCCACAATTGCACAGCTAGGACAAAACAATAACTTTTTTTAAAGTAAAAGAAAACAAATAAAGTAAAAACAACCTCTCCCTGCTTGAGAATAGCGAGGAGGAGAATCAGACCCACACATGCCAAATGGATCCTGGAATATCACATCTACAGCAGAAAGGACCCATCACACCAGAGATAGCATTTGGAACAGTAGCAATATTGGGAGCCATTGACAGGTTTTCCCCATCAGCGAAAAAAGGTGCTCACTAATGATTGAAATGCAAAGCAGCAACAGGAGAGACATGATATAGTCTGATAAATGTAAGTCAAACACTGTATTATTCTTCGCAGTTGTAATTTTCGAGCCTTGTGTGATAAAGTCCTCAGTTGACTGAGGGTGGGACGAATCAGATGCATTTTAATGGCCACTCATAATCTTTCTCTAACATGCCTTACATTGCTTTGTCACATTGACATGAGGAATATGTACAGGGAAATCATGTGGGTAATATGTAGATGAACACTGATATGATAGACATGCAGCAACACATTTCGTTTATCAGAACTTTTCAGTATATCACAACAAGTTGCCAACATTATGATTGTGGCTAAGTGGGAATGCAGGAAGAGGAAAAAAAGCTTAATTAGAGACACAGAGTTTTCATTAGTTAACAAGGATAATTTTTGCCTCATTAAATGATTAATGAACTCCCAAATTAACACAAAATTAGATCTTTCAAAACAATAGATATTTTCAAGCCACGTGTTTACTTTATTCTTTTGTGTGGGAGTTAACATTCCCTGTGTCATGTCACTGGAATGAATGTGAAATGGAAGTTTCCTTTAGTACCAATTTTAACTGTGGTGAACCAAAATACACACTTCTGAACTCTTTGTCTTGTTTAACTTTGGGAGTGCAACTATAACTATCATTAGTCTTTAGAAAAGGCACAGGGATTTCCAGGTTCCTATCCACCCTTACAAAAGCAGTAGTTACATATGTTAATGTAGATATCTGGTCTTAGAAATGCAGGTAGAAAAGTTACCTAGTAATTCTTTCCCACTAGATCAGGGGTCCCCAAACTAAGGCCCGGGGGCCAGATGCAGCCCATCGAAGCTATTTATCCGGCCTCCACGGCACAAGGGCAGAAGGGGGTTGGGCTAAATGACCCAAGGGGTCTCTTCTTCTCTTACAACCATTATTATTATTATTATTATTATTATTATTATTATTATTATTATTATTATTATTAAACATTGAGGCTGGTTGGCCATCTGTCAGGGATGCTTTGCTTGTGCTTTCGGTGCACAAGGGCAGAAGAGGATTGGACTCAATGGCCCAAGGGGTCTCTTCCAACCCTCTTTATTATTATTATTATTATTATTATTATTATTATTATTATTATTATTATTAACATTGAGGCTGGGTGGCCATCTGTCAGGGGCACTTTGCTTGTGCTTTTGGCGCACAAAGGCAGAAGGGGATTGCACTCAATGGCCCAAAGGGTCTCTTCCAACCCTCTTTATTATTGTTGTTGTTGTTGTTGTTGTGTGTTGTTGTTATTAATTATTATTGCTCGATGGCCAACTATAGTCCGGCCCTCCAATGGTCCGAAGGATCGTGAACCGGCCTCCTGTTTAAAAAGTTTGGGGACCCCTTCACAAGTGAATTATTCTGCCTTCATTTTATCCATCAGAACTTGTAGGTTATTTTGAAGCCTACTTCTTTCACTCCAGGTCTACTACTTTCGTTCCAAAAACTGAAAAGTCTGTAACAGTGGCTTTTTAAAAGACAAATATACTGAAAGGTATTTCTAGAGCAAATTCTTTATTCTAAGAATTATTATCTGTTCTTCACAAGGGGGTGGGATAGCTCTAAAGGGAGAGATCTTTTAGAAATTCCAAAATATTATCCAGAAGGGGGGTTGAATTTTGCAACCCCCTTCCCCATTTATTCATATAGCCTATTTTGATTATCCCAAGAATTTCCTTGAAACGGGTGTCTTGTGTACGCTATATTTTAATCATTGCCCTGAATATTTTAATATATGCATTTTGTAGAAATATGTTTTAATATGTATATTTTATATAATGATTATGTGTTTTGAGCCATGTTGTAACCTGCCTCGAGCCACGATGAGAGGTGGGTAAGAAATAACAACAACAACAACAACAATTCCTTTTAGAGAATTCAATCATGGACATAAACATGACAGGCAGATATAGTCAGCTTTGTGATAGGAAAAGGGAACAAACCAGATGACACAGCTTGAGATAAAAGGGAGAAGGTTACATGCTTGCATACATGGAAATGGAATGTGTCTGCTTCTGATCTTTTTGTGATCTGTTGCTGATACACATTTTGCCTTCCTGTGCTCTTGAATGTTTCTGAAAGCTGACTCCGCTGATTGAGTTTACCTTCTTAATGTGAATATGTCTTTGCAAAAAATTATATTGGCTTGCTTCTTCTAGGGCCTTATTATACTTGGGCTTTTGGCCCCTTTCTCTTCTTCCGGGATGGGGCCTGCTAAGCGCCATCAGACGATGCTGGCTTGGCCCCACCCCATTGATCCCCAAAGTGGTGAGGAGGCATTGCAAGATGCTTCCTCACCATCAATGCAAGGTAAGCTGTGTTTTGGGCAGCTCGCACAGAATTACCTGCATTTTTCTGCCCTTTTTCCCATCTGATGGGGACAGGGTGCCTTGTCCTGTTCCCTCCTTGTGATGGAGAAAGGAGGGAGCCTGCTGTTTTGTCAGCAGTTGCTGGCAAAACGGAGCAATGGGAAGGTAAGTGTAAAGAGATCTTGCACCAAACTTTGACTTAATCTTTGGCTGCTGGATTTGTCTTGGTATTTCAAAACCTTTTCTGGCATAATTGTGCATTTGTTAGTAACCATTTCATTTTCTTTATTATTTCCTATCAGGTCAGGACTGAATTTTCACTATTTTACTAGTAGCCATTAAATAAGCCCCTCTGAAACCGAAAGTATGATCCAAGAAATTAAGCCTAGATCCCTCCCTCCCTCCCTCCCTCCCTCCCTCCCTTATCCCAGCCACAGTATCCAGGTTGCTCACATAAGAAATGAAAACAAAAATACCTTTGTAAAACTTCCCAGAATTGAAGGACGTAGCATTCATAAATTTGATGTGTAATTTTGTCAGAGTGAGGACGTTTTTACTCCTGAAATAACATATTAACAATATAAAACTACTATTTCTCCATGCCAGCATCCTTCTTAGTACAAAAAAAAATCAAAGATGTGTACTATAATTAAGACAGGGTCTATAATATTTCTGAATCTGTCTTGATCGATAGTAAACAAATGGTGCAATTCTTTCAGGTAGGACCAGCTCTGTTGTCTCCTTTTAGCTTGTACTATGCATACCGTGTTTCCCCGAAAATAAGACAGTGTCTTATATTAATTTTTGCTCCAAAGATGCACTAGGTCTTATTTTAGGGGATGTCTTATTTTTCCATGAAGAAGAATTCACATTTATTGTTGAACCAAAAAATGAACATTTATTATATACTGTACAGTAGTTGTTATCACAAGCCAGCATAACCAGACAAACTGTGAATCCTATCAAGAATTTCTTGTTACTACCAATATTTCCATGTACAACACTCTACGGTACTTACATTTACTGATCCTGCATGCTCTGGTGTTCTGTTTGGCGGGCATGCTTCCAAACAAAAGCTTTGCTAGGTCTTATTTTTGGGGGAGGCCTTATATTTTAGGGGAAACAGGGTAAGTCTTGTGTAATCTTTGAGCTTCATACTGGAGGTTAAGGCTGCTTTTTTTGTAATTGAAGTGGTATGGTAACTGTTTCTTTACTTCATGAACCTCTGAGGCTTTACCAGAGGCATCTTGTGAATTGGGAGTAGGGTGTATGTGTTGGAGGTATGTCCCCATTCTCCAGACACAAGCCACCAATAGGCAACACCAGAGAGAACTGATTAAGCACTTTACTGAACTCTATGAAATAGAACTATTCAGCACTTTATGGGATAAACTTGATTGTTGTACTTTTTTTAATCAAATTGAACCGCTCTACCTCATTCAATATTCCATCAGACGCCTACTGATCTGAAATGGCCCTCTGAACTAAGCCTTGGACTGAGTATTAAGTATTACAGCACTTTATTTGTACTATTATAGTTGCTGTTATAACATCTACTATGGGTCTTACCAACTGGGATAATAGTTGAGGGCGGGGAGGGGCGGTTGGAGGGTGGGAAGGTTTGTTTTGTTATTAGAGCTTATGTGATAAGTACAACTACTGGCCACAGGAAATAGCACAAATAGTATAAAGGGTTGGCTATGTCAATGCACCTGGGCACTTGGTGGAAGCAGGACGCAGCTGAAATAGGAATTCTGGCCACTCTAAAATCCAGGGTTAATGTAATGATGGACCAGGTTGGGGGAGGGTGGATGTCCAACAGCCGAGGGGTCCCTATAGAAGTAATTCAGGGGAGGAGGAGATACGGGAAAGGGAGGCAAAAATTAATTCGGCCTAGGGAAAGAAGAAGAGTCCTTGTAGATTTAAAACAGCCTCCTGACACAGTAAATCTGGGTGCCCAGGTTGGCGATCCCTCCGGTCTAAAGGTGGTGCTGCTGAACGCCAGGTCTGTTAATGGAAAAGTAGCGATCATCCAGGATCTTATCCTGGATGAGCGGGCAGACCTGGCGTTCATAACGGAGACCTGGCTGGATGAGGCTGGGGGGGCCAATCTCACCCAGCTTTGTCCGCCAGGGTATACCGTACAGCACCAACCAAGATTCGGAGGGAGGGGAGGAGGGGTTGCGGTGGTCTATAAGGAGTCCATCCCCCTGACCAGGTGCCCCATCCCGCAGTCAACCTTGTTTGAGTGTGCTCATCTGAGGATAGGTGACCAGGACAGAATAGGGATTCTGATAGTGTACTGACCACCCCGCTGCATTACAGTCTCCTTGCCTGAGCTAGCAGGGGTGGTCTCTGGCCTGGCATTGGAGTCCCAACGGCTCATTGTGCTGGGGGACTTCAATGTCCAAGCCGAGACCACTCTGTCCGGGGCGGCTCAGGACTTCATGGCCACCATGGCAACCATGGGGCTGTCCCAACTAGTATCTGGCCCTACCCACAGAGCGGGGCACACACTTGACTTGGTTTTCTGCCAGGGATGGGAGGAAGGTGGCGGTGTGGAGGAGCTCACCATCACTCCTTTGCCATGGACCGACCATCACCTGATCAGGTTTAGACTCACCGCACCCCCCAACCTTCGCAGGGGTGGAGGACCTAAAATGGTCCGCCCCAGGAGGCTTATGGATCCAAATGGATTCCTGACGTCTCTTGGGGAGTTTCCCGCCACCTCGGCTGGTGATCCTGTCGATGCTCTGGTCACCCTCTGGAATAAGGAGGTGACTAGGGCAATAGACACGATTGCTCCGGAAGGTCCCCTCTCGAGTACCTGAGCTAAACCATCTCCTTGGTTCACTGAGGAGTTGGCAGCGATGAAGCGAAAGAAGAGGGAACTAGAGGGCGTGTGGCGTTCAAAGCCGAGCGAGCCAAACCGAACACGGCTATGTCTCTACCTTAGGGCATATGCCGCAGCAATAGATGCTGCAAAGAACGTTTTCTTTGCAGCTAATATTGCGTCCGCAAAGAACCGTCCGGCGGAGCTGTTCCGAGTTGTCAGAGGTTTGTTATATCCCGTCCCTCAAGACGGGATCCCTGACAACTCGGCAGCTCACTGTGAAGCATTTTCTCGGTTCTTTGCGGACAAAGTCGCTTTGATCCACTCTGGCTTCGACACCATATTAACGGCAGTCTCCGAGGATGTAACACGGGCACCTGCTTGTCCTATTTTGATGGATTCGTTTCAATTGGTTCAGCCTGAGGACGTGGACAAGGTGCTGGGAGAGGTGAGGGCTACCACATGCATCCTAGACCCCTGCCCATCCTGGCTGGTGAGAGAGGCCAGAGGGGGATTGGCCGAGTGGGTGAAGGTGCTGGTGAATGCCTCCCTTCGGGAAGGCATATTTCCAGCGAGCCTTAAATTGGCTGTGATCAAACCGCTGTTGAAAAAGCCATCACTGGACCCCACTCAATTGGATAACTATCGGCCTATTTCCAATCTCCCCTTTTTGGGCAAGGTTGTGGAACGTGTGGTGGCTGCACAACTCCAGGCATTCTTGGTAGATACCGATTATCTGGATCCGGCACAGTCTGGCTTCAGGCCGGGGCATGGTACCGAGACAGCCTTGGTCGCCTTAGTCGATGATCTACGCCGGGAACTGGACAGGGGGAGTGTGTCACTGCTGGTTCTGCTGGACCTTTCAGCGGCCTTCGATACCGTTGACCACGGTATCCTTCTGGGGCGCCTTGCCGGGATGGGGCTCGGGGGTACTGCTTTTCAGTGGCTCCAGTCCTTTCTGGAGGGTCGTTCCCAGATGGTGTCATTGGGGGACACCTGCTCGGCCCCACAACCCTTGTCTTGCGGGGTCCCGCAGGGCTCTGTATTGTCTCCCATGTTGTTTAACATCTACATGAAGCCGTTGGGAGAGATCATCCGGAGTTTCGGGGCGTGGTGTCATCTGTACGCAGATGACATCTAGCTCTGTCACTCCTTCCCACCTGTCACTAAGGAGGCTGTTCAGGTCCTGAACCAGTGTCTGGCCGCTGTGTCGGACTGGATGAGGGCTAACAAATTGAAATTGAATCCAGACAAGACAGAGGTCCTCCTGGTCAGTCGTAAGGCTGAACAGGGAATAGGGTTACAGCCTGTGTTGGACGGGGTCGCACTCCCCCTGAAGACACAGGTTCGCAGTCTGGGGGTGATCCTGGACTCATCGCTGAGCCTGGATCCCCAGGTCTCGGCGGTGGCCAGGGGAGCCTTCGCACAACTCCGTCTTGTGCGCCAGCTGTGTCCGTTCCTTGGGAGGTCTGACTTGGCCACGGTGGTCCACGCTCTGGTTACAGCTCGTTTGGACTACTGCAACGCGCTCTACGTGGGGTTGCCTTTGAAGACGGCCCGGAAGCTCCAACTAGTACAACGGGCGGCAGCCAGATTAATAACTGGGGCAGCTTACAGGGAGCGCACAACCCCCCTGCTAAGCCAGCTCCACTGGCTGCCGATATGCTACCGAGCCCAATTCAAAGTGCTGGTCTTGACCTATAAAGCCCTAAACGGTTCTGGCCCAATCTACTTGTCTGAACGTATCTCCTCCTATGAACCAGTAAGATCACTAAGATCATCTGGAGAGGCCCTGCTCTCGGTCCCACCTGTCTCACAGGCGCGGCTGGTGGGAACAAGGGACAGGGCCTTCTCGGTGGTGGCTCCCCGGCTGTGGAACGCCCTCCCTGGAGATATCCGACAGGCTCCTACCCTGCTGGGATTCAGAAGGGCTGTGAAAACATGGTTATGTGCCCAAGCTTTTGATGAGTAAATGACAAAGTTGACATGGACTGATTTAAGGATGAAGAATGAGGATCTCGGACGAATGGAATTAATTATATATACGTTTTTAAGGTTTTATCATGTGTTTTAACGATGTTATTAATATATCTGTTACTGTTTTGTTTTTATGATTGTATTCAGGGCATTAAATTTTGCCAATTTTTGTAAGCCGCCCTGAGTCCCTTCGGGTGAGAAGGGCGGGATATAAATGTTGTAAATAAATAAATAATAAATAAACACCATATATATGAATGCCAGAGCCATTTAAGTTACAGGGGTCCTCTCATGTTTTCATTTGACTAAGAATGACAATGAACCTCACACTCCTTACATTGTTAAAGATATTCTTGTGCGAGAGACCAGCATTGGCTTTGGACAACAATTCTGGAGGCCAAGGTTTGAATCCCCAGTCAGCCATAAAAAACCTACTGGATAGTCCTGGGCAAGTCAAACATTCTCAACCTTGGAAACCCCTGTGATAGGTTCACCAAAGAATCACCCAAAGTTTGAAGTGATTTGAAGGGACGCTGCCACCACAACGACAATGGCAATGGCAATTCTTGTGTAAATAGCTGTTATGTAGGATTGTAACCTGGAGCCTGAGGTCATCCTCATGTCTCTTAAGAGGTACCTGTGTCACAGATTTAAAATTATTTAAATGCTTTCTAGAAATCTGAGCTGGAAATAACAAGAGTATTTTAAGGATGGGAGATACTGAGAAAATAATAATTCTAAAACTAACTATGTAGCCTGTTTTTTGCTAGAGCCTTTCCATCAGTAGCCCTGATATATTCCCAGCTGACAACTTGCTTGTCTTCCATCCTTCTTTCTGCCTCTGGGGCTCCTGCTTCAGTATGACTTTGTTCCAAACAGACAATACTTTTCTGGCAGATAACTGGACACCCAAGCAGTTGTGCTGGTATCTATCACAAACAGACATACACTGCACAGTGAAGGGAATTACAGAAAGCAGCTAGTACCATTTGTCAAAAAACAGGAATAATTTTTTTGTCCAAGCCATGTCCAGCAGACATCAATGCAGCACATTTATTAAATGTCTGTTTAAAAAAAAACCCAAAAGCTTGCTTTGTGTATTTCAAGAGGTTCAAGTTAGACAATTCACTGCAGGTTTTTTGTGTCTGAAAGACTGCTTCCAGGTCTTCTAGTTCGTACCAACCCATGCCTCTCTAACTAGAGGTTTAAAATTAAAAAAGGGGAAAGTATATTTTCCATCCCACCAACTAGAGGAGATAAGGCACTACAAAAGTAGTGGGAGAATATCAGAAAATAAATGTAAAAGTTTTAATCCTAGTAAGAGAGTCAGGACTCATCTGCATGAATTCAATAATCTGCAATGGCTGAGAAGTCATTCCTGTATATATACTTGACATCTAGGGATTTCCGGTCCTTATTGTCTTGTAGATTGGGTTAAACAATTTAAGCTCTACACTAAGGAAGTTGGAAAATTCTCCAGATTTTGGGCGAAAGTCTGAAACAACCCCACACTTTGGGCTCAGTGTGGACAGCACAACCAGGTCCAATGTGGAGCAGTCTTCTGTCTGCATAGGCCACTCTTGCCATCTTATTTTCTTTGCGTTTTTAGAGGGATTCAGCCTGTGGAGCCCTAAGAGCAGTGGTTTTCAACCTTGGGTCCCCAGGTGTTTTGACCTACAACACCCAGAATTCCCAGCCAGTTTACCAGCTGTTAGGAGTTCTGATAGTTGAAGGCCAAAACATTTGGGGACCCAGAGGTTGAGAACCACTGCCTTAGAGCGTGTCCATTCCTCTGCTAAGAGAAGACCAGTGAAAAAAATTCCATAACCAAGTCTTAGTATCCAAAAAGTGGTTTTCCCATTTTGTGAGGAAGGCATCTCCAAACATTAGATGTGACTTACTCATTTCTAAAAAGCAACCCTAAATGTCAAAATCTCTCCTGAGAGACTAGTGCTTCAAAGTGTAGTTTGTGTGTTTAATCTTTGCAGAAACCCAGTTTGTGAAATTGCTCACATCATAACCCTGACAGCACTAGTATGTTACATTCCTGTCCTTGACTGAATCTGATCTCCAAGGACCCATCAGGCAGCAGCATGGCAGGAGGGGCTGTCTGACTTGTTTTCCTATTCCTCTTTTCTCCAAACTCATTAATATTTGGGATATCTGAAATATAAACAGGATAGGCATACCAAACCATCAACCCCCAGTTCATTCTGTGGAGCTCGAACTGAGTGAAGATTTCTGCAAGCAGCCTGATAGAGTTGTCCCAGCTCAGAAATAATGTCTTTGCTCTGATAGCCTTGTGTTGTCTAGCGGAATTACTTCCCTTCATAGAGAATGTAAATAAACCCATTAGGGTGCAGTCTCTACCTGCAAGCTTACTAATATTGATGGTGCTCCATCTTACGTTCCTACAGATAGATGCTCCTCAGAATGTACTCTCTCTGGTGTTCATTGCTTTTACCGCTGCCGACACACTGTTTTTCTGCCCAGGAGAAGAAGGAGCAACATTGGCACCTGTAGCCATAAGATGAATACAGCTATCATACAAATAAAATTACTGGCTGCCGAATGGCAACAGCTTAATGAAAATGTGAACTGTTAAACAAATAAAAGCACTCAAGCTCATAATACTTCTGGGTGAATTTCACTATATCACTGAGCAGAAATAGAATTAGCGGCACCATCCAAGGATATTCCTCTTTGAGACACCCCCTGCCTGGCCTCCAATGCTTTAACTGTATGAGTTTGAAGTGTGAAAGTAGTTATTCTTGTTCCTGATTTCAAAATGTCAACCACGCAGGAGCCAAAAAATGAAACACACAAGACGTTCCGATAGATTTAAATAGGAAGAAAGTCAGCTGGGTAGCAGTGTCAGTGAGCATCATCCTTTTAAAATCCCCAACAAAAAATCTTCTAGGGGAAACATTTTTTAATGAAGTGGTGATAATTTTTTCCATTTTTTCTGCTGTATGTTGAGGATGTGGTGTATATATATAAAGTGCCGTGACTTTGAGGAACATCAGGTTGCTATAGGGAAGGTTGCTGCTCTTGTTCCATGTTGCTTTGGTCTTGCCACAAGAAGAGGGCAGCTCTGGGCAACTACATTTGTTATACATGTGTATATATGAGACCACTCCTCCTTCACAATGATTTTTGGTATATTTGTATGTCCCCAAGGTCTAATGGATAAGAACCTTATTCTCATTTAGATATAGATACAGTAGCTAGATTTAGAGCCAGTGTGATATAGTGGTTTGAATGTTGGACTAGGACATTGGAGGACCAGGGTTCAAGTTCCTCCTCAGCCATGCAAACCCACTGAATAACCTTAGGCAAGCCATGCTCTTTCGGCCTCAGAGGAAGACAACTCCCCACGAACAAATTCTGCCAAGAAAACTCTGTGATAGTGTTGCTTACGGGTCTCCATAAGTCATCAGTAAATTGAAGGCTCACAACGACAACGACGACAACAACAACAACAACTGCTTATTCCGTACTCTTCGGAAAGTACCAAGTAAGTCAGCTTTTCCCAGCTTCCATTTTTTCAAGCTGCAAACACATGTGGATATGTGCACGGTGACACGTGTGCACATGCAAGGGTGTTGACTATCTAGATTTCAGTGCAAGAAAGATCCCCAGCATTTTAGTTATCATTTATTCTGTAAACTGTTAAGGGTCGTATTGTATATAAAGGAGATAGTATTGGATTACTGGCTGACATTTCTGTTCCTTTTTACCTTCAGAAAAGAAGGTATTCCTTCCTTTGTTACCGCTAGCAGAGGTCTTAGTCATGAATTCTTTTAAAGCCCCTTTTAATCCCCTTAAAACTAGAGTGGAATCTATGCAGGTTTTCATTATTCCACTTGAGAAAACATCATGTACCTACTAGATTCCTTTATCCCTCCTGGGGTCTGGGGGGCTTGGAGAACAGCGAGGGTTAATCCAATTGCACTAGGATGGAGTAAAGTTCTCTCCACTGCTTTATAAACTCTTTATGCCTTGTGAAAGAGGTGGCAGTGCTTGTGTTTTATACTATGAATTTATAGTGGGGTAAGGAATAATTGTTTATCCTGTGAAAGGGAGAATGACAACTGCATTTTGAAGCAAACTTGGCAGTGGAACCAATTCAGACCATTAGAGAGAAGGCAAAATATGACAGTAGCTGTTAAAACCCCACTTCCCAGGGGTTTGAAAGTGGTTGCAAGAAGAATCAGGTGTTCTGACGAATGTGTAGGAGATTCTGAGCCTTCTTTTTTCTCAGTTGTCCTACCTAAGTTACATAAGTGTGTAGAGGACACACTATAGCTGGAGTCACACGGTAGGGTCCTTTTTTCATTCCTGAAAGTTGAAGGCAGCTTAAAAGCAGAATAACTGTTCACTATGTGCATCCATTGCCTTGTTGTCTTTCCTGGCCTGTTTGAAAACCACTAAAATACATTTGACCAGAGGTGGCAATAAGTTTCCACTATGGGAAATGTTGCTTCTGTCATTTATACATATTATTTTGTGTACACAGTTACTTAGGAATAAGTCCTATTGGACTATTTATTACCAAGTCAACATGCATGGATTTGTCCAACACAGCTACCCTGTTTCCCCTAAAATAAGACATCCCCAGAAAATAAGACCTAGTAGAAGTTTTGCTGAATTGCTAAATATAAGGCCTCCCCTGAAAGTAAGACCTAGCAAAGGTTTTGTTTGGAAGCATGCCTGCCAAACAGAACACCAGAGCATGCAGGATTGGTAAATGTACGTACCATAGAGTGTTGTACATGGAAATAATGGTAATAACAAGAAATTCTTGATAGGATTCACAGTTTGTCTGGTTATGCTGGTTTGTGATGACAACTACTGTACAGTATATAATAAATGTTCATTATTTTTTTTGTTCAACAATAAATGTGAATTCTTCTTCATGGAAAAATAAGACATCCCCTGAAAATAAGACCTAGAGCATCTTTGGGAGCAAAATTTAATATAAGACACTGTCTTATTTTCGGGGAAACACGGTACAATCCTATGTGGAGCTACTCAGGAGTAGGTCTCATTCAGCCCACTTAGCCCTACTTCTAAATAAGTAGTGCAGATGGCAAGACCACCAATTCCTTATAGTGATAAGGTCACCAACACTGTGTTCTCTTTATTATATATATAATTTTTATTAAGGTTTTGAAGAACAAAACATTTTACATAAAATGGAAACAAGGCAAATGGGTAAGAGAAAAAGACAAATAGAAAGGGGATGGAGGGTAAGTGAATAAAGTTGTGTGCAGGGTTAGGGAGCAGGGAGGGAACAAAAAGGGTCGGAAAAAGGGGGTTGGAAATATTTGGTCTTCCATCCTTGTTTTCACGGGATTCTTAATTTTGATAGTTTTTTAATTTGTATAGTCCTGGTTGTTTTCTTTGTTGCCTGTCTAAATCTTCAATTTCTAAAGTTGTTCCGTATTGTTCAGAATGCGGCAGCCAGGCTACTCACAAGAACACCCATGAAATGCCATATAACACCAGTGCTGCAGCATTTGCATTGGCTTCCAACTGATTACCGTGGTCTATATAAGTTGCTAGTTCTGACTTTTAAAATTCTTTATGGCCAGGGCCCATCGTACCTTAGGGATCGTCTCTCCTTCTCCCATCATCGGAGGTCGCAACGACCATCCCAACGCGACTTACTTTATAAACCGGGTCCTAGAGAAGTGTCTGGAAAGGACCAGACACAGAGCTTTTTCTATTTCTGCCCCTGCCTTATGGAATGCCTTGCCGCCCTATATGAGAGCCATGCGTGAGTTAGGGCCTTTTACCCTAGCACTTAAGACCTGGCTCTTTACTAGAGCTTTTGATCTATTTTAATTTTATCAATATTTGTATGTATGTATTTTTATCCTTTACAATTTTATCTTGTAAATCGCCTAGAGCATCTTGGATGGAGGGTGATTATTAAGTAATTAAATGATGATGATGATGATGATGATGATGATGATGATGATGATGTTTCAGGCTGGATGGAAAATGCCCTTGTTTCATGTGAAGCATTGATAATCCTCAAAAACCAATCGACCAACCCCCCCTCCCCTTGGCAAGTTTATAAGCCAGGTAGGGCAAGGGTCTAGAGCGCATGTGGTTGGCCTCACAGCTCCAAGGATCTTGTCCACTTCATCAGGCCAAACAAGTTGAAAGTAATTCATCAAGATGGAATCGACAGGTGTTCTAGGTACCTCATCTGGAACTGTATCAAAGTTAGTGTCTAAGTCGGAGCGTAATCGAGCGACTTTATCTGCAAAATGATGCGCGAACTCGCTGCATTGAGCAACCGAGTTGTCAGGGGGCTCCTCCACCTCATGAGGATGAAGGAGCTCCCAGACAACCCGGAACAACTCTGCTGGTCTATTAGTTGCAAACGCGATGCGGGCAGTCAAGAAATCTTTTCTGGCTGCCTGCAACGCCACAGAGTAGGCCTTAATGGAGGCTCTAGCCTGTGTTTGGTCGGTGAGGCTCCGAGTCTTTCGTAACTTGCACTCTAGTCCCCGCCTCGCCCGCTTCATCGAAGCCAGCTCCTCGGTGAACCAAGGAGCCGACCTGCGGAGTGAGAGAGGGCATTTGGGCATTTGGGGGCGATCGTGTCAAGAGCCCTGGCCATCTCACTGTTATAGAGATTGACCAGGGTCTCAACAGGATCGTCAGCTGACATGACAGGAAGTTCCCCAAGAGACATCAGGGATCCATCCGGATCCATAAGTCTCCTGGGGCGGACCATCTTAATCGGTCCACCACCCCTGTGGAGGTTTGTAGCAACAGTAAGTCTAACGCTGACCAGATGATGGTCGGTCCATGACAATGGAAGAATATTTGGCTCTTCCACACTGACTTGTCCACCATCCATCACAAATACTAGGTCTAGGGTGTGTCCAGCCTGATGAGTGGGGCCAGATATCACTTGGGACAGTCCCATGGTCGTCATGGCAACCATGAAATCCTGAGCTGCACCAGATAAGGGGGCCTCTGCATGGATGTTGAAGTCCCCCAGGACAACCAATCGCTGGGAGACCAACACCAAGCTAGAGACCACCTCTGCGAGCTCAGGCAGGGAGCCCCAAACTGTCACAAGCAGAATCCCCAAACTGTCCCGGGTCCCCACCCTCAAATGGACACACTCAAACCCAAACGATTGAGGAACGGGGCATCTGGTCAGGGGAATGGTATCCTGATAGACCACTGCCACACCACCTGCCCGCCCCCTGGGCCTAGTAAAATATTTATTGTTATATACATGATAAATAAAGCTTTGCTAATTTGGAAAAGATTTTAAGAAAAGGTAATATTTTATAACCTTGATAAAAAAATATTGATTACTAGATATAGATAGGAATTTCACACCAAACATAACAAATATTCTAACATAGTAGAGCTTTTTTAATGGTGGAAAGAAAATGAAATGCAGTTAACATTAATTTAGCAAAAATTGTCTCCATATTGATGGCAGTGTTAATTAGCAGTCGTCACAGTAGTGACCTGTGGCAGCATTACTTTCCTTCTTTTCTTTTCCTCGGTGCTTCCCAGCTTGCCTCCATAATAGAGGTTTTGTTCCTTGCAGTGAATCATTGGAGGAGGCTGCTTTAGGAGGTGACTGAGGTCCAGGTTTGGGTGTCAGTCTTTTACTGCTTTCTGGGAATTGTGGAGGCTCTCAGACAGGAAAAAAAAACACTTCCTATGAATGGGCTGATAATTTATCCCCTCTCTGGGTAATAATGGTGATCAGAGCAATTGTCCTAGAGAAATCAATATGTTATAATGCAGGAACAAACAGGTGAGGCTTAGAATAGCTGGAGATTAACAGATGATATGAATTATTCTGTAATGTACAAGTGCAAGGAGGTGAAGTTGTACTCTTCTATGCTTTTTAAAATTTATTTCCTCTTTTCTATGAGAAAGAAGAAGGACCAAGACAAAAGATTATTTTTATAAACTCAATGTTCATAGAATCATAGAGTTGGAAGAGACCTGACAGGCCATCCAGTCCAACCCCCTGCCAAGAAGCAGGAAAATTACATTCAAAGCACCCCCGACAGATGGCTATCCAGCCTCTGTTTAAAAGCCTCCAAAGAAGGAGCCTTCAATCTGAGTAATCCTTATGACTAGGTAGTTGTGGTTAAGGTGCACTGATGATGATGATGATGATGATGATGACGAGGACAACAACAACAACAACAGCAACAACTTTACTTTGTACTCTGCCTCCATCTACCCGAAGGGACTCGGGACAGCTTACATGCGGCCAAGCCCAAACAACACAGTTCAAAATATAATACATTAAAATTCATAACAACAATATAAGACAAAATAAAACAACAACATTATAACAATATATAAAAAGGCATCAAACAGCAACCAATATCAGTTTCACTTATCATGGGTGGGTGGACTAGTGCAACAATAGTTTAAAGGCTAATCAGTAAAGTGCATAGGTCATATGGCAGCAGTGAGGATAAGAGCAATAGTAAAGTGAGAGGACAGGTTTTTGGTCCCATTTGGGGCTAGCTATCTAGAAGATTGTCTACTCAAAAGCACAGCGGAACATGCACATCTTTAACTCTTTTCAGAAAGTGAACAGGGAGGCTGCTAGCCTAATCTCCCTGGGGAGGCAATTCCTGAGCCTGGAGGCCACAGCCGAGATGGACCAAGTCCCCACCAGTTGTACCTGAGATGGAGGTGGAAGCGAGAGGAGGGCCTCCCCAGAAGATCTTAAAGATCGCACACGTTCATAGGGGAAGACGTGGTCACGAAGATAGGCAGGTCCTGAACCGTTTAGAGCTTTATAGGTGATGACCTGCACCTTGAATTGGGATCGGAAAGCTATCAGCAGCCAGTGGAACTGCTTAAACAAGGGGGTTGATTGTGCCCTGTAAATTGCTCTGGTTAACAGCCTAGCCGCCAACCTTTGCACCAACTGCAGTTTCCAGACTGTCTTCAGGGGCAGCACCACGTAGAGTGCATTACAGTAATCCAGCCTTTAGGTAACTAAGGTGTGGACCACCATGGTCAAGTCAGACTTCTTGAAGTACGGTCGCAGCTGGTGCACCAGCTTTAACTGTGCGAAGGCCCTCCCAGCCACCGATGATTTTTTTTTTGGTACTTAAGTCACAATAAGAAGTGTAAGCAAGGCTATCATGATTTGCTGACTTGTTGGTTGATGAATTCTGTTGTCTTGGTTGGTTGAGTATTATGTGTCTTTGGGGAGAGGGGGCGGGATATACATAAAATTGTTGTTGTTGTTGTTGTTGTTGTTGTTGTTCCCACTAACATTCTCCATCAAATGTCTCTTTTGGAGTGGATGTATTTGAGGATCATTGAATCATAGAGTTGGAAGGAGACCATCTAGTCCAACCTACCATCTTGCAACAATATTTGCAAGAGGCGGCCATTCACACTCTGTTTAAAGACTCTCAGTCCATTCCACTTTCAAACAGCTCTTACCATCAGGAAGTTCTTAAATTTTCAGTATAATTTCTTGGTGTTCGAATTCACATCCTTGTCCCTGAAGCAGATAAAAATAAGTTTCTCCACCCTTTCAGATATTTAAAGATGACAATCATGTCCCTGCTCAATTTGGAATAAGAAATTGAATTGAGAATAGATGTCAGTTCATAGGCATCAGAGACATCAAGTAAAGGACTGTCATCAGGAATGAGAGAAACACGGTGGTGGTAGATTTTTTTGTTGTACAAACAATTTTAACAGGATGATATTTCACATAAGAAGGCCTCTAGACCTAAAATGGCCTTGATCACAGACAAAACAAAAAGTAAATCTCCTGGGTTATCCAAGCTTGACACAGCAAAACAAAGACCTGATATGTATTACATATCTTTCTTTGTTCAGTTCTGTGATCCATGGGATCTGTCTTTCTTCAGAGTCCTCTCTGGTCTAGTTCTCAGACCCAATCCACACAATACAAGCAGTTGATTTTAATTTTTTGTAAAATATAGAAAGCAGATGACAGGATCTTTAATCTTGAGCAGACTACCAACAGGGCGGGGACTGTCTATTTAGGTCAACAACATCTCTGAGATTTCAATGCTACAGCCTGAGACCTGTGGATATCAGAGAGGCCAAATCCTACAGAAGCAATTGCAAATCGGAGAGTATGACATGAGATGAAGACATGAGTACTAGCAAAGTTGTGCCTCCAGCATCTGTTGGAAGAAATTGGTGGAGGACAAAAAAGTACATTTGAATTCACCAGTCAATTTCTGAGTGATCTGTAAGAATTTCAGTTCCCAAAAACATTTTGACAATATTATCAAAAGGATACTTTGGAATCTACATTATTTTGCTGAAATGAAGAGCACGGGATCAACAGGAGTGGGATTTCATATAGAAGGATTCAATCCAGTCTTGGTACTCAGATTCCTGGAACCAGCATTGAAATTCTGTATGTGTGCCTTTTTACATCGGGGTCTGCATGATAGAACTTGGGTTTTTATAATGAAGAAAAAATGAAGTGAATCTCACAAGCCTGAAGTCTGTTCAACTCTCCTAATCCTCAGAGTGCCTGTATTTCTTTTTGTTATTTTTGAAGGCGTCTGACTCTGGCTGAGTGTTACTATGATCATGACTATGAGAAGCTAAACTGCATTTATGATTATTACTATTTGATGTATGTGTTTTACCAAGGAAATGCATAGAAGTTCAGTACAGTAGACCTTCTATATCCATTGAGGTTTGGTTCCAAGGCTCCCAAGGATAACAAAATCCATGAATGCTCAAGTCCCATTATATACAATATTTTGGTAAAACAGCAAAATCAAAATTTTCTTTTTGGAATTTCTTTTAATATTTTTCATTCCCTAGTTTGTTGAATCTGTGCATGTAAAATTGTGTCTATGGAGGGATAACTGTACTTCACCCCCATGCCTATGGCTGGCAGATCAACTGCATCTCATTACTTGGAAGTTCAGGTCTGAAGAATGGAGCCCAAAATCTGAATGAAAAAAGACTTTGTTTCATTTAACACTTTTGCTGTTTGTAAGACTTTTTACCAACCTTGAATATTTTTAAAGAGAGAAACAGCTTTTAAAAACTTCACATAGATAAAAGAAGTACTCCTAAAGATGTGCTAAGTGTTAAATAGCTCACACATCCTTACATATAAAGGAAATAAATTGACACAACGGGGCTAGATGTTAACTTGCAGCAGAGTTTACCCTAGAAAATGTTATCAAAACATTGCCAATGCTGCTCTAATGTGGAATTGTTTCACAAAGTGTGAAGCTACAGTAGCATTCAGAAATACCATACATTACACGTGACAACAACGTGGTTCACTCAAGAAAATCCTAGACAAAGAAGAGTTCTCCAGTAGCAGCGAAAAAGGAATTTGTGCTCACAAGCCATAACTTCTCTTTTAAATGACAGTCCACAAGTTGTGATTCTTTCTTCAGCTCCACTCCACAGCATTAGAACTGCTAAATGAACGCTACCTTTGGATGAATCATCCAGGATACTTGCATAAAAAGCAAAGGGAAAATAGCAAAGTTATATGTGAGTTCAAGCAATAGCTTGAACATGTAGAATCATAAAAGAGACAAGGATACTTTTGAATATATCTTCACTGGCATGAGCTGAGAGCATGGGAATAGCCCCCACGCCTATGGCTGGCAGTTCAACTGCATCTCATTCCCAGAAAGTTCAAGTTTGAAGAATGGAGACCAAAATCTGAGTCTTCCAGAGAAAGCCTGACACCCACAACCCTTTCTCTTGTGATTAAATCCTTTTCCTCAGGCAGTTTCCTAACAAAGCACCATCTCCCAGCTGCTTTTCTCTTTACTCAAGGCAATAACCTGAATATTTTCTCTTTGGAGGGGAAAAGCAGCTTTGAAGGCCAATACTGAGCAGAAAAATGGCCTGAGGGTGAAAAAAATTAAGTATCCTTTGTTACAGCTGGGCAGTCAGAACTCTCACTCCTGTCCTAACTATATATAAGATACAGTTTGGCCTTCATTTGGGATAATAAACCTGTGAATAACCTTGCCCTGCTTCAGACTGCAATTATGTGATTAAATTGGAACTTGTGAGTGCATCCCACCAATCTATTGCCAAAAGTTTGAACAGAATGTAATGTCTTCTGTGCGCACTGTGTATATTAATAGGCTGGTTTTCATTACAATTGTGAGTATAGACATTTTTCTTCTTCTTCTTCTTCTTCTTCTTTTTCTTCTTCTTCTTCTTTTTCTTCTTCAAAAAGCGACTCTACCTGTTGGAATTACAGACACCTTAAAGGGCCAGACATAAAAGTGTCTTCAAAACAGAGTTTAATGAAACAAAAGAAAAAGGACGCAGGGTCGAAGCAAGAGGAATCAAAAGCAGCATTGCTCCAGTGTCTGCAGAAGCAGTGTCTCCAGCCAAACTGGTTTAGGTCCAAACTGCAGATCCGAGTCCAACACCAAACATGAAACAGGCAGCAGCAAGACTACAAGAAACTTTCCCAATACCCAGCACACGAATGCACATCAACATCTTGCCATCTGCAAAGACCCCTCACCCCTGAACCCACTTTTATCTACAAAACATCATCAGAGGATGAACTGACCACCGCCCCATCACCATCTCCCACAGCTGCTCCCAGCTCTTCACGTAAATTCCTTTGACTCTCCCCCCAAGTCCTCCATCTCCTGTCAAGACTTAGATCCTCCAGATGTTTTGGACTTCAATTCCAACAATTCCTAACTGCTGGTAAACTGGCTGGGATTTCTGGGAGCTGAAGTCCAAAATACCTGGAGGAGCAGAGTTTGAGAAACACTGATCTAGATATAAATGCACCATTAAAAGAGACATCAGTGGTCATGTTACTAATCCAGTATGGGTGCCAAAGAAATTATCTATAGTTGTGGAAAGATTCATGATTTTTTTTGGCTGTCCTTCTAAACTAGGCAAATTTTGTGATAGACAAGATGTGGAACCTTCTCTTCAAAATCTGCAAAACAATACCTTTTAAACATATTTTTCTGAGGAAGATGTCAGTGGAGTTTCATAAGTTTGCACAATAATTGTGCTTTTTAGTTGTCCCAATAAAAATATCACTGTTTTGTTTTTAATTTTGTTTTATTTTGCTTCATAGCCAACATTGCTACTTCTGAATATGTTTCCTGAACCTTCTCTTGTAGCTGATGTGATGCAGTCATTGGCAATCCTCAGCTCTCCCCTTCCCTCTAATATTAGATCTGGAAAAGTGACAAGGTCTTGTTTGTTTGCCCACTGTGTAATCGAGGTCCTATGGGGTGCCTTATCATCCTGTTGGCTAAACCATTGTCTTATCAAAGTCATTTCAGCAAATAATGCTTTTATATTCCTTCTAGTCACGTCTGATTTATAGCAACTCTATCATAACATTTCTTCAGATGAGATTTGCCATTATCTTTCTCTAAAACTGAAAGACAGTGACTTGTCCATGATTACACAGTGGCTTTCCATAGCTGAACAAGGATTTGAATCATGATCTCACAGTCCTAGTTCAGCACTCAAACCACTACACCGTGGGGGCTCCTAAGTCATCCACTCTGCTATTCCTGAACTTTTTGGCAGAACTGCGTATCCACAAATAGCTGAGAGAAGACCAAGGAGTTGGGACTATTGTGACAAGTGGTATTGCAATCTTATAGTCATTTATGAGTATAATGGATAGAACCTTTGGGGCATATTTTAGATAATACTGTTCTGAAAGCAGCAGCTTTTCACTGGTGTGGAGGATTTGTGTGAAGTCTCTGCTACTTGACACACAAGTGACAGTGGTTTAAATTGGAACAATGACCAGCTTGACAAAGTGTCCAGTTGTATCTGTTGTGCAGAGAAGAAATAGCAAAGGGCAAATTACGTGCAGCCTGTGAAACTGCTAGAGAAATAGCCTTCCTGCTGCTCATTTATTTATTATAAATACAATATTACTGGGATAGTCTACAGAAGGAGTAGAAAACATACAGATGGAAAATGCAATAACTGAAAACCATAAAGGCAATATAAAACAGTAAGCAGGATGGAAGTTACATTTTAAAAGTTTGGGATTTTAAAAAGTTTGCCTTTATGAAAGGACTATAAAGAAAGTTCTATGATAGTGAAGAGCAGCAGTCCTACATATCTAACACTACATTGTGCCTCATTCAGGCACAATGGGGATATTTTCAAGATCCCGAAAAACATGGATCTAGTCTGTGGTAGGAATCGAGGAAAGCAAGTGACAGTAAAGTGGAAGATCAACCCAGTCTTCCAAGGATTAGAATAATCAAATGGATCTGGCAGTGACAGTTAGTAGTTCCAGTATTAAAAGGGTGTCAAATCTTCTCTGAATTTTAGTATAAATGTTGAAGGAACTATCCAGGGTGGAGTATCTGTTTGTGGGATAGGATTTAGCACACTGGATAGCTCCCTAAAAGTGCAGGGTAAAATCTATAAGAAACCCACAACTTTCCTGACATGGAAGACACCAGCTGCCCATGGATCTGAGTTCTCACACCATGTAGTGAGAGTCTTGCAATGTCTAATGAGCCTTGCACTGAAACATTTCAATTTCCAAGCAGTGTCACTTGCATAACCTTCATGGGCCTAGCACATTTCTTTAGGAAGAGGGGAAAATAGCAATTAGACTTTCCCTGTATAACATGCTATTCATAGGAATAATTTTACCAAGTTTCCATTTGGAGCAGCTTCTACAAATAGGTGGTGCCATCAACTGCAACTTTTGTCTAAAGAAGGCATGGGCAAATTTTGTCCCTCCAGGTGTTTTGGACTACAACTCCCATAATTCCTAACAGCCAGTAGGTTGTTGGGAATTATGGGAGTTGTAGTCCAAAACTTTTGGAGGTCTGAAGTTTGCCCATGCCTGGTCTAGAGAAACCAATTGGGATATGAGCCACAGATTAGAAAGCTGGTGGCTGGTTGTTTTCCTTCATCTTTGGGAAATAATACTTTTTATTTGATAATTCTGAAAAGATTTTTTGTTTTTTCCAAATTTGCTGAGATGTGCCAGTTGATGCTCTTTGGCCCAACGTCTAAAAATAGTGGAGCACAGCTTGCTTACTTGAATTTAAGGACAAAATCTCTTAAGACAAAAATTAAAAACCCAAGATTTTTCAAAGATGAATAATTGTATAGTTTCTTACCAGACAACATTTGGTCTAAACTGAATGTTTTACAGTGAATACTGCATTATCCTTCAGCAGCTAGTCTCTTTGACTTTGGCGTATAAAGAATATATCCTTATAAGAAGAACTACTGTCTCTGGTGACTTTTTCCATAAGATTCAGTATTTCCAAGAGGTGATGTTGTTGTCAAGTCATAGTAATCTGTCCCTGATCCTTTTGGGGCTCACAACTTGCCATAACCTAACAGCAAAAGAACTGCTTACGACTCTGTTGCTGGCAGTATAACTTGGTTTTACATCAGTATTCATAGACACGGTCATATTAGTCTGCACCAGCATACAAAGGAATCTTGTAGCACCTTTGAGACTGAGTGAAGGAGACTAACTGCGTCTAGATCCAGGGAAGTTATGCTCCCCCTCTATTCTGCCTTGGTCAGACCACACCTGGAATACTGTGTCCAATTTTGGGCACCACAGTTGAAGGGAGATGTTGACAAGCTGGAAAGCGTCCAGAGGAGGGCGACTAAAATGATTAAGGGTCTGGAGAACAAGCCCTATGAGGAGAGGCTTAAAGAGCTGGGCATGTTTAGCCTGCAGAAGAGAAGGCTGAGAGGAGACATGATAGCCATGTACAAATACGTGAAGGGAAGTCATAGGGAAGAGGGAGCAAGCTTGTTTTCTGCTGCCCTGCAGACTAGGACACGGAACAATGGCTTCAAACTACAGGAAAGGAGATTCCACTTGAACATCAGGAAGAACTTCCTCACAGTGAGGGCTGTTCGACAGTGGAACTCTCTCCCCGGGGCCGTGGTGGAGGCTCCTTCCTTGGAGGCTTTTAAGCAGAGGCTGGATGGCCATCTGTCGGGGGTGCTTTGAATGCGATTTCCTGCTTCTTAGCAGGAGGTTGGACTAGATGGCCCATGTGGTCTCTTCCAACTCTACTATTCTATGATTCTATGATTCTATGATTCTATGATTCTATGATTCTATGAACTGGCAGGACAAGGTTTCATAGACTCAGTCTACTTCATCAGATGCAGGTGAATTTTTGAGAGCTCAAGATTGAAACCCTCTTTGGACCACAACATTTTGTCTCCCCCTTCCTGTTCCCGCTCCTCTCCCCTCTTTATCATGAGCAGGAGAAAAGAAGTAGGACTGAACCAGGAACTATTGCTGGGTGGTTCTGGGGAGTGATGCTCAGAGAAGTGTACAGCTTTGGTCAGTGAACAAAATCAAGTGGGAATCATTTAGCTGTCGATGCCATGTTGGCATTTTTAATCAGAAGTCTTAGAAGTAATAACAAGCTCTTTGGATGCTAGCGTTTCCTTTGTGCTGCAGGATCTTTTGTCAGAACCAAGCAGGCAAGAGTGAAACCTGAACTTTTTCCCTCTTGAAATAAATAGTTTTTCTTAGCCGCAATGAGGAAGAAAGACAGGAGAACTGAAAATATGAAACTATGACCAGATCATAAGGCATGAAGGAAGTACAAGCTTTTGAATAGTATGTAAAGCTGGAACTGAAAAATGACAGTCAGATCTGGCATGAAGGAACTGGGAAAATTTCACAGACTTCTACAGATATTAAAAAGCTAAATAGAGACCACAAATGAAGTATGAAAACAAAAATAATAGAGGGCTGTTTGAAAAAGCTCAACACAAAAGAAGAAACTGCCAGTTTGGATGACATCAAGAGTGATAAAATATAATGGGGTGGCTACAGGTTTAAGGAGCAGTACTCAGGCTCTTCTGTCCCTACTGGAAAGAGTTCTTCCACATGAGACTGCCTATCTGTTGAGATTTTATTCTGTAGTTGGATTCTCTCACTTTTGATGATATAGGAATGGTTACTGGAGAGGCAGTCTTCCAAGGAGTAGTGTCTCCTAGATCCATTCATCAGGCACCAGTACAGTTAACTTTGTGATGCCACACTAAGTTAGTCCTGTTTCTCTTTTAGTCTGTGTTCTTTTTTTGTTATTTTGCATTTATTAGATCCACTATGAGGGATTTTGTAGTAGAAAAATTGTTGTAACTTTCAATGTTGCAAATTAATTTTCCATGTAGAAAGAAGGTTGTGTTGTCATTCAGGATATGGATGTTGCACTTTTCTTTTCATAGTCTGATGCAAACATGTGTAACAAGGCCAGCCTGCAGCTTAATTAAGGAATGACCCTTCTCTTCTCTTTTTATCTCTGTCTTAGGAACTCTTGGTCCATTTCGATTGAAGCCCAGCTGCCATTAAAGTGCCGAATGCAGGGGACCACAGAAGCTCTTAGAAGCCCAGCATCCTCTTGGATTCATGCTGATGCAATGAGTGCCTTCTACCTGTAGTGGTCCACAAATGCACCATGAATCCATATTTGGATGTCTCTGTGTATCTGTCTTAATTGATGAATTTGGAATGAAGAAAGGGCAGAGCTTTGTGTTTGGGGAATACGCTCAGCAAAATATGTGTTGTCATAATTATTACCCATCTTTCACTGAGAGAATTCCCATAAACAGATCTTTTTCCTAATGGGGCTTGTTAAGTCAGAAGCTCCCATTTCTAAAAAAGAAGTCTGTCAGATCTTTTGTTTCAGTATCACCCAGAGTGTTTTGAAATGTCTAAGAGATGTTGCCTTTATCCTTGTTCTTTAGAACAAGGCATCTGAGATACCCGGGAAAATGCTAGAGCTGCATTGGTTTCAAGTTCATCCTGAACAGATAATTCCTCCCCTTCCCAACCAAAGCTTCTTCCTAAGAACAATAAAGACTGTTTAATGGTCACTGTGTCCTGTCTGATGTTTTCTTATCCCAACATTCTCCAAGGAAGACTCTCCTTTCCTTATTGTTTGTTTTCCTATTGTCAGACTGGATCTTCCAGACGGTGCTGAGAGCAGCATGTATTCTGTCAACAACCTTTCAGGTCCTAATAATGTCACCCACAGCTTCAGACATGTTTTTTCTTGCTCATCCTCCAATGTGAAATATGCCAACTTTTGTCAGCGTTTCCCGTCACCACTTTGCATTAGACAAACAGGACCATATCTGTGCAAGAGAGATTCACATTTGACCTTCGAAATGGCAGTCCCCAAACCTGGCTGCTGAATATTTCAGCCTTCCTGAAAGTTCAGTCTCTGACCTACCAGAAGTTGTTTTGGAACAAAAAGATCTCAAAGGGAAACTGGGAATTTGAATGTATACACACATTTCAATCTTTTATCAGAGATATGAACAGATTATAATGGTTTCATGACACACTGCATTTATTAATACATGGAGTCTCATCACAGTTACACATGTGACAAAAAGATTATCTTTCAATTTTTTTCCTATTTCAAGGGAACCATCCTTTGAATAATATAGTGCTTTTACACCCAAAACCAATAGGACAGATATTTGACAGACCTCAGATGTATGGCCAGCATCCCAGATGAGTGTTTCTGCAATCCTCCAAGCATTCACATTTATGTAACTGTGCTTAAATACCTACAGCTTGAATTTTGTACTCCAAAGGTGTCTCAGGGGAAGTGGACCGAGAATCACAAAAGCTCATGCTACAATAAATCAGTGTGTCCTAAAGGTGTTGCTAGGTAAAGGTAAAGGTTTTTCCCTGACGTTAAGTCCAGTCATGTCTGACTCTGGGGGTTGGTGCTCATCTCCATTTCTAAGCCAAAAAGCCGGTGTTGTCCGTAGACACCTCCAAGGTCATGTGGCTGGCATGACTGCATGGAGTGCCATTACCTTCCTGCCGGAGCGGTACCTATTGATCTACTCACATTGGCATGTTTTCGGACTGTTAGGTTGGCAGAAGCTGGAACTAACAGTGGGCACTCAGTCCGCTCCCTAGTTTTGAACCTGCGACCTTTTGGTCTGCAAGTTCAGCAGCTCAGTGCTTTAACACACTTCGCCACCGGGGCTCCCAAAGGTGTTGCTAGGTTCCCTCATTCCCAACCTTTCTTTTTTATTGCCAAAACAGTTCTGGACACTTCATTTCTTTCATGTAAGGAGCTAGATAGTCAGCTTTGTCTTAATTGCAAGAGTACAAAAGTCCTGGCTGGTAGAGTTAGTTGTGATGACTCAAATTATCAAAAATCTTCCCCCTACTTTATGTTGCCCTAGCTAGAATGCATTCTTTGCTATGCTGCTTTTCCTTTTCTAGTTTGTCTGTGCCTTGGAGGAGTAAAACCTTGTTTCCACAGGAAACAAAATACTCCTTTAATCCAACAGGAAGAACCAGGAGCATTTATTAGTCTAGTAGTCTCATTTCGCTTAATTCTATGGTATTTTCCCACAGTAAACAATGACCAAAGTTGTTTACTATAAGGATCAATTTACCAAAGTAGATGGGGGGCTTGTAGTTGACTCTATTTTTTCCTTTGGAGGTAACAAATCCCTTTAGTGTCTAACTGGTGGGCTCCTGCTAACTGAAAGGTGACTGAAATGAAATCCTGAAATCTTAAATGCACGTATTAGGAAGAAAGCCGTAATGAACACTGTAGGTTTCATTTCCAAGTAAATGTGTTGTTTTAAAAAGTAAATTGGAAGCAGGTGACATCCCTAAATGTCTGAGCTAAATCCCCAAAAGTCACTAAAAGGGGTGGTATTACTATTTGTAAATACATACTGTAAATAAATCTGCAAAACATTTAAAAAGTAAAGGGCATTCTGAAGCTTTAGAGCAGGGGTCCTCAAACTTTTAAAGCAGAGGGCCGGTCCACAATCCTTCGGACTGTTGAGGGGCCGAATTATCATTTGGGGGAAAAAAACTGAACAAATTCCTATGCTTACTGCACATATCTTATTTGTAGTGCAAAACAACAACAATAACAATGAAAGAACAATACAATATTTAAAAATGAAAATAATTTTAACCAACATAAACCTGTCAGGATTTCAATAGGAAGTGTGGGCCTGCTTCTAGCCAATGAGATAGTCAGGTTAATTAGGATTGTTGTTGTTGTTGTTGTTGTTGTTGTGTGTTTTCAAGTCATTTCAGACTTTGGGCGAGCCTAAGTCCAAAATTATTTATTTATTCATTTACTACATTTATTTGCTACATTTATATCCCACCCTTCTCACCCCGAAGGGAACTCAGAGCAGCTGTATGTACATACAATATATTATATTATTAACATAGCACAATATTAGCATTATACTATATTGAACTATACCACTATACTGTAATATTATATGTAATATATAACATATAATTAATATTATTATATGATATTATTGTTAGTTTTGTATTGTATAAAATGATAATATTATTATCAATATTATAGGTATATACAATATATTATATTATTAAAACTGATATAAAAATATTATATTATAAATGAGGGCGGGGGCCAGGTAAATTACCTTGGAGGGCCGCATCCGGCCCCCGGGCCTTAGTTTGGGGACCCCTGCTTTAGAGTGACACCACGGAAAAGACTGGCTTAACTAAGCTGGCCTCTGAATACAACTGGAATTTGAAGCAGAGTCACATTGGCTGATCTTAAACATCAGAGACGTTCCTATGGAAGGAAGTACCTCAGAGTGGGACTGCTGGCTTGAGGAGAAAGTGATTGAAGGAGGAGGGAGAGAGAAGCTAGGCTGGGAAAAGTCAAGAGAGAGGTTGCATTTCTTTGGAAAGTCTATCCCTTCCCCCAAAGCCTGGAGGGATGTTGGACCACAAAGGCCCTATGCAAATATTTATTATTTGCTCCAAAATAACTCTCCATGCGTAGTCTACTTTTGACCCAAATTTGCATTTTAGCATTTTTAAATTGTAAGGATTTAGATGCCAGAGTCGTTTTACCTGCCTGCCTTAGGCAATTTTCCCCTTAGGCAAGTGTAATACATTTTCCATGTTCTTTATATAATGAGCTTTATTTACCAAATTGGCAATTCCTCTGTTGAGAAATAACTGATTACACTATTCAAGGAGCTGCTGTCATCTTAAGATATGCAGGTGTCTGTGGAACATAAACAGATGTGATCATTCAGAAAATGAACTCTGTTCAATAGAAGTGGCGCAGGAGGTGATACCGACATAAAAACTCAAAGGCAGCCTCCCAAACCCAGTTCAGACAAACACAACTAAGGTTTGTCACAATTACTCATAATACCTTGGTCATAAAGGAAGCCCGGGTTTTGAGGCACTCCGTAACAAAGCTTTCCTTGACTGAAAAATTAACACACATTGTGAGGTCTATGCACACCAAAAAGGCAATTCATCAGCATTGTTTGTAAGGGGCATAAATGAAATACAGTTGGCCCTCTATATCCATGAATTCTGCATCCAAGATTTTTAAAAAATATCCCCAAACAAACCTTGATTTTGCCATTTTAAATCAGATACAACCCCAGTAGATATTGAGGACCTGTTGTACTAGTGACTTCATACTAGTGGCTTCTGCATAGTTATGAAGGAATTTTCATGGCTGAACATGACATGAAACTAGATTTTCCATAACCCAAGTCCAGGTTTCCCAACCCACTAATTACCACGTCTATAGAACCTAGGCATAAATTGGAAAGGAAGAAGGGGTGGGAGGGGGGGAAAGAGGGAACGTAGCAGCACTTTTAAGATTAACTGAAGCTGTTAATTTTAATATGGCCTCTGTGGATATAAATCCACTTTTTCAGATGCAGTACAGAGTTAATAAATTAATCTTTTTTCTCTAGATATGTTGCTATCAAGCTGAAAAGTGTTACTGGCCTTTAATGGAATATACCATTTTGCACTGTTTTCATAAATTAATGGAGGATATAATATGAGACCACTTATTTTTTTCAGCAGTACCTAGTGTTTTCTGAATATATGCAGTCATGCCTCCATATACACTGGGGTTAGGAGCTCAGGACCCCCATGAAAGTGGGGAAACAGCAAATTAAAAAATGTGATTATTTTACTTGAAGTAACAGTTCTCTACAACTCTTTAGGGCCCTCAGCCTGACTGTGGTCAAACTCAGGTGGGAATTAACCATAGAATTGAGTTAGAGAAACCTACAAATACCCAGATAAGTATTCTACTTAGGAATCTCTAGAACAGTGGTTCTCAACCTGTGAGTCCCCAGGTGTTTTTGCCTTATTTATTTCGTGTCAAAAGCATTGCACAGCAAATACATTTTAAACTGATGAAAAAAAAGGATATCACAAGCAACTAAATAGTTTAAGACCAAAAACGAGCAACAGCAACCGCATTGTCCATAGCTTTAAACAACTCCTCCTCCGTGCATGAGGCAGGACATTGTGGGCAAACATACATATGCGGAGTTGTTTGTTCTGCGCCACAGTCACACAATGTGGAGGATTCCTCCAGGTAGTGCCACCTTGCCAAGTTGTCTTTAGATCTGCCCACTCCACTTCTGAGTCTGTTCAGGGACTTCCAAGTTGCCCATTCTTGGTTTGCCCCTGGAGGAAGACCCTCATGAGGGGCCATCCAGTTAGAATTGCCAGGTTTCGCTGCCCAGAGGGACACCCTTACTGCTGCTGGAGGAACATCAAGAGGAGTGGTGGTTCTCATGAAGCCCTTCCTTGATTTGAGTCTGGTGGGAGGAGGCTGGTAGTCATGCAATGGGTGGCTTTCACAGTGTTCGACCTTATTTCTCTCACCGTTAGCAGCAACTTCCCGTCGCACGTCAGGAGGGGCAATGCCAGCTAACTTGTAGAGTTTATCAACAGGTGTAGGTTTAAGGCATCCTTTGATTATTCTGCATGTTTCGTTTAGTGCTATGTCCACTTGCTTCGCATGGGCAGACTTTTGCCAGACAGGACAGGCATACTCTGCAGTTGAGAAAGACAAGGCCAGGGCTGATGTTCTTACTACTTGTGGGTCTGCACCCCATGCGCTGCCAGTCAGTTCCCGCAGGATGTTGTTGCGTGCAGCTACTTTGTGCTTGGTGTTCATGCAGTGTTTCCTATATGTTAATGTTCGATCTAAGGTGACACCAAGATATTTAGGATGGAAACAGTGTTCGAGCTCTTGGCCTTCCCAGGTAACTTTCAGTTTCCTGTTGGCTTCACGGTTACGTAGGTGGAAAGCACACACTTGTGTCTTGGCAGGGTTAGGCTTCAGGTGGTTCTCTTTGTAGTAGCTGGAGAGATCTTTCAAGGCATTAGTGAGTTGCTTTTCAAATGTTTCAAAAACTTTCGCTTGTGTTGTGAGGCCAAGGTCATCAGCATATATAAAACTCTTTTGTTTTTGCCTACAACTGCCAGAAATCCCAGCCAGTTTACCAGCTGTTAGGATTTCTGGGAGTTGAAGGCCAAAACATCTGGGGACCCACAGGTTGAGAACCACTGCTCTAGACCCTCCAGCACAACACTATGGTCAATCTCTGGAGGAAATTGGCCATCAAGTTATGCTGGAGGACCTAAAAATTCCTAGACATAACATATTCATAAAATCTGTGAATAATAAAATCTGCAACAGTGAAACCCGCAAATGCGGAGAGTGACTGAGGAGGTATACTGCAGCTTTCACCGTTGTCTCCTCCACATAATGCTTGATAATCTGAAGTGGAGCCCAAATAGTAGTCTGTGTGGCAGAATCTAGCAGCAACACAGTCTCATTTGAAATCTAAGGATAGATGTGTGGTGCAGCTATCTGACACAAGATCAAGCTTCAGATGCACACACAAAGATGACCATGAGAACAGAATTGCAGATTAACGTGGACAACACTGCAGATGACTGACCTTGATTCTGTAACAGAGAAAGCACTTGGTCAGCTTTGGTTCCTCTCTTAGATAGAAGGATATAGTAGTGAATTGGGCTGTTCATTCAACAACTCTTTTAACTGTTACTAAATTTCACAGCACTGACATTTTAGATGAGTCTCTTGGGAGGTTTTGTTAGATTTCCATAGAGAAGAGCTCATGCAGCAGATTTGGATGCATGGATGCACTCAGCTCATGTATATTATAAGGTACTTGATTATACATGTATGGAGAAAGAGATAGGCATTTACATATACTTTTCAGAAGGTCTGAAACTGCTGATGGATTAATTGGTGTGATTAACTGATCAGGGAACCGCTTGCAAATTCAAAACTGAACTCTGATGAATCAGAACTGATTATTTGGCTTCACCAACAAACACTGCTGGGGTGTAATTGGCTTTTCTTCTACAAGGTGCTTCCCCTTCTAGCCCTCGCTATCCTATTATCTATGTTGAGGGAAATGAAACAAAGTTAACTGGTTATTCTTTGCATGTAGAATATCCCGTATCCAATGCCCAGTTTTTAAAAAGGTTCAGTTGGTACTGGGACACACCCAAATAAGCCTGGAAAGTCAGTCAGAGCATATCTGGTTTAAAATATTTCTATATTCTGAATGTCCACCTGCTAATATCTGTACATCAGATGGCAAATTGATTTGACTCTCCTTGGAAAGCTCCCTTGGAGTGATCCCTTGGAGTGAGCCACTTCTATTAATAAATTCAAAAGCCTACTTGGTACGTCCAGGGGGAGGCTTCTTCTGGAATTGTTATATTGGAAAATTCAGTTCAGATATATGATTCCACTCCTTCAATCTGTGATGGCACTGTCCAGCATCAAACAAACAATGGTATGTAAGCTGATCATGTCCTTATGGACCACATTGCTAAAAGCAGATTGCTTAACTTGAGTGGAAGGGGTAACCTTTGGCCTGCTAGAGATTTTAAACTGCAAGTCCCACAGTTCCTAATCATTTCCCAAATGGTTCAATGTAGGCATACAGGTAGAATCACATAGGGAAGAGTCTGTGCCCCTGTTCAGAAGATTTCACCTCACTTTCTGAACCTATGAGAATTGGATTTTGAAAAATGTGGAAACAAGAATTGGTGATAAAGTCTCAATGGAGACACCTCTTCCTCATGATAACTATTTCAGGAGTGAATTTCCCTTCTTGCGGGTAGATTGCTCTAACTCCCTGTTGTCTCGCTCCCATTCTTAAATATGAGTCATTTGTGGCTCAGATGTTTGTAAGACAGGCCTGTATTTAAAAGAGATTTTTTTAAAAAAAACAAGCTACACGTTCTCTTAAAATATGACACTCCAGAATTCACTTTGAAATACCACTCTGTGTTAGGACAGTTCATGATGCTGTGTACACAGATGATGACAACACAGATTATTATTTCAAGCTGCAGTGTACCACATGATGAACATATTTACTTGGTGAGTTGTTCATTTGAAATATATTGCCAAATAGTGGAAGAAATTATCTTGCATCTGTGTACCTGATCCAAATGATAATATGCACACCCAGCTATGTTGCAACTTCATTTATTAACACACTTTAATCCCACTATTCTGGTTAAGAAAAGATGCAGCCCAAAGCAACACCATCATTTACTAAAACAGCAGTAAACCATTTAATAACTGCAATGGGAATTTCTCTTAAATCTTAACAAAGTAAATTTTGAAGTTCATTTTATGATTATTTGAGTTGTACATGAAGTGTTCTATTCTGATAATCTGTGCAAAAATTCAGATTTGTCTGACAGAGTGAGAATGCTCCCTCATTGGTTGAGCTGACTGTGACATAAGTGGTGCTAAACACACACACACAAATACACATATGTGCACACATACTGGTTTCTCCCATAGGACAGCTGGATTTGAGGCTTGTTTTGTGTGGATTCATTAAAATGTCTGGAAAGGGTATGTTAAAGGGCATTCAATAAATGTAGCATTTGTAGACTGCTGCATTGCAGCATATGAACATCCCATAAGACTGGATCTGAAGGAAAATAAGATGACAGATTGTCCTGTAATCTCCTGGTGAAGATTCCCTTCCAAATGGCAAGCAAGAGTATTGAAAAGTACTTTTGGACTACTCTCCAAATCATCTCTGCCACCACCTGGCTCACTACTGGCTATGCTGGCTGAAAGTTGGTGTCCCCAAAAGTCACTTTTCTAAGGTCTGTGAAAAGCTAAGTCCAATGGATTGATCCTCCTCTAAGGGGAGGGGGTTCAAATCTCCCAAACCAACCCTGTGGAAATGACCTCTGCAGTGTTGGTGCCACTACTAAAATGCTGCCATGCCAAATGGCCAGGCCACCCTTTATATTTCAGGCAGGGTGGGTGAACAGAGAAGCACTTCCATGGAGAATCTTAATGGCTGAGCCCACGCCAAATGGTCATCTGCACTGACCCTGTGTAATTACTGATTTTGTGATCTTGCATAAAAACAATTGCTCTGTTGTATGCCTTTGACTCATTTCTGATTTATAGTGACCCTGAGGTGAACCTATCACAGGGTTTTCTTGGCAAGATTTTTTCAGGGGATTTTGCTTTTGCCTGTCTCTGAGGCTGAGAGTGTGAATTTCCCAAAGGTGATTTGAAGGGTTTCCATGGCCAAGTGAGATTCAAACTCTGGTCTCCAAACCACTACATCACCCTAGCTCATGGCAACATGCTAGTTTTCAACATTTTATATTTATGGTACAGTATAAAATGATTTACTAAGTACCTAGGCCTTCATGTTTTTTACTAACCCTGCCGTGTTTTTGATGGAGCAGGAATGAGAGGAGGACAACTGTTGAAGTGAAGGTAGTCTTTTGTAATTATTTTAGGAGAGCTTTTTGGTATAGTGTGAGTTGGGAAACAGAACTACTGGACTGAATCATGTAGCCTTGTTCTATGGGCTCTTTTTCCAGCCAGGGCTTTCCATGTATCCATTTATGGTGTCTCCAGTATTGCTTCATAACTGAAGGGGTTAAAGGTACTTGCTGGCAACACAATGAGGATTTAAAATAGGCTGAGCTTTAGTTGAGCACGTGTCACAGTGCCCGGCAGGCACTCTGCACTTCTCATGAACAGATTTTAGGTTGGTATGATGGCTTGACACAATGACTGGCACAAAGTACAGACTCAACACATTGCGATTCAATCTCTCAACCCCTGCACTGGCAGAAATGTGCCTGTTAAATTATACTCACCCCTCTAAATGTGACTGCCTTTAATATGTATGAGAAGGATGGCAGCCCAACTATTGGAATTTTGACTGAATTACAACCTGAATGAAAGCTAGTTCCCCTGATTTCAATGGAATTTACTTTCCAGGTTTAAAATGTTTTGCTGCACCATTCAGATATCAGTTCCTGCCTTCGTGTGCCCCCTCCTCTCATGCTCCTGCCTGAAGCAGGTTGCTTCCCTCTTCTGCAAGCCAAGGCTAGACAGGCCTTTAGCCGATGTATAGGCAGACCCTGAGTTACAAACATCTGACTTACATCTGACTGCTTGATTACAAACAGAGATGAGACAACAGGAAGTGAGAGGAAATCTAGCCCTAGAAAGGAAAATTCACTCCTGTAAGAGTTATTATGGGGGAAAGGGGTCTCCAATGAAGCTTTATTGCCAATCCTTGTTTCTACAACATCCCAAATTTTTCATAATCCAATTGTCACAGGAACAGAAAGCAAGGTGAAGTCTTCTGAATAGTGGAACAATTTGTTGTCGAAGGATTTCATGGCCGGAATCACAGGCTGTATGGCCATGTTCCAGAAATATTCTCTCCTGACGTTTTGCCCACATCTATGGCAGGCATCTTCAGAGGTTGTGAGGTATAATTGTTTCAGGGTGTTAACCAAAACCAAAAAAGAAATTGGCTTAAGTTACGCTTAAAAATATACGTATTTTGACTTCTTTGCAAATTCAACTTAAGACGAAACCTACATAACCTGCCTTGTTTTAACCTAAGGACTGTTTATATTTGATTGGCTTCACAGGTTCCATGTTGTAGAATATTATTGTGCCTATTTCACCTTAGAAAAATGACTGTCCTTATGTACAACTTCCTCCCACCATTTCATTTTTGCACTATTATTTCTAGGAGTATGCCATTTTTTAGTCATCGTAAGTCATATTACATTTGTTAAATTCGGACATGTGATGTGGCCCACGCAAAAAACTTAAAAATCAAAATTTACTCAATACTTTTTTGTTTGAATTTTGTAAATTTTGGAAGCCTCCCAAAGTCAGTTTCATTTTCAGCTCAAGGAAACAAAACAAAGCCAAAAAGGCTGCCTTTCCTCTTTAAATTAATGGCCTCTCATCGTTAGGGGAAGGAAGCAGCAAGGAGAAAGCAGAGTTCCCTGGGAAGGAGATGGAGAAAGCACAGAATTCTGGGAAATGTAGTTTGGGAAAGTGAGGAGTCCTATGCCGGAGAATTCAAAAGGCCCTCTCCCCAGCCAGCCACTTGTCTCATCCTCCCCAACTTCTCTGAAACCAACTGTGACCGGAGAAGACAGGCAAAATACAAGAAATCTGTACCCCTTCAGTTGATATTCCGCATCTTCCATTCAGCTGGATTCTCCTCCCTACCACTGCTATTGCGGCTCAAGCAGCTGCTGATTTCTTGTCTTTTGCCACTATAGCAAGACCATTGCTATAGCCCTATCACACTACACTTTATGGCACTATTATTCCACTTTAATTGCTATGATAACATCCTATGGACTCCTGACATTTGCAGTTTGGGAGGAGGACTTTCCATTCTCAGCTATAGGCCTCACTAAATTACACTCCGCAGAATCATACAGGATGCAGCCATAGCAGTTAAAGTAGAATAATAGCACTATAACTAAGTAATGTGATTTAAATTCTGTCTTATTTGTTTGTGTTAGTCTTGTTGCTAGTCTAATGAAAAACTGAAGTCAGAGTATGAAACTGAAAGCAGGTCCAGCTTTTAGAGTCTGTGATGCTCCTGCAGTAACCCTCCAAGTATCTTGCACCATGGAACATACCTCTACTATCCTTTAACATAACTTAGCCAAGGCTGCACCCAGCACACATTAAAAATGTTTAATGTAGTAATTTTCACTCCATTACATGGGCCCTGCTTAGTGCAGTTTAAGAAGCCAGCAGATTGTATTGAATTTCAGTGCTCTAATTCACTTAATTGCAGGCAACTCTCACCACTCCTGTGGGTAGAGTTCCTTATTAGCATAGCAATTGACTTCTTCTAAAGTCTGCACAAACCTTCCTCTGCAAAATTATTGCCTTTATGATGCCATAACAATGAAGCATTTGTTTACAGAGCAATTAACTTCTGCAGCAGAAAAGAAATGAAACCCGCAATGGGCTTGTCCACAAGTTACGGTGCTTGGTCTGATTATTTCTGGATGTGCTAGGCTACGGTGACAAGGTCCCACAATGAATGCCAGGTTAATGCTGTAACATTGGAAAACATCTTAGCAGAAACAGTCCTACTTAGAGTTATTCACACTCTTAAGTTCCCATTCTCTCACTTAGCAATGTTTCCCCACCAATTGCAATGGTGGAAGATCTCCATCCTATTCCAAACAAATATTCTCATATGTCTATACCTTTCCCAACCTCTTGCTCAGGACTGGGTTGTATTTTATTCTTCCAAGACAAAGCATCATCACTTCTCAGATTTGCTACACATATACTCTTTACTCTATATTAGCAGTCACTAGTAAGATAAACAAACAAATAAACAAATTTTAGTCCTAACATTAATTAATTACACAAAAAAATGTAGATCTCAGCAGGTAAAGCAATAACATCTTGAAGTATAGCACAACTCCCTTATCTATACTCCCCAAAATGTTTCCCCTCAGAAGTCTTTAGATCATCCTATGTGATGGTATGCTTTGAGTCCAGTATGCTTTGTTGTTTCCAGTATCCATGGGAGGTCTTGAAACATATCTCTCTCTGATTCAGAGTTGGATTGTAGTCATGATTCTTTCTCCAAAACTCCCAGGACAGGAGGTTATTTGGGACAGAAAAGGCAGATAAGGACATTTTGTATTCCTTCTCTCATAATATGAGTATTGTGAGTCTCCCATGAAGCTGCATAGTTGGACATTCAAGACAGGAAGTACATGTTCACATTATGGAATTAGCTAGCACAAGAGATATCAATGGCCACCAAGTTAAATGACTTCAGAAGAGGATTAGACAAATTCACAGAGGATAATGCTGTCATTAGGTACATTACTCATGATGTTATATGCTATATCAAGGATAAAAGGCAGTGAGCTGTTACCCTCATGTCCTGCTTGGGGGCTTCCCAGAGGTGTTACATTGGCTATTGCAGGAAACAGAGCATTGGAACGGGTATTTATTTGATGTGATCCTGAATAGCTCTTCATATGTTTCTGTTCTTACATGTACCAAATAGCCAGCTGGGAAGCCAAATGAAGGGCTAATCCATGTCTAAAGAAGTTCAGTTGCCATGATGGTGCCATCCTTAGTAGCAAAAAAAAAAAAGTCAAATATGTGGTCCCCGATTTGTGCTGGGAAGGTTATAGACCCGAGTGGCCTGGTTTCTAGCTTTAAAGCAAATAGCACCTTCTGTCAGAAATACTGAAAATTAACAGTGTATTTTTAATTACAAAATGATGTACAGACACTGAAAGGATTAAAATGTTGCAATGACTAAGCCAAACTAATAGGATCATATAAGCAGTTGTGCCTCACTCACTCCTCCTGCTCCTCCTGTGTGAAGACTTCCTTCTGTGTAAAGAATGCCTTGGTGTGAGGAGTGTTGTGTTTGACTGCTCCAAGGAGAGAACTGCTTCAGTTTGAAGAATGAGAGAGAAGCCCAGCTTGAGGGCAAGAAGCTGAAGTAAAAATATACTAAGGAAGTATAAATAATTTTGTTTATGTTATGGAAACCTTGTTTTTGTAACTATATTATTTTTCTACAAGAAAAGCCTCCATAGGAAGACAACAATAGTCTCTGTGTTTTTATTTTGTTTTATACTGGCTACTGGTTTTGGGTCTCGCTGCTGCTGCTAAATAAGCTACTCCGCTGTATACTTTTATGGTGAAGGCCTTTTGTTGTTAATCCCATTCCCCAAACACCTTCTATAGATTAAAAGCAATAGGATGTGGATACACAGTTCTAACATAAGATGTATATAAAGATTTTGAGCACACAGCTCACAGTTTATGATCCATCCATTATCAACATGGTTCGACAACAATGCTGAATGATAAGTTACAGAACAAAATGATTTGTGTAAAGCCTTGGTCAAAAGTAACCAGTCTGAACATCGGGCCAGGTTGAGAAGAAAATTGATATTAGTGGGCTAGAGTTTCACTGTCTGTGGCTTGCTGCTGAGCCCTGCTGACCAGAATATCACCATGGTCCAAAATATTTTCCTGCCTCTGGTTGTGTTGACAATAATTTTGGGCTGATAGTAGCCTGCAGAGGACTAAGTATGGTTCATGCATGCACCTCTTGTTCCCAACTGACAAAATAAAATATCTACAGTAAATCTCTGTCAAAGAAGCAGTCTTTCCTGGCCCACCAGAAGTACCATGACCAGATGAACTGCCCATTGGAAACCCATTCCTGGGTTACAAAAAATGACTTGCATGTAGTGTCCCCATCTCTGGGTAAAGGTGGCCTGTACCAGCATGCTCACTGAAAAATTCCCGGGGATTTCTATTACCCCTGTTTATTTCAGGGAGCGCAATTGAGCTCTTCCTCTTATTTGTTGCCTGGGCACCATAAAACTGAGCTTGGTTTTTATCTTAGACGAAAGGGGAATGCTGCAGTAAGGGAGAATTAGCAAAACAACATTAAAAATAAGCACAGCGATTAATTTTAATGGGCTCCTTGTTATGACCACTATAAAGTGAGTAAACAAGGAATGCTGCCAGTTCTGTCACATATTCTTCCACGAAAGGGGGAGATCTTTAGCCAATTGAAAATGTAATGATTGGGTTTGGCTTGTCATTTGCGTGTGTATGTGAAGGAGAATTGTTTTTCTTTTCTTCAGCAGTATTATGCTAACCAATGAAGAAATCTGTCGGGCTTCTTTGGCTTCTTACCTTCACAGCCACATAGTGAACTTCCCTCCATGGAAGCACAGTGCAAATGGCCTCTCTTGCCATTAGCTGAAATAAAGACTCATCAAACAGAGGCCATTGGCTCTTTATAAACTGCTGGAATGAAAACTGTGTGGTGTTCCCTTTTTTTCTCAAATCTCCCCTGCAGCTCTTGGATTCAGTTCTTGTTTCTCTCACTTTTCCTTAGTTTTCAACTGCCGGCTTCACATGCTCTATTCTTTGGGCTACAATTTAGTGGATTAAATGGAATGACATCATGCATTTGAGAGGACAAACGTTGCACGTGGAGTTGTCACCCAGTTGCATATAGAGTCAAACTGGCTTATGAGGCTGTACACATGGGGGCCCGTTTGACTGCAGTCGATTTTTAATGCTGGATTTTTGTTGTTGGTAGTGGTGGTCGATGCTAGTGAGTGCACCTTCCCCAGGATCATGCACAAGTTGTGATGGAAGGCAGACAAAACCAGCCAGTTCCAAGCAGCCCTTCTGCCTGATGGTTGTCTGCCAGCCTTATTGGCTGCTGCATCCACTTTTTTTGTCTGCCAATATCATATACCTTCCAACTGTCCCACTTGCAGGGACAATCCCGTTAACCCTCTGTTATTCCACTTTTCAAGCTATTGTTAAAATGTCCTACGGCCACTTTGGCCCTTTTGTCCTCATCTTATTTTAACTGCTACAAACGGAGCTCAAAATGCAAGACTAGTTTTCATTCACTTAACTTATCGGCAGGAGAAAAGGGGACCAAGAAGGCCCTTTTGCATAGGCAAAAGCAAAATGCTGCAATCTTTCACAGCTTGTATGTTCTTCCTCAATAATTTTGTCATCTTGACTATACTTTGGTGTTACTTTGCTGCATGTGCACCCATTTTCACCTGTAAAATGATTTAGCATATCGACAGGATTCACTCCCAAAAGGTTAATTCTTCTGTTGGATTTGTGATATTCTCATTGTTTTCTTCCATGACTGTATTTTGTGATAGAACCCATTCAATTCCACTTTCCAAAGAATTCCTGAGAACTACCTATATACTCATGAATACATTAACCTCATGAATAAGTCAAAGGCAGGTTCGGGGTCAAAATTATGGAGTTTGATATGTGAGACTTTTAGGTTTTCCTGGAACGGACTAAGCTCTCATCTTTTGCCACTGTACCCAGAGAAAGGAATGCTTCCTGTGCTTTAATTCTTATAAGGCACAGTACTCACATTGACATGTGGATATTTTCATCCAGATTTTGGGGGGGGGGGGGGTGTTGATTTTTTAAATTAAAATGTCTAGACTTTTACATGAGTAAATAGGGTAGGTAGAAGAGAGAAGTAAGGATTTTCCGAAAGTTACCAGGGATAATAAAGTGGGAGCAAATCTAAATACAAAGGTATTGTCACATGGCTCCAAATAAGCGTCCTAGGATGTTTAGAGCCAGCTTCGGGCACAGAACTCCACTGCAGCCATCAGATGATGTTGCCTGTGGCTCTTCCCCCAACCTTCCCTGAGATAAAAGTTTCACCAGATGCTTTCCCTGGCAACACAGGAGGCATCCCATGTTGTGCTGGCATCCCATGAGGCCTTCCCGAGAGGATGACACTTTTCGATGGGGAAAGTATTGCAAGAGGGTGCTGCACACAGGACTAATCTCCTCCAGGTTGGAAAGAGGAAGCTCTTTCCTCCCCGGAAGGCAGGCGAAGCAGGTCACTTCATTTGGCTTTTATGATAAGGTCTGAAAAGTGAAACACATTGGTTTCAACAGAATAATTAGATAACCTATGTATTATACAGTGAATGTAACATAATAGACTTTATACATTTAAGGCAAGTAATAACAATAAACCTTTGTTAGGAAAGGTTTGCTCGAAACCTCAAGAATATTAAAACCAAGTTATCTCATCTATGGGAAGCTCATGCTCATGGGGTAGAAGGCCTTGGTGGAGGTCAACAAGGATTCACTCCATGTATGAAACTACTCATAATGGGGCATCTCCATAAGTGCTTTGAAACTGCATCCAGGTTTTTTTTAAAGGCAAATGGAAACAGTATAAAGCCACTGGTAGGCTTACTTGTCTTAAGCGTGGCTCTACTTACAGCCTTTCAATATTGTTTTGGCTCCCATTGGTTGTTGGTGACAGTAATGTCAGATTCTGTTACCATTGCTAATATTTTGATTTCCTTTCAAAGGTCATATATGGTGCCACTGATTACCTTTCAAAAGCTGTATATGGAGCCACTTAAAGTATTGCATTCCATAATCATAGACATAATTTTTGCTGGGCCTCCCACTGTCTGCTTGCCCCAAAAGGCAGTAACAGTATACTGTGGGCTCAGGGCTGCATGGTCCCAGGATACAATGTCAGCAGAAAATATATCAGTATGGCATAATTTCTTATTTTTCGCTATATGATATCTTAAAGTGAGCGTGTAAGAAGTCCTGTACAGATATATGATGCAAAGTACTGAAACTAAAGGCACCTTCACACTTGAAGGTGCCATAATGAGTTTTTCCTAAAATGAGAGATATTTCCAGGCGGGAAATAATATGAAAACTGGGCAGATCCTCCATGTGTGTCTGTGTGTATGCATACTTATATAATGTCATATGCACATTTCTGATTACTATCTGGGCAGATCTTTATTTCTATTCGTTCCAGACATTGTTGGCAATGGCTTCGGCTAGGCCAGTCAGTTACCCAGCATGTTAGAAGGGCATCTCAAGAATCTGTAAGAACTCTTTAAATCACTCCTTTTCACAGAGAATGGGTGAAGTAACAGTTATGGAAGTGTGCCAGTGGCATCCTGTCTTTGTACCCATGAAACAATTTGTGTTTGGTGAGGCTCAATGCAGCTGGTTTATCCAAGAACTACAGAAGCATAGAGCTAGTGCCATCTCAGTTGTATTTACTATAGGAAAAACAGAGCATGCAAAGTTCCTTAATGAAGCTACTTGCAAAGTAGTGGAAGAAAAGATAAACCAGACTATATGCTTGCTTTTGAAAAATGAAGTCATGTGCAGGCAAGACTTCTTCATCAATGTCTTCAGACATTTACTGTGACTTTATTATAGAAAATGTTTCTTAAGAGGCTTTGAGTAGTAATTGTTATTTCTTTTTATTATTGTTTATTATGGCTGGCATCCTGCATTGCAGTTACAGAACTCGTAACATAGAGTTACGGAACCTATGCTATGTATTCATGATCATGGGACTGTTGCCACACTCGTAAATGCCACAATCATAAATCCTACTTTAAATTCCAGGCAATTGGTCTCTGTGTGCAGTACAGTTGAATGGAGTACTTCGGAATGATGCAGCCGGCTTTGTTTCGCCCCTCAGTTCTGGTGTGATGAGGAGAAACAAGACTTATTTCATTGCACTGTGGCTCAGGGTTGGGAGGTGTCTGGCTAAGACCTCCTAAATGTCCCACGCAACTATGATGCAGACCTCTGTTGCTTGGAATGGCTTCCTGCAGTTTAAGGTGGGACTCAGGAGTTGGTTTCTTAGGGCATTCATAATCACAGCTAGAATTTTACATCACACTCTATGGACCTTATCACATTAAAGAAATTCTTTTAAAGAAAGTCCTACCACACTTCACTGATGTAGCCGGCACAGAACTTCTGGTGGGGATCCATGATGACTGTGTCAGTGAAGTGTGGTAGGAGGGGGAAACCTGAGGACTACCTATGTTCAGGTTGAGAATCATGGGGACAAGGGAACATGTGATAGGAAAGTGGTTGGTGCAGGTGATGCAGGGCACCGGATGACAGATTCACTCTCTTGCCCTGCTGCCCAATGGGTCCCCCTGCTGTCCCCCACATCAAGGACCTCCATGTGATGAAGTCCTTCTTAAATTATCTTTATGTATACTTTTCTACATAACTGAGATGCTATGAAACCCTGTTGCTGAATTACAAAGATACATAATGAGACACTGACAAGAATACATGATGTCCATTGGAACCCCATTGACAGTCTCTCATTATGCACCTGGGGATGATAATACATTGGGGGCCCAGATGATATTGGTCTTGATCCACACTGGTCACTTTGTTAGCTCCCTTACATAGTTATATAACAGTATCACTCTGTTGGATACATATGCTATGGAGTTACTGAATTCTTATTCCCACAAATGTAAGTCTACTTACAGAGACGTGACTCTATACCGCATTTCAGCCTAGATTGACATAGTTATAAATTGATGTAGGATCTTGGCCAGCATTTTTATTCCCTTTTCAAATCAAGTAAAAATAAATCAAATGGAGCAATGAAATCATTAAAAACCATCACCATAACCAAAACTGTTGTTCTATTCTTAAATTATTCTAGCTTAATTTCAATTAGAGGGAAAATTATGTTTAAAAGTCTGAGTGATGTAAGAGGTGGATTTTGTAAAATATGTTTGTTATGTTGCTCTCTTCCTCATCCCTATCTCTCTCCATAGTTAATAAATTTTTATACATGTTTTCTCTTGATGTACTATTACCTGGCCCTAATCTCTTTGTATTGTGTAAGGTAGAAGCAACTCAGATGAAATACTGAAATTAAATTGCAGAGAATCACTCTGAAAATAGGAAGGGGGAGAAAAAACAACAACACAGACTACTTTCAAACAACACTCCCAACCTCCAATGAAGCCTAGAATGCGGCAAGAGTTCTATTGTCAAAACATTCCCACACAACCGCCAATTGTTAAGTGTGAATTTGCTCTTCCTGTCAAGTACACCGGGAAGAGAAGAGGAGATGCGACAATGCTTTCCTCACAGAGGGAGTGTGCTGCCTACACAGCAATATATACCTTCTGAGAAGAAAACAGATTCACTCACAGGGTAATCTTACATTTGTTTACTCAAATGCAAGACCACAATGTTCAGTGAATTGTGTGTGAATTTATATGCTTTTAAGTCACTTGTCAACTTATAGTGACCTCATAAAGTTACAGAGATTTTTTTAGGCAAGGGATACTCAGAGGTAGTTTGCTATTGCCTTCCTCTGAATATAGCCTCCAGCATCAGATATTCCTTGGTGGTTTCCCATCCAAGTAATAACCAGACATGACCTTGTTTGGCTTCCAAGATCAAACAGAATCTGATGCCTACTGAGAATTTAGGTACTAAATCATGTGATTTTTGCACACAAGATTTCATCCTTTTTTTGCTAAGCAAACAGATGAGTTTATAGTTTGTCAAAATGAGCAGCCCAAGACATATTGTGGTGTGTCCCCATTTGAGAATATATGAAACCTTTTCCTTCAGAATTAAAAATTCCTAACAATGCTCAGAGCCCATGTTCTCAATAGTTCCTTGGATATGTGTTGATTTGAAATGCGTGGCCACCCTTTAGTTTCTGAAACATTTTGAACCAAGAATCCTGTAGTGTGTTAAATTAATTATGGCATAAGCTTTGATGGGACAGAGCCGTCATTGTTAGAGCCACAAAATACTAACCCGCATTAGGTAAGTATAAGCAGGATGTATGACAAAATATTCTGCTTCAGTATTCAGTATTCAGTGTTATATTCTGCTTCAGTATTTCATTCAATCAGCCATGAACCCTCTACCAAGACACTCAACTGTGTTGCCATAACTTCAGAGAAGAATGGTTCCCTTTGAGATTAGTGTTGTGCTATCTTTCTCAGTGTATTGAGAAGCTAACCCCTTGTACTGCTGCAAATACTTTCTTAGGGAAACAAGTAATAGGACTATCCATGTACAAGAGTCATTATTGACTCATGTAATTGGCAATATTTTATGCTAGGACTTAAATCTACCCATATTTGTCTTGTATGTCTATTGTTTGTTGGAGCATAACTATTAAATCCAGCATTCACACAAGTGGTAATTTAACTTTATGTACAACATACAACCCTTTGCAAGGGTTCCTAATGCAAATCTATAGCAGGGTTTGTGTCCTGGAGACCAAAGAACAAAGAAGGGAAGGGAATGCAGATGTCTGGCTGTAATTAATGGGACAGGGTTTAGTTAATTCATTCTGCCTAATAACAATTTGGTCCCCTCCAAGGGCTTTAGAGGTGCTCAAGTGGCACCCTTAGGGATTTCTGATGTTCCTATCCCAGCACAGTGGCAGGCAATTCCTTCAGTCCCTGAGGAAGTCATCAGCATTTGTCCAAAGTGCTCAAAAGGGACTAAATGACTGTCACACATTAAATAGCCCCAGCTGGAGGTACTTTCCCACTGGGGACTTTGATAATGCCCCATAATTATAATTTAGTGTGCCAAAAAATAAGGATACAGGCCTATGCACATCAGTTTGGGATTAATTCCCATTGCACTCAGAAAGATTTATTTCCAGATGGAAATTGATAGAATTGGGTTGTAAGAGTGATTCAGTGTATGTCTATCTATTGTCTGTTTATTTTTATTTCTTATTAGAATATGATAGCAAAATATGCACATCCATTCTGCTGGTTGTGTTTTTACCTGGGTCAAATGATTAAGCTGGTAAGAATAATACTTATATACTTAGGCAATCCCTCGTTGTCCGAGTATGATTGTCTTCCAGATGTAGTGTCCTGGCGGTGGATACGTAGGTGACTGTGGAGCCCTATTCTTGACTCGCATTTTCCTCCACAGTGAGGACATGGTTTCCAGGTGGAAGGCAGTCCCGATCAGGGTTGGCTTGACGCATCTCTCTTGGCACGTTTCTCCCTTTCGCCTTCCATTCGTGCCTCTTCAATAATATATGAATAATATGAAACAATGGTTAGCATCTTCCCATGACCCTTAATTATATATTTACACTTTGCCTTTCACCCCACATTTGGGTTCAAGGCATCTGGGCTCTGCTGTTGCTATGTTGCCAGCACAGAGCCCCATGGAGTCCTGCCGGAAGTAGCCCTGCGTCATGTGATGTTCCCGGGGGACACCGTGATGGCAACAGGGATAAATGGAGAAAAATACTTCTCTTCCTGCATATCTAGTCTCAGTGTTAACCAAGAAGTCTGCCAAGTCTCCAGGCTTGATGGGATTTTAGGAGATTTGCTTTCTTGGGATCTCCAGAAACAGAAGGAACATTTCAAGGCAAAGGGCCAGATTCAAAAGAGCTGGCTGCGTTCTCTTTCTACAGTGAAAACTCTCTACACACACACACACACACACACACACACACACACACACACGGGGGGGGGGGTCATAGGAGTTTGATTTATGAGAACAGTGGTGTTGGCTTTAAGAAGCCCTGGCAATCATGAAAGTTGTCATAAAATCATGAGGCTCTTTATAAGAATTGACAGCTTTGGATATTTCACTTTAAACAATCAATGGCCTCCTGAAGACCTGGATTGCTATCCCAGAAAACAGAAGGGGCAGGGCAACTCACCGATTACACTACTCTGCACTTTGTTATTGCAGATAACCAGCCTATTCGCAGGTTATACTGCATTTTAGGAAATTTTATAATTCTTACAATTTTATGTGTATTGTTGTTTTATATACTTATGTCATGTTTTTTCTACTTGAGTATTGTTGTTCATATATGGCACTTGCAGTGCTTCTGTGAACCGCCCCAAGTCCCCTCAGTGAGGTGGTGGTGAGGTACAAATAAAGATTTTATTTATTTATCCTTCAGATTTCCCCCGCAGAGAGGATATATATATGTGTGTGTGTGTGTGTATAAAATGAAAGTTCGCCAATGCGTGACATAGTAAAGTAAGATGGTACATTTAAAATTAAGAAAAACCTATATGTACTTCTGTCATTAGAATCCAGACATTCAAGAGGAATAGGGAGATATTTCTTGAGTTCAGGAGGACATGGCCTAGTAGAGAAGGTGATGCTTGTTGTTGTTGTTGTTGTTGTTGTTGTTGTTGTTGTTGTTGTTGTTGTTGTGTGCCTTCAAGTCATTCCAACTTATGGTGACCATAAGTGATCCTATCATGAGCTTTTCTGGGGTAGAAATGTACTGCACATAAACAACAGGAAGCTAAAGTACAACTATTATTTATTTTCCAAAAGAACCATGCTCTTTTGCAGGATGTGCAGAGAAAAAAATGTGTGGCAGGTTATAAACAGAGACAAAGGAAGTTGTTCTTGGAAACTGTGCCGGTGCTCTCACTTTGATCTCCAGGCATATAAATGCACCTAGTCTCTGCATGTTGGAAGCAAGGATTTATGTAAAAGCCTCTTTGTGTGTGTTTATTATTTCATTATTAATACCTCAAGTTTACTTAACTCCACTGCAAAATGTATGTGCACAAAAGCAGGAGCTTGAAGTCTGACAGCCACATTGCCTGTTTTACTGCATAAGCACCTTAAAGCTTATAGGAAGGTATCCTAGGAATATGCCATGACAACAGTTTCACCTATGCATTTCCTTTAGTGAAAGGAACATAAATGAGAACCTAGACTGCACTGCTGTCCTATCATCATCTTGAGAAGAGATTAGGATGGCATATCAATACTTCTGTTTGCAGAGAAATACAAATCCTATGCAGAATTCTTCAACCTGCAGAATCTCCAGGTGTTTGGGCCTCCTCCACTCAGAAGCCCTAGCCATCTTGTTCAATGGTTAGGAATTCTAGGAACTGAAGTCCAAATCACCTGGAGGGCTGCAGGTTGAAGAAATTTCAGGACCATCTCCTCCCAGGAAGGTAGAAAGTTTGACTGTCAGCAGGAGAAGACAGAAATGCACAAGAGTGGCAATAGTTTTGGGGTAGCTCCATTCCTCCCAGATGGTTGTGGGATTCAGCCGTCAAGGTGGTATTACTAACACACTGTGTCTCCTCTCTGCCACTACATAGCTAATCAGTGCACATTCTGGGACCTTATTGCACTCAGCTAGTAGCATGGGTATAAAGCTCTCCAGCTATGAATAGAAGGGCTTACCATCATAGTATGTTGCCCAACATCCCTCAAGCCAGTCTTCAACTTATGACAAAGGAGTATTTTTCAAAAAAAACAGGGAACTCCCATTTTTAGGCATTTTGAAGGGTTGCAGTCTGTTATATTCAACTATGAAGGTGTTGCCACTTGTTCCTGGGAAGAAGGATGTATAGGATTGCAACAGCCCTCTTTTTTAGACATCCAAATGTTTTATTCTGATTGTCTCCTTTGAACACAAGTTGACACAGATATTCAGGAGAAAGCTCTTTCTTTCAAGTCTCTGAAAGAGGGATTCTGGGGCAAATACATTTGGACACATAAGCTTCTCAATTCCAATTCAGGAAATGGCAGATCTTCCCTACAATGTAATGTCGTTTGGGCCTTCTTTGTTTCTTTGATCATAAATATCAGAACATATAAGAGCTGATATTGGTGGGTGTGCTGCAGAGTATGTACAAATATGTAGAGAGAGTACATGTTTTCTAAGGCTAGGAAAGAGGTGCCTTGTGTTTCCCACAGTAGTAGATGGGGTAGAAGAACAATGTTTTCCTCCAGAATCTCTTTACGGCCTCCCTGGCCTCTCCTAGTCTTTGGAAAGCTGACTCTCCCCACTTGGCTCTCTTTGCTGCCCCTTCTTATTACGGGAAGCACACTTTCCGAACATTGTTCTCTTGAACTACCCACCAATCGGGAGCAACAAATGATCTATTTATATATGCACAATTCAGGGGGAACAGACACACTTGCACAATGCAGATGCCACACACATGCATATACACGTGTGCACACACAACCAACTCACACAAACACAAGACAGGGTTGGCTTCCGCAATTATCTCCTGGAAGCCAAAACAATTAGAACACCTTGCTTCTCCCCCTTCTCCTTTTATTGTTCTTGGCACACACAAAAAAGGTTAATTAAACTCTGAAAATATCCCTTCCCCCCAAGCATGAGACTGTTAATTTTCTCTTTATATTTGTATTTAATTAATTCCAGCAAAGACTCCAACTCTCTCACTCTCTCCTTCTCTCTCTCTCTCTCTCTCTCTAATTTCTTCCTTTGTTTCTCTCCCTCCCTCCCTCTGTCTCCGTCTCCCTCATTGTTAATCCTTCCATATTCAGGGTTTCCCCCCACCCACCTCCCCCTTCTGTCTTCCCCAGATTTGAAATTCTATTACCATTTCAGAAGGCAGGCGTTTGAAGAGAAAATTGAATACCCGTCCAGTCTTGATAAGAAGGGACACTTGGTACTATCAGCAACTTGTGATGCTTTTTTTATACAAAGTGAGAGAGAGAGAGAGAGAGAGAGAGAGAGAGAGAGAGAGAGAGCCTTCCTTCCCTTTCCATTCATAATGCTTGTAGTGTTGGGGGGTGGTGGTGGTTAAGTGTGTGTGTGTGTGTGTGTGTGTGTGTGTGGTATGTATGTGTAGTATGTGCTATAAAGAGAAGGTGATGGGGTGGCAGCGTGGGCTGCAGTAGAATGAATTGTCACATTGCTCTATGAATTAGCATTCCCTGTCTCTTTTCTTTCCATAGTAAATGTGTCATGGCAACAAGGCGTTGTACCTCTTCCTGGTGCTATGTGAATAACATCATGTAGCTTCTATGACAAGCTTTAGAGGGAATCTGCCTGCACTCTTCTCTGGTCCTTCTCCCTTCCTCCTCCTCCCTTTGTTGGTGTTAGAATGGCACCTGATCTCATGTTCACACATTCAGAATACAGTACGACCCCCTTATCCATAGGAGATACATTTCTGGACTTACCACAGAAATGTGAAACCATGGGTAATAGAGAATCATATTGAAATGAGTGATGTCCAGTGGAAACAGACTATAAAATCACATCAGAGAACCCAGAAAACCTAGAAATATACCTAGAGAGAGCGTATTTTTTTTAGATGTGGATAACCATGGGTCCCTCATGAACTCAAATGGACCACCCTCTTCTCTTTAGTGTTGAAACCTGCTTGGTGGAGACAAAGCTCTTCCAATTCCATCATTTTATCTGGGCATCTTCTCCAACTCTGAAGCATACACACGTCTCTACATCTCCTCTCCGCACTTAATCTGGCTTCCCAAAGCCCACCCTTGGGATGAAAAACAGGCACTTGCTTCTGCTTCTTTAATCCCACACAACATGCTTGTAAATAGCGGATCTGTTCTTTATGTCACTCAGGGTTTAATCTTTTAAGTTTCTCTGCAAATGGAATTATGGCTGCCATTTGCTTGTTTGTTTGTTATGTAATGCCCTAAAGCCAGGGTAATTTCACAGGATTTTCTTGCAATGGGAGCATCATCTTGAGATGGATGCTCTCAGCTTAATGTGCAACAAAGAAGAGATGCCCTTTTGCCACCAATGTCATCTGTCCATGAGGTCTCTCTGGACTTGCGTCTATTAGTTTCTGGATAAAGTTTCACCTTATCATAGCATGGTTTGAATGCTGGGTTATGACTCTGAAGTCCAGGGTTTGAATACCCACTTGACACCATTAGGTAATATTGGGGATATCACAAACTCTCAGCTTCAGAAAATCCTGTTGTAGGATTGCCTTAGGATCACCATAAGCCAGAAATAACATGAAGGCACACAACAACAAGGGCTAGACAAGGCCAAACGAATGCTTCTTAAGTCCTCTGGAGGATGTTTCCAACATGCCAGGAATTGGAACCATACTTATGCTCAATGACTGTTTCTTTCTTTCCATGAAACTCATTGTGGACTGGCAACTAAGAGCTTGCAGGCTGGCAGCAGCTGATAGACCACTCACTGAGTAGCATTGACCAATGCAACTTTGAACCACCAAGGTAATTGTAGACCACTGTATGTTGTAGTGAAATTTTATTTAGGCTTGTCTATCTAGGCCCGGGCTGTGGCGCAGGCTGGAAAGCAAGCCAGCTGCAACAAATCAACAAATCACTCTGACCAAGAGGTCATGAGTTCGAGGCCTGCGTCTTGTCTCTGTCTCTGTTCTATGTCAAGGCATTGAATGTTTGCCTTTATGTGTGCAATGTGATCCGCCCTGAGTCCCCTTCGGGGTGAGAAGGGTGGAATATAAATGCTGTAAATAAATAAATAAATAAATACTGACACCCCCCCCCCCCCTCCAACAGACAGCAAAACAAGGAATAATCCTGATCCCTGATACAGCCTTGATATAAACTCAGACTCCACCAGCTGAGCAGTTTGGGAACCATCTCTCCCCTGGGATGGATTATTATCTTGAAATCCACTTCAAATTTATGAAAGCTGTTTCTTCAAAATATCTGAAATGTGTAAAGTTAGTAGTAGAAGAATTTTGACATTGTTGTTTGCAGAAAAGATTGCTGACAGGGAAAAGATATGAAAATGAAGGTTAAAATTACACTTTTTAGAGGAGAATAATTTTCTAAACAGTCCCTTTTCAGCAGAGCTTGGAAGTCACTATTACATTTTAGTCAGTCCCATGTGTGGCACGTAGTCCTTATTCAAAAATAATGTGAGAAAGTGTGGATGAAGATTTTTTGTGTGTGGGGGAGAGAGAGATCAGAAGTGGGGGTGTTGTACCAATTATTGTTTTCTAATTACCTTTTAAATATTTTTCAAAGTCTAGACAAGAGTTTTTCAAATTTTATGTCAATCACTTACACATTCTAAGATTGTTCTTAACAAAATAAAACAACTACCAACACTGTATAAACATAAACACAACAGTACATTAAATAATTGGCTAAAAAGTTACTTTTCAATACGTGGTTTTTATGGAACATCTGTGATGGGTGAATATGATCTCTCACAGTTTCTGTGCAGGTTGTTCTTTTGGGGTCACGTTGAGTGTGCATTTTATCTTGCCTGGCAGCATACTACAGATTGCATGCTTAACTGCTTGGGCTATTTGTCTTGCAGGTTTTGCTGCAAAGTTTCTGCATAGAACCTGTGCTACCCTTCACTGCATATAGATATCAATTCAGCCATGGGGATCATTCCAAACATGAGAGAGTCCTATTCCCACTTCGTGTTTGCCTGCTGACAGCTTTCTCCCCAAAGGGGACTTTAGGGAAGTGAGCTGCTGTTCACCCAAGATGTACCAGGTCTGAATGCACACAAGTTGCTAAGTCACACTTTCACGCTTGCATCCATCAGTTCAAAATGAGTGTCCTTAGGGCTGTAAACACAGGGAGGTAGGAATAAAGGCATTGCCTTGTAAATCAAATTCTTCCGTCCTCAAATGATGTTTCCTCCATTCCTCAGATTTCTGGCATTTCAGAGACTGACACACAGAAAATCATTCACACCTAGAATTCTTATGCTTACTCTGTTCTCGTTCCTTTGGTCACTTTGCCTGTCTCTTTACCTTGGGTTCCTAAATTGTATTTCTAAATGGTCAGTTGAAATTGTATGTTATTGCAAGGATAGAAATTTAGGAACAGAAGGGAAATGTCATTTTGGGTGGCAGAATCCTTGTCTGGGGGTGATTATGCTTTCATTCATCCCGCCCCCTTCGTTGCCTCTGCCATGAAGAAAAGTCAGCCAGCTTTAAGGGGGGAAAAGGGCTTCTACTGTTGAATCCCACTCATAATTTCTCATTTCACAATAACACATCACAACAGATGGGTCTTTGCCACAGTTTAGCTATTTCGGCAAGTCTTTCTTATGGCATCATATTGTCAGTCTTGGTGGCTATGAACAAAGATGAACCACAGATTGACAAACCACCATGAACATGACATGGCATTACATAAATTATGAACAACCAAGGAAGCAGTACAGGAGAAAATTTGTATGCAGGTATTGAAGTATCTGATTGTATAATGTCTGATAACTCCCCAGGAATTAAGGAAGCTTCAAGACAGAACATATGGTTAGAGAGAGAGTTACTCCAAAACGGAAGGAACAGTGGCATTTCTGCCAGGAATTGAGCTTGGTTCCCTTTCTTTTGATGTCAACACGAGCACCATGCACTCTGTACTCTTCTTTCTTCCCTGTCCAGCATTAGATCACATGCAAACAGAGTAGGCAGGCTGAGTATCTGGTGAAACTCCCTCACCCACTTGCCCAATTTGAAGGGAACTTGGGCAGCAGAAGGATCTGTAAAAACAACCTGCCTTGTGTGAGCAAACCCATTTCTGAGTAAGTGGGAAAGGAGGGAGAAAGACAGATGGCACCCTGAGTAACCGCCAACATTAAAGAGAGAGGTTCCGCCAGAATTTTGGCATATGAAAGTAGCCGTCTTGCCCATGGGAATGAGCTCTTAGTCCCAGGGAGATGTACAGGAATATGTTATCCCAGGCTAGAAATGAGTATGTTTCCTTTTTCCATAAAGAAATCTGAAATCCTATATTGACAGAGGAACACACACACACACACACACACACACACACATATACAGGGCCTCATGGTGTCTCACAACTTCACTGTGGCGGGACAGCTAGCAATGTTTAAAAATAAATGCAAAGCTTCAAGGGCAGACTGATTACTGCTGGTTTGTTCAGTGATACTTGTGACAGATGTCCTGCAAAATCTGGTGGGCAGTGTGTCTTCTTGCTTACTTATAGGTATGGTTGCATATGGTCTTTATGAGTCCTAATGAGAATGGACTTTGAAAATCAGAGAATGACTGACTGACAATCTGCACACACAGATATTTATGCAGGAACATTCTCCTTCTTAAACTTCCCAAAGATAAGTGGATTCGTTGGTCTAAGAGGCCTTTATATTATCAAACAAAAGCCAATACCCCTCTCCCAGCATTTTACAGATGAAAGCTGGGGCACATTTGATGGTTAAGATGGAAAATGTTATTAATAAAAACGAAGACTAGGAAAGCTGCAACAGTTTTGCTTTGCCTGACTCTACAGGGAAGGGCGAGATTCTTTCAGCAATCTAAGTTAGCTAAGGACAAATGGGGAACGTGGAGGGAAGAGAGAAGAAGTGGGACTTTTTAAAATGTGCCAAAATATTATGTACATATTGCTTAACTGTTCTGGAGCCATCTTTCTGAGGTACATCATTATTATTTTGATTATACAGATAGGAAACTAGAAATACCTCAGTTTGTGCTGATATGTATGAATTGAGCTCCCTGCCTATTCCTGAATGATCCAAGTCTATTTCACACATTGAGTGAATGCATTGCACCTGCTGTCTCTTTGTCTGACCTCAAGACATGCTTCTGAAGGCCTCAAGAGAAGTGTAGACACCAAGCAATTTGATTCCTCTGGCAGATGGTTTACACTAAGGAATGGAAGGGGACTGTATTGGTTCTCCTTAGACATAGATATGCATAACTTGCGGGCAATGTATGTGTGTGTCTAGTGATGTGGGATTAGACTGAAACACACACACATCACCCAGCCCAATGATATTGAATACTATCAGTGGCATAGGGGTTAGGTTAAAGGTCTGCCAATCATAGCAGTATTCCTAGAGATTGCTGCGAAGCAATGTCAATCTCATTCCCACTGAAAGTGTACTAGGTATAGAGAGTTGTAGGGTTTGTGGCTTGAAGATACACATACACCGAGGATGATGTAACATCCACATTTTTTACATACCATGCAACATTTCAGGGAGAGAGCTAAGGATTATTTTCTTTTCTGAGATATTACAGCTACAGCAAGTATTAGAGTGAGACGAGAAGACTAGTGTAGAAGCTCAAGCAAGGAGAAAGAATGAAAAATGCATTTTAAAATATGGGCTCTTCCAACATGATTTTATGGTCAACTTCTACTGGAAGCTAGCTATAGAATCACATTAGAAAACCTATCGATTCTTAGACAGGAAATCTCTAGATTCCAGTATGACTAGAGGAAGTTGACCATCTCTATGTCCTCCACACTGGAGGACCTAGAGAATCCTAGAGAAAACATTTTCAAACAAATCTGTGAATAATCAAATCTGCAAAAGTCAAAACTGCAAATGAAAAGGGACAACTCTATATCTACCAAGGCAAAATGGGGAAAAGGTGGCCTTCAAGGAGATATCCATGTATATCTTTTAAATGTGCCAGAAATGTACTCTGCTTGTTGACCAGGAGATGGCAGTCATGTCTCCAGAGATTTTTTATTGCTTCCATCTCTGAATTGTTCCTGTTCCATATCTACTACTTTCCGTTGTTCAGGTTGTCCATCCATTTTCCTCTCCTTTGTTTGGTTTCCTTCCTTATCGCACCTGTCCTCCCCTTCCAAATCCTGTCCTGTCTCTGTCTTCATTGTCATGAAGGGGAAATTCACTTCCAAAGCACAGATCGGATTATTTCTTTTGTTGTTGAAAAGCAGCCTTTGAAACGAAGTCTGGGTGTGAAGCACCAGAAGGTGCCAGTTCTGGGAGCATCCAAGAGAGGCCACTTTCTAATTGCAAATCAGCCTTGATTAGGAAATAATTTCAGTTCAGCAATGTTATCTACAGTGCATTATTAGATTTTCAGCACTGAATCCTGGCAAGTAATGCAGTAATAATGAAGGTTTGAAATGCTTGCTCCAGAAAACAAACTGGAAAATTGAAATCAGTTTCAGGTATAGGTAGTATGTTCTTCCAATAACTTGATGCTAATTATTGTAAAAGCATATTAACTCCAAACGTGACCACGGGAGCTTTTGAAGACACAGAATGTCATTCCGCTTGGGACTTTTCTGTCTTAGATGTAATAGTAGCTTTGCTATCTTCATGTTCACCTGGGGGGCCGCTGTGATGTTACAGTGTACAGCAGGTCTGGCTTTGCAGATTTAATTATTATTTGATTAATATTTTCACTCTAGGAATCTCTAGCTCCTCCAGTACAATTATATGGTCCAATTCCTCCAGAAGTCACACTCGGAGGACCCAGAACGAACATTTATCTAGGCATTTATAGGTCCTCAATGGGATTGCATGGCCAACTACAGGTGGTAGTTAATAGGGGTGTGCAATTTGGTTAAACCCTGTGCTGTTTTCGGTGTCTGGATTTCAGTGGCCTCCCAATCAATTTTTGGGAACCTTCTGAATTAGAGTGGGCGAAATTCTGTTTTTGAATCTGACAGCCAAAAGATCCGTTTTCACTCCGGGAAAACAGGGCCCATTGGCAATGGAAAACTTATGAGGCTACCCTTTCCATCATTTTTTGGGCATCAGTTTTAAGAAACTGTCATTTCTGGGATCATTTCTGCTCATATCCTTCAATAACACCTAGATTTAAGGCATCATACTTAAGAAACCACCTTTTCTGGCATTATTTGCCCTCAACGCCCTTTCAATGAAGCTGAGTTAAGGCACTTTTTTAAAACACTTATTTCAGTAGGAGCCACACCACTTGAAGGAGCATTAGGCATTCTTTAAAAAAGATGTAAATTACCTCCTGGAGGACCTAGAGCTTTTTTAGAGAATTCTCTCAGATAAAAAGCATAGTGTATGTTTTACTCACTTTTCCCCACTTTCATGGGGGTCTTTGTGTCCCTACGTCCAGGGGATGTGGAGGTCTGACTGTAGAGGCATCTGCTGTCCAATGATGGGGTGCCTGGTGCACCATGGCTGGATGTGCTGCCCGATCTAGATATCAGCTAGGACGTACTGGAGCACAACAGAAGTTTCTGATGTGCATTAGAAATGTCTAGTGATCCTCACAGCCCCTGAATGTGCATCTTCATATTCACTAATAGGATTTTCTTGATGGCCACCATTTGAATGATTTCAGACATATTTTTAAAAATAATCACAAAGAGAAAGACTAAAATTTTAGAATGTGAGTAGACTGAAAGTCTACAGAGCTACCGAAGTAACTGTCTGATCTGATGTTGGATCCAAGAAAACCTTTGGCTATGAAACAGTGCAGGCTGGTTTCAGATGCCAACAAGGGCTTTTCATCTATGTTTTACACCACTAGGATTTAATACTAGCATTATAAAATAACCTTTTAAAATCCCTGCTGATTTAACACCAGAGTTAAGGCTATCCCAAGTTGACTCAAGCACCAGGAAAAAACCTAACCCTAACCCTATGGCAGATGCCTTGTACCTGTAATCGAATTACCAATGTCACCAATTGTACTTTCTTATTGTCCTTATATACACACCTTGCTGTCTTTCAGGCCCACATCTGGATAAGGGACCTAGGTCTGGAAAAGACACCTGTTGTTTTGAAGGCCATCTCTTAAGAGTGCCTTGATTCCTATATGGCAGGTGGTTGAACTGTATTGCAAACAATCGATGATTCTGTGATTCTGATTTATATTCTAAACCTATGAAGCATTAGAACTGCATTGTTAGAGAAACCCCTCTTTGAGTTGAAACACATACACATTGCTTTTGTGGCAAACTTGCCATAGATAATGGGATAACCCCATACTTGGTAGCAGAATGTGGTTTTGTCGGGCTCCTTTTATAAGACAGGAACACTTACAACTTCACAAGAGTGTATTGTCATAATTGCTAAATGGGCATCTCAAATATTAAATCCAGTAATGTCCCATCCCTTCTCTGCTCATGATTGAGAAAGATACTTAGTCAAGGTGTATATATTATTTCAAGCAGATGTGGTGAAAAAGAGCCTATTCTATGGCAGTGGTTCTCAGCCTGTGCCCACCCCAGATGTTTTGGCCTTCAACTCCCAGAAATCCTAACAACTGGTAAACTGGCTGGGATTTCTGGGAGTTGTAGGCCAAAATACCTGGGGACCCACAGGTTGAGAACCACTGTTCTATGGGATTGTGTATGGATGCGGGTGTGGTCAAAGGAACTCTTGTTCTTGTCGATGTTGCTTCCCTCATGATTTGGGACATGATACCACTACAGAAAGATGCAGCTGCTAGTGATTGATTACATATTCAGTCACCTTTGGAAATGATTTTATGTTGCTCTCTGCTTCTACAGGTTCTTTCTCAGAAAACCTGTGTTAGGCTGCTCTTCGCTTTTTACACATTGATGTGATCTTAACAGTGGGCCTGACAAAAATCTTGTAATTTCTTCTTCTGAGCCAAAGAGTGACTGCACCTGGAAGGAACTTAGATTCATCCACATTTTTTATTCATATCTAGGGAACCTAATGAATATTCTGAAGAAGAAGCCTGACATTTCCTAAATTACTAAAAGAAAGCCTAGCTGCAACCCTAGGAAGTTCTCCCATCAAAATAATGGACAATTTTGTATCACAATCCAGTGACATCCGGAATATGGCCGGCCCTTCCATGAGTCTGAATACGGCAGTTGCCTGAGGTGGTGAGATGCTGGGGTGACAAATGCACTGAGTCCTGCCGCACTCTAGCAGGACCCATGACACTATGAAGCTGCTGCTCCAGACCTGGAAACTCCTCCATTGCTCAGTCAAAATGTGTGACTGGCTCTGAAGCAATGATAAAAATCATGGCACAGCTGATTTTCAAAATCTCCCTTCCCATAGAGAGAGGCCCTGGGGATATCCAACGCTAGGCTTCAGATATACAACCAGCACTGTACTGCAGAGCCTGTCACTAATAGTGAAAGTGTAGGAATGGCAGCTCTTCTTTGCCTCCAAGGGCAAATTTTTCTTCATCTTCTTTGCTACATACCTGGTTCCTTCTCAATTCCCTATCCAGCAGAATATTTTTCCTGAAATCAGAAATCCTCAGCACGTCCCACCACCTTGTGCATAGGAGAAGCTTTCTTTGTAGCAGCACTAGCTGTGGATTTCACCCAAGGTTTATTAAGCTGGATCCATCTCTTCTAAGTTCCTGGCAAACAGCAAAGAGCATGCTTTTTCGCTTGGTCTTTAATGCTTGAAACCAGGAGATGTGTGCTCTAGCTATTTTTAAACCAGTTTCTAATTGTTCAGTTTTATAACTATTTTAAAAGAGTAGTTTTTGAGTGATTTTAAGATCTATACTGACTAGCAAAAACTCGCCCCCAGAAAAGGTTTCAGGCTACAGCTTTTTCAGTCGAACCTGGAGATAACAAGGTTTGGATTTTGGGCCCGCTCCATATAAAGCAAGACCTCTTCCATTTTGTGACAATTTTTATAAATATAATATTAAATTAGCGGGTAGCATAAAATTGTTGTTGCTAATTTTCTTTAGGCAGGCCTATGCAGATTATTTTTATAGCATTGATTGATTGATTTAATATGTATTCATAGGGTTGGAAATAATTGGTGGTGCTGTTGCTGCAATTGTGGCTGTTGTTATTGTTGTTACACACCATGGCTTGTACCAATATAATCTTAAGGTAAACACAGCACACACACACCCCAAATAAAAACCCTAGAAATGTATTTTATTTTACAATACTATGTATTTCCATTCAAAATTCCTAGTGATTCCTAGTGTCAGGGAATAGAAATGCTTGTGGGATTTTTTTGCCTCAGGTGCCAACACAACCTGGCTGGCACTGGGAACTAGGAAGCTTGACTTGGTTAAGGGGTAGGAATTGACATTTGCACTCTGCTTCAAGTCAGTAAAACGTGGAGGGTTGGCTTGGAGGAATACTTTGGAACAGTTCGAAGATCCCTCATACAACCTGGGGTTACTCCTGAAAAGAAAACCAGATTGTTGGCTTGCCAGGGGAAACATATGTGATAAAACTGTGACAGGTGCTCCCCTTGTGAATGGTAGTTGCCCAGGTGAAATGAGGCAAATACTGCCAAGTTTGGAGTCCATTGAAAAACCACAGCTGGATGACTTGAGTAAAAGGAGAGGGGCTCCTGGGCTTCCCTAAACAGCATTTGTGACAGATGTCAAGTGTGATTTGTTCGCAGCTACGACTGCAGCCAGATTGTATTCTTTGGTGCTGCCACTGAGTCGTATTTTTTGCACATTAGGCATACCTTGGAAGATGTCTCTGAAACACCACTGATCAGAAAAAGTGAGTCCCAAGGCAGAACGGCAACAATTGGATTCAGATTAGAGTGGAGGCAGCCATCCTGAAGCAAGATCCTGGCACAGCTTTACTAGCTCCCCGACGGGCCTTTTGGGCATTTTGAAGCATTGCTTCTCATTGTAACCTGCCCATTGTGTTGGGAACCCAAAAGAGGTTTTATTGCTGGAGCTGCCAAGTGCTTGCAAAAAGGGAGGGCTCCCTTCCTTTCCTCCATATAGGAGGCTGAATAAATCAAGACGGTTTTGGAATGAGCTGAAGTGAAATATTCCCTGTTTCCTTGCCCAGATTGGTTGTTTCGTTCCAGCTCTGAGGCACCAGTCCATATTGCAGATTTGAATTTAAAAGCAGGCATGTACTTGGGTCCCATCCCCCCTCCTTTAATTCTAATGAAATGAGTTGGGGAGGGGAAGGGAAAGAGGTATTCAAGCAAGCAGACAAGAAATTGTTCCCCTAATTTCTGTGTTATAAATAATAATAATAATAATAATAATAATAATAATAATAATAATAATAATAATAATAAACTTCATGTATATCTTGCCACCAGCTCCCCAAAGGGACTCAGGGTGGCTTTCAAAGGAACTCCAGGGTGCAGCATATAACATAAAACAGTACATAAGTGTAAAAACAATAACACATAAAATTATAGCAACCACCACTACCAACACACATAACATTGCATAAAATAAAATTGTTCAATTTTTAAAACATAGAACACCTGTAGGTAAAAACTGGCTGCCATCAATTCACAAACTAAAATGCCAGAGTGTCAACCCCGTATGGATCCATTGCCTTTCCCTGTATTTTCTCACTGATGGGAAATCTAACCCTGTGGCAAGTTTGTTAAGTTAAGCAATGGGTGTTCATTGGTTGCTTGCTCTCAAAGGAAATGTGATTCAGGGCGTGAAGGGGAAGTTTGGTGAGGGTAGGACGGGCAAGTAGTTCAAGAAGCCAGAAGTAACTGAAATAGAGTCTCATGGCTAGACCACCAGACCGCATACTAGGACTTGTTTATACTTTTATTAGCCTGAGGAGTGAAGTGTGGTTTGGGGTGCATGGTTAGAGAAAAGTATTGTTGACTAAGTGCCAGAAATGGAATGAGTCATCTTTTCCCCAACACATTAGAGATTAACCCAAATACTTGACTGCTGTTACAAGGACTTCACAATCCCTTCCCCTCCCAGGACTTGTTTCATTTTCCTGGCTAACTGCAAGGGTCACATCTCCCTCCTGATCTGTATCAGCAGAACTGAAAGCTGAGAGTTCCCCCTGAGCCGAAGCACACATATGCTCTTGCTGTTATACAACCATACTGCTGTTCTGCAGTCACCACCCATTCCCTCATGATGTTTACCAGGCAGGATCTGTTTTGTCAGAGTGTTAACCACTGCAACTTGGTTCGATGTTTCGTGAGCGTATTTAGCATCCAACCAGGTTTTTAAAATAACTTCCACTGTGTGCTTTAATTTGTGATGTTTTCTGCCTTAAATCCTATTGTTAGCCCGAATGCAAGTAGACTCACTGAATCAATAATGGTTTGGTAAGTCCCAAACTTGGAAGTTCTATACTGTAGAATTAAAAGTCTGACTCCATTTTAATTGTCACGGCTCAGTGCTACCATGGGAGTTGTATTTTTAAAGTCTATCTTTTTCAGACTAAGAGCGCTGGTGCCTCATCAGCGCTGGTGCCTGCTACTACTTCTACTAATGTTATATGCCACTTTCTCTATTTTAAAAGAGTCCGAAAGCAAGCAGCTAACAATGCTAAAAACAAGATTCCTTATCATAGCAGTTAAAGTGGTGTCAAATGGCATTAATTTTACAGTGTAGAAGCACTACACCTTGGGTTCTGTTGATTCAATTACTCTAAATCCCATTCAGACAAAAATGTAGGACTTCAGCCTCCAGTTTATTTATTTATTTTATTTACAGTATTTATATTCCACCCTTCTCACCCCGAAGGGGACTCAGGGCGGATCACATTGTACACATATAAGGCAAACATTCAATGCCATATAACATAGAACAGAGACAGAGACAGATGCAGAGGCAATTTAAACCTTCTCCAGCTTCCTGAGGGTATGCTTGATTCCGGCCACGGGGGAGCAGCTGCTTCATCATCCACTGCGATGGCACTTCTTCATTCCAACGGCGGCTGGGTGATTTTTATGGTGTCGTAAATTAGCCTCCCCACATATAAGTGGTACATAAATTTCCTACTTGAAAGATGCAACTATCTTTCAGGTTGCTTAGGTCAGCAACGAGCAGGGGCTATATTTGATTTTTAATTGTCGGGTGCTCACCCCGACATAGGCTGGCCTCGAACTCATGACCTCTTGGTCAGAGTGATTTATTGCAGCTGGCTGCTAACCAGCCTGTGCCACAGCCCGGCCCCTAGAATGTCAATGTATTGCTATAGAATTGTATAATCATGGAATCAGCCATAGAATTATAGAGACCAAAAGGAAAAAAAGATAGCCATCTAATCTAACTCCTGGCATGCTCAAGTACATACCTAAAATGCTCCTGAAATGTGGCCAACCAACCTCTCTTAAAGAGTCCACTGCTCTTCAAGACAATTTATTCTAGTGCCAAACAGCTATTACCACCAAGAATTTCTTTCCAATGTTTAGATGGAATCAGTTATAAGCATTTGCAGAAAAATGTATTTTAAGTAGGTACAAAAAAGGAGGCAAGATCAAGTGCTCACTTAACTTTCTACAAAGGATGTATGTTTGTTCTTCCAGTTTTCGAGTCTGGCCACATGTGGGCTTGCACAGCATTCAGTGTCAGAGCATGTTCAGAGCAACTGGTACTCAACACATAGGCTGTAACAATGCCCTGAAAAGCCATTTCAACACCCAATTGGAACCAGAAGATCAAAGGAATATGGAGACAATCTTTGTGTGATATCCAAAGCTACAAGACAGATAACATAACACCATCAGAGAGAAACATGAACATCATTGATTTTGTGGGAGGAGTCAGTTGTGCTCCATAAAGTGTTCCAATTCCATGTAGATCAATTGTGGATCCTTCACAGGACAATTTGGGTATGGGAGGTAGCTGTGGTGACTCTCCTTGGGGATCTGATCTTGCCCATAGTCAGCCTATCTTTTGATCTGCTGCAACTTTAGCTTTCAACATTTATTGGAGGGACACAAGCAGAAAATGAAGTCGGCTGCACAGAACCTGTCAGAACAACACAGATATAGCATTCATATTTCATTTGAATAGCCAATTAATTATTCCAGATTAATTACACACCTGGAAAGATCCAGACCTTAAGGTAAGATCTGGATCTTTCCAAGGATGGACCCTGTGAGGATTGATACCTGGAATTGCTTTTGCAAACCTTGGGGTCAATCCCACAGTCATCCCGGTTCCTCTAGCTCAAAGAGCCCAAAGGGGTGGAATAGCACTTACCACTTTCTTTCCCATCTCTCCATTTCCCCCTCCTCTCCTCCCCCGCACTACATAGCACATCATTTTTGCACATAGGAGTTCTCTCTCTGGAGGGACCTTTGGCTGCAGCAAGATCCCTCATGTAAGTTTTTGGGGAAATAGAGGATGGGAGGAGGCTGGATGACCTCCCAGGTCAACCTCTGGCATGTAGCCACTCTCCCTGAGAAAGCCTGGGTTTCGGTTGGGGGTAAAGACTAAATCCTGGGATGAACTGGGATAAAATATTTCAGTTCCTCCAGGGATTTAGTGATGTCTGGAAGGGCCTTCAAACTAAAAATCCCTTGATTCCATGGAATGCAGCAGAGGCAGTTAATGTGGAATGATAGCGTCTAATTGTATACTGTGAAAGGATCCCCAAAGTTGTATTTTATAAACAGTTAATTTTGTTGTCTGTACTCATTACAGTGTCCCCTTGGGGAGATAGGGCGGAATATAAATAAAGTTATTTATTTGTTTATTTTTTCTTAAGTAACATATGTTGTATGTTGGAATAGTAGAGTTTCGCTTATCCAACGTAAACAGGCAGGCAAAATGTTGGATAAAGGAATATGTTGGATAATAAGGAGAGATTAAGGAAAAGCCTATTAAATATCAAATTAGGTTATGATTTTACAAATTAAGCACCAAAATATTATGTTATACAACAAATTTGACAGAAAAAGTAGTTCAATACACAGTAATGCTATGTAGTAATTACTGTATTTACGAATTTAGCACCAAAATATCATGATGTATTGAAAACATTGACTACAAAAATGCGTTTGATAATCCAGAATGTTGGATAAGCGAGTGTTGGATAAGTGAGACTCTACTGTATATATATATTTTAAAATGGGTTGATAAGAGAATGGAACACATTTTGAAAAGTGTGACTCAAAATGCCTTCAAAAATGCCCCTTATCCAGCCATCCATATACTCTTACTTTTGTTATGGTTATATTACTCATGCTTAACTACTCATTTCTTTTATAGAAAAAATTGATAAAAAATATTTCTTAAAAGTTGCTTAAAAAACTAACTGGCAAATAGATGATGTGCATCTTTTATCTGGAATTCCAGAATACTCTGAAATCTAAAACTGACCACATGGGTGGCTGAGATAGTGACACCTTTACTTTCCAATGGTTTAGTATATACAAACTTTGTTTTCATGCACAAAATTGTTAAAAACATTGTATATAAAATTCCCTTCAGACTATGCGAATAAGAGGTATATGAAACATACATGAATTTTTTGTTTAGACATGGGTTCCAGCTCCAAGATATCTCATTATGTATGTATAATTGAACACAGATATTCCAAAATCCGAAAAAATCCAAAATTCAAAACATTTCTGGTCCCTATCATTTCAGACAATGGATGCTCGCCCTGTGTTATTCATAACATACACGTGCATATAATGTTGTTTCTCTTACATTTGCTACACTTTAAGAAAAAGTTACTTATGGGTTGTAGCTCATTACTTCCAAGCTCTGGCAGATATGCACAACTAACTCATTGCAAAGCTCTATCGGGGAGTCAGCGCATGAATTCTTCAGAAACTCCTTTTCCCTTGGGCCACATTGCACACTTAGCGGTTGCTCAAACAGGGCCCTGCATTGGCGTCTATTTGGGGATGGCATTATTCATACGAGCCACCGAAGCAGCCTCCAGTTTTTTGATTTAAGCCTTTTTGCTGGAACGCCCACTCCATCATGTTTTGTGTATTGTTCTTGCTGCAAATTGCTGCAGTGTGGATTTATTTCTACAGGCCTTCTTCCTGAACGGACCTCTTAATCACAGCGCTGCACGAGGTGGCAATTATTCTATTATTCATTTAGCAGGTGAATATTTCTACAGGACTGTAACAAGGCCGTTGTTCCAGCATACTCGGGGTCGGGGAAAAGAGACCCACAAATGGCTGTGCTTTTTCTGTGTGGCTTTTGGGAGCTCAGGCATGTTATGCCATTTAAAACAATCATTTTAAAGAGAAAGCCATTGAGCTTTAGCAGCCAAGAGTGCTCTCAAGGGTCTAAAGGGGCAGGCGGGGAAATTCCAAATGTCAGGGGAGAATTGTTTACAAGTCCCCAGTGATTTTTCAGCCTGGCAGATGGATGCTGACATTTCTCAGAAGAAAATGCCCATGTGCAGGCTGGAGAAGGAAGGGGGAAAGAGGAAGGGAAAGGGAAAAAGAAAGAGAGAGGCTGCAGATAGCAGAAACAAAGAACAAAAAGTCAGAAATAAAGCAAATTAAAAGGGAAGATTGCCACAGAAGAGAAAGAATGGGCAATGCAAATGGGATTAATGAATTGAAAAGACATTTGGAAATGAATTCATGTTGCACTTCACCATTATAGCACTGCAATTTCTCTTTCAGTGTCATGGCAACTTCCTATGGAATCTCATGGTTTGTAGTTTGGTGAAATTTTAATTACAAACTCCAGGATTCCATAGGATGTTGCCATGGTAGCTAAAGTGAAATCACAGTGCTATAATTATGTTGTGTGAAAGGGATAAGAAAAACATACAAAATGCAGTACAACCCCTGCATTTCTGACATCTATGGTTTTATTTTGGCGCCCCTGATGGCACAGCGGGTTAAACCGCTGAGTTACTGAACTTGCGGACCAAAAGATCGGCAGTTTGACTCCGGGGAGTGGGGTATGCTCCTAGTGTTAGCCCCAGCTTCTGCCAACCTAGCACTTTGAAAACATGCAAATGTGAGTAGATCAATAAGTACTGCTCCAGCGGAAAAGTAATGGCACTCCATGCAGTCATGCCGTCTATGGACAATGCTAGCTCTCAAACTCTTTACATGCCCAAGAATGAATAAAATATATATCCGGCATCAGAAAGGGCAACACACAGAAACCAGTGGCCAGCCCTTTTACTCCCCAGATAATTTTAAACTGAATGATGGGGAACAAGGACAATTAGTGAAAAATATGAACATGAGCATAATGATACAGAGATACTCACCAATTCCAAATATGACATCCAAAGCACATCTTTGTGGTTTCGCACACCGGAACAAAACAAATGCCAATTTGAAAAAAACAACAAAACTCACCCATTTATGGCATCAAAGTTAAATTACTATTATAAACTGCTGAGCAAACATTTGCATGTTTACAGATGCTTCTCTTACTACATGTGTTCACAGCCTTAATTATTGCCAGGATGTTTGCTGATGGGCAATAAAAAACACATAAACATGCACATAACTTAGGTGTGTATACACAGACCTAAATCTTTATTTTGTCTTCTTTTTATTTTTATATCCAGTTTTACTCATTATGTACGTATACATGGTATATTTATATGACATTTTATTTAACTGCATCTGTTGAAGACTGTTGTAATCTATGAAAGCATGAGTTGTTCACTGTAAAGATATTAGAATCCTCTTTGGACCCTTCCATACAGCTGTATAAAATCCACATTGAACTGGATTACATGGCAGTGTGGACTCAGATAATCCAGTTCAAAGCAGATATTGTGAGTTATTCTGCCTTGATATTCTGGGTTATATGGCTGTGTAGAAGGGAACTTTGTTGGTTTCCTGGATCAGAGGTATAAGGCTATCCCTTCTTACAGTACAGAACAAATAATGGAGTTGAATTCAGTTGCAGCTGTTCCCTGCAGCCATTTGAGGCCCCTTATACACTGCCGTAAAATCCAGATTATTAAAGTGGATAATCCACATTATCTACTTTGAACTCGATTATATGAGTCTACACTGCCATATAATCCAGTTCAAAGCAGATAATCTGGATTTTATATCAAGGCAGATAATCCACAAATAAAATAAAATAGGTATAAAAAGCAAACATTTACTGATAATAAACCACCATTTACAAGGCTTGCTAAACAGGATAATATTTCCTTTTTATGAAGTACAGCTAATGCATTTTCTGGAAAGCAGTTTTGTGTACATGTCTAAAGCAGCCACTAGGTGGCATTTAGGAACTTTTTGTTATGGCAAAAAATGTTGTGGCCCCCAACAGTAAACTAATGGAACTCCATTTGGGATCAGGACCCACAGCTTAAAAAGCAGGTTAAAGGTAAGGTAAAGGTTTTCTCCTGATGCTAAGTCCAGTCGTGACTCTGGGGGTTGGTGCTCATCTCCATTTCTAAGCCGAAATGGAGCCGGTGTTGTCCATAGACACCTCCAAGGTCATGTGGCTGGCATGACTGCATGGAGCGCCACTACCTTCCCGCCGGAGCGGTACCTATTGATCTACTTACATTTGCATGTTTTCGAACTGCTAGGTTGGCAGAAGCTGGGGCTAACAGCGGGCGCTAATTCCGCTCCCGGGATTTGAACCTGGGACCTTTTGGTCTGCAAGTTTAGCAGCTCAGCACTTTAACACACTGTGCCACCACCAGGGGCCCAAAAGCAGGGTTTACAAAATTTATGCAAATCTATAATGAGATTTTCTTGAAAAGATTTGTTCTCCAGTGTGTGTGAGGGTGTGACTTGCTCAATGTCACCCAATGGACTTCCATGGCTGAAGGGGGATCTGAACCTTGGTCTCTAGAATCCTCAACTAACACTCAAACCACTACACCACATTGCTCATCATTAAAAATCCCACCATTCCAGTGGATGGAACTATGGCAGTTAAAAGTGGAATCATTACCTTACAACTGTATGATGCAAAATTACCCTCAGTTTTCTTCATTCAGCTGAGTTGTTTCCATCCTTTTTGAGAGGACAGTGGGAAGATAAAGCATCAGATCTATCTAATAAACAGGAGTCAAAACAATACAAGCAAAGAAGAGAAGATACTCCTTGACACAACAGCATGTTTCCAAGTCCTAACATTCATCTGTTATGTGTTCTGTGTCTCTATTGGCATTCAAGAAGTTATTAACAAGGACTAATTTTGGCTGCCTGCTCTCTTCTGCTTTCACTCCCTTCTCTTTTTGGCTCCTTCCTAAACGTATAGGTCCCTCACGGACCACAGAAGTAATTTATGCACACAGCAATGTGGGTAAGTGCTTGCTGATTGGCATCTTTGCCGCTGGGCACCTGTGCCTAGTTTGAAGCAATAAGTAATCCTATCAGCAATGCTCCATCAAGCCGGATATTAGTAGGAGATTGTTAAGGATGTTGCCTTATATTGTGTTACACTCACCTGCATTTGTTTTTTTCAGGCTCCCTCCTCATCTGCGGCCCCAAAATCGTTTACCAATTGTCTGCCGCTGACCCATGTGAGCAACTTTTTGTCAGATCTGACAAGACTGAAGCATCTAAATTCAGATGCTTCAGTTTACAAAGGGAGCCATTTCAGACTGCGAGATTTCTCAGGAACACCTGTATTGCTCTGGTTATAATGCACTATTTTAAAAATAGTGACAACAAATAAAATACTGTACTTTTTTTGCAATTCAAACTCAAGTATGTCCAAGAGCAGATCTATAACTTTTGCACTGTATTTCCACCTCCCATCCCTACCAATGCAATTTGAAATGAGCCTCTAGCCCCCAATTACACAATGGGTTAAACACTTGTGCCAGCAGGACTGCTGACCAACAGGTTGGCGGTTTGAATCCAGGGAGAGTTAGTGAGCTCCCTCTGTCAGCTCCAGCCCCCCATGCGAGGACATGAGAGAAGTCTCCCACAACATCAAAACATCAAACATCTGGGTGTCCCCTGGGCAACGTCCTTGCAGACGGCCAATTCTCTCACACCAGAAGTGACTTTCAGTTTCTCAAGTTGCTCCTGGCACGAAAAAAAGCAGATCTATACATAATACTTTATTTATTTTTGGTTTCCATTATAATCATTCATTTTTCAGATAGTCTTTGTCTAAGACCCTTCTCCATATACCTCTGCATTCAATACCAAATATGTTGGAATAGAAACCAGAGGGAAAAATGTGGTGCTGTAGTTGATGTTGGGATGCAACTCTCATCAGCCTCAAGCAGTAGTGAGAAATGATGGGCCTTGCAGCTCAACGCTATCACTAGAGACCTGCCCTTTGCTCACCTCATCCCAAGATATGTCAAGATATGTTTGAAATATTTCAAGAGTACCACATTTTGCTTTATTCTCACAAATAATGTATTATTTTGATATTGATATTATTCTATTAATTATGGAGAACTAAAATTTAGGTTTTATAAAGCTGGAATAAACAGAGACACACAATTTGATTTGTATGTAAACCTATTACTGTCCCTCACCCTGCAATTTGTGAGGATCTCCACAATAAATGAATACTTTGCATCTTGGATAACCTATAGTCATTTCATAGAGCACCATCCTTCCCTTAAACCACCACCTCAAGTGGATAATAACCAGAATTCCTGCCCTGGGATGAAGATTTTTGAAACAAACAACAGTTGGTAAGGCAATGGAGGGCGGGTGGGTGAGGTGTCTCTCCATGGTGCCGTGACAAAACGCAAAGTGCAACCTGTCACCCCCAACCCATTTCCTTCCATAAATCACTGTTCTCTTTCCTTTCTAACCAGCCTGCCCGCCAGTCTCTTTTTCTGGGACTCAGGTCTTGCTTCTCCGAGAGCAGATGGCCTCAGCAGTTTCAAGCACGGATCTGTCAAAAGGACAGATACATTCCCTAATTACTAACACCACAATTAAATGTCTAGAAGATCCAATGATTGTGTCTACATCTTGTAACATTGCAGCTTACATGGCACGTGACTGCAAGCAGCATTTGCTGTGCGCCCATGGAAGGAAAGCGGAATTGCTGGCATGTCATTCAGAACTTTGGTAAATGTACAAAGACATATGTTTCTGCAGTCTGCTTGGGTTTTTTTTGTTTTGTTTAAAAATGTGCTTTGGTTTCTGCTGATTCAATGTCTGCTCCCTTGACCCCAGCCTGACCTTAACCTGGCCCTAGTTCCCTTTCCACCCTCTGTCCCTTCTTGTAAATGATCCAGCCCATGGATATGTGTCACCATGGATCCTTTCACACTACACAGTAACAGCAAAACAATTCCACTTTAAATGCCACAAAGTGGGGTAGGATCCTGGAACTAAACTCCAGTAAATACCCTGGTTGCACTGTACGTGTCTTCATGTTGGCTTGATTTCACAGTGTTTCCTTAGGAAAGAAATACTCATTGGTGTTTTCCCAGTTCCTTCCAGACCCAGGATTCCATGAGATGTTCCCATGGCAGTTAAAGTAGAATCACAATGCCATAATTCTGTAGTGTGAAAGGGCTCCAGGAATTCCTTCTGCTACCCCCCCCCCCCCCCCTTCAGACCTCCTTGCTCAAATGTAGGATTTTCCCCTAAGAATCCACCAGGATTTATTCTATGAATGTGGAAAATTGGTGTATGTGTGTGTTTTGGGAAGGGGGGGCGGGGATAAAAGTAACATGGCTAATCCCAAGGGAAATTTGCCCATTTTGTGTATCCTATGGGAAGTGAACATCATGCAACATGGACCATGTATTGGAGGAAGCAATGATACTTTTGGACTGCAAGTCCAAACAAACTCAGCCAGGGAAGGGTATGGGATACTGGGAGTTGCTGTTCAACATTTGTATTAAGATTCCAATTAACAGAGGGAAGGAAGCAGAAACTCTCAACAACCTAGCTTCTAATATCATTGTGGTTCTGTGCTTTCAAGTAATTTCTGACTTACAGCAATCCTAAGGTGAACTGATAATGGAATTTTCTTAGGAAGATATTTTCACCTTTCCTCTGAGACGGAGAGAGCGGGACTTGCCTAAGATCATCCAGTATGTTTCTACAGTTAAGCAGGGATTCAAACTCTGGTCTCCAGAGTCACAGCCCAGCACTGGCTTTCATATTTAAATCTCTCCAGTCATGCCTGATCTAAAAATAAATTGTGCCTTTTCATTTGTCTGTCACTATGTATGAAAAATAAGGGTTATAAATCAGAATAGCTGGACAACAATCATGAAATTTGCTGACACCCCCCCCCCTTCCCCGGCCCCGGAATGGTAGCATATAAAAAACCACAAGTATGGTAAATAATAGGTGCACATGAACAGAATAGAAAATGTAATGGTATTTCCATTAAGCATTAATAAATGATCTTCACAGCATATAAATTTTAGAGCTAGTCCCAAACATTTTATTAAGCTTAATGCCCTAAGCCATATAATGCCCATGGATTCATTTATGAAGGGTTGGACCTAGACTCATATTAAAGAGGAGCCATTGAATCAATGAACTTAAACCATGTGTAACTGAGATGCTGGTTCATTCTAAGATTTATAGATTTGTGAGGCACTAGCACTCTTTGGCAGTGAATGCTGAGGACCTTGTAAAACTATATTACTATGATTCCATAGTATTGAGCCATGGCAGTTAAAGTTAAACTGCATTAATTCTACAGTGTAGAGGTACCCTAAGTCTAGATCCAGCCCATGATATTCACCAAATGCCTGAAAATGGCAGTCAAATGAGGGCCCACTAGTCAAACTCAGCCATGAACTGACTGTTTTTGAAAGCTTTTATTTGGCATGGCTATGTGGTTCTCTGTATCACATAGCCATTGGCAGGATAACAATGCATCATGAAGTTAGTTTTGAATTCACATATGATGGCCAATTCATATTGAGGAAAATCCTCAATGACATTGGGGAAAACACATTGTTTTGTGAACACACGTACAAGAGTACCAAACTGCCTTCAACAGCCAACAGTGAAATCACCATGGCTGTTTATTTAATTTAACTACTATGTCTCGAGTTTGAGAATTGCTTCTTTATAGAAAGAATGCATCTTGATTAAATCTGCCCGATAAACTCTTTGCTTTGGGAGCTCTAGCCTCAGAATATGGATCTGAAAAATCAGCATCTTTATCTAAAGCAGAGGTGGGCTCTGGAGATTTTCACCAGTCCTGCTAAGCTTTATAACAATTTGGGGACAATTTTTGCCAGTGGGCACACAGAAACCCTCTTAAATGTGTGAAAATATTCCCCTCCCAGTAGCCACAGAATCCCATACTACAGTACCTCCAAATATCTTCCTCTGTGGTCTTCCTCAAAATGGAAGTGACATCTTGCATTTTGCTGCAGAGTAACGTCTGGCCCATTGAGGATTTGGGAGGCAACTCTGGCTTCTGGCCACCATACGCTTGATCATACCAAATCAAAGGCCAACTTGGGTCTTCCCCTGAGAACATGGTTCTGATGCAGTGGTTCTCAACCTGTGGGTCTCCATGTGTTTTGGCCTACAGCTCACAGAATTCCTAGCCAGTTTACCAGCTGTTAGGATTTCTAGGAGTTGAAGGCCAAAACATCTGGGGACCCACAGGTTGAGAACTCATCATCCTTCTGATGAGAAGGATGGTTTGTGTTTACATTCAGATGCTGTTTACTTTAAATAAAATACTCTGAAAGAGAGATGTTGTGACATTCCAAAGATTGTGTGAAAGATTATCAGAATCTTACCAATGGATGCAGTTATCAAACTACAGAGTAACGTTTCGTTCAGTATGAATCAAGAAAAAAAATGAATGCTAAAAGAAACAGATGAGTGGGACAAGTTGCCTCGGTGCCATATAGTTTATTAGGAATGAGAGAGGAATTTGGTCTAGCTAAAACAATGTTCGTCTCATCCTTCTTCCCAGACTTGAAATAAACCTTTCATAACTGCATTCAGCATCATGCGCCAAGGGCCACAAATCATCCCAGACCCACCTGACCTTTTCAAATCTAGTCAACATTCCTTCCAACTAGGGTTGTCAATCTCCTCTGTACTGCTGGTAGGACTGCTAGGCTTTCATGAGTTGTGTGACTGCTTCAACAGAAGCGGCATGCAGATATAATGAAAGGAGCTCTTCTAGATAAAAAAAAATGACCACCTACCTGCCAATTCTATTCCATTTGTTTACTTCCAATCATTTTTATCAAACTTACGGGGATTGATGCTTTGCTTTTGAGTTTGCTTTGCCTAAGCTGCTGCGAGCCCTGGTTTCTTTTTTGTTTTTGCATGAGAATTTTGCTTTTCTATTGGGGGGCTTGTGGATTTTCCTCTATTTTGTTTTGATGTAAGAGCTTTTGTTTGCTTCACAATTTATGCACAGCTAAAGTGCATGCTCTGGGGAGGAGTTACCATGGAGAGGAAGCACGTGGCTGACTTGGTTGAGCTGAAGCTAGTGGCTGACCACTGGTAACATCCACAAGGGCTGTAAGTGAAACTCAAAGGGCGCATCTAAATTGTAGAATTAACACAGTTCGACACTACTTTAATTGCTATGGCTCCATGCTATGGAATCATGGGAACTATTTTTACAAAGTCTTGAGACTTCTCTGCCAAAGTGTGCTGGTGCCTCGCCAAACTACAAATCTCATGATTCCATACCATTGAGCTATGGCATTTAAAGTGGCTTCAAAGTACGTTCATTCTACAGTGTTGATCCACTTCAAGTTACTTGCTTATTTTTGTGTGAGAATGCTGTTTTTCTTTGGGTGAGAACACTCTGTTTTTGGTGTATGGATTCAGCTTTTGTTTGTTGAGGGTGTTTATTCTTCTTGTGTTTATTTTAAGGTGTGAATTCTGTTAATCTGATGTGTGATGTCTGCTCTTTGTTTTTCTGGAGTGTGAGCTCTAGCTCAGACATCATTTAGGGAGAATACAACTGAAAGGAAATCAACTATATATACGAGCTCCTTTCAGATCTAAATTATGTAGAATCACTTTGGAGGTTTGCTATAAACCTTCAAACCAGACTGAAGAACTGGATGATGCTTGACAGATTGTCAAGCATTCAAAAAGGATAGAGATGCTAGCAATGGAGTGAAAGTCCATATCTGTTAGAAATTGAACACTGCCTGAAATATAAGGCCCAACAAATTCCTCCCTTCAAGGACAATTTCATTTTCTAGAATAAAAGGAAATGGACGATCTTGGACCTAATACATTATACAGAGGAAAGGGAATGCCAAGTGTAATTGGGCATGAATCCTGAACTTTAAGAAAGCCAATTTCAATAAATTTAAGAAAAGGGTGGGTTAAATTCCATGATCACAAATGCTCCAAGATAAGTCAGCCAGCACCATCCTATGCAAGTCATGCCTTCCAGCATAAATGGAGACACACGTGGCCAAGCAATATGAGAATGTGGTCAAGATACCAGAATTTATTGATGTGAGAGAACACCCATGCAAGGAGAGGCTGACCTCTGTTTCTGTCTGAACCTACCAGGAGAAATAAGGTTCTGCCCTCTCCTCTCCTCTCCTCTCCTTCCTCTTAGCTAACTGAGAACAAGCTACTTGCACACTTTAAACTCAGTCTGCAGCAACTGAAGTGTGTGGAAAATCAAGAAGAAAAATGTGTGGTAGCGAGAGAAACTGGGCCATTTTAAATGCAGGTGAAAAAGTGAGACAAAAGGGAAGGAGATGAGACTAGAATTGGCTGCCTCCACTTGAAAAATAAAAAGAGTCATTTTTCAAAAGCCCCTTATAGACCATTGGCAATGTACAGTCAGTGATCACACTCCATGACAGAGCAATACTGTGCTGTTACCTTACCATAAAATGGTACCATAGGGAGTCATGCCTTGCTATTCTGTTCAGTATACATACTGCAATATATATTGCCTTTTGTAGAGGCAAGCTCAAAAGACCTCAGTACTAACAGGCCATGGGAAATGGCTGTTAGGAAATCCTTATTAACTTTAGGGTGAAAGATAAGGGGAGCAGCTGGGGCATAGTAGCATTTGCCTCCAAAGATTGGGACAATCAGAGTCCTAGTAAGTAGGGAGCAATTCTTCTGGGAAGGGTTTATGTTCCTTTCAAAGTTCAGAGATTGTCCTCTTTATTCCCACTATTTGCCACATTCAAAAATGAGGATGCTGTGTGATTGAGGAGTCCTTTTCCTTGGAACTGATAAGAGAACCTGAGCTTCAGTTTACCATTCTCATCAGGAGCAGAAATAATGGATTTGTAAATCCCCAAGACTAGTGGCAATAACAGCCTCAAACTTAACAAGAAAAATTACACTATCTGCTGGGATTCCTGGAATACCAGAATTGGTGGGTGCTCAAGTCCCATTATATACAATGGCATAGTAAAATGGTGTCCCTTGTATAAAATTGCAGAGTCGGGGTTTGCTATTTGGACAGAGATCATAAGCTTTCATATGTTACTTTCCAGATCTTTAGAAGCTAAGAAATATAATATTTTGTGTGTGCGTGCGAGCGCATGTGAATGTGTGTGGTGGCCCCTAAGATTTGGTTCCAATTTTGAGATGGTGAAGCATACAATGGTGTGGTAAAATGGTATCCCTGAAATAAAATCATGAACAGTAAGATTTGCTTTTTTGGAATCTTTTCCCCCAAACATTTCAAGCCGTGGTTGGTGAACTCCATACATGGAGAACTGATAGATAAGCCGGGCCAACTGTACAGATAACTTGGGGGGGGGGGGGTGTATTCCAGTCTCCCTTTTTTGTTATCAAAAAAAATTGGAACCACTTGGATTCCTAAATCAGATGGAATTTATTGGATGCTTTATCCCCCAACTGTCCCAATTTGGCAGGGACAGTCCAATTAATCCTTTCTCATTCTACCATTTCAGCTGCTCTTAAAATGTAGTAGGCACTGGTTCACAGCACATGGAGTGAGGGTGGGGAGGTGGGGGGGGGGAATTATCGGTTTTCTGAGTAATACAGGTTTAAATGTATATACTTCTTTTAGAAATATCTAATGCAGCTTAGTATGTTTAAAAATGCATAGGCAATGATCCAGTTAAAATCATGGAAACGAACAGCCAAAATTAACTAACTTAAGAAGAGTGGTTCAGATAAGAAATGGTAATGAAATGATTCACTCATTAAAAGCCTTCCAAGAGTAGAATGGTACTAAGTTGTCACGAAAGACACAACTCCTGGCTTGTGTCTCCTGGCTTTTTCTGAGAGAATACACCACGGATGGAGTGCCTTGTTATATTTCCTCAACAAGACAGGAGCAGAATTCAAAATGATCTTGACAGACTAGAGAGATGGGCCGAAACTAACAAAATGAAGTTCAACAGGGACAAATGCAAGATACTTCACTTCGGCAGAAAAAATGGAAATCAAAAATACAGAATGGGGGACGCCTGGCTTGACAGCAGTGTGTGCGAAAAAGACCTTGGAGTCGTCGTGGACAACAAGTTAAACATGAGCCAACAATGTGATGCGGCAGCTAAAAAAGCCAACGGGATTCTGGCCTGCATCAATAGGGGTATAGCATCTAGATCCAGGGAAGTCATGCTCTATTCTGCCTTGGTCAGACCACACCTGGAATACTGTGTCCAATTTTGGGCACTGCAGTTGAAGGGAGATGTTGACAAGCTGGAAAGCGTCCAGAGGAGGGCGACTAAAATGATTAAGGGCCTGGAGAACAAGTCGTATGAGGAGCAGCTTAAAGAGCTGGGCATGTTTAGCCTGCAGAAGAGAAGGCTGAGAGGAGACATGATAGCCATGTACAAATACGTGAAGGGAAGTCATAGGGAGGAGGGAGCAAGCTTGTTTTCTGCTGCCCTGCAGACTAGGACGTGGAACAATGGCTTCAAAGTACAGGAAAGGAGATTCCACCTGAACATCAGGAAGAACTTCCTCACTGTGAGAGCTGTTCGGCAGTGGAACTCTCTCCCCCAGGCCGTGGTGGAGGCTCCTTCTTTGGAGGCTTTTAAGCAGAGGCTGGATGGCCATCTGTTGGGGGTGCTTTGAATGCGATTTCCTGCTTCTTAGCAGGGGGTTGGACTGGATGGCCCATGAGGTCTCTTCCAACTCTACTATTCTATGATTCTGTGATTCTAATCCGGCCTGCCTGAAGATAGAGACTGCCAGGGGAAGGAAGGGGCTGTAAAGCATGCCTTCAAAACCAAGGGTGTTTTATATGGGAAAAGGGGGAGTCTTCTCCATACTTGATTTAAAGAAATAAAGAAGATTCACAGCACAATAACTAGGGAGCCTAGTGGCTAAGGCCAGCTGGTTCTGTTTCTGTCCATGGCAGGTCAAATCTGTGGGGGAGGGGGGTCAGGCGCTTCCATTAACATCAGACCTGCCATGGCACTTGTCCTAAAATTAGAGACAGATAAGAACCGCATGCTGAAGTGGCATATTTTTCCTCCTCCATCTCAAGATTACCAGCTAAATTATTCCTGGCTCTTTTCTTTTTTCAGCTTGGGATTTGCAAATGTACCAACCTTGGAAAGGGAAGTCTCTCTGTCTGCTGCATTGGGGCTTTTCCTATTGTTCTCTCCAAGCACAAGCCTATTAAACTATTCCTATAGCAAGATCCAAAAACAGGGGTAGGGGAGTCTATCAGTACCACCTCCTATTTTTGTGTCTCATTGCTGATTTTGATATAGGCCTTGGGGTCTCAGCCCTACTAGTCTCTCTGGACAGTCCTTCTTCAGTCCAGAAACAGGAGCCAAATTCACCCCTGAATGCTTTCCAATTGAGTTTAAAAAAAGAAGAAGTGAATTTGGGTCACCTTCCTTTTTTTGTCTTTGCCTTTTGGAATTTTTGACAATCTGTACCCAACAGATCTCAGCAGCGGGAAACTGACTTCAGGACTTGCTGCATTTGGCTACCCCTGCCATATAACTTCCCTTCATCTTGCATGTGTTTCGGGGTGAGTAGCAATTGTATTACCTAATACTGCAGTGGTTCTCAACCTGTGAGTCCCCAGATGTTTTGGCCTTCAACTCCCAGAAATCCTAACTGCTGGTAAACTGGCTGGGATTTCTGGGAGTTGTAGGTCAAAACACCTGGGGACCCACAGGTTGAGAACCTCTGTAATATTGGGTCTGGATTTTTCTGGGTGTGTTGGGATTTCAAGGTATATTATTGATATGAGTGTATTTCTCTGTATTTATGTATTAGCACAGGAGAAAGATGTTAATGGGGTTTTTTTTAGTGGTAGCAACCTTAGCATGTTTAAATGAAGTAGCTACCATGTTTCCCCGAAAATAAGACAGTGTCTTATATTAATTTCTGCTCCCAAAGATGTGCTAGTTCTTATTTTCAGGGAATGTCTTATTTTTCCATGAAGAAGAATTCACATTTATTGTTGAACAAAAAATGAACATTTATTATATGCTGTACCGTAGTTGTCATCACAAACCAGCATAACCAGACAAACTGTGAATCCTATGAAGAATTTATTGTTACTACCATTATTTCCATGTACAACAATCTATGGTACATACATTTGCCGATCATATCTGGGGTTCTGTTTGGCAGGCATGCTTTCAAACGAAAACTTTCCTGGTCTTACTTTCGGTGGAGGTCTTATATTTAGCAATTCAGCAAAACCTCTACTAGGTCTTATTTTCAGGGGATGTCTTATTTTCGGGGAAACAGGGCAGCTACTACTTTTCATCTCTCTCTCTAAGAGCTTGCGCATAGCATGTATTCATGCCATTTCCTGTTTGTTGGCCTTAATGCCACCTTCTCTTTTTATGGTTCAGTGATCCAGTGGTTACTCTGAGTTTGATCATCTTCCATTGTGTAGTCTGCTGTTCTCTCTCTTCCATGTTCGTAAAGCATGTATTACAGTGTTTCTCGCCATCAGATATTGTATAACCACTAGTGTTTGTAAAGAAATCTACTTCATATATTTTTAGAAAAAAGATTAAACCTATTTTATTTTTCTATTAAATCTGGTGTATGGTAGTAGTAATGATGGTGTGGGATAGGTTGTTGCTTGACTGCTGCGTGCAAATATTGGTAGCTCTGTTTGTGAGATACATTACAACTGCACACGATCTCCAACAAGTTTCAGAGGGCCTTTGGAAGCAAATTTTCAAGTTAACCTTTTTAACAAAGGAAGTTACATGCAGTTTGAAGTTGAAGCATGTTTTTTTTTACAGTAGCTGTTGTTTGATTAGAATTAGAATCCTTCTAGCTGTTGTTGTCATTGTTGCTGTAGAGCCTCAAGCTGTTTCTGACTTATGGCAACCCTTAAGGTGACTCTATCATGGGGTTTTCTAAAACTGAGACTATGTGATTTGTCCAAGGTGGGCTTTCATGATAGAGCAGGAATTTGAACCTTGGTCTCCAGATTCAAACCATTAAGCCATTTTGGTTCCCATCTCTTCTTCTGGAGCCATAATATTGTACCCATGACTACCAGTGTACCAATGGACATTTCCCCCAGTACTTACCATCCTTGCTGCTACTTCTGACTTGTCTGTTTTTCTCCCTCTTTGCCTTTGTGCTTCTTTGAGTATCACCAGTTTGTCTTCAGCAAAGTGGGTATTTTGTTATGTTTTGTGGAGGCAAATATATGATTTGGCATTTAGGCTCAGATTGCACTTCTATTTTGTGCTCATTTTCTTGACTAAGTTCTTTGTTTGCCTATTTTGTCATTGGGCACTGGAGCAGTAAACACTAGAATTAAAAGAATTGCTCTCTCCTGGAAATCAGCCCTTCTTCTAAGTTCTACAACCAGGTAAGTTTTTCTTATGAGTAGTTTATTTGACAAGATATCTTTCATTTAGCCTCACTATCCTAATCATACTTCAAGTAGGCGGGACCAGGAAGCTGGACAGCAATTCCCAGCATCCCTGAGCATTGGCTAAACTGGTCAGGGCTGATGTGATTGTAGTCAAACAACATTTGGAGGGCTGTACTTTGTTCACTCCTGCAATAAAGAAACAATGTTGATGAGCTGCACAACTGTCAAATGAAGTGCAAATGTTTGCTTTAGAATGAAAGGTTGTCTTGATATGTCCTCTCATCATGAGGAAGAAACTCAGTAAATGAATACACATTAGGACACAAAGCAGTTAGGTTCCAGGCTAAAACACAAGATAGCGTCCTCAATTCACTGCCTTCTAGATTATTTTGACCACATCATGTACTCCCAACAGGCCTGGTGAATGACTTTGCTGACTGGGTCTGGAACTCTTTGGGTAACTTCTGCTTGTGTAGCCAGAGAGTTATGCTAGGATACATACTTTTTGTGACATCTTGCAAGCAAGTATCCAGCATCTCCTTTTACAATGGCAGCTGGTGGCACTGGGTGCAGCTCCATCAATCTCCTGATTCAAATAGTCATTGATTGACTTCAGGGTGCATGCCAGGAGAGACCTGTTGTGTCACCATCCTTCCTGTCCAACCTCCTGCATCTCTCCATGGCGTTTTTGAATAACCATATTGCCAGACTGAAAACTGGAGAGGGCTCCTATGCTTTTAATGGTTGCATAGAAGAGAGAATGTTGGCAGGAGCTACTTGTCACATAATCACGTAACAAGCTGCTGAAATGCACAACCATTAATGGGACACAAGGAACTGTTTCCAGTTTTCATTCTAGCAACCCTATAAACACAACTATGGCTGGCAGATCTTTTTGCTCTGCCAGCTTAGGGGAGACAGGGGTTGTAGTACAACACATCCAGAGGGCAGAGAGAGATGAGGAAGATCGGTGAAGGATGTTCCTGCTTCCTTGCATGAAGTCCCTCAGCTTTGATTTGTAAGATCTAGGACCTGAAACCATGCTTTGGTTAAGTGTGGAAATACTTGTGTGCCCTGTGTTGAGTGGCAGGTGCCCATTTTCTGTATTTCAGAGGCCTCCAGGAGAGGGGTATGGGCGTTCTGGGCTCAGCATTTCTTCTTCCCTTTTGCTGGAGCAGAGAACGGGGTGGGGGGAGTATTTTTAGCAGTTTGGTTCTCACAAACAGTAATTGGTTTCCGAGGGTTTTGCTGTATATTCCTGATTGTACTTCACAGTTTGCTACACAGGAAAATGTGTTCTTTTCCCTGCTCAGCTCCTTTGGCAGTTTTTGTTTAAGCGGGTAACTCTATTGCGAGGTTGGATGGCATCCATGCAGACTGCCGGATCAGCAGACACCAGGCCTCATTAAAAACTTTTCTTCCCAACCTAATAGCTTCCCCTCCCTCCTGAGCCCCCTCTGCCAACACACGTAGGCACCTTCCCTCCTTCTCATCCACCCCCCTAATCGTACCTCTTGCAGCTGGGACCAGAAAGCATAAATTGCAGGCTTTTCTCAACTGTCCAGCTGCTGCTAGCCAGCCAAGCACCTTTCAGTAACTCCCTTCCAGGTGCTCTGGGAACAGCTGCACCATGTCTGTTCTACCAAGTGCCACTGGGCACAGGGTTGCTTTCCTTGGACATACCTTAGGGGACAAAATGCTTGGAGTGCTTCCTAAGATATATTGACACAAGCATGGGATGTACCTACCCACAAGCTTTTCAGGAGTGAAACCCATGACAAGTGAGGCCAAGCAACCTCAAAGTGTGATCCCAGGCTTATTTGGGGCAAGATATCACCTCCACTTGTCTCCTCCACAATGAGGTAATTGAATGCAAAGTACTTTTGCACTTTGAGCTGTTTGCAGTAATTGATGTAAAAGGGGGAAATGGGAGGTAAAATGGGAACATTTTAAAAGCTGATGGAAAATGAGATGAAATATAATTAATTGGAACAGTTCCTGTCAAATTTGGACATTTGGAGGATTTGACATGCTTAGCAAGCAAAGGTAGGTTTTCTCTCTATAGTGAAAAAAAAAATCTAATTTGGGGCTTGTCCATTTACTGGACCAAACCATAGCTTTATTAAGCCCAACACTTTTTCATTTATTGACATGAAACCACAGGAAACTGCTAGTTTGCTTAAGCAGTGGCAACTATATGTGTTTTAATTGTAATTCTTTGTCTTTTGTAAACTGGAAATCCTCTGTATGGGAACAGAAGAGACTCTCATAATATGCGATTAGGCCCACCACCTTTGCAAGATCTGAGTATGGAAATAGAGAGAACATCTAATATTATTAATATCATTCTTCTGAATCTAATAGCTTTCCTGAGCACCCAAATATTCCCATTCTCCCCCCTCTCTCTGTATATATAGAGAGAGAGAAAGAGAGGGGGGGGAGCCAGTTAGAGTGTTATCACCTCATCAGATGGGCATGGGGAGAGTCCTAAGATGCTTTTCAGGAGTGAAACCTAGAACAAGTGTGGCCAAGTAATGTCAAAGCATGATCACAGGCCTATTTAGGCATGCTGTCTATGCTATGACTTCGCTGGACCTCCAGTGGAGGCCCTGCCCATAATTGGAGTGGAAGCGTCGTACGACACTTCCCTCACAATACGGAAACTTACCTGTGTTGTGCTGACTTCAGTGGAGCCAGCACAAATACCCGCTGCTTGGGTGACACTTTCCACATGTGATGGTAGAAGCGTCGCCACAAGGGAGTGCCACGCAGGGCAACTGATGCCTTTTTCTTCGGCAAAATGGGTAGCTTTGCTTGGTCTTCATGGTAAGGTTGTAAACTAGAATTCTGGAGACCAGAATTCCTGAATACCTGCTCTGCCAAGGAATCCCACGGGGTGACCTTGGGAAATTCACATTCTTGCAGCCACAGAGGAAGGCAATGGCGATAGCAAATTCTCTCAGAAAAAGCCATAGCAAGAAAACCATAGGATAGAGTAGCCATAAGATGGAGTTGACTTAAAAATAACAACAAGGTTGAGTATCTCATAGAAGTAGTTTACAAGTTTTAAATTAACCAGTTTTTCTTTGAGTTTACACCATTGCCCTTGTTCCTCTGTTAAGTTGTAGAAGAGTTCTACAGACACCATGAACTTCCATATGTCCAATAAATGGGTCTGAAAGCAAATCATTTTAGAAGTTAAGATGACTAAACTAAGGCTGTCCTGTTTTGGACTTATTATGAAATTAGATGACTCATTGGAAAATATAATAATGCTAAATAAAGTTGAAGGAAAAGGAGACAAGTAAGACCTATCTCACTGAAATATCTGTAGCAGATTTGGTTTGCATGCATTGAGGTCTGTGTGGTTTCACATTTGTCTGCTTTTCAGGGAACATTTTCCGTATTGAATAATCTCCCAAGGACGGTGCAATGGGCACTCCCAAACTCTGGCATGATGCAAAGGATTCTGCAGGGTGCCCTGACTTCAGGTCATGTTTGTTAGACCTCAACATTGCTCCATGGGAAACTAAGGGCATGACCTAACCCCCCGCTATAATATAACAACAGTAGGAACTAAAGTGTTCCCTGAGTAAGAGCATACAGAGGAGCAGATCCAAGAAACACCACCAGAGAACCAAAACCAAGGGCAGCAGGCAATTTAAGTTCAAGCTGCAGACGGAGATGCACACAACAGTGAGTAATGTTTGTTTCACACTTCAGTCTCCTGTGGCATCATTTTATAAAGTTTGCAGCAGTAAATATTATTACATGGTGTCAGTAGAGAGAAATTGACAGTAAAACACTGAAGCAAAATGGACTAACTTATCCTCCAGGAACAAAGTTGTTGCTTAAAGTAAAGGCTGCTGAGAAGAGAAAAAAATGGGGGGAAAGCAAGTGTATTGTACTGAGCTGCAAGCAAGTGGGTTTGATAAGGAAGACGGGAGACGGGAAGCACTATTGCTTCGTACATCAGGTGAAGATACAAAAGAGAGATTTAACACTTTTGTTCAGGTTTATGACGGTGCAGATAATGGAGGTAATCAAATTTTGATTAATAATTTTGAAAGCATATTGCATACCTGGGGGGAAAATGAAAGGTACAAGTTCTGCAATGCGATTCAAAAGTAGAGGGGAAAAGTGACACGGATGTGACCTTAAAGCTGTGGATGGGGGAGGGAGGGAACAGGGTTTGGGTAAGTAATTAAAAGTTACACAGTGTGTGATACAAAAGTTTGGTGGACTTGGAGACAGATTACTGAGAGATATGCTGATTTAATCCTAAACCAGACTTTCTCTCTCTCTCTTCTCTATATGCTGGGGAAATTAAAGAGTTATAAAGCGTCAACTAAGGAAAGCCGCAAAAAACAAATGGGTGCTCCAAACCTTTTTTAACTATTCAAAAGTCTAGGAAAAAAATATGTTCTTGCACTAACAAATGCGCAGAACAGAAGGAGACACCATGGAATTATGTAAAGTGGCAAAAAGAAACAATGGCTTCAGCCATAGCCTAATACATGTCAAAGGGTCCTTCCACACAACCCTATATCCAAGAATATCAATGCAGAAAATCCCACAATATCTTCTTTGAACTGGGTTATCTGATTCGACACTGACACATATTCAAGTTCAAAGCAGATAATCTGGAATTTTATTCAGCTGTGTGGAAGGGGCGAAAATATCCAACCAGGCATGTAGCTGGGGGGGGGGGAGCTTAAGGGGCTTCAGCCCCCCCCCCCCAAATTCTCAGGGTGGTCCTCGAGAAGGCCTTACTGGTATTATTTAAACTGTTATGTTTATTCATATCATTATTTGATCACCATGCTCAATATATCCCATATGCATGGGGGTATTGGGATAACAATACAAAAGGTTTGCCAGGGTAGATCCTCTTTCATCCAGACTCAGCCCCCCCCCCCCCCCGAATCAAAATCCTGGCTACGGGCTGTATCCAGCTATGTGGCACATAAAATCATTCTGAATTAAAAGAGTGCAAAACTAGAGACACAGAATCTCAAATAAAAGATTTATAAGCCTGGGAGAAACTTTTAAAGTGTTTGTTCAAATGTTGAAAGAGCCTCTATTTATTATTTTCCAGCATATCAGGGTGAGAGGGTGTCTATCTATAACATTTGTGGTTGTATGTGGCTTTTAAATTTTCCTATTAGCTTTATAAACGTATGATTTCAAAGAAAAAATTTGAAAAGAATCAACGCGATTAACAAGGGCTAGGCCAATACATTATCTGTATCTGACAAAATATATTAGTTAGGAGTCTTCTAGGTCCTTCGTCAGTGTATCTACACTCTTAAATTAATACACTTTAAGTACCATGGCTCAACGCTGTGGAATCCTGGAAGTTGTAGGTTTACGAGGTCTTTAGTCTTCTATGTCAAATAGACAAATCTCAGATCCATAGCATTGAGTATGGCAATGAAAGTGGTGTCAAACTGCATTTATTTTATACTGTAGATGCACCCTTTGGTATGCTTCTGCCAAATGTTAATATAGCATTACTCTGGAGGACTTGGCACATTTTCTATTTTTTCCAGGTGACAGCTTGGTAACTTGCTATGGAAGTCATTCTTTTCTATTGTTATCCATAGTTTCCTGTTTCAGTGGTAGATTAAGGAATGGAGGTCATACAATAGTCACTTTTTATAGCAAGGATGGCAACTCTGATACCACCACAATTATCCAATATGTTCAATTTTATTGTGTGGATATCTATGTACTTACACTGAGCAGTTAATTGTGGTGCTGCAGTGAAAGAACCATGAATCATTTCAATAGATTGGTAGGATTAGCCTTAATGACATTTAAGGTTGAGACTTACTCTGAAGGGACCACTGAGCTTGGTTTGTTGACTCATTGTTTCTTATCTTTAGCAGTGAGGGCATGCAAAGAAAAGAACTCTCTGTTTTTTCTCCCACAATCTTGCTTAAGGACTAACTACCAAAATTACCGGTAAATAATTCCCGTCCGTTAGCTCTAAATTTGGTTCCTGTTTTCTTTGTCATGTTGACATAATTTCTTCTAAATAAAAATCGTTGGAACATAGCTTTAGTTTGGGACAATGTTAACATTACACAGTAAACATATTATAAAAATTAATAATAACAATAATTATAATTGTAGAAATCTGTTATCTGATTGGAATGTATGTGTGGAAAAGTTCTTCATCTACAGGCCCCATTTTCCTAAATCCAGCACTCAGTAGATGCCAGGTACATGGCACTACGCTCTGTATTGTTGTAGTAGGTCAGACCTGAGGCAGATGTTTCCAAAAATGCTAATTCTTTATTAGAAAGGTACACATATGTAGCAGTTAACAAAGTTGATGTGTTCTTGGACATTACTTCATAAAAGAAAATTTGCTACCAGAGGCAAAAATGAAAAGAAAAAATACACCACAAAAAGGGAGCAGTTCAGCATGCCTCCCCAACCCCCATTAATAATACGTACATGTTAAATGGAATAATCATGTTAATTAATTAAGCATGCGTTTGTATGTGCCTTCATGTTGCCTGTTGATTTATGGAGACCTCGTGAAATGTCATAGGATTTTCATGAGCAAAGAATAGTCACATGTGTTTTTACCAGTTTCCTTCCTCTGGAAGACAACCTACAGTGCCTAGTCTCCCATCCAAGAACTGATCAGAGCTGAGATTTTATGGGTAAATAATAAGCAAAAGTAAGTGAAAACATTTTAAACCTTCTTCATATCACTTGAAGGCTTTTTCCAAAATGTATCCAGAGTGACATTTTGCTTCACCAACCTCTATTCTTCTTATGGTTTCCATTTTGATAGCTAAACTTATTGGTGTGTGCTTTTTTAACATGCTGGTAGAAGGGTGGCAGCTTATATGATCACTCTTCTTCCCTCTGTTTTGGTATTCATGCATATTCAGTAAGATTTAGTTGTAGACAGGCACAAACAACTACACTAGGATTGACTAAAGTAGGATCTCGTCTCCTTTTATTGCACAGGTTACTGCATATATCAACCCAGCACCTAAAAGTCTGTGCTCCTCCTTCACCACCCTCCCAATGCCAATGCTGCTAATAAAAAAATGGAGAGCGCAATTGTTCCCAACTTTTGCTCCTCCAGACTTCAGTTCCCACAATTCCTAATAGCTGGTAAACTGACTGGGATTTCTGGGAGTTGAAGTCCAAAACATCTGGAGAATCAAAGGTTGGAAACTATTGATTGATAGTGGATGAAGAGGAAAGGTGGGGCAGGATGCTTGTATAAAGGTCTTCATAAAAAGGAGCTTCACCTTCGGAGATTTTGCTAACAGTGGTATGACTGTATTCAAATACAAAATGAAATCTTAGATGTACAAAATTCCATCAGCTCATCTAGGGAACCACTGATACTTGAAACAATTTTCAGGAAAACTTTGTGTAATGAACTCCAGAGACCATAAGATGGTTCCTGCCACAATATTAAAAACATAAAGTGCACCTGTGATACATAGACCATTTAAAATGTTAACAGTTGTTGATGCTTCATGTATGACTGTTCCATCTGATTTCAGCTAAAGGATCAGTAAAGTGGCTAAAGCAACAACAACCCATTTGACACATTGAGCTCTTCTCCTCTCACTGCATCACCAACAAGGCTCATGTATCCTTCTACTATATAACTTCAGTACATAACTACATGTAAAAAATGGTAGCTTATAGGGCTTCCTCTTCCTCTGTCTGGATGCATCTGTACTGTATAATGAATGTAGTTCGACACTACTTTAATTGCCATTACTCAGTGCTATGGAATCATGAGAACTGTAATTTATTGAGGCATCAGCACTCCTTGACAGAGAAGGTTAAAGACCTTGCAAACTTCCACAATGCCTTAGCACTGAACCATGGTGTCAAAAGTGGTGTCAAACTGCATTCACTCTACAGTGTAGATTCTCTCTCTCTCTCTCTCTCTCTCTCTCTCTCTCTCTCTCTCTCTCTCTCTCATATCATACTCTTTGGATTATACGCGATTTTAGCTCCTCTAAAATCGCGGGCTTGGGATCCCGGCATGCCTAGCTCCAAAGATTGAATGAGGCACTAACGGGTTGAAGGCAAAAAGGAATAGTCTTTATTCACTTCAGCCAAAGTGGATGCCAGCAGAATCTACACTCTCAAAACTGACATGCTGCAATTAAAACTTACATAAATATTTCTAGGACTTTGATAGCAGTTCAAAGCAAATAACTTTTGTTGCTCAAAGTGCTGATTGGCTGAGCCTGGGACCAGCTAGGATCCGTGCACACATTGGCTCAGGTGCCCTGTCTCTTGCTGCAGCTGACTGGCTTCTGGGTCTGGCTGGAATTTTAATAAACTGTCATTACACAGTTTGAAGATTCTGGCTATTTCTTGGTCCACCTCTTGGGTGTATGTGGGAAAGAAGGAATATGGGTAGGGCCCAAGTTAACTGCCATCATTAAGGGTGTTAATGATGGTAGTTTTCCCAGTCTGGTAAGGACAATAGTCCATGTTTGTGAAACAATGGGTGGCAATGGGTGTTAGCTAATCTGAATGGGTTTCTAGGAGAAGAACAGAGGCAGGGCTTGGGTAATTTCTGTGACCTTCGGTTTGGCTCTATCGTTAGGTGTGTGGAGGCATAGTTACAGGATTATACCTACTGCCTAAAGAGGCGATGGCTTTTTCCTATGTCCCCTCCCCTCCCCGGTGAGTGTGTGTGAGTACTTGTGAAATGTGTATATCCAGGGTAGAAATCATCTGTGGAGTTTAGGTTTTTGGCTGAAAGGTTGCTTAGGACTTTGCTGTCGAGACCTTTCCATGGACACAGGTTTTGGGGTCCTCTTTGGAGTCCCGAGATTTTGATAACAAAAACAACTCTTTCCTATCTTCGGGAGGGATGATGGAGTGGTAGAACAACTTTCCTGGAATATGAAGCAAATATATTGCACAAAAGCAACATTTGGGCGTCAATGTTGTTAGACATCTCTTTATATTTCTCAATTTTAGAACTGAAACAGAATTTTTAAAGGCTTCTGCAAATCATTAAGTCCCCTGATCTCTTCTTTTTCTGGCACACATACACACTTTCACAGGAATAGCCACATGGGAAAAAGCATGTTCTAGACGATATTAGTTCTTATTGGAACTATGGAATCATGCTATAAGGTTTAAGGGAGGAACAACTGAATGCCATACATGAGAGTCATCTGGGGAAATAAGGAATGCAAACAAAAGGCTTAAGAAGCATTTTATTAGCCAGGAGTGCGTGCTCAGATTGAAGGCTTGGTATACAATCATGTACCAGATGTCAAACTTTCGGAAATTAAAAAAAAACAACAACAACCCAAAGAACGTACGTTGACTTGTGCGTGGATTTTCTTCCGCTTCCTTCAGTACCTTTAGTACTTCAGGAGCCTGTAACGGTAAGGGCCCTCCCGGCATGAAAATCTGCCCAACATGAAGGCAAGCAGGAGCCGATCTTCCCTCCTCTGCCCCTATCCGGCATAACAGTTTAATCTTTTTGATTTTCTTTATTTTCCTGATGCTTTTTATTTGGTGGGACTAACTGGGAGTTGGGGACCTGAAGGTTGGTGGGTGCGGTGCGTGCACACATTTGGGGGTTCGGACATGGAGAGTCACCCTTACCCTTTTCTCCTTCCCTTCCTCTCTCTAAAAGGTAATCATTATTAATAATAATAGTAATCCCAGAAAACAAAAAGAGAAGCCTACCTCTCATCTAAGGTAGAAAGTAGAAACAGTTTAAGGAAGCAAAACCAGCAAGCAGAAAGGAGATTACAGGCACTGAAAACAGAGGGGATTTTTAAGGTAGTCCAGGGAGAATAGCTCTATTGAGCTACAGGTCATCACTCTTCCTTTCCTGGGCCTCCTTAAAATGTCTCTTGGAAAGCTGTGTGGCATTCTGGTCCTGTTGAGAGAAAGCACATGTGCCTGCCTCTTTTCTAGAGTAGAAACAGCTTTAAGAAGCACTAAACCCTGTCTCTTCTACAAACAAAAGGCAAAGGATTCAGAAAGAGTGGTATCTTATCTGATGCTTTTTAAAATCCAGGTCTTAATGAAGGATATGGAAAGGGAGTCTGTGGGAAGTTTCTCCCAGAATGGGCTGGATAGGGTGCTTTCTTAATCCCGTAGCTAACACCAGGCTTCCTTGAAGGGAAGAAAGGAAAGGCTCCCAGGGGAAGGGGGAGCCTCGTAAATTTCCCATTGCTGCCAATAGGATGAAAAGAACTGTTTTTTTTGGATGCGGAATGTAAACGTTCATTCGGCAGTGCACCCATTTTCAGGAGATGCTGGAAAATGGATATGGGAGGCTTCCGGTATTCGGCAAGCAGAAACGGATAGCAATTCACCTGAAATGCACAAGCCTATTAGCTACCAAAGAGTCCTGGTGCCCCGCCACACAACAACTTCCATGATTCCATATCATTGAGCCGTTAAAGTGGTATCAAACTGAATTAATTCTACAGTGTAGATGCATCTCAAATGTCTCAGTTTGGCAAGAACAGCCCCAATTAATATTTTGTTGCCTCACTTTTTCAGATGTTTTGAAAGTCTCAATTTTGTCTCCTCCTTCCACTTTCCCCCTTTGTCTCCTAGTTTGTATGCTCTTCCTCATTTATTTTGACCACACTTGGATGTTGTTTGGTCACACATGTCCCTGTTGTCATCTGTGCAATAGTAAAACTTTATAATAATAATAAAAATTTATTTTTATCACCTCCTATCTCCCTGAGGGCACTCAGGAAGATATTGGAGGATATGGCTTGATGTTCACACTGAAGAGCCCTGATAAATTTCCAAACCCCAGCATTCTCTTGAACATGTTGTGATGTAGTTTATAAAGTGTCCAAGTCAAAAAGAATAAGGTAGAACTTTTTAAATAAAAAAATTACTCTTCCATAATTCCTACAAAGGTGGACAGTGCTCATCTACCAAGGTCCTGTGCAATGATTTTATGAAGTATAAGGGAGCATGATGCATGAAGCATTTTATGAAGTATGTAGTTTACTGGGAGTATAAAGTATGTAGCATTTTATGAAGCATGTGGTTTACTGGCTTAAACTGTGAGGAGCCCAAACCTTCCAACCCACAGAATATTACAGCTGCTCCTGATTGAATGAAATGTCGGTTCTTTTGGAAGCCATTGTGTTACATACATCATAGTCCCAGTACAACAATCTGCTTGCACTCAACAGATGCTCTTTTTCATTTATCAATAAGCACCATCCATTGCTTTGGGTGGAAAATCCTCTCATGCTTCCTATATTCTCCATTTAATCGCATCTCTGGATTTTGTTTGCCTGCCTCCTATAAACCTTGTCACAAAGACTCTTACGGCGACTGTAATCCACCACTTCTGAACCTTTTGTGGGCCTGGATTGGCATCCGTGTTGTGGGTTTTGGCAGAAGCAAACACATCTGTTTGTTATTTCAACCCCTTTCCAAGTCCCACTGCCCCAAATTCCCAGCTTCCCAGGGAAAGCTGTAGCCAATTCATTTGGTTGAATCAGGACAGGTCATTCTGCCTGGTTCCGTTAGCCATCCCTAAACCTGGCAACTGAATTGGCTGACCTGCTATATTGTAGATTATTGCTAGTACAACACAAGGGGATGCCATGGGAATTGTGCCAGGGCAGCATAAAGTTGACATTTCTTTGTTAAGGATAAGAAGTGAGAAAACTCTTCTTAAAAGGAAGGTAATACAAAGCAGAATGCAATCTCGAAGCTCTCAAACAAGACTGACAGTCAGGGGAATGTAGGCCTTGCTTATGTTGAGGGACTGTTGAATATAAAAAAATCTGTTTAGTCAATTCTGTGCACATCTCTTCTATAGCATTTGCAATTCTGTTGCCAATCCTTAATTGACATTTAATGACTTTGCATAAAGTACAACAAGATGGGTACGGGCGGAAATTTTCCATCTCTGCCCTCTTATCCATGTCTGTATGCATTTGTTAAATTGTCCTATTGATGTAAGAAGCATTCACATCATTACCACTCACATTTTTCTGATTGTAGCAGAGGCTAGGATTCCTCTTCAAGTTCCTATAGATGCTGTGTGAAGAGTTATAGTATTTCACAAAACTACAAATGTCAGGACTCAGCAGAGTGTAATCATGGCAGCTGAAGTGGAATCAAAGTGCTATAAATGTGTTTATGTGAAAAGAACTGTCATAAACACAAACAACACAAAAATATTAATAAGCCTTCAATGTTATGTTTTTCAACTAAAGAAGAATGTGGGTGAGAGCAGCTGCCCAGCTTTTCCCATTGTGGAACTGTGTAACAGCATTGTAAATGACCCATTGTCCTTGTTCAGAGGCCTCTTTCCCTGCTGTCCCTTTGGAGAGAATGCTGGTTTAGATCCTCCATTAAGCAGACAACATGGGAGTTGGTCACTAAGGGCTCATCCAGACATCACCCAAAATGCATGAGCTCTTGTACTTTTACCAGAGGTGTCCAAACGATGCCTCCGGTAAAAGTAAATTAATTCAAAACAAAACAGGAAAGCCCTGCTTTATTCCAAATTAATTAGATAGCCCATTAGATCCGGGCCTTCCTGAAAAGTTTGGTTCTAATGGGTCATGTGTCCTGTGGAGACAGACAACTGGGTAGTCCTGGGACTTTCCTGGGGGCCAGTCCCCACATCTATCTTACATCTTTTGAGCTCCTGGAGCACAAAGATGCGAGATAGCGCCCACCCCCTTCCCAACCCCCTCCTCCCCCAAAGCCCTAAAAACTATTAACAACTTACTGGGCCACCATTAGGCCTCCATGTACACCTCCTGAAACATATCAGGGGGGAGTTTTTAAGAGTTTTAGGTCTTTTTAGGGGAGGGTTGGGGTGGCTGGATATCATCCTGGTAGTTACCAGGATGGTATGTAGCCATCCAACAAGGAAAGCCCAGTTTTTTTGGGGGGAGGGGGGAGTGTTGGGACTTACACACACTTCGGAGCAGGTTTTTTGAACCTGCTCCAAAGCGGGTTTAAGTGGAGTCTAGAAGTGCCCTTAGAATGGACTAGTGTAACAAGAAGTGGGTTTAACATAGCTATAACAAAGTCTTTACTTGGCATCTCTCTGCTGTATACAACTGAAGCTCTGTATCTTCATTAGATCTGATGACTGCATGAATCATTATGCAGTATTCTCCAGCAGTATCTCTCAGTCTTGACCTGAGATGCTCCTATGGACAGAAGAGAATTTAATGGGCTGCTTAGTTCCTGTCCTTCCTATACTGAAACTGGGCAAGTGCCAGCTGTGACAATGCCTTTAAAAAAAAAGGTTGACCCATGTCCAATAGGAATTGTTGAGGAGTCCTCTGAACAGCCAGCAGATGGAAGAAAGCCTTAGACACAAGTGCCTTGGCTAGAATTCAAACACAAAGGGGGTAATGATGCATGCAGCACTGCAAATGTATTCTTGTGGCCTTTACAAAGAGGTTCAGTTGAAGAGCACCAGCATTGTTTTTGCACAGTGTGGCACCAGTGGTTATATTGTAAGCTGCCTCGAGCATCTTAAAAGGGTAGAATAGGAATACAGCACTTTTAAATAAAATAAAATAAAATTGTCTTTTACCTCCCTACTCACCTACCCTGGCTATAGTCCCATGCATTTGACAACTTCATAGCAGGCAGAAATTCAGCCAGAGCTATTTTTGCCAATGCAGAGATGCAGCAAAAGCAGAAAGATGTGTCCGATGAAGTGTTGTTTGCCATCCTAAATGCATGGATCTATGCAAAACAGAATCAAAAGATGGCAATTTCTGTTAGCACAGAAACTGTGGTAGCCAAGATTATACATAGTAGAAAAACAAAGCAGATATCCACATGCGCATATTCTGCAAGATGGGAAATGACTCTATTGACCTCACTGCGCACTGAGGTTAGCTGAGTTTATTTGCCACCACTGCTCCCATCCATCTTAGGCAATGCTGCTATCCACTAGAGAGACTACATAGACATGGTGCCTGTGCTACTATCTCTTTGGGGTCAGGCAAAAATCTTTGCCTTCCATCGGTCTGTTTCAATGGATTTGATTGCTCTGCATGCTTTTTTGTTGCTGCTCCTGCTGGAGGATGGTGATTATGGTGATCTTTACTGTTGAATTTTATTATATTTTATATTTACAAACTTTTCCCAAACTGGTGTTGAGAGGTTCTGTGGAATGTTAGTAATCATTTGTGGCATATTTTGTTTGTTTGTCTGCGTATGTTTTCCCCTCCCTCTCTCTTGAATTAATGTAAGACAGTCAGAGTGGAGTTCCTATGGATTGTTTTGGATTTTACGCTTGGCCTGTATATGCTCTGAATGCTTTGTAAAACTGCTTGGAGTCACTGGGTAGAAGCAATTTTGAAAAATCTGAATAAACCCATCAGTCTTCTGAGTCCCTCTACTAGACCAAAGAGAAAGGAGGGCTTTTAAAGAATTAGGCCAAATGTGTATATCAGTGTGTCTCCCCTCCCTTCTCCCATTAGACGTCTGCCACCTCATCTTCTCCCATGATAGGAAAACTGAGGGAGAGGTGAGGATAGAAGATTGCTGGGCGTCAACAAAGCACTTTGGGAAACCATGACTGGTCCTTTTAAGCACATACATTTGCAGGTTATGTTTTCTGATTCAGCAAGAAGGCTTAGGGGGGTCTTTCCAGCCATTAACTTTGAAGTTCTGCCTGCTTTGGCACAGTGAAAACTATAGTCCTTTCCAGCAATTGCCGGAATATGGAGGACTCCCCTCCACTCTTTCCCCACAAGCAGCCTCTTCCCTCTAGACTGACCTCCCAGCTAGAAGGCTCCTGATTGTTTTATGTGCTTAGCAAAGAAATGTTTTAAAGCTTTTTGGCATCTGCTCAAAACCCATATAACATTTTTTTAAAACCCACCTATAATGTAATATGCCACAAGCTTCACCAATTTTGCTTTTGATGCATTCTAAAGTGCTAAAGCTGATAAGAAAAAAAATGAACCCATTGAAATGTGGTGTTGGAGAAGAATCCTACAGATATTGTGGTCGACTTTCAACCTTGTCACGCGGACGCCAGAATCACCCTATGTCTTCGGGGGACATGGGGACCTGGAACCTCATGCCCCGCATTGCCCCACTTCTGTTCCAGCTGATCTCATGAGGGAAAATGTTGATCTCGCAGCTTCCCCCTATGGCTTCCTATGACAACATGGGAAGCCTTTTATGTTGCTGCAGTGGTGGCATGCATTGACTCTGTCCTACATCAACCACAGAGCTCTGCTGGCATAATTCGATGGGAGACTGTGGGCTCCATGGGTGATGTAGGGTGAAGCTGGCGTATGCGGCCAAAAGTGACCTTTGTGATGACAAATAAATCAAAACAAATGAAGGCTTTACTGTCCCATAGAAGACAAAATGACTGAAGTGATACTGCTATATGTTGGACATATCATGAGAAGAGATGACTCACAAGAAAAGATAATAAAGCTTGATAAGGTGTAAGACAGTAGGAAAAATACCACATTACAGATGGATAGACTCAATCAAGGAAGCCATGACCCTGAGCAGGAATCTTGATAACAGGAATACCTGGAGGTCTCTCATTCATGGTATTGCCATAAGTCAAACTCAACATGAGGGCAAATAACAACAACAAAAGTGTCCACAACTGACATTAAAACAATATTCCAATATGATCAGACTTCAAATATATCTATGCAATAAAGAGTCATAGAATCACAGATTTGGAAGGGACCTTGTGGGCCTTTGAGTCCAACCCCTTGCTCAACATGGATTTCTAGCTGAAGTATGTCCAAGAGGAAGCCACATTGTGAAACCCAACCATTGTTTGAAGACATTCAGAGACAGTAGCCAATTAGGTTCTAAATTGTTCACTACTTATATAAAAAGACCTCTATTGGGCCTAAAATGGATTCTTTTTTTGGGGGGGGAATGTGTGGCAAAATGTGTGTCATTTATTTATTTATTTATTTATTGGGCTTGCATACCGCTACTCCTAGTTTGGTTCGGAGCAGTTTACAGAAATAGATTAAAAATAGATTAAAACAATACACTTAGCTTTAAAATAACAATAAAAACAATAAAAGCAACAATAAAAACAACAATAAAAATAATGATCCCAGAGGGCACGTAGAAGCAAAATTTTGACACCTAGGGGGTTCTGTTCTTCACCTCATTGTATACTATTGAAGGAGGTAGGGAAAGATAAATAAATGGAGGTTTCCTAATGACATAACATCTTTGTCTCAAACAGTTATACATTCCTACCAATGGCAACCTAGAACCCTATGGAAGAGCAGGGAAATGGTGTAATATGTGAGAACCTGAGGTGAAATGTACTACTATTTGCAGAGAGGCACAAGAGAATTTGTGACCCATGGCTGCTTTTTTCCAATAGTCCCACATTTGTGGTTCCCCCTTTGCTACTATACTCAATAAGACAGACTTATTGTAGGGGTTTCTTGGCAAGATTTGTTCAGTTGTCAAATGTGGCCTCCCATTATACCTCTCTGTAGAGGCTTATTCTTCTGATCTGCTTAAAGCTGACAGCCTTTTATTTTGTTCTCTGATTCCGCCTTCCTTTAATATTTTCTTTCTTAGCACAAATCTGTCCCTGTTAGGGTTACTTGAATGGTGAGATGCTTCAAAGCCAAGCTTGATGGGATTTCCCTGTTCCGTTTTCCATCTGTGTGGAACTGGATATAACACTCCACATGGTGCTTTCCGAGGATCACTCAATGGACAACATGCTGAGAGCTTCTACATACATGGAGATTAGGTTATATAGCTTGGGAAGAAAAAGAAAACAATTACTTTGAAAGACTGGGTATGTGCAGAACTTTCCCATGTTCCTAAGAGATAAGGGATTGGATTCAGACTTAGTTCTGTTTAGTATTTATTAGTTCATCATCATCATCATCATTTAATTACTTATTAATCGCCCTCCATCCAAGATGCTCTAGGCGATTTACAAGATAAAATAGTAAAGCATAAAAATACATACATACAAATATTGATAAAATTAACATAGATTAAAAGCTCTAGTAAAGAGCCAGGTCTTAAGTGCTAGGATAAAAGGCCCTAACTCACGCATGGCTCTCATGTAGGGCGGCAAGGCATTCCATAAGGCAGGGGCAGAAATAGAAAAAGCTCTGCGTCTGGTCCTTTCCAAATGCACTTCTCTAGGACCCGGTATGTAAAGTAAGTCGCGTTGAGATGGTCGTTGCAACCTCCGATGATGGGAGAAGGAGAGACGGTCCCTAAGGTACAATGGGCCCTGGCCGTAAAGAATTTACGTAAAGAATTAGTTGCATTCAATAGGACTTGATTTCTTTGAATATTAATATCCTGACCTACATCCAAATATCTCAGGCAGTATGCAATAGGTTAATCATGACCAACCTGATTTAAATGGGTTTGCTTTAACTGGGTCTAATTAAACACGTGGTTTTTATTTTGATTAATATATTTAATATATTTAATTTTAAGGTGCTGTTGGTGACAGTTGAAACACTAAAACTTGATTTCCTCTTGAAGCTCTTCACTTTTAGTATCTGTGCTGCTGAGACAATTCAATAGTTATCTTTAGTGTTCCGAACACAAAATATGTATCATGTCTGGAGAATTACATACTGGTAGTCTGAATGTTCAGAGATATAGGTGGACCACCAGCAAAATATGCAAAATATTTCAAGAGATTATATGTATTGAAGATCCTACTATGGCTGCATTCAGTGAAATTTTGGAATTTGTAGGCAGTAGAGCTCTCTGGCTCAATATCTAAACACCTGCTCTAAACTGCAAAACTCAGAATTCAATAGGGTGTTGCTATGATTATATAATTGCAATAATATAACTATAACACAGCCCAACAAAAATATCTTGGCGAATTGGTTTTTAGGCCTATTCCTGGGGTTATTTTGAGGTGTTGACTCAGAAAATTGCATTGGATAGTCCACATCAGCTCTAATTTCGTAGATATGGTTATCATGATTTTCTATGGATTAGCAGATGAAAACTAGTATTATTTATTTATTTATTAGTAGATGGCATATGTTATGTATCTCAAAAACTGCAGCTGATAGGGAGAAGGTGGAATCAGCAGGTTAAATACACCAAAAACAGGTATAACATTTGAAGCACCAAAATGTGTGTTGGCCAGAGACTGAATACTGTGAGAGGGCCCTCACCTCAGTGTCATGACATTATGAACATTGCCATGTGTTCCTGAACAACATGCCATTCATTAAAAGAATTGGCACATACATGCCCCATCTATAATTGTCCTAGTTAAGAAAGAAGCACTGTTCTCTCCCAGAAGAAAGTGGTTGAAAACTGTAACTTGCTTTTAAATTAATTTACTGATAAAATGTCCAGTTTCATTTGTTGCAATCATACCTTGACTAGCTAGAAATTTAATTTCTACAGTGCTTTTATTACTGAACAAATGTTTAAATTGCAGCAAGAGGAGCCTGAGCAACCCAGTCAGTGTTTGAGCTTTCTTGTGCATCCTAGACATGTGGAACATAAAGCCAAAGGGTTACTGGTCGTTTCTCAAATCCAGGTCTCAAGACACTGCAGGCAGGTGCAGAACTTTGAGTATTATTGATTATGTCTTCACAGCACAGGTTTCCACATAATGTTCCCCTGGGTTCTGGAAGGCCTATCCCAGCATGCATTGGGCTCAAAGCAAAGCCTGATGAGCTCTCTAGGGAAGATTCTCCTTTAGTTGCTCTAAATTGCTGATCAGGAACTAGAGAGCATGTCCTCAGAACGCAGCAACAGAGTTTTCACAAGCTTCTGAGCATGAAACCATTCCACTCAAAAAAGATGATTTCAGTTATGTAGGAGGTCATAAAAAGAATGAAATGTTGTTCCATAATTACAAAACAATCATGCTGAATAGCATGCTGGCAATCTCCAAGGCATATCAACATGACTAGCTGCTGAAACATGATTCAGTTTATTATCTCTAAGCAAGGAGGTGACTTACTTTTGGGATTGGATTGACAGGCCCAGTATTCCAGGGAAGTGCTAGTATTTCAGACAATGAGTATTGGTTAGTTCCAGTAAGAGCAGATCCATTGTTGAATGGTGGGTCAAAGTGTAGGTAATTTTTTGATTTCATGCTCTGCCCAATTGGAACTAAGAATATTCCAGTAATCCAATAGCTGTAATTCATACTGCTGTTTTGTTACAATCCAGTGCTGTTTACAAAATTCCACCAACAGTACTTCTGCAACAGATTGAGAAGCCACTGTCATAATGTTAACCATGCCACTGGATGTGAACCTCACCCTGTGGAGACTGTGTGTTGATTGGCTTTGCAACACCTCCACACATTAATAAAAACTCACACACCAGCATCTTCCAAGAAAAAAACAAACAAACCAAAAAGTCCCATAGTGATCAGCGAGTGGCAATGGGGGCAGGACTGTGAAATCTGGAAGTCCCTAGTCACAAATTGGCATGTGGGCAGTGGATTTGGACTCAGTCGTTCTACTTCAAGGTCCGAGGCAGTTGAGTAGTCCAGTGGCTGTATCCATGACTGAGAAGCCCTTTTTAGGATACACTCTGCTCACCCCACATGGGGAAGGGGCTAGAAAAGGTGCCCTAAACATAGTCTGCCTCTCTTATCCCTAACTGGATTGCCACATGTTGAAGGACATTGGAACAAACTGAAAACCTCCATCATCACAGCCTGCAAAGAAACCATTGGATACCAAACTAAGAAACATCAAAACTGGTTTGACGATAATGACAAAGAGATCCAGCAGTTAATTGATAAGAAAAAGAAAGCCTTTGAAACATGGCAGAGAGACACCAACTGCACTGCTAAAAAAAGATCTACGCTACTGAAAAAGCTGAGGTCCAAAGAAGGACTAGAGAACTCAAGAACACCTGGTGGACAAAAAAGGCTGAAGAAATCCAACACTGCAGATATCCATGATGCTCAGGAATTTTTTAAAGCCACCATGGAACCAAACTTCTGAAGGACAAAAAAAATCAATCGCTCTACATTGGAAAGAGCATTACCACAACAACATCATGAATCACAACTCCAATGTGGCTGAAGAGATTCTATCACAAATCCCGCAACCAAAAACGAGGGATGAGCTTGCAGAGCTGCCTAGCTTGGAGGAAGTCAGCAATGCCATCAGCCAACAAAAAATAACAAAGCCAGCAGACCTGATGGGATCCCTGCTGAAATTTTTAAAGAGGGTGAACCTGAGCTGACACAACAACTATACCAGCTTATTGAAAAAGTGTGGGTGACAAGAAAATCCCAGCAGATTTCAAGGATGCCACCATCATCACCCTTTTCAAAAAAGGGGATAGAATAGAGTGCGGAAATTATCGAGGTATCTCCCTTCTAACCTCTGCTGGGGAAATCCTCATAAGAATCCTTGCAAACCTCCTTCTACCTGCCTCAGAAGACACCCTCCCAAAATTCCAGAATGGCTTCTGCCCCTCCAGAGGAACAGTGGACATGATCTTCACTGCACGACAGCTCCAAGAAAAATGCAGGGAACAAAATCAACATGGCATTCATTGACCTTGCAAAGGCATTTAACACAGTGAATCTCAGTGCTCTCTGGACTATCTTCCAAAAAATCTGATGCCCTGACAAATTTCTAAACATCCTGCGGCTCCTCCACGATTAAATGATGGCAACAGTCTTAGATAGCAATGGCTTCCAAAGTGACCCATTTAAGGTGGAATCAGATGTCAAACAGGAATGTGTTATTGCCCCAACTTTGTTTTCCATCTTCATTGCTATGATAATTCATTTTGCTGATGGTAAGTTGCCCACCGGAATGGAAATCATCTCTTGGACTGATGGCAAGCTATTTAATCTCAGCAGACTGAAAACTAAAACCAAGATCACAACAACATCTGTTATAGAAATCCAATATGCCGATGATAACGTAGTCTGTGCACATTCAGAAGACGGCCTACAAGCCTGCAGAAGCATACGAGACGCTTGGCCTCTCATTGAACATTGAGAAAACCAAAGTGCTCTTTCAGCAGGTTCCAGCCAACCCCTCTGCAATGCCAGAAATACAGCTGAATGATGTAACACTAGAAAATGTAGACCATTTCTGCTACCTTGGCAGCCACCTCTTCACAAAAGTCAACATTGACACTGAAATACAACATTGCCTGAGCTCTGCGAGTGCAGCATTTTTCCAAATGAAGCAGAGAGTGTTTGAGGACCGGGACATCCATAGGGATACCAAGGTGCTTGTTTATAAAGCGATTGTCCTCCCAACCCCATTATACGCCTGCGAAACGTGGACCATCTACAGATGTCACACTCAACTCCTGGAACAATTCCATCAGCATTGCCTTAGAAAAATCCTGCAAATCTCTTGGGAAGACAGGCAGACAAATGTCAGCCTGCTGGAAGAAGCAAAGACCACCAGCATTGAAACAATGCTCTTACGCCATCAACTCCACTGGACTGACTATGTTATCTGAATGCCTGATCACCATCTCCCTAAGAAGTTACTATACTCCCAACTAATGAATGGGAAAAGTAATGTTGGCGGACAGGAAAACAGATTTAAAGATGGGCTTAAAGACATAGACATTGAGAACTGGGAAGCTCTGGCCCTTGAGCACTCTAGCTGGACGTCAGTTGTGACCAGCAGTGCTGTGGAATTTTAAGAGGCACGAATGGAAGGCGAAAGGGAGAAACATGCCAAGAGGAAGTCACGTCAAGCCAATACTGACCTGGGCTGCCTTCCATCTGGAAACCAACGTCTTCACTGTGGAAGAACATGTGGGTCAAGAATAGGGTTCCACAGTCACCTACGTACCCACCGTCAAAACACTGCATCTGGAGGACAATCATCCTTGGACAATGAGGTATCACCTAAGTAAGTAAAGTGTCTAAGATACCTTGCACAGTATCCTATTATGCACCTTTGTAGTTCTCTAATATAAGGTACATCTACACTGTAAAATTAATGCAATTTGACACCACTTAACTGATAGCTCAATGCTATGGAATAATGAGAACAGTAGTTTTACAAGATGCTCGGCCTTCTTTGCCAAAGAGTGCTGGTACCTCACCGAAATACAAATCCCAGGATGATGATGATGGTGGTGGTGGTGATGATGATGATGGTGATTATTATTATTATAATTATTATTATTATTATTACCTTTATTTATATCCCACCTTTCCTCCCATGGGGACTCAAGGCAGCTAACATCTATCTAAACAATTTAAAAAGAGCAATACAAAAGTTTAAAATAAATAAATAATAATAGTGTGGTAAAAACAGAATTAAAATACAGCAAATACATTAAAATGGCCTTTAAAACTCATATCCCGCCCAATCCCCCACCCTCCCCAGACCCTCCCCTTGCCCTTCCCCAAAGGTCTGTTGGCAGAGGAAAGTCTGGATCTGCTTGCCAAAGGTCAGCAGGCATGGGGCCATTCTGGTTCCTCTTGGGAGGGAATTCCACAGACTGGCAGCAGCCACCGAAAAGGCCCTCTCCTGTGTTTCCACCAGTCGTGCTTGAATGGGTGGTGGGACTGAGAGAAGACTCTCCCCACTAGATCGTAGATGTCTCCCAGGTTCATAGAAAGATGTGCAGTCCTTCAGATAACCTGGACCGGAGCCATATCGGGCTTTGTAGGTCAAAACCAGCACTATGAATGGTGCTTGGAAACATGTTGGCAGCCAATGGAGCTGTCGAAACAAAGGATTTGTATGCTCCCTGTAGCCAGCCCCAGTTAGCAGTCTGGCTGCTGCTGTTTGGATCAACTGAAGTTTCCAAGAACCTTTCAAAGGCAGCACCATGTAGAGCGCATTGCAGTAGTCCAACCGAGATATAACCAAGGCATGAACCACCATGACCAGATCTGACTCCAGGAACGGGTGTAGTTGGAGCACTAGCTTTAACTGTGCAAAAGCAATCCTGGTCACTGCCGATACCTGGGCCTCCAGGTTCAGAGCCGAATCCAGGAGTATTTCATAGCATTGAGCCATGGCAGTTAAGCTGGTTTCACCTGCATTAATTCTACAGTTTAGATCCACCCATAGCTGTGTATAATGTCAGTGGTACAGTTCTCTCACTATGAAGTAATGCATCACAGATGATGAAAGATCTTGACCAATATATAACCAACAATAGCCATATTCACCATGGATTTAATTTCTATTTGAAGCTCTTGAGAGGGGTGTAAATAGATAATGAGAAGAAGCTGGTGAAACAATGGAATCAGTGATAGCAGCTTGTGATAAAATGAGTTGGAAAATTGCAGGTGATCAGAGCTATGGTGAATGGAAAGATCACGGTTTTCCTTTGAAAAGGCATTTATGAGACAGATAGACGTGGTTAAAAGTAAGCCTTTGTGACAGGGCAATTTCCTAATAATTGCATTTATTTTTTATTTATTTTTATGGTGCAGAGTCTTTTTGTAAGCAGCAGTGAAACATGCTGCATTTTATTACAGGCTGTTCAACCACTGCTTTTTATTTTATGACTTATTAAGTGATTTAATTTACCCAGAGCCGTTCTCTAATCGCCACCATGACTTGGCAGGGATTGTGCAATGCTGGGCTTCTGCTGCTGCTCCTGCAGCTGCAGCACTCTCTTTCTTTAGCATTTTTACCCAGGGACACTGCAGCAACCACATGTTTCCTGGGGAGTTATTTGCCTAAAGTAAGTGGCATGGAGTGAACTAGTAGGACTTTTAACCATGCTGAGAAGCAACATCCCAGCAAATATTGGTGAAAGTTAAAGAAAATCTACAGCAGAATCAGAACTACATTTCCTACACAGAAGGCACACAGTTCTCTTGAGTGATTCTTCCACAAACAAATCAAGTGTATGGGGAAGTCAACCCCCACTAGGGACTTCATCACACTAGAACAGGGGTTTTCAAACTTTTTCAGCTGTGGGGCCCTTTTGAAGCAAAAAATTTCTTGTGGAGCCCCAAGAAATATTTATATATTATCTATTATCTATCTATATATATATAAATGTAATGTGCGTAATTCCCATGGAGTAAACAACAAAACCACTGGACCAAATGACACCAAATTTGAACACAAAAAAACATAGTCATCCAATTGATGTATTTCCATCAAAAAACCCTATAAAACCCTATAGGTCCAAATTACAGAAAACCCCCCGAGACCAAAAATTACTGACCACACATGTGCAGAGGCCCCCCGGGAAACCTGGTGAAATTAGCCAGGTGGGCGGGGCTTCAATTGCCACCGTGTGCCGACAGCAAGTCATTATTATTATTATTATTATTATTATTATTATTATTATTATTATTATTATTGGGTTCCTGGGAACCATCAAAATGAACAAAACCTGGCAGTGAGAATTAAAAAAAAACTCTACAATCTGGACAGTAAATAAAGAACAACACTCTGAAAATAAAGGTATTCCAGACAGGAAACAACCAGAGCCAGCTAACACCTCCCAACAAAGGATTTCCCCAGGGAGGAAACAACTACACTTTGAAGTTGCAAATCCATTCATTGCTAATCAAGGTGACTAATTACAACATACATACTTGCCTCCACAAACAAATAGGACGATGCCACAGCAACGCGTGGCCGGGCACAGCTAGTATTATATATAATGTATACATATATAATTTGACAGAGGGGGCGGGCCAGTGGCAGGTGGATAGAGAGTGTTTGTGTGAACTAATTGAAAAAACACAAACAATTCCTACGCACACTGCACATATCTCGTTTGTAGTACAATTTTACCTACATTAACTTAACAGTATTTCAGTAGAAGACCCCCCAGGAGCCATCAGTCCAATCCTCTTCTGCCATGCAGCAAAAGCACAATCAGTGCATCCCCAACAGATGGCCACCCAGTCTTTGTAATAATTATTACAAAATAAGACATCCCCTGAAAGTAAGACCTAGCAAAGTTTTTTTTTTTTTGGAAGCATGCCCGCCAAACAGAACACCAGAGCATGCAGGATTGGTAAATGTACATACCATAGATTGATGTACATGGAAATAATTGTAGTAACAATAAATTCTTCATAGGATTTCATAGTTTGGCTAGTTATGCTGGTTTGTGAAGACAACTGCTGTACTGTATATAATAAATGTTCATTTTTTGTTCAACAATAAATGTGAATTCTTCTTCTTGGAAAAATAAAACATCCCCTGAAAATAAGACCTGGCACATCTTCGGGAACAAAAATTGATATAAGACACTGTCTTATTTTCAGGGAAACACAGTAGTGATAAGAGCAACCCCAGGGGCCACCCAGTTCAACTCCCTTCTGCCATGTGGGAAAAGCACAATCAAAACATCCTCCTGAGTGGTGGAAGGGAAATAGGGTTTTGGAAGCAAGGAAGGCAAGGGGGAAAGGATCTGGGCAGCAAGGAAGTGGAGGAAAAAAGGCTTTTGGCAGCAAGGGAGGGGAGGGAAAAAGCTTTTGGGGTCAGGGGAGGTGGGGGAGGGGGAGGAGCAGGAAACAGGAGAGAAAGTTTTGAGGGAAACTTGGAGGGGGATGAGCAGGAAGGAGGAGGAGGAAACCACGGAGCACAATTTGAGAACCACTGCACTAGAGCATCCATCCACTTTAAATCTGGTTGCTCCCTGCTGCAGAATGTGGAGGTTTGTAGTTTAGTGAGGCCCAGGACCCCTCCCTAAATTACAAACCCCAGAATTTTGCATGAGGCAGCCACAGGGTTTAAAGTGGATAGATGTTCTAGTGCAGTGGTTCTCATTCTGGGGTCCCCAGATGTTTTTGGCCTTCAACTCCCAGAAATCCGAACAGCTGATAAACTGGGTGGGATTTCTGGGAATTATAGGCCAAAAACATCTGGGGACACCAGGTTGAGAATCACTGCTCTAGATGCCTACCTCCTGCATTTGTATATTGAGTGTGACGTCTCAAAATGCATATCCAGACTCTGATGCCCTCTTTCAGAATATCCCACTTAATTATTGGATAATAGGACGCTATTATATAAATTCATTTGTACCCCTCAAGCATGTAATGTATGTGAGGAGGAATTAATGAATAAGGCAATGCATAGCTTTTATCTAAAACCAACTGGAACAGACTGTTAAATCTGTATTAGTATTGGCTTACCAAATTCTTATTGAGTCAATGGGTCTAGTCTAGCTGGGACTTCAGGTCAGAGCAGGACGTGGCTAAATGAGATGATATCAGCCATGTCAATTTGCCTAGATATACACATGGAGTAGCAGCAAAGTCTGGAATAAAAGTCTCACCATATAACCGGACTTCGATAGTCTCAGTTGAGTCATCTTTGCTCTCCTCCAGCTTCACAGTTAAATGAGTTGATCTTTTCCCTCTCAGATTTTTTTACTCTCCAGCTTTCACAACATAATCTATGGCCTATGTCAGTGGTTCTCAATCTGAGGTTCCCAGATGTTTTTGGCCTTCAACTCCCACAAATCCTAACAGCTGGTAAACTGGCTGGGATTTCTGGGAGTTGTAGGGACCTCAGGTTAAGAACCACTGACCTATGTGATTGCACATGATATATTATTATAATTACATTGTTAATTTCAGGGACTTGAGTGTAAAAATTACCATGTTTATCTAAGCAAACTTTAAAAAAACCCCAAAGATATATATTTTAAAATACCCTTTTACTCCTATTTGTTATAGTTTTGAAGCAGTAGCACATTGGCCAAGATTTTAACTTGCATATTCATCTCTCAACTGATTTTCTCTGTCCTCAGCAGTGAAAACCAATGGGATTCTACAAGAACTGTTCATTGGCCAATGGGAATGGGAATGAGACAGGTGACCAAGAAGCTATTGTCTCAGCTAAGCAAGAAAGAAAAGCAATGCCACACTCCATCTGAAGAATGACATTGTTTCTCTCATGTTTGGCTGCTTCTAAGTTGCTTCTCCTCAACCAGTGAATGCTCCCAACAGTGACACTATGGGCTTGATAGTTTCCTTAAGGGTAAGGCTTTGGCCTATGCTCAAGAGGCTCGTTAATAATTCTTTGCATTCCCTCCAAAATGAAATATATGTACATGTGTATGAGATAGATGTACAAGACATGCAAGATCCATTCACATAACTTCAAGTTAGTTGAACATATTTCGTCAACAGCCATTGTGTTACTTGTTATGCTCTGCTGGTTACTGTTAGATTTTTGAAGTTTGGGATTTGGAATGGTGGATAACAAAATGGTGGAAATATGCCTCCAAAATGCCAACATGTCTTGTGAAAGTAATGTTGGAAATGAACTGATTTTTTTTTTATTTTTGAGCTCATGTAACCACCAATGAATACCCGGTGCTGTAGGATATATTTCAGAAAAAGGATCTGACAAAACCACCTCTGAGTATTCTTTGGCTAAGAAAACCCGGTACAATTCATGAGGTCGCCTTAACTCAACAGGTGACTTGGTTGTCACTCCTTATTTCAAATCTCTGTCAAGTGGGGAGGGGTCCCATTGTTCCTGACTTCTCAGAAAAAAGGCACAGGAATCATATACAGAGAAACAAATGTCCGCAACCATCACATGCAGATCTCTTTCTGTTGCTTTCATAGTATCTTGCTAGATAAAGTTATTAACATACCAATTCTGGAAGGAGTCCCTTTAAGAGAATTGGGCTTCCAACTTTGTGATTAGTAACACTCTGGTGAGATGGATGCTTACAAATCAACTGCAGAATACGGTATGCTCCTCATAGTATATAGAGAGGTAATTACCTCATACTGATAAGACTTAATAGAAGCAGAACTACACATTACATCTAATTCTGTGATTATGTTTCGATTACTTCCTCTCACCACACACACTAACACCACACATTGCAGCTTTTGAAGCTGCAGATTGTAGCTGAAGACCTAAAAGATGAAGAAGAACTTCCTAACCTCCTCCCACCCCCTACCCCCATGACATTTTTCTTCTAAGGGCTACAATCCCAGCCCAGCTGTTTTATTCACTTCAATAGTACAAAATGTAAATGTAATTTTTGGCTCTTAGCTTTAGTTCCAAATACTGTGCTGACTCAGAAAAATTGCTCTGCCAGTGATATTGTCAAAACTGGCTGTCAGCCGTCATGGAAGTTTTAGGAATATGGAGAAAAGAAGACAGACACTTAGCTGCTTTAAAAAGGTGTTCAGGTCTCCAGGGCTGAGGTACTGAGTCTAAATCAAGAAGATTAAATCCATCACAGAAAAATGTAAATTACTGCATGTAATAAAAAAAAATTAAAGGTAGAAGTATTGATTGAAGAGACCAAATTGGTAGTAAATTATGAGAGACCCAACTAATTTATCAGAAGATGAACATAAGCTAGAAGTGCAATGTGGCTAGTAAAAAAGCAATTGCAATATTAGGCTGCATTAATAGTCAGCATAGACTAAGATTTTGTTTGATGCTAAGTTGCTTGAGAGGGGAGTGAAGCAGTATCTGTACTTCAGAATACTATAGATCAGAGCTTTCCAAACTGTGTGTCGCAAGATGTTAGTGTGTCACCTACAGTGTGTAGGTGTGTTGCACAAATGTAACAAAAATATGGAAATTACTATGTTACAAATTATATATTTTAAAAATATAAATGAAAGATTTTCATGAGATAAGTTATGCCTCCATGCATTTCATTATTTACATGCATGTATGTGTCAGTATCTCTTATAAGGGGTTGGTTTATCTGGGGGTTTGCTAGTCACACTGAATTACTGTGTCACAAAATGATGGATTGTCTAAAAAGTGTGTCACCAACATGAAAGGTATAGAAAGCTCTGCTACAGATGAATGAGAAAATAGTTTGCATAATGAAGTACTGGATACAGTTTGAACTTCATATCTGTGGGACTGGTATCAGTAGTACTTGTATCAGCAGTTTCATTAACCCAGCCCTGACAAAATATGTCCTCTCCAGGTGTTTTCTAAGCCCTCCAGGATGACTTGTATTCTTGGGCCAGATGTCCTTCATTTCAATAGTGTTCACTATTATCTGCAGTTTCACGTATCCACGCAAAGTCCAGGAACATATCCCCCACATATGTGAGCATCATACTGTATTTCTTTGCGCAACTGTCTATATATTGCAATCACTGAAAATGGTGGCCACTGTGTCCAATTTGCAAGATGTAATAGTTCCACTTGGTCATCAGGCCACATCTGAAGGACTGTATATCCAGTTATGGACATCTCATTTTAAAAAGGACTGATGGAGTGGAGTACATTTATGGGAAGAAGACTCAAATAGTGTTGGGTCTATATACCAAGCTGTATGCAGAACAGTTGAAAGAACAGGTTATATGTGGCCAAGAGAAAAGATGGTTAAGATCAGCTATCATAGTAATCTTGAAGTATCTGAAGTACTAAAAGGATCTCCAGAAATTGCTTTTGTAGGAATTGCCCTATGTTGTATAAAAATCCACAATGCTCTCAGAACCCCCCCCCCCCCACCTTCCTCCACCAGTATGGATGCCTTGGTTCCTCCACAATCCCTTATAATTGCATTAATACACCCTCCTGTACCCATTTTTTGCCAGTTATATGTAGGTGAAATCATGGAATCGATATCTATAATTTCACCTACCTTGCCAATGCCTACCCTAACCCAGGAATAATAGAAAAAGTGGAGTACATTATCTAAATCTAAAGCAGGGAGGGAAAATAAGCAGAACAGAAGGAATTGTAATGTGTATTCTTAAATGTCCTGTTCCATTATCTGGGCGGAGGCCACTAGGGGGAGCTAGAGAGAGAAGGATAGTCCATTTTATGGATGGGGAGAGGGTGAGTTGAAGGAGGAAGACCATTTCCCCCATTTTCCTGTTATTCCCCCTACCCATATCCCCGTCATGGAAACAACTCTATGATGTGGGAAGGAAGAAGGGGGCATAATCAGTGAAAATGGGGGAAATGGTTTTCCTCCTTCAACTCCCCCCATAAAATGGACTATCCTTTTCTCTCTAGTGCTCCCTAGTGGCCTCCACTAGGTTAATGGAACAATACCCTCTTTAAAAAAATACTCAATAATTGAAAAGTTGGGGTCGGGGATTTATACCAGCAGCAATTTAAACATAGATACTGCTTTTACTCATAGGAGGGTTTTACAGGAATTAAAAACTTCTACTTGTTCCAGAAAAAAAGCTTCCTGCCGCCATCTCTTCATCTTGCTTGATTCACTATGCAAAGCACTTGGAAACACTACCTGTGCAACGATGAATGGCTCTTCCATATATCAGTAGTTTGTGCATCTCCTGCAGCTTTCATCTGCCTGGCTCTTTGTTTGCTGAGTTATCTGTATGTTCTTTGATCAAGCTTTGCATTGCAGATCTTGGGGAATTATGGCACAGCAGTGTTTTGCTATTAGCCTGGCTAAAGGTGAGTCAACCATGTTGGGAGCTCTGGCATGAAGAACCCAAGGAAATAAAGAAGATTTAAATCTTGCAGATAAAAACACTTGGAATAAGCCGGATATTCATCCCCTATATCAACAAGACAATGCATATCACCTTTTAAAAATGTATCAGTGAATTGGTTGGCTATTTTACATTTTTTTATCTGTGATGTCTTGAAATAAAGGGTACCCTTACCGTCATAGGATATGGTCTTCAAAAATAGCAGGCTTTAAAAACAAAATATATTTACGAATGACACGGTGCGTATAGCCATGAAACTACTGGTACTGCTCTAATAATTTTACCCTTTCTCCCAGTGCCTGCAATTGCAAAAGCACGACAACAAACGTTTTCTTTAAAATGTCATTTTGGTTATATGGTCAAAACCAAAACAGAATTCTGCAGAATGTATCACAGCAGGGACTGAATGCAAATTCTTCTCAAACACAAGCAGTATCAATGTTTTATAAAACAGTTAATATGTTATTTAAATGTCAGTTCATTATTAAGTGTGCAGACTTTTTGAGGTTTAATAACCATGTAATTGATGGCATCTATTCCACTGCTAAACCTTGGCAAATACATTTCCGTAATTAGTTAGTATTTATTTAACATCCTATTAGATTTAATGAGTTCGATTAATAGGTACATAGGGGTCTTAGTTTTAATGTCAATATGAATTCCTAAAGATGACTTTTGATAGCCTACGTTCAGGAGGCTTAATTTCCTAGGAAGCTATTGAGATCAGAGGTCAAAACCAAATAGTTATACATCTTATTCTTGTTTGGGTGAGAGGCATTCTGGGATCATTCATCCTGAAGCAAGAGCAGGGTGCATAATTCAGTGGGCAATAATACTTGGTTGACATGGGCTCCATTTATTTCTCTCTCTCTTTCTCTCTCTCTCTCAAACACTTGATTTAGAAGGTATGGGTTGTTAAATCTTTTACCTACTAAAATGTTGATCTTAATGGCAATGAATTGCAATAAACATTACCATGAGGTGTATATGGTTTTTCAATCTTCTAGTTGTGTGATTTATATGACAAGATATGGACCAAGTAAAGAGCACTGCTAATCCTTATTGATATCAACAGCATAGTTAAATAGATCGTTAACGGTCCCATTGAAATCAGCTTACTAAGACGTAACCCTGACTGGATCATGCCCTCAGTAAATAAAATATGAACAGTCATTGGCGTGATTTGCAAGCAAAACGACTGTTTTGGATCTACCCATAATATGCAGTCAGGTTAAACCCTGTCCCAGATCCCCTCTTGTCTTCAAGAGGCATCCCATTATGTGAACACAATATCAGTGTTTATTTATTGAATAAATTAATCCTTTTGGATAATGTCTCAACATAATTTAAGGGCTAGGTATCCATTTTCCCTGTGAAAATTAGCCCTTGGGTTTTATTTATGTGTATGCATAATCCACATATCCCATAGGCTTAGACAGCTTTTTATTTCCCTTATCTATTCCTAATTAAAAGTCATCAGAATGATTCTGGGCATGGGAAAGAAGGCTATGCTAGTCCTTGGAGGAACTGCAGCCTTGACTGCAGATGAGTTCACAGGAATATATGAGCATCCTATATCCAGTCAGACCAGTGATTCCTTAACTCTAGTCCTCCAGGTGTTTTGGACTTCAACTCAGCCGACATGGCCAATGATTAGGGATTCTGGGAGCTGAAGTCTAAAACCCCAGGAAGATGGGAGTTTTAGAAACACTGAATTATACCATTGGACCATTTTGCCAAGTACCAGGTATTCTGATTGACACACGTTTTATAGTGTTCTGTTGTGACAGTTAAACTAGAAATGTGAAGGATCCAAACTATGTGCACACAAAGCACTTCCTTACCATTGACCTGTGACCTGTCAATTATGTTATCTTTCTTTCTTCAAAAGAAAGAAATTCAAATTGAATGTCTCAATATTAATGTATCTCCGTCACTTTCTTAAAATTGTTAATCATTTAGGGTTATTGTAGCCACATGTTTCTAGTTTTGGTAAAGCCAAAGGGTGGACTTAGTGGCTGAACTGTCTTTATATTCTGCAGCTGGGCATGAATGCTGAGGATACAAATCGGAGGGCAAGGAAATGAGACCAGGGGTTTTGCAAACATGCCTCGGCTTTAATGGATTTATTGATCTTGCATGCGTCAGGAGATAATTTAGAAATTAATCTTCCCAAACCAATTAAAAGCTCTTCTAACAAAATAAAATTATATCTGAGATTTCCCCTTACACAAATCTCTCCACGTACATAAACCATTCCCTCCCAAATTATCCCATTTTACACCTGGCTCTCCTATAGTTCGAGGTATGGAAGCTTGAGGAATCAACAACAAATGAAGTTTGATCTGTCAGCTATGGTGCTCCTTATGACCATGCCCTCTTGCCATGTTACTTACCTGAGCTCCAGTCACCCATCCTACCCAATCTCTGTAAACACTTCCCCAGGCTGCAGAATAGGCAAAGGTAAAGGTTTTCCCCTGACGTTAAGTCTAGTCATGTCCAACTCTGGGGGTTGGTGCTCATCTCCATTTCTAAGCCGAAAAGCTGGTGTTGTTTGCAGACGCCTCCAAGCTCATGTGGCTGACGTAGATGCCTCCAAGATCATGTGGCACCATTACTTTCCCACCGGAGCAGTACTTATTGATCTACTCACATTTGCATGTTTATGAACTGCTAGGTTGGCTGAAGCTGGGGCTAACAGCAAGAGCTCACCCCGCTCCCCAGATTCAACCCACCAATCTTTCAGTCAGCAAGTTCAGCAGCTCAGCGGTTTAACATGCTGTGCCACCAGGGTTACTACAGGTTGCAGTATAGAAACTGGCAAAAGAATACCATAGAAGGAGGACCTAGAAAATTCCTAAAGAGGACATATTTTGTCAGATGCATGTCGGTGAAACTGTGCACTGTATTATATTCTGTTTTTATTGTATACTGCCAGCCTTCAGTGTGAGTTCTCTCTAGGGCCTCATGCAGTCTTCATTTATTTATATGGCAAAATCTTACCTTATCAATTATGGCATTTAGATGGTTTACCATTCGCATTTGTTAGTTATATGTGTCAGAATATTGGCAAATTTAAACCACCCGGAGAACAAGTGAAATTTTGAATTAACAAGTAGATAAATGCTATTATTATAATATGCTACTGAAGATACTGAAAATGCAGAACTATATGTTTAAAGTATATTATATTTTGGAGGAGGAACACAGGAAAGGTGGGGTTATTTGAAATGAAGGGGCATTAGAGCTATTGTATTACTGTTGACTGTCGATATAATTAATTTTAAAAGACCATTACTAGTGAAGTAAGGAAAAAGCAACAATATAAACCAATATAAACAGCAGGTGAAGCAATTAAGTACTAATTCTGCATTTCTCCAGTGCACTTGCTTTCCTGCTGAGATCATCTTCAAAGGCTCTTTGCAAGTCTTCCTAGCTTTGGAGGAGGGCTGGGTGGTGACCTGAGACAGAGCCTTTTCTGTTATGTCATACTAACCATAGAAATGCCGCCTCAGAAAAGTTTCACGTGGAGTTAAATTTCTTGTCGTTTCAGCACCAGGTCAAAACTTTCCTGTTTTTCCAGGCATTTTAACATGTTGCTCTTTATCTTGGGTCATTGCTGATCTGGAGCTTTATTATTTTTTCATTATTTTTAATTAACATTTTTATTGTCAAGTGAATATTAGGTACACTGGAAGCCATCAGATTGAAAAGTGGGTAAATTGTGCAAAGCCAGTTCATCAATAAGTAAGTAAGTACATTATTAGGAACTTTTAGAAGAAAGTTAGGGGTCTAAAAATACTAGGTGGCATTTTTTTATTTCCCTGAAGTAGAATTTCTCTTGTTCTTTATATGTAATTTACACTTATTAATCCCACTTGACTTTTGTAGATTTGAGATTACACCTACAATATATTCCAATGTCAGTTAGTTCTTTGTGGTGTAGGAGTAATTTATCATAGCTGGGTCTAATTAGCCAGCCATAAACAGACTGAAAAGCCCTGGGACAAATATATTCCTTGGTCCCTTTTATTTTTCCCCATGATAGGGATTGTAGCATTTATTGAAAGCTCTGGTTTATTTCTGCAATACCTGGGAGGAGGAAGAAAAGTTTATTTATTTTATTTACAGTATTTATATTCCACTCATCTCACCCTGAAGGGGACTCAGGGCAGATCACAATTTACATATACATGGCAAACATTCAATGCCATTAGACACATGACATATATAGACAGACACAGAGGCAATATAATATTTTCCAGCTTCTGGCTTCCTGAGGGTTGCTCAATTCCAGCCACAGGGGGAGCTACCTCTTCACCGTCCACTTGTGACACCAAGTCCTTGATGGAGTACTTCCTCATTCTTCTGCACACAGCTGGAAGGTTTTATGGTGTCATAGATTAGTTAAATTAGCCTCCCTACATAAAGCGGTATATAAATTTTCTACTAAATTTTCAGCTACTTGACAGATGCAATGGTCTTTTGAGCTGCATAGGTCACCAGCAAGCTAGGCTATTAATGGTCAGGGGCTTAATCCGACCTGCGCTGGCTTCGAACTTATGATCTCTCATTCAGTAGTGATTTATTATAGCGGGCTACTAACCAGCTGCGCCACAGCCCAGCCCTGCTCAAGATTATCTTTAAATTAGGACATCCTTCTTTGAATGAGACCTATGTCTCTGAATTTATATAACACCATGCTGTTAATGGGAATGCTACTGTGGTATGTCTTTTAACTGAAGAAGATACCATATCTTGATCAGCCTGTGCTTCTAGGGCTAACTGAAAATGCATGCTTAGTGCCACCCAGATAGCTAATATTTCCTGAATAAGAGTAAATAGAGTCAGCCTTCCATATCCATGGATTCTGCATCCATAGAATCAACCATACACAGCTTGACAAATTCCAAGAAGCAAACCTTAATTCTGCCAATTTATATGAGGCATACCATTTTACTAAATCGTTGAGCATCCATGAATTTTGGTATCCATCGGGGATCTTGGAGCCAAACCACAGCAGATATTGAGGGTCCATTGTAATATAGGGAAATGTGTGAATAAAGGTTTTATGTGCATCAGAAGAGACAGGGAAGAATGTGATTGTGTGATGTGATGTTGGCTGGCACTATGCCAGCATAACCATATCAACATTGATGGCAAAAGGGGAAAAAAAGACCACAGGAACAGTAGCTTGTAGGAAGTAAGGCATTGAGGAAACAGGTTGCTTGGAGTAGGCAGGTTTTTGCTGAAATCCTACCTCACCAGGATGTGGTGGATGGTATAAATAAACACAAGCAATTCCATCTTGCTTACATCTTGGGCAACCTGGAAGGCACTGAACAGACTGTGCTCTGGTGTCACAAGATGCAGAGCCAACCTTAAGAAATGAGTCCACAAAGTGGAGTCTACGACATGCGAGTGTGGAGAAGAGCAAACCACAGACCACCTACTACAAGCACAACGGGGGACCTTCTTATAGCAACACTAGAGACACTCCAAGTGGTCAAAAGACATTTAGTATAATGATAAGTTTTTTTAACTTTGTGTTTTCAAATACATTACAACTTGTACCCTTGGTTCGCTTATAACACGATAAATAAATCTTGCTTTACATTATGTAGTCCTTATACTGGATACTACTGTAACACAAAGTATATGGCTCACTGATGTATGGATATGGCACAATGCAGTGCAGAAATGTGATGCACATCAGTATGTGTTCTGTCTTTGGGACTCCACACTACACAGTAGAGACTCAAGTCTTACTGAAGAATGAACAGAGGCCCACTGCAGCTCATGTACCTCCTAAAAGAGGTTCGTCAATATGTATTCCACATATAGGACCCCATCAGGTGGCCACAGCCTTTGCACAATGTTCAATAAAAAACACATTTTGTGCATAATAGCTCCAAATGTCACTCACAAGATGCTGGCTTTGTCTACTTTCCTTTGCCATGCCTACAGAGCCTTGGAAATGGGGCAACTGCTAGTATATGACATTAACAGGATTCTGGTAGGTTGGAGAAAGAGAAAAAAAGCCCTGGAGACTTCCAAGTACTGTGTATTTTTGTGTTTCCATGCTGTCCTACAGAATAACATTATCTGTCCACCTGAGTGCTTGTCTCCTTCTATGTCTGAAACATTTATTTACATGAACTTGTGTTACCAAAACACTGTCTCCACTAATGGAGATAAGTTTTGTAGTGGTTGCTCTGGAGCCTCTTATGCTCACTGGATCGGGAGACTGGGGTCCCTTCCACACAGCTGAATAAAACCCACCTTATCTGCTTTAAACTGGGATATATGGCAATGTGGACTCAGATAACCCAGTTCAAAGCATGTATTGTGGGTTATTCTGCCTTGATATTCTGGGTTATATGGCTGTGTGGAAGGGCCTTGGGAGCCACATACATGAAACGATAATGAAGAAACTTCAGATCCATGTGCAATAAATAGATGAAGTCACAGACTTTACCATGCACAAAGCTGCCCACAGTCTATGGGATCAAAAGGGATAAAGAGCCATATTAAGCTATGACATGAGTTTGTGTAGGCAGTCTACTTCCTCGGTGATTCTTCAGACTTAACCATCTGCATTATTTCAGCTCTGTTCCATTCCATGTTTTTAAGTAAACCCAGCTACTTGACAATCTCCTCACTCAAGCCGTTTCCCATTCATTTCAGCTCTTCCAGCCTCAATGAATTCTTTGCTGTGATCCTGTAGTGATGTCAAAACACTGCATTTTACAACATCACAGGCAGACGTCAGCACTGCATGGTGCCAGGCAATTTCCTGGAAGAGAGAGAGAGAGAGTGTGTGTGTGTCTTTCTCTTTGCCGCAGTCTTTTACTGCCAGGCACTGACAACATTGCTTGAATCTAGTGTCTGCCTAGAATCTACTGCCTGCTTTCCAGAGCTGTTTCCAAGTTATCTCCATTTCTGACACCCGAAATGTAGCCCTTATCCCAGAAATTGGTAATTGCTGAACGTTAATGTGCTGTCACTGGCAAATAATTCTGCTTAGAATTGCCAGATCAAAGCTTCACAATTATATACCCTCCAATTTTTGTCAAATGAAAATGGACAGATTTGGTTTTATGTGAAACAAGAGGGGACACAGAGTAGAGAGCACTATGCAGTAAAAAGTTATTTTCATAAGTAACTCATTTAAGATCGATTTTAGAATATTTATCAGTGATGGGTACATTTCCCTACTGCAAAAATATTATTTTTAAAAATTAAGTATTATTGTCAATGTAGAAAACTTATATTTTACCGGTCAAATAGGTCAAATACTGGAAGCATATGGTAAAAATCTGGTATTCACTGGCTACTAGTAGTATATATAGTGAGGCAGTAATGGTTGTATCTATGAAGCAGATGTCACAGAAAGATAGGAATAAAGTGACAATAGAGCAGTTTTGTTTCTCTTGTTCAGAAATAAAAAGAGTTCTATGCAGATATCATATTGTGGACAGCCCTGAAACAGAAGTATCTTTTAGAACAGAGATTGCCATATTGATAAGGAGATTTTGCCACATATAATCACAGGATAGGGAGGGGACCAAGAGGCATGGTCACAGCAGACACTGGACGCAGCTAGTTGTGGAAGTAGACTTCATATTGGCTGCAGCAGGCAACACCGTTGGTTAGTAAAGGTAAAGGTTTCCCCTGACATTAAGTCCAGTCATGTCGGACTCTGGGGGTTGGTGCTCATCTCCATTTCTAAGCCTAAGAGCCGGCGTTGTCCGTAGACACCTCCAAGGTCATGTGGCCGGGATGACTGCATGGAGCGCCATTACCTTCCAGCCGGAGTGGTACGTATTGATTTATTTACATTTGCATGTTTTTGAACTGCTAGCTAGGCAGAAGCTGGGGCTAACAGCAGGTGCTCACTCCGCTTCCCGGATTTGAACCTGCAACCTTTCGGTCAGTGCTTTAACATGCTGCTCCACTGGGGGCTCCAACACCATTGTTTGGAGGAGATATATTTCCCCACTTAATCTAAGAAGCTGCCTTCTCCATTTAAAAGGATCAGATAAAAGTATCAGGTACAAGGTAAAAGAAGATCTCAATACCCCAAAAGCACCAGATGCTGTCTGATCTTAAAAGTTAAGCAGTTTCAGACCTGGTTAGTATTTGGATGAGGAGATCGTCTATAAATATCAGATGTTGCAGGTTATGTTTCAGAGGAAGAAAATGGCAAATCCACCTCAGAAAATTCAGTGCCTAAGAAATCCTATGAACTTCCTAGGATTTTCATAAGTCAGCAAACATGAAGGCACACACTCATACACGGTGACAGGAAAGACCTCTGCCTGAGGCTGGAGGGACAGTGGACAGATGCCCGCTTGTTCTATCCCTAGCAATGCTGCCCATCCTCCCCTCATGCTCCCTTCATTGATCACAACCCCACATCACGCCCCGCCCCAAAGAGAGAGAAAATGGGACATGTGGGTGGAGGGAAGAGAGGGAAAAGGGCTTCTTGTCACCTTCCCACCATCTAATGAGGAGGCATGATGTGAATGGCACTTTCCTTTTAATTAAAGAAAGAAATGGGAATCCATTCCCTCTTCCCTACCTCCTGGAGCTCCTAATATGGCGGGAAGGAAAGGAAAACAGCAATTGATAACCTACATATCAGGGGAAGATGGAGTCATTCAGTCTTCTCCCAGCACATTATTCTTCCCACTGTCTCTGCAATGTCCTTCCTTTTCCTTTTACCTCTTCCAAATTATAGGGTGGGTTTACTGGCTGCACATGCCATCGTCTTTATTTCCTAGATGCATTCTTAGAAATAATGATGGCAGACACATCTAGGTGGAGCTTCACTCTCAAGCAGCCTGTAAAAAGATAAAGGTTTTTCCCTGACATTAAGTCTAGTTGTGTCCGATTCTGGGAGTTGGTGCTTATCTCTGTTTCTAAGCTGAAGAGCCAGCGTTGTCCTTAGACATCTCCTAGGTCATGTGGCCGGCACGACTGCATGAAGCGCCGTTCTTCCTGCCAGAGCAGTACCTATTGATCTACTCACATTTGCATGTTTTTTTTGTTTTGTTTTTTTCGTGTCAGGAGCAACCTGAGTTGCTTCTGGTGTGAGAGAATTGGCCGTCTGCAAGGACGTTGCCCAGGGGATGCCCGGATGTTTTGATGTTTTACCATCCTTGTGGGAGGCTTCTCTCATGTCCCCCTATGGAGCTGGAGCTGATAGAGGGAGCTCATCTGCGCTCTCCCAGGGTGGGATTCAAACCTGGCAGCCTTCAGGTTAGCAACCCAACCTTCAAGTCACAAGGCTTTAACCCACTACTCCACCAGGGGCTCCATGTTTTCGAACTGCTAGGTTGGCAGAAGCTGGGGCTAATAGCAGGAACTCACCCTGCTCCCCGGGTTTGAACCACCGACCTTTTGGTCAGCAAGTTAATCACCTCAGCGGTTTAACCCACTGTGCCACCGAGGGCTCCAGCCTGTACTTCCTATTGAATTTGCTAACTGATCTCACAAAATAATCCCACCCTTATTCCCACCCATTTCCTCTATCTCTGGGCCACAGAACAGGCCGCTTGCTAGAGGGCTGAACTGGGAATCCCAACTCTTCTTTCCAATCAGCAAGGAGATATCGAGGTGGGTTTTCTCAAGTTAAGTACTGTAGAAAGCAATTTGTGACCTGAGATCTGTGGATCTGAGGGGTGGACTTTAGGAGCAGATCCGGCACTGACTTCATTCAGTTGCCACATGGTATTTCAAGAGGAAATGTAACTCCTGATGCCAAAATAATCTCCCACCCCTAATATGTTGTTGTGGCTGAGTGTCTTCAAGTCATTTCCGACTTACGGCAGTTGTCAGGCAAATCTCTCATGGGGCTTTCTGAAGCTGAGTGTGTGCGTCTTGTGCTCAAACTCACCCAGTGGGTTTCCATGGCCAAGCAGAAAACTGAACTATAGTCTGCAGAGTAATAGTCCAATGCTCAGACCATCACACCTATATATTTCCAAGTTCCCTACCTATCCAGCTATAACCTGCTCTTTTGTTCTACAGAAATGCCCTCCTTTGACAGGCAATAAGTGATTTGGTCTCTCTCTCTTTCTCATTCACTCTCTCACATACATATCCCTTGGAAATCTTGGCAAGATTTCTTCAGAATGGATTTGCCTTTGCCTTCCTCTGAGTCACAGTGACCGTGGCTTGTTGAAGGTGACTCAATAAGTCACCATGGACCAGCAGGTATATGAACCCTAGTCTCCAGAGTCCTAGTCCAGGGTTCAAGCCACAATTATTTCACACTGGTTAGGGTGGGCTAAATTCAGCAATTAATCTTAAATGTTCTTGTTAACTCCCATGGTCTTTTTAGGAAACAGAAAAGGAGGGCGATGGATTGTTGGAAGTTAAAAGAAGCATTTGTGATTAATTGTCCAGATGCAAAAAGAGTTACCACATGCCTGTCTGCTAAGCGCCCTACATCAAACACCATGGCTTATCTCTCTGGCTCTGTGTCGGTGGATGACTTCTGTCTCTGATGTATGACAGTGACAGACCTCTGGATTGTTTATTTTAAGAAACAATTGCTAGTTCCCATTGTGTAGTGTTATCTGGTGTGCCTCTGAAAAAGGAGGAGGCGAGTAATGGGGGGAGGAGGAGAAGAATGGAGATTCTGTAATTAATTGGTAAATCACAGGCTGATTGGGTCAGTAATTAAACATTCTATCCACATAAGCACTGAATATACTTGTCAACTCTAAGGCAGCTGCAATGAATGGAACCATCTAGAAACGAGGATGACAACAGGTTGAAATTGTTATTTAGAGGAAATATTGTGGCTCTTAGTCTTATAATAACTAAAAACTCTCAACATGCATGGAACTATGTGGATATACAGATGAAGCATTCCTTATCTAGAATCCCAAAATACACCCAAATCTGAAATTATCCACATGAGTGGCTGGGTTCAATGTACATAAACCTTACTTCATGCACAAAATTATGAAAAATATTGCTGTAATTACCAAAAATGCTACCATAGGTGTAGAATTACCTTTAGGCTATGTGTTTGAGGTTTATATGAAACATAAATGAATTTCATGTTTAGACTTTGATTCCATCTCAAAGATATCTCATTATGTATATAAATGCAAATACAGGCATTACAAAATCCATAATAAACTGGAATCCAAAGCACTTCTGGTCCTAAGTATTTCAGTAAAGGGATACCCAGCCTGTACTATTTTAGGCATCTCTGGGCAACTCATATTATGCCATTTACTATATCCCAAGAGCCATAGGATCATGACACAACTTACACCTTGGAGCTGGTGTAAAGCTATTCTTTCTCATTTGCAAGCAAGGGTGACAAACACAGGCAGGATGTGAATGACTCCAAATCTAGAATGTGTGGATGTTAGAGCTAGGCTTGCTCTGTGCCAAATCACAGGGCTAGTTGACACATGTTCATGACTTTGAACACATGGTAGCATAACTATATGAGTAAGCTAATAGTTTATCATAAATATGGATGATTCACTAAAGGAGAGAACAACGACGTATATTTGCTTTAGATCAGGAATATGAATTCACAATTCAGGTAATAATGCATAGGGTTATATCACACCAGGGTCTTTAGTGTACTTAATGCAAATGGAAATATACTGGTATTGTTTCTTTCTTACATCCTTCTGCAATAGGACTGCATTTCTGCTTTTGTTGTGAAAGTTCTTGTGATCAGTGTTCCACATCATTGGCCATGCCCTCCAAACCATGTTTGTGCCTCCCAGCACATGCGCCTTTTAAATTTTCCTTTGGTATTGCACAATTATGGGTCTTGGGCTGTTGCTGTGTATACTCTCAAATTCTGTATGTGTGTATATGTGTGTACACACTGGTAAATGGAGCACAAGGGGATATAATTTTCAATTGTATCATGAGATCCTCTTCATCTGTTTGCCAGAAGTTGACTAAACTAATGCAACTTGGGAATAGGGAAGGGAAGAGAAGAAAAGTCATGCCCACATGGATGTTATAATATCAGAACTGCTGCAGGAGAAACCTATCACACCTAGGGCAGTAGTGGGCAAACAGAAATATTAAGAGCTATTGTTAGGTTTTTCCTGTTAAAGAAAAAGTGCACCAGAATAACAATTGGAATGTACACCAGTGGCAGGAGAATCATGACATTTTGCGTTAATGAATGGCCACAGATACTATTATAAAATTGCAATCTTGCTGTATTAACCTTGTGTGATAAAGTCCTCTGCCAAAGGTTGAGAAATCATATGAGAGGCAAAACTGTGCACTGGCCATTAGATATATATGACTGCAGCTTAATATATACAAAAGGTTAATGTAGCAAGAAGAAGAATATGTATACACCTACCATGAATTTTTGAGAAAAGCCACCTAAGACAGAAGCCCCTGGTGCGCAATGGGTTAAACTGCTGAGCTGCTGAACTTGCTGACCGAAAGGTTGGCAGTTCAAATCCGGGCAGCAGGGTGAGCTCCTGCTGTTAGCCCCAGCTTCTGCCAACCTAGCAGTTTGAAAACATGCAAATGTGAGTAGATCAATAGGTACTGCTCCGGCGGGAAGGTAATGGCTCTCCATGCAGTTATGCTGGCCACATGAGCTTGGAGGTGTCTACGGACAACGCCAGCTCTTTGGTTTAGAAATGGAGATGAGCACCAACCCCCAGAGTTGGACATGACTAGACTTAATGTAAGGGGAAAACCTTTAGCTTTACCTTACCACCTAAGGCAATGTTCTGGAAACTTGTCTGAAGGTTATGCAGTTCCTTTGAGAAATGGTCATGTAATATTGCAAGTTCTGTCAATGGCTCTTTTGTTCTATTTTTTAAAAGGTAAATTCAGTTAAAGAATTTCCATTTGGACCAAATGCCCATGGGAAGGGTGGTATGCTTTCCCCTATGCATCACATTCCCACACTGAATTATATCATGCCCTGGGGCTCCTTTATGCTCAAGTGGAGAGCACATTACAAGCACCATATTTGTTTTTCTTAATTATATTTATAACAAGAAGTAGTGTAGGAAGTTTGAAATCAGTCAATCAAATTGGTTAAAATTTCCTGTACAGAGGAAACAGAACTCGTGCTCCATCTGTAGAAGGACAAAAATAACAAAAAATGGCAACATAGTTTTTCAAAATTAGAATCATGGGAGGGGACGTAAAATGTTTAAAAACCACACAAAACTTGTTGATAAATCTCCCAAGATCATGAATATGTATATTGGACACTTAACCTAGCACTCTAATTCAATGGAGATCAGCAACACCTGAATAAAATTAAGAGTGGGTGGTTACTTAGTATTTCAATATGTTTATTTGCATAAGTAGTGGCTGAGGTGTGTGTATTTGTGTAATTTGGGGTTAGGAAACAGCTAAAACATTTAATGCAAATTATGGCCCATTTTTCTTTTTGTTAAATTCTCTTGTAAATGAAGGGAAATGCAATTTATTTATGCTAAGCAGCCATTGTTATTTAAATATAATAAAATCAAGTCTGTGGTATTTGGATTTCAGCTGCCTTCTGTGTCAGGGAAGTCAAAATGGCATTATTGAACTACAGAGGGAGAGGAACCTCATTTGAGAAATCCAGAGCTACTGTTAGGGCGAAGGGCAAAATTCTTCTGGATACAAATTATATACAGTAGAGTCTCACTTATCCAACATAAACGGGCCAGCAGAACATGGGATAAGCGAAAATGTTGGATAATAAGGAGGGATTAAGGAAAAACCTATTAAACATCAAATTACAATATGATTTTACAAATTAAGCACCAAAACATCATGTTTTACAACTAATTGACAGAAAAAGCAGTTCAATACATGTTAACATTATGTATCAATTACTGTATTTACTAATTTAGCACCAAAACATTGCAATGTATTGAAAACATTGACTACAAAAACAATAACTACTAAAAGGCAGACTGTGTTGGATAATACAGAACGTTGGATAAATGGAGGTTGGATAAGCGAGACTTTACTATACTTCCACCTCTCTGCTATTGACAATCATTTGGATTGCAAATAGGGTTGGAGCATGATTTCTTCCTGTTGGTCTCTTGCTAACTGATCTCTCCCATGACCCTACATAAATAAGAATAACCGTATTAGTACATATGGTGTTTGCTTTGCTTTTAAAACACTTTGCAAATATTCCCTGATTGCTAATCCTTTGCATATCTTGTGTGAACCAAGAATTATCTCTGCTGCAGGATGACAGGTGAGAACAAGCACTTTCAAACAATTACATTGAGAGTGGGCCAAAGTTTATCAAAGAGAAAAAAATCCTATTTGAACCTTCCCTGCACTTAGGGCCCCTCCAGTCAGGCCCTATATCCCAGGAGCTGATCCCAGGTATTCAGTTTATCCCAGATTATCTGACAGTGTGGACTCATATAATCCACTTTAAAGCAGAAAACCTGGGATCAGATCCTGGAATGTAGGGCCTATCTGGAAGGGCCCTCAATCATTTCAGTGATAGCACTCATCAGGAAAATGGGAATCCAGTTCAGCTGTTTCTAAGCTCATTTGATGGGAATCTACAGAAGTCAGGGATTGCATTTAACGCTAGTAGTTCTGCTGAATTCGGTGGATAGTGCAGCACCATCAGCTAGGTAAGGAATCAACAATTCTCAAATGTGTTCAAAATCATGTTCTGGCCACTTGGGAAACACTGGCAGGAAGAGAAATGCAGTAGATTCTCACTTATCCAATATAAACAAGCCAGCAGAACTTTGGATAAGCAAAAATGTTGGATAATAAGGAGGGATTAAGGAAAAACCTATTAAATGTCAAATTACGTTATGATTTTACAAACTAAGCACCAAAACATCTTGTTTTACAACAAGTCTGCCACTTGTTTGGTAATGTGGCTGCACTTACGTTGTTGGGTGTGTTGGCCCACTGTGCGTTGCTGCCTAGAGAAACAGCTGTGGATCCGGGTGGGAGGCAGACTGTGTTGGATAATACAGAACGTTGGATAAGTGAAGGTTGGATAAGCAAGACTCTACTGTACTGTATTTCTTCAATTTGAAAACACAACCCTCCTTAAAAACATCTCTAAAAATGGTGCATCTTAGAATCACAGGTGCTTTTTTATATCAATAAATAATACTTTTTCTGTTGCAGTACTGAAATTAGTGCGCCCTACAAACAAGAGCATCTTAGAATCAAAGAAACGGGATAATACTTTTTGTTGTTTTTGACACCATAAAACCATGCAACTTGGACAGCTCTGCGGGAGGGGAGATTTCTTGTTTTGACACTAAAGGAAGAAAAAACGATGCCTTTTCCTTAATATCCATTGAGAAGAGAGAAAACTAAAAACTTTCCTCCCTAATATCAGCTGAACTTAGAAAAATTCCCTTCTCTTCTGTATGCTATTTCCTCAATTGATATTTTATTATTCATTCACACTCAAGCCCTTGACGGAGTACGAAGGCTGCAGTATGTGGAAGGGAGTTAGGAAATTTCCCTCAGTTCCACTGACAGAGTTAACGTCAGCTGGTGGAACTATGCCCTTTTCTTTTGGACCTTGTCACCCAGTCTAATTTCTTAGCGATTTGCCGCTTCCTTGGGATTTTTGCCAGACAAATAGAAAAGCATGATGTTGGATCTAAAGGAGTGCACACCAGTGCCCAAGACTAATTTCTGAACTTGCTTATTATACTTGTATCATGTCCTTGCTTGGAAAAGCTCATGCCCTTTCTGTTTTTGTTATCACAGAGTCCCATATGAGCTACCATCAACTCTGGCAGTACCATCTGAGCTGGAGAGGGCTGAAGATTGCAATTAAAGGTTAACAATTCCCGTGTCTTATGTGGCAGCTTCTCTCCAAAGTCTGAAATGGAGGTGTCCAAGAACTTTTTTTAGTAATGTAATAGTGTGGATTGTATTAGCAACCTTATCCAGTGTAAGATACATACAACACAACTGAGTTATGTTCCTGTTTTTATATATTTGCTCTTTGCTGTTGCTTCTCAGGCTGTTACTTATTGGCACAGACAATCCTGAATTGTTAATCCCAGTAGTGTCTGAAAGAGGAATTCTCCAGACTCTCTCATTGTAATTCTTTCCCCTCTAGGCCCACTGTATCAGCTTCCTGACACAGCACAAATCCCTCAGCTAATTCCTGTTAACAGTACCCATGTTATCTCTTTCAGATAGTTAGCCCCAAATCCCACAAAACATTACAGTGTTTGCACCCAGGATGGCTTGTGTGGGTGCTAAAGTGCTCCCATGTTGGAAAGTGGGAAGCTGCCCTGATGTATGTGACCTGCTAAACACAATTGGAAAGAGTGACTGAGAAGATGCCATCACTGGGACTAAGAGGAAAGTATTTCTTGTCAGGGGACGTATCTTCCTTTTCTGGTGTTCCCGATACTTCACATGGAAATATTGTTCTCTAATGTAACAGCCTTATGCAAAGAAATTGTCTGAATTAATGGTTTTTATATTTCAATGTAGTATTTATCATAGTTTTTATTGGAATGAAATTAAGATGAAATTAGAAATGAAAATAACTTTAATTATAAATGGCATGATCCAGTCTGTTGTAAATCCCCTGGCATAATATTGTGCCATAAAAGTGCTATTTTCTGATAACGATTATTAAAATTAACATGCTTCAAGTGCTATTACTGCAGCATACATTGTTTCAGAAACTCTCTCACTAAGGTGCTTAAAGATGCTGGGGGTACATTATGCATTTTGTCAGTCACCTGGGCAGCTTGGTACATGTAGAATTTCTGTAATAGTTGTATGACATTATACCACCATTTGAATTTATATAACACTCATAATTTGCAAAGGGCTTTGCCATTTATTTATTTTTCAACTCCCAATATCACTGAAAATCAAGTTATTATTCCCATTTTAAATATAAAGAACTTTATCCGATATAACTATTTGTCCAAAGCAGCTATGATGAAATTAGACAAGATTAGAAATTGTAAAGATATATCATTTAACTAAAGTTAGGGTTTTCCCTGCCACTGTATTTCCCATTTCTATTTATAGCTGTGAAAACTGGACAGTGAAGAATATTGATAGGAAGAAAATCAACTCACTTGAGATGTGATACTAGAGAATAATTCTATGGTTACTAAGGATAGCTAAAAAATGAATGTAACCTAGGACAAATCAAGCCTGACCTCTTCTAGAAGTAGATAGACTTCACCAAGGAAGCCATAGACCCAATCCTGTAAGACCTGAAAAGGGCTGTTGAAGACAGGGTGACTTGGAGGTCTGTCATTCATACGATCACCATGTTGTTGTTGGCTTCAAGACAGTTAACAACAAAGCTATTTACAGTAGCAGATCTGTAAATACTAATGCTAGCTGGTGGTTCATCTGACTTGAGACTGGTTGCACATCTTGTTCTTAAAACAACTGCATTGACTACTGTCCATTTCTTTCTACTATTACTGAGTAATAATGGAAGGACTATGGCTATACTGGGAACCAGAATAGTGTAATGGTTTGAGAGTTGGACTACAAATCTGGAGACCAGGATTCAATTCCCTGCTCAGCTATGGAAATTCACTGGGGGACATTGGGCAAGTCTCACACTCTCAGCTCCAAAAACCTCTGTGATAGGGTCCCCATACATTAGAAACAACATGAAGACACGCAACACATACAGTGGCTGTATTAGTAAGAGAAATTATATTGGTCTCATATGCTCACCTGCTTCATTATACCTAACTCTAAACAAAGTTTATTTTTCCTGATGTCATCATTTAGCTTGACTTTCTACAAATACAAGGATAGCCATGTTGAACTTATAACAAATTCCAAAGTCAATGTTGTGGGAATCCTTTTGTTAAACTAACCAATAAGGCACACACATTTCTTCTCCTAATATTGTCAATACTTCAAAGGCTGAAATCATTTTGGGATTGGTACTTGAAGGCTTGTCCTCTCATGAAACTGACCATATTCTGTGATCATTCTATAAGGTCTCATCTTCTGAAGCCACTGGGGAGAAAGCCTCCTCCATTCCAACACTCTGCTTTTGGAACACTTTCACCAAAATGACTCTTTCTGTTTGCCTAGATCTTTTCATTTAAACTCTTAACTCTGTTTTTATGTCTTACCAAAATTATCCTGAAGCTGTTGTTTTTAAATTATTGAGGATGTTATTTATCCCTTTAGCTTTTTAAACTGTAAGCTGCTCTTAAAGTCAATGTAATTCAGAGTGGGATACAAATATTTGTAATAAAGTGAACATAAATAAATAAAATAAAATAGGGATGCTATATCCTTATACCAAGTCCCATTGCCTAAACACCCTCCCCTTCTATACTTTGACAAATTGACCAAAGGTTTTGTCTGCTAGCAGATATGGTGATCAGACCAGTATACCCGATAGATGCACTAAAAAACTACCTTAAGAATTTTAATAGCATTTTTCATGTGATAATGAGTCTGGGGTTTTTTTGTTCTGAAATAGTCACAGCTTGAACATGCTTAGAAATAACTACTGTCTGGGTAAGTAGCTTAGAGAAAGGGATTTGAAAAGGAAGGTAGGAACTGCCATTTAGCATTTAGACTGGTCTCCTAACCAGACAAATCTTAGTTATGTTGTACCACAACAACCAAAATTCGTAGTTGTGCGATGAGAGTTGTAGTCCAACACAGCTATGGAGCACCAATTTGGAGAACTGGCTTAAACTATCATGACAGCCCCAATTTAATCACATTCTGGAACTGTTATATGAGTTAAATACAAAGATATGTGGGGTATTTTATATAATGAAAGCATTATGTTCCACTGCAGAGATTTCAGTTAGGACTGTGGCTAAAGAGGTCTGTGTCCAGTGAGCTAAACCAGATCAACCAGAATTTAGAACAAGAGCTCCAGGTTGAATGCTATAGAGGTTTTATTACAATTTGGCCAAATAAGATTCACGTACAAGCAATACAGTTCAAAAGGTTCAAGTACAAATTCACAGAAAAATACAAGACATTTTATGCAATTCTGACAGCTATTCAGACTTCCTGCTCCCTCCTTGATTGGTTGAAAAGCAGGACTGGCTTGAATCCATGCAGGGAATCACTGGAGGTTCACCTGACACCAAAGGCAGAAGGAGGAGATCCCCGTGGTGAAGAGGAGAACAGCTGGTGGTTGGACCGTTTGAAGGTCCAATCCATTGCAGAGCCACTCCTTGGGAAGGCACAAAACTGGGAGAAGTTGTGATGTTGATATCTAGATGATTCCTTGATTAATTTAAATGTCCAGTCCCATGTCATTTGGGAAATATCTGGAAGGACCCTGGGATTATGCAAATTGTGGGCACTGGGAGGCAACTGCCTTCAAGATACATTTTATACATTTAAGAACTTGCACAGTATACAAGTAATACATGTTACACACAAAATATCAATTTGGTATGTTTATTAAAGGGTTAGATTTTTAATAGAGGTTTAAGGTACAGCTGCTGCTTGGTTCTTCTGGAAACTGTGGCAAATTATTAAAAATAAAGAAAAATCATATTTCTTACTTGAAGTCTCTTCATTGTTCATAAACTTTTGGGAAAGAGGGTACCATGGCTTGACAACAACATGGCGTGAGAACCTGAAATGAGTGTCACCCTCTGTGACATGTACAATGGGAAATTCTAAGCATTGGGATTGTACTTTAGAATGTATGTGTATGCTGGTAACATGCATGTACTCTAAAACTGGGCTGGAGACACAGTTAAAACTATGGCTGAGATTCTGAATTCTGAGATGTACACATCCCATGAAGATATGTCTCCGTAGCTACATTTCCCGATGCTACTGCCCCAAACCCACCTAATAAGCAGTGCAGCCCTCCGAACATGGTCATTTTATTTTTAGATATTTCAGTTTTAGAAATCTGGGAGTGGACCTGCAAAATTAAGAATGCAAATTCTAGAAATAAAAAAGTATAAACTACAAAAATACACCCCAATTGGGAGAAATGAAAACAATAATTTCTATGGCAGAACCAGCAGAAAGTAAGAGCAGCCATTTTAAAGTAAAGACTATGGAAGAAACCTACAGATATGAAGAGGTCCTAATTTCTTAAAGTACTTGCACCATTCAGAGAGACATTAAAGCTAGTAACTCTAAGAATTCCAGGGTGGGCAGAGATTCACTAAATATAATTATGAGAGATTGGTTGTGTTTCTTTGCCACTACACCAATTCTGTAAGAATGGTAACTTCTTTTGTTCTATCAGGTGTCTGATTTGTTAAAATTGTGTCACCCTCAGCACCATTTGAAGACTGTGCTGTGAAATTGCCCCTGTAGATATCATCAAACTAGGAGTGGAGGAGCATATACCACGGTTTTCCACTTTCTGTTCTGCCATTGGTTACATCTATATATATAAAAGGCTAATGAAAGTTCGGCCTAGGACAAAACAACAAAACTACACATCCCAGAAACACTAAACTTAGCAACACAACCCCTCATCCATGCCTCTACATTCATACAACAAAAAGAAAAGAAAAATAAAGTCCTAATTAGAGGGAGAAGAATAATTGTTTTTATCCAATTGCTGCCAGTTAGAAGGCTAAGCTCTGCCCACTTGGTCTCCTAGCAACCCACTCAGCCCAGGGCCTCTTCAATCAGGCCTCTTCCCCACTGCCTATAAAATACAGATTATCTGATTTTAACTGGATTATATGGCAGTGTAGATTCAAGGACCTTCCACACAGCTATATAACCCATTTATAATCTTATATTATCTACTTTGAACTGGATTATCTTGAGTCCACATTGCCATATAATCCACTTCAGTTTGCATTTTATACAGCTGTATAGAAGGGGCCTCATATAATCCAGTTCTAAGCAGATAATATAAGATTATAAAAATAATATGTAATAATTACTGTGATATAATAATACAGAACAATATAATCTCTAAAATCAGGACAGTAAATAAAGAACAACACTCTGAAAGCATAAGCCACAGCAACACGTGGCCGGGCAAAGCTAGTGCTTTTTAATTCTGTTCCTTGGTCCCCTCAATGCTTTGGGAAAGATACCCATGACATGAAAAAATACTTATTATAAATTATTGTTCATAATTAACAATTACTGCTTAGCCACTGGAATAGTACACAGTTTATAAATCCTTTGCCTCTCACAAAACACAGACCCACACCTGCACATTTGCATGCACTGCTCTTTCTCTCTGTACTTAATCAGGTATTGGCTTGAAAGTCAATGCTTAAAAAGACATATTGGCTGGAGAGATGAATATTAGTAATCAGCACAGGCAATCAGTCAGGAAACCCAGGAAACCTACTTCTTCAAGTTAGAATGCATAGGGATGCTGCAAACAGAATGGCTAACAATGCAATATTTCAGAAGAGCTTCCATCTTGCCACTGAGTCCAGGGACAACCAGTGTTCCTGTGGGATCTACCTGATCTAGTGTTCTTCCTCAAACAATAGTGGTGATTGCTGGATAACTCATAAATAGGACATACAGTGTTCCCTCACTTATTGTGGGGGTTACATTCCAGGAACACCCGCAATAAGTGAAAATCCACGAAGTAGGGGCACTATATTTATTTTAATATTTACAAATTATATTAGTAATTAGGTGCCTTTCTCCCCTTCGCAAGCTGTCTTCCTGCACTTCTTCTTGGTGGCCTCCTCTTTGACACCTGCCAGTTTCCCTTTTGCATGTGCGCCTCCCTCTTGTCAGCATCCAGAGTGGCCTGGCTGGACACCAACGAGAGGGAGAGCACTTGCGCAAAAGGGAAATTGGCACCTTTTGCGCATGCGCCACAGCTAAAAAAAACCCCGCAAAGCAGTAAGAGAGCGAAAAGCGAACCACAAAGTAGGGATTCTGTATTCTAAAGAGAAGCATTCCTTTGTAAAGACCCCTTCATCATAGGATTCCTCCATCACCAAACAGAGTTGCATGCATGCGCCATAGGCACATTAATTTCTCCTACCCTGGACCTTCCTCAGATATATAAACCTCCCTTGCTTAGTTTCCAATATACCTCACAACCCCTGAAGATGCCTGCCATAGATGTGGGCAACATGTCAGGAGAGAATGCTTCTGGAACATGACCATACAGCCCGAAAAACTCACAACAACCCACATTAATATAAGTCACCAAATAAATGCCTATGCAGTATTCAAACATCAGTCTTGTCTGATTATGAGCTTTATACAAGATGGGATGCTATATAATGTCTTTCTCCACACAGATGCTGCTTTGGGGCTACAACTCCCACCAGAGTCTCCATTGGCTATGCTGATGTTCTGATGGGCATTGCACTAAAATTTTTATCAGGAAGGTGCCAGATTGAGGAAGGTTGCTGTATAGAATGGTGTCTCATAATGTAGGATGTTATTCAGAATCTGAGGCTGCATCTGGCAAGATATCAGCATTCTTTGGCAGAAGATAAGATCATATAGAATTGCAACTCTCGTGTTTCCATAGCATTGGATCAAGGTAATTATAGTGGTGTCAAACTGCATTAATTATATAGTGCACTGCACTGTATGTCATATTTAAGTGATTGTTTTCTTTATATCAGGGTTGCTACAATCTCTAGTCCAGGAGAGACTCTGCATTTGAGACCAATGTGTGGTGGACCAGGTCCCTCAGTTATAGGGAGTTCCTCGGAGTGACTTGATTTACTGTTATGGAGGAAAGGATGAAAATAACTCCCATCGATGTGTTTCTTTTCTGATGTGTGTGGGTGCAGCTCATGCCAAATAGGCTATTATTAAGTTATCTGTTGCAAAGAGTTCTGGTATGTGTGTCTTGATATGCTTGAATGGCAGGAAGGCTTGTAATCACGTATCAAAGCCTTGCCTTTCAATGTTACCCAACTTTCCCTAGACATAAACAACCAGCAATGATAACTGCAGCTTGTGAGTAAAACTTTAACAGAAAGGCAGTGGTAGTTGTTTGAATAAAGGTATACTTTCCTATAATTTTAACAAAAACTGGAAGTAGAAAGTTTCCTAGCAAACAAAGGGATGAAGTATATGTTACATACAAAAATGTATAATGATACCCTGATGTCTGTTTGTTTTTAAGGAAAATAAGGCTTGGGGAGTTTATGATTCAGAGTAGAGGAGTAGCATGTGCATATCTGTTTAACTTTCTTTGTCAGCTCTTTCCCTGCACAATACTTTTCAAGAAGCTTTCTTTCCTCAATGTGATTCCAGATGTATTATTAAGTAACCATATATTTGAAAACAAATGGAAATGTGCTTTTGGATTTTACATTTTGCGATTTACATGGTGTTATGTGGGCGTCTGGGAGAGCCCAATATTCTAATGATTATGTCACCCAATATGGGTTTGCACGCACACATACACACATATCCTTCTAGGGACAGTACTGGGAACTCTTCCACACTGCCCAAAATGCGAGAGGAATCGGCATTTAAAATGCTGATTCCTCTCGCATTTGGGAGCCAGGCAGGGGTCTCAAACCCCGCCTTTTTGGCTGGAAGGTGGCCAGCCTTCTATCTCCCTGTTTAGCCCTTAAAAACAGAGAGAACTCTTCCATACAGAAGCATAAGTCTTTCCTTATTTTCCTAGGGTTTGAAAATGAAACTACTGAGCTTTGTAGGGGAGCAGGAAGGGATGACTATGGGGATGCTATCTGGGATTATGAATGGCAATGGCAGAAGACAATTTCCACTGCCTCCATACCTACATAGGTCCAGATCTTTCAGTATGAACCAGATCTTTGCAGATATTTCAAACCTGGAATAAACCTGGATAATCAGGTTTATTCCAGATTGGAATGGATTAGCCTGGAGCACATTTGGAAGCCCAGGCTAATCTATTTCCTATGCCACAAGAAGCTATTCTGTGAAGGCTCTTGATGAAGAGAGCAAGGCTGAGAAAGGAAGACAGAGTGATCTCAGAGTCATTGATGCTGACCTTTTAGGTGACACTGGCCATGTGCTTCCGTGTTCTTGCCATAGTACAATGCAGATGTTTTCCAAAGATTACCTTATAGATATTTATATAATAGTTGTGACAAAGTACCATTATCATATTATTGATTGAGTTTGATGCTAGAAATGCAAGGACTCCAAAGGGCTTTTCCTATCCAGCTCTATTTTTATTCAGTTGGAAGCAGCAGGAAAGACTGGGCTCAGTTGGTCTAATCTTAGTAGAAAGAATGAAGTCTGAATACAGGGAATTGTTTTCTGCCAGCAAGCAGAAGTATTTCCAACATTGATTAGCTTGGGCTCAGCAAATAATAGCCCTGCCCCTCTGGGAACAAGATTGTTTTCCTGAGTCGCGGCCAGCTCTTCCTTGCCATCTTTTGACTGAATATTGGTGTTCCCACTCAGATTTCTAATCTTCCCAGCAATACAGAAACATTTGTGAACTGTGCGCCAGTTTCCTGGGGTTGTCATCTCTTTTGCCTGAAGTAGGATTAAGAAAACCCTCAGCAACTGAAGACTGAGTTGAAAGGCTTTGAGGGCTCTGCACAATTAGATCTGTCGTGTTCACACATAACTTTCCCCATCTCCTGACTTCAGTTCCCTTACCACCCTGGCAGAACTATTAATTTATGGCTAAATAAAACATGTTAAGTTAAAAAAAAAACACCAAAATCTACTTCAGTCTTCATATATTATGAATTAGTTGCTTTGGCCTCTACCTTCTGTTAACTGAAAATGGTTTTTTCCATTTAGAAATTCAGCCATAATTCACTGATTGAGAATTGCTTTTCTGTTGTCCAGTTTATGTAAATGGCAGCTACAGATACCTTGTTAAGTAAAATGGAGTTGCACCCAATTAAAAATAACATCAGCAACAAATGGGAAGGGGGTCTTCTTGGAGGAGATTTCCATTATTCTGTCTATCTGAAAACAGTTATATATTCAAAGGTGGGAAATAATTCGTATGTGTGTATGTGTCTACCTTCTATCGCTGTCATAGGTCCAAGACCATAAAATCCAGACACCTGAATGCTAAATTAATGTTAAAGGAGCCCCTAAGGTGTGCATTTAATTTAATAGATTAATTAAAAACTGTAGCCTGCAGCAAATCATTTGGTCTTGTACTACAATAGGTGGCAGAACACAGATTCTTAAAAAGCAAGAGAGCTACAACAGTCGGGAATTGTTTCAAGAGTAGAGAGCCGTAACACTTGGACCAAATATCTGCAACTGTTTTGGGGTCAGCCCAGAACCAGACTCCTTTAGCATAGTTCTCAACCCCTGGCCTCTGGTGCTTCAATACTACCAATCCTACTGCTGTGTGATCCAGCTGCCTGGTGAACTCTGCTTGATCTTGAACCCAAGTTTTTCTTTTCGTGTCAGGAGCGATTTGAGAAACTGAAGAAACTGGTGTGAGAGAATTGGCCGTCTGCAAGGATGTTGCCCAGGGGACACCCGGATGTTTTGATGTTTTTACCATCCTTGTGGGAGGCTTCTCTCATGTCCCCACATGGAGCTGGAGCTGATAGAGGGAGCTCAGCCGAGCTCTCCCCGGGTTGGCTTCAAACCTGGCAGCTTTCAGCAACCCAACCTTCAAGTCACAAGGCTTTAACCCTCTACGCCACTGGAGGCTCCAAGTATGCATATGTGTTTCCGAGCTTTAAAAAGTTATCTTCTGGTTGCTAACTCCCCAATCTCCATTACTAGCATGCTGTCTGGAGGATCCTGAGAGATTTAGATAAAAAAATGTAAACTTCTGATGCATATCTTCCAAGGTCTAGTGCTTCCTAGTAGTGGGAACAAGAATATGTCAAATCGAAGCAACAGAGGAACTCTTTGTACTAGTAAATTTCTGGGAAAGGGCTTCAAAGCACTCATTGGAGGGGATGTGGGCTTGGCTTTGAATTATTCCAGCTATAAAGGCTGCTGGTGCTGCAGATGGAAACCAAACTATCTGTGAATCCAGGAAGACCTTGTTCCTGGTCCATTTCATGGATGTCAGAGGTTAGGGCCCTGGCTAACTCCAACTACCAAGGTTGTTGGAGCGTGGTGGTGGTGGTGGTGGTGGTGGTGGTGGTGGTGGTGGCGGGGGGGGGGGCTTCTTAACGGCTTTTGACTAAAGCACTGCTGGCTCTCTCCTTGTTCCTTTTCCATTTGCAATTAAAAACAGTCTTCTGCTGTCAGGCTTTTGGAAACTGAATGATGCGCTGCACTGTTTTATAGTGTGCATAGTCTTTTAATTAATTTTAATGCTTTTACTGTGTAATGCTTTAACTTTATAAATTGTTTAACTGCTTTTTAAATAATGTTTATATTTATACATTTATTGAAGCTTTGTATAGCTTTAAAATCTGTATTATGTTTAATATACTAGCTGCTTTGAGTCTAATTATTGGGGGAAAGTAAATGAATAAAAGAAGATGAAGAAGACAACTAAGAAGGAGACAAAAAAGAAGATGATGACAATGAAGAAAAAAATGGCAAAGAAGAAGAAAACGACAGAGAAGCTGAAGAAGCAGCAGAGGAAGTAATGGTAATAGTAGTAGTAGTAGTAGTAGTAGTAGTAGCACTTTTGCTTTTTAGTCTTTCTTTTTTAATTAGACTTTAAAGTGAATTATTAGTGGATTACAGTGTTACTGTATATTTATTACTGTGCCTTTTGCATGATTATCTAAATCTTGAATTTTAATTGTTAAATTACAGGAAATGTGGAATACTTCTATTTTGTATTGTGTAATTTTTTTAAATGTTACCAGAAGTCACGTTATTACAGAAGAGTGGCATAGAAATAAATCAACATAAACATCACATAATTTTTGATGCTCCAGATAAAATCCCAAACTTTTTGAAAACAGCATTCCTAGGAATACTGGTTGTGTTTAATATCTACATTTTCCTTCCACTCTTCAAGGCATAGATGCACTGTGGGGAAAAAATATAATAAAAGAAAAAGAGCCCTGTGGGTGCATTGAACAAGCAAGGGTGCAGGTTGTACACTATTGTGTTACATGTGAAGAATCTAAGAAAGCCCAGTCTTTTTCTTTGAAATACATAAAGCAACTCTGAGAGTAGTGCTTCTGAGCTGGAAATCAGCAATATGAATGCCTACTGGTCAGTCCTTTCATGAGCCAGCAAACAAATAAGGAAATATTTGGCATAGTATAACAAACATTGCTTCATGTATTTTGGGAATTAGAATGTGAAATTTGGGGAAAGTGTGACCAACTATTTGTGCCTGGTGAGGTCTGGAAGGAGAATTAGGAATGGAAAGGCTGAATGAGAACCAGGACACAGGGAAGGAAAGATCTGAAAGAAAGGAAAGGCCTGGAGGAAGACAGGTGAAAACCAACATGGGACTGAGGACAACCAATACGGACAAAATTGGTATGGGCTGAATGGTAGAGAGAAAGACCAGTGTGAAAGAAAGAGTTGGGGTATGTGGAGTAGAGTATGCTGGGGTGAACTGTGAAGGTTTTTACCCAGAGGAAGGATGGCTATGTAAAGTAGATGAGATCCCAGAGAAGAAACAAGCATGGCATAAGGCAGCAATGGATAAAGTCAGGAACTAGCTTTGAGGGGGGAAAGGACTGTCATGGGGACGACGGTAGGGTGAGACCCTGGTTGCCGTGCAGAGTGGGTTCCAAAAATCATCATCCCGGTCTCACCTCCTTCTCCAGGCTGTCTTCCCATGCGGAGAATCAGCACTGGTCAACAAACACTCCAGCAGGCGAAGGGTCAGTTGAAATCCAACTGTTGTTTAACTTTATTTACATAACTATTTACAGTTGCAGTTATTCACAATAAATCCCGGACACATGGCTGTGTCTTCTTGGCTTCAGAGCATAGCATTCATAGTCCATCTCCAGAGAATGCTCACACCGAACACACACTAACTACGACACTCCCCTGCATTCCACAGATCAAGAAGGAAGTCCCGGTCAAACAAACTTGACCCCATTGGTTCTGTGATACGTCAATCAAAGCAGGTTCTTATTAACTCCATAATTACTGAAATGCCTTGCCGAAACTAACACAGAAGGCATTTCTAACAGCCTAGATTGATTTTAACATTTCACACAATTCACAATACCCTGACAAGAACTTCCTAAATTGTTTTATAATCTGATTTTTTTTGGATTATGGTTCTCCTTCAGTAACTGCAATAGACTCCATATCAACTTCTCATATCCACTATCATTCAATCAGATAGAAAAGAGAACCTCTATGAATACATTGCATGGTGGCAAAGATCAACTGCCCAAATTAATAGCTAGCTACACCTCATGTACGGAATATCACTAGATGTAGATTATGATCTAGCTGCAGTTTTTCAGAAGTGAAAAAAGAAAAGCTATTATTTTCCTGTAAGCCAGAGTGGCATAGTAGTTTGAGTGTTGAACTATGACTCTGGAGACCAGAGTTCAGTTCCCCGCTTGGCCATGGAAACCCACCGAATGATCTTGACCAAGTCACAAAATCCCAGCCCCAGAAAAACGTGTGGTGGGTTCACCTTAGGATCACCATAAATCAGAAACAACTTGAATGCACACAACGCCATAGGAATTGTCCACTTTGACGTCCAACAAAGGCATTGCTGGTTCAAAAAGAGCTTTTCCTTTTTCCCTGTCAAGGAGGACGGAGTCACAAAAAAAATTGCGGGAGGTAAACACTAGAGGCTCCAGAGACATGAAGAAGAGCTGGGGACAAAAGGGAGACTAATTATTTTGACTGACACTGCTGCTCCTGGCCACTGATGGCCCAGTGGAGTGTGCCCCAATGCCTGAAGCTGAGGCTGCACTGAAAGGGGCCATTGTAGAGCTACTGGATTCCACATCATGCAATGACACACACTTCCAAATACATTTGATGACTTAACAAGAGGTTACGCCAGCATGTGTCACCGACAGCATTCTGGCCAGTGTGTCCAACAGTGACACATTCAGCAGCTTCCTGACGTTGCCTGAAGCTCTGACTCAAAAACAGCTATTTTTCCTAATAAGTTATAAACATCTTTGTTGTTCCTTGTTTGTCCCTATTGTCTAACAGTAGACATGCTGTGCTCTGAATTAGATTTAACTTAGTCTTTTCTTACTCCATTGCAGACCTATAATTCTGTTTAAAAATGCTGGCCATTCCGGTACGATAGGAAGCAGCTAGCCTTAAATAAGTCATGAATGTATTGTGAAGGCAATTGAGGAGAAAACAGAATTTTGTTTCACCTCTTTACATTGCCATTCACAATATATGAGGATCAGAAACTGAACAATCAGAGTTGCCTATATCTCTAATTTTTGAAAACAGCATCATTTTTTAAACCACTACATTAGAGCAAACATGCAGCATAACACCTGTACAGGGATTTTATTTTAGAAAATCATCCAATAGATCAGCATGACATACCTTGACTAAATAGACAAGTACTAAATGTGAATTCAACTGAAACTTTGTTTTGACAGTGAGCAGACCTGAACTTTTTTTTAGTAATTGTATTTTTCTGAACCTAAAAAGTTGGATGCATTTTTAATAGTTCTCAGTCTTGGATCTCTGGGTGGTGTTGGAGAACATTTAGATCTTAGATCAGTTATTCTTAACCTTTGGTCCTCCAGGTGTTTTAGTGTTCAACTCCCAGAAATCCTAGCCAACTTACCAGATGTCAGGAATTGCGGGAGCTGAAGTTCAAAACATCCAGAGGACTAAAGGTTGAGAACCACTGGCTTTGACCATTAACTGTACTGAGGATTATGGGAACTTGTCCAACATTTAAAAAGCCAGGTTTGAAGAAAATGGGGAAAAGATTTTGGAGATGTTTTTAGATAGAGTTGCTCCCACTATCCTATGTTGAGTTGGGCAAAAATTAGCTGCTGTTTACGTGCAAAAGAATGACTTAAAATATTTGATCATCTCACAGCTAGGAAGCAAACTTCCAAAGCAAAGAATCTTTCCCACCCCTCAAACAGGTTGGTTTTGATTGTTTTAGACACTGGGGTTGTACAAAGCAATTTGTATGGCTGAGCTATTTCCCATCCCGGCACTACTTTGGTTGGTAGGTGATGGGATAACAAAGACTTTCCAGTATTTATAGTGAGCAGTTTAAACCTGACATATTCCTCTTGCTCATGACTAATTCATCCTGAAAGAGGTACCTGTCCAGCTCACTTAGAGAGTCTTTGCAAAGAACATGCTGCAGCACATTATGTTTGAATTAAAGTGTCCTTAGAATTATGCCACTTAATCACAGTGAGATTTTCATCATAGGCAGGTGGACAGACAGGATTACAAAACTGACAAAGAAATTAAGAGCAGTAACTCACCCGATAAAAGGGTGATAGCAAAATTCTGATAGCAAAATATCTTCCATCATGTTTCAGTACCCTGTTTAGTATAATTCCACTAGGAATCATTTCCCCTTCTATCTATTTCCAGAGAATAGTCACATTAGGCCCCATTTACAAACAACTAAGGGTATGGAGATTCCTTTAAAGATCTAGAAAAATTATTGTGGCACAAGTTTTCATAGACCAGAGTCCATTTCATCAAATGCACAGAAGTGTTACCCTGCAACAACTGCATCTACCATAGAATGATAAAAAAGGACAAATAGGCTGAGAAAAGTTTTTATCCTATAGCTGTGCCTATATTGAACCCTATAGTTTCACACTAACATGGCATTAGGGGCTGTACAATAGTAATTGGAATGTGGAAGGATGGGTGCTTTGTTTTGTAATTATATATATAATGTGATTGGTGATGACATTTAATTTTGTTATACAATGTACAATGACAATAAAGTTATTCTATTCTATCCTATCTGTGGTGTGAATTGGCCATGGCTCCTTCTTATCTTTCATTCCTTCATGAAGAGTAAACCTGTTAGTTATGATTAATTGTGTTAAGCAAACAGCAGGATAACGATGAAAGCCAGATTCAAGGGACAACCAACTACAATGGGAAAATGCTAAAATTCCAAATTATGAACGGTGTGCAAAAAATGCAGCGCCTGACTTACCGGGCGCAGCCATTGCGGAGTGGGGCGCCTCCTCCTGTAAAATGGTACCGGCAGGGGGCTTCTCCTTCCCAGGAGCCCACGGCTCTGCGGGAAAATCTCCCACCATTGGGGGCAGGCGGCCTATCAGTCGCCAGGGCCCACTTCTGATTGGCTGGGGTCTCCCTTTTAAGGCGACCCCTTGCCGGTTGCAGGCATTCCCCCTCCTTCTTATTTCCCACCCCTCCCTCCCTGCATTTTGGTTTATCGTTTTGTTTTGGTTTTCCATCACAACTTCTAGGTTGGCGTGTGGCATGGGCCCTGGATCTGGCTTCTCCCCCCCCCCCCCCATTGTAGGCAGGGGGAGTGCCCGGTTTGCCAGAAGTGTGGGGTAATGCTGGCACAGTTTTTACCCGGTTGCGTTTGGTATTGGTCAGCATTGGGCTAACCGATATTGGATCCAGGACCCATGCATAGCAGCCAACCCTTGTTACTGTAATCAATAAACAAGTTGTGGCCAGTTTTTTACCCAACTCTGTGTCGGTGTCTTCGTTGGTGGGAAGTATGTTGCCCTGCTCACACAAAGTGCACAGATCCCTCCTTCCCTCTCATACTAGAACTCTGGATCACTGAAATGAATTGATGGTAGATTCATGGTGGAGAAAGTTCTATTATTTCTTCATGCAATTCATTATTAATTTAGGGAGCTGGGGGATTTTTGGCCACAAAATGATGTAATGATCACTGACTTAAATAACTTTTAAAAGTGTGTCTTAACACACTTATAAACTTACAAGCTGTGCCCGGCCACGCGTTGCTGTGGCAAAGTGGTGGTGGTATTGGTTAAAAATTGTTGTGTAATTTTTATTTGATGCTATTTGTATTTTTTAATTAATTTTATTGTAAGTTATCTTTTTATTTATTATATTTTATTATTTTCTTGTATTATTTTTAGTTATTTTCTGCTATTATAGTATTTTATTGTATTAATTTTTTAGTGTTTTTAATTATTTTTTAGTGTTTTTTATTACTTTTTATTGGGTTGCTAGGAGACCAAGTTGGAGGAGCTTAGCCTTCTAACTGGCAGCAATTGGATAAAAGCAATTATTCCTCTCTCTCTCTAATTAGGACTTTATTTTTCTTTTCTTTTTGTTGTATCAACCTAGAGCCGTGGATGATGGGTTGTGTCGTCAAATTTCGAGGTTGGGGGGCCTGTAGTTTTGTTGTTTTGTGGGTCGCCGTGATGCCATCACTCTTTTATATATATAGAAAAAGATTAAGAGGCTGAGTACCTTATAATACTTGTTGTCATGAGGCAAATCTCTAGAATTCTCAGAAACATAGAGAATCCTTGACAGATCCTACAAAGCCACAGTCCTGTTTGACCTGTATAATTTCAGATGGCATTTGTCTAGAAGTCTTCAGTGCAAACAGGGAACTTAATTCCCTAAAGGCACCAGATCCTGTCTGATCTTGGAAGCAAAGCAAGGTCAGCTGTCTTAGTTCTTGGATTTGATTCGGCCAACAGATATAAGGCTATGGACTTTATCAGAAAGGCCCATGGATTCACTCTGTACTGGGGCAAATACATGGGCTCCCGACAGGGGGCATGGAGAAGTCACCGCTCCATAACCCGCATTGCCAGCCTTATCTTCCTCCTCAGCCCATGAGGGGAAATGTTGTTGCCCAGCTTACCCCCATTGAAGGGAAGGCAACACAGGAAGGCTCCCATGTTGTCACCGCAGCGGTGGGTGCTGCTTCACCTCCCTTTTCGGTACAGAGCCCAGCGGGAAGTCCCTTTACATTATATGAAGGGCTCTGTGCCGAAAGGGGAGGTGAAGCAACGTACAAATCGGCCCGTCTGATGAGGTGGTATATTACAGAGGATAAATGTGGTAAAACTACCTCTGAGTATTCCTTACCTAAGAAAATCCTATAAAATTCATTGGGTCATATTTCGACAAGAGACTTTAAGGCATATATGAATATTCACACTTCATTGCAAACAACCTGCTAGATTAGTCTAACCATACTTCAAATGCTATTGTTTGATTTGGTCCAGCAAGACAATATTTATACATTCTTGTTCCCTCTAGATGCCAGAGGCAGACTACACAAAAGACCATGAAGTCAGCCTTCAATAGGCTTCAAGGTTTCTTCGCATTAGCTGCTTTTCTTTGCCTGGCTACCTGCCCTCCCATTATCAACTCCATTCACTTTCCCCTAAACCACAGCATTGCTCTTCATTTACGCACACCTTTCCTTCTGGCGCTGCATTCCTGATAAGGAATGTAAAATACTGGAGAATTGCAATTATCAGCCTTTTGGGGAGGAGGGGAAAGTATGCATATTCTATGAGCTGGTACGAAACTGGCAGATTTACATACATTGCATTGGTTTGTATACTTATTTTGAGCACAGAGCTGGAATGTTTCTTGCCATGCAGCAGGGATATCTTTGTTGTTGTTGTGATTTCAGTAAAATACATATGGAACTGGACTGCACAAACGTTCCACACCTTTTTTGAAACCAGTTAGGACTTGAAGGTCCTAACTGGTCTTTTACAGGGTTGCGCTCTTAGATGCAGAGCATATACGCCTTTACATTTTTGGAAAGCAGAAGATGGCAAACCTGCAGAATGCTGCAGTTTAGTGAGGGATGAGATTATTGTGGCAGAGCTTTGGTACATGGGGCTGTTTCTATCGAACATAGCACCTGTTAACTCTCCTCTCCTCTCCTCCAATGGCAGTTCAGCCTTTTTTAGAAGCCCAGTGACTCCTTAAGATGCCATTAAATCCTAGTTTTCCTTGGGCTGATTGCAGGACAGCTATGATTCTGAACTTAGCCTATCCACCTCAGAACCCAAATGTTGCAAGGAATATAGTGTGTTGCTGATAACATTTAGAAGTGGAGTGCATGTGTATGTATGTGTCTATGTATGGGGAGCCTCTTCCTTTACTGCACTAATGCAGTAAATGAAGTAAATGAAGCATGGAATGCCGTTAATACTGGGAAATTTACTCTTGGCAATGGCAAAGGGACTGGTGAATGGCAATGGCAATGGCAACCCTTGCCTGGGAGCAAGAGATACTTTATTCTGTTAGAGAAAAGGAAACTCTTTTAAGAGACCAGGACTTTGAATATACATTATCCTCAGCTGAACTCTGCTGGAGACAAGTGGCCTACACCACCATTGGGTTTCCTCAAGCGTACAGACCTATGCCTACAAAGGCCTTCTGGATACATGCAGTTGAAAGAGACAAGAGAGTCCTGAGGTGGTAGAGATGACTATTCCACTTTTAAACTGCAGGTGAGAAATGCCATTTTTAGTGCTCCTACTAGATAAACAGCTTTGGGCTGCAAATATAAAACTACTATATCAGGAGTGACATCTCCTGGTCTCATTTCTCCCTCTGGCACATTTATTTTCCACTTGCAAGTATAGTGGGCCCTTAGTATCTGCTGTGGTTTGGTTCCACATACACACTTGGATGTCAAAATCTGTAGATGCTGATGTCCCATACAATAGTGTAGTAAAATAATGTCTCTCATATAAAATGGCAAACAACTCAAAAGAGTGCTAGAGAGAGCCTGAAGATTTGTGAAATGGTGGGGGTGCTACAGCAGAGCATGCCTACACATCAGGGTACTGCTTGGCATGCAGCAACATCAGGGGTTGCTTTTTTGATTTCCCCCTTAATATTTTCAAACCATGTCTGGTTGAATTAATGGACGAAGAATCCATGGACTGACTGAAATCTTCATAAAAGTGTGATTTCTTCCTCATCTGCAATTCAAAGTGGTACTGCCATAGGGTGCATGTATGCAGTTTGACAAGTCTTTAACTGTCATCACTCAATTCTATGGAATCACAGGAGTTATAATTTTACAAGGTCTGTGGCCTCATCTGCCAAAGTGTGCCTCACTAACCTACATATCCCAAAATTCCATAGTATTTAGCCATGGCAGTTAAAATGGTGTCAAACTGCATAGGCGGAATAGAGGACTCTGCAACCGCAGTAACAAAAATAATTTAAAAATTCAAAAAGATTTCAGGCCTCACCATTAATATTGAAAAATCAGAAATTTTACATATAAACCTGAATTGGAAGGAGCTGAAATATTTTCAATCTATTATCGGGGTAAAACTGGGGGGAAAGAAGTTAAAATATCTAGGTGTTTACATCCCTAAATAATATAATTCAGACAAATTATAACCAATTATGGAAAAAAGTAAGTAAACAAATCAATGAGTGGAAAAAATGGAACTGGGACATTACAACTAGGTTAAAAGCATGCAAAATGATGATACTACCTAAATTCTTACATCTATTCCAAACTCTCCCATTTTAGTACCACCTAAAATACCGGTAATTAAGAAATGGGATAACTCAATCAAAACATGGATAATTGGCTCTAATAAAAATAGAATTTCTAATACAAGATTCTTCACCCCACAAGAAAATGGAGGCTGTGGCGCACCTTGCCTCCAAAACTATTTCGAAGCTTGCCAATTGGCCAGGCTACTCGAATTGGACATTGGTGAGCCCAAAAGATAGGTCAAATTGGATAAACTAATAAATATATGGGACTATGGATCATGTCTAATGGGGAAAATTGGAAAAAGAGAACTAAAAAACCTAAAAGGAGGTCCTCTGACCTCAACAATAACATGCTGGGAAAAATGGCAAGATAAACTTCCAATAAATAAAATAGATATGTTCCGAATAAGATCCATAAAGAATAGAAATTCCCAGCTATGTTTGCTTAACATGTTAAAGAAATTGGAACAACACAGCATAACAAAGATCTGGGACATACTGAAACCCGACGGAACAGTTATGCAATGGGAGGAGTTAAAAGTTAAGTGCGGTCATGGAAATTGGCTCTTATAGAGAGAGTTATCTAAAAAGTTAACAGAATGGAAAAGTAAGGAAATCCCAGAGACAGATCTTGATAAAATAATAAAATGGAAAGTAGAGAAAGAGAAAGTAATCATGGGATATATTTACAAAATAATCACAGGAAAACTATACAATATAAAAAATACCTTGACAGAAAGCTGGAAGGAGAAACTAAGTTGCAGTGAGAGAGAAATAGACAACTGGATAAATTCAATTAATAAAATAAAACATTTAAAGATAAAGGAAATGCAACACAAAATCCAGAGAAAATGGTATAGAACTCCTGTGCAATTAGCTCACATAACCAGAACCTCCCCAAAACTATGTTGGCACAACCGGAACATACACCCACATATGGTGGGATTGTGTAAAAATACAAAAGTTCCATAAAATAATTAAGACAGAAATTGAGGAGCTATTAGGGATAAAAATCGATTGGAACAAGAGACAATTTTTCCTCCAGAAAATTGAACCCGAAGGGGGAACTAAAAAAATGGGAACAATTAATAAATTACATGTTAGATGCAATTAAAGCATCAGTTGCCTTAGGCTGGAAGGACCAAAAGAAATGGGACATTAAAACATGGTATAAATATTTAGCAGTCTACCTCCTCCAAGACTACATTACCGAAAGGAAAAGTTACTATAGAATGGGCCAAATCAGAAAGTCATGGGAGGCAAAATTGAAAGACTTAATTTACAGAATAAAGGCAAAAAATAAATACAAGGAATTAAGCAAGATTATCCTCATGATCATAATAAATACAGCAAAATCTGTAAACTGTTCCCGAGGAGGAGAGGGGAGTTAAGGGGAAAGAGGGGGAACAATGTAAACATGTGTTACCAATGGAAAATGTTCTGAATGTTTGTATAATATTATGTAGCACTATTTACAATAATTCTGAAAATAATAATTTAAAAAGTTTTTAAAAACCCTACATATCCCAAAATTCCATACTATTGAGCCATGGCAGTTAAAATGGTGTCAAACTGCATTCATTCTACAATGTAGAGTCAGCCATAGTCAGTTTATTTATATACTGTCTTATCAAGAAGACACTGCATTCAAGCCAGCTCATAGAACAAACACAATAGTCATACTTATAATAAATTCATAGAATCATAGAGTTGGAAGAGACCTCAGGGGCCATCCAGTCCAACCCCATGCCAAGAAGCAGGAAAATTACATTCAAAGCACTCCTGATAGATGGCCATCCAGTCTCTGCTTAAAAGCCTCCGAAGAAGGAGCCTCTACCACACTCCGGACAGAGAGTTCCACTGCCGAACAGCTCTCACAGTGAGGAAGTTCTTCCCAATGTTCAGGTGGAATCTCCCTTCCTGTAGTTTGAAGCCACTGTTCTGTATCCGAGCCGCCAGGACAGCAGAAAACAAGCTTGCTCTCTCCTCCCTATGACTTCCCCTTACATATTTATATATGGTTATCATATCTCCTCAGCCTTCTCTTCTGCAGGCTAAACATGCCCAGTTCTTTAAGCCTCTCCTCATAGGGCTTGTTCTCCAGACCCTTGATCATTTTAGTCACCCTCCTCTGGATACTTTCCAGCTTGTCAACACCTCCCTTCAATTGCGGTGCCCAGAATTGGACACAGTATTCCAGGTGTGGCCTGACGTGTGAAATAGAGGGGTAGTATGACTTCCCTAGATCTAGACACTATACTCCTATTTATGCAGGTCAAAATCCCATTGGCTTTTTTTGCCGCTGCATCACATTGCTGGCTCATGTTTAACCTGTTGTCCACGATCTTTTTCACACATACTACTGTCGAGCCAGGTGTCCCCCATTCTGTATCTTTGTATTCCATTTTTTCTGCCGAAGTGGAGTATCTTGCATTTGTCCCTGTTGAACTTCATTTTGTTAGTTTCGGCCCATCTCTCTAATCTGTTAAGATTGTTTTGGATTCTGCTCCTGTCTTCTGGAGTGTTAGCTATCCCTCCCAATTTGGATGACCGGGCCCAGGACGGAACCCTGCGGCACTCCACTTGTGACTTCTTTCTATGTTGTTTTCCACCAAAGAATTGTGGTGATCCTTATATTTTCTGCTACTAAAATAATTTCTCATAAAGCACCAGGAAATCTTGACTATCATAGAAGAACACACACACACAGGAAAGTATTCTAAGATCTTCCAGTCTGGATTTTTTTTTCCTGTTCAGATATAGACATTTTGTAAACTACAGCTGTGGCAGGACTCACTGAGCACATTTTCTCTTGTGCCTAGTTTCAACCCCCTGCTGTTCTCAATTGTCTCATGAAAAGCGAATTAAAGCTTCTACCGAACCAGCTAGGCCCCTATGCTTTATTCCTATCACTGAAACTATGCCGATGGAATTAAAAATGAAGAACAGACATTGCAGTGTAGCCTGCAGTTTTCCAAGGCAGATGATTTGAGAGGAGAAGGATGTCCTCTTCAACTGGTTGGGATTTTCTGTAAGAATACAACTTCTAGCAGCTGAGGAGTGGGCATTCATCCATCCGCAACTTCTAGGATTGCTAAAATGAAAACTGGAGAGAGGTCATGTACCATTAAAAGTTGTAGAATTAAAAGATATAATCATGCTAGTCAGTAAGCAGAGGGATTTTGTAGAACCTTAGAGATTAACTGAGAACTTGTTTACACCAACTTAAAAAAACATACTCATCGCCACAAATGAACTACTGGCAGCCTTTGCAATGCACAGCAGCATACGGTGTTCCAGGTTGCTGTACTCCAACTTCACCATGCTTTAGGTAAAGTCGAGGATATGCCTGAGTTTACTTGAAACTCTGGAGTATCCTAGGACTTTGGGGCAGTCTGGAGAGGTGGATCGAGATTGATTTGGCCTGATCTCCTAACCAAACAGACACTGACACCATCACCTATTCCCTATTCTATCTAAACAGGGTGTCCATGTGGCCAGTAATAAGGGGTGGGGGGAGATCTCAGTTATTTCTTGAAATGCTACCTTAATGGTTGTGCCAAGCCACTAAAATTGCCTCTCCTACACAGCTATTAAAGGTAAAGGAGCCATCTCCATGGCAATGCAGGTAGCAGAGAAATTGTTCATTGCTGTCAACATTGCATCTGCACAGAACCATCCAGCTGAGCTGTTTTGAGTGGTCAGAGGGCTATTATATACTAGTCCTCAAGGAGAAATCCCTGACCATTCAGCAGTTCGCTGTGATGAATTTGTATGGCACTTTGCAGATAAAGTCACTCAGATCCATTCCAACTTGGATGCTGTTGTTGATGCAATTCCAATGGATGTAACTTTGGCTCCTGCTTGTCCAGTGTTCAATTTGTGCAGCCTGGGAACATGGACAGGATCCTTGGAGAGCTGAGAGCTACCACATGTATTCTAGATCCTTGCCCTTCCTGGCTGATCAAACAGGCCAGAGGGGGACTGACAGAGTGGGTGAAAGTGGTGGTCAATGCCTCCTTGGAACAAGGTAAAGTTCCAACTTACCTAAAGGAGGCAGTTGTGAGACCTCTTTTTAAAAGGCCATCCCTGAACCCCTCCATAATGGACAACTATTAACTAGTGTCCAACCATCCCTTTTTGAGTAAGGTTTTGGAGTGTGTGGTAGCCTCCCAACTTCAGGAATTTCTCCTTGAAACAGATAATCTAGATCAATTTCAATCTAGTTTCAGGCTTGGCTATGGAACAGAGACAGCTTTGGTCACCATGATGGATGACCTACGCAGAGAGCTAGATAGGGGGAGTGTGTCCCTGTTTGTTCTCCTGGATCTCTCAGCAGCTTTTGATACCATTGACCATGGTATCCTTCTGGGTTGCCTCACTGGGATGGGACTGGGAGGCACTGTTTTACAGTGGCTCCAGTCCTTCCTGGACGGCTGTTCTCAGAAGGTGGTGCTGTGGGTTGTTGACCTGTGGGGTTTCTCAGGGATCTATTTTGTCCCCCATGGTGTTCAACATATACATGAAACCTCTGAGAAAGGTCATCCAGAGTTTTGAAGTAAGGTGCCATGTATATGTGGATGACACCCAACTCTACTACTCCTTTCCACCAAATGCCAAGGAACCTGTCCTGGCCCTAAACCAGTGCCTGTCATTGGTTATGGACTGGATGATGGCAAACAATTTGAAACTTAATCCCGACAAGACAGAGGTACTCCTGGTCAGTTGGAAGGCAAACCACGAAATAGGGATCCAGCCTGTGCTGGATGGGGTTACACTCCTCCTGAAGACACCAGTCTGCAGTTTGGGGATCCTCCTGAACCTGGAGGCCCAGGCATCTGCAGTGACCAGGAGTGCCTTTTGCACAATTAAAACTTGTGCGCCAACTGCGCCTATTCCTTGAGAAGCCAGATCTTGCCACGGTGGTCCAAATTAATTACATCCTGTTTGGATTACTGTAATGCACTCTACACGCGGTGGCCTCTGAAGAGTGCTCAGAAGGGTCAGCTGGTTCAAAGAACTGCAGCCAGGTTGCTCACTGGGACTGGCTACAGGGAGCGGAAAACCCTTCTGTTGAAGCACTTCCACTAGTCGCCAGTCTGTTTCCGGGCACAATTCAAAGTGCTGGTTATGACCTTTAAAGCCCTTGATGGTTCAGGTCTAGGCTATTTGGCTGACCGCACCCCCATGTATGAACCTGGCCAGGCCCTGAGATCTTCAAAAGAGGCCCTTCTCTCGGTCTCACCTGCATCTCAAGCTCAGTTGGTGAAAACAAGGGAGTGGGCTTTCTCAATGGCAGCCCCTCGACTCTGGAACTCTCTGCCCAAGGAAGCCAGAATGCCCCCTTCCTTGGTGTCCTTCTGGTGACAGGTTAAAACCTTTTTTATTTAGGCAGGCTTTTAAAGAAGAAGGATTTTAAGATCTAGTCAGGGAGTGCTGTGATTTTTAATTCAGGGGTGCTGTGCATGAGATTTGGGGGGTATGTGTATAATAAATGCCATTTTAGCATATGTAGTGTATTTTAAGTTTGTTTTTAACACACTGCTACTATTTGATTGCTTTTGAATTGCTTTTAACTTTTGTATTGTATCTTTTAAACTTGCCTAGTGTGGAGTGTTAGCCACCTTGAGACCCCACGGGGAGAAAGGCGAGGTATAAATAAAGATAATAATGATAATACTTCTAGGTAGTAGCTCTGACCAAACAGGGCCAGCCGATGAAATTTTGATGTAGGAAGCAATAGACAAGATCTCTCCCACAATAGGATATACAGGACTAAAGTTGACTGAACTGGCAACTGAATCTCTGTGAGTATATGGTTTACAACATATAAAGGTATTAGCCAGTTTAGGTATCCAAATGGCTCTTCCAGGAACTCCTGAGATAGGGCCTCCAGATGTTGCACTTCAGGTCCTCCCATCAGTCCTAGCCAGCTTGCCCAATGGTAGAATGCTGGGAGTTGCAGTCCAATAAAATCTGGAGGAGCACATGATTCTCACTCCTCAACAAAACAGCTGCCTCACATACCCTTGGACCATTGGACAAACTGAGTAGGGAGTTGAAGTCTCAAACACTTGGAGGGCCACAGATTGTGCCTTAGAACATACTGTAGAACCTTTGAATTTGTGTTATGTTCAGTACAGTGATTTATACAAAATATTATTTCAATCATGGAAGATACGAAGGTCATCTTGAAGTGATCTATGTAATACTACCACAGAAGCATTTTATCAAAATAAACAAGAGGTACTCCCAGTTACTAGCTTTAATTCTATCTAACCTTTCTTTGTCAGCAGTAGAACTATGGTTTAACTCATTTGGTTTATTACAGGATTGTACCTGAAAAAAACAAAATTCATAGATTTAAAATTGCAGATGTTTATTGAAGTTGGGTGATAATATAGTGGGGACTTTTTTTTATCCATCTCTCTCGATGGATACTGCAAGTAAAGAATGGGAGGTTACTTTATAGACAAGGATCTGCAGCTAGTTTTGACTAGTATTGAGGTTCAAAAGATTCACTACCCTGTTCATTGAGAAGCAAAGGAAATTTTGACCATTCCAGAACTTACATGTTAATGGACTACTATCCTTGGATGTTCAAGAAAAAAGGATTATAAAGTTAGTTCACTTAAAAATCAAATTGTGCAAATTTATCTTAATCCACAATCATTCTGATGTGTTGATCTCACTACACTATAAGACTCCTTTTGGAGACATTCTGTTTTGAGCCGGTGCTCATAATATTTTCTCAGCAGTGAGACTGTTCAGGATCAGCACTGTGATGACTCATGGGCCATGTAGTCCCATTCCTAGTGCTGTTGTGACTGACGAAGAGGAGAACTTGGGTTTTCCTCCATTTCAGCCAGAAAGGGAACCATTTCAGCCAGAAACTGAGCCTTTGCACCTGCAGGAGGCTTGTCTTCCAGAAATCTCCCAAACAAGCCCGGAGTCGAGTTCTCCCCCTTTTTCGCGCCGTAATTACATTCTCCAGCAGAAAGGAGTGCAACAGGCTAATCGCAGGAGTTTGAGAATAGCAGCAAAGCATTCAGATGATTAAAGCCTGTTCCCATGAGAAATTTTAGGGAGTCATACATCTGGACACAGAGATTGACTTTCGTTTCTGGTTCCCCAGAGAAGTGTTCTCTGGTGGGGAAAACAAGGCCTATTTAGGTTCCTTGCTCCCGGAGGGATCTTGCGGAGTCAATTCGTCAGCAACTGGAGTAGTGTGTGTGGACAGCTACTCCGCTTCCAAGCCTTTGTTCCTGATTCAAGCCTTCGTTTTCCAGCCTTGTTCTTCCACGGACTTTGCCTTGCTTTCCAAGACCCAGCCTTGCCTTGTTTCCCGGATTTTGCCAAGTAAATACCACGGATCTTGTCCTTGCTCCTCGTTCCTTGCTGCCTTGTATCCAAGCCTTGTTTTTCCAAGAATCAAGTTACTTCCTAGCCTCGTTCAAGTTCATGGACTAAAAGACCTTGTCATCTCCCCTCACTTTGCCTGGCAAAGTGAGTGTTTCGGTTATTGGATTACAACTTTGGACCTTAATATTTCATATTGGACATTGCTTCTTTGGACTAATTTTGACCTTTCCTGAAAGGTCTACTCCTGGACTAATTCATACGCTTGCTTTTATTAACTTTACATATTTCCTTAATAAAGATATTAGATAGATTCTGGCCTCTGTGTATGGTTATTGGTGCTCTGCTGCCTGGGTCCTGACAGTTTGACTCCGCCACCCTAAGCACCAATTAACCTAGGCCAGAATGTCTACCGGAGCCGGGCCGGGAGGCCAACCGATCAGCTACACCATCGACAAGGATGAGGTGGACCGGATCCGTGATAAGCTCAATGCGCAGGATGGGGAAATAAAGGGTTTGAAGGAACGCGGAATCCGTCTCCCGGCCATGGCGTTGCCAACCAAGTTTTCTGGAGAAGCTTCTAAGGTTCATGTTTTCCGTCGTCAATGCCAGGCTTATCTAGAGGCCCGTGCTGCCGAGTTTCCCCAAGAAGACATCAAGGTGGCGTGGGTTTACAGTCTCCTAGATGGGCCAGCGGCCAACTGGGCGACGGCACTGTTCGACCAAGCCTCCCCACATCTAAGGTCAGCGCAACACTTCTTGGACCACCTTAAGGAGACCTGGGGAATCGAGGACAATTTGGAGGCAGCCGGCCACAAACTCCGGCGCCTCTCCCAAGGGGACAGACCCTTGTCCCAGTACATAGCCGAGTTCCGAGTGCTGGCCCACAACACTGGATGGAACGATGTAGCCCTTAGAGGACAATTTCGGGAGGGCCTCAACATTGAGATGCTGGAAGAAATCTCCAAGGTGGATCCTCCCCACTCTCTTGAAGCACTCATTGATCAATGTTTACGAGCTGAAGTCATGCTTGCCAACAGAAAACAATGGGTCCGAGGCCAGAGCGGTAGAGCTGGGGTGAAACCTCCCGCTCCCACCGGCGTCCAGCCGCGCCCAGTATGGAGACCCCCGCCACCAGCCCCATACCCCAGAGGGAGCGAGGAGGTGCCGATGCAGTTGGGCAATGTGCGTCCCAGATTAGATGCCGCCGAGAAGGCCCGCCGCCAACGCCTAAATCTCTGCTGGTACTGCGGAAACGGGGGCCACTTCGCCAGAGAATGCCCAGCCAAAGGGAAGCCCGCCGCCCGTCTGGCGGCGGCGTCCTCCACGGAGACGAAGACGTCTGAGGCGGCTGGCGCACAGCCGGCGGGGGAAGCCAGCGACCGGGCGTAGAGAGGCTCGCCAACCCGGTCAAAAAACCCACTCAAGAGCCGCCAACCGGGGTCCTGTTTCTTCTAGTGGTCACCTTGTGGTCAGCAAAAAAAGGACCCGTCATGGTCCATGCCATGATAGACTCCGGAGCCACCAACAATTTCATTGATAGAGAGTATGCCGACTCTCTGGGATTACAATATCATGACTTCAAGAATGCCCGTGTGGTGCAAGCCATCGATGGCCGCCCCCTCAAGACGGGTCCCGTAAGTCAGTGGTCGGAACCCACCAGAATGTGGATAAGGGAACATATGGAAGAGATTTCCTTCTTTGTTACCGAGGTTCCCCATTTCCCTGTGATTTTGGGTATTCCATGGCTGACACTTCACGACCCAAGCATCTCCTGGTCCAACAGAGAACTGCAGTTTGCTTCAAAATATTGCCAAAACCATTGCCTTGTAGCTAAGATCTGCCATGCCACAGACACTGAACCCATTATCACCTTGCCCAAGAAGTACTCAGAATATTGGGATGTATTCAATGAAAAAGAGGCCGAGAGATTACCCCCACATAGACCTTATGACTGTGCCATTGACTTGGTGGAGGGGGCCCCGATCCCGCGAGGACATCTCTACTCCCTGACTGAACCGGAGCAAGAAGCTCTCAGGGAGTTCATAGAGTCAAACCTTCGCAAGGGATTCATCAGACCCTCTCAATCCCCAGCCGCTTCCCCAGTGATGTTTGTGAAAAAGAAGTCAGGGGAATTACGCTTGGTGGTGGACTATAGAGCATTGAACAATATCACTAAGCGGAACAGCTATCCCCTGCCCTTAATCTCGGACCTACTAGACCGACTTCGAGGAGCCAAGGTCTACACCAAGCTGGATCTTCGGGGAGCGTATAATCTAGTTCGCATCAGAGAAGGGGACGAGTGGAAGACCGCCTTCCAGACTAAATTCGGATTATTCGAGTCCCGAGTTATGAATTATGGATTATGTGGAGCTCCCGCAACGTTCCAGCATTTTGTCAATGACATCTTTCAGGATTATCTAGATCGGTTCTTGATCATCTACCTGGACGATTTTTTGGTGTTTTCTAGATCACAATCAGAACATGAGAACCACGTCAGAATGGTGTTACAACGATTGCGGGATCATGGACTTTATGCCAAGCTGGAAAAATGTGCTTTTGATCTACAGGAGGTAGATTTCCTGGGGTACCGCGTCTCGCCACTAGGGCTCTCCATGGACCCGGCAAAAGTTTCAGCAGTATTGGAATGGCGGGCGCCAACCAACAAAAAAGAGGTGCAACGATTCTTGGGGTTCGCGAACTATTACCGCAAGTTCATTCCAGATTTTGCCCGCTGGTCTGACCCAATCACCAGCTGCATCCGTGGGAAACAGCCCTTCCGCTGGACAGATCAAGCAGAGAAAGGGTTCCAGCAACTAAAGAAATTATTCACGTCCCAGCCAATCCTTCAGCACCCAGATCCTGAAACCCCTTTTGTTGTGCAGGCGGACGCCTCCGATGTAGCAATTGGGGCTGTACTCCTACAACCGGTGGGAGATCATCTTCATCCTTGTGCCTTTTATTCCCGTCAATTGACCGCACCAGAGAGAAACTACACCATTTGGGAAAAGGAACTATTGGCCATAAAGGCAGCCTTTGAAACTTGGAGACATTGGTTAGAAGGGGCCAAATTTCCCATTGAAGTCCATACTGATCATCGGAATCTAGAGCATCTAAGAACTGCCCGCAAGCTAAATCAGAGACAACAACGCTGGGCTTTATTCTTTGAACGTTTTAACTTCCAAATTCATTATGTAACCCCAGCCCAGACCAAGCAAGCAGATGCTCTGTCACGGAAACCGGAATACGCTGCAGGACGCAAGGAGACCTTTGAGTCCCAGCTGCTACAACCCGGGAACTTTGCCACGCTCACAGAGGGGAACACCAAATCCACTCCCATTGAATCAACTCCCTCTACTCCAGGGCCCCTTTGTGCTCAAGAAATCAGGGCTAGTCAGCAAGCAGATGCCTGGGCGCAGGACCAACTTCGCCAAGGACTACATTTTCCCTTTTCGCTTAAGGATGGGCTGCTTTGCTATAGAAATCATGTTTACATCCCCCCAGGACCGGGCAGGGAAAAGGCACTTCGTTTGTGTCATGACTGCAAGCCAGCAGGGCATTTCGGGCTATTCAAAACTATGCATTTGATCCTAAGAGATTTCTGGTGGCCCAAGATCCGCAAGGATGTAGAAAAATATATCAACACCTGCCCAGTATGCCAGCGCTCCAAGACAAGAAGGGAAAAGCCCTCAGGGCTTCTGCATCCCCTTCCTACCCCATCTCGCCCATGGGAAATAATCTCTGCGGATTTTATAACTGATCTACCACCTTCCTGTGGATTCACCACGATCCTAGTGGTGGTGGACCTTTTCACCAAGTTAGCCCATTTTATTCCCTGCGAAGGCCTTCCCACGGCCAAAGAGACTGCAGATCTATTTCTCCAACATGTTTTCAGATTGCATGGATTGCCCAAGAGTTTGGTCACCGACCGTGGGTCCCAATTCACCTCTCGCTTCTGGAAGGCACTACAAAAACTATTGGGCATAGACTCTCGTTTATCTTCGGCTCATCATCCTCAAACAGATGGGCAAACTGAGCGCACCAATGCCACTTTGGAACAGTACCTTCGCTGTTATGTAAACTACCAACAGGACAATTGGGCTTCCCTGTTACCACTGTCGGAGTTTGCCTACAATAATGGGGTCCAGGCTTCAATTAAGGAAACCCCGTTCTTTGCAAACTATGGCTTCCATCCACGTTTCTTTCCTCCTGTCATTGAAACCTCAGAAGTTCCCGCAGCAGAGGACTGGCTGCAGGAACTCACAGCAGTGCAGCAACTTTTGCTCCAGCAACTGGACCAAGCCAAGGAGGACTATAAACGCCACGCTGACAAGCATCGCCAGCCGGGCCCCGAAATCAAGGTAGGAGACCGGGTTCTTCTGTCCACTCGCTTTTTGCCCTCCCACCGTCCCTGCCGGAAGCTAGATGCCCGTTTCATTGGTCCCTATCCAGTGGTGGCGCAACTTAACCCCGTGACTTTCAAACTCCAACTTCCGCGCTCTATGCGCATTCATCCAGTGTTCCATCGCTCCCTGCTCCTTCCGGCGGATGGTGTGCGCCCTGATGCAGACCGGCCGGCCCCCGCCCCTGTTCTGGTGGACGGAGAAGAAGAGTTCGAGGTTCAGGACATTTTGGATTCTCGCTTTCACCGCCGCCGCCTACAATATCTCATTGACTGGGTGGGTTTTGGCCCCGAAGAGCGCTCTTGGGAAGACGCTTCCACGGTTCATGCTCCTGATCTAACCCGCCGCTTCCATCAGGCCTATCCCGCCAAACCGCGGCCTCGCGCCTCGGGGAGAGAGTCCCAGTTTGAGAGGGGGCTTGAGGAGGGGGATAGTGTGATGACTCATGGGCCATGTAGTCCCATTCCTAGTGCTGTTGTGACTGACGAAGAGGAGAACTTGGGTTTTCCTCCATTTCAGCCAGAAAGGGAACCATTTCAGCCAGAAACTGAGCCTTTGCACCTGCAGGAGGCTTGTCTTCCAGAAATCTCCCAAACAAGCCCGGAGTCGAGTTCTCCCCCTTTTTCGCGCCGTAATTACATTCTCCAGCAGAAAGGAGTGCAACAGGCTAATCGCAGGAGTTTGAGAATAGCAGCAAAGCATTCAGATGATTAAAGCCTGTTCCCATGAGAAATTTTAGGGAGTCATACATCTGGACACAGAGATTGACTTTCGTTTCTGGTTCCCCAGAGAAGTGTTCTCTGGTGGGGAAAACAAGGCCTATTTAGGTTCCTTGCTCCCGGAGGGATCTTGCGGAGTCAATTCGTCAGCAACTGGAGTAGTGTGTGTGGACAGCTACTCCGCTTCCAAGCCTTTGTTCCTGATTCAAGCCTTCGTTTTCCAGCCTTGTTCTTCCACGGACTTTGCCTTGCTTTCCAAGACCCAGCCTTGCCTTGTTTCCCGGATTTTGCCAAGTAAATACCACGGATCTTGTCCTTGCTCCTCGTTCCTTGCTGCCTTGTATCCAAGCCTTGTTTTTCCAAGAATCAAGTTACTTCCTAGCCTCGTTCAAGTTCATGGACTAAAAGACCTTGTCATCTCCCCTCACTTTGCCTGGCAAAGTGAGTGTTTCGGTTATTGGATTACAACTTTGGACCTTAATATTTCATATTGGACATTGCTTCTTTGGACTAATTTTGACCTTTCCTGAAAGGTCTACTCCTGGACTAATTCATACGCTTGCTTTTATTAACTTTACATATTTCCTTAATAAAGATATTAGATAGATTCTGGCCTCTGTGTATGGTTATTGGTGCTCTGCTGCCTGGGTCCTGACAAGCACTTACTTGGGCTTTGGCTGCTAGATTTGGCAGGCATTTACACCAATACTTTAGTTTCACTATAGATTTATGGTGCATAGCATGGACATTATTTGATGTGTATGCACAACACTGTAGAGTATTATTTATGTGTCAGTAGATGGCACTCTTTCTATGAAAACAGTCTCCATGTGTGCTTAACATCTCTTCCTGCATCTTCTTGTAACACATTCCTAGAACCAGATATTTAGAAAGAACTAAACTCCTGAGAAAGGGAGGAACCAAATCATAAAGAATAGTGTATTTTCCTAGATGGATATAATCAGAGTTTCTGGTTATCTTCAGTCTCACTGGGCCGTTCTTCCTACCTCATTTTACAAAAGACAGTTCTAAAACTTGCCTGCTTCAGTGGCGAATCGTTCTCGATGACAGATGGATAAAATTCTTTCCCTGACTGCTTGCCTTTGAGAGGGAAGTGTCATTTCATCTTGCATCATATTTCAGGAATTTGCTTTCAAAACCTTTGAGAATTATCTTGGCCAGTTAAGGGCAGCATAACGGTGTGAAAGAAGTTTCAAATCTTCATTCAGCTATTCTGCCTCAACTTCTTGAAGAGGTAAAAGGCAATTATATCTTTCTCTGTTGTTATCATTTAACAATTTAGTCACTTCATTGTTCAAATGTATGTTCCTGCATGATTTCAAGAAGTCTGGACATCAGTTTCAGCAGAGGAGAGAAAGTTTGGGGCCTGCATGTCACTTAACAATAATAACTTAATTCTTTCTCTGTAAGTCTTTTTTTATATAAAACAAGGGTGAGAAACTTGTGGCATTCCCATAATGTTGGTGGACTAAAACTTGCACCTTTTAGACTTTTGGCCATGCAGCCTAACAACATTTGGGTGCAGAAGGTTGCCCCTCTCACGACATGTGACCTCATCAGGCAGGGTACTTTTCCGCAGCATGCATTGGTTCATCTTTACTTTTGTGATGGAGCCTGCCGACTCCCATCCCACAATGTAGAGCTACTTCCAGCAGGGCTCCATCATAAAACAAAAGACGAGGCTTCCCATGTTGAATTGCATCGGGGGGGGGGGGGGGGGGGAAGCCAGGCAGCCAATGCTTCTTCCGTGTGATAGGACAACTGGTAAGTTAGGCAATATGGGGCGTGGGACGATGAGTTCCCCATGATAACACCGTCAGATTTGCCACAATGTGAGCCGATTCCTGAGGCCCATCTGATGAGGTCACTGACTCTTTCACCTGGACCTCACAATTGATTGGTGTCAGAGATTTCAGGGTGAAAGGACTACCTTTTTAAGGCACAGTAGACTTCTTCAGAGTGAATGTTGTAGACTCTCAAAAGCAAAGAGGGGGTCCACCTAGACATCCTTTCCCTTTTCTCTTCCCCTTCCAAATATTTCTCAGCAGGATGGAGCCGCTAGTGCAGGCAAATTAAGAGCCAATATGTGGTACGTTAGGAATCATGGAGACGTGATTTCTATTTTGTGGCTTTTCCTCATTTTTAACGCCCCCCCCCCCCCATTTCTGTACTTTCCTATATTAACTGGCATAGTATAATTTCCTTTCTTCATAAGAGACATGGGTTGTATCATTGTTAGCAAAAAGTGTGGTACATTTCTAATTCTTGATTCCACTTTTCTGTCTTTATCATTGTCTTTCACCTTCACCACCACACTGCAATCCTGTCTAAATATCCTTCCCTTCCTTTCCTCCCGCCACATCTCTTCCCTCTTCCCTCATCACATTTCAGCTCTCTTGTGCTTTTTCTGGGTCCATTTGCTATTTTTCAGACTTTGTGTTTTTTCTGAACGCAATACTCTGAGACATAGAGGTTGATGTTTAATGTACTTCATTTAATGACGTCACGGGGCCTGTCCCTTGTGACATTCTCAGTGGGCTGTCCTGAAATTTCCAGGCTTGGGATGTTCCTAAATGGACCAAACCTCTGTTAACTGCCAACAAGAGAAGCAGAAATTTATTTTCACCTCTCCCCAACCCCAGATAGTTTATATCCTACCAGGACAAATGGCTGATTTTGGGTGGGTCTAAAGCTCATTGGCAACTGGTGCATATTACATGCCATGAGTCAATTCCTAATACCTCTAGTTAAAAACAGGCAGCAGGGAAGACTCATGGGAAGGCAGCTTCAGCATCAACCACAGTGGCACCATTCAAATCAGAAGTCTAACATGTGATAAAATTATATATATATATTCACCTTCAAGGCAAGATTCTTTTCCTTTTCTCCTGCAGACCGAAGAATAAGGGCCAGGCCTTGCGATCTGGAAAAGCTAATGTGTGTGAATATTAGTTATAAATTCTTGAAAATGAAGGAAAGTCTTTCTATATATTCCGTAGGCAATATTTCAGAGGCAGAAACTGGCAAAAGCATATTCCTTGCCTAAGAAAAGCTTATGAAGTGCATGGGGTCACTATAAGTCAACTGGCAACTTGAAGGGCTACACACAGTATAACTGCTCAAAGGCATTACTTTGAACCCTAGCAAAAAGGAAGTGGTACTCTTGGATAACAATCATATACATTTCAAACCCCTATAGTCTGATCTCCAGCTGCAAAGTAAGACATTAAAAAAATCACCATGTATGCATTCAGGTGACCATAGGCTCTCAGGTCTGTACATGAGCAATGCAGTACTCATTAAAGCTGCAGAGGCCAGTATCGAAGAAACAAATGTAGGAGTATATTTTTGCGCACACTGGAACCCAGAGGCATACATCCCGATATGAGATTTATTAGAGGCAGCTGAAGTAAGGAAGAGGCTAGAAGGATAACTGAGATGCCGCTTCTCAGTGGTAAGTATGTGAAGCTTGAAGCTGAAACCCGGATGCATTTTTAATGATGCAGCAGGCAGAGCTGCGTTTCTTTAACTAAGACTCGGCAATGAATACAGGCTCTGCAAACTGTCTAGTATGCCACAAATGCATTATTTACAGCAGCTTCTTCTTTATACATTTTAATTTTAAATAGGCTTCACAGTATGATCTAAAAAGAAGAATAACTGCTCAAGTTCACACACATTTTATATATTGCAGATGAGTATGTGTGTGTAGGGGTGGCAATTGTGTATGGGGGGGATGTGGGGTGAAGCAACCCCCCCCCCATGATGGTTTAGCCTCCAATCCCGCCACCAGTTTGAGAAGAGATCCCCCTGTTCTGAGCATGTGGGACAGATGGCAAGTGGAACTGGGGTCAGCAACAGCCAAAGAAAGATTGCTGGAAATATGCATGCTGATAGTAATGCAAATGTGATAGGAACAAAGGGCAGATCTGCGTGAGGGTTACAAGTGACAATTTGCTGTCAGACCACCTGCGCTTTGCACACCACTTGCCATTTATCCTTGCTGTGTAAAAGTCAGGACAGTGAAGTAGAGGAAATGTTAAGCTTTGGGCAGGGGAGACCCAGGCTCAAAACGGTGCTTAGCCACAAAGCTTGCTGGGTGGCCTTTCCTGCCTGCCACTCTCAGCTCTCACGTAATGTATTCATGTAGAAACTCCTAGGAAGATAAAGTGACTTCTTTCTCTCTACAGTGATGAATAACGGTTTGGAAAGTATTGTATCAACTCTTCCATTACAGGGCACATATTGTTCTTATCTGCCTTCAAGTTGTTTCTGACTTCTGGTGACCCTAAGGTGGGCATTTTGGGGGGTGAGATTGTATGACTCACCCAAAGTCATCCAGTGGGTTTTGATGGCCAAGTGGGGATTTAAATCCTAGTCACCAGAGTTGAAGTCCAATAGACAAACCACAACACCAAGGCACATGTACTGAGGTTTAATTTGATAAAATATTTTAGCACATTCTTAAACTCACTGACTCACTATTTCTCTTTCTCTTTCTTTCTTCCTCCTTCTCTTTTACATTGGGTTAAGAGCTGAGGACTGTGTCCTGTGGGATTGAGTGGCCTTTTGAACTTTTTGGGATTCTATGACAATCCTCTTTTAAACTGCTGCCCATTACCATGGAAGTGGTACAGAAAAGAAATAGAAATGAATAATTTTAAAACACTTCACTTAAGCTATTATAGTAATATGTATGGTTACTTTGATGTTGCCTTCTGTGAGGCAAATAGTAACACCAGCTAGATGACGTAGGCTGGATAAACAACACAGGGAAAAAGAAATAGGCTCTACTTCTACATAGTTCTGCATCCCCGATCTGAATGGAGCTCTCTCGTTGCTTTTTTCCCTTCTTAAAAACACAAGTCTTGGCGAGATGTGTTGGTGAGTTCAAATAGGTCTTTTTGCTAAAGACCCTTCATCCTTCCCCCACCATTATTTCATTTCTCAGACAAAGGAGAAAGTGCTTGCTTTACCACATTTGATATTGCTTTGAAGCACTTGTAAATATGCATATGGTTTGCATAACAAGCCTGAGTGTTGAACACATCTGGATACCATTAAAGGATACAGAGGACTTAAGAGTGGGATGTAAGGCATTGGGCTCATCCCCATAGCATCTCATTTTGGCATAAAAGGTTCATTTAAATGCAGAAAAGTGAATGACAACATATGTATCAACTCTATTTGGCTCTTTATGCTCACGTGATTCTAGTCACACAAAGGGGGAAAGTGCACTCTTGATTGACAATGCCTGATGGAGTCTTGATGGTCTAATTTTACCAGGTCTTTTTGGAGGAATCTCAGCCACCACCAGTATGTGTTGAGAGGATCCACGTTTATCTTCTCTATTGTAAGCTGTTCCGTTGTAAGCAGATGGAACAAAAATACGTTCCACTGCACTGCAGTAATGCTAATATTCTGTGAACCTTGTTCCTTATCTCACAGAAAGGTCAGGGATAGTGTTTGCTTCCATAAACAGGGAAGGCACCAAATTTTGCTTTTGGAGATATGATCCCTATTTAAAAATATTTCTGGAAGGAGGTTAGCTATCTCCCATGGCCATTCAGAGCTAAAAGCTGAATCAGATTCACTGCTCCAATGATGTGAAACCTCTCAGCTTCTATTAGCAGGATTCTTCTCCATCTTCTGTCATCTTTTCCCATAGGGAAGTTAAGCTCCTGGCTTTGGGTTTTACATTGTGAATAAAGACTAGATTTGATTTTCCAAGCAATATTGGATCCACTTTACTGAGAAGCAGGAAGAGCCTATGAAGCTGTTTAGGGTTTGAGGGTGAGCTATGAAATTTCCAGAGCTGCTGTTTATTAAAAGAAAAGAAAAAATCTAGCATGAATTGGATCTTGCAGATAGAGTTGGGAATGCAGGGACAGAAATAGCCAGGGACCTTGGAGATAATCACTGATAAACATGACAATGCTAATCTAACTAGCCTTACTGGCATCTCTGAGGTATAGGGATGTCAAGTTGATGACCTGGAAAATAGACTTAGATTAAGAAATATCAATATAGAAAGTCATTCCAGCTTGACAGATGCAGCAGGGTGGCCTAGATAAAATGGGCAGGGTGTTCTCCAGGGAGCTGACAGGTTCCTACATCACATTAGCAGCTAATTGGTCCCTCTTCCATCAGTCATGGGGGTGGCATTGAATAGATCTTACAGACAGAATGTGTATCTATTATAATCCCATGAGGACGAAGGAGAGGACTCTCCCCTAAGGTTTCTTTGTTTTCATGCATCGCCATTGGGGTGAGTGAAATTATTTGTTCAATAGCATTATCTAGCAAATGGTGATTAAGATAACTATAGAGACTGAGACTGAGGAAATATACCACTGTTAATAGGCATAGTTAACAAAGCCTTTGGTAACGATCCTCTTTGCAAAGTCTTTTTTACGGCCACCTATCCCTCTTTTCTTCCACGTTCTCTGTTTAGCTGGATGTTTTTTCACAGCTTTGGCATTGGGAGGAAGGTCAAAGAAGGCTAGATGACCACAGTCTTTTCAGGGTTAGTGTGTCAAGAGTAAACAATGCAATTTTTTTTTAAAAAATTCCATTTTAAACACAAGTAGAATGATACAAATCTCAGTAACAATCCCATGAGGTTCAATAGAACACACAGATAATTGTATTCCTCTTAAATTTTCTCTCAATTTGATATGTCCTATTTTCTTAACCTTACTATTTCTGCACTGATCCCCCACTTGTGTCCATCAGTTTTTCTCCCCATCCTCCCCCTCTCACCCCACATCCTCTGGGAACAGTTGTACCACCAATTCAAGTGTTATTTTAATTGATCTATCATGAAAAGAGTATGATTCAATTCTTTATATTTTCTTTTTCCTTTTACTCTAGCTGTCAACATTTCCTGTTTCGAGTCCCAATTCTCCTTAATGCGGCTTGTCGAGTATTTCATTCAAAAATGGAATTCTGAAGCTAAATATTTAAATTGTTTTTAATTCCCACTTTCTTTGCTCTTTCCAGCCCAGAGTCACAGTTGTCTGGGCAGCTTCTGACATATATTTTATGATATCAACCCATTCCTTAATGCTGCCCTTACCATCTATTTTCTGGAGTAAAGTGTGAGCTTGTAAAGAATAGGATTCTCCTTTAGCCAATCTTAGCCTTGCCATGAGTGCCTGCCTACAACAGGCAAAGTAAACAGCAGCTGCCTCCAGAAACCCCTGCCAGGAATGCCTGAGCAGCAAAAAAAGGGAGAAAAGGAAAGAACAGGTGTGCCTAGCCCTTACCATCTAATCCTACCATGTTTTTTAAAAATAGATGTATAAGTTTAGCCACCAAAATAGAAAAGTAAAGGCTGGGGAAAGAAAGTCACAAAGAAGAGGTGGGGATCAAGGGGTTTCTAGCCTTACAGAGATGGTGTGTATGTGTATAATATGTATATGTATGGGTTGGGACTGCATATTCTCTTGCTCTCTTTTACATACATATTCCTATTCTTCCCTTTATCAAAAGATCACAGGGCGGGTTGCAGACATCCACAGCCCAATATGTCAGAGTGAAGCCATGGTCATTAAGCCCTGAAACTGATGTGAAGAGCCAGCTCTTAATATGATGCTGAAATCAGACCAGTGTTGGTGTTGGATCAGTTGCCCTTTCCAATAGAATACCAAATATATTAACTTTATCTGAAAGATGGCATGTACACTGGAGTAAACTGGATGATCTACCTTAACAAGGTGGAGGAGGAATCTCTATAAATGACCAGACCTATGGGGGAGAAATCACAGGCTTGCAGTCATTGAATGCCATGGACAGTACAGTCTATATGATTCCCAGGGTTATTCTACTATGTTAGCTATGACTACATAATAGGAAACTTAAAGGTGACCCTGTGTAAAAACTACAAATGTAAATGTAATTATTTTGTTGTCTCTGGAACATGAACACCCATGAATTTAGGTATTCATAGGGGTTCTACAGCCAAATCCAGTGGATACTAAGAAAACAAACAATTTGCCCATACGATATATGTGTTCTTTCTTGGTTTGTGATTATTACATTGTTGAAATTAGAAATACTGATCTCTCTGTGTGTGTTTAGTTGTTATCCCATTCTAACTTTGTTTTGACTACATGCCAAAAGGAGATAGTCATTTTCTCCCTGATTGGAAAATAGAGAAAAACACATACAGTATCTATCTTTAAGCATGTCTTAGATTAAGGGATCAATAACATTACCACCCCCTCAGCCATAATGGCCTTTAAAAAAGCTTGCTTTGATGAAACAGAGTCAATTTGCTTAATATCTGGGAAATACCCAAGTCTGTAATCAAACTAAAGCAAGCCCAGAAGCTGGCCCTTCACTCTGCAACACTGGATCTTCTTCCTTCCTTAAACACAAACTGAGAATCCTTGAACAATCCTCTTGTTTTATGGCCCAGCGTGAAGAGAACACAAAACTCTTCCGATGTAATTAACGATACTGCACACTGCCCACTAAGGACTCTAATAGAAAATTCCACATTTCAAGGAACATAAGCACAGCGGGCAGAAAGGGGAAACCATTCCATCAGCTTTCGGCTGTTGAAACTGAAAGGGCAGCCAGAGTGGATAGAGCAGAGTTTCAGATCCGTGCAAGGAAGACAGCAATGCTTGTGCATCCATAATACCATAATGAACAAGTAAAATTGCTATCTTGGGGACCAATTGTAGGGGAAAAAATCCTGTAGGTTGGTCCTTCTCTAGTTTTCTGATGTGGCAGACCAGCAGGTTATTTTTCTCAACATGCCAGACACCGGTACATATTGGTGCCCATTAGCTATAACTAACTATGTCTTTTCAGGAAACTTACCACAGGCTAGCTTCCAATGGTCTGTACTGGTCCAGTGAAAACCACTTTGTGTAGCACTGCTGTAGACTCACCAGGATGTTGTGCTGAATATAGTGTGACCTCAGTTTGTTCCAACACACATACCACTATGAATGGCACACCCTATTTTGTTACTATACAGTACTTTGGCAGGAAGCATGCCATCTATATATATAAAAGGGTAATGAAATTTCGGCCTAGGACAAAACAACAAAACTACACATCCCAGAAACACTAAACTTGGCAGCACAATCCGTCATCCATGCCTCTACGTTCATACAACAAAAAGAAAAGAAAAATAAAGTCCTAATTAGAGGGAGAGAAATAATCCAATTGCTGCCAGTTAGAAGGCTAAGCTCCGCCCACTTGGTCTCCTAGCAACCCACTCAGCCCAGGGGACAGGCAGCGTTAGGCCTCACTTAGGCCTCTTCCACACTGCCTATAAAATACAGATTATCTGATTTTAACTGGATTATATGGCAGTGTAGACTCAAGGCCCTTCCACACAGCTATATAACCCATTTATAATGGACTTAATGTAAGGCAAAACCTTTACCCTTTACCTTAACTACCACCAATTCCTCAATACTTTTATTTCCCATACCACCATACTCGCCACAGCAACGCGTGGCCGGGCACAGCTAGTAGAATATAAGTGGAGGACCTAGAGAGGCCCACAGACACTTTTGAGGAAAATATTTTTTGGAGTATGGTTAAGTAAAACCATGCATATCAAGTCCGTGGATAACGAAGTCATAATATGGCAGGTACCAGGAGAGAGGCCATAGGATCTAGATGTGTTTCTTCCTTATCCCAGATAAGTAAGGAACAGTTTTGTATACAATCGTTCTCCATATGTTTAAAAACATCTTATTTAACTTCCCTGGACTACATCCCAACAAAAACTTGTTCTGAGGCCAAGCCTCAATGAACTCAGACTTGAGTCTTGGATTGTACACCAGAAGAGTGTGTTTTGCTTTTTGGCTTGGTCAGCTAGGATTCCCTAAAAGCATTATTGTTCATTATGCATCAGTCAATACCCCAAGAGCTCTACAGAAACATTTTGTAATTCTGGTTGTCAAGAAGACCTGCTGAGATTTTGAAGGTGGAGACTGTGCATTTGTGGAAACACAGAGAAATACATAAATGCCACATTGTTGTAGGAGTTTACTACAGGGCACCAAACCAAGTAGAGGTAGTAGGCCATGCTTTTCAAAAACAAATCTCAGAAATCTGAAGCAACCTGGTTCAGAACTGCAATTTCATGCAACTGTGGGTCAGGCCTTATGTTATTAAAGAGTTGTACTGTGGATGCGGACAAGTTGAAGTGTCACAACACCACCATTTAATAATATGTTGGTATGATCATCTCTGAATTTTTTTGTATCCACGTGGGTCCCAGAACTAAACCTCTGTTGATATGATGGGCCCACAACAGTAATTATAGACTTTGTTTACCTTAATTTCTCTTGGGACACTAACCATGCTAAGGATAGATGCGCCTGGATGGGTGGAGAGATTGTTATGCTAAAACAATAGATAGGAGAACAAGGGAAAGGAGGATAAGGAGAACAACAGGAGTAATCTCTGCATGGTGCTCAAGCAACATTTCTAAAGGATATGGTTGCTTCTGTTAATTTTGGATTTCTTTAAAAGAAAAATTGGCTGAGTCAATGGAAGATAAGCCAATCAATGGCTATTAGCCAAGATAACTAAATAGCACATTCCTGTTCAGCTAGAATATACTTCTGAGTATCACTTGTAGAGCCAAGCAACTGGGAGTGGTCATAATGTTTGTGTCCTGCTTTTCAGCTCCCAGCCAAAGCATATTACAGAATAAAAATTGAACTAGGTGAATCTTGGTGTTACCTGGTACAAAAATTCTTTCCCTTTAAAATAACATTATTTTACATCTGTGGGCCATGCACACGCTCCCACTCCAACAGTAGTGATAGTCTGCTAATCTCAGAACAAATGCCTGCGCTCCAGTGATCCCATGCTGAAAAACTGCCCTGCAGGGTGGAGGGATGGATAAGTAAAGTGATGCATATCCAAGCCAGTAACTGCATAAATGCAGTTATTGAAAAAGCAATGGTTTTAGTTTAGAGGGGCATTTTGTACATTGATTTGGGCTGCATTCCAGCCAATGAGATGATACTCTCCTAACCCTCTCTGAGCGTCTGCATTTTACTGTAGAATGTATTCCAGAATTTTGGAGTTATACATGAGTTCCCTGAGGTGTACGTACACCAGTTTCACAAGCAGCTATATGAACAGAGCACTATTCTAAATTTGTTATTAATATTACTATACTGACCACTTTGCTCAAACATTAACAAGACCAAATTAACAAAGTCATTGAACCAAAAGATATATTTAAATGGTTCACATTAAAGATATGTGCCTTAGCACCTTTTCTGAAAGCTAAAAGGATTATAATCCTAGAGGGAGTGGTTTCCCCAATTTGGGACCGACTTTGAAGAAAATCCTTATCCAGAGGCCTGCATGCCATCATCTCTTCTTACTCCAAGTATTTGTCACAAGAATGTTAAAAAGCATAACTTGCTGCTGCTAACCATTACAGGGAGTGGTGGCGGCAGCTGCACAATGCACTTCAGTGAATGCTGATGCTGGTAAGTTAATTTTAGTGCAGCTGGAATGGCGCTACAAAGATGGCAGAGCTATATGAGATTTTCGTAAGTCAGTTCTAAACCATTGTTTAAAAGACCTTAATGCTTCTTGTAAAAGAATGATAGTGCTGAGAAAATGCAAGACAAAATTCCTTTATCCAGAATAAGCTTTTCAGCATGTCCCTCTACATCCCATTAGGAACTCAAGGTCCTCAAAGATTATGTCCCAACCTATACTCCAGTTTTCAAATTTAAAGTATTTTAGCATTTTTAAAAAGTCAATTTGTGAGCAATTATTCTTCATAAAGATGAGATAGACGACTCTAAGAACTGTTTTTCCAGAATACTATAATAAAGTAACATGTCAATGAATTGTGCAGGTGCTGCTCATCCTCTCTTAGCATGAAACTAGAATCTTCATTTTGTGGAGTTTGATTCAGATAAACAAAATCATCTTTATGTTTTCAGTATTCCTGCCAGAGGCAAACAGAAAAACTGAAAATGGCATGGCCTTCAATTAAGGTCTTTCTTTTATGCCAATTGTTCAGGGGTATGCAAAAGACTTGGAGCATAACTAATTTTATCGACCTGAGATGACTTGCTTGTAAAGGCAAATGAGAAAGAACTGAGGAAATCAGCTTTAAAACTAGAGAACTGGGCATATCCTAGAACTATAAGTAAAGATAACATTTTCCCCTGACATTAAATCTAGTCGTGTCTGACTCTGGGGGTTGGTGCTCATCTCCATTTCTAAGCCAAATAGCTGGCGTTGTCTGTAAACGCTTCCAAGGTCATGTGGCTGGCATGACTGCATGGAGTGCCGCTACTTTCTTGCCTACCTATTGATCTATTCACATTTGCATGTTAGTAGGTTGCAGAAGCTGGGGCTAACAGTGGGCGCTCACCCCTCTCCCCGGATTCGAAGCACCAAGTTTTCATTCAGCAAGTCCAGCAGCTCAGTGGTTTAATCCGCTGCACCACCAGGGTCTCCTCTAGAACTATAGACTTGCCAAATAACCTGCCCCCTCAACTGTCTTGATTGGCAAGGACATTCCAGATTAATTCTTTGCCATTCCACTTTTCCAGTTCTCTTCTTTTCTCACTTTCTCTTTGTCCTCAGCTTACTTCCAATAGTTGATGAGTTCAGCTTATGAAAGTCATATGCACTCAATTAACTCAGCAAATTAGAAATGAGAGGAGTGGAACCTTGCCTTTCCCTGTAGACTCAGGCAAAAGCAAGCTGCTGCAGCCTTTCCTTGCATGTGTACAGTATTCTTCCCCTTTAATAACTTTTGCCATCTTGACCGCATTCTTACTTGGCCACATGCGTCCCATTTTCATGTATGAAATTTTGAAGTGATGTATGGTGTCTGGGAGCCATAGAGGCTCTGTGAAAAGCTGCTAGTTCATAATCCAAATTACACAAACATACAGAAAAGCTACTGAAGGGCCTTTGGGGTTTCTTTTTTTTTTCATAGAAGACATCAAAGTTCTTAAAGGAATTTTAGCACAAGTTAAATATTCAGGAACAATATAGGCATAACTTGATCCAATATTCAGTTGGATAGGTCTGAATATTATTTTACTCCGCTCTATCTCAACCCTGAAGGGAACTCAAAGCGGCTTCCAAATTGGAAATAATTTAATATCCCATTAAGACATAAAAACATGCACATTACAAAATACATTGTCCATATTAGCCATACTGTATCCTCACAGGTGGGGCATAAAGCTAGGATGAGCCTTGAAATTAAGCAGGAAAGCAAACAGACAACAACAACAATAACAAAAACCAAGTTTGGCTAAAAGAACTCCTAAGCACAGCACTGTTTTCAGTCCAACTCACTCAGCAATGATTGAAACACAGTTTATTTCAAGTATCAGTATCTTATAGAACTTCAAAGCTATGAATTAAAAATCTTAAGTGCATGTGAGCATATCTGGTAATTCTTATCTAGGTCTATGTGAGCGGCACAGAATGTATCCAGAAGTTGTTTGTTGTTTAAGAGGCTGCTGTCAAGGTCTGGCACTGTCGGAGCCATAACTTCTGGTTGTTGGCCCTGGGCACATAATATTGCAGTTACAACATTTCTAGCATAATACAAATGACATACCCTGTTTCCCCTAAAATAAGACATGCCCAGAAAATAAGACCTAGTAGAGGTTTTGCTGAATTGCTAAATATAAGGCCTCCCCCGAAAGTAAGACCTAGCAAAGTTTTTGTTTGGAAGTATGCTCGCTGAACAGAACACCAAAGCATGCAGGATCGGTAAATGTACGTACCATAGTGTGTTGTACATGGAAATAATGGTACTAAGAAGAAATTCTTGATAGGATTCACATTTTGTCTGGTTATGCTGGTTTGTGATGACAACTACTGTACAGTATATAATAAATGTTCATTTTTTTATTCAACAATAAATGTGAATTCTTCTTCATGGAAACATAAGACATCCCCTGAAAATAAGACCTAGCGCATCTTTGGAAGCAAAAATTAATATATGACACTGTCTTTATTTTCGGGGAAACACGGTAGCTCGGCAAACAATATAGGACATGGGGAAACATCACCTATTGTCAAAATGGAGTTTATCAGGCACATTAAAACATATTATCATACAGCTGTCTTTAATTTTATTTTACGCCAACTAAGATTTTCTTATCCAGACTTCAGTAAAATAATTTCTCATCTATAAATTTATATATTATTGGAATCTCATTTCCTGTAGCTTAAAGCCATTATCCCATGTCCTAGTCTCCAGGATAGCAGAAAACAAGCTTGCTCCCTCCTCCCTATGACATCCCCTCACATATTTATGCATGACCCTAATAATGTCTCTTCTCAGCTTTCTCTTCTGAAGGCTAAACATGGCCAGTTCTTTAAGTCGCTCCTCATAGGGCTTGTTCTCCAGACCCCTGATCATTTAAATCACCCTCCTCTGGACGCTTTCCAGCTTGTCAACATCTTCCTTCAACTGCGGTGTCCAGAATTGGACACAGTATTCCAGGTGTGGTCTGACCAAGGCAGAATAGAGGGGGAGCATAACTTCCCTGGATCTAGACTCTATACTCCAATTTATGCAGGCCAAAATCCCATTGGCTTTTTTAGCTGCTGCATGACATTGTTGGCTCATTTTTAACTTGTTGTTCACGAGGCCCCCAAGATCTTTTTCACACGTACTGATCTTTTTCACATGTACTGATGAAGTTGGGAATCTCTGTGTGTAACACACACCACATGAAGTCTACACTACAGTACTAAATCATTTGTACTATGCACAAGTTCTGCCATTACTCAAAACAGGTGTCCACATCAGCACTTCTTGTCACATCAAATTTCAATCTGTCCCTTGTTGTCCCCAGTACAAGCTTTCATGCATTTCCAATGCATACACACTTCCTCAGACTGTTAAAGGTTTTAAAAAACAAACAATGTGCCAGTACATCCATACATATTTGATGTGGCAAACAGAATGAAAGTGGAGGGAGGGACATCATGGGATCATGAAGTGTTTTGTGTAAAAAATCCAAATCCTAGCAGCTGTGACTCTGCCCACATGCACACACAAAGCTTGAAAAAGGAGCAGCAAGGGTGATTTCAATAATTAAGGAGGAGGGAGTGAAAGATCATTTACCCTGGATAGAGACATTATGACAGTTTTGTCCATGCTAATTTGAGAGACATTATTTCCCCATTATGAAAATTCAGGAATAGGTAAAATGTATGTGTGTGTGTATTGAGGAGAGATGGGGCTTCTGTTCACTGACCCCATATGAAAGGAAATAAGGACTAAACATATCCTTGCAGAACGAGAAGTGGCAAATGATAGGCACAGCTGCCCTGTATGTATCAGGCTTGGAAGTGGACAATTGTTGATGGTTGTAAAAATAAATAAATAGATAAAGCTTTACCACAGTTTCTGAATCAACATAAACCCTGCAGTATAATAAAATGTCACTCAGGCTTGTGCAACAAATAACAGTATCTTTACTTCAGTTCAAAAGTTCAAATAGGGCAACAATATATGTAACAGTCTTTCTGAATTCACACAGAGAATATAGAAATAAACAGTCCCTTGAAATATGCCTCATTTGCCTTATAAATAACTAGGCTTCGGAGAGTATGGCAGCCATTTCCTCCCTGACCATTTTCAGTCAGCGCTCTCCTCCCTCTCCTAAATGAAAGTGGCAGTTAAAACTGTTTGCCTCAACACCAAGCTAGAGGCAGCAGCCAATCGGAATTCTGGCTCCTGGCTTGCTCAGCCAGTCAGCTGTCGCCACATGCCTTTCCAGTCAACTCATTCCATCATTGTGTCTTTTTACAAACCCTCACAAATTGCCCCTCTTTTTTCCAGTGAGAAAAAAAGAACAGTAACAGAGGATTTTGAAGGTGCGCAGAGGAAAGGATGCAATGGAAGGAGCACAAAACCAACCCTGACAAACTAGTAGTAGGGGTTCTCAATATCTCTTGGTTCTTCTACACCTCTGCTTAATCCAGCCTCTAGTGCAGGCTAGGCTACTGCTGAATAGCTATTGTGGTTGAGATGGTTCTTGGTAGGAAGGAGCCTTTCCCACGCATTCTACACTTGTGGAATTTTCCTGGCCGCACATTTCCTGATCTTTAGCAGTTAGAGTATTTGTTGCCAAAGTCTGTTGCCTCGGTTTCAAATCCACTGCTGCAGCCTAACATCTTTTGTGAAAACAAATATTGCTTGGTTAGGTGTGGCAGGGATAAAGGAGGGGGAGGCCTTGAGGCGAGAACATATCTGGAATTCCCGAGTTGCTTTCCAAGTTCTTTCACTGTATCAAGATGTGGACACATTGCAGTTTTGCACTCTAGATGAGTGTGATTAAACAACACCCAACATTTACATTTCAACAACTTCATACGCAACGATTTTCACACAGAATATGGAACATTTAATACAGAATCTGGTCTTCCCTACTTTTCCAGGATTTCATCTTTCTGTTACAATTTCTTTATTTAAAGGGTCAGTAACATAATAATGATACTACACTGTATCTATTGTAATCAAAGAGAAACCTTGAATAAAAACAAAAGGGGCATGTGGTTCACTCTCATTTTCAGATTTTGTGGAGTGACTTCTTTGAGGACTCATAGAATACAGAGCTGGAGGAGACCCCAAGGGCCATCCATTCCAACCCCCTGCCATGTAGGAATCAAAGCACTCCTGACAGATGGCAATCAAGCCTCTGTTTGAAAACCTCAAGAGAAGGAGACTCCACCACACTCTGAGGAAGTATATTTCACTGTTGACCAGCTTTTCCGGTTAGGAAGTTTTTCCTCATAACATTTAGTTGGAATCTTTTTCTCTCTCTAGTTTGAATCCATTGCTTTGTGTATTGATCTCTGGAATAGCAGGAAACAAGTTCTTAGTTGTTTCAGTTATTACTGCTATTTTATTCTTAAGTGGAGAGGTGGGGGGGGGGGCCTTTGGTACAAACATGACCGTCATGCATTCTTATGTTTGTATATATGGTATATACTCGAATATACGCTGACCTGAATATAAGCCAAGACACAGTTTTTAATTTTACCACAAAAATTGACTCGAGTATATGACGAGCAGCTACTGGTAAATTTCAAAAATAAATATAAATATATATACCAATAAAATTACACTAATTAAGGCATCAGTAGGTTAAATGTTTTTCAATATTTACATAAAACTGTAATTTAAGATAAGATTGTCCAACTCTGATTACCTATATACCCGAGTATAAGCTGACCTGAATATAAGCCGGCCAGGACCCTCACTCGAGTATAAGACTAGGGGGCTTTTTCAGCCCTAAAAAGAGCTGAAAACCCGGCTTACACTTGAGTATATATGGTATGTACAAATGTGCAGTGGGGGTTTGATTTTCTGTTCTGCCTCAGAAGCAAGGCAAGGGAACGATAATGTCCCTTGTCTTTGCATCCCCATTGATTAAATACTCAGAACGGTGAATCAATAAACCACACTATTGTTATGCATCATTTCTTGGAAAAAATATCCCTAGTTCAGTGGAGTTTTGGTGATGGCAATATTTGAAGCAGATTTCACCTTATGTCAATCCAATCAATAAAAGTCCTACAAGTTACCTTATCACCAATGGGCTAGCTCAGGTTCTGCAGACTCAGGACTCTGGCTGTCTTGATGGAATCTATCCAACTGTGGTTTACTTTCTTTTTTCCTTCTGCCTTACAAAGTATTTTATTTTCCAATGAGTCATGCCATTTCATGATATGTCCAGTATTATATCCCCACTTTAGTCATTTTGGCTACTCAGGTATGCTAAGACTTGATTTTCTTTTGGCCTTGCTTACCGGCATTTATTGTGGCAGTCTAAAATTTCTAGAGAAGACTCCTATAGCACAACATTGCAAATTGATTGAATTTTTTTCTGTCGGCTTTCATAACTGCTCAGCTTTCTCAACCGTACATAGAAATCAGAATTACTATGGTATGAGAAATCCTCACTTTAGTATTCAATGATAAATCTTTACACATAAGGATTTTACCTAATTCCTATGACTGCTGCTGTTAGTTCATTTATTTTGTGATTTTTCGCATCATCTATACCCATATAGTCTTGATCAGCAACTAATGTTGCTAAAGATCAGCATTGCATGATATTATCATGGGCCAACGCCTCAACTCACCCGGCTGAATTCAGCATGGCCATTTGCCAAATACAATCGTTTCCCTAGCCTATTTCCCCCTTGTATTTGGCAAGTAGAAGGAACCCTGTGATTATCTTAATCAGAAACCTGAATTTGAACAAGGTGTTGCTGGCTGTTGGCCCATAGTATATACAAATGGGGCACTATGGAATCCATGGAAATACAGTGCCCATAAAATAATTTTGCCATGAGTAAGATCCAAAATATGAAGTCTAATTTGACACATTCATTCTTCTTTTTGCTTTATAGATGAGGAAAGAATATCTCAAAACACAATTAGCCAGATAAATGTTATGGACTACTACGGTATGTATCTCTCTGATGGGTGGAATGAAATACAGTGGGAACTCGATATCCACTGGAGGTTGATACCAAAATCTGTGAACATCACATCATGTCCAGATATATAAAATTTTGGAGAGACACATACACATGCATTTGTCCCTCCACATTTGTTACGAATAGAATTATCACAGGAAGAATTTAAAAAATGGCAAAAGATTCTAAATAATTTTTATAACAGAGATGAAAGATCAAGGATAAATAAAAAGTTATGGTATATATCCCAGAAAGAAGGAGGATTAGGTATTCCAAACATTAATTTGTACTACATTGCTGACCAGTTAAGACATGTTCCAAATATTATACACAGTATTGAAACCTTGATTTGGAGATACTATTGATTTTTTTTTATTCAAGATAATAAATGTCTCAAAGAAATAGATAAAACCCAATCAATAGAACCAAAATACAGATTTGGCAAAATAAATACTTAATCCTGGAATATCATCACTGATTACAGTTATAGAACTAGGAAAAATGTCAGAGAACCTTAAGACACAACTCACAAAGGACATGGAAAGAGCCAGAGTAGCAAGACTAAAAGACTGGATAAATAAAGTCTCTAGAAAAGAAGATATATTAGAAATATTTAAACAGAGTAGGATATAATGTACTACAATTGGATTCATGAAATAAGATTGAATAAAACATGGGAAATGCAGACAATTAACAAAATTAATAATACAATTAAAGCAGAATGGTACAGATGAAATAACAAAAGGATTAATAAGTAAAAATTATTAAATCATGATATAAAGTGATCCAATACAATTCGGAACAAAAAAAAACGTGAAGGGGACTTAGAAATCAATATCACAGAGGAGGAATAGTTAAAAATTTGGAAACAAAGAATTATGAAAAATATGTCTGTTATAATTAAAGAGAATTGTTATAAAACAATTTGGAGCTGGTACATAACTCTAATAATGTAAACAACCTACAAAATTGTTGGAGGTGGAATAAGGAAACAGGGACTTATATACATTTATGGTGGGAGTGTGAAAAGATTTTTAAAAATTGGTATAAAGTATTTGTTGAAATTAATGACATACTATTGATTAATCTGTGGCTGCGGTGGTGCAGTGGGTTAAAACGGCAAGCTACAAAATTTGCTGACTGGAAGGTCGGCAGTTCAAATCTGCAAGACGGGGTGAGCTCCTGTTGTTAGCTCCAGCTTCTGCCAACCTAGTAGTTCAAAAACATATAAATGTGAGTAGATCAATAGGTACCGTTTCAGTGGGAAGATAACAGAGCTTCATGCAGTCATGCTGGTCACATGACCTAGAGGGCATTTATGGACAATGCAGGATCTTTGACTTAGAAATGAAGATGAGCACCACCCCCCAGAGTCGGACTAGACTTAATATCAAGGGGAAACCTTTACCGTTACCTTTTATTGATTAATCTTCAAAACCTCACAACCTCTGAGGATGCCTGCCATAGATGTGGGTGAAACGTCAGGAGAGAATACTTCTAGAACATGGCCATACAGCCTGTAAAACATACAAGAACCCTGTGATCCCGGCCATGAAAGCCTTCGACAACACAATCTTAAAAAAAATCCAAATATAGCACTTCTATTCAATTTTGGAGACCTAAGATCAAAATGGCAAAAGAAAGAAATAATAATAATTTTTGTTACTGCTTTAATATTAGTTATAGCCAAAAAATGGAAAGAAAATTATAATTATGAAATTGATAATTGGTACAAAGAGGTGTGGAACATTGCAATAAATGATAAACGAACTTGTGAAATAAAATGTAAAAAGGGATTAGCAAAAAGAAATGATATTGAGGTAATATGGAGTGAATTCTAGAAAGAACACACCCCTAAGGGGCCTTCCATATAGCCATACAACCCAGAATATCAAGGCAGAATAACCACAATATTATCTGCTTTGAACTGGGTTATCTGAGTCCATACTGCCATATATTCCAGTTCATTGGACTGGATGGCCCATGAGGTCTCTTGCAACTCTACTATTCTATGATTCAAAGCAGATAATGTGGGATTTTATTCAGCTGTATGGAAGGGGCTTAGGGCTCTCTAAGGCCCCTTCTACACTACCATATAAAAAACACATTATCTGCTCTGAACTGTATTATATGGTAGTGGAGACTCATATAATCCAGTTCAAATCAGATAATGTGGATTATCTGCTTTGTTAATCTGGATTATTTGGCAGTGTAGAGGGGCCTAAGTCCTCCAATTGAATAGTATGGTCAGCTGCCAGCGAAGGTTTGACCACAGAGCCATGCTAGAAGATCTAGACATTTCCAGAGAGGTGTTCTCTCAGGTTAAAAAAAAGCAATTTCTTTATTCATGGTTCTTAACTTCACAGGGATCCTGTGCCCCTCACCCCAGACAATGTAGGGGAATGACTGCATATTCCCAAGCAGTGGAAGGTGAAATCTATGCATACGGAGGGCTGACTTTAATGATATCTTGTTTGCGTTTTTGCTAGAAAACGGTGAACTGAAATTAACTGCTGGAAGTTGGAACTCTGCCATTGTTGAACAACAACACTGCACACACCACTCCTTCTGTTCATTTTTCCTGATGAAACAACATTCCCTACCTTTTACTAACTGTGTAATTTCTACCCCGTCATATTATGTACAGTACTTTGAATGGGTTTTGGAGAGTCAAATGTCTGGCTGCCTGTCCCCTGAGGAGCTATCAGTTTTATGAGAACCATAGAGCTTTCTGTTTGAGCGTGTTTGAGCACATCCATTGCTTCATCTTCCACCTCAGCTCTCCCTCCTCTCGCCTCACTCTCACCTGCCAGCAGTGTTGTCCGCACACATATATAACTGTGGTTACTGATGCCTGCAGTGGTCGGTTGGGAGGATGGGAGAGGGGGGAGAAAGGCTGCCCACCTGCAGGAGGTCGTGCCTGGCGTGGGAAGCGCTTGTTAAATGATGCCTATGGGACAATCCAGGGCAATCGAGAACATGAGGCCAAGGTGCCCCCTCTCCAGCTGGCAAGGAAAGTTGGAGAGTTTATAAGGGGCGGCAGGGGATTTCTAGAATTTTTCTCTCCTTCTCCCTTACATGTTTTAAGAGCTTTCGCTGTCTCAGTAACTCCCCCGGGAGACCGAAGCAGAAGCCTCTTTGGTTGTGAGTACCTGACAAGTTTTTAATGTGAAGAGAATTCACTAAATTTAGTCGCTGGAAAGGAGAGGAAGTGGGAAGCGAAAGAAAAAGGAGTGAATGGTGAAGGGGGTAACCCAAGCCGTCCACTTTCCTGTAGTTAGAACTGGTTCATTCGTTCTTTTCTCCTCTGTCTTGAAAGCTTTTAAGCCCAGGCGCCATAATCTATACACAAATAAGCAATGTGGCCAAAAGGGAAGAGAGAAAGAGAAGAAGAGGTGCACGTACTCACCTGAAAGGGAACACGCTGAATCAAGGCTCTTCAAAGCTGTTACAATCAGACAGGTATTAAATTCTGCCTCTTCAGGGAGATGTACTGAGGGCAGGTGGAGGGGAGGAAGAGGAGGCCTATTTTGAGGAATACTTTTGCTGAGTTGTCAGAAATTGGGTTTGTGTATCAAAAGGAATCTTGGCATTTGCCTCCTGTTCATTTACGAGACTTTGAGTAGCTATTAGTGCAAGGGAATAATGGAGTGTTGAATACTGACTTAATCCTTCTTACATTGGCATCTGTTTTTATTGGCAAAGATATGTCATTTCTGCAAGAGGAGAAAATTTCATTTATGGGGGGAATTTTTTCATGTACTATTAATTTCACAAGTAAGAATAGGTGTGTATAGGTTTGTGTGTGCACACTTTCATACCAGGGGTTTTTGCTTGAGTTTTCTCTCTATGCCCCTGGTTCTCAACCTGTGAGTTGTAAATCTACTTCAATTTTTTTCCTTATTTTAAAGATAAATTCTGTAGGCCCAGATTTGCGTAACTAGAAATCCCATAAAAACCAACGGGGCTTAGTTATTTGAGTAACATTGTCATCTCCTCTAGCTGCCCCCAATTTGAAAGGACTATTCCAATTAATCCTCTGCCCTCCCATTTTTTTCAGCTGTTTTCAAAATGTCCCAGTATTTCTCTCTACTTCTTCACTTTCCTCTTCTTTCCTCAGTTGATGCCAACTTGAATTCAAAATGCAAAAATAACTTGCACTCAGTTAACTCAGAAGGTGTGTGTGTGTGGGGGGGGGGGGGGGGGGACAGGACAGAGTACAATTTTATTTTTCCCAGTTTTGCTCCGGCAAAAGCAAACTGCTCTCTGTTTCCTTAACTTTTGTGTTATTCCTCATTAAAATGTCTTCACCACATTCTATTATTGTTTGGCCACATCTGTCCTGGTTTTCACCCATGAAATGTGTGGTAGCATTATTCAAGTTTAATCTGATTAATATAGAATATTTGCAGCTTGGATACATCCAAGACCATCTGCTTTCTCAATAGGCAACTATTGGGTGATGGAAGGGAAGCTTATATTTTCAGCTAGATGTGGAGTTGAGATGTAGAATTGTAGTCTTCAAAATATGATCCTGAAATCACAGTCACTCCCCCTGTTGCGCCCTAGGCTGCGTAGGCACCTCAAAACCACACTGAAGCCCCAGAATATAAGTAAACAAGTTGTTTATTGATGATTATAAGCAAGTAAAAGCAAAATATAGTTCAGAGTCAGTAAATTAGGTTTAAATCCAAAAGTGCAAGGCACTTAAAGTTCATGATACAAGGGTCTGTAAAAACCGCTCAAAGAGCACAATCCAAAACTGGATTATTTCCCAAGACATGAATCAAAGATAATCACAGGAAACCAAGACTGGAGTGCAGCATTAATTCCAAGGTGGTTCCAGGTGTGGAATCAATGATGATCCACAAACAAGGCACAGGAACACAAGACTCGAATGCAGGAATAGTTCCAAGGTATAAAGTCAAAGATGAAACCCAAGGCAAAGGTCGCGACTGGCATAAACTCCAAACAGCAAAGTCACTGGAATATTCCATTGGATTCACGGCAAGGCTGATACTTGAAGCAAGATACAGGAACATGGAGCAAAGATCCTTCTTTCTTGAATAAGCAAAGTTGCCACCTCTGGCTGTGGCTCTGAAAAAAAAGGCATTTTAAAGAAAACCCAGGGTCTTGCTGTCATTAGAGTGCTTCAAAAATAACAGTTTGCTTCTTTGCAAACATTCTCTTTCCCTCCTCCAGTGATTGCTGCTCTCCTGTCAAACTCATTATCCTCCTCTAAACTAGAATGTCCATTTGACACCTGGTGATCTGGCCTTGACTGCTGGGAGGAATGTGGTTCAAAATGCTTGCTTGCAACCATTCTGTCTCTGGTCCAAGAATCCACTGGCATAGACTCTGGCTGCAACTCAGCCCCAAACCCAGAGTCCTCTGGCAAAACTGGAGCAGGGACAATCATTGGCTGAATGGGCCTAATCTCAGGCTGGGCTACAACACCCCCTTACCCTTGGAGCCCTTTAAGAGCTCTAAGATAATTTTAAGTATTAAAGGTCATAGAATCATAGACTAATAGAGTTGGAAGAGACCTCATGGGCCATCCAGTCCAACCCCCCTGCCAAGAAGCAGGAAATTGCATTCAAAGCACCCCCGACAGATAGCCATCCATTCTCTGCTCCACCACAGTCTGGGGGAGAGAGTTCCACTGCCGAACAGCTCTCACAATTAGGAAGTTCTTCCTGATGTTCAAGTGAAATCTCCTTTCCTGTAGTTTAAAGCCATTGTTCCATGTTCTAGTCTCCAGGGCAGCAGAAAACAAGTCTTTTTGAGGAATAAAAGTATACAGCAGCTATGCTACTTGGACAAATCAAAGTGTTTATTTTTATGTTTCAGTGAAGGGATGTTTTAAATTTGACATATTGATCTAGTACACAGATCCACTTAGTTGCTCATATTGTGGTTTGGGCATCCTTGGCCCTCCAAGTGCTACTGAACTACAGCGCCCTCGTGCCTGACCCTTTAATTTTCTTGGAAGTTGGTTCAACACTCCTGTTTTTTATGATAGTGGCAAAGATCACTATCAATCAGTGTAATACAGAGTTGACATGGTATTGCTCAGAGCAATAAGAGGCAATTGAAATGTTTGATGTACTAGGTTGATGATTACTGATAACACTGATAATAAAATTGATTATTTTTGAAATTGCAAGCCCAGTCCATATACTGAGTTCTTCCTTCTCGGAACTGGGTGTTGCCACTTTAAATCAATAGACTCATCACATTGCAACATGGGTTATTAGATATTACTGTGTACATTTCCTCCTTTCTTATTGAATCTTTCTTATCAATTGGCAAATCAGTGTCTGATCAACATAAAAAAAAGCTGGTTTGGAAACTGTGTAACCATGTTGCCAACTAGCACACAACTGTCTGGGCCATATATGGCAGACCCTTATAAGGCTCACCTCAGCTCATGCGAGAGGCTGAGATTTCACAGCAATCTTCAAACCTCCAGAGTTATCTTGATGGCAAATACTCAAAAGACACTCATCTGAACTTCAAAGTTAGGCAGAGTCAGTACTGGCTAGTACTTGAATAGGAGACCACCTATGAATATCATGTTCTGTAGGCTACATTTCAGAGGAAGGAACTGGCAAAACCACCTCTGAATATTCCTTGCATGGGAAAACTGTATGATATTAATATAGTCATCATAAGTTGATAGGTGACTTAAAGGCATGCTCATACACATATACACACACACGTTAGCAGATATTATGAAGAGAAGTTTCCTTCCACCAGGTTGAGTGTGTTGTTCAGTTTCCAGTAAGAGACATGAGTACCAGATGCTGTCACAATAAATGCACATCCCAGCATTTGCTGTACAATTAGAATATTATGTTTTGGCCCCCAAATGCAGGATTTTTGCTATCACATTTAATATTTCTACAAAATATATCCTTTACCTAAGAGTTTGCATAATGTGTGTGCATCTTCTAATTGTACAAGAGAGACTCCATTCTAGTTTGTCTACACTGGTCCTATACCCCCGTTTCAACCCCAAGTCACTCCTTAATGTCCAGGTGATGTCCAGTTACTTTTGTTTGTAAATGCAGAATAAAACCAGATAACCTGGTTTTACCCTGCATTAGGGGAGGTCAGGGAATGTTCCAGCGTTCAGCAAAGCCCCATAATCTAGGGCAGGGGTCCTCAAACTTTTAAAGCAGAGGGCCGGTCCACAACCCTTCAGACTGTGGAGGGGCCGAATTATCATTTGAAAAAAAAAAAAAACAGAACAAATTCCTATGCACACTGCACATGTCTTATTTGTAGTGCAAAACAGCAACAACAATGAAAGAACAACACAATATTTAAAAATGAAAACAATTGTAACCAACATAAACCTATCAGGATTTCAATGGGAAGTGTGGGCCTGCTTCTGGCCAATGAGATAGTCAAGTTAATTAGGATTGTTGTTGTTGTGTGCCTTCAAGTCATTTCAGACTTTGGGCGAGCCTAAGTCTAAAATTATTTATTTATTCATTTACTACATTTATTTACTACATTTATATCCCACTCTTCTCACCCCGGAAGGGACTCAGAGCAGCTGTATGTACATACAATATATTATTAACATAGCACAATATTAGCATTATATATTACTATATTGAACTATACCACTATACTGTAATATTATATGTAATATATAACATATAATTATTATTATCAACACAACGACGTTGTATGGCATAGCAAACAAGATAGATATGCTGGATTTCGTTTCGCAAAACCACAAGTCGAACACTTCCCAAGTGTCTAGGACTGTGTGATGTATTTTCTGATGATGTGTGCAGATCCCAGTAGGGTGGCCTTTTGCAGTTGGCAGATGGTGATTTTGTCAATGTCTATTGTTTCCAAATGCCGGCTGAGATCTTTTGGCACAGCACCCAGTGTGCCCATCACCACCGGGACCACCTGTACTGGTTTCTGCCAGAGTCTTTGAAGTTCAATCTTGAGGTCCTGATAGCAGCTGAGTTTTTCCTGTTGTTTTTCATCTATGCGACTGTCACCTGGGATGGCAACATCAATGATCCAAACCTTGTTCTTTTCCACAACTGTGATGTCTGGTGTGTTGTGTTCCAGAACTTTGTCAGTCTGGATTCGGAAGTCCCACAGTATCTTTGCGTGCTCATTTTCCAATACTTTTGCAGGTTTGTGATCCCACCAGTTCTTTGCTGCTGGGAGATGGTACTTGAGGCATAAATTCCAATGAATCATTTGGGCCACATAGTTGTGCCTCTGTTTGTAGTCTGTCTGTGCGATTTTCTTACAGCAGCTGAGGATATGATCAATGGTTTCGTCGGTTTCCTTGCACAGTCTGCATTTTGGGTCATCAGCTGATTTTTCAATCTTGGCCTTAATAGCATTTGTTCTGATGGCTTGCTCTTGGGCTGCAAGGATCAGGCCTTCTGTCTCCTTCTTCAGGGTCCCATTTGTGAGCCAGAGCCAGGTCTTCTCCTTATCAGCTTTTCCTTCAATTTTGTCAAGGAACTTTCCATGCAGTGTTTTGTTGTGCCAGCTGTCAGCTCTAGTTTGTAGTGCGGTTTTCTTGTACTGGTTTTTTGTCTGCTGTGTTTTGAGGAGTTTCTGATTTTTGACTTCAATCAAAGCAGGTTCTTCACTTTGCTTGACATATTCTGCCAGGGCATGTTCTTCTTCTTTGACTGCTTGTTTTACTTGTAAGAGTCCTCTGCCCCCTGCTCTTCTAGGCAGATATAGCCGGTCAACATCACTGCGAGGGTGCAGGGAATGATGAATGGTCATGAGTTTTCTTGTTTTTCTGTCCAAATTGTCCAGTTCCACCTGTGTCCAATTTATAATGCCAGCAGTATAGCTTATGACAGGTATGGCCCAGGTGTTTATGGCCTTGATGGTGTTGCCTCCATTGAGCTTGCTTTTGAGAATTTTTCTGACCCTTTGTGTGTATTCTTTGCTGACCACAGTTTTCACATGTTCATGCTTGATGTTGTCCAGCTGTAGTATGCCCAGATATTTATAGACCTCTGGCTGGTGACACTTTATTGTTTGGCCATTGGGCATATTTATGCCCTCACTTTCAATGATTTTTCCCTTCTTCAATGCCACTGTCGAACATTTGTCCAAACCAAACTCCATGTTGATATCAGTGCTAAAAATTCGGACAGTGTTGGTCAGAGACTGGATTTCAGTTTCCGTTTTCCCATATAGCTTCAGGTCATCCATGTACATCAAATGTGAAATTTTGTGAGAATTCTTAGATGTTTGATAGCCGAGATTTGTTTTTTGTAAGATTGTTGACAGAGGGATCATGGCAATAATGAAAAGCAGAGGGGACAATGAATCTGTTGACAAGTCCATAGCTTTCATTTCCAACAAACAGTTCAGTTTTCCAGTGCTCCATCATGTTTTCAATGAAGGTGCCAATGGTTTTACAAATCCCGATGGCGTCCAGGCACTTGATGATCCAGCTGTGTGGGAGTGAGTCAAAGGCCTTTTTGTAGTCAATCCACGTCATGTGAAGATTAGCTTTTCGGCTCTTACAGTTCTCCAGAATCATTTTGTCAATCAATAACTGGTCTTTTGTGCCCCTGCTTTTCCGTTTGTTGCCTTTCTGTTCATCTGGCAAGATGTTTTTTTCTTCAAGATAGTCTTGAATTCTGTCAGCTATGATGCCAGTCAGTAGTTTAAACATACCATATTATTATATGGTATTATTATTAGTATTATATTGTATAACATTATAATATTATTATAAATATTATATGTATATACAATATATTATATTATTTAAAATGATATAAAATATTATATTATAAAACTGAGGGCAGGGGCCAGGTAAATTATCTTGGAGGGCCGCATCCGGCCCCCGGGCCTTAGTTTGGGGACCCCTGATCTAGGGTAAGTGTGGACAGCTAGAACAATTCTCTCTCTCTCTCTCTCTCTCTCTCTCTCTCTCTCTCTCTCACACACACACACACACACACACACACTCTTTCTCTCCCCTCCTCCTTTTTAACGAAAATCAGTTGAAAAATAAAAGATGGAATAGCTGAGCATTGCTTTCTAATTGCTAGCATGAGGAGCCTTCTATCAGGAAATGCCCTAGGAGTAACTGCCTTTTGATGAATGCCTTTTTCTGTAATCTCAGATATTTGAGACATCTGCCTGTAGTAAGATAAAGGAAACCACTCTGCACATTCTCAAGGTCAATATCATCTCTCTCTCTCTCTTTCTCTCTCTCAGTATCCTGGAGCAAAATGGGACATGGCCAATGAATCCACTGACAACCTTTTACCCCAAAAGCAAACAGAATTAGCTGCCTCTGAAAGTGCATTTGAACAAGATTCCATTATATTTGGCAGAAAAGATGTCAGAAATCTTTTGTTTTCCTGCTTAATAGAGATCCAGATATTTTCTGGACAAGGCTCACATACATGCACAAAAGCTGCGACACAAGATGGAAAACAGGATTTAACAGGGTGTTCCATTCCTAAAGTTCTAGGTGTTATGCTTCTTGCACACCCAACTGAAAAATGAAGTTTGAACTGCATTTCAGGGAAGCAGAACATTTCAATGAACAACTACCATCCACATAGCTACCTGTTACCCAGAGAGTTTTAATCTCAAATTTTAAACTTGCGTCTTATGTTTAATCTTTGTTCTATGTATTTTAGTATTTATTTTGTAGAATGTTTTCAGATTATTGTATGTTTTTAGTGATGTTGTAACCCGCCTTGAGTCATGAGGAGACGCAGGTAAGAAATAAAATTATTGTTGTTGTTGTTGTTGCTCTCAACTACAGAAGCTCATGATAGGAATCATTAAGTGAAGATTGTCTTCAGGGAAGAGGATGTTTTATGCATGTGAACAACATATTTGAAAAGAAAAGTTGGCATTGCTATCCTTGGCTATTATTTATTTTATTTTGTTTTATTCATTTATAGTTTTTATATTCTGCCCTTCTCACCCCCAAGGGGACTCAGGGTGGATTACAATGCACAGATACATCGCAAACATTCAATACCATTATTAAACATACAACATACAGAGGGACAATAGAGGCAATTTAATACTTTCCAGCTTAAGGAACAGATTTCCTTATTCTGAGGCTGATGGGCATCTGTCAGGAGTGGTTTGATGGTGTGCTATGACTTCTGTTCGTGGTTGATAACTGTCACTTCCTATTTGGTTCTGTCACAAAAACATGGCAAAACTTTATTACACTGCCAGAACTTTGTATTTGCGCAAGGGACATCATGCTATAATAGCACATTATGGTTTGCTGGGTGCCACCAATTTAACAGAGTTTCAGCCACAAAAACAAAGTTTCTGAAGTAGAACAATGACTTTCAAAGTGAAACAGGAAATAACACTTTCAAACCAGGAACGGATTTCTGTAATTATTAAAAAAATGATCACAAAAAACAAAGTTACAACCACCGAGCCTGGAAAAGAACCCAAAACAAGCAAAGAAAAGAAGACAGGACTCACCAAAGGAAATTCAGACTACTCTGTTTAATGATGACAATCCGGAGGAATCCTCGGAAGAAGAGGAAGACGCAGTGAGTGCCACATCCATTGATGAATAATTTTTTAGATTCAATAAGGATTTTCACAAACAATATAAATGGTTTAAACTCAAAAATTAAAAAAAGATTATTTAATAATCTATTGAAAAATAATTATGACATCACATCGTTGCAAGAAACGCACATAGCCAATAAAGATGCCAATTATTTAACAAACACCAGATTAGGGAAAGCTTTTTACTCCTTAGATGAAAAAAACAAACGGGGAGTCACCCTATATATAGCCGAAAAATTCAAACCGGTTGAGGAGTTTAGTGACCATGAAGGCAGAGTTATCGCAGTTAAAATATTAGTGGGCAATGAATCTATTTTAATATGCAATATCTACATGCCAAACGGCCCAAAACGTAAATTTGTCAAACAGTTAAGAATTAAGATCAGCGAGGTAGAAACTGACCACTTATTAATAATGGGAGATTTTAATGGTGTCATGGACTGTAAAATGGATAAATCATTATCAAATAAGAACAGTAAAAAAAACGTCAAGAACTCCCTCCCGAAAAATTTGTTTCAGTTTATGGATGAATTTGATTTATGTGATATTTGGAGATTAAAAAATCCTAACCAAAAAGATTTTACATATTATTCGAACAGACATGAGCTTTGGACTAGAATTGACATGGTATGGGCTTCAAAAAGCCTAGCACCAAAAATACAAGAAATAAGAATACATGCAAGGGATCTCTCTGACCACTGCCCTATAACCATGACAATTAATAAGAAAAAGCATATGGTAAGTTGGAGACTAGATAACAATTTGATCAAACAGGAGAAGGACATAGAAAAGTTAAAACAGATGACTAAAGAATACTTTCAGCTAAATGATAACGAAAATATTGCCCCACAAACCGTCTGGGATGCCTACAAGGCGGTGGCGAGAGGTTTTTTTATACAACAAAAATCAAGAAAAAATAGAATCAAAAATCAAAAACTACAAATATTACAAGGGGAAATAGATAAACTTGAGCAAAAGTCAAAAGCAAACCCTAATGAGGGAAATATATTTTAAAAAATAAAATTACTACAAAAAGAAAGGACAAACTTACAGTTAGAGTCTCTTGCAAACCAATTAAAATGGACACGACAAAATTCATTTGAAAATGCTAATAAACCGGGGAAATGGCTCGCCAGAATAATTAGGAAAAATAAAAATAAACAACAAATTATAAAAATTAGAACAAAGGAAAAGGACGTATTTACAGATAACGAAATTAAAACAGAATTTGAGAAATATTATAAGAACCTATATGAAAAAGATGAAATTAATCCAGAGGAAATAACAAATTATATATGTAGTCAAAAATTACAAAAAATAACGGATGACCAAAGGTTAAACTTAAATCAAGAAATTACTGAAGAAGAAATTTAAAAAGCTATTAAAAAATTAAAGCCAGGCAAAGCACCAGGCCCAGACGGCTTCACAGCCGACTTCTATAAAATTGAGCAAGAAGAAATAACCCAATTCTTTAAAAAAATTATGAATAAAGCCCTCAGTGAGGGAAGAATTCCTGATTCTTGGAAACAAGCGGAAATAATTCTGATACACAAAGATGGAACAGACCCGAGTAATGTAAGGAACTACCGCCCTATATCATTATTAAACAATGATTATAAAATTTACACTAAAATACTAGCAGAGAGATTTACAAATTTTTTAAAAGACTGGATTTCAGAAGACCAGGCGGGTTTTTTACCTAAGCGTAGTAGTAAGGATAACATAAGAATTATTCTGGATGCAATAGAATATTTTGATCAAAACCACCAGAAGGACGTGGGCTTCTTAGCACTAGATGCTGAGAAAGCATTTGACAACGTCAATTGGGAATTTTTCAAATTACTACTTAAAGAGTTAGATATGGGAAATCTATTCCAAAATGGGATAAACGCAATCTACTCTAATCAATTTGCAAAAATTAAAGTAAACGATTTATACACCGATAAATTCGAAATACAAAAAGGTACAAGACAGGGATGCCCGCTTTCCCCCTTAATTTTTATATTCACATTAGAAATTTTGATGAGATCAATAAAAAAGGCTGAAAACTTAAAGGGCATTAAAATTGACAACCAAGAGGTCAAAATACGCGCCTTTGCAGACGACGTAATATGTATATTAGAAAACCCAAATGAGACTATCAAGGATTGGTTTAAAAAGATGAATATGGTGCACTGGCGGGCTTCAAAATTAATAGGAAAAAGACTACAATACTCACTAAGAATATGACAAAAAACAAACAAGATGAGCTAAAGGACATCTCGGGCCTGGAAATTGTTAATAAAATTAAATACTTAGGTATTTGGATTACAAGTAGAAATAATCAACTTTTGGAATTAAATTATGGGGCGAAATGGCAAGAGATAAAAAAAGATTTAGAGGACTGGAAATATTTAAAGCTATCACTTTTGGGCAGAATAGCGATAATTAAAATGAATATCCTGCCTAAACTACTTTATTTGTTTCGCAATATCCCCATTATTAGAGGGAAAAAATTATTTACGGAATGGAATCGGGAAATAAATAAATAAATTTATCTGGCAAAACAAAAAGCCAAGAGTGAAATTTATAACTATGACTACTCCCAAAGAAAGAGGGGGCTTCGATTTACCAAATTTACAACTATACCACGATGCATGCGCGTTAGAATGGACAATAGATTGGGTAAAATTGGAAAAAATTAAATTATTAACCATAGAAGGATATAATCTACGATGGGGTTGGCACGGATATTTATGGCAAGATAAGCAAAAAATAGACAAGCAATTTGGAAATCATTTCGTTAGATCAGCCTTAATTGCAACCTAGAAAAAATATAAAAGATATCTATACAAAAAAAACCCCCTCTGGTTCTCGCCCCTTGAAGCAGTCCAACGTAGGCTACTAGGGTGGCAAAAATGGCCCACATATAAAGATATTATTAAAAAAGAAATTACTACGGGAGTCTCACCTCCCTTAAAGGATTGGGAGGAAATTAAAAAAGAGTATAAAAATATCACAAGGCTACAATTCTATCAATTAAAAGAGTGCTACAAAAAAGATAAGGTAAGCGGTTTTAATATAAACACCAATTTCTGGGATAACCTACTCAAAAGAGAAAAAAAAATCATAACATTAGTATATAACAAAATACTAGAATGGAACACGGAAATGGATATAATCAAGGATTCAATGGTAAATTGGTCCAGGAATATTGGCAGACCGATAACGATGGACAAATGGAGCACTATTTGGAATAAAAACACTAAATTATGCTATTCTATTGAATTAAAGGAAAATAGGACTATGTATAAAGATAGTAATAATAAATGCTGGCACTGTAGAAAACAGGTGGGATCATACTTTCACATGTGGTGGAGTTGTAAGATAATTAAAAATTTCTGGTTGATAGTCCATAGAGAATGTAAAAAATTTTTTAAAGTAAATTTTGAATGTAAACCAGAATATTTTTTATTAGGACTATATAATTTTAAAATAGAGAAAGACTCAAATCCAGAAATGGAAAAAAATAATAAAGAGAAAATATTTATTTATGCTATCACCGCAGCTAGAACAGTACTAGCCAGAAATTGGAAAGATGGGAAAAATCTCAACAAAGAAGCATGGCTGGAGAAACTAATGGACATCAAAAATATGGATAGACTGACTTTTTTGCTAAAAAAAAACTACTGGACAACCAATGAAAGAAACGAATTGGACACTCCTAGACAACTACCTACAAGAATCAACATCTTGATGTAATAAATGGACGGGAAGTTAGAAGATCGGAAGTCTACCTCCTCCCCCCCCCTCGTTCCCTCCCCTTCCCCCCCCCCCCCCCCCCGATAGGGATTTTTTCCCTTGGATCGATTCGTGACCCTCTCCCTTACCCCATCCCGGTCCCTTTTTTCCCTGACCCATACCTGCCCTCCCCACACTGCGGTCCCTATAGCTTACCCCACCCCCTTCCCTTTTCTCTTTCTGCTCTTATGTCACACGGTAAAATTCAATAAAAAATATTTATTAAAAAAAATGATTTTTATATAAGCTATGAACATTCTCCCAATATCAGAGGAAAAGGGAAACATTCTGAAATTTGGTGAGCTAACAGTGGTAAATGTGTTCTACCACTGTAGCAAGTCTCATCAGGATAGCTCAAAAAATGATGGTGGGAGAGTCCCCTAAAGTTCCCCCCTTAGTGCTGTTTTTCGCTATTGCACATACACGTCCACCATTAATGAATTAACTACGAGGTTTCGGAAAGTTTTGAATTTTTTTGCTTCAATATTCAGAAATGACTTTAGAAACAAAGTGCCAGCGCCCCCCACTTTTGAAGAGAGTTTAAAACTATTTTTTTCTGGATCGCACATGCCTACTGCTTATGCAACATTGTTTGATTATAGTAGGGTAAATTGTGTTCCTTTATTATTGTTAGCTGTTTTAATTCAGTCTCATTACTGAAAGAAAGGCAGGATATAAATGAATGAATGAAAAATACATTGAGCTTTAGAACTTTCTTATTGCACAATCTTAGGCCCACTTTCATGGATTTTTCTCCAAGCATGGGTATTTAGGATTGCTGCTTTAAATACCACAAATTCCCATGAGTCCATGTTTTTGGAAATTACATGAGGGAGAGCAGTTTTAAGAAGTGATTAGTGTCAGTGAGCAAAGGGTTAAAGATGCTTTCCTTCTCCCTCTCAACACTATTATATCTGTACTCCAAATATTCATGCTCCCCCAAGCCATCTTCCTTTCTTTTTAGATGTCAAAACGCTGCTACTTGCATTTTTGTGCAGCGTGTGGATACCCCCTTTGGCACTCCTAACTTTCAGTTGCCTGTTCCTTTAACCTTTTGAAAACAATGTTTGCTGCTTCAACAAAATTTTATAAAATCTTGTTGCTGAAGATTGTGTGGCTGCAGTGATAAAACTAATACCAGTGTGCAAGCTTAAAAACAACAACAAAAACCACAACCAGAGATAGAAACAAATTAATTTTTCCCAAGAGAGAAAAGAAGTGAGGAGACAAAGAATGAGAGCAAGAGTTGACCAATTGGGAGAAAGGCTACATTCTTACCAAAAGAAGCAACATTCGTTCTGAGCTGATAAGAGAGGTGTGAGCAAGGAGCAGAGAGAAAAAGAATAGAGATGATAAAAGTGTTTGGCACTGAATGTTCTTCTAAAAGACAAAATCAACTGAAACTGTCAATTAATCTCTTTTATGGCTTTTATGACTCCCCCTCTTTCTTAAAATTTTATATCTGAGTTAAGTGAATGCAGCGTTGTTGAAAGATATTGAACTGATAACTCTTAAGCATAAAAGTCCCATTTCGACCAGCAGGAAAAGCATAGGAATGGGCAGTAGGTTTGTGCATTTCGGCTGAACCCCAAGCTGTCTCTGCTGGCCAAATTCCGGGAGACCAGTGGATCGTTTTTGCGTGCCTCCTAAAAACAGGTGGGTTGCCGAATAGTCATTTTCGGTCTGCAACCAAAAGATTTGGGAAGATCTAGTCCATTGACAGGAATCGGAAACTTACGAGGGTCCCCTAACTGTTCCTGGGATTCTTTCCTTTCTTCCTTTCAAGGGAGCCTGGGTTTGGAGAACAGGATTAAAGAAGCACCCCTCCTAGGACCATTTCCTTTCTTCTTTTCAAGGGAGTCTGGGTTTGAAGAAGCATCCTTCTTGGCACCCTTTCCTTAGACACAGCTTGCATAAGACACATCATGGCATTCTTCTATTCTGATTGGCTCAACAGGCAGGGGAACTCCTCTCTGCACCGCGTGGTGTTCTCAGGAGCTTATGCAAACAGGAGGCAAGGGGACAGCAGAGGCCTTCAGGATACATTTGATACAAGTTTATACATTTAAGAATCGATAAAGTACATGGCAATACAAGTTACACAAAAAGTATCGATTTTATAAATGTATTAAAGGGTTTATCTTTTAAGTCCTACACCTTTGTCTCCTCAGAACTGGACACTTAAGTTAAACAAGGAACCATCTGCGTACCCATGTTATCACTTCTTTTTATTTCGTGCCCTCCATGTGGGCATGTCTACAACACACTGGACCTTTAAACTGACTAACCATCACCTGTTCCTCTTCCCACCTCCTTCTCAGTATGACATTAGGGGAACCTCTGGCCAATCCCTGAGCAGATCCTAGCCAACCCCACTTTTCAGCCAATCAGGGGAGGGCGCAGGAAGTCTGAATAGCTTTCAGAACTGAATAAAATGGTTTGTGTTTTTCTGTGAATGTGTGTTTGTACATTTTAAGCTTTCGCTGGTACTTGCATCCAGGGCCATAGCCAGAAAAAAATTTCGGGAGGGGTTTTGAAAATTTCAGGGGGGGGGTTGAACCCCTAGCACATACCCCTCGCCGCTACAAACCTGTCAATATCTGTTTGAGATAGTGCCTGGAGGGACTCTTAATGTTTTGCATCTCATAGACTTAGCATGGGGATTTGGTTAACCAGTTAAAATTCATGAGTAAACGAGATTTTTTTTATAACTTGAAAAATTTCGGGGGGGGGGTTGAACCCCTAACCCCCCCCCCCCCTCGCTACAGGCCTGCTTGCATCCCTTTTGGCCAAACTGTAATAAACCTCTGTAGTTGACCTTCATTCAGAGTGCTTGATCTGATTCCTGGCTGATCTGGTTTCACGGAAACTCACGGGCAATAACCTCACAATCTGTAGTCCTAGTTGAAATTTCTAAAGCACTGTCACTGGAATGTAAGGAGTGGACTCTTGATTAAGGGCTTATCCAGACTGGCCAAAAGCTCTGGGATCTGACCCAACTTTTTGCTGTACTGACTCAGTTTTAATTGTCCAGAATAAATTATGCTCCTCTCATTCAGGTTCATTGAGGATGACCAAGGGAGATTCTTTTGAACCCTACCTGCTTTTTCCAGAGTGGCTGAGACAGTTGGGATAAATTCCCCACCTAGCTTTCTTGTTTCGCTTCCTCCCTGCTAGGTATTTCCCACTGATGGCAACATGAATGGCTATGTTCCTTTCCCACCGTCCCTCTGTACACATCTGGGGAGGGGCGAAGCATTGCCCACACAACACATCAATGAAAACCAACACCCCTCCTCCCTTATGTGGACTAGATGTGGAGTTTGGTTTGACTGGATATGGAGTTTGGAACAAGTGGTGTGTTAGGTTGTACACTCCAGTCTCACAATGGTTTGACATTTACCGGGGCTTTTGGCCATTCCGGATGAATGTTATACAGTGGCATCGCTAGCGGTGTTTAGTGAGTATGGATTGTACCAGGTGACACCATCAAAGGAGGTGACATCAAAATTGCTGCCCCTAAAATTTGGGGGAAATGTGCCAGTGGAAATTTATTACTTTTTGATTAAAAACAATCCTGCTATTAAATATTACTACAAAAAGATTTTTCATAACCCCATCTTTAGATTACATGTCCTGTATCAATACATGTTCAAGGCTAAAACTTCCATGCACTCTGGTTAGAGCTGTTATTATTACTCATTACAAGGATGCTTCGAATCACATTATTTCATTTGTTTACATGATCTACAGGTATGTGTTGTTGTTTTTTGATAGTTGCTAATTTTGTAAAATTTTCAAGGATTTTAGCTACAATATTGTGGTTTGGTCTAGTGTAGGAGGAGGTCAATGGTGGTGACACCATGACTTACTGTACTGAATGGTGCTCTATATCCTGAAAGGGGATTATTTCCTGCCACATTTGGCAGGCCTTGAGGAGAGGGGAGAAGGGCAGAGAGAACATGCCAGTAGGGGAAGAGGGAAAAGTGGAAGATTGTTGACAAAGCAGCCAGAGGTCACAAAAGCAGTTTGCCTAGGGTTCCCTCAAACTGGCAGAATTATTACTTAGAGTAACACATTAGTTGTTCTGTTCTGGCTGAAGCATTATTCAACTTCCTCAGGTCTAATGAGACTGCCAAATGAATAACTGTAATGGCTTGAGAAGCTGCTAGGAGTCAGTGGAAGTGGAAACAAGAAGAAGTCAGGAATTTATTGCATGAAGGAGGTAAATCAGCATTGAAGCAGGCCCGTCATTTTTGGTGGCAATCCCGATCGCCATGAGCATCCCACTACCAGTCTGCCACCTCCCCACAATTAACAATCCTACAACATTTCCATCCCCTACCCTGTGCAATGGGACCATTTCACCTCTGTGTCAGCATGCTATTCCTGAACTGTTTATTTTTTCATTTGCAGTCATGTTTGACTATTATTTTTAATTAACTATTGATGGAACTGTGAAATTGCTTAAAATAATTTTAAAATTGTAAAGTAGCAGAAGTACAGGGAGGTGGGGATACAAGGGTATGTAGATACATACAAATGTAGGACCATGGATTGGCAAATCAACGCAATTGTGTTAATGGAGAGGTGCAATAAGGAGAGTGCTCATATCAGTATGTTTCTGCTATTGGTGCTTGCATGACTGTTGTGGAGTAATGCCTTTGTACAAAAAAGTCCCTAAACTTTCAGGGAAAAATCACTGTATGTTTTCTCTCTTCTATGTTGGCTTGTGAAATGGTGGGTCAAATGGGTACAGCCCAGCACTGGCAGCAGTAGTCCCCTGTCTTCCTGAAATCTGTACCTCTGGGATATTTTCCACCTTACTAATAGTTTTTCCCCAGTTAATAGTCTAGGGTGTGATGTGAACTTCTGCAAGAAACTGCAAGATCAACATATGCTGATTTTATTGGCATCGACATTTGTTGGCATCAAGTTCAGAATTAAACAGCCTGATTACTCCTCTTCCCTTGAGTGAGGCTGAGTAAGTTCCTGGCATTGCTCATCATTTTGTATGATCTTAGCTGTTCCATGTGATGTTGGGAAAAATTCTTCCCTCATCATGAATAAATAAGTAAATAAAAACAATGGTGGTGTGGGTGGGGTACAAGGTGCTTGCATAGTCGTAAATACCATGGAGAGAGGGAATAAAGAGATTTGTTTTCTCCACGCGTTTCATAATATTAAATTAGGATATACTGTTGTAACATGAGAAGTTGCCATTAGGGGCAATGGGCCTGTAAAAATTACCACAGTTTAATAGAGACATGTCAAGTGCCAGAAACAGCTTCCCTATGGCGTGTGATCTTTTCTCTGGCTGTAATGCTTTGAACTGATAACTGGATAAATGAATTTGCCACAACCTCATAGTGATTGCATAGACGTTTGAACTTGTAGTGAACATTTTACAGTGGCCATCAACAATGTTCAGGTACAAATGTGGAGATTCACAGCATGAGGGTTGAACTGAACTCTGTGAGGAAAGTGCTTCTAAATGTTTCACAATAGGTGAGATTCACTTCCCACAAAGACATAAAATCCCAGTGCGAGTATAGAGCCCTCACTGCCTTTTTACTTTCTAGGTACATACTTTGACTGTATTGTGGATTAATAATTGCTTTTGTGCTTTGCAACTGTGTTTTTGAAAATGTAAAACTATGATATCGTAAGTATTTTGTGCTCCATGGGGTGGCTTTGCATATTGAGTTTCCTTCTGTTTGGGGAATTGCTTTTACAGCTATACGTCAGTTAACAAAGCTTCTGTCAAAGCTCCTTTTTACAAAGGTTTTTAAAAAAATATCTGTCCAGACCCCTTTTACTCCTTATCTTCTAACTGGATTGCTTTAGTAGGATCCACAGTAGAAGGATCAACAGTGATGAAGGAAGGCTGGAAAACCTCCAGTATTAAGGTCCAGCATGTAATAAGCAAAGCTTGAGCTGGGAAAGACTTGGATTAGCTAGATGTGCCAGCCTCCAACAGGAAAGGAAAATAGCAGTTGTCCCCAGAATTCTTTAGTGAGCATGTGTGAACAGTAAAGCAGAGAGAAAAAGGGAGAGCAGATAAGGCTGTTTCAGCACATAAAAAATCATATGTAAGTTTGCTACCAACATGAATATCATTAGAAAAGGGGAAGCTAAATAAAATGAAATAAAAAGTAATTTTTGGATGCAATCTGAAAGAAGCTTTCACATAGTGTGTAGAGAAGTCATTTTGAAATACTTATCTAAGCCATATCTGACTTTCTTGGTAATTTAATATGTGCATATTCTTAGTTTTGAATAAGATACCTATGAAATTTGTTGATATGCCCTTCATTTTTATGGTGTAGGAATCTATGGGCACATCTACAATGTCAGCTTCAAACTGGTATTAAAGAAAGTGGTTTTGCTGTGAAGCTGATTACATAGGAAATTTCGGAACTGGTTTGATAGTGATTACACAAACAACAGAGCACTGATGTGCAATGAAGACTTTTTTCATGCACTTTTGAGGGTTTTTGTTGTCAAACCATCACTAGTTAGCTTCAAACTGCATTAAATGATCACTATAGTTGGGGCTCATGTTATGTTATTGGTATTGCCTATGGTATTAAATTTTCTGTTAAAGACGTAATGCCCAGGGTTACCAATACATTGTGACATTAGGCATGCTTGTACAGTATTTTTTTTTTCTATAGAAGGTGCTCCTCTTCATTTATAGTTATTGATATGTAATTTCACCTCCTCTGAATTGCAGGTTCGGGTTCCCGGGGTGTCTAGGCTCTGTAGTTTCAAATCAGACGCAAACAGGAATGAAGACAAGGCTTTATTCACTTCAACCAAAAGTGGATGTTGGAGAGACAACGCTCTCAAATCAGACATAAAGCAATGGATGCAGCACAGAGACCTTTATATAGACTTGACAGCTATTCAAACAGTGGTCTTTTGCGGTTCTGGTCACTGATCGGTGCAAATTACAAACTACTAGCTGATTGGTAGAGGCACGCCATCTGCTGCTGCAGCTGATTGGTATCCTTGTTTGGTGGAAATTTTAACAAACTGTCATTGCTCTGTTTGAAACTTGCGGCTGTTTCTTAAGTCCGCCTTGGGGGAAAGGCGTGTGGATAGGGTTCGGGATTGATGGCTTTATTTCTGCCAGCTGGAATTTGACAATAGATTCGGGCTGAGGAAACAATCGATGCCAAAACACCTTGATGGGTTCCCAGGGAGAAACAAAAGCAGGGTGTTGGGTGACTCTGTGACCATTAATTATTGTGTTGTCCAAGGCTTTCATGGTTGGAATTGCTGTCAGTTTTCTGGGCTATATGGCCATGTTCCGGAAGCTTTCTCTCCTGACGTTTCACCCACATCTATGGCAGGCATTCTCAGAGGTTGTGAGGTATATTGGAAACTGGTATTGGAAACTAGGGTGCCTGCCATAGATGTGGGCGAAATGTCAGGAGAGAATGCTTCTGGAGCATGGCCATACAGCCTGGAAAACTCACAGCAACCAACCTTTTATTGTTTATTTATTTTTCTCCCATTTTTCTCCCATAGGTGAGATTCAAAGCAGGGTACAGGGATTAATTCAATGTTGGGTGGAAAGGTGTATGGTTGGCTAGGAAGGATGGCCATCAGATGATTATGCCAATTGCCTGGAGGAGTAATGGGATTAGTCCTGTGTTCCTCTCAATGGGTGGTTGTGCAACTATGTATCTGGAGGAAAGGTCGCCTTTTGATGTTAGCCAGACTGTGTTTCTGGCGGAAAGGTCATGCTTAGATGTCATTTGAGGGACCCTTTATGGCCGTGGGTTTTGGGGTCCTGGGTTTTGATAACAATATGAATATAGGAAGCGCTATAAGGCAGTAATGGTCCCTGGACTGGTATTAATCCTTTGGCTGCCTGATCCTGGTGAATTTCCAGGAAATAAAGATTGTAATTGATGGACACATATTACAAAATATTAGCAAATTTTGAGATATATATTTTTTGCTAATCCCCATACGTCAGATAAGCTGGGAAGCACTGCTATTACGTATCTATTTTAAACATCTATTTCCAGTTACAATGCCAACAGGAAGCTTCCTTCTACTACCTGTTGTTCGTGCTGTAAGCATGCATAGACAACGGAGAAGAAAATATATATACCATACATTGGTGAAAAAATGTGCCCGTTCAAAAACCACCCTTAGTCCTTTTGAACTCTCAGAACTTGAAAGATGAATGGCTTCTCCTGGGCCTTTACTCTTTTATGCTCTGATTTTAAATGGGAAGAAAATCCCATTTCGACAGAACTCGCTTCCCAGGAAATGTGCTTTGGATCTCAGCCTAGCCCTTCTCTGTAAAAATCAATGGGAGATGGGCTGCACTGTGGCAAGTGATTTATAAAAGGAAGAAGCGTCAGGTGAATCAGATTTTGAAGCTTTGGTTTGGGCTTTTTTTGTGGTGGGCTGGAAGGATCTAACAACTTAATGGAGGCTCTTCTGTACCTGGTCTTGGGAGAATATTGATGTAGTGGTGGTTATGCTGACAGCAAAATTTATAGAATATTTCTGTTTTGAATAGATTAAGATGATGCCAAGCCTCTCTGAGATGCCGAGTCAGGTTGCAGTCTTTTGCAAATTTATCTAACAAATGCACTGAACAGAGTGGGCTTTACTTCTGAGGAAACTGGCAGAGGGTTATGCTACATGCAAAGTTCATGACTTCTGTTTTTTAATTGGTTGTTTTATTGTGCCGCTTTTGATTTTGAGGAGTCCCTTCAGGAAGATAGGGCAGAATATAAATAAAGTTATTTATTTATTACTGGCATTTATTATTTATTATATGGCTATTGTATGTTGTGTTTTTATTATATGTCACTCTGACAGCTATTAACTAAAAGGATGACAAATCAGACTTAGAAATGTTATATGAAATATGACAAAAACAGCAGTTTCAAAAATATGACAAAAACAGGTTGAGCATCCCTTATTCGGAATACCAAAATCCAAAACACTCCAGAAGCATTCTCTCCTGATGTTTCGCCCACATCTCTCGCAGGTATCCTCAGAGATTGTGAGGTATATTGGAAACTAGGTCAGTGAGGTTTATATATTTCTGTGGAATGTTCAGGGTGGGTGAAAGACCTCTTGTCTGTTGGAGGCAAGTGTGAATGTTACAATTAATCACCATGATTGGCATTGAAAAGCCTTGCAAAGCCTGGCTAATTCCTGCCTGGGGGAATCCTTTGTTGGGAGGTGTTAGCTGGCTGTGCTTGTTTCTTGTCTGGAATTCCTCTGTTTTCTGAGTGTTGTTCTTTATTTACTGTCCTGATTTTAGAGTTTTTAAATGCTGGTAGCCAGATTTTGTTTATTTTCGTGGTTTCCTCCTTTCTGTCGAAATTGTCCACATGCTTGTGGATTTCAATGGCTTCTCTGCGTAGTCTGACATGGTGGTTGTTAGAATGGTCCAGCATTTCTGTGTTCTCAAATAATACACTGTGTCCAGGTTGGTTCAAGTGCTCCGCTGTGGCTGACTTCTCTGGTTGAGTTAGTCTGCAGTGCCTTTCATGTTCCTTGATTTATGTTTGGGCAATGCTACTGCATTTGATGGTCCCTATGTAGACTTGTCTACAGCTGCATGGTATAGGGTAGACTCTTGCAGAGGTGAGAGGATCAATCTTGTCCTTTGCTGAATGGAGCACTTGTTGGATTTTCTGCAGTGGTTCTCAACCTGGGGTCCCAAGATGTTTTTGGCCTACAACTCCTAGAAATCCCAGCCAGTTTACCAGCTGTTAGGATTTCTGGGAGCTGAAGGCCTAAAACATATGGGGACCTCAGGTTGAGAACCACTGTGGGTCTGTAGATCATTTGTAGGTTGTGTTTCTTCATCAGCTTGCCTATGCGGTCAGTGGTTCCCTTGATGTATGGTAAGAACACTTTTCCTCTGGGTGGATCTTTGTCTTTGCTCTCCTGGCTTGTTCTTGGCCTTACAGTTGTCCTGATGTCTGTGTTAGAGTGTCCATTGGCCTATAGAGCCAAAGGTGGTTCAGTTCCCCTTGGAGGAGGTGGGGTTCATAGATTCTTTTTGCACAGCCTGCCAGGGCTTTAATTGTCTTTACTCTTCTTGGCCTTGCAGCTCTCCTGATGTCTGTGGTGGAGTCTCCATTGGCCTGTAGAGCCCAGTTTACCTTGGAAGAGGTGGGGTCCGCAGGCTCTTTTTGCATGGTCAGGGTTTTAAAACGTTTCCAGCTCAGTTTACTTGTCCTAACGTTTTTTCCCCTATGAGCCACCTTGAACATTAAGATCATCTGAGGAGGCCCTGCTCTCGGTCCTGCCTGCCTCGCAAGCACGGCTGGCAGGGACGAGGGATAGGGCCTTCTCAGTAGTGGCCCCTCGGCTGTGGAATTCCCTTCCCAGCGGCAACAGACCTGCCCCCTCCCTGCTAGCCTTCAGAAGGAAAGTAAAAATATGGCTCTGGGATCAGGCTTTCAGTAATTAGTACAGTGCAGTAACAGACCTGGAATGATGTACAATTCAATGACGGAACAGCCTCGGACTACGATTTTCAGATGATGTGATTTTAATATTGAACGTAATTGTTTTTAAATGCTTTAAATGTTTAATATGTATTAATTTTAAATTTTAATTGATTTTAAGTTATTGCCTGTATCCTTTTCAAGGCATCTAATGGTTGCCATATGTAAGCTGCCTTGAGTTCCCTTCAGGGTAGAGAAAGGCAGGGTAGAAATAAGGTGCTTTTAGGAATTGTGGGAGTTGAAGTCCAAAACACCTGGAGGGCTGAAGTCTGCCCATGGTTGCAGGGCCATAGCCAGAAAAAACATTTTGGAGGGGACGGGGTTGAAACTTTTTTTTTTAAATGAATTATAAAGAGTAGTTCCATAATGCAAAATAATTTAGAAATTAGACTCCATCAATTAACGTCAGTGGACACTCATGAGGATTTGGTTAACACGTTAAAATTCATGAGTAAATCAGTTTTTTAAAAAACTTTTGGGGGGGATTGAACCCCTAAACCAGGGGTCCTCAAACTTTTAAAGCTGAGGGCGGCCCACAATCCTTCGAACTGTTGAGGGGCCGAATTATCATTTGAGAAAAAAAAATGAACAAATTCCTATGCACACTGCACGTGTCTTATTTCTAGTGCAAAAACCAACAACAACAATGAAAGAACAATACAATATTTAAAAATAAGAACAATTTTAACCAAAATCAACCTATCTGGATTTCAACGGGAAGTGTGGGCCTGTTTCTGGCCAACGAGATAGTCAAGTTAATTAGGATTGCTGTTGCTGTGTGCCTTCAAGTCATTTCAGACTTTGGACGAGCCTAAGTCTAAAACCGAGAGCGTGGGCCAGGTAAATGATCTTGGAGGCCTTAGTTTGGGGAACCCTGCCTTAACTCCCCACCTGGAAACCAATGTCCTCACTGGTGGAGAACATGTGGGTCAAGAATAGGTCTCTTCAGCCACTTACAAACCCACCCCCAAGACACAAGAAACGGAAGACAATCGTCCTCGACCTACAAGGGATCGCCTAAGTAAGTAAGTAAGTAAGTACAGTAGAGTCTCACTTATCCAACATTCGCTTATCCAACATACTGGATTATCCAACGCATTTTTGTAGTCAATGTTTTCAATATATCGTGATATTTTGGTGCTAAATTCATAAATACAGTAATTACTACGTAGCATTACTGCATATTGAACTACTTTTTCTGTCAAATTTGTTATATAACATGATGTTTTGGTGCTTAATTTGCGAAATCATAACCTAATTTGATGTTTAATAGGCTTCTCCTTCATCTCTCATTATCCAACATATTAGCTTATCCAACATTCTGCCGGCCCGTTTACGTTGGATAAGTGAGACTCTACTGCATATAGCATCTCGCCTTCCCTGTAGCAGTGGTCGCCTTTCCCCATGGGTTTTTTTTTTGTGTGTGTCAGGAGCAACCGGAGTTGCTTCTGGAGAGAATTGGCTGTCTGCAAGGATGTTGCCCAGGGAACACCCGGATGTTTTGGTGTTTTACCATCCTTTTGGGGAGGCTCCTCTCATGTCCCTGCATGGAGCTGGAGCTGATAGAGGGAGCTCATCTGCGCTCTCCCCAGATGGGATTCGAACCTAGCAGCCTTCAGGTCAGCAACCCAACCTGCAAATCACAAGGCTTTTATCCCCTAGGTCAGGGGTCCCCAAACTAAGGCCTGGGGGCCACATGCGGCCCATCGAAGCCATTTATCCGGCCCCCACGGCACAAAGGCAGAAGGGGGTTGGGCTAAATGACCCAAGGGTTCTCTTCTTCTCTTCCAACTATATTATTATTATTATTATTATTAACATTGAGGCTGGGAGGCCATTTGTCAGGGGTGCTTTGCTTGTGCTTTTGGTGTCCAAAGACAGAAGGGGATTGGATTCAATGGCCCAAAGGGTCTCTTCCAACCCTATTTATTATTATTATTATTATTATTATTGCTTGGTGGCCAACTATAGTCAGGCCCTCCAACGGTCCGAAGGATCGTGAACTGGCCCCCAGTTCAAAAAGTTTGGGGACCCCTGCCCTAGGCCATCGGAGGCTCCATTCCCCATGGGTTCGGACCCGGCACGGCTCGCCCCCTTTAAGACTCCCTGGCTGGCGTTGCCCCTTTAAGATCGCACCGCCCTCTCTCCCTCCCTCCTTCCCTTCCACCTCCCTCCTCCCCTGCTCTTCCAATGGGCTGCTCGGCGCAGGTGCGGGCGCCCTCTAGAGGCGAGCGGCCCGCAGCGCTGAGGCGGAGTGGTTGCAGCAGCAGCAGCAGCAGCAGCGTCAATCGCAGCAGCAGCGCCCTCCCTCCTGCCCGCCCGGCTGCGCGTGTCTCCGCCTGCCTCGCTCTCTCGCTCTCTCTTTTTTTCTCTCTCTCTCTGCGCGCGGCGGCGCCCCCGGGACTGGCATTCCTCGTTCCTTCTTCCTCCGCCGCCTTCCTCCTGGATGCTGCGCGGAGAGAGGGAGGCGCCGAGGAGCCTGCGAGGATGGCGAGGAGCCCCGGTCCCAGGCTGTAAGTAACGCCGCCGAACTTTCCCTCTCGCCTCGTCGGGGCTGGGGCTTGGCCGGGAAGCAGCGGGGATTGCGCAGAGAAAGGAGACGCGGGGAAGAGCGTGGTCGGCGAAGGGATCCCAGAACCTTTCCCTTCCTTCCTTCCCTCCTCCGCCCGCATTCCCTTCCTGCCCTTTCCTCTCCGCACCCGATGCCTTCTTTCCTTTGTCCAGCTTTGGCTCCGGAATAGTTGCGCCGCTGGGAAACACGCCGAGAGAAAGAGACACACACATACATAGAGAGGTCCAGCCCCGCGTGCTTTTACTGATGTCCAGCCTTTGCTTTGCTAGATAGGGAAGGAGGCGATTTTTTTTCTGCGTGGCGTGCGGGATCGAGAAAGCGGAGTTTGCCATTTGTGTGTGTGTGGCTGCATTATAGGTCTACACTAGACCTATAATGCAGATCCAAACTGCATTGTGCGGCACTCTAGACCCAGCCTGTGCGAGTGTGAATTGTATTGTGAGGATCGTAAAGTCAGGAAAAGGAAAAAGAGACATCCGTGTGGATTGGGGCAGAGGCTCACCGCTTGGCCAAAAAGGGCGAGAGAAAGGGAAGCTTCAGGGAGGTTGTGTGTTTTCCGGGCTGTATGGCCACGTTCCAGAAGTATTCTCTCCTGACGTTTCGCCCACATCTATGGCAGGCATCCTCAGAGGTTGTGAGGGAAGCTTCTTTCCTTTAGAGAAGCCAGGCGCCTCTTTCCCTGGTGGGGAAAAAACCCTTTCCTGAGGAAAGCAGCCAGCCATGGAGAGGAAGAGAGAGAAAGAAGGGCTTTGGCTCTTATTCCACAGGAGAAGGGAGAAATCAGGGCGTGTGTCGCGAGAGAAAGCGCGTGGAAAGGGCTGGGAAGGCGAGAGCCGCGTGGGAAGAAGAAGCCTACTTCTCGGGGCGCTACAATGCGGTTCGGCTCCACTTTTAAGTGCCTTGCTTGGCTCAATGCGAAGGAATCCCGGGCTTTGCAGTTTGGGGCACTCTTTTGTCAGAGACCCCACATGCATCCATGCGCTCTTCCATATAGAGGCACCCAAGGACACGAAGGAAGGAGCACCTCTTCATCACGTTGTCCTCCTTCCTTCGGCGCTTTCTCCATGTCCGCCCCATGGAAGGGAGGCGGGACCGCCTGCCGCAAACTGCCCTTTCCTGCCTTTCCTCCGCAATCCTTCCTTCCTTCCTTCCTCCCGCCTGCTTTGACGTGGAGGGGATTCTGCTCTGGAATCCGGATTCTTGCCCGCCTCCTCTTCCTCCTGTTTCTCTCTCTCTTTCTCTCAAGGGTTTGGTCACTGATTCAGGAGGGAGAGTGGCTTTGTCCCTTGCATACCCAGAATGACTCCACCATACTCGCCTTGCATTGGCACCACTGAGTTTGATGGCACCGGTTCTCCCTCCACGCACAAACAAATCCTATGGGGAAATTAGAAAGGAGGGTGTGCTTGCGTCGGAAGCACCCCAGGCCCAGTAAGGGTCACCCACACACCTCCGAGACCGATGTGACAAAAGTCAATGGGATTTTGGCCTGAATAAATAAGAGTATTGTCTCTAGATCAGGCATGGGCAAACTTCGGCCCTCCGGGTGTTTTGGACTCCAACTCCCACAATTCCTAACAGCCGGCAGGCTGTTAGGAATTGTGGGAGTTGGAGTCCAAAACACCCGGAGGGCCGAAGTTTGCCCATGCCTGATCTAGATCCAGGGAAGTCATGCCTTGGTCAGACCACACCTGGAATCACAGTGTGTCCAATTCTGGGCACCGCAGTTGAAGGAAGATGTTGACAAGCTGGAAGGTGTGACTAAAATGATCAATGAACAAGCCCTATGAGGAGCAGCTTAAAGAGCTGGGCATGTTTAGCCTGCGGAAGAGGAAACATGATGACGAGGGCCATGTATAATTATGTGAAGGGAAGCCATAGGGAGGAGACTTGTTTTCTGCTGCCCTGGAGACTAGGACGCGGAACAATGGCTTCAAACTACAGGAAAGGAGATTCCACCTGAACATTAGGAAGAACTTCCTGACTTCCTCAGAGCTGTTCAGCAGTGGAACTCTCTGCCCCAGACTGTGGTGGAGGCTCCTTCTTTGTAGGCTTTTATGCAGAAGCTGGATGGCCATCTGTCAGGGGTGCTTTGAATGCAATTTTCCTGCTTCTTGCCAAGGGGTTGGATGGCTCATGAGGTCTCTTCCAACTCTATGATCTGTAGCCCCCTTTTCTGTTTCTTACCCAGGCTGCCCGCTGCTTATCCCAAGCCTGTTCTCTCTCTTATGTTCAGCCTGCCAGGCCCAGTGGATGCCATCCCAGAGACATATCTGATAACCTGAACCTCTCCTTTTCCCCTGTCTACTCCAGGCATGGCCCAATGGCCCTCTTTTTATCCAAAACCAACCCCCCTTCCCAAAGTTGAAGAACTTTGGGCACATAGAAGTCCCCCAGGTGCTTCCCCATCAGAGAGGTACATTGGCGGTCTCTCACTAAACAAGAGGGGTCCTGGAAGACCTTTCTGCCTTGGAGTTGTGCCTCGATTCCTGTCCGACCTGTTCTGTCGGAGAGTTCCCCTCTTCATAGAATCATAGAGAAAGACCCCAAGGGCCATCCAGTCCAACCCCGTCCTACCATGCAGGAGACACAATCAAAGCACCCCAGTCTCTACCACACTCCAAGGAGGCAGCACATTCCACTGTTGAAGGGCTTTTATCTTCAGGAAAATCTTCCAAATTTTGTGTGTGTGTGTCAGGAGGGACTTGAGATACTGTAAGTCGCTTCTGGTGTGAGAGAATTGGCTGTCTGCAAGGACGTTGCCCAGGGGACGCCTGGATGTTTGATGTTTTACCATCCTGTGGGAGGTTTGTCTCATGTCCCTGCATAGGGAGCTGGAGCTGACAGGGGGAGCTCACACACTCCCCGGATTTGAACCACCAACCTATCAGTCTACAGTCCTGCCAGTGCAAGGGTTTAACCTATTGCTCCACCCAGGGCTCCTAATGTATAGGTAGAATCTGTTTTCCCCTCCCTGCCCTCTTTCTGGGAGGAAGATGCCGTTGCCTGGCATTTGCTTGCTCTTGGGTTGAACCAACTCACCCCCTTTCCCTTTCTGGTATTTGGAACTCTTGTTGGAATTGGGGTGGTGGCTGCTTGGGAAGGGGGATTTGATGAGCACAATAGTGCCCCCATCTCTATTTTATTTTATATATTTGCTTTATTTCTATCCCACCCCTCTTCCCTTATAGGGACTCAAGGCTGCTAACGGCAAACATGACACAATACAATTCAATCAGTGCCAGTGTATTGAAATACAAATACAAAATTTTCAAAAATGATTAAATCTTTTGTGTCGTGGGATCTGTCCCCATTCAGTCACAGAGGAAGAGGGAGGGAGCGGTGTGGCGCCGGGAACGGTGTGCAGATTTTTGCACAGTGCCTGGATGAAACACAGAGTGCCATTGGAAGGGTTATTCATTCATGAATTATTCTCGCTGATTACGGCGTAGTTTAGGAGAGGGTTCGGATGCTGTGCCACCCAACAGCAAGCCTCCTTGCACAGATGATTAAATATAGCGCTACGGAGCGAATAAAAGAGACTGTGGAGTGTGTGTGTAGGTGTTAGTCATAATGCATATGGATAAGCTTCCCAGGTAAACAAATGGATGATTGTAAACCATTCTGAACCCTTTCGGAAAGGCAGGGCACATGTCTAAATAACTAATAAATATTTCACATTAAAAAAAGAAGAAACACATTAATGCGGAGTGTAGCAAAACCAGCTCTCACTTGCTGTATTTGTCTTTCAGGATTGCTTTCCTGGAATCACTGTGCTAGTAATTGTGGCGTGGTATGTGCAGTATGTGAAAGAGAGAGAGGTGTAGATATGACATCTGTGTTTAATATACACAGGTGTGGCTCTGATATATTTGAATGGAGGGCTTTGCTTTGCATGCATTCACATGTTAACTGGGTTCTATCGATGAAGGAATTTTTGATGATTTCTCTCCATTTAATTTCAATATATATGCCTTCCGCCCATTGAAACTGCTTCATCACCATAGCGGTGTGCTTATACATTCAGACTGAGGCGGCACTCCTGTGTGCAGTTACCTGAACACTCGGTGGAGCTTGCTTTCTGAATAGACAGCTTTCGAATTATACTGTGGGCTTTAGATTCAGAATGGGGCTGGGAGGGCTTGTGGGGCAAAGGGGTATAATTTACATGCAATTAGGGATTGGGTAAATGAGAGAAAGGCGCAGCATTTAACCTCCCAAGTTAAAGTTCCCATTTCTCCCCCTGACCACATGCTTTGAAGTGCATCCTCTTCAATATTCTACCAATTAGCATTTACAATCACCCTTTTAGAGACTCAGCAGGGAAGAAAAGTTCAGATTATACAATGCCTTCAGGAAGTGGTGCCCCTCTTGTTTAAGATGAAATCTGTAAGCAAGCAGGCTGCTTGGAATACATTTGGTTACTGCTCTTTCAGTGGAATAGAAATTATTCCTGTTTTTTGCAAAGAGGGATAGGGCTACATGCAAAGGATGAGTACTAGCGATTGACCGCATCAAAGGTTATTCATTTGAAAACACCATTTCCCTCTGTATAGCATCTAATTGCTTCCTGAACAATCTCAAGGTCCTTTGTATGTACTCAGTGGGTAAAATGAGCGACTCGATATCTCTCTCTCAAGATACTGGTGACCAAATTATTCTGAGTGAGGAAGTCAAAAGAAAATTAGCAGGCCAAAAAGAACCTGCAGGTCGAGGCAGAGATAATTTCTTAAGTGGGTGGTAAATAGTAGTTTTTTTTAAAAAAAAAAAAATACACAATTATTTGGTTCAGACTGTCTGCATAGTTCAGTTTGTTTTGTGTTAGTAAATTGCAGTGCTAGCAGCACTGAGACAATACAGAGTCTGTGTGGGTGGGAAGGAAGTTTGGATCTCAGATGTGTGATCGTGTAACAGAGCAAGACGCTATGAAGAATGCGAGATGCTAATTTGCTGCATCCCATTCTGGAGCTGTATTGTTATTTGGGCTCTTTCCAGTGCCTTCCTTTAACCCAAGTTGTCTGTTCGGATTAAAATCCCAGGGTGCATAATATATGTGTATATTCCTCTCTGGTAGGTTTTACAAAAAACCATAGCCAGAGGGTGAGTCTTGCCTTTCACAGTTGGATTACTGGGTGTTCCATCCTATTTATCTGATGCCATGGCAAGGTTTGTGAGGATGGTAGACAAAACATCCAGTTCCCTTGTTTAAAGAGAATCTTATTCATACTTGTGTTTAGATATGCCCAGTTTTTAATGGCATTTTCTTTTGTGATCAGACTTTTATGTTCTTTTGCCAGTGCCATGAATCCCATGCATTATGGGGAAGGACTATTACTCCATATTAGAGCAATATGCAGTGCATTAAAAAGGTCCCAGGTTCAATTCCTTACATTTACTCATCCCAAGATTGTGGTTTGGGACACACACACCCTGTTTTAGACATTGGGGAGCCACTGCTGATCAAAATAGACATACTGGCCAAATGAAGGGTGGACAGTGGTTTAATAGTTAGAGTGTTGGACTAGGTCTCTGAGAAACAAAAGTTTGAATCCTTGTTCCATCATGGACACCACAGTCTTTTTTTCAGCCTCAGGGGGAGATGAGAAAATCTTTGAACAAATTTTGCCAAGAAAATCTTGTAATAGTTTCATCTTAGACACAATGTAAGCTGAAAATGACCTGAAGGCACACAGTGACAACTACACAAAAGTGTGGCCAAAAGCTATTTTTGTGGTCTTCACCGCATCCCAATGTTTGGGTTAAAAAGGGATTGTGTTTTCTGAGAGAGGGAATACGCTTTTCCCCCTTGCTCCAGATTTTAGCTCTGTTGATTTAAACACACATTTATGTGTGTGTTTATCAAAAGATAATTTGCCGTTATTATCAAACCTATATTCCTTACCAGGTCAAAAAATGTCACTGTGCTGACAAAGCCAATTACCCTATATATATTGACCTCGTGTATAAGTTGAGGGGAGGTTTTGGGGCCAAAATTATGGGTTTTGACATGACCAGTGATATGTCGAAGGTCACCCCATGGAAGTGGAAAGTTACTCTATTTCCCCTTTACAGGCATTCAAAAATCCGTATATGGTATAATGGCGGAGAGAGTTGTAAGGTTCAGTACTTGCATTGTAAGTACTTACAATATAAGGTAGAGTGCTTATATTGACCCATGGATAGGTCAACCCACTTTTTTGGGAATTTTTTAACTAAAAATTTACACTTATAGACAAGTGTATCTAGTTTTATAGTTTTTAAATTTTCATCTTACTAAACTAATTTTCAACCTGATGGTTATATGTAAACATGTTCCATTGATTGCAGCAGTTTTTAATTTCAAGAAAATATGGGATTACATTCATTATTATTTTGTATTGTTTCCTGTACATTGCTATTTTCTATACCTAAATAATATTTTTGGTCATGATTTATTATTTATATAGTACTATTTGCATACATATACACTGTTTAAATCATGACGTCATATATCTCTGAAATTCTTACACAAAAGCTCAAGAAAATCCCATGATAAGGTCACCGTAAATTGGCATTAACTTGAAGACACGTAACCATGACACTTGAATAAATATGGTACTTAAAGGTAAACTTCTAATCCATCTAACTTTATTTGGCTCACTGTATATGTCTTTTGGGTCTTTCAATTCTGCAGGTCAAGAGGGTTCCAGCTTGGGGGAAACTGATTTAAACCAAACTATCCACTTAAACAGGCAGTATTCTAGATCCTAGCTCCAGCATTGTATATTTTTCCATGTGTGTGTTATTTGTCTTCAAGTCACTTGTCAACTTATGGTGACTTCATGAATTTCAAATGGTTTTCTTAGGCAATAAGTACTCTAGTTTTACCATCTCCATCTATGAAATAGAGAACACAGGACTTAGTATTCATTGGTGGTCTCCCATCCAAGTACAAATCAGGGATGTTTAGAGTCCCAAGTTCAGGTGGGATCTTGTTCTTGTTTTATCATAGTTATACATATATTATACAATTAATGTTGCTTCTTATGGTGAGACTTTAGGTTACAGCAGTGATTATCAACTTGTGGGTTTCAAGATATTTTGGCCTTCAATTCTCAGAAATCCTAACAGCTGATAAACCTGCTGGGATTTCTGGGAGTTGTAGGCCAAAACAACTGAGGACCCACAGGTTGAGAATCATTGGGTTACAGAGTACAGTTGGTTGCTGTTTGAAGGAAAGAGTTTCATTCTGTGAGGAAGATAGTCCCCCCCCCCCCCCAGTTGTTAGTATCTTGTTTATTTCTCATGAGTACAGTTGAGTTTAGGTTGTTTAGGTTTGGACTGTAAGCAACTTACTTAAGTAAACCAAGGTGAGCATTGTTGTGTGCCTTCACGTCTTTTCTGACTTATGGTGACGCCAATGTGACCTTATCACAGGGTTTGTCTTTTCAGGATTTATTCAAAGGAGTTTGCCTTTGCCTTCCTCTTAGATTGAGAGAGGATAACTTGTCCAAGATCACTCAGTGTGTTTTCATTGTTGAGCAGGAATTTAAGTTCTGCTCTCCAGAATTGCAGTCCAGTGGTGAAATCACTATATCAGGCTGGCTCTCTTAACTTCAGCATATTTCTATCTTAAAACTCCATGGCAGCAGCCTTCTGAGAGCCTTGTGGTTGGTTGTGCTGGTGGCATGTCTTACAACAGAGAAGACAGCCTTAGATATTTTATCTCCTGTTCTGTCCTCCTATGTTATCCTTCCTGGGACCAGTCCATGGGAACAGAATCCAGGCTAAAGTTCTGAAGATTAAAGCCAAACCTATCTCCTTATCCATGGACTGAAGCTTTTGTTCTTTTAAAAGCAGAAACCGAGCTTGTTTGGGTGGAGGAGGGGGATAGCCAGGAAAAACAAAACCCTCCTAATGAACGTGTTGGGAGGAAAGGCAGACGAGGGCTTAGGGCTGTTGCTGCTTAATGTTTAACCAAGCGCAACAGCTTAAATGCTACCCTGTCTGCTGGTGTGTGTGTGTGTGTGTGTCCCTCTCCTCCCCGCTGTAACCCAGACCCCTAAACAAACAGCTTGACCTTCTTTCCCTCTCCAAAAAAGGAAAGTTGGAGCAGGAATGGAAATGAGCACTAGATCCTTTATAAGATCTAAGTTCTTCTTGGGTGCTGGAGGCCCTGGATTGTAAACTAATGCCAGATGCTGCATTGATTTCTATCCTTGGCTGCTTGGGGTCAGTAATAGGCTCAGCATCTTCCTGAATGGAAGATTTTCTGTTGAGGAGTTCCACTGTTTGTTTCTTTTGTAAACAAATGCTCCCCCCTCCCCTTTGTCTGAGTCTCGCTTCCAGGATGCAGTTATTGGTCTTGCATCTGATTCAATTTATTTTGAATTACATCACTATCCTTAACAGTCTCTTTTATAATAAAACAAATGCACATAGAGGCCCAGAGGCACTAATTACCTACCCGAGATGCTTATATCAAACCGATATCCATAGAAATTTAGCTGCCCTTTAGTATATGTACAGTTATCCTCATAGCACCCCTGAAAGATAGCACTGTGTTATTATCTTTTTTAAAAAATTGTGAAGTGAGGCAAAACTGTGTTTCTTTACCTTACTGGAATGTTTTGAGGACAAGTTATAAAATTACACATTCACCCACATGAAATGTATGCATTTTTGTGGATGTGACCCTGTTTTCAGGCCCATTTTTTCCAAGAGAAGTGTCAACATTTTCAACAATCTTTTCACTGTATCATTGTAAGATACAGGTGGAATTTGACCAGCGCAATGCAAATAATCTGTAGCAAGTAAAAATTGGATTGAGCCATGCTGAGTCCTTGGCCACCACTGCATATTTGCTTTCTGTTGGGCTGCCTTTCATGCCTGGATGGAAGAATTGATGTAGTATTTGCATATTTCTACATATGTACTGGAAACATAATTCAACAAGAGCTCAAATGTCTTCACTAGGTCCCTGTTGCCTTAACAAAGGGAAACAATAATGCCCCACCCAGGAGCCTTCTTTTATTATATCCAGGGCTGATCCCACACTTTGCACCTTGGCTTTGTTTGCTGGTGGTACAGTTGTTTTCTGCCACAGACAAAAGTGTGAATGACGGATGTCAACTGGGGTTGTCAGGTATATGTACATGGTTGTTTAGGAACATGTATCTGTTCACATCCCATGCTTGTTGTAGGAAAATGCTGTGGTTTTAGTATCCTTGATGGTTGCATAGAGCCGGCCCTAGGTATTGTTCAAGTGTCGGCAAACATAATTTTGGCGCCCCCCCCCCAAACCACTCACTGAAAAATAAAAGCGTTGGATAAGCGAAAATGTTGGATAATAAGGAGGGTTTAAGGAAAAGCCTATTAAACATCAAATTACATTAAGATTTTACAAATTAAGCATCAGAACATCATGTTTTACAACAAATCAACAGAAAAAGCAGTCTCGACTGTGCCCCCATATGTTTTGCGCCCTAAGCGACCGCTTAATTCGCCTCATTGTTGGACCGGCTCTGTGGTTGCATAAAATATAAAGCACATCTAAGATGAAAGAAGACTTCTTTTTCATGTCCCTAGGTTATTTCATCATCTGGTGTAGAATGTGTCATAGTGTGTGTGTCTAAGAAATACATGGAACTCAACAGTGGACTGATAGCACCTTGTTGGTGGCATCGGTGGCAGCCCTAAATACTTTTTATGCTTTTTTCTTTTAATCTAACCTCCTTTAAAGGTTTGTTTTGAAGCCGAAATGCCACTTTCTATACTCTTTGGGGAAAAAGCCATGCAACAAATGAAAGAAAGAGATGTTATTAAAACTGTTTAAAGTCATATGGATTTAGGAACCCCCTGCTTCACTGGTTAGCGTAAGGTTGGATTGGATCATTGGTCTCCACACAGCATTTAAAACTTAATACGAATTCTTTAGTAAAAATATGGTAATGTTGGCCAAGTTACTGAAATAAAAATGTCATTACCAACAGCAAAAGATATTGATAGAAGCGGTTATTCACATTCCGTGGGAGGAATTATTCCATGATATTGCTGGAGCCATTGAGAACGTCTTGTCTGTGTCTTATCTCTTAACGTCATAAACTGTGTTATAGTGCCTGTGCCTGTGTTATAGGTGGACACATAACAAAGATTTTCTTCCTGATCTTAGGGAGTTGTCATGATGGTATTGGACGAGGCAGTTCCTTAGGTGTTCTGGATCCAAGCAATTTCAGACTGACACTGTGACACTAATACTGTGACACTGACACTAAAACCAAATTGACAGCCAATACAGGTATCAAAGGTGATCCCATGGATGTATGACTGCCGTCATCCTTCCAACCTCAAATCTAGACGCTAGTACAGCTTCCAATGACCCTTCAAAGTTATTCTTCTGAGTGGAATGTGTTACAGGAATTCAGCCTGAATGAAACCAAAGCGTATATTGCTGTAGCAAGGTCTGATTTCTTTAGCAACTAGTACTGAGACACACATGCTACAAATGCTAAAATCCAGTTGCAAAGCAGAATCTACGGTAGTAACATTACTAATCATAGAACTGATCTTTCAAATGGAAGAAAAGCTCATTCCAGACAAGTTGAATTCTGCAATAAGTTTCTCTGAGTACAGTTTGTCCACATAATACCGATTTTGCCATGCAATATGTACCTGTTGGTAATATTTTGAGATAAATTCTCAGCTTGACAGGAAGGAATAGTGAGATTTGATTGATCTGTCACTGCCTTACATGAAAGGCATATGCACCCTAGAATCTGTCTTAGAAAATTTCGCAGCTTTTCAGGGTTCTTTGGGAAACAGCTTTCTACCTGCAAAAGAGAAGGTTGAGAAGGGACATAATCGCCATGTTTAAATATTTGAAAGGCTGTCATAAGGAAGAGGGAGAAGGCTTGTTTTCTGCTACCCTTGAAACTAGGATTAGGAGTAATGGGTTCAAATTACAGAAAAAGAGACTCCACCTGAACATAGAATCATAGAATCATAGAATAGTAGAGTTGGAAGAGACCTCAAGGGCCATCTAGTCCAACCCCCCGCTAAGAAGCAGGAAATCGCATTCAAAGCGCCCCCGACAGATGGCCATCCAGCCTCTGCTTAAAAGCTTCCAAAGAAGGAGCCTCCACTACAGTCCGGGGGAGAGAGTTCCACTGCTGAACAGTCCTCACTGTGAGGAAGTTCTTCCTAATGTTCAGGTGGAATCTCCTTTCCTGTAGTTTGAAGCCATTGTTCCGTGTCCTAGTCTGCAGGGCAGCAGAAAATAAGCTTGCTCCCTCCTGCCTATGACTTCCCCTCACATATTTGTACATGGCTATCATGTCTCCTCTCAGCCTTCTCTTCTGCAGGCTAAACATGCCCAGCTCTTTAAGCCTCTCCTCATAGGGCTTGTTCTCCAGACCCTTAATCATTTTAGTCGCCCTCCTCTGGACGCTTTCCAGCTTGTCAACATCTCCCTTCATCTGTGGTGCCCAAAATTGGACACAGTATTCCAGGTGTGGTCTGAACAAGGCAGAATAGAGGGGGAGCATGACTTCCCTGGATCTAGACGCTATTCCCCTATTGATGCAGGCCAAAATCCCATTGGCTTTTATAGCTGCCGCATCACATTGTAGGCTCATGTTTAACTTGTTGTCCACGAGGACTCCAAGGTCTTTTTCGCACACACTGCTGTCAAGCCAGGCGTCCCCCATTCTGTATCTTTGATTTCCATTTTTTTCTGCCGAAGTGAAGTATCTTGCATTTGTCCCTGTTGAACTTCATTTTGTTAGTTTCGGCCCATCTCTCTAGTCTGTCAAGATCGTTTTGAATTCTGCTCCTGTCTTCTGGAGTGTTAGCTATCCCTCCGAGTTTGGTGTCATCTGCAAACTTGATGATCGTGCCTTCTAACCCTTCGTCTAAGTCGTTAATAAAGATGTTGAACAGAACCGGGCCCAGGACGGAGCCCTGCGGCACTCCACTTGTCACTTCTTTCCATGATGAAGACGACGCATTGGTGAGCACCCTTTGGGTTCGTTCGCTTAGCCAATTACAGATCCACCTAACCGTAGTTTTGTCTAGCCCACATTTTACTAGTTTGTTTGCCAGAAGGTCGTGGGGGACTTTGTCGAAGGCCTTACTGAAATCCAGGTAGGCTACATCCACGGCATTCCCTGTATCGACCCAACTCGTAACTCTATCGAAAAAAGAGATCAGATTAGTCTGGCATGACTTGTTTTTGGTAAATCCGTGTTGACTATTAGCAATGACTGTATTTGTTTCTAAGTGTTTGCAGACCACTTCCTTAATTATCTTTTCCAGAATCTTGCCTGGTATTGATGTGAGGCTGACCGGACGGTAATTGTTTGGGTCGTTCTTTTTTCCCTCCTTGAAGATAGGGACCACATTCGCCCTCCTCCAATCTGCTGGGACTTCTCCCGTTGTCCAAGAACTCTCGAAGATGATTGCCAGTGGTTCTGAAATAACTTCCGCTAGTTCCTTCAATACTCTTGGATGTAGCTGATCTGGCCCTGGCGACTTGAATTCGTTTAGAGTGGCCAGGTGTTCCTGTGTTTGTGCAGCCCTCCGTTTAGCCTTTCGGCGGTTCCCTGTGGTCGTGGGTAATATAGTGTTCGCCAGGCTGTTGTTCCCCTCCCCCAGTGGATCTAGTTTAAAGTGCGCCTGATGAGGTTTGTGAGTCTGTGTGCAAAAAGATGTTTTCCTACTTGTGTGAGATGCACCCCATCACTTGCCAGTAGTCCATCCTCTTGGAAGAGTAGACCATGGTCAAGGAAGCCAAAATGCTCCTCTTGGCACCATTTTCTGAGCCAGTTATTGACCTGTACTATTTTTCCGGCCCTTGTAGAGCCATGTCCTACAACGGGGAGGAGGGATGAAAAGATCACATGTACATTATACAGTTTTAGCTTTGTTCCCAGAGCTCGAAAATCATTTGTGATCTTTTGAAAAGTATGCCTAGCGGTGTCATTGGTACCTACATGAATCAACATAAGGTGGGGAGGGTGATGGGGCTTTAGGAGCCTGCTGAGCCTCTGAGTGATATGGTGTATTTTTGCCCCCGGGAGGCAGCATGTTTCTCGAGCCATCCCATCCGGTCTGGAAATGATGGCTTCCATTCCTCTAAGGAGGGAGTCACCTACTACCAAGACCTGTTTCCTTTGAGGATTGACAGGGTCCCTTTTGTGCAAGACAGTGTGTATGTCCCCTGAAGAGTGTTCCTGTTGAAGTGAATCATGTAGGTGTAAAGTGTTGTCCTCCTCCTCAACATCCCCAGTGCATTCATCAATGACAATCCATTGAGATACATCCGAGAGCCCATTACTCTCCCAAGGATGTTCCTGTTGCTCCTGGTCTATGATTGGGGATGGAGCATTTGCATGATTACATAAGTGTGAATGTGGTGATGCACTGTCCCCGTCAGGGCTATCCCCTGCGCATTGATCAAGGGTGGCCCACTGAGTAGTATCTAAGAAACTGTGGTCCTCCACAAGATGTGTTTCCTGATTGTATGTTGATGGTGTAAGAATATCAAATCTGTTGTGTAAATCCAGCTGAGCAGAGGAGTTCAGCGGAGGCTGCCTGGTCCTGTGTCTCCTTCTATGGGTGACCTCCTTCCAAGCCTGAGGGTTGTCTACCTTTGAGTTGATCTCCCCATAAGGTTTGTGATCATGGTCGTGGTGGTGTTGGTGTGATGCAGGCTGCAAATCTACAGCAGCGTGTTGTGCAGAGTCCAAGAAGAGCTCGAGTGCCTGAATGTCCTTAAGGGTCTTAATACGGTGCTCGAGCTGTTGGATCCTCTGCTCCATCAGAGTCATCTGTTTGCATTTGGAGCAGATGTAGTTGTCTAGTTTTTGTGTGAAAAAGCGGAACATGCCGCAGCTGGTGCATGTGATGGGAATGTTTTGCTTTTGTTGCATCTCTTGGTGAGTGTGGTGGCCAAGTGGGATCTTTGTACAGTTAAGTAATATGCACGCACTTTATGTGCAGACTGCCCCAAACCATCTCTTTGTGTATTTGTTTATGTTGTTTTGTTTCCTGTATGTACTGCAAAGGATAGTTAGTAAGGTGTCTTTTTGGCGCGCGCGACCCTGGCAAATAAAGCTTTCCCAGAAACTCAATTAACAGGGGACAATGCCTGCTGTCAACACAACAGTCACACAACAGTTAGACTTTGACCACAGGAGCCAAGCCCAAACTCAGTTTAAAATCTTAGCCAAATCTTAGCCAAATCCTACCTGAAGCCAGGGAGCAAAAATGTCCTCCTGCTGCCTCTGCTTCTGCGAGAACCAACATTAGGAAGAACTTTGTGACTATGAGAGCTGTGGAACTCTGTGCCTCGGAGTGTGATGGAAGCACCTTCCTTGGAGGTATTTAAACAAGGTAGATGGCCATCTATCGGCAGTGCTTTGATTGTGCCTTTCCTGCATGGCAGGGGGTTGGACTAGATGGGCCATGTGGTTTCTTCCAACTCCATGATTCTGTGATTTCCTGAAGGTTGAAAATATGAAATAATAATAATAATAATAATAATAGACTTTATTTCTAGACCACCCTCTCTCCTCAGAGGGACTCAGGATGGTTAACATACATATAAACTGCAAACATTCAATGCCACAACTACTTCACTTAATATCAAAAATATAAAATGATGATAAAATACTCATTATAATAAAAATCCCAAATTAGAAAAAACAATAAATTTAAGCATGACACTCACTAAAAACATTATGGCACAGAGCGAGCATATACCTGGACTGAATTAAATGACCAAGCTGCAGAAAATGTTCAGTATTGTAGTTTCACTTAGACCATAGCTACTATGGGGTGACATGTTAATCCTCCTCCTCTCCATACGTTAAGGTACATAGATGTGTCTTTAACTGTTTCTTAAAGGAGAGGAGGGTGGGGGGCATTTTTATTTCTTTCAGGAGGGAATTCCAAAGACCGGGAATGGGGGGAATCACGGAGAAGGCCCCCTCTCTCGTTCCCACTAGCTGCGCATGTGACGGGGGTGGGACGGAGAGCAGGGCCTCCTCTGCTGACTGAAGTGCCTGAGATGGTCTATACAGGGAGATGGGATTTGACAAATAGCCTGGACTTGAGCCATTTAGGGCTTTATAGGTAATGACCAGCACTTTGTATTTATCTCGGAAATGGACCGGCAGCCAGTGGAGCTGTCACAACATGGGAGTGGTTCTCTCCCTGTATGGGGCTCTAGTTAGTAACCTGGCTGCCGATTGTGAACTAGCTGTAGTTCCCAAACAATCTTCAAAGGCAGCCCCACGTAGAGAGCGTTGCAGTAGTTCAAACGGGATGTGACTAAGGCGTGGACTACCATGGCCAAGTCAGGCATCTCAAGGTATAGGTGTAGCTGGCGCACAAGTTTTAACTGTGCGAAGGTGCTCCTAGCCACTGTTGACACCTGGGGTTCCAGGGTCAATGATGAGTTCAGGAGCACACCTAGACTGCAAACCTGTGTCTTTAGGGGGAGTGCAACCCCATCCAACACAGGTTGTAATCTCACCCTGATTCGCCTTTCAAATCCACTGAAATTCTACAGTGGATTTGATGTTTTGTCTCCCCATCCCCCATATGGGTCTAGGATTGTAGAAATATTTATTGAAATAATTGAGTGCATTTGTCCCCCTGCCATTCTTTTACTTGTCTTAAAGAGTCATTAGTGACTGGTAACTGAATAAATCTGGCAGCAGATAATGGTAATTGTCACCTGCATTAATGCGAGATGGAGGTGCTATTTATTTTAGATTAATGGGATTTTGGTATGTATGCTCGATTTGCCCAATCTTTGTTACCCAAGGCAACTTTTGTGGTGGTTTTTCCTCACCTTGCACAATGATAACGTGTGAGCAAATGTGCACAACTCATTTGTCTGGATATGTTTGGGTTGGTTGTTTGATTAGAAACCATTTGTGGTAGGACTCCAAAGCAGGTGAGTAAAAGGAAGGTGTACTTAGCAAATTGAAGTGTAAGCATGTGTAATGCCTTTTCATAAAAGATGTCTTTTGACCTGTTAAGAGGAGCAGGTCCAGCTTCACCCTGTGAAGTGCATCCGCTCAGCGCTTCTAGAGGCGGGCAATCAGCATGTTTGGAAAAGAGCTAAGGAAACCACACTGCTCCTTAGATAAAAAGTCCAGCTGTGCCTGTGTATTTCCTCCTGGAGTAGCCATTACTTTTGGATGATGTGTTTCTGTGCCAGGTTAACTTTTTTTGCTGCTGCTTTTGTGACATTCCCTGTTCCCGGGCCCCTTAAACCTCAGGCAAATCCCGCTTAGATACCAAGGAAGCATTAGCTCACCATCCTTTTAGTTTAAGTACCTTCAACATTAGAAGTTTTGTTTCTCATTTAGCAGAAGCACAAAAAGCACCTGTGCTGTCTCCTGTTGTTGCCCATGCAATAAAGTTCTTCAATTCATTTCCAGTTGCCATAACCATTCCTGTGCTTTTGAGGTTAAACTCGAGCTGAAATTAAATGTACAGTTAAGAAAAACAATTTCTCCTCCATTCTATTTTGATGAATGATGCTATATGAATCCAGAATATGATAAAATTAAACTCTGTGAGATTAGGTTTGTAAGTGCTAACATTTTACAGTTGACACAATTATATGACTCCTTTTCTAAAACTAGTTTTTGCCTTAGAAATGGTATTGCATGTCACCTCCCATCTCTTCTTGCTCTTGTCATATATTCTCTTATGTATGCAGATTATTTAAAAAAATGCAACTCTTTGAAATCTGAGGAAGTAGAATTAGTGAGTGAACGCTTATGTGACCAAGTTCATTATTTCAGTTAGTCTCTAAGGTGTACAAGATCCCTTTGCATTTTTGGAATCCATACTGTTCTGTATCACTTTTGCTCATGTTCTCTTGGTTTTAAGTGTTGAGTGCTCTATGCCTTCTTCAAGAGTGGTGTGCTATTAACCTGTGCTAATTAAAGTGCTGGATCCTGGATTAGTGCTAGTCCCTGAGACATTGGCTTCCCTGGTGGGTTTCTAAGACAGAAACAATTGTAGCCAGTGGGCAAATCATAGTGCTGATTGTTGGCACATTGGAAAAATTGGCGAAAATGTACCCAAAACTGAACGACAAATGTTGGAAATGCGAAGAAAAAACGGGGACATTTATACACATGTGGTGGAACTGCAGAATGGCTAAGAAATATTGGTCAGAGATTCATGAAGAGATACAGAAAATCTTAAAGGTAAAAATTCGATTGAAGCCAGAATACTACTTGCTGGGTATAATTGATGATAAAATGGCAGAAAACAAAGAGAAACTCTTTCACTTTTTATCAACGGCGGCCAGGATCAATTACGCCAAGGTGTGGAGATCAAAGGAGAAACCAACAATAGATCAATGGATTTTGAAGATAATGGATATTATGAACATGGATGTACTGACTCAAACACTAAAACACTTCCAAGAAATGAAATGCAAAAAAACAGACTGGTCATCATTAAAGAAATACATGTTGCAGAGGAAAATGAAAACGATAATAACGATCTAGAAGAGAAAGTAAGAATGAAATAAAGCAAGGTCTAGACAAGAGTAGGGGAAGCCACAGTGAATATTAATGATGCGAAAAGTATAGACCGCAAAGGAGGAGATTGGAAGTTGACGAAACCCCTCACCCCCCCCCCCCCCGGTTCCCCGTACCCCATTATCCCTGGAAACAGACACATAGTACAGAGTAGATAGACCCATAGAGTAGTTCTATCCTTTCCTACTTTCCTATCCCTATGATTGTTCCCCCACTTTTTAATGTTGTTTTTTTTTGAAAAGAGGTTTCACAATAAAAATTTACTTAATAAAAAAAAGAAAAATGGCTCTTCTCCCACATCAGATTGTATGAGAAGCATTGGTCTAAGCCACCTACATAATGGACCACTCCAGGAATTGCTGGGGTGTTGATTCACAGCTGATTTGGGATCTCTGGTGGCTTTCGCTTCTCCCTTTTCCATATTTTGTTTCACAATTGATACGGTTTATTCTGCTTTGGTCAGACCTCACCTGGAACGTGTCCAAAGCAGGACAGCCAAAATTACCAAAGGTTTGGAAGCCAAGCCCTGTAAGGAACGACTGAGAGAGCTGAGTATGTTTTAGCTTGGAGAAAAGAAGATTGAGAGGAGACATAATAGCCATGTTGAAGTATCTAAAATAATGTCTCATTGAGGAGGGGACATTCTGTCTTTTTTTCTTTCTTTCTTTTTCTTTTCTTCTTCTTCTTCTTCTTTTTTTTTTTGCTTTCTGGAGATTAGAATGCAGAGCAATGGATTCAAATTGCAGGAAAAGAGATTCCATCTAAATATTAGGAAGAACTTCCAGGCAGTAAAGAGCTGTCCGGCAGTTGAATATGCTGCCTAGGAGTGTGGTGGTCTCCTTCTCTGGGGTTTTTTAAGTGTTGGGGATGCTTTTGATTGTTTGCATGGGGCCTCTTTCAACTCTGTTTTTAAGGTACAGTCATTATCATCCTCCTTGTCATTGTCTCTGAGAATCTGCAGTATGGAATTCCCTCCCACAGAGTAACCAACACATGCCCACCCGTGGCTTTGAGACAGCCTTGCCTCCACTATCTCAGTCCTCTTTTTTCCCTTAGCTACTCCAAATAGGCTGTCTCACTAAGGTTGACAGCTTGCAGAGCTGCCTGAGGGCTCTCCCTCAACTCTCCTCCCATTTTTTCTGCTGCACACTCACATCCAATATGCTGGCCAAGTTGGCACTGAGACCGAGGAGAAGTAGTAATCCAATTTGGGCACTTTAACTGCACTTTGCTAACCGTGCTGCTGGCCAAAGCTTGGGAACTTTAATCTGCCTAATGACCTTGGCTTCAGGGACTGGGGAGACTGACTGATGGTCATTTGTTTTATTTATTTGCTTTTACTTTGCAGTGACAGTTGGGGCTTGATTGGATGCTGATGTCGGGGTTGCCAGGATCTAGTTGATATGTGGCATTGCATCATGCAAAGGTGTAACTACCCCTTTATAGCAGTGAGGAAGAACCCCCTCCATTACAATAGCCTTCTTTCCCCTTCTCTCCCTCTTCTCTCTTTTTGTTTTCTAATTCTTGTAGAGACAGCATCACCAAGCAAGTCCTTATATGTTATTATTTTTCAGGAATGCTTGGGCCAAAAAAATACCCCCCTCCTTTGGTTGCCTACTGTGTAATGTACAAAATACAGGGTGGTAATTGCATTAAAATGTATATAATTATACCATATGGAAAAAAGAAGTTAATTGCACGGGTGTTTTGAACTGATAAGTGTTTGAGTGATTCATGTTTTCTTAGGAGTTCACTATGGCAGAGCTGTCGTCCACAAAGGGAGAGGGTTGTTTTCATATGTCTTAGAGACAGTGAACTAAATATAGACTGAACTGATTTTTCTAGGTTTTAGGCCCACTGTGCCTTACTGAGTTTTGTAGAAATATGTCATGCAAGATTCTGGGTGCCAGGGCTGTGAAATGGCCAGGTTAGAAAGGAGAGGAACAGTGGCAAATATTATTAACACGTGTGCTTTGTTTGTGATTTTTCCACTCAATCCTCTCTACATTTATTTAGGAGTAAGCCCCAGTGACTTCAGTGGGACTGAGTCCCAGGTAAGTAACTAGGATTACAGCCTGCATTTATTAAATTTAGTATAGCAATAATAGATATAATAAACCTAGATGGCAATCCAAGGTACACTGATATAGTAGTGCGATGCAAAAGGGTTTGTTGTGACAAAGAGAAGATGTCGTAATCTAGAAATAGTTTTATCTGTGAAATCCTCTTGAGTTGCTACTATGCAGTTTTCAGTCCTCTGCATTTCATGCTCTTCACTTTAGTCGTTCTTAGAAGTGCAGGCATGCAGACAAAGAGTCTTTATTGGAAGATGTTAAGCCCTGATCCTCGAAGGACTGCTGGAAGCTCTGCTGACTTGACCTGCTCTTCGGCAGCATTATAGCTTCCATCCGTGATGTGGCAAAAACGGGGTTGTCGCCTCCAGTGAGAGAACAAGCAACAAGACATCATCTTACAAAGCCAACAACCTGTTTTTCAGGCTGATGCCTCGAGCAAAACAGGGGAGAAGGGAGGCAACATGGAATGTATCCAGAAATTGATGAAACTGTTTCCAAAACTGGATGTGTTAAACATTTGTGTCTGTGCTTGTATTTTAGACCTTACTAGCTCAATCCACAGAGATGTCCGTTTTTAGCAGTTGAGTCTCTAGCTCAGCCTGCACTGATGTTGCGAAGGACATCCAGAATACTTTCTCCACATTTTATACTAATTGGAGGGTACAGTATTTTGTGGCTTCCTTTTGGCTTCTGAAACCATGTGAGTGTTCAAGAATGTGTGGAATGTAACCCTATATTCCATTTTAGTAATGGATTACCAGTGTTTGCCCATAAAGCAGGATTTGAAAATTATAGAAAAGCTTAAGGCAGTCAAGAGGATATTTGGAAAACGGAGGAAAGAAATAAGAGTTGTGGCTTGGCAGCGAGTGGTGACATGGGTCTCATGAAAGACAGTTTTATAAATTCATAGTTTATGGTGTCTTCCTTGCTCATGGGATTGTAATAAGTCGAGACTGGGCCCCATCTCTTTTGGTTAAGAAGTGTGGTTGTGTAGTTTATGAGACATATTCATGTGGACCAGAGAGAAAACATAGCATCTTTTCCTTTATTTCAGATTGTAAAATGTCTCCGATCAGCCCTGCAAACATCTGCATATATTGTATATATCTTTATACTGGACTGGCAGTTGAATTTTACTTTGATAGGGACTGTGGGGTGGTATCCTCTGCTAAACCTATGTTGGTAGGGCTGAATCAGGACAAAATGCCTATCTTACACAATTTTGGCCTCTAACGGACAGACAGCAAGAGAGTTTGTGAGAACAGCTAGGGGTGGTCATTATAGCTCTGAGTATCTGCCATGTTTGTGTTTGTAAGAGCAGTGAGCATTGCACTCCCATAAGTTCTGCCCCCCCCCTCCCAAATTTACTTCTGTCTGCAAATTTATAGTGGTTGGCATTCAGCAAAATTGTTTGTAGTCTCACTAAGGAGCTTCCCTCTGTTAGTGATTAATCTCTATCCTTTAGACTGCCTTAGCCCCCAGTGGTGCATTGAGTTAAACCTTGTGCTGGCAGGACTGATGACTTGAAGGTTGGGTTGCTGACCTGAAGGTTGTCACTTTGAATCCAACCCGGGGAGAGCATGGATGAGTTCCCTCTATCAGCTCCAGCTCCATGTGGGACATGAGAGATGCCTCACACAAAGATGGTAAAAGCATCAAAAATTTCCGGGCGTCCCCCAGGCAACGTTCTTGTAGACGGCCAATTCTCTCACACCAGAAGCGACTTGCAGTTTCTCAAGTTGCTCCTGACACGAAAAAAAAGACTGCCTTTATATTGTCTGCCTGTTTTGTGTGTCCAGGTCAGAGGATAGGCCAGTGTAATCCACAGGCTGCATGTGGTCTCAAAGCCACACTTTATGACTCTGGGCTCACCCACCTCCCAAACGCCCATTTGTGTTAATCAAAAGCTGTGAATTTTGGGCAGTGTTCACTTGATGTTTCGCAAACTGCTAAGCATCCTTCCATCCCCTGTGAATTTCTCAGTTTTTCGTCACTTACTACCAGATTGCCAACTACAAGTGATATTATGTCATTTCTGGTCAAAAGCTCAGGTATTTCCCCATGTTGTTGGGTGATTGCTGACTGCTGCTCCCGCATGGGGGGAATTGGCCCTAGGCTCCAGGTATCCACCTTGATTTAGATTAATCTCTCTAGAAATAAACTATTATTATCTAGGTGAATATCGTGATTTTAAGCAGAAAAACAAGGGAGAGTCCCAAAGCACACACTGGACCCTTCAAAGGTTGTATATTGCCTTTGGGTCCACAAGAAATATATCACTGCATGAAATAAATTAAATAAGTCTGCAGAATGCCGCAGTTCTTTGGGGTGTGGGTCAATTGGTTGGTTTTCCTCTGGCTTGGGTACATTACCGAGGTAGGCAAGGAAATCATTTTAATAGAAAGGGAAGAACACCATAACACTCTTTATAAGAGCATGTCCCTTTAGATTGGAATTTCCTCTCTTTCTCCTCCCCCCCCCCAAAAGTTGTGTGGTTCTGGGTTGCTGTGAGTTTTCTGAGTGGTATGGCCATGTTCCAGAAGCATTCTCTCCTGACGTTTTGCCCACGTCAGGAGAGAATGCTTCTGGAACATAGCCATACAGCCCAGAAAATTCACAGCAACCCAGTGATTCTGTCTTCAACGACACATTGTGTGGTTCCTCAAACTATTGAAGTAAATCTGGCCCCATCTACACTGCCATATAATCCAATTTCTGAATGCAGATTAATTGCTTTGAACTGGATTATATGGTAGTGTAGACTCATATAATCCAGTTCAAAGCAGTTAATCTGCATTCAGAAGCTAAATTATATGGCAATGCATATCCAACCTCAGCGTATGTATGTATGTACGTACATACGTACGTACGTATGTAATGTACATGTATGCAGGGAAGGTTGAGGTCAAGTTACAGTAAGGTGGACGTGTGGGTAGGGTGATAGCTCATGGAAAAGGCTTTGCTTCTAGCAGGGGCTTGGACATACGTCATAATTGCATAATGAACTTCATGACCATCCAATGTAAGGAAAAACTATTAGATTTGGCGAATAGAAATAAATATGCAAGTTTATGGAGGATAAGTCTATCAATGTCATTATGACATAGTCCTGATGATGACATAGTACCGTCAGATTCAGAGGCCTACGTGCCAGCAAATATTTGTTGTGCGAGCTTTCTAGGGACATCTGGTTTTGTAAATCAATGCGAGGTTTGATGTACTTTCGGTACATCTAACGCCCTGGTTTCGTAGGGCTTTTCTGGTGCTCTTTCCATGGAGATATCTCTTAATCTAACTGAGTGTGAACTATAACTCTGTTACAGAATTTACTGCACCTCCTCATGCCAGATCAGTCCATTTTATAATGCTCCGAATTTCCGGAGTTATTTTTTATATGTGGCTTTATGGTATTTTCATTAAGAATGCAGATGTCTTGGGGGCTCTGTTTCTCCCTCGACATCTGCCTTCCCATAGAGGTCAATAGCCAGGGCACTTAAGTTGGATGCTGATCTGCACATCTCTGTTTTTACTGGGCGCTCTGGCCCATCCCCGCCTGAACGAAAAAGAAGCCTGTGTCATTCTCTTTAAAAACAGTTTCCCTTCCCTTTGTTTTGTTGCTGTTGGAAGACTTTCAGACATTTCTCTCTCTCCCTGCTCACCCTCCCTTCCTGCGGTTCGATGAGACTCCACAAGCTCTGCAGTTATCTCACTGCTTCCAGCTTTCCCAGGCTGGCTCCTCCTTGGGCAATTAAAAAAAAACTTTTTGCTGTGATGCCGGCTTGAACTTTGAAGTGAAAAGTGGCTCCAAGTCCTCACTTGCATCGCCCCTTCCCTCACTGCAGGCAAGGGCAAATCTGGGACGTGTTGGCAAATCTGCAGCACCGCTTCCAGGCAGAGCATGGTCTTTGTACAGGGAGTGCCAGGGAGGGTGAGGAACCAGGCAGAACTGAATTATTTTATGCAGGACCGGGCAATTGCTGTGGGAATGGATAGAATCCTGTTGTTGTTTATTTGTTCAGTCGCTTCCGACTCTTCGTGACCTCATGGACCAGCCCATGCCAGAGCTCCCCTAGAATCCTATTTGTGCCTAAAGCAGCAGGTGTATGGCAGGTGAGAAAAGGATTCGGCACTCTCTTCTTTGCCCATTACTGGATATTGTATCTTCCTCATCTCTCGGTGGTTACCAGACTTGAGTAATGGGGTTGCCAGTGGCACCTAGATGACTGTATTTGTGGACCCTGAGACAAGATCACCCTACTTATTCCTCTGCTTTATGTTTCCCAGAAGAAATGTAAGGCAGAGGTCCGTCGATAATTTGCCTCTCATTAGTATCGTTTGCCCATCCATTTCTATAAATATAGTAGCAACTAAGCAATAACTGACAAACGTGCTGTATTTGTTTCTTTTCTTTAATTCTTCTCCTTCAGTTTGAAAAACTGACAATGCATTTTGTTGTGTTTTTTATATATGGATTTAGAAAATTGCCGGATGCAAAAGATGATGAAGATTTTCTCCTCACTTTCATATGCGATCTTTTAATGTAACTGTGATCTAAACTTAAAACACATATTTGCAATAAAGGCAGTTAAACATTTTCTAAAATGAGATTCTTGAAACCCTTAGAGAAGTCACTGAATATATTAGGAGCTGGTTGGGGATGAAAAAGTTCTTGCATAGCCAGTGGCAAGGGAGCTCCAATCTGAAACATCTGGGAGGCCAACTATTCCATATCCTTGGATGTTACTGGATATTACAATGTGCATGTTTGTCATCTTTAAGTCAGAAAACAACCTTACATCTTAGGGAAACAGAAATAGGATCCAAATGAAGCTTTGGTTTATTATGGAGTTTTTTTGTATGTGTCAGAAGCAACTTGCAAGTCGCTTCTGGTGTGAGAGAATTGGCTGTCTACAGAGAAATTGCCCAGGAGATGCCAGATGTGTTACTGGGAAGCTTTTCTCATGTCCCCACAAGCTAGAGGTGGTAGACAGAAGCTCACTCTGTCTCGCTGATTTGAACTGGCAACCTTCAGATCAGCAACCCAACCTTCAGGTCAGCAGTTCACAAGGGTTTAACCCACTTCGCCACTGCGATATGGAGTAAACATACAGTATTTATCACTTCACTATTAATTTAAACTCTTCAGATACCTGTTTTGATTATCTAGAATGTGTTAGGCATAGTGTTTACACTGTCTAATTAAGAGCTTAGAAACGAGATTTGAGAGACTCCGGTTCAAATCCCCAGTCAGCCATGAAACCCACCAGGTAACCTTGGGCCAATGTCTGTTTTGACATAACCTGATTTTACTGTGTTGTGATGTGAAAATGGGCAAGGCAAGAAGGTATTGTGCATTCCACCTTAGCTCCTTGGAGGAAGTGCAACCTCTCTTTGTAATATAAATAAATAAATAGATAACTTTCTGAGAAAGTAGTTTGCCTGTATTTATCAAGATCTGAGCCTCATTTTGAAAAACAATTATTATTAAAGACTGCATCTCCAGTGAACTTTGGTATGCTAAGATCCTGAGTACTGTTAATTGGAAGCTGAGATTATTGGCATTAGCATAATGTAAATATGTACATAGGATTGTGGTATTAGAAATGCTGGATTTTGAGAATTATATTGCAGCTGTTTCTATGCAGATTTTTGATCCCTTTGTGCATGGCAGGTTCAAGACTAGACTTCTATTGACTTTCTAATGCATCACATTTGTCTTCTGACCTTTCCAGACCATGGCTGCCAGTGAAGACAAACTGTTAATGAGAACTGCTCAGAATGACTTGGACCTTTGGGAAAATAGGCTTTTCTAGGGTGGTCGTTATGGCAGGCACCAGATAATGCTGCTGGGAAAGCTTGGAAAAGGGAGCTGCTGCTGGTCCCTTTTCTATGAGCCTCTAAAGCAGTGGTTCTCAACCTGAGGGTCCCCAGATGTTTTGGCCTTCAACTCCCAGAAATCCTAACAGCTGATAAACTGGCTGGGATTTCTGGATGTTGTAGGCCAAAACACCTGGGGGCTCACAGGCTGAGAACCACTGCTCTAAAGTCTAGTACGCTTCTAGAGAATACAGCTTTACTCGTCCATTTGGCTGCCTATAACCCCAAAAACTGTTCATGCAGCTCTCCTTCATTCTCCAGGGAGAAAATGAGGAAAATAACGGTGTTTTGCCTTAATATGGCTGCTGTAAATCTCCAGCCTATATGGTTGCTGTTAGCCTTTTGGGGATGGGGTGCAGGCAGTTTTGGACTTTCAGGGAGGGTTTGGCCTGTATTGACCTTTTTCCTAAACAGGATATAGGTCAAACCGGAAGTCTTTTCATTTTCTGGTTAATTTGTTCAGAATAAAAATGGTGAGAGATTAGCAATAATGTTTAATACTAGGGAAAATGGTACTTACTTTCCCTGTAGAGAGTTGAGAGAGAGCTGTTGACTATTTTGGGGAAGCTATTTTTTCAATAGTTTAGGGAGGTGACAGTAGGAAATGTGGCCCTCCAGGATCCCATAGGCAGTTGCCTATCCATGGTTAGGGAAATTGATTTCAAAGGGACAGGAACACCGTAGGAGTAAATGCCTATATTTATGCTGCTTTTTAATTAAGAATTGTCTCATGTTGATTTAAAAAATTATACCTCTTGCCTTTTATCTGCAAAGGTGGCATACATTGGCCTTCGCTGCCAGTCTTCCATTGAGCAGTGACCAAATCAGTGAATTTTGCTGCATCATACTGTATTTCTTCAGAACATGTCTCTGGTCAGTGGAACGTTATAGGGTGCCTGAAACATGGTAGTGCTGGAAGTATTTCGTTTTGGATATAATTGTACTGCTATTACCTCTCTGGCTGGACATTTCCTCACTCAATGATATGAAGTCCCGCGTTTTACTATTTTTACCAGCCTGCTCACAAAGTAAATAACATTTCATATCATTTATTTATTTACTTTTCTCCCACGAATGGGACTCACAGCGGCAAAAGGGACTCAAAGCGGCGAGAGTAGATGTGAGAGTAGATGAAGTATTTGAAAAGTCAGTGCTCCACTGGAGTTAGGGGTGCAGGGCCTCATTAAAGTGGAAAACCCATGAATTAAACACATACACACACATTTTTAAACCTGATAACACTTTTCTCTTAAGTCCTAATAATCAACTTCCACCGGTCAGCTTTTGCTGATTTGATTAAAATGTTCTTTCCAGCAGACGTTGACCATGGAATTACACAGGAGGAGCTCTATAGAGATTTCTAGAAAGAATGTTTTAATCAAATCCTGAAATTATCAATTTCACTCACTCTGAAAGCCTAAATTTAATTTCATCAATCAGAATCCATATTTTTGTGTGTGTGCATGAATGTGTACTTAGAGCGCAAGTAACACATTTGATTTACAAAAGAAGTGACTACAGTATGTTTTCTCTACAGTTTTTCTCAAGAGATGTTTAGTTTAGGTAAAGGTTTTTCCCTGACATTAAGTCTAGTCATGTCCGACTCTGAGGGTTGGTGTTCATCTCCATTTCTAAGCAGAAGAGTCGGCGTTGTCTGTAGAAATCTTCAAGGTTATATGGTCGGCATGACTGCATGGAGCGCCATTACCTTCCTGCCGGAGCGGTACCTATTGATCTACTCACATTTGCATGTTTTCAAACTGCTAGGTTGTTAGAAGCTGGGGTTAACAGTGGGAGCTCACCCCCGCTCTCTGGATTCGAATCGTCAGCCTTTCAGTCAGCAATTTCAGCAGCTCCAAGAGATGTTAGCTTGAATATATTCCTCAGGATTCAGATGTTTGTATATGGTGATGATGGTTGTAGGAGGAGGCATTCACTGTCTTCACGGTGCTAGAAGTGACCATAGGCAGGTTTGCTTGGGCACAAAGAATGTGCCAAAATGTCCACAGTCCATGAGGCTGTGAGTGACATGGGAGAGTTGAATTTCCTATTATAGCTCTGGCATCTCTAGTTCCCAGTCTTCATAGCACTGCGAACATCTGATTGATCCAGACAGCTCTGTGTTTTGAAATCTTCCTGTGATTTCCTTTTTTTCTCCCTTCCTATAATTTCCTTTCCTTCATCATCTTGTTCTATACCCTGGAGATGAGAGTCTGGTTATTTACCAGCCAAACGGCATGTGACATGGAAAAAGTTAAGAATTGTTTTTAAGTATTACTTGTCTCGCAGAACTCAAAATTAGGGACCCTCCTGCATTGCATTTATGTATTTATTTTCTTAGGAACTATATGTGTAAGATATAAGGATATTAGAGATATACTGCACCATATTGCCTTAAACCATTGCCTTTTTGTCTAACAAGGAAAACAGGAATTTTAAACAAGACAATCCCAATTCTGCTCAGCTTTTCTCTTTAAATTTGTGTTGTAATACTGATAAAAAGATTCCTCTATCACACTGTATTATTAGTGCACTGGTAGTATCTACTATAATGCAAATTCACTGTTATGAGTAGGATTAGGGATGCAATGCTTTATGTTCTTCTTGTGGAAGGATTTCATGGATTCACTCTCATCCTACCCCCAACAACATAGCAGATGTTCAATGTGTTGTCAAAGGCTTTCATGGCCAGAATCATCTGCTATGGGTTGTTGTGAGTTTTCCAGGCTGCATTGCCATGTTCCAGAACCATTCTTTCCTGACCTTTCACCCACATTTATGGCAGGCGTTCTCACAACTTCACAACCTCTGAGGATGCCTGCCATAGATGTGGGCAAAACGTTAGGAGAGAATGCTTCTAGAACATGGCCATACAGTCCGGAAAACTCAAAATAGCCCATAGCAGATGTTGTAGGATCTGTTATAGGATTAATTATCATACATGTTTACTCTTAAAATTACATAAATCACTGTTTTTATTTGTACAATCAGGGAATCTTACTGTCTTGAAGAACTTCTGTGAAAAAATATGCCCTTCTATGTATTCTTGTTCATTTGTTTTTAAATTGTATACTTATCATTAATGAAGTGGCTAACATATATAATCATATATATGCACTAACATTAAATAGAAAAAATATACCCTCCCCAGAAGAAATCAAAACTGCGGATTGCATCTCTCTGTATTAATTTTCTATATCTATATCCGTGTGCAATTCTGTGGTGAAACCCTAATCCTTAGCGGAGCTTCTTCACAGCTATCATTGTGACCTCATAGATGTAGTAAACAAGATGATGTGATTTGCATATGCATGCTGGAGTAGAAGACCCTGACATTTCCTGCAGAGGTCAACAAGCCAGAGAGAATGTAGATCATTGCTTTGGAGTAACAGCTCTGAATGAATAATGTCGGTAAAACAGACAGTGGAAATAAGACACACTCTGTTTCTAATCATTGGAGGCACCGTCTCCTTTCCTTTCAGCATGGCTGGTGATGGTTGTGCTTGCTAGCTGTTGTTCTGCCTTCCAGCAATCTTCTAATCCCATTCTCCCCCATTTTCTTTGTTGCATGTCTAAAGGAGCTGGAAATGACGGGAAGATGGTGATTGCTTCTGACAGATGTTTGGGGTACAATTTGTGTCACAAGGTGCCCAACGGTTGCCCTTGTTCTCCATTCAGACATCTTTCAAGCCAAACCCTGTTGAGCTAGGACTGAAGGATAGTGTGGGGGTTGCTCTGCTCTGACCAGGAGACAGTGCATCACTGCTTGAGGTTACAGATGCCCAGCTGTTTGGCAAAAGGTCAGGGCTGAAGATGCTTACAAAGGAACTGGAGTGGATGGTATATTCGGAGAGCAGATTTGCTGTATGCTGTGCTGATCTCGGTGCCAAAAAGTTTCTATCTGCACCACGGTTGCCTGTTTTTCATCTGCCTTCTTCCCAAGGGGCATACATGCAAGCTGCTTCTCTAGATTGGCTCTGAGCATATGCATAGGTACAGCATGTCTTGGCAGGCTTAACTCATGTCCCGTGAGAGACACACACCTAGGGCATGCCTTGCACTGTCTCTTGGTAATTCCTTGGGTTGTGTAGTCAGACAGCTTTTGCCATCACAGCAAAAATGCACTTCCATAATGTGCTTGATGTTATATTTTTCTCTTAAGACAACAAAATATAAAACATAAAGTATGATGTCCAAACTTCTGGTAACTGCTTTGAAATAAAATCTATACTAAAAATCCAGCAAGTCCTTGAAACCACAGCAAAATGACGGTTCTTAAAATGACCAATGGCAGGACTTTCTGCATCAGTGGGATGTTGATATCTGTAATCCATATATATATTTGCAAGATAGGCAGATGTAGCCTTTGCTTTGATTATCAGTTCAATCTCACTTGGCCAATAAAACTGTCACTTTCCTATGATATAAAACTACCTCTTGCTTAAAATGATTTGGCAAGATGGTTTTGTATAATCTGAGGATAGGTAATTGTGATTGTAGAAGGAACATAGGAAGGGATAGCAATGGCAAGTGAGGGAGTCTCTTTGGCTAGCATCCAATCAAATGTCAGGACTCATGGATGATTTATTGGTTGCCTTACTTCCTAGGCAGGATTTCCCATTCTGCCATTGCGGTTCCATTGATTGACTTTTTATATACACCCAGTTAGATATGTGGTAGTGTCACAGGAAAAACCAACAATGTGCTACTCTTTTCTCAGTTTTTTCATATTAGATCCAAATTCCTGTTGTGGAGGTATGGCAAAAATCATTTATTTGATTAGCTATCTATTCCTGATGTGAATGTTTTGCTATTAAAAACAATCTTCCTCTAGATCAGTGTTTCTTAACCTGGGGTCCCCAGATGTTTTTGGCCTTCAACTACCGGAAATCCTAACAGCTGGTAAGCTAGGTGGGATTTCTGGGAGTTGTAGGCCAAAAACATCCAGGTTGAGAACCAACTGGATTTACCTCTGTTCTTTCCATATTCACATTAAACTTGCCTTATGTCGAGGGGATAGTGTGGTGGTTCTAGTAGTGGTAGAAAAAGAGACTGTGGAAACCATGGCCATGAGTTTGCAAGACCTGAACGGGACAGTGGATGATTAAGGATCTTGGAAGTCTCTTGTTCATAGGGTCAAAAAGGACTTGATGGCAAATAGCAAAAACAATGAAGTAGCAGAGGTACTTATGTATAAGTTGACCTCATGTATAAGTTGAGGGCAGGTTTGAGGGCCAAATGTATAGATTTTGATATAATCTATGGATAAAATCATTCTGTGGAGAGGGGAAATCTGCAGTGCCATCTCAGGGGGCCAGCAGGAGCTCCTGGCTGTTGACTCTGCCCAGTCCGGAAATGGTGCCATGGCAGAGAGTGAGGAGATTGGGGCTTATTTTCCTGGTGCTGACTAAATTCTTACCTTTCACTCCTTTATTCAGAGGAAGGGATGATTCTGTTTTTGATAAGAGTTAAGGGACAATGCTCACACTGGCTCTGTAGCTAAGTCAAACCAGGTTTTGCAGTTTGTTTTTTACTAAAATTTCTAGACGTATTTGTTTATCCAATAGTAGCTTGGATGGTGAGGTAGTAGTCAGTCTTTGTTGAGTGTCTGCTTGTGAATGCCACAGGAGCTTGAAGAGAAGGCCAGCACCTGTGATGACCCAGAGGACAGGAGCCTGTAGTTGGAGCTCTTTCCATGCCAGGAAAAATAAATCATTCACAGCCTGTTCTTGAAGTGGCTTCTGAATAAGCACAATCTCTTTCGGGTGTGTATGTGTGTGTGGAAAAACTGCGCTTGTATCTCTTTATCTTGAAAAATGTGGAGTTTAGTGCTACTCAGAGTCTTGTCTGTATAATAGTGTTAATTTCCAGTAATACGCATATGGTAATAATGTGGCACTACTATGGTATCTGTCTCTGGTATATTGTGGAGACATTCAGTCCATCATAGCTTGATACCTTGAGAAGTACTTAAATAAGAAACCCCTTTTTTGTTTTTTTACATAGTGCTGCAAGAGCCGGAATAGTGTACTGGTTCATAGTTAGAATTTGAGATTAATATGTTCTGCAAGAAATGCAACAACTTAGCCCCATTTGTATGGAAACGCTTAATGCTAAGCTTTACATAATCTGTATTCTCAAAGCCTAACATAGTTTGTAGAGTTGCTGTGAGCCAAAAGGGCTTCTCAGAGCCCCATAGAAGAAAAGTGGGTGGAAAACACAATTAGCACAATATAATCAGCATAAGGCATGAAGTGGCAGTAGGAGTTTATGTATATGCATGTACTTATTGGCAAATATTCTGGTGTGGGATAAGTATGATGAATAAAGTAAGTGAAGTTATACCTTCACTGACTTTGTGTACATCTGATGGGTTTTCTTGAGGTTGTGGACATTTTTATTGCAAGAATTCCTGAAAACAATGTAGACTTGAAACCAGTAGTCTGTCATTCTTAATCTGAAGTACAGTTAGGTGACTACATTGCTTCTGCATATAGTATGTTGTCTACTAATAGTAATTTTGGAATGTCTGTCTGATAGCAGATTAATTTTAGACATTGTATGCCTTAGACTAGTTGTTTGCCTTAGGGAAGCACCAAGTGATCTTTATCTTAATGAGGGCTGCTCTCTTCTCTAGATTATGATTTAAGGTTCAGAAGTTCATACACATTTAGTTACAGATTGAGGATCCACATCTTACAAACATGGACTGAAAGTACAGGAATTTTATTTATAATATTTTAAATAATTTTTGAACATGAAAGAAAAAGTTTGAGTACATTGAACTAACAAAGCAAAGGAATCACTTATCTCTTCTACCCATATAAACAATTTTAGATTCTGATTTAAGGATCAAAAATTATTTAAAATATTATAAATAAAATTCCTGTACTTTCAGTCCATGTTTGTAAGATGTGGATCCTCAATCTGTAACTAAATTTATAATAAATAGGCAGTTCTAGAGAATGACATACATGCATACATGTATGTATGTATGTATGTATGTATGTATAATGACACCCCCTTTCTGTGGGCTTTACTGCTCTCTTCCTCCTGACTCTATGCTCATGACTAATAGCAGTGGGAGTTACAGGATGGAGAGAGTGGAAGAAGTTGCTGGATCAGGACTTGGGGGCCGAACTGTTAGCCCAGATGCCATGCCCCATTCAGACATAGAATCATAGAGTTGGAAAAGACCACCATGACTATCCAGTGCAAGCGCATACAATCAAAGCACTCCTGACAGATGGACGTCTAGTCTTTCTTTAAAAACCTCCAGAGAAGAAGAGTACACCACAGTTGCAGGCAGCATATTCCACTGTTGAATAGGTCTTGCCACCAGGACGTTTAGCTGGAATCCCTTTTTCACTGCTAGTCTCTAGAGCAGAAGAAAACAATGTGACATCTTTTCAAATATTTAAACATGGCTATCATGCCTCCCTTTAACATTTTCTTCTCTAAGCTTAACATACTCAGCTCCATAAGCTGCTCCTCACAGTCTGTGTAGCTATACCCCTGGTTCTAGATCTGATCCTGATGCAACCAGTTCACCATTCCTACTTTAAAATATGAAGAATGGAAGGTATGTGAAGAGTTCATATTTTATGCATTTCCTTCATTTGGCATATGATTGATATTCAGTGTGTATGGAGATGCATAAAATTATGAACTCTTCATCTCCTTAGATGGAGCATATAAATTATTTGCTCTATGCATGAAGATACATAAAATTTGACTGTAATGATTTACAATTACTTTTAAAAAGAGTTACTCCCTTGGTTCAGAGCACCAGATTGTGAAAGAGATTGAATATTTGTCCCCGTTTTGAAATGTGTGTGAGAACAGTGGTTACATGTTGTCTAGGATTTTTTTCTTCTGCTGCTGGTCACATTATTTAAAGGTTGAGAGGGTGAGTCCCTCAGGAAAACTCTTGTATTTTGTATCTTATTTGACTGTATATGTAAATTATTTGATAGATCCTATTTGTGTGGCAAGTATTAATGTCAGGAGCAGAAGCTAGTTGGCAGTCTAGTTGGTAGCATACTTATGCTTTTAATGGGGATAATAAATTTCTGTCGTATGAGTGGTGAGTCCTTGTTGATGAAGCTAAATTGAACTGGAATTGGAGTCGATTCACCTGAGCAGCAATGGACACAAGGGAGCACAGGAGAATACTTATTATTAGATGTTCCTGGCTGATATCTGATGTGTAGGACACCTGCATTCTCCAATCGCTACCCCAATATGATACGGTCTGATACCCTTTGGCTACAATATTGTTTTTATTTGTTGTAAACTCTCTAGTGACTCACAGCCAGTGGACCAGCACTGGTCCAGAGACCATGATATTTAGTAGCACTGGTGTAGAAGAGCATAGTAGCTACCGTGTTTCCCCGAAAATAAGACAGTGTCTTATATTAATTTTTGCTCACAAAGATGTGCTAGGTCTTATTTTCAGGGGATGTCTTATTTTTCCATGAAGAAGAATTCACATTTATTGTTGAACAAAAAAATGAACATTTATTATATACTGTACAGTAGTTGTCATCAGAAACCAGCATAACCAGACAAACTGTGAATCCTATCAAGAATTTCTTGTTACTACAATTATTTCCATGTACAACTGGTATGTACATTTACCAATCCTGCATGCTCTGGTCTTCTGTTTGGCAGGCGCTAGGCATGCTTCCAAACAAAAACTTTGCTAGGTCTTACTTTCGAGGGAGGCCTTATATTTAGCAATTCAGCAAAACTTCTAATAGGTCTTTTTTTTTGGGGATGTCTTATTTTCAGGGAAACAGGGTAAGCTCATTTGCTGTGTGGAATGAAGTTGATCTTGTCGTAGAATGGCAGCAAAAAGGCTTCTGTTTTGTTTATTCCAGCCTGTTATTGGATCAGCTTCCCCTCTCCTAACTTTTGTTCCTCCTCACTGAACAGGGAAAGGGCAGCCATTGAATTCCCTGCCCAGTCCATCATTATGTCACTCTTCCACCAGTGCTGGTCTATGGGAGCTCTGTTTGAGAAACTCATGAATAGATAGGGCAAACTAAAGGCAAAGAGGAGGAGGAGAAGGTTCTCTGCTGATCACACGATTAAAGGTTGAGAGGGTGAGTCCTTTTGGGACACTTTAGAGGCCATGGCATTTGCTGGGGTTTTTTCTTTTGGAAAACGTTGAGGGAAAATATTTCAGTTCCAACTGAAACTAGGAATCCTGTTATCCAAACAGAATAGCTGCTTGTGGGAAAGTCCTGGTCACGCTCCTTGATCTGGCAACTCTAAGAGAGAAAGGCTGCTATTCTGACATCGTCTCCTAACTTGTTTGTATGAAGGAAATCTGGGGGATTGTAATAGGAAAATGAATGAATGTTTTGTAAATGTCATCTGAGGGCTTCTTTGGACCTCATGAAACTGGATAACTTGCCAGCTAAAGAAGATAAATCTTTCAAATGACCAAGAAGTTTGTGGTTTGTCAAATAAAGAGATCATGACGCACAGCGTTTTTGTTGCCCATTGATGAATTTGTGGTCATGGTAGAACATGTTTCTTTTATTAGATCATGTGACCACCATTGGCATAAAGATGACGTATATTACTGGATATGACTGCTGGCATGCCAGTGTTGGTAATTATGGTAAGTGGCATTTTAAACTGACCTTATTACAGTGATCTTATCCGGCATTTGGACTCTTTTATAAAAGGAGTCTAGACAGTTGTAACATTTGTGTGCCTGCATATGCTAATACCTAGAAATAATGCATCCAGTCCTTTAAGCAGGGTTATTAATAGGTTAGGAAAAGGCCATGAATCTCTCCAAAATGAGTCCTTTCTATCCTGAAAGTTCATCTTAGGATAGACCTGCAGTGCTGAATGAATGCACTTTGACAACACTTTAACTGCCTTGGTTTAATGTTATGTAATCATGGGAGTTATAGTTTTGTTGGGTTTCAGCACTATTTGACAGAGAAGTCTATAAAGAGTTTGTAAAACTTGTTACAAACTCGCAGGATTTCTTAGCATTGAACCATGCCAATTTCAAGTGGTGTCCAACTACATTAATTCTGCAGTGTAGGTTCACCCTTAATCTTACCTATAGTTAAGCATTGTATTCTCAGTATCCTATAGTTAGCAACCTTTAATGGACTGGGGCCTTGAGGTACCAATTTATGTAGGACAACTTTATCTGAAAATAACAATTGCTTAAAGAGGTATTTTGAGGTGATCTATATGTAGTTGAGGATATATGTTAGATACTTTTTGTTTTATTGCTTTTAATATTTTGATGCAGAATTCAAGAACTGCATTCAATGTTTGTTGTCTTTTCAATTTTAAGAATAATTTCTATTTTACTAGCACTTAGCTGTGTTATACCAGTTTGTTAAGTTGAGATGTTCCATTGCTTGATAAACAGAAGTCTAAGACTTTCATAAAACTGAGCCAAGTGGCCGCTCTGTCCCAATTAATTTTAAAGCACTGGTATAGCATTTAGAACATATATTACTGGTTTCTCAGTAAGGGTCTCAGAGGTGAGCCAAGGTGAAGCAGTATAAACCTGTACCCTCAGAATATGCCACTTTCCATATATTGAGGCTATAAGCTTCACCCCATGAGATAACCACTACTCTTCTTCTTTGTCAGCAGGTGGTTTAGTACTGAGGCCATACCTGCTTTTTTCCATGTTTCCATCCTGCTGTTTCTAGGTCCTGTTAGATAGAAATAGCATTCTAACTTAATATCACTGTGGGTACTTCCAGATGGTGCTGTGTTTCTGGGGCAGTCACAAAATTGCCTTTGCAACCTAATGTGATCCCTGATCAGATTGTGTGCTTGTCATCTGTATTGTGAATATAATAACACTGATGGGAGCTAGCTCTTCGCTGCATCTTTTCGTGTCATCAACAAATATTCCCCTTCCTCTCTCCCTTTCGCAGATGAATGCAGGAAGCACATGTGCATTCAGGGGATCTTCTTCAGAATAGGTGTAATTAGTGCAAACATTCAGGCACCCAGACCTTTTGTGCCTATTGTTTCTTCCTCATCTTAATCCACAGAACATACTGATCTAGTGTTCCTTTAGATTATACAAGATAGGCCAACATAGTTAATAAATATTTACTCTTGTAAAGTTTCTTTGTTTTAGTCCCAAATTTTGATGACTTGTGGCAGCCCTGTCCTATGGTGTTTTTGGCATCATTTATTCCGAGGAGGTATTCCATTGCATTCTTCTAAAGCTCAATAGTGTGACTTGCCCAAGATTACCCAGTGGGATTTTCATGGCTGAGCTGGGATTAAAATCTGTATTGTAGTCAACACTTATGCCACTATACTACTCTGACTCTCCTTAATAAAGATCCCTAGGGACAAATATTTTCCTCTCCTGAACTGCCAATTCAATGAATTAATATCCTGAGTTGGACTACACTCACAATCTGGGATCAAGTTAAGTGTATTACTACATCTTTTGTTCTGGAACTCATAGATTACAGGGTATATTGTAAGATTTTATTTCTTTGCCAAAGGATAGCAGTTTTGAATGACATTGATTAATTCGGTCCGCTTGAGTCCTGTTGAAGGGCTGGAAACAGCCTTGGTGAATGACTTATGCTGGGGAAAGGATGAGGGTAGTGCTGTTGGTACCTTTCAGCTCCTTGAAGACAATTGACCACAATAATTTTCTAGATCCCTGCTGAGCCCAGGAGGAACGATTTTGCAGTCATTGGAGATATTATTGGAGAAGCAGTCTGAGAAGGTGATGTAGGAAAGCTTTTGTGCCATCCTTTGGGCATTGACTATAACGTTTTTTCTTGTTTCTTGTAACTTGTACTTTAGAACATGAAATGACCAGGGAATTTATTAAATGGTTTGAACTGAAGTATCACAGCATGCTAATTGTTTCATTTAACACATTTAATCCCACTTTCCCACTTTTCAGGGTGGCTGACAGTCATCATTATAGACAGTTATCTCTAGCATGGAGCAGATTTGAGTACAATGCTAAACAGCCCTGATAAACAACACTTCAATTAGGAACAGCTGCTAAAGGATACATTGTCATGATCACTCTAGTTATTTAGTGTGCTTTGATTTATGTATGAGAAACAAGGATATCTCTTCTGATTTACAAAGCAAGATGACTTTCAGTTGTTTATTGTTGTTTGTGTCTAATATGGTTTTGATGATTAGGAGAAAGAGATAGATGTACTTTAGGATTGGCTGAGGTTCATAGCTGGGAATCATGTGAAAAAGTCAGTGTTGAAGCCAACATGTTTCAGAGCAAACCTTGAAATTGGAAGGCTTTGAAATTAATTGAAGCTCAGACATATTCTGATTGGGCAGATGTTTCTTTCTTCATTTCAGCTCCACATGTTGCATGTTGAAATTGTGCTAGGAATAGAATTGTTGCAAATTTAATTGGGATAGAACTTTGCCCACAAAATACTGTATTTTTGATGTACCTCAGTGTACATGACATACATTGGTGGCAGAAATAGCAAGGCTATGGCTTCATGGTCTCTCCCCCCCCCCCCCCCCACTTGCTTCTGTACTCAGAATCCAAAGAAATTGCTCTCCTGTCTTTGAAGTGATCATTCACTAGATTAAAAGTGACTTTCTGCAGGCAGTGTGAAGGTTTTTACATATTCAGAATATATGGTCATAAGTTGGCTATAAACGGCCTTGTATGCTTCTTTGTGGAATTCTGTGTTCAGAACCATAGATGAAGAGAGAATCTATGTTCTCTCTTTTGATGGATTTTTATCAAAATCATACATTACACTTTCACTAATGTTTTGATACTTTAATGGTTTAATCCTAACCATTTGTTATTTCTATCTCGAGGAGGTCAGGATAAAGCAGGAGTGCCCCTCTGTTGGTGGGAAGGAGCTCTTCTTTGGGGGTGGAAATGGGGGAACATGTCTATGGCTGAGGCCCTTGGCTCATCAGTAGACGCTTCTGTATTCAAATATTTCTTACTGCAGGTAGAATCTCCTTTGTCAGGAAATCCAAAACTAGAATATAACTGGCTGTTTGGGGAAAGAGGGCTAGTCACACTTTCAGTGTCTGCTGAGTTTTTAGTCAAGGAACCCTGATGGGGCAAAGAGATCAGGGGGAAGGAGGGAAGGACTATGTTTACACAACATCCCTGTGAATAGATGTGTTAGATACTTCTGCATTTGCCTTCTGCCCGGCCAGTGTTGGTTTGGGGTGAAGCAGGTGCCCTGGAAATGGCTGCTGCCTACATCCAGCCCAGGGAGAATGAAAAAGACTCATGGGGTACGAGAGGCTTTTCTCTGCTAAAAGGGCAGAAAGTTTGCTGACAGCCAGGAAAATAACAGTAAATAAAATATCACTAATTGTATAGTAGAAATAAAACTTCAAGTTTCAAATGTCATGAATCGGCATACAGCATCACAACGTTCTTGGAGTGCCTTATTTCCTAGACCATATGTTTGGCTCAGATGCCTAGCAGCAGCATCCCAACCATATTCCACACATGGATCAAAGAGGGCGAAGAGGGCCCCACAGTTCAAAAAAATGAGCACCGGGAATACACCACTGTTTCAGTACTTGAGAACGTAGAGAGAAGTAAGGGGCAAAAGAGACTAGAGGGAATATAAATTCCAATATATTTAGAAGAATGTTACATTCATGGCAAGGTTCTTAATTGGAAATGTGCAATTGCTGATTATGCTTTACTTTCTTTCCTTTGCTTTAGTTTCACTTTGCTAATTAAAATAGTTTCCAGAGATTTCACCAGTGATATCTCCAGATCAGTACTTCTCAGAAAGTGGTAGGTGTTAATACAGCTGTGAATTTCATATTGTAATTATTGGGTCTGAGCCAATTCTAGGGTTGTCAGGTCCCTAACTGAGTTTAAACCAATGTTTGAAACCTCCCTGTGACTATGTTTTTCATTCCAAATCCGGTTTAAGGCTATGATTAGTGTTTAAATCAATGCAGTTGTGAGTATTTCTGAACTAGGGGAAAATGAGGGAATTCAAATGGAAGAGGGAGATAAATTGTGAGAGATTAATGCTAAGCAGAAAGAAAGAGGGAGAAGAGGTTTTGAGGAACACTCTACATCAGTGATTCCCAAACTATGGTACCCCAAGTGTTTTGAATTTTGACTCCCAGAAGCACCAGCTGACTTGGCCAATTATCAGGGATTCTGGGAGCTGAAGTCCCAAACATCCAGAAGATCAAAGTTTCAAAAACATTAGGCGGGTCTTCAGATTGCTTAGTCACTTTGGTTGACTCAGTTACCCTTTGGTAAAAGACTGGGAAACATTGTGCAAAACCTGATTTCTCCAGTGCTACTGCAGAAGCTACATAACACTCGTTTCATTGATATCCTCTGAGTTTAGAAATGGAGAAGTCCACAAAGCAAAATTACTAAGTTAATAGCCTTTTCTACTACTCTTACTAGAAAGCTTCAGGGATGCAGGTGTTTGTGGGAGCAAGTGAAGGGCTTTCCAAGAAAGGATGTTTTGAAGTGCAGAGGTCTCAGCCCTGTAGTTCACTGAGCAGCTGTGAGCAGAGTTTGAAACACTAAGTGCCTCTTGGCTCCTTGCACAGATGGAGCTGTTAGCAAATTTCCTGTGTAGCCTGGGATGAAAGGGAGATGATTGGATCTGTCAGCCATATGGCCACTGGGATAGATTTCCATCTGATGTCAGGTTTCTGCTACACATGTGAGTTGAACAAGTATACCATATATACCTATGTATAAATCAATGTAAAAGTTCGGGGCAGACTTTGGGGACAAAAAACGGATTTTGATACTACCCTTGGATAAGTTAAGGGTCATTCTGTGGAGAGGGGCCAGTGCCACCATATAAAGCCATTTAAACAGCTTTTTTACCACTCTGATCAAAGAAGGAGATGGTTCCTTTTTGGATAAAATTTAAGGTCCAGCATTTTTTTTTAAGGAACCATCCCGTTCTCTGAGTAGAGTAGTGAAAGACAAGAGCTTAGTTCATCCCAGGAGAATCTAAAAGAAGCAACTCTATCAATTCTCTTGATGCTCCTTTGCCATTTTCCTGTCCAGGAATGAGAAAAGGCCAGAAGTGTTGAATACATCAAACAGAGTAGAATCGATCTATGTTTCCTTTACGCTGTCTGGGTATAGACTAGGCTCTCACTTCCATCAAAGAATGGGATGGTTCGTTTTTAAAATTAGAATTAAGGTACATATACTTATATCGGGGGGCCCTGGTGACACAGTGTGTTAAAGCACTGAGCTGCTGAACTTATTGACCAAAAGGTCCCAGGTTCAAATCACGGAGCGGAATGAGCACCCACTGCTAGCCCCAACTCCTGCCAACCTAGCAGTTCAAAAACATGCAAATGTGAGTAGATGGGTACCGCTCCGGCGGGAAGGTAACGGCACTCCATGCAGTCATGCCGGCCACATGACCTTGGAGGTGTCTACGGACAACGCCGGCTCTTCAGCTTAGAAATGGAGATGAGCACCAACCCCCAGAGTCGGTCATGACTGGACTTAACGTCAGGGGAAAACCTTTACCTTACCTATACTTATATTGATCTATGGATAAATAGACCCAGGTTTTTATGGTGAATGTTTTGACTAAAGTTTCTAGAATTACACATGAGGGCTTCTGGATATATACTTTTCCAAGTTCTAAAAAAGTAATTTGTCCAGATAGATATCCATTTGTTTTCATTGTCTGGAACTTGAAGAAGTTATTTCTTTAACCTCGGCTCCTATGCTAGCTGAAAGTTCTGGGAGTTGTGGTAACTTCCGCAAAATACTCTTTATCAACCATTCAGACAGCTGTCTGCTTCACTGCACGTTCTTCCTTTCTGTCTCATTTTGTGGCTGCATCCCATTGTATTCTTGTTGTCTGAGTCACTGCGGAGGAGGCCCCTTTCTCCCCCGCCTTTCACTTAGTTTGGCACTGCTTACTTTTTTGTCCCGTTAGAATAATGGAATGTATTTTTAGATTGCTGTGCCTTGCTCTCTGAGTTGGCATTAACTTGCTGAGCGGGAATGCTCTGGGCAAGTGTTATCTCTTTCACTTTTTTGTCTCTTGATTCTTTTAAAAACATATAATGCAATCCATTTCGGACCTGGGCTGAGCTCCAAGAAGTCTGCCTCAGGTCTGCAAACATCCTATAAGTGTGATGGCCATGTTTGTGGAGGAGAATTAACTTTCTCCTGGCGAGTACACACTGCTAGCTGACAGATTCATAAGGGTTCTTCTCTGTGTTACACATCTAGAGTGCAAGCAAGCGCTGAAGGCCGTGTTCCCTGAAAGATATGATGGATTTTGGTTTGTAATGCTGATAGTGGAATACTATTGTTTCTTTTTAAAAAAATATATTCATTAAGCATTTTGAACAAAATAGTGGGGCGAAAAAACCAGACACCTAAAGAACCAAAAATGTGTATACATAAGGGTGGGATGTGACAGGGCGGGGGAGAGGAAAATAATCACAAAAAATAACCAAATAAATACAAAGAACAATAATACCCAATGAAAAGAAAAAAGGGATAGGAGAAAGAGAGCAACAAAAAATAAAGCTAAACAAAAAATAAGAAAAAAAGGAAATAAAAATAAAAATACATTGTTAAAAGAAAAGACTCCCATCTCTTTGCATGGTGTGTTGTTTCATTATGGGTATATACATTTGTTTTTTAATTAACCAGAAGCTTTTGCAAAGGGCTGATTTATGAATACATTGCATTGCACGAAATAGGGAAGAAATAACCCATGACTGCTTTCCCTGTAATTTCTTAATAGCCCCACCGTTTAGTGCTGATGCTCGCTATGTATTTTATGAATGTTATTTTATTGTTATTGTTTTATTTATATATGCTGTCATTGTTTTATCTGTTGATTGGGCTTGGTCCCCATGTGAACCGCTCTGTGTCCCCTCAGGGAGATGAAAACGGGTTATAAATAAAGTTTTATTATTTATTATTATAAAACTTTTCAGGATCATTCACATGGTAGTCAGAGCAGTAAAAATGTCAGTTGTTTTTCTCTTTCTATGTTCTGCCTTGGGAGTGTGATGGAAGCCACTTCCTTGGAGGTTTTTAAACAGAGTCTGGATGGCCATCTGTCAGGGGTGCTTTGATTGTGCTTTTCCTGCATGGCAGGGGGTTGAAGTAGATGGCCCATGTAGTGTCTTTCAGTTCTATGATTCTACGAGGCTTGTTGCATAGCCTTTTTCCTTCACAGTTAAGGAGGTTTAGATTTAATTTGTACCTGGATGGAAACTAGTTGGAAACTTCATGTATGCTGCTTGAAGTTCCATCCTGGAAAGAATACAATCAGCACACAGGAGAAAAAGGTACAAAGCATATAGAAGTATAGGGAGATACAGTTTCCAAACACTTTGCAGATGTTATTTATTATAATATGTATTTACACCCCATTTTTCTCTGCCAAAGGAGATTCAAAGCAGCTAACATTAAAAACCTCAACAAAGTGTGAATTAAAAACTCACATATTTATTTACATTAAAATAGAGTTAGACATATAAAAATTAAAAATGCAGTAGTTTAAACAGATTTGTTTAATGGTTTTGTTGGTTTTAACTACATAAAACATAGCCCCCGCCTCTCCATTACTTTTTATCCCTTCATTATGACAAAAAGGGATGCATATTCAGTTTGCCAAGTTTGATGGATGCCATTTCAGTTTCCTTGAGTTGTTTTGGACTATAATATAGTATCAGAGAATTCTGACTATGGTTCTCAATCCTGGAATCCATGTCTAAACTTGATCTGTTGAAATTCCATCTGTTGCAATTTACATCAGTCTGCTGGGTCTCTCTCCATTATTGGGAGTCTCGACCCTATGCTTTTGGTTAATGTTTAAACTGTTCTGTTTGCTGCTGTTCCTGTTTCAAAAACCTGGCCATAAACTGAGGTAGGTGTGTGTGTGTGTGTGTGTGTGTGTGTGTATGTATGTGTATATATATATATATATGTATATGTATATGTGTGTGTGTGTGTGTGTGTGTGTATGTATGTGTGTGTGTATGTATGTATGCTTGTGACAGCCAGCCTCTTACACAATAATCAGTGTTTTATGAGTTGGAAGCGAAATTGGATTGACCACCTGTCCCTGTGCACTTCCAGAGAAGAACCTTCCCTATCATTCAATCTCTGCAAAGCCTTATCCTCCACTTAATTTGATCCAGACCTGTGCAACCTATATCATTCAGGATTTAAATGCAACAAAATAATATCAGCCGTTCCTTCTTTTCTTTCAATCCGTTTTGGCTGGCTTTAGATAGACATTAATAGTGATACAATCTTAAGTTGTCAGAATCTGCACATTAATAATAGTCCTGGAGGAAAGTGAAACCTTTAATACTAATAAAACCCAGGTAAAATGGTGGGTTGTGGAAGATTTTGATGAAATCCAGAAAATATTAGAAAGTATAGCCTTGTTTCCTGCTCTCTTTCCCATTCCACCTTGACATTGGCTGATAGATATGTTGCATCATGTGACTTCACTGGCTTCTTGTAGTAGTGTATCCATCCCATTCCCCAAACTGGAATTGCTAAAGAAGTATATGATACTAGTAATGTCCTGTACTGCATACAGTTGGCCCTTCATATTTGAGAGTTAAACTTTTTTCTGGTTTGATTATTTATGGATTTGATTAATGCATTTTCTGTAGGTTGAAGTTCCTTAAAAACCCATATGGGTTAAAATATTTAAAATGAAAAACAACCTATAGATTCAGAATGCTATAATCTGCAATCATGAGAAATAGAGACCCGTTCGTGTTAATTAATGAATGCTAGTATACATTTGCAATAAAGATAGCCATTTTCAAAGTTCAGGGACCAAAGAATCCGCTTGAAGGTGATGGTGGTGATGGTATGTGTGCCACTGAAGGCACATGTTTTCCACTTCTGCAGAAAGCAGACAACTCAGCTATTTGTCTGCTTCTATCCTTTTTAAAAATGTATTCCTTCTTCCTTTCCTTCCCTCTTCCTTAGAAAATCTTATCTTATCCTTGTTCTGACCAGTAATTACCTTGTTCAGTTTTATCCTGATCTGTCTTCTCTGTAATATTATTTACTCCAGCTTTTATTACTGTGACTTCAAATATAAACAGAGATAGACCAGAAATACATTAAGGAGAAGAACTGGCAAGATCTGCCAAAGGAACATCGCTTCCCTTCAGCAGTATTTATCTATAGCTCTATTTGCATGACATCGATCTCCCACTTCCCATTTGCTTAATCTAGCATCCCTTTGCCTCCTGCGCCCTCCACACTCCTCCCTCCTTTCCACAGTTCTTCGTAATTGTGTCTTGGATGAGACTGTTAGACTGTACATTTTTTGAGATCAGAAACCTTTGTTTTATCCTGGCTGTCAAAATGTGATTCTAAATTGCTGGATTAGGGCCTACATTGTGGGAGGTTGCCAGTCTGCCTCTCTGTGTACATGCACATGTTTGTTTGGTTTTTTTTTGGGGGGGGGGGTGTTAGGGGTTCCAGAGAAGCCAAATTAAAGTAAAATGCTATTTTTATGGATCTATAATTTGTTTTTCATTTTAAATATTTTTAACCCATGTGCATTGGGGTTTTAAAGAAATTTCAATGTGAAGCTGTTTATGACTGCATATGAATTCCATTAGAGCCAGAATGGTTTGAGGATTGATCTATGACTCTGGGAAACCAGCTTTAAATCCCTGCTCAGTTCTGGAAACCCACTGGATGATCTTGGGTATCTTATACTCCCTCAACCACTGAGGAAAGCAAAGACTCCCTGAATAAATCTTACAAGAAACCTGTTGGATGGGTTTGCTTTACGGTTGCCATAAGTCAGTAATGACTTAAGGGTGCAGAACAACATTTCCTTTCTATTGACAGAGTTGATCGTCAATTCTGGGATAAAGGTTAGAGTTAAATATAGCCTTATTATAATTTGAGGTTTTTTTTTTAGTTCGCTGAGAATTCTTGTATCTTCCCATGGGGGAAAAAAACTACTTCTGGGTAGAGTATACAAAGAATATGCTCCTGAGTGACTGAAGTGTCCTTTCTTGGTTCATAAAGGTTAAAGAATTTAGAAGTGCTATGATGCTTCTGCATTTTAGAGTGAAACAATTTTGGTTTTTGCATATAGAAGTTTTCACAACAGCCTTTTTCAATAAAACAGGTATGATTTAAATCAAAGATTTAAAATGCTGAGTGACATAGACCTAAACCATACATTTATACTCAGAAGAACCTTTCATAGTTGTTTCAAGTACCATTTGAGAATGCAATCTGTAAAAATGTTAAAATAAATTGGAAATGAAGCATAAAGAGTGTATGTGCTTGTGAAGAACAATTACAATTGTGATTTGAAACTTTAATACCTTTTCAAAGATCATCTGGTTGCCAGAGGCAGACCTGCAGGGCTCATTAAAATCTCAGCAGCTGTTGTGATTGACCACCTGGAGGTGAGATATCTAAACTTTTATGAAGATGACAGCAGTGAGCTCATAAGAAAATGCAACCTATTGGGGAATATTGTGCACCTTGTGCTACCAAGGACATGGCTTAGTTTCAGATGGAATTCTAAGGCAACCACAGTTTATCACAATGATTGAAGTATTGTTTGGCAAGAACTTAAAAAATAAATAGTGGCATTAGGGGGTTGCAGCTAAATATTATGCCCCCCCCCCCCCGATCAGTATATCGTGTAAAGTTCAAGATATCCATACCTCCTTGACTCTTGCAGCTCCATAGACAGCTCTGTTTTATCCATTATTTGTTTATACTTTGCCTTTCTCTGTTTTCTCCCCTTCTGGAGACAGTGGTGGTCCAGATGTTTGACTGCACCTCCTATCATCCCTTATCATTGGTTAAACTGGCCAATGCTGATAGGTGCTGTAGTACAACCATTCCTGGAGGATCTTGTGTTTTAAATCGTATTACATTTTTTGGTGAAAGTGTTGTTTAAATTAATGTTGTCATTATTTTATATGCTTATGTATTGTGTATTTTATGTGCGCTGCACTTTGGAGTGCTTTTGTGAGCCTCCCCAAGTCCCTTCGGGGAAATGGTGGTGTAATATAAATAAAGTATTATTATTATTGTTATTATTAGCTCTCATTAAGACTGACTCACGTTTCTGACTTTTCTTACCTAGTACTATACTTTGTGCCTTTTCTCACCTAATTCCTCATTTTCATTTTTCCTAACTTGTTGTCTTCATAGACTCCAGACCCCCTTTCCCCCTAGTTTCCTCCTGTCTTATTTGTTTCTTCTTAAGATCTGAATAGCTTGGCTGGTGGTGCTGAACGCCATTTCCACCGTTTCCGACATTAAGGCACCTCCGTTAATCACTGTCAGATTTTAGCACTGTCACTGTGACATCTCTGAGTACATAAAAACTTGATTGCCATGTGAACCTTATCAAAGGATAGGATAGATGCGCTATACGGTATTATGGCAGGAAGATAATCATGTGCAATTTCTCCCAAATGATTCAAGACCTTTGAAATGAAAGGCAACACTTGCTGAACTTCTGTATACATTAAGCCTGAGGTGTGAGCAATGTGTAGCCTGCTAGATATTGTATAACTCGAATTCATAGAATCATAGAGTTGGAAGAGACCTCACGGGCCATCCAGTCCAACCCCCTGCAAGAAGCAGGAAAATCTCATTCAAAGCACCCCCGACAGATGGCCATCCAGCCTCTGCTTAAAGCCTCCAAAGAAGGAGCCTCCACCACACTCTGGGGTAGAGAGTTCCACTCCCGAACAGCTTTCACAGTGAGGAAGTTCTTCCTGATGTTCAGGTGGAATCTCCTTTCCTGTAGTTTGAAGCCATTGTTCCGTGTCCTAGTCTGCAGGGCAGCAGAAAATAAGCTTGCTTCTTCCTCCCTATGACTTCCCTCACATATTTGTACATGGCTATCATGTCTCAACCTTCTTTTCTGCAGGCTAAACATACCCAGTTCTTTAAGCCACTCCTCATATGGCTTATTCTCCAGACCCTTGATCATTTTAGTCGCCCTCCCCTGGACGCTTTCCAGCTTGTCAACATCTCCCTTCAACTGCAGTGCCCAAAATTGGATGCAGTATTCCAGGTGTGGCCTGACCAAGGCAGAATAGAGGGGTAGCATGACTTCCCTGGATCTAGATGCTATACCCATGATCCATTGATATTTCATGCACTGTCTAGTGCTTGTAAAAAGTTATTTGGGAGGGAAGCTTTGAAGCAACAGCAATAATGCAGGATTGTAGTGAACATGAGTTGCTTTGTGTTCCTCTATCTACTCAGGAGTAGCTTTCTGAATATTCTAAGGTCTTTCTTCCGTTTTCTGCAAATATAGTTTTCTGCTATGGAGGACTGGCAACTTATGCTCATTGACCACAGCTGTTTCTTTCTTTCCTGGACCTTTTCTCGCTCCTGACTGTTGATGGGTTAGGGACTAGCATAAATCCACAGACCACCAGTTGTCATTACAATTTCTGTGAGGGAGGATAGAGAAAAGGGGAGAGTTCTCCTAAGCTACCTGATACCTGTGAGGTACCTGTGGTTGATTACAGTGATATTAATAATAGAAGTCCTGTTATTTTAGACAGTACAATTGAATTGTTAAGCTTTGCTTGGCGCTTGGCAATCTGCACCCTGCTGCTTGTAAGGATGAGATTAGCTACTTAGCTCAATCAAAGTGATACAAACCGACTTGATGGAAACGAGTCAGGCAGATTATACTGAATGGGATGGACTCCCTGCCACAAAACTCCATTACAACAGAGGAGCCTCTGTGTGAAGAACAGCTATATCTGGCTTCCCGAGGCTCTGTTGTCTTGTGGAAGTGGAAAGATGTGGTTTTTCTGAGAAGTCAAAAATACACACTCAAAACACTGACGTTTCAGCTTACCAGAGCTGCATTTTGTTTGGAGTTCTATTCAGACTTGGATTGATGATCTGCTGTCATAGAATTGTGTAGATGGACCAGAAAGATCTTTTCAGGAATAGTTTGGAGATGAATAATATCAACCATTCCGGTTGGTAGGCAGGATAGAGATTTTGGATTGGTCAGACCTAATATAAATTCTCAAACCCAGGTCTTTGTCTGGTCAACAAACTGCTGCATTCTGTTTCTCTGTGGAGGTTTGGATTTGGCTAACATTAAGGCAGGATGCTGACATTTGGAAGAGAAAGGAGCACTAATGTTTCTAGATGTCTTCTGGTACCCAGACCTTTCACTGCAGGAATTTTGAGCAGGTTCCAGCTGTGGGGCCAGTAGCTTAATCATCTCCTTCTTACCACTTTGTATTTTAATTTCATCCTGATTTGCTTTATTTTGAAATAGATGACAGTGTTACAAATCTATATATATCTTTGATGTGTGTGTGGATGTGCCTTCAAGTCATCTGTTAACTTATGGCAACCTTACAAATATTGCAGGGTTTTCTCAGGCACAGATTGCTCTGAGATGGTTCTGCTAGTTCCTTCCTCTGAGGTATAGCCCACAGAACCTGTTTTTTATTGACAGTCTCCCATCCAAGTGTTGATCTGGCTGAGCCTGCTTAGCTTCCAAAATCAGATGGGATCCTGTGCTTTTAGGATCCTGTCCTTAAATGCTTTAAGCCAAGGGCTGGTTCATGGTCCTTCAAGACTGTTGGGGGCCAGACTGTAGTTTGAAAAAAATGAACAAATTCCTATGCAAACTGCAAATATCTTATTTGTAGTGCAAAAAAGCATGAAAGAACTATACCATATTTAAACCGAAAAACAATTTTAATCAACATAAACTTACCAATATTTTAATGGGAAGTGCGCCTGCTTTTGGCTGATGACATAGTCAAATTAATTAGTATTGTTGTTGCTGTTGTGTGTCTTCAAGTTGTTTCAGAGTTAGGACAATCCTAAGTCTAAAGTTTAGGGCAGGGGCAGGCAAAAGACCTTGGAGGGTTGCATCTGGCCTGTGGGCCTTAGTCTGGGGACCCCTGATTTAGGACATACAGGTGAGAAAATCTCAGACCTTGGCAAAGTTACATTTTGGAGCACAACTCCCCATTTAGTATAGCTAGTGGTCATTGGTGGTTAGTAAATTATGGGAGTTATAGTTAAAAGTTCAGTATTGTGATCTGTATCAGGAACTGTTTCAGTGCTTTTTGTTTGGGAGCCTTGAGAATTGATGTTTCTGGAAGCAACAAAGGTTATGAATTCTGTTTGTGAAACCAGCATCCAGGGCAATTTCCACCTGGCACCTGCTCAGCTGGAGGCAGCAGTGTGGGCTGGTTAGAACTGCACTCTCTATCAGGGATGCAAGCCAAGACCTTGCTTGAATTACTATCCTGAGCAGAGCCAGGGAGGACTTAACAGGAATGCTGCCCACAGGATGCTGTTAAAAGGCTTCAATTTGGCTTTTCCTGTGCAATGTGCTGGTCACCAGCATGCTCATAAACTTCCTGCTCCGATAACAGGAAATGTGTGGTGTCAAATGTCCAAGCTTAGAAGAGGAACAAACGCTTGTATACCTAATAGATGTGTGCTATACACCGGACTGATGTGTTCCCGGTTTCCCTTGTATCTTACATTGAGTTTTGCCAATTGTACTCCCTGCCTTACTGATGTCAGATCAAGTTTTTCCTCTGCAGGTTGTGGTGAAGAGCAGTTGGCACCAAAAGAACCAAGGTTATAGTGACCTTTTCTGTATCAGAACTTTCTGATACTTCTCTTAACTGGGGTAAATTTGTACAGCAGGCTTCTTTGCTGTGGTTTTTGATTTCTGCCATAAAAATAATAATTTTTGACCCGATCGTGAGAGGAGAACTACTAGAATACTGTATCTGTTTGGGTATCATATTGATTTCCATGGGCCAGAGTTGAAATACTGAATAACGTCCTTTCTTGGAGATTCTGCCTTCTAACTTACTGATAGGTATGTTTTTGACAGAGCTGACTGATGGGATGAAGTTTCCAATGTGAGCACTTGATAGTCTCGGCCAGTATGTGAGTTAAAGCATTATTTTACCAAATCTGCTTCTTCTGGTGTTTTTCACAAATAAAATATAGACCTGCTGAGGGTTTTGTTGCCATGGATGGCCCATCAGTGTAGTTGTTTTCATACTGCGTATGAAAATATATGAAAAATGTGTATGAAAAAATTTGCAATGACAATTTGGAAGTTGGGAGTTTTCTGTTGCTTGGGGATTATTACCTTTGTATACCAGGTCAAGCTAATTTTTCAGCAGCAGTTGCCAGCCTTTTTCAAGCTGAACCATAGGCACCTTCAGGCAAGGATGCCAGGCACAACCTTGGGTATTTGATTGAGACTTTGTCACATAAGCCTAGTGGAGTCAAGGAGTTGCCTAGGGCTATTTTTTCTTCTTCTAGTGCCACTCCCTATAGAAAATTCCTGAGGCTTGCCAGAGGATTTCCCTGCATAGCCTGATTCAGACTTGAATTTAAAGGAAGCTGCTGCTCGTAGTGCTTTGCCTCTAGGATTTTACATCTATGTAAAACCAAATATTTAATGTCTATTCATTCATTGTCCTTGTTAAAACTAGTACTTTAAATGTTTATGAACCTAGGAATGGTTAGGCCACTGTAATTTTGGTCATTGCTTGTATCTCATTCCTAGAAATGACAAATGTATTCAAAGTAATGCACAAAATAGGAGCTGTGGACGGGGCAGGCAAGGAACTCCCTCCCATAGATATCAATATCCGTGTATGCTTAAATCCCATTATATACAGGGGCACAATAATATGCTGTCCCTTATATAAAATGCATACAACTCCAATGAGTGCCGAAGCGAGGCTGAGGCTCTATGAAAAAGTGGGCGGTTTCATTTGTGTATGCCCAAGAGAAGCCTTATTTCACTAGGAAGTAAAACTTAAACCAGGTTTGTGCGTGTATGTTTTAAAAAATAATGTTATAATTTCAAGTCATGGGCATGGCGATTGGTGAACGCCATGCCCTGCAGTGGCCCCAAACTCTAGGCAGTTATCCTCAATCCTGCTTCAACAAAACAGCTTTCCTTTTGACAAGTAGGGGCTTTTTAAAAGGCCTACTAGTTTTGTGAAGGTTGGCAGATGAGTGACCAGATCTGGCCTGTGGGCCAGCATTTCCTCAGCCCTGGCATAAAATATAACACAATCCTGCTCTTGCCCAGATGGCTTAAAAACTAAAGGACAAACTTGATTTGGCCATATTGGTCTGGCAGCTGCCAAAGAACACTGTGTGTGTAATTATTGAAATATTTCTTGCTTGCCCTATATTGACAGATCTCAGAATGAAGTGTAATCAACAAAATTACTGTCTAAAAAGAAATCAAATAATTTACATTTAAAACACTTCAGTAGCTCAGACAAATGCATTGTCCAGTAGGCTAGACACTAAGTCATGATTTCACTAGATCCAAGTATCAGCACCAGCTTCTCCTCTAAGGGAAGGTCATCCCACCACTGTGGCTTACAGCCAAGAAAGTCTTCTCCTCTCTCTCCAAATAATGATTAATCACATTGATGACACATTGAGGCGATGCCCTTTGACAGAAGGTAATTATCAGGCAGGTGTACATAAGGGTGAGTTGTTCCTGCAAAGTTTGAAGTCCCAAAATGTTTAGCCTATTTTGGGGACGGTTGCACATTTATCATCTTGTCATATTTGGCCCTAAGGGAACTGAACATGAATGAGGAAGTTAAGAATCTTTCTGAAAAGAAGATCTATTGAGGTCCTTTCACATTATACAGTTATAGCACTGTGATTCCATTGTAATTGCCATGACTGTCACCTGTGGGATTATAGTCTGTTGATGTGTCGAAAGGAAAGTTTGTAGACCTGGTATGTACATGAATACCTTGCTTGTGGCAGCCATTACATGGTTTATTTTTTATTGTTGCACTTCTCTTTGCTACCATTGATTGCCCCAGAGTAGGGTGAACAGTAGTGTTCAAAATCATGTTGTAGAAGTTTGCCAGTCTATTTAAAATGAATGGGTAGGTCATGTGAAAAGGAAATGAAATGGACACTGTAAGGAGGGTGGTTTCCATATATACTCATCTATGTTGACCTCATGTATAAGTCAAGGACAAGCTTGGAGACCAAGATTGTGGATTTTGATATGATAAACGGAGTTGAGAGTCATTCCAGAGAGATGAATCAGTACCAGGGAACAGCCTAGCTGCCACCTCCATTTCCTTGCCCATGTATTCTGAAAAGCAGAAATGGTTCTTGGGCGATATAGTAGAAAGGGGTTGGTGCTTCTTCTAGGTTCTTCTGGAGTAGACTAAGCTCTTGCCTTTTGCTACTCAGAGAAGAGGATGGTTCCTTTTAAAATAAGAGTTATGGTAGAATTGTCACATTGACCTAGGGTTAAGTCGATCCAGATGATCTGTATTAATTATTTTGACTAAAATTTGCAGATATATACATGAGTATATGGGATATGTGTTCTGTAATTCATCTTAATTGACTTCTTTTAAGATACCACAGTTTGGGGAACTGCTTAACATCCTCTTTGTTCTTTTAAAATAGAGGAACATCAGAGATGCATTTGGTACAGTGTCTGGAATACTGCGTATGAAAAACGAAGTTTAGTTACTGCTTGCTTATGGAGGTGTGTCCAAAGCTTTATCCAAGTCTCTCAGTGTGACTTATCTCACAGGGTTGGTGAGAAAAAACCCCCACACTCCTGGGAAAGAAGGGAAGTTTGTGATGTATTAAATAAAATTAAGCATTCATGGTGGGTGGTATTGATTATGTTCCTTTGTTCTTTGTAACTGTCGAGAATTTGGAGGGTAATAATCCTGATGGGAGTTTATAGTTTGCTAGCTTGTAGTGCAGTATACGAGTACAAAGAAGGAAGGGGCTTTGCTATTAGAGCTCTTGCAGCAGGCATCTGTCATAGGAGACAGAAGAGGGACGTGCCTCTCTTCTGGCTGTTTGGGTGACGGATGATTCTGATCATCCCTGTCATGGATGTCTATAAATCTTTGGCTGTTGCTAAATGAGCTCCACCTTTGTAGAGGCAATCCTTTGCTGTGTCAATTTGGGTAAATAAAAGAGCAGGAGTGGTGTAGGGTGTTGGGTGTCAGATAGGTTTCAAGAGGAGATTGCAAGTTTGTAGAGGAAAGTACCTCTTTACATCTGAATCCTTGTATACAGTGGGCTTTTGGGGTTTGGTTTCAGGATCCCCGTGTATACCAAAATCTGTGGATACTTAAGTTCCATTATAAACAATGGGGCAGTAAAATGGTGTTCCTTAAACAAATTTATTTATTTATTTTATTATGTTTATATATACCCCGTCTTTCTCTCTGTGAGGACTCAAGGTAGGTTTGCTTTACAATTTTTTTTCCCCTAGCAGTGGATGGTTGAATCAATTGGATGCAAAATCCATGGGCAAGAGGAACTGACTGTAGTTTCATCTAGCCAGCTCTTAGCATTGAGATTTTGTCTATGGATGAGACCCTTTTCTACTATTATTGGTGTGTGTTTGTGGAGATAGTAGGACAATTTCTTTTTCTTTCTTTTTTTGAAAGTGTGGAAAGAAATGATAACTACCCCTAGATAGCCTTTTCCCTCCAGATGAGATGGACTTAAGGAAATAAGTTCAGGCTGGATCTATCCTTATAAAGCAAAAAAGGAGCTTCTTACAGTGACATAGGAATACCCCCACCCCTTTGGTGCAGGCTATTTTGGCCATTTTCAAAATATATTTTTGCACATTTCTCGAAATGTGCTTCTCAGATTAATTACAATAAACATGCACTGGGATGGGTCTGCATCTTTTTTATCACTTGGTCTATCTTTTTGTAGTTATGCCCTGTGTGTGCTTTCCTTTAAGAGAGGAGAAAAGATAGGTTTTTGCAAATATTTTTCCATAAATTTTAGAAAGCACAGGTTTATCTCAGGTAGCAATGTAAATGTGTCCCTGACCATTACTTCTTTGGTAGCAGAGGGTAGAAGCAACAGGGATAGGTTCTTATACTGCAAGAAGAAAGAGTAGTTCAACCCATTTCAGCCAACATTTCATCCAAGGCTTACAATAGCCACATGTGAAATGAAGCAACCAAGCCAGGTTAGTAAGCCATGCCTAAGCAGGCAAAAACATTCTGAAGCTTTTACAGACCACTTGAAACCCTTTCCCGAGGTATATCCAGGGATGCTTCCCCCCCCCTTATACCGCCCTACACTCTTCTTACATTTCCTATTTTGATTGCCAAACTTATAGAGCTATTCATTTTCAAGGATGGCGGTGATAACTACTTACCTGCTATCTTCCTTTCTGTCTGATTGCTGCTCATTCATGCTCAGTAAGGGATTCTGGAGATAGCTGCTGTTTACCTTGACTATTGTAGGCTGTGACCCACAGTAGGATCAGTACAGTTCAATCCTGCTGCTCCTCAACTCATGTTTTTATTGCATTGTTTCAGTGCAATAAAAGGGATTCTGGAGATAGCTACTGTTTACCGTGACTATTGTAGGCAGTGACCCACAGTTGGATCAGTACAGTTCAATCCTGCTACTCCCCAACTCATGTTTTTATTGCATTGTTTCATATAGACACTTTGCTGTAAGTCAGTACTGAACATTTTCGCTTCTGCAGTCCTCCTTCACCATTTTCCTAACAACAGTGCTGCTAAAAACACTTTCTGGTGAACAAACAACAAGGAGGAAAGCTGGGACTGGCCGGTTATAGACTTTGTAAAATGGAGCTTCTGTTTAGAGGCTTTATTAGTTAAGCTGTATGACTGTATGTAAAAAGAAAACAATCCTTGTGTAGGTGGTGGGAATTGTAAATGTTTTGTATGTCTACGGTATGTATTTTTTGTGTTTTAAAAAATAAAAAAAATCTGTATTAAAAAAAGCTGTATGACTGTATGATGAGGAAAAGTTTGGTGCTTCTCTCTTATGCGGGAGGCAGGAACTTGGAGAAACTTTGGCAGACCCAACTGATACCAGGGTTTTTGTTTTTTTATATCTCTAGTTGGACTACAACTCCATTGTTCCAAACGTTTGGGATCTATAGTTCGACACATGTAAGGAGAAAACTAGCCGTGATACATGGTCCTACTGGTTGGAAATGGTGGGAATTGTAGTGCAGTGGTAGACACCAGGTTAGGGAAGGTTGTTCTAATGTTGTAACATGTTGCCTGTGAAATGAACCATAGTCTATCCTGTTCAGTAGTCAAAGCATGGTCCTGAGCACATGAAGCAGTAGTATGGATGTATAGGGAAATTTTGGGTGGGGGAGGGGGACCTCTCTGTGGATGATATCACCTGCTTTGGCAATTGATAGTACTTGGTTAATTGACAGATCCTCCTTACCTAGTAATTGAATTAGGTGATAATGAGGCTTTCAGATTTTGCTATTGTTTGTAATAAAGGAACACAAAAGACACCAGGGAACAAGGAAAACCACCAAGGGATACTTCTTAGCTCTATGTCAGCACTTTAAAAGATAACATTTTTGTGCAAGATAACTTCCATTTCAAATTAAAATCTTAAGGTTGCACTTCAACTGGGCGAAGATCATTTGTTAAAGCTCAATGTGTTTTACAACTTGAACTAAGCTGAATCTCTTAAGTACACATTGTTGGATTAAATTAATTCACAGATAACTATGCATAGAATTATAATGGTTTTTCATAGACTCAATTGTGAGATATTATTTATGTTTTGGGTTGAATGCCTGTGTTTTTAGTGGTCTTTTCAACCTAAGTGTTAGGTTTCTTTCAGTAAAAATAATAAGAAGGCAGTGAGTGTCATGGAGGCATGGTTGTGGATTTTCCTTGGGCACATGGCTATTTTGGCAGGATCATCTCCTGCACTTCAAAATGTACCATGACAACACCGAGGCATCACGCAGTTGATGTGTCAAGATGGATCTCCTGTTCCAGTCTTTGTGGCTTAGCTAGGGGATAACTGCTTCTCGTGACTGCAGATTAATAAACACCTTCTGTGTTTCCTTCTGTAAGTCTCTCTCTCATTGCTTTGCAAAAGGCCGTATCCCATCTTATGTTTTTATATTTGCTCCATGCAGTTTGTTTATTAGGCAATCCATATTATATGTAAAACATAAACATAAGTGAAACAAAACACCTCTTTGCAAGTTGCAGCAGCAGCAAACAAACAAAACATGGAAGCTAAGTGTCTGATAGATTATCATTCCACTGAAATACTTGCTCATGCAGGAGGTGTTAAAGAGTATTTTTGTGGGTCTGTAGAAATTTTGTTTTTTCTCTCTTACTGAAGGAGGGAGAAAGCAGATGAGAGGTAAATCATTCAGACCTCAAATCAGTGTCAGGGCTTGAAGCTGAGCCCTCTAATCCTGACTTTCTCTCCTTCAGCAGCTACCCTCCCTTTTTGCAAGTTGTCACCATCTATTTTTCTCTCTCCATTTGTGATGGTCCCTCCTCCTTTCTCTTCACCTCTCTGCGTTCACTTCCAGTCTTTATAAAAAGTAAAATCTCATTAAGGACTAACCACTCAGCACATTAAAGTCCAATTAGGTAAATGCTGAAAAGCAATGAGCGCGTTTACTATTATGTGCGAGCTTGCTGGCAATGTTGGCAGAAGCGCCAAAGAGTTTACCTCCTTTTTTCAAGAACCTCTTTCTTGAAATAGGAATAGAGGGGCTTCCCCCTCACAATAGTGATAATAAAGTGGGTTCCTGAAGCTGAATGTGAAGAGATTTTAGAGTGTTTTCCTCTGTATATTTGGAGGATTTACAACTGGAGGTTTGTTTTTTGTTTTTTTGTCAAACTCATTTCTTTTTATAGGCCCAATAACAGAAAGTGTATTCAGAGTTTCTGTTTTAAGTATTGTGTGTTTAGTCTATGAGTGGCAGGCAGGTCATTTGTCCTATGTGGCTCATTTAGTCTTAGTGAATGCCAATCTCATTTTTAATGTGTGAGATGGGAAAAGACATAGCTTCTGCTAGGATTTAGGCAGAATTTCAGTGTCTTGCATTTACGAAGATGAAGAATTTATATCACAATCTAGATTTGATAGCTGGTTTAGAATATGTGTTGCTGTCTGCTAAAATTCTGTAAATTTGCAACCAGTATACAAATATGCTATGAGGCAGGCTTGTACAAGTGGATTGTAAATTGTACAAATAGGGGCTGTGACTAGTTTGCCAGCAATAAGTACTTCTCCCTGTTTATCTTGTTTCATAGAATCATAGAATAATAGAGTTCGAAGTGACCACATGGGCCATCTAGTCCAACTCCCAGGAAAAGCACAAAGTACTCCTGACATCCTATTCCCCTTAGATCAGTGGTTTTCAACCTGAGGTTCCCAGATGTTTTTGGCCTTCAACTTCCAGAAATCCTAACAGCTGGCAAACTGGCTGGGATTTCTGAGAGTTGTAGGCCAAAAACATCTGGGGACCTCAGGTTGAGAACTATTGCCTTAAATGCCCAGTGCAATGATCTGCTCTGTTTCAGTGAATTCTCTGCAATTTGCAGAAAACTTAGCTAGTGTGATAAACCTTGTATTGAGGAGTGACAAAATCAGTCTCCTTTCCCCCTTGTATCCTCTAGAAGGTAGACAAGTGAAATTTTTGAGTCTTGCTTTGCTATAGGCCTTGGGGAGGAAGAGCAAAATCGTGGGGTCCTTGCTGTTTCTCTTCCCTCACATTTGGTGCAAGTGACTTTGCTGTGCCTTGATCTTGATAATCTCCAGAGCTTACATTGGTAAAATGGATTTTGGGGCTTGCTGATTGAACTGGCAAGCTACATTATGAGGTATTGTTTGCTTTCAAGTCATAATATTAGTTTAAATTTTTTAGTGAGACTTTATAGTAAGGATGAGACTATTTGGGGCTCCCCAAATGTTGTTGGGCTGTTAGCATATCCAGACAAATGGGGTAAAGGCATTCCCCGAGTTACAGACATCTGAGTTACACACATACTCATGCATACGGGGGTGAGACAACAGGAAGTGAGAGGAAATTATTCCTAGGAAGGGAAATTCACTTTTTGGAGAGCTATAATGGGAAACAGGTGTCACACCAATCCTTGTTTCTATGACAAGCCAAAATGTTCAAAATCCAATTGTCACAGGGATAGATAGTGAGGTGAAATCTGTTCAGGGGCACAGACAGCAAAACAAACTATGCTATCTATCTATGGCAGGAATTACACTTTAAAAAGTATCTATTCTGAGTTATGTACAAATTCAACTTAAGAACAAACTTACAGAACCTTTATTCTCTGTAACTCAGGGACTGTATGTAGTTGGAGTTTTAATTCAAGTACATCTCGAGGGCCCCACTTTTCCCATCTCCATTTTCTGGTGGTAATTTGGCTGCTGATACCCGGAGTTCAGGACCGGCCCGAGGAAATTTAAAAGGGTACGCAAAGTTTTTTTGCGCCCCTTCCCCCGCGCTGTGGGAGGCGTGACCAGGACTGGCTCCGCCTCCCACGCCCTAACCCCGCCTCCCGCGCTGGGCGGCCACGCCTCCTGCAGCGTGGGCGGTGTGGGAGGCGGGGCCAGGGTGCGCGGCGTGGGAGGCGGGGCCAGACGTGGCCCCGCCTCCCGCGGCGTGTGTCCTGGCTCAGCCAGGCTGGGGAGGAAGTTCAAAGCCTTTTAGGGGTTGTTTGAAAATCCTCTCTTCCCGTCAAAAGCAGGCAGCCCTTGTATTTGAACAGCTGCTTTGAACGGGGGGGGGGGGGAAGGAGAAGAAGGGCTGAGCTGAAAAAAGAAAAGAATAGAAACGCTTGGAGAGGGAGAGAGAGAAGAAAAGAAGGAGAGCAAGAAGGGAAACCTTTAGTGGTTTCTCTGCCCAAGACACCGCCCCACCAAGCCGCTTCTCTGTGGGAAAGGAAAGCTCCGGGGACCTTGAATCCATCAGGGTCAGCCGGGCGGGAAGAGACACACGCAGGACTCACACACACGGGGCTTGCCCACGCAGCGCCCTGGACCCGAAGCCCTTCCAAGACCCGGTTGGAGCGGGGGGACCGGCGCCGGTTCCTCAGACCGCCCTCGCCTCTCCCCTCCGCCGCCTCCTTCTTCTCTTCTTCCTGCATGGCTCCCGAGTTTCCTCCATGGAGAACAAGCCAGCCAAACCTGGTCACGCCCCCCGCGTTGCGCAACCCCGCCTCCCAGCCAGACTGCACCAGGGCACACCCCGCCTCCCGCGTCACGCGGCCCCGCCTCTGCCAGATGTGGCCCCGCCTCCCAGGGGCTCAATAGCGCCCCTGGGAAGGTGGCGCCCAACGCGGGGGCATGGTCAGCGTGCCGTGTTGGACCGGGCCTGCCGGAGTTGATGGTTTATATTTGCGCCCGTTGGCTACAAAAACAGCTGTATCCATTGGACAGAAATATCGTACTGATATCTCTCACACATGGAAAAGCAAATAGTATCCATCGGATAGTGTAAGAAACACTGATTTACAGGAGGTGGTCTTCTGTAGTCAAGATCCTTTGCTGCAACATGTGTGCCCTTTAGTTGAGCCAAATTGCAAGTGTGTGCTGTGGAAGAAGAAAGGTCAAGGGAAATGGTGCTGTGATTTTGAGTGCTTGGAGTGGTAACTGAAATGACGCGGGATGTGGCTTTTTGTTTTTGCCGTCTTCTGGAAGACTGGCTTTTGTGGTGTTTGGGGGGCCTCAGATGAGCCTCAAAGTAATCCACTACTAGATGAATGAGGAAGAGTGCATTATTCATCTGCCTAAGCAAAGGGAAAACATAGAAGACTTGAAAATGGCCTTCTCTGCCTAGTCAGGCACAATTGAATAAGCAGAACAAGGCAGAGCTATGGTCAAGGCTTAAGCCAGGCATGTAACTGAGGTCTGAGCCAATAAATCTAGGTCAAAAGAGGAAGATTGTATTGATTCATGTTTTGTACTGTTGAAATGTATTGGCAGCAGTTTTCTAAAAGTTATGTGAAAATACCTTCTCCTAAGGAATGGAGTAGGCTGGTCAATCACTGGATCTTACTTGATGTCTGTGATAATACGTATATCCATAGGGAAAATGTTACTGTCCTCAAAAGCCTGTGTGACAATGACACAATCTTTGAAACAGGGACTGAAGAGGTAAAGTGAAGTTAGGGCTGGGGGTGAAAAGGGCTATACTGTACATGGTTTAGGACTATTCTCTGGAAATTGCAGAATAGGGGCTTGCATGTTTTCTGAGGTCTGGAAGTCTAGCTGTGCAATCTTTGTAATCTGAGGGCATCTTTGTTCCAAGTTGAGGTGACTAGGAATGCACAATTATTAAGCCCATGCCCAAAAACTGGGAAAGGTGGAGAAGGATGCTGTCCATCCCCCAAAGGTTTCTCTAACAGCCCTTCCCAATCTGATGCCCTCTAGATGTTTTAGACTGCAACTCCCATCATCCTGCATCATTACAGACAGCCTACATTTGATATCAGGCTATGACACTCTAGCTACTGCTAAGTATTTATTTATTTCTAAGTGACTATGTGTAATATTGCACTCTGTAACCTGTAATCTAAGGCTATTTTAAACATTTTAAAGGAAATCAGGCTTTTCCTTAAGAGCAGTTAAAGCTTTATAGATTTTCTTCCATTATTCTTTCACTCAAAAGTATATAGAGATATTTAAGTATTTTTGACAATGAAATTGGTGTTGTTCCCTTTCTCCATTTCAAAACTCTGGAGAAACAAATAAGAGTGATATCAGAGAAAGGTATTTTTCCCCCAGATATCAATCCATACAATGACAGACCTGTCTTCAAGAAAATACTATAATACACATGTCTTGTTTTATACAGCAAAGAAAAACTAGGAAGACAAATCTTCTAGGCAAGGAAGGAAAATGCTAAAATAGGGGTTATAAAAGATCTAATCCCTGTCATTTAAGTTGTTTTTAAAGTCATTCCCAGATCTTCAGTGCTAACGTCCTTTTTGCTGGTTTGAGTTTTTCCTCAAAAGGTATGATATTGTTCTCTTCATATCTTGAGTTTATGCTTTCTGAGGCACACATAAAGTACGGATGATTTGGAGAGCTTTCTTTGGTGACAAATGCAAAGTAACCAGCTCTCTCTAGATTCAAGAACAATTTAGCAATTATTTTCTGTAGTGAACACAGAAAATGGTCATGGGAACTTTAGTAAGAAGAATGTAGAATGATTAGCAAATTCTGTGCAGTTTTTCCCTAGACAGCTGAACATTTTAGAGAACCACCTCAATTCCTGAGATATTAGTAACTCTGAGCTTCTATTGTGCTCTTATGTTCTGAGTGACACAACCGATTACCTAACCCTGTTTGTTTTGTATTTCCTTTCAGAGCTGAGGAGGATGCTTGCATTCACGATGTCCTGAATGTGGATGGTGGAAAAAAAAGGAGACGTTAGTTCACAGATACCCTACTCTGTTCCTTTTTATTTCCTTCTACTTATTTTGAGTTTAGGCTAATGCACAGCCTTTGTTGGATGTGACTGCTCTGCCATGTGGCTCCTGAGGCTAAAGCCCCATTTGTCAGTCAGCATTTGGACCCTGGTGCTTCTGGGGAATGCTTGGCTGCCATTGTCAGAAGGTACTCCCAAGTCATCATCTCCCTTTAGGACTTTCCAGGTCACAGACTGGAGTTTGACACACTTGGTGGTCCATAACAAAACTGGGGAGGTGTATGTGGGTGCTATCAACCGGATTTATAAGCTTGCAAGCAATCTGACACTGATGCGCACTCATGTGACAGGGCCAGTGGATGACAATGAAAAGTGCTATCCACCCCCGAGTGTGCAGTCATGCCCACATGGACTAGTCTCCACCAACAATGTCAATAAGTTGCTGCTGGTGGATTATTCTGGCAACCGGCTGATAGCCTGTGGCAGTGCTTCTCAGGGCATTTGCCAGTTCCTACGCTTGGATGACCTTTTCAAGTTGGGTGAGCCTCACCATCGCAAGGAACACTACCTCTCAAGTGTTAATGAGTCAGGAACTATGTCAGGAGTCATAATTGAAGTACAGAATGGGCAGAACAAGCTCTTCATTGGGACACCCATTGATGGCAAGTCTGAGTACTTCCCTACCCTATCCAGCCGTAAATTGATGGACAGTGAAGAAAATGCAGAGATGTTTGGCTTTGTATATCAGGACGAGTTTGTCTCTTCTCAGCTGAAGATACCATCAGATACTCTCTCAAAGTTTCCCACATTTGATATCTACTATATCTACAGTTTTAGCAGTGAGCAGTTTGTCTACTATCTGACCTTGCAACTGGATACCCAGCTTACCTCACCTGACTCTACTGGGGAGCAATTCTTCACTTCCAAGGTGGTTCGCTTGTGTGTAGATGACCCCAAATTCTATTCCTATGTGGAATTTCCCATTGGATGTGTTAGAGATGGCACTGAATACCGCCTGATTCAGGATGCTTACCTCAGTAAGCCAGGAAAGGCTCTGGCCAGGCAACTGGGCATTTCAGAGGATGAGGATATCCTATTCACAGTATTTTCCCAGGGCCAGAAGAATAGAGTCAAGCCACCAAAGGAGTCTGTACTTTGCCTATTTACACTGAAAAAAATAAAAGACAAAATCAAGGAGCGCATCCAGTCTTGCTACCGTGGAGAGGGGAAGCTTTCTTTGCCCTGGCTTCTGAACAAGGAGTTGGGTTGCATAAACTCAGTAAGTCTGTTCTATGCGTCTGTCTTTTCTTCTTCTTTATTTCATGTTTGATAAAACCAAGGCTTCTATTACAATGGCTGCTCTGCCCAGTAGCTAGAGCTTCTGTTTGGTTATGTGGCAGTTGTTTCACTTAGACATGTCCATTTTGTGGTCATCGAATAACGGAAATAGTCCTTTTATGAATTAACATCTGATTCAAGAACAGGAAGTAGAAGTGTAAATAGATGGTCAGTGCTCATAATGGAGACATGTGAGCAGTGAGTTCCTTCAGGGAACAGTATTTGGACCAGTACTTTGAAATGTTTCTATGGGATACCTAGAAAGATGGATGAGATAAAGTGGTCAAACTTGCAAATGTGTTATTAAAACAAAAATAACTTGCTAAGAACTTCAAAAGGAGTTTTCCAAAATGAGAGAATGAACTTTAACTTGCAAATTAGGTTTAGAGTTTAAGTAAATGTAAAGCTGTGCGTATTTAGGATGCGGGAGGTACTAAAGTCACATGCAACCAGCGTTTTACATTTTTTGAAAGCTTGGTGTACAGGACTGCCTCAAAAGTGAGGAAAAAATAACAAATATTAAGCCCACTTTTTTAAACTAAGAGAACACTCCTCTAGACTTCTGTAGCTCCACCTACATGATTATATGGTCAGCTGCTAGAAGCTGATCATACAGTTGTGCTGGAAGGCCTACAAATGCCTAGAGAAAATATTTTTTTCAGTTGCATGTAGGGCAGCAGTGGAAGTGGTGGCCAATTCAGCATGTTATGAATAACTTAATCAGCAAATGTTTTACTATGGCATTGCTATAAAACATAGGCAAATTCCATTATGGGCATAATCAGAAAATAAGTAAAAAACGAAATTCAGCATTATTTTATTTCCCTTATATTTGTTGCCATCAAATTGTTTCTTAGTCATGTTTTTTTGGGAGGGGGTGAGATTTGTATCTATAGCTATTTCTGTATCTGTACACGCAGACACATTTGGAATGTAGTATATTCTGGAATACGTGCAGAGATCTGAACTGAAGTGATCAAGTGACTGGAACAACTCCCCCTATGTAGAAAGGTTGCAATATTTGGGACAGTTTTACTTACAAAAGGATGAATAAAGGGAATTGTGCATACTGTGGGGACTTTTTCTCTTGGTCTTATAAAATTAATACCTAGGCCCTTCTGCTAAAACAGAATGGAAAACAGAATATCCACAATCAAAGGAATGTGAAGGGAAGGATGATTGAACCCAGTTTCTGCTTGTAGCATTCCCTTAAGCAACTCATTTGCCACTGTGTGCTGTACAAAGTTTGTCCTTTGGTTTGCTCCAATATGGCTCTTAAATGCTTACGTTGATGTCTGAAGGTTTTGATTTTGGATATGTGGAAGAAGAAGTCAATGCTGAGGATAAATACTGGCCACTGAGATGCTTCAGAGCAGGAAGGTCTCTATAATAACTCTTGATAGCATTATTTGCTTGTTTAGATAGGGTTTTTTTTTTGCAGAAAATCTAGGAAATGCATTACTTTTCAAGCATGCATGGAGATACTTTAATTGTATTGTCAGAATGATTTTCCAGGATAATGACTCAGGGGAAAAGGTAATGATGAGGGTCATAGAAACCAGTAATGTTTCCAAGAGGTATGCTGGTTGTTTCTTTTAACTTATTTTTTATCATTTAATCTTAGTTTGCTTTTTATTATTGCCACCGTGACTGGCTATAGAATGCTTGAGAAGAGGCTAGCGAATATGTGCTGCTCCTTATTTTAAAATGGCTCTTGACAGCAATGCAGAGAGCAGTAGTTGGGTGGTGTGGCCATGTATGAAAGTGGACGATGGTGTGAAAATCTATCCAGCTGCTTAGTCTTCTTGTGGTGCTACAAAATGAGGAGGGAATATTAAGTATCTGTAGACTTAATACAGTGGAGCAAGGCAGCCAAGCTCTTATCTTTGTTTTAACAAATACTGATGGGAAGCACTTCATATATATACCTTTTTCCTTTATTCATTTTGCATTCCAGTACCAAATTATCCTTTAAAAATCCTTGCCCTGAGATGCTCTAATCTAGTGGTTTAGGTAGAATACGAGCACAAGCGAGCTCCACGGTCAGCAATTTCATCATAGCAGTAAGGACTCCCTAATTTATAGGTGTGTGACAAACACAACTGGAGTGTCAAGTTTTGAGGGCAATTACAAGCAAAGCATTCCCTCCAGGGAAAATGGAACCAAGCCAAAGTTATAAGTCTGGCGATGCTCTTTCTCAACAGAGGGAAATCTGCCTCCCTGTCCTGAGGGAAGCCTTTCCCATCGTCTGTTGCTAAGACAAACACAGGAGCTTTATTGCCCTGCTCCATTGTGTTTAGTCTGTGGCAGGACTGGGTGAGGAACCTGCTTTGTTTTATGAACTATAGCTGGGTTCCTTTCAGAAAATATAAAATATAAACGGTCACTGGGAGGCTATTTCAGCTACTTGTGATGAGAATCAGTGTGTAATATAGAAAAGACCTTTCAAAACGAGTGGAACAGGCAGCTTCACAAGGTCAAAGTTAACTTCTCTGGGACAGATCCCAAGTTGAAACAAAATTGACATAGTTATATTCGCCATTCATAAGTCTCTGCTCAGTAGGATATAAGTAATAATAGTGCCAGAATTTGAGATTGGGATGGTGGGGATTGGAGATCAGGTGTTAACGAATCCATCAGTAGGCCTTACCTTCTCCTTCAGATAAATTTAAAAGTTAAATAAGATTTTTGAAGCTGGGGCAGATTGTTAATGAGTCTGTTTTCCCTTAACACACTCTGTTGTTGAGTGATGTATGAAGTGATTATAATATAATAATGTTTAAATTCAATTGATAGGGGAGTGTATGTCCATTGTTCCCAGGACTAGGAGGAGGCTGCAGTGTCTGCTGCCCAGTAAGTCAAGATTAGGGACACTAAGTATCATTAAGTAGCAGATCCAGAATTTCGGTCATGTACATCACTGTGACTACACACTCCGCTGGAACTACTGGCAGGTCCAACTACCCAGGATCCTGACTTCATTTTAGTGGTTTTCCACTCATTCCTTAGCAGCTACTCTTTCGAAAAGGGGTATGCTGGAATGAGGAACAAAACTTTTCCAAACCAGGACCCAGAGTAGTTTCAGTTTGACATTCCACCTTTAGCTATGACTGATTAATATTTAGTTTCCATATCAAGTTAGTGAGGAAGAAAAAATGAGACCCAGAGAGACTTACATTGAAATCCCTAGAAAACTATAAAGACCTAAGTCAAGCTTGCAGAACATATGGCTGCATGTGGTCGCCACATGGATTCTGCATGGCCTGAAGAGTCTAAGCCTTAGAGAGGGTGCTATAGCACAGTAGCGAGTGAGACCTCAATTTCCATCTCCAATGGCAAAGTGTCCCACATCTACAAGTTTCATTTCTCTATTCACCAAACTAACCTGTATTGAAGGAGGCACTGCCAATAGATTTTCCTTTCTGGTCAGGATGCTGGAAGTGCTGATTTCTGTTGGAAATGTGGCTTGGGCAAGTTGTTGGACTCAAGTAGGACTAGGAATAGTGGGGAGCAAGATGAAATTCCAAGGGGGAGGATCTTGGGCTCCAAGCTATGTTAAAATTTAACATTAGATTGATAATTTTAGAAGGAGAGGGATGTAAAGAGGAAGAGGGAAGAAGAATGATGAGACAGATGTGGGAATAAGTACAATTAATACCAAACCCGCCCTGCAGATTCCGCTTGACACCATCACAATAATAATAATAATAATAAAACTTTATTTATACCCCGCCACCATCTCCCCAACGGGGACTCGGGGCGGCTTACATGGGGCCATGCCCAGAGCAAACAATATAACAAGTATAAATACAACATAACATAGAGCAATTAAACAATACAATAAGTAATAATATACAATATACACTACAACGCAAATCAAAGAAACAGTAAAAACAGGGCCGGCCGCATGAATACAAAGATAAAAACTCGGGTGAGAGAGATAAAGGGAATGGAGACAATAATGAGAAAGACCCAACATGACTTCAAATTGAAGACCACATGAGGAAGAGGCTCCCTTTCCACTTTTCTTCCCCAGTGCCCACAACTTTGGACTGTCTCAATTTCTAATTTGCAAGTTAAATTTGGAGTTATGTTGATTTTTCCCTTCTTTATTGCAGTGGGACTAGGAGGAGGCTTCAGGGCTGATTCCATGTTCATTGTGCTCATCCCCAATCCTGCCTTTTCATTCTTCCCCCTTTCTCTTTACTATCTCCCTCTAAAATGGCATGTCTAATGTTGGCATGTAGTTTTGAACAATGTTTGTGTGGTTCAAGAAGTAAAACTAATAGGTAGGTCTTCAGTAACTTAAATTACAACCCTAGTCCCTTTTGTCAGTTGAAATCACTTATTTTACTGTTGTGCTATTTTCTTATTGTGGCATTTTCAAGTCCTCAGTGTAATAAAACAAATTCATTTCAGTTTGAATAAAATTTTATTATCATTATTTTTACTCTAAATGCTATTTTTCTTTCCTGTTCTTTATTTCTTTTAAATATTGTTTTATTTATAGGAAAATATTATGTTTTGATATTGTTTTCTAAAAATCATTTTTTACAGTGTCTAGTAGTTTTGGCATGTAAATACTATTACTAAAGCTGGTAAATTGATGCTGCTACAATGCAATGTAGAAGGATGTAATTTTGAATTTCATTGGGGATGGCAGGAGGGGCAGGCAGGAGAAAGACTGCTAAATAATTCCCAGATGTAATATCAGAGCATTCATTTGTAATTGTTTTAGCATTCTTGGAGAACATATGAGGTCCCTGTTGCCTGAAAGCAGGCAAATATTGTCCCCATTTTAAACAAAAAACATAGGAAAGGCAGGGAGATGGTTTGGGCAACTATTGACTTGTCAGTTTGACATTGATATCAGAGAAAGATCTACAACAGACAATTAAACAGTTGCTCTGAGAACACTTAGAACAGATCACTATAATCAGTAAGTGCCAGAAACATTTCTCAAAAATGTTATGCTAGACTACTTTAACCCCCCTCCCCAGGCCCAATGTAACAGTTAGTAGATCAAGAGAATGCTATGGACACAATTTTTGATTTCAGGAATACCTTTAACAAAGTCTCTCATAGTTATTCTTGCAGACAAGCTAGAAAAATGTGGCTTGTGCTGCTCTTAAGTGGATTTGCAGTTTTTTAATGGACTGCAACCAGCCAAGAGTGCTCCAGCTGTTCCTTGACATCCTATAGATAACTGATGTGGGGTGCTATAGGGTTTTTGTTCTGTCCTGGAAGAGTTGAACACAATGAATTACTTGGATGAAACAGTGGCAGGGTTTTTTTAAAATTAAATATCTGAATGATACCTAACTGGAAAAGAAATGGATTCCTCAGAAGATAGAACCAGGATTCTAGACAACCTCAACAAATTGAAAAACTTCCCCAACAAGAAGAAAATGAATTTCGACAGTAATGTAAGGTTCTGTGTTACACATCAGAAATCAGATACACAAATATAGAAGGTTAAGGTTCAATACCTGTCTTGTTGGCAGTATGTGTGAAAAAAGATCTTAGAGTTTTAGTAGATCTACATGATGATGAGGTAGCAAAAAACCAATGCATTTCTCAGTTGTTGGAACAGAAGATCAAGGGAAATAATAGTACTACTCCATTCTTCTTTCATGATACCTCACCTGTGTCCAGTTCAGGACAATACAGTTGAAGGTTATTGAAAAGCTGAAATGTTCCAAAAGTGGGAAACCAAGATGGCAAATGGTCTCAAAGCCAAGTCTCATATGATATGGTTGAGGAAGCTGACCATATTTAACTCAAAAAGATAGAGCTTGAGATGTGATCTGATAGCCACCTTCAAATATAAGAAGGGTTATCACATAGAAGGTGGAGCACTTTATTTTATGTTACATCAGGTGGGTTGGAGGGTTGGACCAAATCAGTACATTAAAATGACAAGAAGTGAGGTTGGAACTGAACATCATAAAAGTATGTTATGATTGTTAGAGATATTTGACAGTGGACTGGACTACATCAGAAGGTGGTGGACTCTCCTTAGTGCCAGCAGAATTCTAAAGCAGCTTTAAAATGCATATGTCAAGAATACTTGTTATAATCATTTCTTATATCCAAAAACAAATACAGTAGAGTCTCACTTATCCAACACTCGCTTATCCAATGTTCTGGATTATCCAACGCATTTTTGTAGACAATGTTTTCAATACATCATGATATTTTGGTGCTAAATTCGTAAATACAGTAATTAGTACATAGCATTACTGTGTATTGAACTGCTTTTTCTGTCAAATTTGTTGTTAAACATGATATTTTGGTGCTTAATTTGTAAAGTCATAACCTAATTTGATGTTTAATAGGCTTTTCCTTAATGCCTCCTTATTATCCAACATATTCGCTTATCCAACATTCTGCCGGCCCATTTATGTTGGATAAGTGAGACTCTACTGTATATCTGAAACATGAGGGAAGAAGCCATCACTCTTCCTTTCAGCTCTCCTTGTATGGTGAATATTTTGCTCCACGATGAATAGATCATAATCCTAGAATCAGATTGCAAAGCCTGAACCAAGGAGATTGTTAATTCTAGTGATTCTCCTCACTTTTATGTGTGCTTATATATTGGAAATTGAGCAAGTTTCAGTTCAGGCTATGCTTTTGGGGGCTGGAGGGAAAGCTGGATTTGCAACAGGAACAAGATTTGGTGAAAGCTTGGTCCTGTTCAGATGTTTAGAGGGAAGTGTGAGATTGGACCCCCACCCCTTCCCCCCTTTTTAAAATTTCCGTTTGTTTGCCCTCTATTACAGCCCCAGCAGAAGCACGGAGCTGCTGCTTTCTGGGAGCAGGTGGTTTATTCTCTTCCACCTGGAGTGGCTTGTGCACAGGCATCCATTTGTAATTGTCCCAGGCAACCCCCCTGCTCCCTCCTCTCTAGGCTTCAAGGGAAACTGCTAACAGCTGCCTGACAAAGTAAAGGGTTTGCTGTCAAGAGTGCTGGGCTCACAAATCTGATTTTGGCTTCAAACTAATTCAATTTTGGTGGAATATGATGAAATTGTTACACTTCTGCCTGCTGGGTCACATAACTGCTGACTCAGGGGAAGGAGAAGCCTTTCTCTGCTCTCTTTCTTTTTCCTCCCTCCCTCCTCACTGTGTTTCTTGGCCAGCGATGATGGTTTGGGGAGCCAAGTGTAGCTCGTATCAGCTGCTATTCCCCCGAGGTCTGCCCTGAGCAAAGTAGGCACAGAAGAATGCAAAGAGAGGAATGTGACTGCAAATGTAGGAAAGCAGAGAGACAGTAAAAGCACGGTGTTGACGGAAAAGGAGGCAGCTGTTTCTCTCTCATCATATCCCAATGTTAAGGAGCTTTCATTGGAGCAACTGCAGAAAGTACTTGCTGGAAATGTTCAGCACTAATGGGCCCCAGTGGCCATGAATTCCCCCAGATACAGAGATCTGCTGTCTCCTTGTTTCAGGCTTTGCAAGGTTAGAAAGCCTGCAGATGGTTCTTCCCGAAGTATTGCTGATTCTATCCCAGGGCATGATCTGGGCAGGAAATCTTGGCAGCATAAGTGAAGAGTAGCCTCAGAGGGTTCCTGGAACCCAGAGTTTTGAAAATTACTTTTTGGACTACAACTTCCAAACTTCCCTAGCCAGAATGACCACTGGGCATGGCAGGAGGAACATCCTAGGGGCTTTGTTTTTTTTTTTTTTAATATAGCATTTCCAAGTTCAGCATATTATGTAGTAAGTTGCCCATGATACTTTAATGACTCCTTTCCCTGTAGCAGTCACAACAATAATGAGGAAATACTTCACTGCTGTTACTGAAGTTTAAATTTTACAGTCCTTTGTCTTTGTTCCCACATGGCCAAGAGGCAAAGGGCCTCTGACTGCACTGAGATCCCTCTGGATTAACTAAATTAGAACAAAAACATCTGATTTAAATAGGCCTGTGACTTTAATAGTGTCACTTTTCTTTTCCCGATTTGTAAAACGTCTTTTCCTCGTGGAGCTTTAAAGGCTTGCATGATGTATTTTGTACATGTTGACTGATTAATAAAGGTCTTGCTCTTTTGTGGATTTTGTATTTTGTTTTACTTTGGTATCTGTGCATTGCTTGAATATATTTTCATGGATGAATGATAGTGGAATGGGAATTTTCATGCACCCATCTATGAAATGCTGCATTTTCAATGTTCTGGGAAATGTAGGCTACCTGCAACAAGAAGCTGATGTTCAGGCTTTGCTAAGCCAAAGGGAAACAAATACCAATTTGCTATGCAGAAGACCTTTGATCTGGTTCTAGTTAAGAGCGGCAGGGGTAGAATTAAAACTAAAAGTGAACTTTGTCCATGAGATTTGAGCCATGTCATGTGGTTTCTTAAATCTCCTTTTTCAATAAATCTCTAGGCTTTTCCCCCTCAAAAGACATTTGTATTACCAATGGCAGCTGAGTCAGCATGATGCAAGATTGAGAAATACGAGCATGAAAATGCAACTTTTGGATTGATGACCCATTTTTAGCCCCAGTTATCATGTCTCAATAGTCAGAGGTTGACATAGTAATTTTCTTCTTTACAAAACTAGTCTGAGTTCTCCTCGGGCACAACTTTCACAAGGACGAGGCAGTAAGTGAACTTAGTAATTATAGATATTGCTTGCAGCAGATCTCATGATTGTAAGTAGTTATGTTATCAGAGTTCCTGATCAGTTGCTCTGTAATACAAATTTACCTGGGTCATTTCTGGGTAGGTTTAATACTATGCAGACATCATTTACTTGAAAAGCCCTTCTACAGATGACAATATAAAACAAGATCCTGAATGTTCAGAGGGTAGGTTGTTATCTTCTGTCCAGGTGCTAGGTACTACTGACCTCTAGTTAGCCACAATAAAGCAAACATCCCTGGATGATGGTGTTTATTGTTTATGGTTCATGGGAACTCTGGTAAGAGCATCTGACCCTAGAACAGTGGTTCTCAACCTGGGGTCCCCAGATGTTTTTGGCCTACAACCCCCAGAAATCCCAGCTAGTTTACCAACTATTAGGATTTCTGGGAGTTGAAGGCTAAAAAAACATCTGGGGACCCCTGTTTGAGAACCACTGCTCTAGAACATGGAAGCAAATTAGCTGGGTAGCCATAGACATGGTTTGGAAAAGTTTTTTGGGGGGAACAAATCTTGAAGACCATGGCTAATAGAATAGTAGCAGAAATATTTAAGGATTTGAAGTCCAAACACATGCGCAGTCTCTTGACTGTGAGCAAGTTTTATGGCAGTATGTCAGGACTGGCACCATAATGGTTCCTGTGAACTACAACATACTTCTTTCTTGGAAACCTGGTTGTAGATTGGCAGGCAATAGCTCATAGCCCACAGGTCAGTACTTTGGGTAATATTTCACATATCCCCTCTCCCCAAGCCCTTTTTATTGCCCCCTCTTTCCTGATCTTTCTAACTTCTGACAAGTCAAAATCCTGTCCTCCCCTAAGCCTTTGGTATTAAAGACAAGAAGAAGTATTATACAGTCCTCCTTTCATCAGGATTTAGTAGGAAACCCAAGAAGCTTCCTTGGGTTTCCCTACAGTTCACTGGAACCTTAAATATTACTGTAAAAGAGAGGTATTTGCACATCTGTGGGTAATATTAACTGCTTGGGCAAAAATAAATGAGGGGCAATTGAAAACGATAAGGTAGTATGATAAGGTGCAGCCAGCATTATAAATCAATTTAGAGAGCTTAAAAAACGCCGCCCTATGATTTTTTCCTAGTGTTGTCCAATGATGCTTGTAATTGTTGACCCAGTTCTGAATCGAGCTGATAGGAGCTCACCCATCACTAATTGTAACAGCTGGAAAAAGTGCTGTAGATATCTCTTTATATGCTACTAGTTGGATCTTTGATAACTAGATCCACACCTTACATTTATCTTCACATTGGCTTGCATGAGAGAGACATCAGGATTAGACACATCTACTACTGGTCTAATTGTATCTCTTAGAATTTCTTGACCAGAATTCTGTTGATGCACTATTCTAAAGGTCGTTCTTTTCTCAGAGTTTCATAGCAGTAGAGAGAGAAGAAGATAAAGTTTGCTGCATTAGGAGTACAGGCAGTCTCTGAGTTATAAACATCTGACTTACATCCAACTCATAGTTAAGAATGAGGATTAGAGAACAGGAAGTGAGGGAAATCTACCCCTCAGAAGAAGAATTCACGCCTGGGGAAAAGGTGTCTCAACTGAAGCTTTCTCACCAATCATTTCCTCAGCAAGCCAAATTTTCCAAAACCCAGTTATCACAGGAACAGAAAGTTAGGTGAAATCTTCTGAACGGGGTACAGACTGAAAGACAAACCCCACAGGGGCATTAATCTTTCCCTATGCTATCCACAGCTAAAAATATATATCTATTTGGCTGGACTTACACTTAAAAATGTACTCCTGACTTACATACAAATTCAACTTAAGAACAAACCTACAGAACCTACTTAAGTTTTGCCTGCCATCTCTTTCCCCCATGTTTTACTTCTTCCATGGCTGTTGTTTCCTTAGCCTTTTCTCCTCCTGTTACTATAACTACACTGGCACAATTGAGCTTGTGTAGGATTCCAATTTGATTCTGATGTTATTGTTCCAATTTTGCGAGGCACTTTCAATTTGTTCAGAGTTGCTTTGGATCTAGTAGGAGAGACTGTCAGACTTGGCTGGGATCTCAGGAGATGTTTTGCAGTTCCTCCTCAGTGCCGAGGAACTGAAAACACTTGGCTGGAGAATTCATTCCAGCTTGTTTGTGTTTTTCCCCCTTCCTTGGCTTTGAACCATGAATCTATCAGACTGAAAATGTAACCTGGGCTGGGATGCTCTACTGAGCACTCTAAGCCATTGCTTTGCCGTTTCTCTTGTCTTCTTGCAGTTCTGTTTATGGATCCTGGTTAAAGCCTGGTTAAAGGGTAAAAATGATGTGAAGTACACTGGGTCTCGTGCTGAGTTTACATACGCAAGTAAGGCAAAATAACTTGACTGAAATAAATTTGAACTCCAGTGGGATTAAGTTTTATTAGTTCTTTGCAGTGCTGGAAAAGAAACTTCATATCTACTTGGTGTTATTTTACACAAAACTTTATTTGGTTTATGCGTCTTTCTGCAAGTGTGTACCACATATATTTGTGTATAAGATCACTTTTTTGGCAAAAAATCAATCCAAAAAATCTGGGTCAGTTTATTCATGGATCAATTCTGGAAACAGGTGACGATAATGCTGGCCCGGTGAGACCTCTGTGTTCCTTGCCATTTTGGGCACTTCAGGTTTAGCGGAGTGGCAGCAGCCATTTTTAAGAGGAGTTTAATATATAAGCCTTAGAAAATATGGCAAGTGAAACTTATGCAGTAAGGCTTTATCAAAAATAGGCATGTGCATATATCTCAAGCACCCAAAATGGTGGATGTAACACATTCTTCAAGCTCCCTAATGTTGCTGCTGAACACTGCTTGGGTCGAAGGAGAAAGTGAGAAAGTAGGGGAGGTTTTCCCCCCCCCCACTAGTTTAGCCAAGGAAGCACTGCTTCTACCCCCTTCTATATCAGAAAGGGCCTTCATGTTTGGTCACTAAGCAAATCGCTTTCCTTGCTCTTCTCCTCCCACCCATTTTCCCAGATCATTTTCGTTCTTTGCCCTCATTTATATTTCTCTCTCTATATTTATTTGTATAGATGCACCCAATTTAAGATCAGCAATGGAATTTTCAACCCTTCAGAAAGCTCCTGTCTTTCTCATTAGTGCTTTCTCAATATGTTCAGTCTGTGCGAGGGTGTTCACAGAAGTCTCCTTTTTGTGGAAGATGTCAGGAATCCCTGAAATGAATGGCTCTAAGGGACAGCTGAATTACTAGCCACTTGATAAAGTTAAACTAATGATTATTGTCTTTTCTGACTACTCCTTCATTATCATCATAAGTAGGCTTGAAATAAAGCAATGAATCAAGGAGATGTCCATGTTTCACCCTGACAAAGTTCTTTCTCTGTATGTGAACTCAGTGTCCTTCGACTGGGACTTTTATGAAAGTTCTGGACTTTTGTCAGTATGCCTGAGAATACTACATACTTTCCCCCTGTGTGCAGGCTGTGAATATCCCTTCTGCAGCTACACACATAGATCTCATATTTTAAGAAGAATTAATCTAAGAACATTAATTTCAACTCTCTGTGTGTGTGTGTTGTGTGTGTGCATGTGTGCGCGCACACACCGTCTATGTGCCTTCAGGTCAATATTGACTTACGTCAGTCCCATGACTTTCTTTGAGGTTTTTAAAGGCAAGGAATATTCAGAAGTGGCTTTGCCTGTCCCTTCTTGAGAAATATAGCCTGCAGCACCTGGTATTCACTGGCAGTCCCCCATCCAGGTACTAACCAGAGCTGACTCTGCTTAGGTAACAAGGTCAGATGGAATTTAGTGCCATTATCGTAGTAAACAGAAATTCAGCATTTTCTTCTTCATTGACAAAGACATAATGTTGCATGGTAATCAAAAGATAAATTAATTTAAAATTATTTGAAATTATTTTTGAGTTCTCAAAAGTTATCAAGAAAAGTGTTCTTTTGAGGAAATGACAAATTTGCATTTTATAGCTGGCACATTTAGAACACATTTTTACTTTTGGAGAGGAAAAGCTTTTACCTTTTATGATTGGCATAAACAAATATTTACACTAAAATATTGTAATAATAATGATGATGATGATTTAAAAATGTATCATCTGCTTCTCCTTGTATGAGTGACCCTCCTTATACAATTAAAAGAGAGTTTAACTTATTAATTCATAGAATCATAGAATAATAAAGATGGAAGCGACCTCATGGGCCATCTAGTCCAACCCCCTGCCAAGAAGCAGGAAATCGCATTCAAAGCACCCCCAACAGATGGCCATCCAATTCACTTCAAAAATTAAATTCCACAGATATCTTGAACATTTTTGCTACAACTCAACATACACATCCTGCCAGTATTATGGTTTTCAGATTATCTACGTAAAGTATCTGCTTATAAATTTTAGATATACCTTTGTTCCCAATTAATAGCCAAAGCAAACACCAGGATTGTCATATTGATGCTAATTTGAGATCTGAGTTTTGACTTTCCATGTCTATTTATGTATAAGTCTAGGCATTTTAGTTAAAAATCAACCCCTCAGAACTGGGTTGAATTATTTATGGGTCATTGAGAGTACGGTACCTTAACTCTTATAAAAAAGGAACCACTCCCTTATCTGAGAAGGGTGAATAAAGGCAAAAACTAAGTCCATCCAAGGAGATCCTAAAATAAGTACCGCCCCTTGTGTTCTCTGTCTCCTGCACTGCTTCTGGCCTGTTTGAATCCTAGGAGGTAGCCTTGTGCATTTGTATAGAATCACTACCTGTTTCTCTTTGTTCCTTTCGTAAGCGCCCCATTTTCATTTTTGCACGCCTCCCGAAAATGGGTGCCTTTCTGAAAGGGGTTTTCTGTTCTGCATCTGAAAAAATAAAAAAATTTCACCCATTGGCCACTATGGGTGGGCTTCGCCAGGCTCCTCTTCTCCTCAGTTTTAAGGGCGAGAGGGATGAAAATCGCCACACATGGAGGGCACATCTACCACTTTTAGCCCACCAAGTTTTATAACATTTGGGTCATCCCCCGATTTTTAGGAATTTTTTTCTTTCTATAAATAAAATCTCCTTAAAAACATCCCCTCTTTCCCCCTGCTGCTCCCGCCCTCTAATTTCCCCAGGAGCAGCAGCAGCAGGCAGGCAGGACAAGGCACCATTCCTTCCTGCCAAATGTCTGTCAAAGATGCTCCACACACCAGACACACAGCCCAGTGCCCACTCAGCCCCACTATTTCACTTCTTCTTTAACTGGCGGCAATGGGGGGGGATTCCCCTCCCCTTCCCATCATATTTGGCAATGGCATGGTTTGTCTCGGAGCTGGCGCCTTGGGTCCTTGCTTGCTGCTTCTGCTGCTGCCTGGCTGGGCGCCTTCCTCTCCTTCAAATCTCATGCAAGGAAGATGCCTCCATTCCCCCTCTTCCTCCTTTGCGCCTCTTACTGTAGAGTAAGAGGGGCACAGGAAGAAGAGGGGGGGGGGCTGTAAGCACCTTCCTTGCATGAGATAGGAGGAGGAGGAGGAGAGGAAGGCGCCGAGCCAGGCAGCAGCAGCAAGGAACTGAGGCTCCAAGAGCCAAGGAGGAGAGGCCTTGGTCGCCATGCACTCTCCAAGGCATTTTAAGAAGGCTTCCCACTTCCAGATAAGGAAGAGTAAATGAAGGTTTACTTTTTGTTTGCTGGGGGATTAATAAGAAATATTAAACTGTGCTCACGAAAAGCAGGCAAGGAAATGGTACCCGCTCCCGCTTTTTTTTCGTTTTGAGCTAATTTTTGTGAAATGAAAATGGGATGAATGGGAGAAACGGGTACCGTGCGCACTTCTACTAGGTGGAGAAATGACAGCAGCAGATAACAGAAAGCTGGTCCCTTGAGGTACCATTGGTGCTTTCCCCTCTCTGTGGAATGACCCTTGACTCATTCACGGGTCATATCAAAATCCATATTTCTGGTTCCCAAACATGTCCTTGACTTATACATAGGGTTGACTTATATTTGAGTATGTATGGTAGCTTAAAGCTGCATCATATGTTGATATCTGACTAGCTCACATTGTGTACCAGTTCCCAAAGGAGGAATGAATTAAAACAAGCTCCATGATATGACCAAAATGGTAAGAAATATGGAGAACAAGTGAGATTATGTTTCTAGCCAAACACCAGTTAGGAGGTGAATTCCATTATCAGTACACACCAGTATACCTAGAGACAAAATATGTGCTATACCTATTCAAAAGCTAGTGTATTTTAGCTAGTTCCAGAGTTGAATTTTTCACCTTAGATTCCATTTCTGGAGAAAAGTGAGGTAGACAGTCAACAAATAAATTAAAATTAGTCATGTCAGATTCATCATAGGCTAGGGAAAGCACATGTTCAGCTGAGAGCTGGATGTGTGCTTCACCAAGCAATGGACGTCAGCGACTTAGTATACAATTGTTGTTGTTTATTCACCCAGTCACTTCCGACTCTCTGTGACCTCATGGACCATCCCACGCCAGAGCTCCCTATCAGCCGTTGTCGCCCTAGCTCCTTCAAGGTCAAGCCAATCACTTCAAGGATACCATCCATCCATCTTGCCCTTGGTCGGCCCCTCTTTCTATTTCCTTCCTCTTTTCTCCAGCATCATTATCTTCTCCAAGCTTTCCTATCTTCTCATTATGTGGCCAAAGTACTTCATCTTTGCCTCTCATATCCTTCCCTCCAGTGAGTAGTCAGGCATTATTCCCTGGAGTATGAACTGGTTTGATCTTCTTGCGGTCTAAGGCACTCTCAGAATTTTCCTCCAACACCAGAGTTCAAAAGCGTCTATCTTCTTTCGCTCAGCCTTCCTTATAGTCCAGCTCTCGCATCCATAGGTTACTATAGGGAGTACCATTGCTTTAACTATGCAGACCTTCATTACCAGTGTGATGTCTCTACTCTTCACTATTTTATCAAGATTGGTCATTGCTCTCCTCTCAAGAAGTAAACGTTTTCCTGGCTGCAGTCTGCGTTTGTAGTAATCTTTGTGCCTAGAAATACAAAGTCTGTCACTGCCGCCACATTTTCTCCCTCTGTTTGCCAGTTATCAATCAGTCTGGTTGCTATAATCTTGGTTTTTTTAAACTGCAACTCAGCTTTTGCACTTTCTTCTTTCACCTTAGTTATAAGGCTCCTCAGTTCCTCCTCGCTTTTAGCCATCAAAGTGATATCATCTGCATATCTAAGGTTGTTAATGTTTCTTCTGGCAATTTTAACTCCAGCCTTGGATTCATCAAGCCCTGCATGTCACATGATGTGTTCTGCATACAAGTTGAATAGGGAGGGTGAGAGTGTACAGTCCTGCCATACTCCTTTCCCAATCTTGAACCAATCTGTTGTTTTGTGGTCTGTTCTTACTGTTGCTACTTGGTCATTATCTCAGGAGACAGACAAGGTGACTTGATATCCCCATACCACCAAGCACATGCCACAATATATTATGATACACACAGTCAAAGGCTTTAGAATAGTTAATAACAGAAATTGGGGTTTTTTTTAAAACTCCCTACCGTTCTCCATTATCTAGCAGATATTGGCAATTTGGTCTCTCTAATACCATTATTAGGAAAGGAATAATCTGTCCTATAATATGTGGCTGATTGTGGTGGACCAGCAGGAGAGTTTAAATATTGCGGAAATCTGAGAGAAAAGAGTGATATAAATTCAGTAAATGAATAAATTAGTGTGTGTGTGTGTGTGTGTGTGTGTGTGTGTGTGTGTGTGTGTGTGTATATATATATATATATATATATATATATATATAGTGACTAGTGCTCTAAGGATCTTGAGAAAGCCCCATCTCTCTTTTCTTCCCACCAAAGGGTCCAGTAGGATCTGGCCTATTATTTGCATGACACCTGCCTATGCCTCCCTAACAAATAATTTTGCTGCTAAGGAGCTAATTGCTGGCATAATTATTTACTGAGGTGGTGTTGGTGTAGCATGGCAGACAGGAGGCAGGCACTCTTCCCCAAGCCGAGGAATGCAGCTGTATTTGTCACTTCCCAGAGAGTTTGTTGAGACAAAGCAGAGACGAGTAAACACCATAAACATTGATGCTCTTGCATATTCAGCAGCAGATGAGGTCGAGGAAGCTGCAGATTGGAGTGTGTTGAGCAGTGGGAAACAAAGATTGTATTGGCAGAGGTGAGGCAAGGGCATAAGCGCATTCCTTCCTTCCTTCTACTCTGGCCCCTCTGGGAAGTTGAACTTTAGATTAACCCCCCCTGCTGCTGCTAAACTATCAATTGTCAGAGTTGAAGAAATGAAGACTTAATGCAAAGGTCTTTAAGGGCAGGGGGTCATCTGGGTTGAGGTTAAAGGTGGATGGAATGATGATGGAGTTGTCCCATTCAAAAGGGTATTATCTCTCCTGGTACTTCGATTGAAATTGCTAGACTTTCAACTCCCCTGGTGCACATTGACTGAAAACCACCCCTAAATATTAATAAATCTAATTCATCCCAGAATGGATTTTTTTTTCTAAATTTGATAAGCCACCTGGTTCACACCAAGACAATATGAATGTGAAGCCTCCATGTTACCTTATCCTCTACAATCTTGTAGACTCAGGGCCATGTACAGTGATAGAGCCAAATAATTAAAGGCAGCCCTCTGCATGTATGGGTTTTATTTTTCACATTTGGTTATTCACAGATTTGATAAATATGCTCACTTTCGGAATCTAACCCCAGCAAATGTGGAGAACATACTGCAATTTGTCATTCTATATTAAACAATTCCTTCATTAAACAAAACGGAACAATTTTATAACATTCCTACCGTTTCATGTAAACTGTTCAAAGACCTAGGGTGGCATTTTGCAAACTGCTCTAGCTTTGATATACAGTCATCCTTCCACATTTGTGGTCTTGGCTTTTGTGGATTTGATTTAAAATGTTCTTTTTGGAATCTTTGTATTTTCCAGTGTGACTGTGTACAGCTCCCTTCGCCATGCTGGAGGACCTAAAGATTTCTGGAGAGAACCTTTCACTAGGTAGAAATCAGTAGAGCAAGGTCCTCTCCTTCTTTTTCAAGTAGAAAAAGGCCCTATCCCTTCCTTCAGATAAAGTGGCCTGCTTCTGTCAATGTTGTGAATAATTCCTCAGACCCAATTATTTGCTGCTTCCTCATCACAAACATCTCTTCAAATGAGCCTTGGGATTCAAGAACAGCTGAGCAAGCAAAAGGGACTGCAGCTGTGCATGGGTTTGCTAGGCCTGTATGGGTTCCCTCAGCTTTCTTGTTCTTTTTTAATTGTTTTTTTCCCCTATCACCCCTTTTAACGATATGCAGAAAACCTTAGGTTGGCTGTTTTAATTCTAAGGCTACCAGATGGGTCCCTTAACTGCATAACTTGAGTGGAATTGTTCTGTGTGAGGCTCTAATAAACTAGTCATGGAAAGTGGATATTTGGGCATTGAAGGGAAGGACTACAAACAACTAGATGGTTAAAAAGGTAGCCTGGTGTGCATCCAAACTGTGGAATGAATGCAGTGTGATGCCACTTTAACTGCCATGGCTCAGTGCTATGGAAACATGGGGTCTAGTTGGATGAGGCACCAGCACTCGTTGGCAGAAAAGGCTAAAGACTTCATAAAACTGACTCCCATGATTCCCTAACATTGAGCTATGGCAGTTAAAGTGGTGTCAAAACTGCATTTAATCTAGAGTTAGGATACACCCCTCATTGGATACAAATGAGATATGAAAACAAATTTCACTTTTGCTCAGTTGTGTTCATCCTTGCCCCAGAGCTATTTGTATTAACCCACATTTTTGTTCACTGCTAATCATATTTCCACTGCCAACTGACAAGTCTTTCAAAACCATGCTTCTGCTACCAAACTGAGCAGATAGACAGTTGTAAGATTTGACAGATGTGAAAATTGCCTCTTTTCTGATCTATTTTGGGGTTATTACAATAAAGCAGTCTTTTTATCACCAAGAAGTCATATACTTACACATTTTGCAAATACTTTTTAGGAAACTTTTAATGTTGTGATTATGAACCTTGTGTTTGTAAGACTTTTCACAAATGCTTGATCATTTGAACCAGAACTTTCCAAACATTTGATGTACATGACACATTTTTATACATGCATCATTTTGTGACACAGTAATTCAGTTTTATTAGCAAACTGGGTGTTAATCCAATCCCTTATAAGAGATATGGATACATACAAAAATTGTAACAGCAGAATGTATGGAGATGCAACATGTCTCATGAAAACCTTTTAAAAATGTATGATTCTTGCTTATTCCATATAGACTCAGAGGCTCTGTGTTATATTCACATGACCTACACATTGCAACTGACACACTAACGTGTTGTGACACAGTTTGGAAAGCTCTGATTTAAACAATGAGATCTCATTCAGTCCCTGTTTCCTTGGTCTGTGATTCTCTGAGCTTTTTACAGTCTGACGCCCCAGCTGTACATAGACATGGAATAGTTCAAGGATGAGAAGGAAGAAAACCACTCTCTCTAGTTTCCCTGTTATTGTTTGGGTCTCCAACGCGATGTTTAGCTTCAGGCAAAGGTTTATACAAGCAGGCTACAGTCACGCAAGCTTCAATGACGAAGATATCTATTTGAAAGCTATGTGTCAGGCTTAAACTATCTGGAAAATTTCCATCAGAAATAGAATTTGGCTTCTGCTGCCTCCCATATCCTGCCTAGATGGTACTTCTAGTGTAGTGTAATCAGTATGAAAACTATGAGTGTGAGGAATTAGTAGAGAAATTCCACAGGTCTGAATTCACATGTTATTTTCCCACATAACTGCTGAGTCCATAATAGTGGCTCACCATAAATTAGGGGATTATAAATTTCTGGATCCATAATTACATTAAAAAAATTAGTGGATCTCAGCTTTCTTTCTGTTGACCCTGGACAATGACAAGGTGCATCTAGACTGTAGAAGTATAGAAGTTCCGGAAGGGCACTGATGCACATTGAGAACTTTCTTTCATGCACTTTTGTGGGAGTTTGTTGTCTGGCCGCTGCAGTTTGAAACTAGCTTCAATCCGCATAAAATGGTCAGCTAAATTGTTGCCCCAGACCTTCTTTCGGTACTGGTTTTCTTTCATCTTTGTCTGGCAGTTCTCTGTTTGGAGTGTGTTGTATCAATGCTCACAGCTCAAAGGGGCTGGAAAGTGTTGCTTATTGATGACCACAGTACAATGTCTTCTTAAAATGAGCAGGCTTGATTGTCAGGGTGTATGCTTCTTGGCCCCAGTCCCCCTGAAAGACCGTGTAAGTCTCTGAGCTCCTACGTTGCTGGTCAAAACATTTAAGTTCTTCAGTTATTTCTCTCTCCTGCCTCCCTCTCTGTTTTCTTTGCATCCCCTGGACCCTGAAATTCGTGGTCAGAGATCGCTGGACCAGATGTTGTCATGGCAACAGCTCTTTCCCTGCTGAGGTGGAAGATAGGAAGAGATTTCACGGTTCAAGGAATTTCCCCATTCCTGACCTAGCCCTCCCACTTTCCTTGCGGTGCTTTCTGTGCATCTCCCTGTCATCCTCTCTTAGTACCAAGCAGCAGACCTGCCTCAGAGGCTGAAGGGAGAAGGCGCACTGCAAGTTAGCACTCAGATCCTGTGCTGTCCTTTCTTTCTGCTCTAACCCTGGGTTGTGAAATGTGGGAGATGGGGTACTGTGTGCATTTGCAGACCTAGGCTGTGGTATTTCACCAGATGTTTACATCAGAATATTATCAATGTGGAGGAGATAAAAACAACAGCTGAATGGTGTACAAGAAAAGGAAGATTAGAAAGAGTTAGGAATTCTGCAGACCCCAGTCACTTGCGCTATGGGATTAACTTTCCTCTTAAAAAATGTTGGGAGAACTTAGTTTTGGAAATTGGTTCTAGTTAGGCACGCCATAGGTAGTGAGAACATTTTGTCCAACATTGACTAAAGTTGCTGAGTTTGGGCTGATTGGTCCACTATGACTTTGCTTTTGTGTTCAGCAGTGTTCAGCAGTTATTTTAGGCCAGGCATGGGCAAACTTCAGCCCTCCAGATATTTTGGACTTTTGCTCCTGTCATGCCCAAGGCTACGGAGCACCAAGAACCAAACACGGAGGCCAATAACTATCTAATATCTTTATTAAGGAAATATATAAAAGTAATAAAAACAAGTAGAAAATATATTCCAGAAGCAGACCTATCAAATGAGGTCAAATATAGTCCAGAAATGTTTTGTCCAATAAATGATATTAGAGTTCAAAGTTAAATCCAAACCGAAACACACACTATTGCCAAGCAATAGTGTGGGGAAACGTCCAGGGTCTTTCAGGGTCCAAGGTAAAAGTCCACAACAAGGTACGAGGGCAAAACTTGATTCTTGAAGCAAGATCCGTAGCTAGAAGCAAAGCGAGGCAATTCTTGAAATACTTGAATGAACAAGGCAAGGAAACTGGATTTGCGGACTTGCGAAGTCCACACAAGGCTGGAACGCGATTTCACTCCTGAAACTGCTCAGTTGACTCCGCACCGGACCAACCGTGCCAGGCACCTATATCTGGGTCTCGTTTTCCCGCCAAACAAGTGTCCAGCGTTCTCTTTCCCTAGAGAACGGGAAATGAAACCCAGCTTTCTCCAGATGTGAGACTCCCTGGATTTTCCCAGGGGAAACATGGCTAATCAGTGTCTTGTTTGGCTGCAATTCGTAAACTCCTGCGAACCCGCTCTTTGACTCCCCTGTCTGCAGCAAAGGACTGTCTCCTAGCAAAGGGAGGTGAGAGCTGTTCAAGGTCTGTCTTAATTGGCTCTGGGGCGAGAACATCAACATCAGGCATCTGGAAAGATTCCGGCTGTTGTTGATCCGGAGAAAACCCCATGTTTTCATCCTCATCTGCCACAGTGACACTAGGAGCGGGACTACAAGGCCCATGAGGCATCAGAGCTCCTAACAGCGGATAAGCTGACTGGGATTTCTGGAAGCTGAAGTCCAAAGCACCTGGAGGGCTGAAGTTTGCCCAGACCTGCTTTAGGCTAATGTTCTTTTTTTCATGTCAGGAGTGACTTGAGAAACTGCAAGTTGCTTCTGGTGTGAGAGAATTGGCTGTCTACAAGGCTGTTGCCCAGGGGACACCCGGATGTTTTTGATGTTTTTATCATCCTTGTGGGAGGCTTCTTCCATGTTCCTGCATGGAGCTGGAGCTGATAGAGGGAGCTCATCCACGCTCTCCCTGGGTTGGATTTGAACCGGCAACCTTTAGGTCAGTAACCCATCATCAGAGGTGGTCCAACCTTTAGGTCAGTAACCCATCATCAGAGGTGGTCCAACCGGGAGGGAGGCATTTGCCTGTGACACCATTGTCCCGGGGGCGCAGTCGAGCCCCCAGGAGGATGGCACCACCCCCGCCTCCTTCTCCTTCGGGCCTGGGCCTTCCCGCTGTGGCAGGAAGGCCCATCCAGGCCCGAAGGAGAAGGCTCATCCAGGCTGGCTGGGCCTTCCCACTGTGGCCCACGCGCCGTGGCCCTGCCTTCCACGCAGCCAGCCTAGATGGGCCTTCCCGTCGCGGCCTGGCTCAGCACGGCAGGAAGGTCCATCCAGGCCGTGGCGGGAAGGCCCAGCTAGGCTGGCTGGACCTTCTGCCGCAGCACATGTGCCCTTGCCCCGCCAGGAAGTGTGGCCGTGCGACATGGGAGGCGGGGCCAGGGTGCGTGGCGCGGGATGCAGTAATAGACTACACAAAATCTTCATCATGATCTCTGGCTTGCATGAAGAAGGGATAAGAATATATCTGTTTAATGTATATATTGGGCCTGTTCTTTTGTCAAAGATGTAATAGAAACTTTGTTGGATTAGACCACGGATTGGTACATTTAATTCCATCTTCTAATGTCTCCAAAAACCTGCTAATAAGACAAAAAGGCATTGAACCTCTCTTAACGTTATACTAAAGATAACAGCTGATGTGTCTAGTAGCATATTCTGGAGTATGAATATGTTTAACTACAAATCCCAGCAGCCTTAGCTGCTTGATTCTCATACCTGGCCTATACAGTCATAATCGTATAATCGTAATATCTAACTATTGGGTACTAATTAACCCAGCCTCCATTAATTTGTCATACCCTTTAAAAAGTCATGTAAGCCAGTGCTTACGAACACTTCTTGTGACTGTGAATTTATAAACCAATTACTAGTTGTTTGAAGAAAGACTATTATTTTAGTACTCATTAATTTTATTGGGAGATGCTGAGCTCTAGGGAGAAATCCTCTTTAATGATGTATCTTGTGGCTAGTCCTAGTTATGTTACTACAGGTATGGGAATTCTTGGCCATCCAAATTTGTTTACAATTTCTTCCATTTCTCACCATTGGCTGTGCTGGATTGGGGATATGGGAGTTGCAGTTCAACAGTTTTGGGGAGATACAATTTATCCTGCTAATCATAACCAAAGGTCTGTAAACAACCTTACTTTTGACTAGGTCTGTATTATTAATAGTTTACTAATCCCAAAATAGAAGGATGTAGTATAGAGTGTCATCCTGGGCATCCAGCTATAGCTGCATAGCTGGATACTTCTCTGTATTTCACACTGTCCATTGACCAGTAAATGGCCATGTTTTTTTATATTCATATGTGTGTGTGTGTGTGTGTGTGTGTGTGTGTGTGATGCAGTAGCTAAAAGATGGAGGAGGGTGGGATTCCTCTGGTGGGACTCCACACTGCATCTTCCAATCCAGAATCTGTTAGGGATCCTGTCTCATATTCAACTTGACAACCCTATTCTTGTCACTGATGCATTTGCTCAATCTCTGGCTTCAACAAAGCTATTCCTTGCCACGTTTAAAGCTTTCCAGCTACAGAACCCCATGAGAGCAGTCTGTCTCTTGCTATTTCCTTGGAGCAGCAGGCCTTGAACCAAGAGGCCTCAGGAGTATTACTTTATACATGCTTTTGGCACTGGAGAGCTTTGTGTTGAGATGCTGTGGCATTTGGTCTTTAGTTTAGCTCTTTTCACTTTCCCACTTTTAGAAAGCTTTGGCTTGGGTCTGTACTTGGAAGAAGATGCTTAACCATCAAGGTTGTGGTCTGCTACGGGCAGAGAAACCATGGCTTTGTTTCCATTGTCACTTCTGCCGTGACCATTTCTGGGATGTTTGTGGCTAGTTGAAATAGACAACCAGCAGAGCCTGTGTGCGTGTCACAGGAATTGTGATGCTGCCCCCATTTACGCCATTTTTCAATTTGTTCAGACTGAGGACATGAACAGAGTTCTTGGATGTGTGAGGTCACTTGCCTGTCACTCAGCCTTCGTTTCTGCAGCTGATAAACAGGGTGGAGGGAGAAGTCTGGTTGAGTGGATGGGGGTGGGAGGATGCTGCTTGAGAGAGGGAACAATATTAGCTAGTTTAGGGGAAGCAATAAAAACATTACTGAGATGTGGGGAGGGGAATCTGTTTTTCATTCCACTGTGGATAATTATTTGCAAGTTTCCAATGTATTCATGAGCAAAGTACTTGTGTTATTGACAGTGATCCACATATTATTTCTAAATGACATTCTAGTTTAAGTAGGCTTTTTGCCCTTGTTTTGGCATTAAAATGGCTTTGATTGATGTTTTATTCTATGATCTGGGGAAGGTAGATGGATGATTTTCTGCTGGTTCTGGGATCTTTTGGGTTTTCTGGCTAGAACAGAGTTCAGAGGTGTCTGTTTATAGTGACTCCTGTCCTTTTTGGAAGGCAGATATCCGTGAGTGCTGCTGAGAACTTCTGCTTAACACCTTGAATTATAATGCCTGGCAGAGTTCCCTTTTGGCACTCTCATCCAAAGATGGGCCATTGATCCTTGCTCTGTGTTCTCTATCTCAGAATTGGAAAGACCATGAAAGCTTTGAATTATAGTTGTTTTGACATCACCAACACACTGAGTGTTTGCCATCCTGTTCTGGTTAAGCATCAAAAAATTCAGATTTACAATTTGGAAGTGCTATTACATCCAGATTTACTTTTGGATTCCAAGGTGAAACCTGTTTCTTAGCACTGTTTTTTCCAAAATGATGAGAATGATTATTAATAATACAGCACCCTCACTGAACATGGTGTTTACCAGAAAAAGAACAAGAAAAATGTTTCCTGCCCGTAGACTTACAATCTAATTAAGACAGGGCATACAAGGAAAGGGGGTGGCAGTGTGGGGAATCAGTCCAGCGGATATGGTCTGTTCTTCTCTCCCTCCAAGGCCAGCAATTGGGGAGGGAGGGCCTTTCAACTGCTTTCAATTGCTTTTGATAGATCAGATGTGCCCATTTTTAGAGATTGTAGAACTAGCAGTGGTTTCACACCGCTCAGTTGCCTCTGTGTTGGACTTCTTTTAACATGATTTATATGCTGTGTTTGAAATCCATTTGGAAACTTAGCTGGTGCTAAGTGCAACTACAGTTTTCACTAGCACTGTTCTGAGGTGGGTGTTGTACTTTTTCTCATTTAATGGATATTCTTGCTGTCTAACATTTTTAGACCTGCTTCAAAGTGGTGTTTAATATCTTTAAAAGCCCTAAATAGCCTGGGATTTGGACACTTTAAAGACCACTCCATTTCATATGGTCTTACTCACCCACCCAGATCAGCAGAGGAGGCCGTTTCATCAAGGGTATCCCATACTGAACAGCAACATGTGATGGCCTTTGCTTTTGCGGTCAAACCAGTGTAGTGTAGTGTGTTGAGTGTTTTATTATGTCTCCACGTTTTGAATTCTTACCAGTCATGGAAATTCAGTGGTTGATCTTGAACAAGACACACACTTCAGAGGACCCTATCCCAAACAAATTTTGCTCAGAAGCCCCATGATAGGTTAACCTTTGTAGTGTGTTAGTTAGAAACAACTTGATGGTAAACAGCAACAATAAAAAACAACAATTTTTTGGAACTCCTTGCCATAGGGGGCAATTACTCATATTTTTATAGCACAAAGTAAACATTCTGTTCCAGCAGGCAGATTTTTTTGCCTTGCTTCTTTCATGGGGAGGGACACTTTGGTTCAACTGATACTTTTTGTTTGTACTACTGCTTATTTCCTTTACATACATTATTTTCCACATGGAAAATAATTGCTTTTGAATTTTGATGTTAGCTATTTTGCTTGTTTCTCCAGAAACAGAAAGAGATAATAATTTTTGCAAATAAATAAATAGCATATATTCTTGTTCCACTTTCTTTTTTTTCTTGAAGCAATTACTGTGGGAAGTATTCTTTGGAAACACCCTAAGATATGATGTGTCCCTGCAGGAATGTTGTTTGCAGTGCAAATAATAGTCCCATGGCAGATCTGTTTAAGTATGTAAAGACATTTCCAGATGAAATAAAATTAGTTCATTCCAGGAAGGTCTCCAGATGAATCAGAAATCTGTCTTAAAACTGTATGTAGATCCTGCTCCAGTGTTTTGACACTTAAGGCTCGTATGGAATTATTAACACATTTCCTCATGTGTTTTAGAATGCATTGTTATTAATGAAACCAAGCAACACATAGGTTATTGCATGTTTACCACTTGTTGATAATATTAAAGAAGTGGGTGGCAAACCTCACAAATCTACTGACTCCTTGTCCATTTGTGGCTTTCTTCTACACTAAAAGTAGTGCAGTTTGACAGCACTTTATTTCCCAGTACTCAGTGTTATGGAATCCTGGAATTTATAGTTTGGTAATCCGCAATTACTCTTTGGCAGAGAAGGCTACATATTTTGTAAAACTACAGCTCCCAGGATTCCGTAGCATTGAGCCAAGGCAGTTAAAGTGGTGTCAAAATGCATTAATTCTGCAGTGTAGTTGCACCTCAAGACTGAATAGCTCTGCTGGCATTTTTTCTTTTTCTACTTCTCTTTAACCCCTCTAACCAGTTCTATGAATGGGATTCACTTCATCCTCCATTCAATTGTGTGTCTCTAGGGTAGAATGTAGGAGCTGTTTAACATCTGTGCAGATATGAGGCCCAGCAGCTTAGGACAGGATGTGTGAAACGTGGCATCCATTTGAAACTGCTGAGAGGAATGTATATGGGCAGATTCTGTAGTTTGCATGTGTGGCTCTGCAGTTTGTGAGCACATTCCTCTTACAGCCCAGGAGATCCAACATTCCCTATTTAGGCATGACCTGGGGGAGGACTGGAAAGTGCGCAGGTGTGGAATTACATAGCGCCATTCCTCTTGGGCCCTGTAGCACAGATGCGAGGAGCTGTACAATGAATCCTTGAGGCGCTGATAAAAGTCCACAAGAAGAATTTCTCAAGTGGTGCTGCTTTAAATAAATGTGTGCACTGAGTCACAGCCTCCATTGGGCCAGCTGCTAGTCACAGTATCTTGGCCACTTTAAAGGGACAAGCATATTCTCAGTAGTTTTGTGCTTCTTTCGAGCACTGTATTCCCTGCATGCTTTTAATGGATATGGGTTTAAGCACCAGGCAGCTGTCACATAGCAAGGCCTTCCCTCTCTCACAGACACACACATCTTTGCTGGACCCCGTTCCTCAACAGCAGACTCCTATGCTGACCATTCCCCTTGCAACTTGATCATGAGCATACTCTCATTTACATTTGAAAATTTGCATATTTTCTTTTTTAAAAAACTTTCCTATCCTTGTTGGATTATATCTTTTCAAACTGTATCCCTTTCTGTTTTATTTTCAAGACAAAGTGCAGTGAATTCTTAGGTGATGGTGGAGACAGTCACAGGTAGAGCAGCAAAATACAGTTGTTCTGCCTGGGGTATAGGTAAAGGTAAAGGTTTTCCCGACGTTAAGTCCAGTTGTGATTAACTCTGGGGGTTGGAGCTCATCTCCCTTTCTAAGCTGAAGAGCCGGCGTTGTCCATAGACATCTCCAGGTCATGTGGCCGGCATGACTGCATGGAGCGCCATTACCTTCCCGCCGGAGCGGTACCTATTAATCTACTCACATATGCATGTTTTCGAACTGCTAGGTTGACAGGAGCTGAGGCTAACAGCGGGCGCTCATTCCGCTCCTGATATTTGAACCTGGGACCTTTTGGTCCACAAGTTCAGCAGCTCAGCGCTTTAACACACTGTGCCACCAGGGCCCCCCTGGGGTATAGAAGAATAATAAATATAATAACTTTATTATTGAACCCTGCCTCCATCTCTCCGAAGGGACTCAGGGTGGCTTACATAAGAAAAACTGTCCATACATTTAAAACACAATATAATAACATAGTTATGAAACAACATAACATGACAATCATTAAAACCAAGACATCAGTGCAGTTTGACACCAATTTAACTGCCATGGTTCAATGCTATGGAATCATGGGAGCTGTGATTTCTTGAGGTTTGTAGCCTTCTCTACCAAAGAGTGCTGGTGCTTCAGCTGACTACAAATCCTAGAATTCTATAACATTAAGGCATGGCAGTTTAACATGGTATCAATCTACATTAATTCTACATACCATAACGACCATCCAGTCTGAACATAAAATTTGAAGATGTCCTGTTTGCTGAAGCAGGTCAGTATCATCTATATCTCAAGACACCTGGTTAATAATGATTAGATAACAAATTTGCTGCAAAACACGGTAGTATTTCTAGAGGCTTCTTGAAATGTGAATAGGCTTCTGACTCACTCTCTCCAAGCTGTCACTTCCTTCCTTCCTTCTTCCATGCCCAGCTTCTGCAAAGCCTTCCTAGTTTCTTAAACCACAGTTTCCTTTGACCTCTCAATCAGGAAACTGTGGTTTAAGGGCTGATTTTAAACCAGGCGCTGATCAATTCTATTCTTTTTTATTCTGTTGTTTAGTCCTTTTTTGGCAAAGTGGCAAGAATGGTAGGCATGTGGCTCAGCGTCTCTTAGGAAGTATGAAATGAACAAAGAGTATACAGAACAAAGAATTAGGGCAAGTACCAGCTACAATATTCCATTATCTGAAGAATTGCCTGTTGAAGGACTGGAGCAGCCTGATTGGTTTGACACTTTCTTCAGCAAAGTATGGGCTCCCTAGGAATCTTAATGCAGCCAAAGCCACAAAAGCGGATAAAGGAACAGAACAGTAGCTTTCACAAGGAACCTGTGAGTGCGTCATTTGATTTAGCCAAAAGCTACCTATAGTGTGATGGGGTGAAATAAATAAAAGTAAACCCTGGTTGACAAAATTAGCCTGTGTTGCAATGAATCTCACATCTAATTAGTCTTGTCCAGATGTCTTGGAAGTCGAGAAATGTTTGTGGAAGCAGGATACATAAAAAAAGCAAGGAGAGTATATGCTGTTGCATCTCTAGTTTGCACTCCAATAAACCATGTTTTATTGGATTTCAGAACATTATGTCTGCACAGGTACTCTGGTTTTTACATTTCTGCCGTATGGGCCTAAAGTGAGTAGCTTGCTAACTATGCGAGAGAATATGATCCCATGAAAAAAGGAAGCCCTGTTGTGAAGCTCTTGCTGAAAGGAAGTCGAACACATTAAAATGCAACCTCTATGTAAATCTACCTTTCACAATAGCAAGGACACAGCTGGCCTCCAAGGTCAGTTTTAATTCTCTATAACATGTTTCTACAGCATAGGTACATGTTAAAAGCAAGCAATTTACCACTGTGTTTTAGGGTAGAAACTAGTATGCAGTAAATCTTAATATCTATGTACTTCTATTATCATTTGTGAAGTTTCCCTTACTAGCTGCATCCTAGCAGCAGTTTAGCACTTAGTGCTTTGGATTTTTATGGATGGATGGATGGAAGGAAGGAAGGAAGGGTAGGCTTCTGAGCGATATTAATTTACTAATTTTGGTGTCATTTCTTTTGATTATTCCTAACTACCGTCATTTCCCACTCTCCTGAAAGGACTTCGAATTTCATAGAGAATGATAGAAATATTGTGTGGATTTGAATTGTCTGAGTATAATATCTAGTGTAATTGAGCTTATTTTTTAAAAATAGAGGTGAAATGAAAGGCTGCATTAATCACTTGTTTGAGATTCATGTGAAATTGTGAGATGGAAGTTCTCCCTGCCCAAGATGCACTCATGTGCATATTCTGGAGAAGGCTTCCGGAATTTGGACTAGGGAGCCCAGTTTTCCTGATAATAATGGTCTTGCTAATTGCTTTCATTAGAAATTATTAATATACTATGGTGTTCCGAAATATTGTCACAGAAGCTAGCTCCTATTTACTTTTTCTTTGTTACCTCTTATTCTACAGCCATTGCAAATCGATGACAATTTCTGTGGGCAGGATTTTAACCAGCCATTGGGTGGAACAGTCCCCATTGAAGGAATGCCTCTCTTTGTGGACAAAGAGGATGGCATGACATCTGTGGCTGCTTATGACTATCGTGGACACACTGTGGTTTTCGCTGGCACACGAAGTGGCAAGATAAAAAAGGTAAGTGCCTCTGGAATTATGGCTATGGATTTGTTGGGTTCTTTTATTTTTGTCTTAAGGAGTTCAAGCCAAATGTTAGAGTAATTGGAATGAGAGGGACAGATATTTCCGTGCACAAAAGCTTTATGACTTTTAGCTATTTCTGTATCAGAGAATTGACCTTGAACAACTGTTACTTGTTTTTCTAGCATCCTTTCAATCTGAGTTTTCTTTCACCAGAAGTATCGCTCATCACACAGTTTCTCTGAAGTCAGCAATACTTTAAAATATTACATAGCAGAGGCCTTTCTCAATACCTAGTATGGTTTTGCTAAAACCAGATTGTTTTTCTTCATGTTGCAAACTCTTCAGCAGATTTTCGAGGATAAATAGCAAATTGCAGACTCAGCTAGTCTGTTTTGTAAATTCTGCACAGAGGAGGCCTCTCTCACTTTAGATAATTTTTATCTTTCTTCTAGCTTGCATTTCCCATCATTCCTACTCTGACTGCTTTTTCCATGGACTCGCTTTTCTTCTTCTTCTTCTTTTTGTTCATATCTGCAGTGTTGGTATATGTGCCTGCCTCTGTTACACAAAACAGACACTTTCTCTACAAAACTTTCTCTAAGGATGATGGCTCTGCTCTTTCAGCAGGAACCAAAGAACTCTGATAACTGTGCATGAAGAAGGATCTGTCTTGGAGGCTGCAGAATCCTCTAATCTAAATGATTTAAACCATCTGTGGGCCAAAGTACAAAAAGTGCAGGGAACTCATCCTTACCCAGCTACACAAAGGCTCCTTGTTGTTGGTAATTAGGAAATAACTGTATGCCTTTCCCTCAATATCTCCACAGGGCATGGATTTCCTGTTATCATAACATCATTCCTGTAATTATGCTGGATATTCCCTGTGTAAACACAGCCGGCAGTAACTGCATCTTCAACCAGGCAAAATTGTCTTTAGGCACAGTTTTGCAGGAAGCACCCAACCTAATAGGGGGCTCCTCTGAAACCAAGGCTTGCTGATAGTGGGAGCCAAACTAAAAGATGGCCTGAAGTTTTGAGCCTCCTATGCTTTTAATCTTTTTCTTCCCTGAGCTAAGCTCTTAATTTATCAAGATTACAAGTATTTTCCAGTACAGACATCAGTGTAGCTCCCTGTGAATACGAATGCAAAGAGGGAAGGCATTCAAAGGTTACCATATCCATTGGGGCAGTAGCTTTGGATACATTAGTGACTTGGAAATATGGGGATCCTTTTACAACATTGATCATAGATTAAGTTATTCATTTCTGGGAGTCAGCAAAAGCCCTTCAAGCATTAGCAAGAGACCCCCATGTTGCACATGTGCTCTTGACAGCTGTTTCCATCTCCCTGGGTGTTTTGCATTTGTGTTTGCATACCTTTGCTTGCTGCATTTATACTTTATATTTTTAGATGTGTGTATAAAATAAGTAATGTGTGAATCAAGTCACATAGCCCTTTCTTTGCTCCTTGGTTATGGGAAAGGAGCTGTGGCCTGCTGCTGGGAATGAGATACAGTGCAGTATAAAATGTGTCCACAACTAAGTTCTGCAGTGAAATATTCTATTGCTGAATGTACCTATCACTCGTACACACTTTCCATCCTTCCTCCTACCCCAGTCACACAATTTTCTGTTCTAAGTGGGTTGTTTTTGGAGTCTCCCCGTGCCCTTCCCCCAGATATTTTACTAGATATTTACATTACTGCAACCTCTTTTGCTAGAAGCTCTTTCTTGTTCATAGATGGTGCCATTTTGGCTACTAGGCTTGATCGATCCATGAAAAATTTGATTCTAAACTCGTTTCAAAACTAGAGGGGGCAGTTTTTCGTTTTTGTTGCTATTTACGAATTTGGCCCCCAAAAATTTTCGAAATTAACGAAAATTCGTTATTTTCTAAATTAATTCGTTAATGGCGGACGCGCATGCGCAATTCCCAAAAACAGCACAGAGGGAGAGGACTTTACAGGACTCTCCCACCCTCATTTTTTGAGTGATCTTCTTCCAACTTGGTACAGTGGTAGAACACATTTAAAACTGATAGCTCACCAAAATTTGGAAAGTTTCCCTTATCCTCTGATTTTTGGCGAATTTTCATAGCTTTTATAATAAACCATTTTTTAATAATTGCAGAAATCTGTTCCTGGTTTGAAAGTCTTATTTCCTGTTAAATTGGGTTGTCTTTACTGTGAAAGTCATTGTTCTACTTCAGAAACTTTGTTTTTGTGGCTGAAACTTTGTTAAATTGGTGTGTGTGTGATATATACTGTCTGTGTATATATATAATATATAGTCCCTGCATAATGTGTGTGTGTGTGTATAGGTAAAGGTAAAGGTATCCCTTGACGTTAAGTTCAGTCATGTCTGACTCTGGGGGTTGGTGCTCATCTCCATTTCTAAGCCCAAGAGCCAGTGTTGTCCATAGACACCTCCAAGGTCATGTGGCCGGCATGACTACATGGAGTGCCATTACCTTCCCAGAAACACCCAGAAAATGGGAATTCCAGACAGGAAACAATCAGGGCCAGCTAATACCTCCCAACAAAGGATTCCCCCAGGTAGGAAGCAGCCAGGCTTTGAAGCTGCAAGGCTATTCAATGCTAATCAAGGTGACCAATTGCAACATTCACACTTGCCTCCCACAGACAAGAGTTCTTTCTCCCACCCTGGACCTTCCACAGATATATAAACCCCACTTGCCTAGCTTCGCACAGACGTCAAAACCTCTGAGTATCAGGCCTGGCAGGCAGGGAAGGGCGAGCGAGCGAAGGGAGGACAGCCGCCGGAGGAGGACGAAGCAGAGGGGAAGGGGTCTCGATCCGCCGCCTCCGCCCGCCTGGATGCGCCTTGCGAGGAGGAGGCGGAGGAAGCGGAGGAGGGGGCGGCAGAGGGATAAGCAGAGGCAGGCAGTGAGGGAGGCATGAGCAGCGCCGCCCGCGCCCCTCGCCCGCCTTCGCCTTCCGCCTCCTAAGCGACCCTCCCTCCCTCCCAGCCCCATCCTCCCCGCAAGGCTTCCGAGGAGGAGGAGGAGAGGACGCCGCCCGAAGGAAAGGAAAGGTCGGTGGGCTCTTCGGGGAAGACCTTGGGGAAGGTTGCGGGAAGGGCGGGAGGGGAAGGGGAAAAGCGCCCCATTTTCAAGAGCCACTTCGGGAGGGAAAGAGGGCAACCAAGGGGGGACCTCCCTCTCCCCCTCCTTCCCTCCTGGAAGAAGAAAGGAAAGACACGTGGACGCGCCTCCTTTCCGACGTGCGGGCCTCGCCTTCTTGGGCGCTGACACGCGAGAGCCTCCCTCCCGAAGACAGAAACCTGGCCCAGTCCTTCCTCGGTAGGCTATTGGGAGATCACCCTTGGGAGGTAATAATAATAAATTATTATCAGCTGCTGAGGCGAGGCGGCGGCGGCGGCCATTTCCCCCCTCCGTCTTCCTCCTCCTCCTCGGCCTCCTTCCCCCTCGCCCCCTCCCATTGGCTGAGCCCGTGACGCCCCTTTTGCTGAGGGGCAAAAGGGAAGGGCCTGAATGGTGGGAGTTTGGGTGCTTTGCAAAAGCTTTTTTTTCCTAACGAAAAAAACGACGACATAACGAAAAACGGCCTCTCGCGATTCGAAACCGCGATATCCAGACGTGTGACAACCAATGCTTCAAAATTGCTTCAAAACAAACGAAAATAACGAATTAATAACGGTTAACGGGGAAAACGAATTATTTGAGCAAGCCTATTGGCTACATATGCATCAAAACCTATGCATGGACATAAAAATCAAGATAATTGCATTTTTTTCAGCATTCTGTTGTTTCAGAGGGCATTAATGACATTATTCAACTAAAAATTGAACAAAGTCACTGTCCTGCCACAAATACCCAAAATAATACCCAAAATAATTTGGCATTCAAGGCTCTGTATTCCTTTGATGCTGGAATAGGTTGTCCCTTTATCTCCTAGTGCACAGTGATGGAACATTCTGTACACCAAATTTGCTCTGTCTCTCACTTGGAAGCATCAGTATCTGCATGGTGTTTTTCTAGTAGAGGAAAACTTCTAACCCCTGCAGACTCAGAGTAAGCAAGATGTTGCTTTCTAGATGAATGGGTCTAAATTGAAATGACTGGCCAGAAGCCAAACTGAAGGTCATTTTAGGATATGTGATTCAGACAAAGTAGACTGTTGTCAGCTAGGGAGAGCTGCTTTGTTTATTAGGTGGGCCAAACAGATTCGATGTTAGAGGGTTTTTTTCTTCCTCTAGCGTTGTCAGCTTACTACTCGAAAAACTGTGAAACCTGAAGATAGTGTTGTAGCTGTTACGTGTAAGAAACACCAGGAGCTGTCTTTAAGTAGTCTCATAGCTGGCAGACACCCGTCCAAGATGGTTTACATAGCCAGTGTGTTCCATTGCTCACAAGAAGGCCTAGCTCAGACCAGCTATCTATGAGAAGTAAGAGAGTTCCGGTTTTGGACCTCACTGCTGACTTGTGAGTTACATATCACCCACTGGTGGTAATCTCCTGCTAAGATATCATTTAGGTGCTTTAAACATTTGAAAAGTAGCACAAATAATTTACAAATACATAATTAGTCTGGAATATCAGTATACAGAGGGATCTTGAAGCACTTTAGAGACTGACTGAAAGTTGGTAGCACAAGCTTTTGTAGACTAAGTCTACATCCGAAGTAGTAGATTTACTCTTTGAAAGCTTTATGCTGCCAAGTGCTGGCAAAGATATGTAGGGACAAGACAAACTATATTCTCATCATGCCATGGTGGCCCAAGCAACCCTGGTGCCCTACTTCTTACACATCTTGAGGTGTCTTCAGTAGAATCTGTACTGTCCAGATTTCTTGACAATACATGATGGGAAAGTGAGGCACCGGATCTAGGCTCTCTCAAATTAACAGTCTGCAGGACTCATTCTTAGCTTCCCTTCCTGATGTTGTCATTATTGCTGTTGCACATAGGCCTTCCACTCAATGCTCCCGTGCTTGTAAATGAAAAAAAAATCCTATCATTTCTGTCACCTAAATGCATTGCTGTGTATCCCTGTACAAGTCACCAAGTACTGGAGTTCCTTCTGTCTTTGTCTCAGAGAACTGTTTCCCTTTTCCCCGGGCACTACCTATCGGCTGTCTGCTCTAACTTCCAGTCCATCAGTAAGCCCTTTTGTTTCCAGTTTCCATTAGTAAAGAGGTTTCTGATCTTTATATCCTACTACACAATAGATTCATGGTCCAAGGTGGATGCTGCTTTCAGGAGATAAGCCCAGTTTTCCTATTTAGCATGACACTCCCATATGTTGTGGTTAGTAGCTTGCTTACCTCCCATTTATGTGAGTCACAGGCACCTCAAAGAAAAAAAAAGTTGCTTACTTATAACTAAGTCTTTGAGTAGTCATCTATGAAGTCACATAAAAATCTTGCCCATTCTCCACTCATCATGTCTTGCCTTTCCTTAGATTGTTGGCTGTTGCTTTGGCAGCCAGGTAACTGGGGTTTAGGTGGGAAGCAGGCTGGATAGCCACGCATAGAGTCCATGGTGGTACTGCCAAAAAGCTTATTTAATAGAACCAGAAGGCTCTGAATGCTTCATGGCACCAATGTAGTAGAACCCATCACAGATGACCAGTCAAAGTACTTCAGTTACAGATAAGCAACCTGCCTTTATCAGAAGTTTGGTCCCATTGCTGCTGCAATTTTAAGTTCCAAAATTGCAGGTTTTAAATAGTTTGGCATATGTACGCATATAGAGGAAATGTAGGAGGGAAGATTGATGAAACCATTGAAATGGTGTGTGCTACACATCAGTTATTTATCCTCGCTGATTGCTGATGATTGCTTTTTGTCTGGCAAATTTCTCCCTGAGGTGGTAGTTTCCCACTGTCCTTCGATACTTTCTGCATTTTGCCTTGTCACTTCTCTTTGCTGGTTTGATTGCCTTCGTGGAAGGTTTGATGAAGCAGAGACAAATATGCCTGGAAGACTCTTCCTTGTCTAGGAAACTGTTCCAAGGTAGCAAGGTGGAAGGGAATTTAAGTACAGGGTTAGTTAAGCCTGAAACTAACACCAGTTCATTTTGCAAATGCATCAGTTGCATGCATTCAGTCTGATATAATGCAAAAGTACCAATGCTTTGGCAGATGTCTGAGGCAGTAAGTAAAGATAGGAATAACCTCTTTAGCCATAGTAGAATGGTAGTGGTGTTCATGAAGTATATGTCTAATGTGTTGTCGAAGGCTTTCATGGCCGGGATCACAGGGTTGTTGTATGTTTTCCGGGCTGTATGGCCATGTTCTAGAAGTATTCTCTCCTGACGTTTCACCCACATCTATGGCAGGCATCCTCAGAGGTTGTGAGGTATGGAGAAACTAAGCAAGGAAGGTTTATATCTGGACTTCCCACAGATATATATACATCTTCCTTGCTTAGTTTCTCCATACCTCACAACCTCTAAGGATGCCTGCCATAGATGTGGGCGAAACGTCAGGAGAGAATACTTCTAGAACATGGCCATATAGCCCGGAAAACATACAACAACCAAGTATATGTCTATTTGATGATGTGTAGAGCAGTGTGTGTCCCTTGCTTTAACCTTGAGGCGTTGGTGTAGATAGAAACACTGGTGTAGGTGACATCAAGATCATGACTTCTTCTAACAAGTGCTGTCTGCCTGAGCTTGGAGGATGGAGAAAATGCTGCATCAGCAGTTACCTGATCTTCCTATGGAGCCTTGTGCAATCAGACCCTTCCTCTGGCTGTCTCTGCAGCTACAACAGGAAGACAATAAGGCCGAACAACCTCCTGTCTTGCCCTCTTCAGTTGGTCACCTAAGAGGGGCAGAGAGGGGGATGGGGCTACAGAGAAATATGTTTTGCTAGGCACTGCATAAAGAGCAGCTGTTACTGCAAAATGTTTGAAGGCCAAGAAGTGCTGGAGACATAAAGGCTTGAAAACATTGCAGGAATGATCCTGTATGGCACTAAATGTTAAGTTTTCTTAAAGGCTTGCTTGATGCTTTCCTTGATGCAATTTCCTGCTTCTTGGCAGGGGGTTGGACTGGATGGCCCATGAGGTCTCTTCCAACTCTACTATTCTATGATTCTATGATTCTATGATTTGACTCCTGGTTGTTTTTAAAATGCAGTCTTGGTTTTTGTTAGTGGGTTTTTAAAGTTCTATGTATTTAAATATATAGAATTTACATGAGCTACTACCATCCTAAGGCATTTCCTTTGGGCAAAGATAACATTCCCGCAGGATGCATAAAGGTAATGGTGATGGGATAGTGGTTGAACTTTCTACAAGACAGACGTTTTGATGGATGATTGGCCTAAGAGCACTGTAGAAATAGCTATGGATGTAGTTTGGTAATATAGCTTTTCGCACAATGCACTGTCTGCACTGTTCCAGTCTCCTGGCAAGGTTATTAATCTTTTCATGTAAAAGCAGTAATGCTTGTGCCAGCATTTCCTTTTGTCACTTTGGCAGAGTGGCTAAGCCTAGAGCTGTGTGGACAGAAAAGCTCCCCCCCCCCCCCCCCCGGAATTCTTTCCCTCTCTTGAAAAGAAGTGGGACAGACTCAGTTGCTGAGCGGGAATGTAAAAGCAGAAGAAAGGACTGTGGCTGAGCTATGGCATACTTCACCTATGTCCTCAGTTGTTAACTCAGACCTTCCCTTGACAGCCACCTACTGAAGCATGTAGACTGTTAGGCTTTTGATACTAGAATGGAAACCTGTTTAATCTAGGGTTTCTCATTTATGGTTCCTGGAACCATGGGGTTCAATGAAAGATTGTGATTGGGAACCCCTCCCCCACGAAAAACCTTATTTTTACACAAGGTTTCCTTGAGACCAGGAAATTATTTTGAAGGTTCCTCCAAAGTAAAAAGGTTGAGAAAGACTACCTTGGACCTTTTAGAAATCCCATTCACTATATCAGAAGGATTCACCAATATTCCTATTGCATGGCATAGAAATGGGGTTAAACAGATAAGCAGAATGGCTTAATGAACTTGTAAGGTTGGGAAAAGGTTAATAAAATATGACTTGATTTGACTTAGAACTCTCCGGAGCTTAGCTCCAAGGCTATATTTAAAGGGTTCTGGACTTGTGAAGTTGAAATACAGAAGAAAGGCCTTTCCCTTTACTCATGAATGGGCATATGTTTCCACTGAATAAGGCCTTTCAACAGCCCATCCTAGCTCAGCAAAGCCATGGTTCATTTGTCCTTTGGAAGCATTGTGTACTGGGAGAATTGTTATGTTTGCAAATCCATGTGTGCCTTTGTTGCAACCAGTAGAGAATCCCTTCTCTCTCTGTTGTCGGATACAGGCTGCACTGCTTCCTGCCAGAATGTGTTCAGAGACTGTTCAGTATCAGAGGCCAAAGGGGAAGACAGTCAAGCCTTCTCTAGAAGATGGGCTTAAAGAGGATTTCTGAGCTCATGTCCTTGTTGAGTAATCAGGGCCCCTCTTTCATTGCTTGAGTCCTCTGTGGAGAGCAGCTTCCTTGCTCCATGCTTTCCCACCCTTCTTACATGGGTACAGGGGTCCAGATGCTAACAGAGAGTCCCATTGTTCTGGGGAAGCTTGGCTGTGTTTCCAGTGCCTTGTTAGCCGTCTCTCAAACAGTTGCTCCTCGGAGGATGGTCTGCCAGCCAACACCTGTTGCAGCTGCAGCCTCGCCCCTGACCTGCCCTTCCCCATCCTGTCTCATCTGTCATCCCCATTCTTCATTCCTCTGTGTTCTCTTCGTGTCTCTTCCTGTGTCTTCATTGACAGATGGATTTTCCTAATAGTTCTTGAAATCAGATTTCAATCTCAGATCCCTAATGTTTGGGGGAATAGAAGGGATCATACTTGGACCCTCTCCCTATTTCCTGCTGTTCAGAACTCTTGAAAATCACTCCTATATGTATGTTACTAGCAGCAACTGAAGTGAACAGGGCATACATTAGGTTCTTTAACATCTCAATTTCCTTGATCCTGGTATAATCATACCCATTTTTAGACAAGTGACACTTAAGACGTCATGACACTAACAGGCTGGAAATTTCCACAAGCAAGTAAAAATATTTTATCCGTTTCACTAACCTTCTCCCTGAGGTCCCTAATAAGCAGGATTTCTTTATTTAAATTTTTTTTGTACTCAGTCATCATTTTAGCAAACATTAATTTTAAGAGCCCTTCTGCATCTGTGGGACTAGCAACAAATTGACTGTGTATGTGTTTGCCCTCCAGTTGCATCAGTTGTATATAATTCTGCAGTCCCTTTTTCACTCCCCTCTCCCCACTATTTGGCTTTTAGGGGCATTTCTGCTCAGTATCCCGTCACCTGTTAGAGGATGCGGTGAAAATGCAGCAGCACTCATACTGTTTTGATCTTGAGATGGGATGGGAAAGTGAACAACTTCTATAAACCTTTGGGTCCTCATTCCTGAGGCGAAGGAATACAAGCTGTAAAGAAGATCCTGGATAATTTTTCATTTAATTTTTGAATAAGGTTCTGAATTTTCCCTGCATAGATTCCTCCAAGGTAGGCAAGATTAGTGGTGGTGGTGGTATTATTCCAAGGGGGCTTCAGACAGAGTTCAGGTAAAGCTTTGCTAGGTGACATATACTTCTTTCCTTTTTACTTTCTCCATCCAAGGTCAAGCCATGTACAACTTCCTTCTGCCTTGGTTTGGGGGTCTCCGTCTCCCTCCTTTTGTTACATCTTGTATACTGCGCATTTCCGTACAGACACCTCTGTCTTGTTTCTCAATGGATCCCCATTTGGCGTTACAGTTGTCAGCATGCTGGACTGTTTCGTGTTAGAGTTTCATGCTCACAAGCCACTCGAGTAAAAATTTCTGTGCAACTTCTTTGTCTTAAAGGGAAATAACCCCAAAGTTAAATCTTTGTGGCAGTATATGGTCATACCAAGACCTGAAATATCAGACCAAAGGGCAAAAATCCTTCTAGCTCAACTTCCTGTTTTTTATATTGGGCAAACAAGTACCTCTAGGTAAAATATTAAATCTCTTACAGCTCTATAATGCTTATTTCATTCTTTTCCCCAAGACACACACATGCACACACATGCACTCATGCACACTGCAAGGCCTGAAAAGGAGAGAGAGAGAGAGAGAGAGAGAGAGAGAGAGAGAGGGAGGGAGGGAGGGAGGGAGGGAGAGGGAGGGCAGTCTTCCCTTTGGGAATCATGGCAAAAAAACTGTAGTTGTTGTGTTGTGTTTCTGTCCCCACTTCCTCAACATTTAATTTCTGTAGTCATGGGGTGATCATGTGCATGCCGTGGCAGTCATGGGACTGTGTACAGACCTTTGCCATTGTGTAGGTGGCTTCAATGTGAAGCCCCCCTCTGGAGAGGCATTGGCATTGCCCCATAGAAGCCACTTCCTCTTTCCTTTTGTTCATTGACTTAGGTGTCTGCAAATCAGTTTCAGACCAGGAGTATTATACCAATTTGATCTTTCACACAACTCCAGATTTCAGTATTTCGCAGGGGTAAAAGTAGCCATACTCTCCCCGGACAAAGAGAGTATGGCTTCTTTTTCCATTGTGAAAAATTAAATCAAGCCGTAATTCCCCCCTTTGGCGTAATTCCCCCCTTTTACACAATGGTTGAAACAGAAAAATCCTATCTTTTCTGATCTCCAATGATATGCACCAAGCGTTAAGTTCAGAGCCGCTTTGACTGGCACAGCAAGGAGACAAAAGGCTATTATTAATTAGGGACTGTTGGAGAACGCCTTGAGGAAGGGCTTCCATGTGGCCTGCAGTGTGGCCTTGTTTACTGTCCCAGCGCTTGGTTTCTCCATATGTTTTCGAAATGTGCAGCTTGGTCGCTCAGGAAGCCACCATCTGTTGTTAAACCCTGCATGTCTTCTAAAGTAAGAAAGGGGCCTCTTAAATATTGATGGGGAGGGGTGAACATAAAGCCCATTGAGCTCTTGCCTCAGGCATGGGACAGAGACAGATTTTTCTGTCATTGCATGGTAGGGAGAGGATTAAACCCATGCACACCTCTTGGGAGATTATCTGGACTTTTAAGTTTCTGTTGGAGTTTCTGAGTGTTTTTCTTCTTCTTTGTCTCTTATGGTTGTTTGCATAAATAATCTGGGTGTTATTCATAGAAGAACAGAGTGGATCCCAATTCCAGTTAGTGGGATGAGAAGGAGATAAGGAGCAGGGCCAGTAAGATTAATACTAGACCCAGCAAAGAATCTCTTTAGAGATAATAGAGTGGTAGGTCATTAAAAAGGTTAGAAAAATCCCAAAGAATTCTGTAGAGGAATATCTGCTAGTGAGGTTATTAAGTTTAACTGTTCCTTTCTCAGTGAGTTACAGTGCAGTAAACAAGTCAATCTCTACAGAAAAATAAATCAGATGGAAATCTGATATCAGAAATAGCCAAGTTCGAAAAGGAGTAGGAGAACACTTCAGGTTTCCAAGTAGTCCTCGAAATGTTAACTTTTTTATCAAGTCAGAAGCGAATTGAGAATGCAAGTCGCTTCTGGTGTGAGAGAATCGGCCGTCAGAGACGTTGCCCAGGGGACGGCCGGATGTGTTACCATCCTGTGGGAGGCTTCTCTTATGCCCCCGCATGGGAAGCTGGGGCTGACAGACAGAAGCTCACCCCATCGAACAGCCGACCTTCAGGTCTTCAGGTCAGCAGTTCAACTGGCACAAATGTTTAACCCATTGCACCACCACAGCTCCTTTACTTTTAAGAAGGAGCATAATGCCTTGTTAAAGCCATCTTAACTTAGTAATGATAGGATGATACTCTAAGGCCTGAGCATGCTCCCTGAACACTTCTGCCACAGAGTTTAAAGTGACCTTTGTAGAGCAAAGGAAGGTCAGATGAAGATTAGACAACAATACTGCTGTATTGCAATTAAGAGGCTTCAGCCTAGCCCCAGAGGCCTGAATTGAGAGAAAGGTTTCTCATTTCACTACAAATATTAATTGGCTATGGAGAGCAGAAATGTTTTGTGTTATCAGCAACCACACATTTGTGTGAGTTGACATTATTGATAATTTTGAAAGGGAATGTCTGTTAGTTGGCTGACTGCATCTCCTTGTATGAACCTGCGAGGGCTCTGAGATCTGCAGGAGAGGCCTTTCTCTCAGTCCCACCTCCCTCTCAAGCTCGGTTGGTGGGAATGAGAGAGCGGGCCTTCCTTCTCGGTGGCTGTCCCTCAACTCTGAAACCCCCTTCCCAAGAAGCCAGAATGGCCTCCTCCCTGCTCTCCTTCCAGCGACAGGCTACAACTTTTTTTTTATTTTATTCAGGCAGGCTTTTAAAGAAGATGGTGGTTAAGATCAAGTCAGGGGATGCTATGGTTTTTAGCTTTGAATATGTTTTAATGGATTTTAATTGTGAATTTTTAAAACCATTTATAATCAATTCTGTTTTAATGTTTGTTTAAATTGTATTGAAATGCTTTTAATGTAAGCTGCTTTGAATTCCCTGTGGAGAGAAAAAGTGGAGTATAAGTAAACATAATAATAATCATCATCATCATTATCATCATCATCATCATTATCATTATTTCTGTAGCAATAACCACAAAAATTGAAGTGTTACAGAACTCTGTTAGTAATGTTGCAACTCTTTTGATATTTTCTGCATTTAATTTCCCCTGATTTTACTCTATAGTTTCTCTCTTTAGCCCTGTGTATTGCACAGCTAAACGGGCTTGGATAAGCAAATATCTTGGATAATAAGGAGGGATTAAGGAAAAGCCTATTAAACATCAAATTAGGTTATGATTTTACAAATTAAGCACCAAAACATCATGTTATACCACAAATTTGACAGAAAAAATAGTTCAATACGCAGCAATGTTATGTTGTAATTACTGTATTTACGAATTTAGCACTAAAATATCACGATATATTGCAAACATTGACTACAAAAATGGCTTGGATAATCCACAGGCTTGGATAAGCGAGGCTTGGATAAGTGAGACTCTACTGTACCTAAAATTCTGGATATAACTTCATTTATTTGATTATTTGGTCTGCAATTCACAATGGTTTTTGCGATAATACAGTGTAGTTTTTAAAATGATAACAGGAGTCTTCATTCTTGAAAAATAAGGTATAACTTGATGAGTATTTTTGTTGTAGTGTGTACTGAGATTTGTTTTGTCCTTGGGTGGATGAAGAACAAGAACATTTGTGACTATTCTTAAACACCTGTACTGTACGATTGAACTTTTTGTATTATTTTCTGTCCATAATCTTTTGAGTTTCTTCCATTGAAAAATTAAACTATAGTTGGTATGAAACAACTAGTCAGTGATAATGACACACAATTTTCATTATTTACCTAGTTAGCCTTCCCCTGGAAATACAAGCTTTCTTGGGTGGTCATCACGGGTCACTAGACCCATGGTTAAGAAATCAGGGGGTACCTTTCAGTGATACATTTTTTCTCTTCCCTCCTTCTTCTCATTCCTCCTGTGGCTTTTTTGAAACTTTCAATAGAGACATACTTTAGGAACTTTGTGAGGCTAGGATTGCTCATTAGATGGTTCTTGCAATTTTCTTTGGTCATCTATGGAGGTTTTATGTAATATCATCTTCACTGAACTCGCTATATTTGTCCGATTTGTCAGTTTATTTTCTTTCAATCAATCACTCCACTTTCTCCCTTGGTCATTGCTATTTACATGCTTAGTTGGTTTGCTTCAAAATGGCAATCTGATAAGTGAGTCTTGGGTATTAAAAGAGGAGTGGGTGAGAGCCTATATAGTACACGTTGTTGGAGTTATACAATATAGTAGATGTTACACGCACAATTCTTCAGTTGTTTTCTTCTGTTCATCAGGATTACTTTCTTACTTTAGGGAGTGGATCCTGTATATTTCCCTTCAGAGAACACAAAGAATATACTTATTCAAGCAGAAGACTCAGTGTCATAAGATCAGATTCTATTTTTTGACTGTGCCACAGACATTGCAGTCTTGGCCAAGTTCCCCTTTTAAAGCTTTCGTGAATCCAAGAGAGTAGGTGGCTTCCTGCCTTGTCATTAAATACAAGATCATTGATGTTTTTAGTGCTCTTCTGGGCTAAAAAGTAAAATGCATTTGTGTTGTTTTGGGATTAGGCAATAGACAATCTCTACTGTGTCCAGGGGAAAAAGTGCTGTGACAGCCAATTCTGGTTTGGCCTAAGTATACAATCACTTTAAATTGAACTGGCAGTGAAGTTTTGATTAATTATGGTTGGAAAACATTCTAAAATTTGTTGAATTTGTATTTTCAGGCTGATCTGAACTGCAAGGGAATAAGAGAAATATAGTAGGAGAGGTGACCTGAGGTATTATAGTCATATCCAGCCTGTTGCTCACATGTCCTAATGCCCTTTGTTATTGGTCATGCTAGTTGATAATTATGCAAATTATGCTTGGAGAGCACTAGGTTGGTGAAGGCAGGAATATATGAATGCGGATGATTAGCAAGAAAATCTCAGAGTGCTAGCTTTGAATCACAGGCCCCTGGTGGTGCAGCGGATTAAAGTGCTGAGCTGCTGAACTTTCTGACTGAAAGGTTGGCGGTTTGAATCTGGGGAGCAGAATGAGCGCCCGCTGTCAGCCCCAGCTTCTGCCATCCTAGCAGTTTGAAAACATGCAAATGTGAATAGATCAGTAGGTACGAATCCGGCGGAAAGGTAACGGCGCTCCATGCAGTCATGCCGGCCACATGACCTGGAGGTGTGTACGGACAAGGCCGGCTCTTCGGCTTAGAAATGGAGATGAGCACCAACCCCCATAATTGGACACAACTAGACTTCATGTCAGGGGAAAACCTTTACCTTTACTCTTTAACTTGCTTTGATAGCTTCCCATCTTCCACACAGAAGTAACCAAAATGCATTTAAAAATACTAGCTTTACATGTCAACACTTGATTTTGGGTTATTTAGTGAACTAGTGAACCCCTGCTTGTTTCTAAAACATCCTTTTTTTCTGAACAAGCAACCTGAATGTGTTTTATTCCTGTTCTGTTTCAATGATAACTTACAAATAAAGATTTTGCCTTTCTAGTCTATATATTTCAGGAGAGGCGTGATTTTTGGTTCAAATTCAATTTGACTTTTCATTCTTTGACCTTTTTCTGTTTTGGTTGTCTTTCTTACCTCTGAAGCCACCTTTCCCATTCCTTGTTGAATTTCATTTGTTTTGTTCATGGCTCTAAGATTTGGGTTGTTTTGCTGGTAATAAAAGAAAGTAAATGCAAGTATTTATATTGGATTTTAAGACTATAAATTAGTTCTGACTTTGTCAGGATAGACACATTCCTTCTTGTGACAGGAAGAGAGATGAGCCCTGGAATCATGGGGAATGTTTTGTTATCTTCTGTTGCTTGTCCCGTCTCCACTGAAATTCCCTTAACTCAGTTTGTATCTCCAAACCAGATGGTTCCTGCTGCTAAGGCGCTGGGGAGGTCTCCAAAATCTGCGTCCTTCCATTAGAGTTCATGCCCTCTTCAGCTTGTTTATTTTCTCCCAGAGAAGCTGCAGCTGATGTGGCCTCATTCCTGTTTTTGTTGGCTCATATTTTTTAATAATAATAACAACAATAAAATAAACAATCTCTTAGTGTTAAGTGGGTTATCCTGCCCTGGTTGTGTTCTGTCTCCCTGTTCATCATTCATGCTGATAAACTAGAGCCTTAAGAATTGTTTTCCCCTCTCTGTGGGGGAACAGAGGCCTGGTTTTCACACGTGCTCACATTTCTGTCTCCAAATAGCCCTGCATCATTTGGTTGCTAAAGTACTTGCATGTAAAATATTTTTAAAAATCTATTCACTCATCCCAGAGAGCCGGAACATCTGTCTGTGCCAAGACATGAAGGTGAGCCATGGAAAAATAAAATGTGGGTAAGATTTAGAGGGAAGGCAGAATATGGTCAGACAGAGGTCAACATGCTTTAAGCAGAGAGAACCAGAATCCCATCAAAATAAGCAGAAGTAAGCTGCCACCTAGACATAAGATAACCTTGATATCCCCATGGAAATCTCAGGGAGGTGATTTGTCATGGGTAGACAAGTCCTCGGTGATAAATTAGACACATTCAAGGAGTGTTACAGCAATAGATGTTGAAAAAGAGCCGGGAAAGCTGGAATAGATCTAGTCAACAACTAGTCTACTGTGTCAGCCCTGTTTGTTAGAGTTCCTCTAGGAGGAGAGCCAGTTTCAACAAAACTGTCTTGGCAGTGGGGTGAATCATGAGAGTTTGAGGGCAGAGTTTTCTGCAAGTAGTTTTTTTTCAAACACACAATGTGTCAAAATTCCTTTCAGTGAAATTGCAGGATTTGTCCCCTACAGCTCTTATCCATCCTTCACCAGTTGGAGAGTGGGGCCATTGCTCTGGCATTAAAGTGTGAAGAAGTGTCAACAATACTGTGATGTATTGCTTCTACTATCCAGATGTCCTTGGAATGGGTGGTTCTTTCTGTTTTTATTGTTCATCCTTTTTTTTTTGCTGTTTTTGTGTAAATAATTTCTGTTTTTTTATCTTAACTTTTCCATCCCGTTTCTACATCAGTTTGTGGCTTTAAAAGAGCCTGCATTAATGTTTTATGCATGGTTAAGTTTATGTTCTCTCTCTTGTCTTTGTGCACATGTGTTCTCATTTTTGTATACAATTTTGTCTAATACAGTTACATTTTACAAGCTGTTTACTTTCATAATTTTCTATATTCCCTCACTATTGTATGCATTTTTATGTACATTTCCCTCTAATATATGGCCTTTTTTGCTTGGGGAATGCTATCCTGAAATTATCATAAGTTGAAACACAAAAGGATATCTGTATGTTTGTTCTTAATACTGATTTTTCTTTGTATGAAATTATTACACTCTCCTCCAAAAACACTGAAGTGAATGAAATTATCCTCAGTATTAGGGAATGGCTCTTTGTGCCAGTTCTTGGAGGCGGAACATTTTAAGGAGCTCCTGGCTTCAAATCCCCTTGTTCAGCTTAGCATTTGAGATCATGCTTGGATTGCAATGTCTTTTAATTTCTCATGTTTCTATGCTTTCACGGAAAGAGCCTGCATGGCAACTTAATCATTTTTCTCCCCCAAAGCAAAAAAGTTAGCAGTGCCCTTAGATGTCAGAATTGGTCACAGGGTTTTAGCAGAAGCCATATAGTTTGTCTCTTGTCTCCTTTTCCTTGTCAATTTTCAGATAGCATTAACAGGCCTTTAATGGCCAGGGTGCAGCTTGTATCCTATAGCCCAAGCTGCTCCAAACCTTTCAGCTTCTCTTTTATTTGCAACTCTCCAAAGACTTTTCGACCTTGCCTTCCTGTCACTCCCACCCTTTCACCCTGTCGTTCCCAACCTCAGTAATGCCTTTCAATCAGTCACACTGAGCTTGTGACACTCCAAGCTCTTTGCTCTTGTCTGTAATCCCATTTACTGCCTGTGGCCCTGTTGACAGGATTGACAAGTGTGTCTGTGATGTGGCTGTGTCCTGCACTTAACCAAGGGGTGGGGGAGCTGGTGGTTTCTCCCCCAGTGGAAAGAGATTAAAAAGAAATGAGGTAGACTGTCCAAGCAAAAAATCTACACTCTGCCTACATTCTGCACCCAAAATAAATGAGGTTTATTAAAATATATTTGTGTGCTTTAATTTGTCAAATTTTACAAGTATGGACAGGCATTTGGAGATAATAGTGGGGATGAAGGTTGTTTATTAGGTACTGGATGATGTAATAGATATATGCAAGCGTGATCGTGAGGTTCGATATAGAGTTACTTTATGAGGCAAACTACCATGTCCTATCTATCAGAAACTCAGTTTCTGGCTTCAGTTGTTGACACAATGCTGCAGTATGTTCATTTTAAAAAACCCACAATCTTGAAGACTGGAAACCTCTCTTTAGATGAGGTAAGCAGAGGTTATCAGTATTTTGAAGCAACAACACTAGATTCTTCGTTGCACACATTCATTATGCCATGGCTACAGCCACAGCCATACTAAACATGTCCCAGTATTCTCAGAATGGGGTGGCATGGCAGACTTCAGTTCCATCCATTATTTTCCTCAGCACATACTGGCAGAGTTGTTCTTCTTAATACCATGCCCTTAAGTAATGCCAGTGCATAATGACTTCAAACAGACACCAGACCTCTTTTCTTGGGTTTTGGATATGTGGAGTTCACCTCTTTTAGCTGCCTGTTTGTGTGTGTGATCTGTCTGATTCACCTGCCTGTGCTGTTCTGCCCTCTCTCACTTGAGAACTATAGTTCTGGGAATAAGATTCCTCTTCTCTCCCCCATCTCCTTTCAGTCTCTCTCTGCCTTCCAGAGAAATGATTTGAAGGCCGTTAAGAGCTGGCCCTCCACTCCCTCTTTGGGTGTTCAACATTTGGCTTGAGGGTGCTGGGCTGACCCGCTCTGCTCTCAGTCTGGAATGTCATATGCTTGTCATGTGGAGGGAGACTCCCACTAGAAAGCTCCAGGGCTTATTCTCTGTAGCCAGTCCTGGACCCACCAGACAAGGAGATTGCTACGCCAGCTGTCTTGGGCTATTACAAGAGCCTTTTGTTCTTGTTCTTTGGTTTGTTTTTTTCTTTGTCTCTAACTGGTTTCTCTCCCCATTCCCCTGAATCTCCCCTCTCTCTGTATAGTCTCTCTAGGCTCCCGTGGTTTCCATCTGAGAAAGGCAAAGCTCCCGTAGAGGGTGTCCTGTGTCTTCCGGCCTCCCTGTGCTTGGCTGTGTTTTCCTCTGTATCTCTTACTCATTTCCTCCATTCAATAGCAATAATGTTAATGGCATGACAAGGTAGGCAAGTGTTGCCAAAGCGAATCCATCAAATACTTCTCAGCGAGCTCCCCCGCCCCACGGGAGCACTTTAAGTGCAGGGCCTTTTAATAAAGGTGAAGGCTGGTAGCTCTGGTGTGTTAAGTTGGGGGGGGGGGGAGGCGGGAGCAACGAAGCAGGGCTTAGACCGGCCATTGTCAGTAGCTGGGAAAGAGGGGCTGATTTGCTCTTTGTCAGCATCTGACTTTGTTGAACTGGCCAGTTCCAAACAGGATGCTTTATTGTTGCAGGAAACAATGATAACTTTACCCTCTGGGAGAAAGGAGGGATTGCAGGAAGCTTTTAAACAGAGGTTGGATGGCCGTCTGTCAGGGGTACTTTGTGCATTTACTGCATGACAGGGGATTGGACTAGATAGACCATGTTGTCTCTTCCAACTCTATTATTCTATGATTCTATGAGGGATTGTGGGGTGGGCAGGGGTAATGTGGCAGCAGCTGACTATCTTTCCAGAAGTAGCTCCGATAAGACCCCTTTCCAAACAGGGCTAGAGTGTCTCCCTCTCCTGTGAAGTCTGCCCAGAGGCTCCTGACTGGCTGGAGGAAGAGACTGTGTGTGCACTGTCAGCTGCCAGCCCAGGACAGAGGGCCATTGCTTGTGCCCAACAGAGATGTTTCTCTGAGGCTCCCGCTTATGAATGCTTTCTGTGCTGAGGTTTGTATGACAGAACAGCATTCCCAAATGGCATTTCTAAAGTGTACTTGAAACGTAACACAAGGGGAAAGACATCTCACCTCAGACTTGCACTCAGGTATGCTACTTATCCAGAACCTTCTCCTCTTTTAGATTTGTGTTTAATGCAAACATGGAATTGAGCATACGTGCACTACATGGAGAAGGGTCATATGGATTTGATTACTCCCACCTTTTTTCAGTCATCTCACAACAAAAATCAAGGAGTGTATTATTCCACCCATTTCTGGTATATTGTTACATCCAGAAGTATATTACACCAGGCCTTGAACTCCTTCCCATCCCTGGAATTGTTGTTTGCATTTTGTGTTTCAAATAGTTATGGATGCATATTTGTCACAATACTGCATAACTATTGTCTTTTCCCTTCTCTTAGTCTCTGGTGCTTCGTGGGCAATAATTTCTCTTAAAATATGTCCCATGCTCAGGTCAGTGTCGACAGGTAAATACCGTGAAGGAAATGAGTTCCAGCTTCGGGCTTTTAGCCAGCTGTGATGTAGTATAAGAGGCATTACCAAGCCTTCCCCTGAAAATGCTGAGTTTGCACATCTCCGTGTCTCCTTTTCATCAGACCCTGGAGACTGAGCCATGCGTATTCTCTTCCCTAAGAAGCCTTTACTGCTGGAGCTGATGAATGGAAGTGGAAGGTGACTGTCTGGCTAGCTTTTCACAGATACCTAGCCTTGGTGTCAAAGGAAATATAGCACTTATCAGGAGCTCCCAGAAGTGCAAACAAGGCAGCACCAGTTCTACAAAACTGTGGGCCCTTTAAAAATTATGTAGGGAAATGGGGCAATGTGTATATCTGGGGAGTAAGAGGCTAAAACACAATTTAAAAAGTCAATGAAGTCATAAGCTGATAATTAAGAAAAAGTATAATGTGGTTGAGTGATGTTCCTGTCAAGGCACTGCTATCATTTTGGACTGGATGGATTTTTCTCTTACCTTATGTATTGCAATAATAAGACTTAGGACAGAGTCTCTGTCCTTCACAGTGAAAGGAAGCAGCCATTTCTTCTTCTTGCATTTCTTATCCCAGCACTTTTCTTTCCTGATGAAACAGAGGTCTCCAGTTTAACTGTGCTTCTGCTGATATATTTTCTGTGACAACGAAAGATAATGTGAATAGTGCAGTAATTGTGTAAAACAGAGTTGGGTGTTCTCAGGAGCAGTGCTTTCTTTGAGCTTCCGCTTTGAGTGGCCAGAAGTGACATTGCTTCACTCCCTTTTAATGAAGGGTTTGTTTTTTAAAAAAAAACAAAAAACTGATTTTGAGGTGGATGTCAAGCATTTAATAGATACTTGTCAATAATTGGGATAAAAATACGTTATCTTTTTGTGGGGCAGAGTCTGTTTGGGATCTGAAGGTTGATAGGAGCCTCAAAGGCTGCACTAGAGCTCTGAAATGGCCACACAAAAGGGCCACACTGTTTCCATGCTTGGTGTGAAAGAACAATGACAAGTTTGTCTCAGAGTAAAATCTGTACTGCACTCTCTGGTGACTCCTTAGGCTGATTGGAGAGCATTTTTCTAAATAAGTTATGGAGACTTCTGTGGAACCGTTTGTTAGCTTGCAGACTCAGAAATATTCTGAACCTTGAAAATAGTACATAGCTTCAAAGGGAGTGTCTTTTTGCCGCTGTTGCTGCTTTTTCCAGTAGTGGGGGAAGACATGGAGTAGTTTTGCAACATCTTTCTCTCTGCTTTACCTTAATTGATGCTAAAGCCTCATCAAATAAACTGGCTTTTGTAACAATTGCCTTAATGCCCTTGTTCTGTCTATGTCCTGTGTCTTTGCTGTCCATCCTAGCTGCTATTTTATTGTCCACATTTTGCCATTTCACACATTTCCGTGCTTTGCCCTTCGGTCCTTCTCACACCGCAAAGCAGTATTGTGCTGAACTAGCAGCGGTTAATGATGCCTATCTGTCACCAAGTTTAACCAACAACTCTTGTCCCCCGAATTAATAGCTCTTTGCAGTGGTACAAGCCAGGGATCACTGCAGCTGTTTCCTTCTCTGGTACTCCTTTCTAGGACTGAGATGCTAATTGTATCTAGCCATCAGATTGCATAACTTAGGATGAAGCAATGTGCTTCTTTTATTTAAGAGTGGGTCTTTGATCCTTTTGCCCAGTGACATCTTTGGCTAGACCTAAGTACTTAAAATGACAAACAAACAGATTTGAGGGGAATTCTCTCCATTTTTCTTCCCCCCCCCCTCCCCTGTTCCAGTTATTGTTATTAAAGGGTTTGGGTCTTGCTTCCAAAGACAAAAACACAAAACAGAGGCAGGCTCATTACCCTGTGAGGAAGGACTTCATGAAATTGTCAAATAATAAGTATAGCCTATGGACACAAGGGATGCTAGCGTAAAGCAGAGGTAGGTAACCCAGTTCATTTCAGACTTCCCATATTCACTTACTATTAGCCATGCTAGCCTGGGGCATATGGTAATTATAATTTGAAACATCAGCAGGTTGCCTGTATCTGACATTCAGCTTGTCAGATGCAGGTGCCCTGGCTGAAATGTTTCCAAGTCTCTGCAAAACACAACTCTCCAGAAATGAGACATACAGAAACAGATACAATCTTGCTTTCCTTTTTTTTTTCCTCAGCAGGTAGAGACTGATGCTTATTGTGAATTTGCCCTCTGTCAGGGTGAATTTGTACATCTGTAGCAAGAGCAGAAGATAAAGAGCAAAATGAACAGCAAAGGTGCTTCTGTTGTGCATTTGCTCTTTCTCAGGGCCTCTTATGGGGCCCGCTCTGGTAAATAGGATTTTGAGTGTTTATCAGGCTGCCAAATGCTTTGTCACCATATCCTTGGAATGAACAAGTTCCCTCCTCCCCCCTTCCTCACCTCTAACCCAGGCCTCTTTATACGAAAAGAGAGCAGAGGTACAGTCGATCTTTGGAAATGACCTGGCTGGGGAGACCCCTGCAGCAAAGGAGTTGGTGGTGGTGATATTAAGCTGTACCATTCAGATGGAAATGAGACGAGAGGCCCAAATTCTTGAGAGGATCCTCCTGTCAGGGTGATTGTGTTCACTGAGTAGCAGGAACACTAATTAATTCAGGCTTTTCTGTTGGCAGAATTGTTTCCACATTTATCTCCTCACTGGGAGGAATGTGGAGTTGAGGAGGAGGAGGAGAGTGAAAGAGCACCCCAAGGTGAATAATGGAGGTGTCTATTCTAGAGACAGAGGCTGCCTATGGATTTTGCTGGTGTGGAAAGAGGCTGTTCCGGTATCCAAGGCAAGCTTTTGTCCCTGACTAACGCAGATTAATGGTAGTTGTGGGATGCTGCCTGTTCTCTGCTTCACTCTGATCCCTCTTCCTGCACAGGCAAGTTCAGATTTCAATGATGTATGTGTGTGTAGTTTAATCTGTTCTCCTCTTTATTTATTTATTTATGTTTGTTTGCTTGCTTGCTTGCTTCTCTTTAATGCACTTCTTAGCCACTTTTAAAGACTGCATCACTTCCAGGGTGGCTAACTGTACTAAGCATTCTTTCCAATATCAATATAGCAAGATGGTGAGATCATAAATCGGTTTTTAAGCAAACAGAATAGTGAATTCGTTAAAACCTGTTAAACCTAGAGTTTCTTGAGAGTTCATGTTTTCCCCTTCATTCAAGAGATGGGGGGGCAGGGGAAGGTTGAAATAGCATCATTTTTTAATATGAGGACAGCAAAGTATGATGAGCAACTCCATGATTTAATGCAAGTTATGGCACCAGAGATGCTGTAATCCCAGCTAGGAAATGATAAGTCCCCTCCCCTAATAAAAGTGTTGATTTCTGAAAGGCAACAGGACTGGTGGTACTGTCTCCAATTAAAACCAAGGCAGTACAGACTAAGCATGAGTAGAAGAGAGCTGGACTTTGTGGGTCAGGGCTCTATATAAATTTGAATGAATCCCTGCAGTTAGGGGTAGTCCATCTGTTACTCATGTTTTGGTAGAAATCTTAGAGCTCTAATGGGGTCAATTGTTTGCTGATTCCATCTGGGCTCCACATTGAGGATAAGGGGCTTCATGACAATTGGCACCCATCTGGTCTGAGCAGTTCGCTGTCAGAGCAGAAGTGTTGCACTCATCTCTGTCTCCTGCAGTGAGTCTGAGACCGGATTGAGTGTTAGTTTGTTAGCCAGGATGGCCTCCGTTGCTTCTGCTTATAGATGCTTATAGATGTTCATACACAAGAGTGATGGCAGGATAAGTCACCTTTTATGGTTCATGACTTGACCTCTGTGGTTCCTATAGCAACAACTATTGCATGTGACTTCCAGATTGGGCTGCAAATCTGCCATAAATCACAAGTGAAATGAAGGTGCAGGCAGCAGTAAAATAGGAAGAATGTGAAGGGCTTTGGGAATGAAGGGCTACTTCTGTTGCTGAAAGCTGCTGCCTGATTCTGTAATAATTCTTGGACCCATTTGATAGTCACAGTGCATTCATCTATATTGCATGGACCACAGTAGGAGGGCTGTGCTTTCAACATTGGCTCCACCTTTTTGTCCAAGGCCTGCAAAAGCTCAAGGCGAGCTACTTTTAGATCTCCCTTTCATCCCACTCTTTTGCCCTCTGCAATTATTAGTTTGCCTTTTTTGAGATGGGGTTTAGGGGGTAATGAAGTTGTCCTTATGGTTAAATTGATCCTGCTGAGAAGGAAAGGGGTACAATTTCGTTAGGCTTTGGTGATCAAAAGGGAATAGAAAGAATATTTGAGATGGGATTTGTCAAAGAGTAAGAATACGTGCAAGTAGCAGGGGGTCTATTACATGTTTCCATGATGACAAATCTGCATCAGGGTTTTGTAGAGGGACCACCTTCAGTTTTCTCAAGCTTCTAAATATCTGAAGCCACCAGATTTGGTGTGATCTTGGAAGCTAATCAGGATCAGCCCTGGTTACTACTTCGGTGGGAGATTTCCAAGGAATACCAGGTGCTGAAGGTTGGATTTCATAAGAAAGGATTGGAAAAACTACTGTAGAGTATTTCTTCCCTTAGACAACCCTGTGAAATTAATGGGGTCACCATAAGTCAACACACAACTTGAAGGTACACAGCAGTTAATTCTAAACCCATCAGTCTCAGAAGAAACATATATGGAACACTGTGATTAAAGGGGCCTTGATTGTGTCTGAATTATATATAAGCTGTACAGTATGAGGTAAACAATCAGGCAGATCAAGATAACTGGGGTAATCCATGGGCATGTCATGTTATTGCAAATAACCAAAGATTGTGCTCATCAAAGGGCCTGCCAGATAGGAATGGTGGCTGGTTGGGATTTAGGGATGCCGGTGGGTTTAGTGGACTAAGGCGCTCATCACCCAGTCCTTGAGACCTGTGTGGTAATCCTGTCTTAGGCTACAATTGGAAAAAAAGTTGGGGGTTTAAAGTGATTTGTTAAAATTGATGAGTTTTATGGCTTCTCAGTCTTATCCTCCACTCAGACTCATCAGAAAAGTCTTGCTTAGCTGACATCATTAGCATAATCTACTCAGGAGACACCTAAGAACATTTGAGGGAGAAAGAAAGGAATGAGTCACAGACTTCCCACTTGGCTAACAGGGCTTCAGTATGTATGTATTGTATTCATCAAGAGCTGGATGGATATTTATAAACCATTTGTGTTTGAAGATTTCAAAGTAGTGTATAGCAATGATAAAACATAGTAAAACAATATCTAAAATAATGATGCAATATTTTCATATTATGCTGTACCAACTATGGGGGTATGTAGAAATTAACCATAGTGGGGGGAAATGTGATAAATGCTCCTGGTTATGGTTGAATCATTCTGTTGTATGTCTAGTTACAAATAAAACTTGCATTTCAAAACTGGAAATGTTAGCATGAAATATATCAAAGCAGCACAGTCCAGGTTTCTAAAATGAACTCCAGACACAACTTCAGTTCTTCCTTTCATGAACTTTACCCTCCCAAAGTTATGTCTCTTATTTTAATGTGTACAGCATTTCAAATCTTTTTATCTCGATGCAAATCTGTTCTCACGACTATATTAGTATAGGCTCTACTTCTGAAAGGCACTATTTTAGATTCCGGAGCAAAAGAAGCCTCTAGATTGTAACCCCAAAGCTATGCATTATAAACTTCAAAAAGAAAATGTGATGATGACAAGGTTTTGTATTTGGAACATTGTGGTGTTTCCTCTTCTTTTTCCTGATGATTTTTCTGATGATAAATGGCAGAATAATAACCTGACAACAAAGATTTCTGAACAGCATGGTATCGTAGAAGGTTTATCAATGGGGTACCATAAGTCCTGGATTGCCAGAAGGGCTAGATTTCAAGGCTAATGCCTAAATTGTCTTCATAGTATAGAAAATATTTTAGTAGAGATGTTGTGATTATCAAGCCCATTTGCTAATGCTAAACATCCTTGTGGCAACTACAGTAATTGCCTACATGAAAAGCAATAACAGGAAAGCTATTGAATTTATTTTCAGCATCCTTTTAATGTAATTTAGCAGCTGGAAATAGGAAAGTGAACTAGCACCATGTGACAAGGTATTTCATTTCAAATCATGAATTGAAGAATGTGACTGAGTGGTTAAAAATATTCAGGTTGAGATTTCTACCCTAATAGTTTAATTGAAGAATAATACAAGGGTGTGAGTCTGTAGGGGCTAAAAACTTCTGAAAAACGCAATTGCAAATGTATCAGAACTCCTCTTTTAGGAAATACGTTTTTTTCTCTAGTAACACATTAATAATTGCCTGACTCCATGTTAGATCAGGTACAAGGGGTACATTATTAACTTCCTTTTAGAACTTGTGATGGTATATTACTGATGTGAGCTCACTCAAGCTATTCCAACTGGTACAGCAATATGTATGGCTCTTCTAGAGACAGGAACCACCCCTCCTTTTCTTCCTTAGGGAAGTGAAGATAAAGCAACAACTGGCTCAGACTTGCATCTTCTCTTGCCTCCACCCTCCTCTGGCCTCTGTAATTGACAAACTCGTTGGAAGAACAAATGTTATTTTAATTTAATTTTCAGACAAACAACAGTCCAGGGACAACGTTAAATTCATGGAATTGGCTTAATGTGATGAAATTTAATGAGGCAATTTGCGTTCTGCCCTAGGCCTTTGTAGTGCGCTTGCCCCTAGCTGTGTGAGATGCTGTTTTCTCTGAAAGTAAAGGCTCATATTGCCCCTCAAGTGCTTTTTCTTTTTCCCTGCATTCTTATGGGAGGAGGGAATAATTCTTTTCTTATTTTAAATACAGTTCTGAAATCCAGGGATGCATTTACTTGTTTGCACATGAAAACACATTTCACTGAATTCATGTTGAGTCTTCAGGTGTGGGTAATCTTGTGCCTCCACTTCATTTCATCATTAGATTTTTAAAACAGAATACAGAGACAAAATTTGGTCAGCAGAACCTGAATGAGGCCAAAGCAGAAGTTTTTTTGTGTGTGTGTCAGGCGCAACTTGAGAAACTACAAGTCGCTTCTGGTGTGAGAGAATTGGCTGTCTGCAAGGACATAGCCCAAGGTGCGCCCAGATGTTTAGATATTTTTACCATCCTGTGGGAGGCTTCTCTCATGTCTGCATGGGGAGCTGGAACTGACAGAGTGAGCTCACCCCGCTCTCCCTGGATTCGAACCGCTGAACATATATCAGTATCAGACAGGCCTTTGCTTCTAGTGCCACTCAAAATCATCTAAAATAAAAAAATCTTTGCAAAGTAGGGGAAAAGTTGAAACATGATGTATGTTATCCCCTCTTCCTAGTATTTTTACACCTCCTCTTGTGAGGAAACCTTGGCTGTTTCTTATAAAAGAGAGTACCTCACTTTTGGAACACAATTTGTAGGAATGCTGGGGGTAAAGGAGGCATTGTTTTCTTCTGGGATTTGGATGTTGAGTTGTCTTTATCTATTGTTCCCAATGACCAGGATTGGATGCACATTTCTTAGATTGGCTGTCAGAGACAAAAAGCTCCAGGTTGTTATGTTATCTTTGCCTTCCCCTGCCTTGCACTTTCCTTCAGAAGTCACTTTATAAATGGGAAATAAATTCCACTAGGTTTCCCAGGAGATTTTAAGTAGTATGATTCAGCAGTAAGGTGTTTTGTTTGTTTTGTTTTTGTTCTTTTAAAAATGGTTAATAATACATAATATTTCTAGCCACAAATGTCTGTTTAGGGCAGATTCTGAGTTAAGTACTGAAAAGGTCATTCGTGCTCTCAAATGATTTTCCTTTCATCTTTAATTCTTCCATCCCTCCACCCAACTTTGTTCTAATCAAAACTATGCTGAATGTGTCTTTTTCTTCTACCTATTCTACCAGCTAGAAGTCTCTTTGTTAGTAAAAAGCTCCAGGCATTATCTTTTCCAGCATGTGCAGAACCAGGGAGAGGCCTAGCGTTAGTGAGAGTTGGGTGGATTAACACTGATCAAGTGTACAACTGCATGGGATTTTGTTCTAATTCTCCATTTTATGTTCTCTCCTGAGCTCTTCCAGAGGGCAAGTGAAAGTGAAGGTTTACCCTCTCTTGTCATATAGGAAGGGCACTTCCAACAATCTGTTGCCTTGCCTCTGACACCATCAACACAGATACTCCTGTTGCGTAGCCAGCACTTTTAGCAAGAGAAACCTACACCACAAAACTAGTGTGTATTATGTACATGATTTCTAAATAATAGATTAATGTGTGTGTTCAAAATGAGCTGCCACTTTGAGCCTCCTGTGGGACAGATAAAGTGGGGTCGTCGTTGTTGTCTCGCTCGTTCAGTCATTTTCGACTCTTTGTGACCTCATGGACCAGTCCACGCCAGAGCTCTCTGTCAGCCGTTGCCGCCCCCAGTTCCTTCAAGGTCAAGCCAGTCACTTCAAGGATAAACATAAATATAAATATTATATATTGCGCTTATTGAAACAGAGAAGCCCAAACAATGTGAAATACTAGCAGCAATGTTAATCTCTAGTTAGCATTCTTTTCTCATTTTCAGCTTGTGGTTTGCTATTGTCATGGCTTTGCATCCTCCTAAGGATCATCTTTCCTCTTTTATACTAAAGCTGAAGTAGACTACAGGGCTCACAGTCACATGGAAGTGCTTCCTTTCCTTTTTAGACTTCGGGAAATGACATTGTCTGTCTAGACCTGCTCCATATGGAATGATCCATCTCCTTTTAAGTATGATGCAATCTTTTAAGTAGTAGTTGCACAGTGTTATTCTTGTGTCCACTGCCTTACTGGGATTCCTGTTTGCATCTTGTATGGGTGGTGGTTAGCAATGTGTCCTCCTATGTATTCCTCTTTCTAGCTATCCAACAGATGATGAGCCGGCCAAATTGTGGATGAGTCCCCAAGAGTTGGCCTATGGAGCTGTTTGTGCTTCAGCTTTCTTGCCATCTCTCTTTCTTGCCATCTCTCTTTCTTTCCCAAAAAACTATAGTAGCCAAGGAATTATTTCCATTTCCTGTCAACAGGGCTAAATAAATAGCTTCTTAATCCCAGTGTGACCATGCCTGTAAAGATGTGCATATCTGCATAGTTTCCGTCTGTTAGGATCACAAAAGGAGACTAGGGCAATGGTGGACAGGGAGTGGGGCACTGATTAATGTATAAGCAAGCAACCATTTTGACATTAGAATTTTACTGAGAGGTTAAACAAGGAGAGATCCAAGGAAAGTTCACAGAAAGGACGAAAAGGCCAGAAGGCTTCAGAAAAAACTGCCAACATATTAAAAAGTAGGTCAGAGCTTTTCTGTCCTACACTTGAAAAAACTATAGGTTGAGATCAAACAGGGAGACCACAGTGTTGCAGAAGGTTGTGATTTCCAATGTTGCATAAGTGCAGTAGCCTAGTAGTGGTTTTCATTCTTCTTCATTTTATCATGTGACAAGTTCTTCCTTGTTTTTGCCCTTGCTACCGCCTTTCCCCACAAATAAATACTATTTTGATTCCAATAGGACCTGAAGTATTATATCAAGAGATGTGAAACCTTGAAATACATTAGCTATTTGAAGTCAGAGAAAGCATCTTGTTCTTCTTTTAAGCCCTAAAAAATTCAGAAAGCTAAAGGACATCCCTTCCTCAGCATAAAGAGGGTCATTTCAGCCATCAAGTAAGATGGATTTAAAATCAAGTGAGGAGTTAGATACCACAGATGTTTAGAAAGATAGAAGTACTGCCCCTCCCACTCAAACTCCTTCCTTTGACCCAACTCTGTGCAATTGTCATGGATTTATGTGACCATTTTGGATCTTCTAGCTACAGTGGCCTTACATATTACATGACAAGGGATCTATATTGAATGTCCAAATGTTGGCCTTCCAAATGTTTTGGAATCCAACCACCGTAATCATGGCAATGCATGCTGAGGCTTTCAGGCATTGAATGTCCAAGACTTTTGGAGTGTCAGAAGTTCACCACCACTGCTTTATTCTCTTCTGGCCTTATTTATGCTATGTGGTCAGTAACTTAGGCTGTGACCCAAAGGTAAACAGTCTGGATGGAATTTTTTACCTGTCGAGGAACTATCAAATTTTGCCCTTCAAAAAAAATCACCTAAAAATCACTCATGATCTTTTCCCACGTTAGAAAGCAGAATTAAAAAGCCAGTACTGACCTTTTGAAGTATTTTGAGGCATTCCCATTCTTCAGGATATATTGCATGCATAGAAGAATGGGAATTTACTAGAAAGAGAAGATATATCTGCTGATTCAGAAGAAGGCCTGTTTGGTTGTTTTGACACCGGGAAGGTCTGTGGGGCACATGTTTAGGACTTTTCTTATGGTGCCGGATGCCTTTCTATTGGTGTGATATACAGTGGAGCTGACAGGTGGCCTATGAGGCCGTCGTAAGTATAACATATTAATAGTATGGTTATTGGCTGGTATAAAAGACAGATGCACTCACTTTCTTAGCAATGTATTACCAGCTTAATGGTCAATGTTGATATCAAGGCCTTCCTTGTAAAATTTTAATAAATGACACCTAAGTGTGTTTATACATGGATTATAAATGGTTAGAAATGCATCAGCAGACGGTGTCACAGATGGTTATTAGCCAAGTTTGTCAGCAAGCTGTTAACCTGGCAAATTCTCTTATCATTTGATAGGAATTGATAAATCAGTTATTAAACTACTTGATAATCATTGATGAAATCACTTCATTAATCACCCCCCAATTAATAAATGAAACTTGGTAAAAATGTGATTTGCATTACACATTATTGCTCTTTGCTTACATGAAGCAGATGTAATGAAATGAAATTTAGTGAAAGACAAATAAACAATGATATACACATTTGTGCGAATATACATACATACCGTATTTCATCACATAATGGTTGCCATCATATAATAGTCGCACACACTCTTTTTGGGATTTCAGTTTCTGTATTTAAGGATTCCTTAGTTCAAGGGGGTGACTATTATGGAGGCTTTATAGCTCTCAACGGCTGGCTTTGCAGCTATGGGGTTTCCCTTGCCTGGCAGCCGAGGGAAGTCCATGCCTGCAAAAAAAAAAAAAAAAGTCACCCCCAAAAGGGGAAAAAGTGAAACTATTACGTGACACAACTTCCCATCAATATGTTTCACTTTCCCATCAATATACTGCACTGCCGCCTAGCCAAGAAACAGAAACAAGAATAAAATTATACATATAGGCAGGTGGTGCAGGCAGAAATAGAACGGATTCTTATGGGTGGCATTACAGAATGGATTCTTTATGGGTGGCAGAATTTCAGGTGTTCCGAAATTCTGACATCCTTTTCCATCATAACAGGGCATAGCAGATGTTCATTAGATATTGGACATGAGGGCATTGCTATTAATGAGGGACAAAAACTTGTCCTCTCTCCCAAATCGGTGATGGTGGTCCAACTCTCAATGAAAGAAATCCCACAAAGGCTGCAAGTATACCTTTGGTCTTTGGAGTATACATGTCCTCCTACACAATCCCTCCTCTGTGCTCCATAGTACTAGCAGTTTTATTAATATAAACATATTTGTATAATGTACAAGGAGGGTCATGTGGTATAAAAATTACCCACTGAGTTTTTGTCAGAGCTCTGTTGCAATTCCAGTGTTCCGTGCCTAGTACTAACTTCATTTGTTTCTTAGAGATGCTGCTTCTGGGTCTCATATTCACTTTGGGGGAAGCAAATCCAGCCACAAAGTATATCAAGTGATATGAAAGGGCAGAGAAAGATGAGGACAAGAATAACACTGTCAGCTGTAGCATATATTGTTATTTAGCGGGCAGAGTAGGAAAGGAGATGGCAGAGATTCTGGGTTATATTCACAGATCTACCTCCTATAGCAGAGGAAATACAAATGAGAATGGCTCACAAGGGAGAAGTAAGGCACAATGAGTGCTATCCCTGCCTGAAAGGTGTGAAGAGCACAATGTGCGGCATTTTCATGGTGGGTGGGCACAGACTTACCCCCCTCCCTCCCGGCCTCAGTTAAACACCTGGCTTTCTGTTTAGCAAAAACAGTCTTTGTTTCTCATTAAAGTTAATTAAATCTAAATAGCAGTCATTTAAAAAGAAATGCCAGTGAAAATTTCACAGATGGAAAAAAAGAAAAGAAAAAAGACATGGACTCTGTGCGTTTATAAAGCTATCCCAAATAATCTCCCATCGCAGCCAAGTTGATCATAGCTGGAATTGCTTATGGAAAATAGCTGTATTAGCAATGGTCACACTTCCAGAGCACTATTCATTAAAAATCATTTCAGCCCCCTGGTAATTGGGTTGAGGGAATGAATGGAGAAACTGAGTCAGAGAGGAGTCAAGTCACAGAGCAGTAGAATCAGAATTGGCATTGGAAACGGGAAGGTTCTGGCTCCAGATCCTATGCACAAACATGGAGCCCACACAGCTTGTGTTGCAAAGCTTTCTTGGATGAGGTTTCCTGGGCAGTTTTGGATGGAAAACAGGGTAGATTGGCTGGCTTTGCTGTAGTGGGCTTCACTTCTTTTAATCAGCAGTGGACTCTGTCAAATAAATTGGTCTAATAGAAACGGAGAACTTTGCACAAAGAGGCCCTACCCTGTGGCACTTTATATGAAATGGTGGCAATGAGATCTAAGTTGTGATTTCCATGAAAGCAAGCTTTTGATTTATATGTACATGTACGTATAAAGGAAATGAAAGGAAATTACTTTGGTTGTAATTTACACTTCAGAAAGCAGAATTCTGAGGGAGTTCCTTTAAAGGGGAAGTACATCTTTTTAAAAGGTGATTTTCCCCCTTCTTAAATTCTCGGTTGGGACTCACTAGTGGGTCTTGGTGTTGGTAAAAGGAGTGAAAAAGAAACAATTTTGAGAGCTTCATAGGCGTGAATTTCTATGTAGGTGAGAACTTTAGAGGCAGGGCCAAAATGGATTGTGATTTATAATTGCACACAGTACAACGTCCTTATCCATGGATTTAATATTCATGTTTTCACTTACTACAGATGCGCACTGAAAGCATCTACCTCCATTGTATCACTATGATAGGATGCAGGTTGGGAAGGCACCTGTCAATTGAGGTGCCCAGAATTGGACACAGTTTTTCAGGTGAGATCTGATCCAAGCAGAATAGAGAGGCACCATGACTTCCCTTGATCTAAACACTATGCTTCTTTTGATGAAGCCCAAAATCCCATTGGCTTTTTAAGCTCCTGCATCACACTATTGGCTCATGTTCAACTTGTTGTCCACTAAGACTTTAAGATCTTTTTCTTATGTACTGTTATCCAAAACTACCCTCCCTGAAAGCAGCACAGTGCGTTAGGACCATTGTTATTGGGGAGAGAAGGAGGTGACTATCTATCAGAGGCAGCCTCTTGTTCCCTTATATCAGGGGTCCCCAAACTAAGGCCCGGGGGCCACATGAGGCCCATTGAAGCCATTTATCTGGCCCCCATGGTGGCGACTCCCTCCTCCTCTGCTGAGGAAGGTGCATGCAGCGCAAGGGAGGAGGGAAAGGCGCGCACCTTTCCTGCCTCCTCCCGCGCCTTCCAAAGATTTGCTTGTTTATAATGGTATTTTAATTATTATTTAATTAATAATTCATTATTAAGGAGTGCTTTGTGAGTGCTTTTGGTGCATAAAGGCAGAAGGGGGTTGGACTAAATGGCCCAAGGGATCTCTTCCAACCCTCTTTATTATTATTATTATTATTATTATTATTATTATTATTATTATTGACACAAAAACACAATATAACACAGCAAACGAGATATAGATGTTGGATTTCATATCACAAAATCACAAGTCAAACAGTTCCCAAGTGTTTAGGGCTGTGTGAATTATTATTATTATTATTATTATTATTATTATTATTATTATTATTATTAACAACATTGAACCTGGGTGGCCATCTGTCGGGGGTGCTTTCCTTGTGCTTTTGGTGCACAAAGGCAGAAGGGGGTTGGACTAGATGGCCCAAGGAGTCTCTTCCAGACCTCTTTATTATTTTTATGATGATGATGATGATGATGATGATTATTATTATTATTAACATTGAGGCTGTATTTGTCCCCATTTTGTTTGTTTATTTCAAAATAAGATATGTGCTATAGTCCGGCCCTCCAACAGGCTGAGGGACCGTGAACTGGCCCCCTGTTTAAAAAGTTTGGGATCCCTGCCCTATATGGTAATTTGAGAGAGGGGGAATAGATGAATAATGTCATAATTACCTTGCTTTTGTCTCTCGAACTGCAGGAGGGATGCAACTACACAGTTTTCTCCTTCCTTTCTCCTCCGCCTTGGCTGTTTAATGGCCAGAGTAGCAGTTTCGCTAGGCTTGGCTGCTGCAGGGAGTGCGGGGTTTACTGGCAGCCATGGAATTATGTGCCTGGAATGCATATACTCTGCCCCAGGATCTCAGCCATAGTTAATATTACAAGTGAATAAATGTAGAATTCAGCAGCCTCATTTACCTGAAAGGCTATGAGCATGTAGACATACTTGAGTAAATGGCATTTTTGTTTACATAAGCATGCAGTGAGTGAAGCTTTCCATATTATGTTTTTTGCAGATGTGGTTTTGCCGGTGCTTTTTATTTTGTTTCATTTTATTCTGGCAGCTTTTGTTTCTTGTTCATTGTCATGGGCAAATGTTTTTAGATGGATTGTCCATCGTGCTACCAACTTGGTTCCTAAAAATTACACAATAGAGAAACAAAAAAGTCAGCTGTGTAAATTACTGATTTACAAAATATGATAATTTGTTTGTTGTAGGAATGTTTCATGCACAAATGCATACTACTTTGAAACCAGGCAACGGAGTAAATTCAAATAACTAAAATAACTGAGGGGCAAATTTATTTGAATACTATATATATCAGGCATGGGCAAACTTGGGCCCTCCAGACATTTTGGACTCCAACTCCCACAATTCCTAACAGCCTACTGGCTGTTAGGAATTATGGGAGTTGAAGTCCAAAACGCCTGGAGGGCTCAAGTTTGCCCATGCCTGATATATACAGTGTTCCCTCACTAATTCGCAGTTCACTTTTCGCGGATTCACTGTTTTGCGGTTTTTCAATAAACTCTAAAATAATATTATAAATCATAAAAAATTACAATTTACAGCCTAAGGAAGGGAGAAAGGAGAAGCCGAAGGGAAAGAAAAGGAGCCCAAGCGGCAACGGGAGGAGAAGGAGGCAATTTGTCAACACAGGATTGGTTGATAAAGATTTAAAATAGTGTATAACTACTAAAATAATGTATAAATATTAAAATAAATATAGTGTCCCTACTTTGCGGATTTTCACTTATTGTGGGTGGTCCTGGAACCTAACCCCAGCAATAAGTGAGGGAACACTGTACTCATATATAAGTCAACATGTACAGGTCAAGGGCAGCTTTTGGGGTCAAACTTATGGATTTTGATATGACCCATGGCTAGATCAACGGTGTTTCTGTAGAGAAGGAATATCAGCAATGCTTCATGGGGCCATCCCCCTACCACTTCCTCACTCAGGCATTAAAACAACAACAACCCAGAAGCAGTTTTATAGCAGAGAGAGTAGAGGGAGTTAGTGCTTCTTTTATGCTCTCACAGGGATGAACTATGTTCTTGACTGTCATCACTCTACTCAGAAAAGGGGATGGCTCCTTTTAAAAAACAAGAATTAAAGTACAATATACACAAGGACCCATGTAAAAGTCAACCCAGTGTTTTTGTGGTTGATCTTTTAAATACAATTTCTAGACTTACATATCAGCATCAGCAATATGGGGGCAGTGATCTTTGTTGCTTCTGAGTTACTGGGAGAGTGGAAGTTAAAGCCGCTCTGCCCCACCAGTAAACTCTGATTGAGATTGCTGGCCTGACATCACTAATGAGACTGCACAAGAACCTGCTGAATTTGCGGGGAGAGTGGGTAACAAAGGAGTATGCATTGCCCACGTAAGTATTATTTCATTTCCCTTTAAATTCTTATCCAGGATAAAGGGGAAGGCAGCTTATCATCACCAAGGATGGGGCAAGGAGGGGGCAATCTCTCTTAGAATCATAGAAACATATCAAATGTTGATACTGGGTGATAGTGCTTTGTATTCATGTCTACAGTGTTTGGTCACATAAACTGTAATGAGCTGTAATTGTATGGTCATAGGATCAAAAGAAGTGTCAATAACAGCAACACATGTAATTTCTTAAATGCATGTTTAGAAAACACAACAGCTTTCAGTATCATCATATCATATCATGAGAGCCCCCTTGTGCCAGCAGGACTGCTGACCGCAAGGTCTGCGGTTCGAATCTGGGGAGCGGAGTGAGCTCTGATCTGTCAGCTCCAGCTTTTCATGCAGGGACATGAGAGAAGCATCTCACAGGATGGTAAAACATCTGGCCGTCCCCTGAGCAACGTCCTTGCAGACAGCCAATTCTCTCGCATCAGAAGTATCTTGCAGTTTCTTGAGTCGCTCCTGACACAAAAAATATCATATCATATATCATATCATATCATATCATAACCTGCTGTTGGCCTTTCCGCATCCACAGGTTCTGCATCCATGGAGTCAACCAACCACTTCTTGAAAGTATTTGGAATAAAAATTCAAAAAGCAAATGTGATTTTACCATGCACTGAGCACTACTCAGTTGTGTAGATAGATACCATAGCCTCCCAACATTGTACAGATATTCAGGTTCTCTCTAGCACTAGAGTTGTTTGCCATTTTATATAAGGGTGCCGTTTTACCATGCCACTGCATATAATGGGATTTTAGCATCCACAAGATTTTGGTATCCACAGGTAGGTCCTGGAACTGAGGGTTCACTGTATACTGTTTCCTGTCAGCTTTACGTTTTCTGTCTTGAGGTGTACAGTTCAATTACTATAGACTTCAGTGTTTGGCCTAATACACAATCATTATATTGCATTCCATTAAACTGTGTATTTAAAGAAAATCAGTTGAGTCTTAATCTTGAGATGTAACTGGGTGCACTGGCATCTTGTTGCAATCTGCTTTTTGGAAACACCACGGAACTACTTTTTTGTCCTTTCTTAATTAACATGGATGGCATCCATCCCCTGCCCCCCCCCCCCTTTTTTTTGTTTTTTACCATCACTGATTTGGCTAAGTATCACCCCCTCACATAAGGGGGGGTAGAAATTCCACATTTTTTTTAGTAGCCCTGATAGTCAGGAGAAAATGATTGTGTGTTAAGTGGATTCTGATTAGTGCTTGGAAATGGACTTGTTGTTTCTGTATAAATTTCATTTAATAATCTAATAAGAGCTTCCTCTTCTTTTTAATCGATTTTTTTTACACAAGGGCCCAGTAAATAATTTTCTTTGCTGCCTCAGTATTTCAAGAGTATAAATCAGTTCTTCTTCAGGGGCCTTTGTTTTGGGACTTTTTTGTCTTCAGCTTTCTCAAGCATCTGTCCTTGGGGTGCATCATAGTTATGCAAACAGTCACATTGTGCTTTGGTCTGAAAGCAAAACCTGGCTCACATCCTCCAGCTCTGCAGAGACACAGAACAATAAAAAGTCAGCTTTACTGTGAGCTTGGGTCAAGCGTGTACCTATTATCTGCTTCCTTTTGTAACTGTGCCTACTAAGATAATGGTTCCTGGAAGATTTTTTTTAAAAAAAATACTTCTTCATGCTGTATTTAACAGAACTTCTGGCCAGGTAATTCTCTCTGACTAAACCTGAATGGTAAAAGTGTGATTGTAGTGAGGAAGGGCAGAGGTGGAAGCAAGTTGCACAGATTAAACATGTTTAGGAAATGTCTAGATTTAGAAAATATTGTAGACTTGTCCTTGGAAAGTGACTTCAATGAAAGAAAGGCATAAGAAACAAAATATGTTAAAGAAATTCAGCTGCATTGCTTATTACACAGTCCCTGATAAATCTGCAGATCCCCCTTGAAAATCTTAGCACCTTCAGCCATTTCCAAAGCAGAGCAAGGGATCCAAGCTTCCAGCCTTCAGTTCTACATTTATTTCCCAAAGGTCATTCTGTCTCTGTGTCTTCTTTCTCCGGAGTCTGCAGCTGTTTGTTTCTCCAGACTAATGTACATTTGTACTCTAAACATCTTAAATTAAAAACATGTTGCTGTTCAGCAAGTTGGGATAAGTATCCAATTTCTTTGTGTTGTTTTTATTTCTAAGGATTAACATATATATATCTGGGAAAGAAAAGCGTGGAATTTCCAAGAAGTAAATAAAGTGTCATGATTTTCTGACTCGGGGAAAGAAAAGGGAAATTTAGAATTAAAAATAAGTGAGGGAAGGTTATAGGACAGGGGTTCTTAATCAGGGTTCCATAGTTAACTCAGGGACTTTTGGAAAAATTTCAGGGGGGGGGGGGTCCATGAGATTGAATTGAAAAAAATAACTTATTATCTTTATTTCCTTGGGCTTCTATCATTAATCTAGCATTTCACTTATGAATGTATGCAATAAATTACAGTAGAATTCATATGAAAATATATTACAGTTGTTGCATATCATGAAAACTCACTTATGCTTGTCTATATTTTGAAATTATGGTAGATTTTGAACCTGATGTTAAATTACACGTAATCACAGTCCAGCTGTGTACAAACTATTGTACAACAGATGTTGCACCGTTATCAAGTATTGAAATTTAATTTAAAGACATGCCAATGTTGAGTGTCATGGAAGTATCTGCTGCTGTATTCTGTGAAAGGGTCTGAATAGCAAGGGGTCTGTGGAACAAAAACATTTTGAGACATGTGACTGGTAACACCTATGCTCCCAACTATGACTGGAAAGGCTTATCAACACATGACATTGTTGTGTAATCATTTTAAACCAGTCTTCAACTCATGCTGAAGCAATACTTTTCAAAACCCAGAAAATTTTTTGGCAGCCCCTTCTCTTGTCTCTTTTAACTGTCCCACAATGCTATAGAGCAGTGGTTCTCAAACTGTGGGTCACCAGATGTTTTGGTCTTCAACTCCCAGAAATCCTAACAGCTGGTAAACTGGCTGGGATTTCTGAGAGTTGTAGACCAAAACACCTGGGACCCACAGGTTGAGAACCACTGCCATAGAGTGACATTGTTGAGTTCCAGGGTGTTGTGGGATATTAAAATAGCATTTTCCAGCCAGTAACTTTTGGACATCTGATGTCCCTGTCAGGTAAGCTCCAAAGAGCCTGTTGCTGCATATGGCCCTTCTCTAGAGACCAGTTTGCCCATAGCCCTCTCAAATACTGAGCTGACTCTGAAATCATGGATTAATTTTTACTTTGTGCAACTTAAACTTGCAGCTGTTTTGCAGGATTAAAAAAAACACATTAACCTTTCAGTAATTGGGGTAGGAGGCTCCTTTGTTTCACAGCCACGGATGTAAGAATACCGACTCTAGAGTAGGCTGGAATATTTGAGGCTCTTGTTGCTTTTTAAAATTATTCATATAAGGACTTCAAATTACACACAGGATGTTTCTGTTTATCCAAGAAAATGAACTCTCACAAACAACCCACCCTGTTTGGCTCTTGTTGAACTTCAGCTGTGTGACCCTGGATCTGCACAGAGTCAGAGAAATGCTTCCCTCCCCTCTCCCTAATTTTTATTGCCATTGGGGCTTGTTCAGGAAGTACAGGATTTAGAACAGCGTACAAAAAGAGAAGGAGGCAAGGGAGATCTTTTTGCATCTGGAATAGAGTGGGATTTAGTTTTGAGACCAGATTGTGGTTTGAGGTTTTTTTTTTTCCCAACAAAACCCAATCACTCTGGAACTTTTTCCAAGAACGCATTGCCAAAATGACAGATTGTAGTTTTTTAACCTATCATTTATTGGGATTTAGAACAGGTAATTTAGAAAACATTAAGCAGAACCCCCTCTCTACACAATTAGCCAAAAATTAATTCTAATTCCCCTGTCTGATTGCTTACTTTGATTTGGGTCCCCCCAGAAAAAAACTATAAACAGGTTAGTTCAAGTTCTAATTTGGTTTATCCTAGTCATAGGTGGTTTCCAAATGTGATTTCTGACCACTAGTCTGTAAAACAATGAGATTTGATTCTACTGTGAGGTTTTAATTAACAAAACCAGAATTACAGGATTTTTGTGGATAAGTGTAAGAAGAGAAAGGGGAAAGCAGCCCACCAGTATCTTCCTTGATTTTGTATTATGACATCTGAGGGTGGATTTACACAGTATATTTAATGCCATTTGACACCACTTTATTTGTATTGTGTCTCAGTATGATAGAATCCGGAGAACTGTAGTTTGGTGAGACACCAGCCCTTTTAAGCAGAGGCTTAAAATCCTTGTAAAACTATACACTCCTGTAATTCCATAGCATCGAGCCGTGAAAGTTGAAGTGGTGTTAAACTTAATTAATTCTCCAGTGAAGATGCACTTTGAAACTGCTTTTCAGCTGAGTACCTAGCTTCTCAAATGGTGGACGAAATCCTCAGGGTGTGTGTGTGTGCGTGACAGTTGCTGAAGGGAGACTTAAAGCACATATACATACATGCATAGACCCTAGGTGCACATTAACTCATCCTGCTCCACCAGCAGCCAGACATTTAGCCCTCTTTTAGTGTCAGACCATGGAGCAAGGAGTGGCTGAAGAAGAGAAGAAAGGGAGTGTCAGAGTAGCAACAGGTGGGCTGTGACACTGAAACCTGCACAGTTTTCAGGCGTTGTTCTGATCAGCAAATGTAAGGCCAATGAAGCATTAATTAGATCCCGGTCTCCTTTGTGCTTACACTAACTTGAGAAAAGTATAGTTCCTCCTAGTTTACATAGGCATCACCAAGATCAATTTGACTCCTAGTATTAACCTACAAAGCCCCAAAGGAATTAGAATAATTTTTATGTGGGGCCACCATTGAAGAGTATTTGGAAGCTGCAGCTAGTGCAAAATGCAGCAGCTAAACTGATGTCAGGTATACATGTTTTAGACCATATAGAAGTGATTTAGCTGTGTCCTGCTAGAAGTACACTAGCTTCCAGTTTGCTTCCAAGCTTGATTCAAGAAGCTGTTGTTGATGAACAAAACTCTGAATGATTTAGGGTCAAAATATCTAAAAGACTGTCTCCTTCCATATGAGCCTTCCAGAAATGTGAGATCTTTAGAGGAAGCCTTATTTTGTGTCCAACTTCATGAAGTTAGCTTGGTGGGTTCACATTGTAGCAGCTCCCCACATAATCATAGAATCATAGAATCATAGAATAGTAGAGTTGGAAGAGACCTCAAGGGCCATCTAGTCCAACCCCCCCGCTAAGAAGCAGGAAATCGCATTCAAAGCACCCCCGACAGATGGCCATCCAGCCTCTGCTTAAAAGCCTCCAAAGAAGGAGCCTCCACCACGGCCCGGGGGAGAGAGTTCCACTGCCGAACAGCCCTCACAGTGAGGAAGTTCTTCCTGATGTTCAGGTGGAATCTCCTTTCCTGTAGATTGAAGCCATTGTTCCGTGTCCTAGTCTGCAGGGCAGCAGAAAACAAGCTTGCTCCCTCTTCCCTATGACTTCCCCTCACATATTTGTACATGGCTATCATGTCTCCTCTCAGCCTTCTCTTCTGCAGGCTAAACATGCCCAGCTCTTTAAGCCTCTCCTCATAGGGCTTGTTCTCCAGACCCTTAATCATTTTAGTCGCCCTCCTCTGGACGCTTTCCAGCTTGTCAGCATCTCCCTTCATCTGCGGTGCCCAAAACTGGACACAGTATTCCAGGTGTGGTCTGACCAAGGCAGAATAGAGGGGGAGCATGACTTCCCTGGATCTAGACGTTATTCCCCTATTGATAAGGATGGTCCCATCTCTCTTAGGCTTCCAGGAGGCACCCAAAACAGTGTTGTTCTACATAGCATTCAGTGTTTGAAATCTCACTTTTAAGAATGGCAAAACTAGATTCTAGGATTACTTTTAGGAGTTTTTAAAGAGTATTTTAATGTGTTTTAGAAATGTTTTTTTCTTTGTACTGTTTTCATTGGTTTTTATTTGTTCACTGCCTTAGGAGGCTTTAGTGCTAGAATGTGATACAGAATGCTATTAACAAACAAGCTAGTCATGGCTGAGGAGATATTTAGTCTTCTGGCTTGTTTTTGTTAAAGCCGAAAAGCATTCCTGAAGGTTGCGATTAACAATTAAGTGTGTTTGAAGAATGGCCTGTGTCTACCCTCTTTCCTTCTTGTCCAAACACTCAAAATTTCTTCTCATGCAAATTTTCCTTTCCCCTTCATCAGGAGTTAAACAGTTCAGGTCAAGATATTTGGAATGGATAGTTGGAATAGAGCTTGGCCACACCGCACAGGGCAGCAAAACCAACACAGTCAAAAGCATCCAGTGAGCAATTTGTCCAAAGGTCAGGAACAGACTGATAATTTCAATCCTCCAAGGATTGGAGACCAGTCTCTTCTTTGAGGAATAGAAGGACATTACTTCAGAAGCCAACACTCTTGCCCCCAATCTTGCTCATTGTGCTTATGTAAAGATAATATATCGTGCCACTTGCGTGTCTATGTTGGAAGGTTATTGGCAAGATTGTTTCATGGGGTGAGGGTATGGACTCTGGAGATCTCTGATTCAAGAGAGCTTGATCTAATGATGCTGAACATCATGTTATCACTCTAGAAAACGAAAAGATATAATTTAAAAATTTTTTTGGCATAACTTTGTTATAGTGTGAATACATACAGAAAATAATTGTAAATTGAATTTACTTAAAAATATTAATTGCTAAAAACTTTGCTATAAGGTCCTGATATGTGAGGAACATATGAACTCTAAGGAAACTCTACATATGCCAACTTAAGAAGAGTAGGCCAAGCAAACAAACGTGGGCTTTGAGATCTGCTGAGTAGGCCCTTCTCTTGGTCCCACCACCGTCTCAAGCACAGTTGGTGGGGACAAGAGAGAGGGCCTTCTTAGTGGCGGCCCCCAGCACTGGAATATCCTCTCTAGAGAGATTAGGTTAGCCCCCACTCTTCAAGCCTCTTGCGCTGGTTTAAAAACATTTTTTTTAGCCAGGCCTTTTGACCTTGTGTAATCTATGGTCAGACTTGAGGATCCACCGATTGCTTCGCTCAGCACTTTGAGTTGTTACAACAGATAGCCAGCTTTGTTCTCAGGTTCTACTGCATTTTAGGAATTTTACAATTTTATCAGATGGATTTTATGTGTGTTATGTGTGTTGTTTTTAAACTTATATTTTTGTTTATATGCATATGTACTGTTTTTTACTTCGAAATGCTTCTGTGAGCTGCCCTGAGTCCCTTCGGGGAGATGGTGGCAGGGTACAAATAAAAACGTAATTCAAATTTAAATGAAAACAGGTGAAACTATCAGCATTGGTAAAACAATGAAATTTATTTGCAATGATGTCTTACAAAACAGTCTACTTGATACATACTTTTTAGAAATTATGTGAATGAATTTATGAACACATTGTCTTGAACAATTAATTCATCATGCTAAGATGTAACATCCCATAATCCATTTTTTCTGGAAAAAAATGTTTTCAGAAAAGAAATCAGAAAGAAAATTGGTTTTCCACCCATTTTTCCAGTTGTTTCCTCCAGGCCTTCAAATTTCTATGTCTGGCAATTCTGGGGTGACCTATTCCATTGTGAAGTCACAATCAGAGCCCAGGCTGCGCTTACGATAAAGCAGCCCTTCTACTATCATTATTGTGTGCACATCCTGCAGCAGGAGTCTTAACATGTCTGAAGCTCCTCCCTTGGCTTTCCTCTGTTTCAGCCAGAGTTATATTTGAATTGTTGGTTCCAGTTCGCTTGTAATAGAATCACAGAGTGTGCTAAGCCAGAGAGGCTAAACAATGGGAAATGTTTGAGATGCAAATTTCTTGAGAATTATTATTTGCATGAGGTGCTGAGCCTTAAACCTTTGAGTAAATGGATGCATTAATTTGCCAGGTTTGTTCTTCCCAGTAACTATTTGGCACTTGTGTTCCTGTATGGCAAGAGGTTGGCCCGGATGGCCTTTGTGGACTCTTCCAGTTCTATGGTTCTATGCTTTTTAGTTTGGCTTCTCAGTAAAAGCCAGTCTGACTAGGGGGCCCCTACCAGCAGTAGCACAAACTCTCTTGTCCCATATGAGCAAGCCGCCCCATCACCATGGAAAATAGTGCTATGGAGAGGTTCTCTCTCCCCCAGATCTTTTCCCCTGGTGTTATTGGCCATCTCTTCCAACTCTATGATTCTATGATTTAATGGAAAAAGGAGAATGGGCCTGTCACAATCAGTGTTTTCTCAAGCCAGTTGGTACACATCCAAACCATTTCAGTGGTTACCATGGGAAACTAGCAGGCTGATAACCATGCAAAAATGAAGCCTGCCTCAGTGCTACATGGAACTTGGAGGAGTGAATTCCATGGAGAAGATTAGAATAATTTAACAAGCCATTAACAAGAGCTGGGAAAACATTGGGAGAGTTGAGAGAAGGATTGAGGAGGACGAAAGAGGGGAGGAGAGTGATTTTTGGCAGGGAGTGGTTCAAACTGGCAATCTGTTCCTCTTGCCTAGATTTGTTATGAAGTTTTTAGAGGTTTTGTGAAACGTGTCTGGGGAGATGTGGGAAGCCAAGCAGGCCCCAGGCCAGCTTTCGGCTAAACATGTTGTTGTGTAAAATTGTAGTCAATTAATTTAAAACCTGCCAATTTCAACTGCAAAATGCTACAAGGTTCTGTCAAATCCTCACCAGGATGTAAAGCGGGGAGGAGTGGGAAGTGGGGAGCCTGGAAGAAAGAATGTGATTTGATGGAATAGTGTGGCAGCATATTGTGATTAGAATGAGTAGGTGAGGGTTCTTGCTGTTCATATAATCAGTGAGTTCAAGCTTGCCCGTATTAATAGATCTGTATTACAATATTGAATGTAATGGGGTGGGCGGTGAATGGGAATGAAAAGCAGCTGGGGTCTCAGGACTTTTTACAAGCCAGGGGAATAATGCCTTTAAACCAGAAAATCATGCAGAAATGTTATTGATGAGGGACAGAAGAGGGAATGAGGGTCCATTTAAAGTAAAGTGTACAAGTGAGTTGCATTTCAGTCAGTCACAAAAACACATTTTAGTTATAAGGTCCTTTTGTGACAATTGTCTGCCAAACTGTTAGCCTAGAGCGGAATGTGTAGAGCTGACTATTTCTAGTTACTTTAGGCTCAACTGGAAAGTTTTAAAGCATGAGAAGTCTCAAGTAATAAGCTGAAAAGACTATGTCTGGCAGTAAAAGGGCAGTTTCTCTTTTTTTTGGGGGGGTGGTGGTTCAATCTGTACAAGAGGAAGCATGGAAAAAAAGTCGAAGTGGCTACAGAAAAATAGCCACTTGGTCTTTTTCAGAATTGAGATGCTGATCAGAGATGCCTCATCGGAACTGAGATCCTTTAAAAGAGGAGTAGATAACTATCAAAGTTGCCAACTGCACTGCCACCCCATGAGATCCTGGAGGGCCATATTCCCCGATAAATGCTTTGCTTTTTTTGCAACCCTTAAATTTTCCCTGGGGGACAAAGGCCAAATTTATCATGTCATTGGTGCTCTCTGGAGCATTTTGGAATCAGGTGGTCATTTGTTTAAAATGGGGGAAGTGAAATGGAAATCAACGTATGCGTCATTTCCTGAGGTGTTATGAATGGAATTTGACTACTAGAAAGATCTGGGAGAAGGGAAACACATGAAACAATTGTTGTTGTTTTTTTTGTCTCTAAGATGGCATTATGTGCATTGTGAGCCAAACAGTTATTCTAGGAAAAATCCAGAAAATCAAGGTTGTTGTATGTCTTTCGGGCTGTGTGGCCATGTTCCAGAAGTATTCTCTCCTGACGTTTCACCCACATCTATGGCAGGCATTCTCAGAAGCTGTGTGGCATGGATAAACTAGGCAAGGAAAGGAAACACATCCAGAAAACACATCCAGAAAATCGACAGGAGGGGTTCAGGGGACCACTCAACATTCTCAAGGGCCTTGTGGTCTATAGACTGCATTTTTCCCACCACTGGAAAGGGGCTGTTCAGGTAAGACATGCCAGTGGAACTCAGTAACTGCATAATTGGTTATAACATCTGAGAACCTGTGAATGTATAGGGAGGAGTGATGAGTGTTAGTAAGATTATATTAAAACTTGTGCAATTCCTACAGTGTATTTAATAATAATAATAATAATAATAATAATAATAATAATAATAATAATACTTTATTTTTGTATCCCACCACCATCTCCCCAAAGGGACTCGGGGTGGCTAACATGAGGCCAAGCCCAGAAAAGACAAAGTGTGTACAAGTTAAAATATAAAACAAACAATAAAATAACAGGCAGTATAAAATCAAAATAAGTTCAACCACAATCTTCTCTATATATAAAAGAGTGATGGCATCAGGGCAGCGGACAAAAAAACAAAACTACAGGCCCCCCAACCTCGAAATTTGACAACACAACCCATTATTCATGACTCTAGGTTGATACAACAAAAAGAAAAGAAAAATAAAGTCCTAATTACGGGGAGAGGAATAATAGTTTTTATCCAATTGCTGCCAGTTAGAAGGCTAAGCTCCGCCCAGTTGGTCTCCTAGCAACCTACTCAGCCCAGGGGACAGGCACAGTTAGGCCTCACTTAGGCCTCTTCCACAGATTATCAGATTTTAACTGGATTATATGGCAGTGTAGACTTAAGGCCCTTCCACACAGCTATATAACCCATTTAGAATCTTATATTATCTGCTTTGAACTGGATTATCTTGACTCCACACTGCCATATAATCCACTTCAGTGTGCATACTAAACATAAAGACTACCATACAACAGACATTCAATACCACCACTACCTCAACAATTTCTCACCAACACCACCAGAAAATGCCACAGCAACGCGTGGCTGGGCACAGCTAGTTATATATAAATACATAAGACAAGGTAATTTTTTAAAAAACAATCTCAATTTCAACCACCAAACGGACAAAATAAAGAGGGGTCAGAGCAAAGTGCATGATAACTAGGTACAGTTATCCAAGCTAAATGGGCCGGCAGAAGCTTGGATAAGCGAATATCTTGGATAATAAGGAGGTGTGCCGTCGCGCCTGGGGCTATAACTCTTAGTGAAAGAGGCATGGACATGACATCTTTCCCCAGGGGATTGCTTCTTGCCCTCCTTTAGGGAAACTGGAACTCCCAAGGACCAAAACACTGTAGATAACTCAAAAACTGGGTTTATTGTTCACAAAGGGGGTAAAAGAAAATATACATTACAGTCTTTGATTGTTTAAGTCCGTGGAGCTTTTCCAGACCCCTCTTTCTCTGGCTGTGAATGCCGGAGCAAACTCAGCCTCAGTCCAATGACCTATATCTGAAGACAGAGTCTTCCTCTGTTGCCAAAGGACTGATGTGAAGGCGCTTGAGACTCCTCAACGTTGTTCAGGTTGGCCCTGAACATGAAGTGTGAGTCCCAAGGGTAAGAACCTCAGAATTGGTGCTGAGAGGTAATTTTTCAAGGGCTTTCCGAGCCAAGTCTCTCTCTCACGTCCATCCAATAGAGAGCTTGCTGGTGGAATGAAAAGGAGGAAACACAGTCCTACTCCAGGAAGAGGTGGAGCCAAACAGTTTAGCTGAGTGAGCAATATAACAGGTACAAACAACATTGATTGACAGATATAAATAACCAATCTAACTACATTTACAGGGTAAGGGCAAAATCAGGCATGATACAATTCAAATCTTGCAACTTATAGTTCAACATATAGATGGTGCCACTCGCGCCGTCACAGGAGGGATTAAGGAAAAGCCTATTAAACATCAAATTAGGTTATGATTTTACAAATTAAGCACCAAAACATGTTATATAACAAATTTGACAGAAAAAGTAGTTCAATACGCAGTAATGTTATGTTGTAATTACTGTATTTACGAATTTAGCACCAAAATATCACGATATATTGAAAACATTGGCTACAAAAATGGCTTGGATAATCCAGAAGCTTGGATAAGTGAGGCTTGGATTAGTGAGACTCTACTGTATTCCATAAAGTGCCTGGCCAAGTCTTCCAAGGTTACCTAAGATGGCGTTAGGGGTAGGATAGGATGGGACCAGAGGTAGGTGCAAAAATAGCAACATAGTTGTTGAGTGGTCCGTAATGTCTGTTTAATCGAAAGCACGCAGAAAGAATCATGTCTTAAGTTGTTTAATAAAAGCAGGCAGGGTTGCAGCCAGCCTAATCTCCCTGGGGAGGGAGTTCCAGAGCCGAGGGGCCACCACAGAGAAGGCTCTCTCCCTCGTCCCCACCAACCGAACTTGTGATATTGGAGGGAACGAGAGGAGAGCCTCCCCAGAAGATCTGCTTGAAGAGATCGTGCAGGCTCATAGGGGGAAAGGCGGTCACGAAGGTAGGCAGGTCCTGAACCGTGTAGGGCTTTGTAGGTGATGACCTGCACCTTGAATTGGGACTGGAAGGTGAACGTCAGCCAATGGAGCCCCCTAAACAAGGGGGTAGACACTCCCTGTAGGTTGCTCTAGTTAGTAATCTGGCTGCTGCTAGTTGTAATTTCCGGGCTGTTTTCAAGGGCAGCCCCACGTAGAGTACGTTGCAATAATCCATTCTGGAGGTAACTAAGGCGTGGACCACCGTGGCCAAGTCAGACTTCACGAGGTACGATTGCAGTTAGAGCACAAGTTTTAAATTTAATTTTTATTTAGTACATTTGTTCTGTATATTGTCCTGGCACTCATACTATGTCATTCATTTTTTTTCTTTAGCAAATGATTTGCAGTTGGTATACTTATTATGTGATCTCATATTCATTAAAAATGAATAACACCATGGAATTGTACAGAAGGACCTTGTGATGCCTAGAAAAGTGTTTTCTCTATGTCTCCACTGTGATTCTATTGTTAACTTCTGCTGGAAGATACCTGGAAGTTTACCATAGCGAGGCTTAGAAAAAACATATCTCCTGACATTGCTAAGTACTTCTCTAGGCATCACTGAGTCCTATGGTTTGCTTCAGCTAGAAGCTGAAGACAATTGTTAATTTTAGGTAAGTTAGATAGGGTTCCAGATTACATTTAAATTTTATTACATAAAGGGTCCTGAAACAGATCCCTCAGGTAATATTTGAGCTTACTATAGTTTTTAGTTGTTTTTCTTATTGTTTGCCCTGTTTTGGCGTGACACTGCATTTTTGTCCAGTAGTCCAATTCCATTTATGACATACCCACATATTTAGCAGTTTTTGAAACATTTCTCTCATTTTCCTTTTTTCAAAATTGCTTACACTCCCTTGTATTTTCCTAAGAGATCTTGGATGAACTCAGTCGTGCATGGATTTACAACTCTTGCATACAATTCATGAGTTAATAGATTGCCTATGTGACCAGTAGTGTTCAATTTGGCTACAGTGAATATGATCGACTGATTCAAAGAGAAGGCAACTGAAATGTAAAGAATGAAAGAAGGGGTGCATACATGAATTGCTGTTAATCGATTGTTATCACAAGCATTTTTTCAGTTTGAAAAAGGCTTTTCAAAAAAATATTACATGGATTTTTCTTTAGTTTTGCTAAATTTGATTCTCCCATAGCACAAAGGAACATGACCAGCAACAGTGTGCTGCGATTTGAGCACCTTCCTATTGACTTAGGGAAATATTTGAGAATATTTAAGAGCTCCATGCATTTTATTTTATTTCTTCTCTCTGACGGCACTTGCACTTCTTTTCTTTTTCTCAACTATATTTGGTGCATACATTGTTGAACTACTGCATAGGTAATGGAATTCCTTTTTAAAAAAATTTTTTTTGACAACATGAGCACTCAGTTTTTGTATGGCCCTTTCTACACAGGTCTTAAATTCCAGAAGACAGTGGGATAAAAGAGAGGATGGCTAGATGATGTGCACTGAAAATATTCGCTAGATCGCAGGATGGCATAAAAAACATGAAAAAAAAAGATTTGTTTAAAATCCGTATCGAGCGAAAAATGTGCTGCTATCGCACACTGTATATCACTGTATATCTTGTCAAAAAGAAAACAACACTGAGTTCCTTGGCATATGCTGATGTAGAGTGCTCCAGCGTTTGTCCTCATTTTATATTCCTGATGTTGGATGTAAACAGATGGAGCCAAATGGAACTAGGGGCCTTTCCAGACAGGCCCTATATCCCAGGATCTGATCCTAGGTTTTCTGTTCATCCTAGATTATCTGGCAGTGTGGACCCATATAATCCAGTTTAAAGCAGAAAACCTGGGATCAGATCCTGGGATATAGGGCCTGTCTGAAAGGGCCCTAAGAGAGGAAAGGAATTCCCATGAGAACTCTAACCAACCATTCATTTGTTCTCATATTTCTGAAATTAAACAAAGTTTGAATGTGGGCACCAACAAGGTAGGCAAGTGACCCTAAAGAGAACCGGGGTTCAAGAAGGCGAACTTAAAGGCACTAGGAGGGTGAGGAGAGACAATGACAGGAAAGCTGTTTGTGTGCACTTTGTTATATCCACATCAGTGCTTATGAGGCGCAGCGCATCTCGGAGCGTCGGTAAGAAAAAAAAGAAAACTTGCAGCGGATGTCCTGTATCTTTTGCTGTTCCTTTCAATCTGTATTATACAAACCTTTCTGGATGCTGTGAGACCATTTCCTGAGGCTAATGGTTCCGTATGAGGATTCTCCTTAAAGCACTGGGGTTTTAATCCCACCTTTTACCTCTGGATTAAGTGCCTGTATGGTAGGGCTCCAATAAATCAAGTGTAAGACATGCAATGAATCTGGACCATCTTCTGTCTCATTAAGAGTAGAGCCCTTGGAAGGGGTATGGGGCAGAGAGCCAAAAGGTTGTGATAGTATTCTATGCTTTTGATAATGTACTACCTAGTATGATTAAAAAGGGAATAGTGATATTGTTAAGTGTCAGTTTCTAACTTTTCCACGTCCCTTCCATATATCAACTAACACAGGGCAGATCTAATTTTGGGGAGGAGGGGTTTGTGGGGTGCTCCCTTCATGCAGATGCATCACTTTTTTGTCCGGAGATCCTGCCGTCATTATTTTCTGCTCCTTAATTTCCCCCGAGAGTGAATGAATAGGGGGAAATATCATAATAGTACTAAAGGGTTCAGCAGAGTTCCCACCTTCTTGACAGAAACTGTCACCATTTTAGTAATATGCTTGCTTGAGACTTGGGATTTGTTGTTATACTTTTTTGCAGTTTAATGAAACTCGTAAAGTTTTCAACAGTCACAAAGCTTATACAAAAAGCCCTGTTTGAGAGCATCCCATGGGCAGTTCTTAGCTAACTCTTAAGAATCGCTCCAACTAACAGTACAAAAAGGGCAGCTTGTTCAACATCTGCCCAAGGCCTGGAGTTTCTTTTTGTTGGCTTTATTCTTGCACTCTCCCCTCGATTCCTCACTTTCTTTTTTCCAATTCCAAAAACACTTTGGCCTGAGTATGGAATCTTAACCACACTTACTTGGAAGTATTGCATACGGAAATCAATGGGATTACTTCCAACCAAATGTGGTTACATTTCGGCTGTAAATGTGTCAGTGGTTGTCCTCCTTGTTCATCCCTGCTATTGTCTGTCTCATGATGGTTCAAATAAACAGTCCTCATTTTACATCCAAGAAAACACTCATTCCTACATCTTTACTGTCAACTTGAGATTTCCTTATTTTCTTTTTCTGCTCTCATATATCCTCTGCAATATTATATATAGTTTAAACAAGATGTAAGTGTGGCTTACTAGGATAAGTTCTTAAGAAATGAAGTGGTCTTCTCTATGTAGCTTGAATAAAACATTGGATTATTTTTTATAATATGTTTAATTAGACCTTGGAAAAGTTATTTTCTGCATTGTTGTTGCCAGCATTCCTCAGCCAAGATGGGAGAAAGTAACTGTTCTAAGTTCTGTGATCTGTGCTGTTTGAACTTTTTATGTTTAATTATGTATTATATATTAGAATTCTATTCTTCTTTCTAGTCTAATATACTGGTGTTAACTTATTTATCATTTCGAGATTTGGAATATACTGTATACTGGTATTAAATTAACCCTCCAACGCAGATATGGCAGCAGTTCATGATACCTCAAATAGTTCTTGATTAATAGTTTAGCAGTGCTTTGGGGTGAAAGATGCACAGGGATTGTGAGACCTTAGTTAAGATTGGAAAAGGACTATTAATTGTTTTACAAGACAAAGGGTCATGGCTGTAGTTGAATTTTGTATTGTGTTTGTAGAATACATAATAACGACATCAACTACAACAATGTTTACTTATAACACAATTTTCATCATTAGGCAGTAAATCAACTTATACAATCAAGGATAAGGACTAAAACATAACACTATAAATATACATGAAATGAAATCCCCAACATTCCTGCAGTCTCTTACCATCTCAGCAACCTCAAGCACAACTCAGGAGCTTAACATGGTGAATGAAAGAGGAAGGCCTTCAGTCTCTTATGAAACTAAAGGAGGTCCAGGGGAAGACCATCCACAGATGTGAAGCCAATTCTTGAAAGGTGGACCTTTGGAACAGACAATAACCTTTTGCCTGCAGATTTTAGATTCTTAGATGGCACGTCATTGGAAGTCTGTTTGTGTGTATTTCCCCAACATGTTTGATGGTTAATTTCCTGTGACCTCATCAGGAGCTTGTTAATATTTTACTGGGACACAAGAGCAATCTGTAAGTGTTTAACTTCAAAGGAAGACATTTTCCCTTGACTTTCCATTCCAACACATGGCTTTTAATTACTTCTCTGTGTTTTCAAAATCTCAGCTGTCTTCAAACTGGAAAAAAAACCCTTGCTGCTAGTTTTATTTATTGTCCATGTATTTAAGCAGTTTATGAATATTCTGGGTAAACTCTGCCATGTAAATGTAAACAATAACTGGTTATTCCACATGTTGTCTGGCAGAAATCAAGTTGTGCACTCTGTGTGTTTGATAGTTGGAGTTGCCAGTACATAATATTTATGGCCCCAAATCCAACTCAACTGGAGTTCCATAAGTGTTGATGTAGCATTCAGCTGTCGATTTAGTTGGCCAACTGTAGGTGGAACTAGCAATTGGATTTAAGCCATGGTTGTAACTTCAGCAGTTGGGATTGACATGAGGAATCTTTAGTTCTGTTGTAGTTTGGAAACTTCTTTTCTGGGGATAAAGTACATTCAGGCTCTGAACTAATTCCACACTGTGGCTCTGGCCATTCCACCTCCCTGGATTGCTAGAGCTTTGCCTGTAGAGCAGTGCTCCTCAGCTTTTACTTCTACCTTTTATTCTGAGAGCGAACCTTGAAAAGTTTTTGTACAGTGCAGACCTCAAAACTATCCAAATGTTTTCAAATACCTTGTCCTCTCATTTGTATATTCACAGTTTTTTTTCTTTTATTTGAATCTACTGGAATTAATTGTGTGAATGTATGTTTTTGCTTTCTTGTAAATTTGATGAGTAAACAAAGAAGCCCTGTATTTTTTAATCATTACCTAGATGATCTGTATAAAGACATGTGAAAGGGATCTTGTAGCACCTTAGAGACCAACAGAGAGAATCAGGGTGGTAGCATTAGCTTTCATTGATGACGTTTCTTCAGATGCTAGGAATGAAATGTCTAGATTTAGACCTTTATAGGCATGGTGTGTGTCTGAATAGCCATGGGCACAACAATATGCCTATAAAGGTCTGTTCCTAGACACTTGGCTCCATGCATTTGAGGAAGTAGAGTTAGCCTACAAAAGCTTAATATACCAAATTAGTTCACTCGGTGTCTTAAGATCCTACAAGATTTCTTTGCATACTGATATTCTAGACCAGGCATGGGCAAACTTTGGCTCTCCAGGTGTTTTGGACTTCAACTCCCAGAAATCCTAGCCAACTTACTGGCTGTTAGAAATTGAGAGGAGTTGAAGTCCAAAACACCTGGAGAGTCTAAGGTTGCCCATGCCTGTTCTAGACTAACAGAGCTATGTATTTGAATTCTATGAAAACATACTTTAGTGTAATGCTCATTACCACAGATCTACTAGACCAATGTTTTTTTTTAAAAAAAATAAAAATCTGAAGCTTGAGTACTGTAGGAATGCAAAACATTTCAAAATTATGAACAAGTTCAGATCTCCAGTTTCAGAAGCAAAACTCAGCACCAAAGCAACAGGCTGTCTCACCTCTGGATCATCTACCTTTTCTTACCAATAGATAGCTTCTGTCACAACAATGGAAGCAGCTACCTGTGCAACAACAGAAGGGTGTTCTTTGTGGGATAGGGCCTAGATACTTGTAATGGAGATGGGATTAAAAATAGTAGGAGAGGGAGAGGCGGAGAAGGCTGGTTCTGAAAATTAATTTGAATATCTTAGGGGGAAGAAGCATAAAGCATAACAAGGTTTTTCATTTTTTTTTCTGGTTCCGTGCTTTTGCATCTTTCACCTGTTTAAAGTGTCTTTCTTTATTTAATATGTTGATGCAATCTTTTGAGTATTTTCCTGTACATACACATGTTTGTGTGTGTTTTGTGTATGCAATCTGGCAAAAGAAAGAGTAGGTAATAATGATGTGGATGCCTTCTTTCTTTGCCTTATGTTCAAACCTGATTCACTTCTGCATCTGAGGTGAACCCTTGCATTATTCTGTTTCTGCCATCAGCCATGTTGAATTCATTTAGGGCATTGTGGTTTCCTCAACCTCAGTGCTCTTATTCCTGTCTTACTTCCAAGCAACACGAGGTGTGTGCTGTATTTTGTTTATGTCGGTGTGCTGGTTTTGAGTGTGCATGGATTTCACATCCCAGTAATTCCGAAAGGCCCCAAATTGGCCCTCTAGGAGCAATAGCACATGAATTACTGCATTGCATGGGCATCTTTATGTGTTTTTTTAAATCGTGCCTAATTATAAATAATAGCTGTGATATGAGATATGATTATGATGAATGGTGATTCCGTATTCTGCGTGCATTAGCTGCTTTAACCTTGCTGAGGTAATTATGTCTCATTTAGAATTCTGATAGTATTTATTTGAGGTTGGGGACTGGGAATTTAATTTCTATGGCTTTGTCTTTTAGTATTATTATTATTATTTGAAAAGGATACCTTGGCAAAATTGTTTTTTAATAATTCCCCCCAGTGGCAGCTCTACTTCATTAATATTTTAGGTGCTTGCATGGAGACATTTTAAAGATGTTTTTAAAGATACGAGGGCATGGGGTATGTAAAATAAGGGTAATGTGTGAAAGAAGAAAGTCTTCTGGGAGGGATGGAGGATAGACTCTCACTCACACTCATTTTCTGTCTCTACCCTCCCTTCCCCTTTTAGAATGAAAGAATGTAATCTAAAATCCTACTTAAGATGTGGCTTGTGTCTCAGAATTGGCAATTGCTTCTTCTGCAGATTGTGTGGAATACATTTTAGGATGCCATGCATTGGAATGGGGATGTAATGTAAGCTTTGTACCTCATCTTCCATCTTTAAAAAAATAATTCCAGTCCCACTCATAATACCAATTGAGTAGATATTTGTGAAAAGTGTAAAGTAGACGACTTTAGACACATGAAAAGTGCAAGGGAAGGACTTTGATATTTCAAAGAAAATCATTAATATTATGGCATTATTTTGCAGCAAACATTATTTTTCATAAAATTGTGGCATGTAAAACATTATTTTGCAGCAAATTGCTCATTTATTTATTTAAATGCAGTCTAGTTTTGGGTAGTTATGTTATTTGGTCTCTTTATTCAGTTATATCCCAACTTTATACTAGAATTGGGATGAATGATATTTATGGGTAGGATTGAAAATTCAAGAGTTCAGAATATGTTTCAGTTTCCTAGCTTTTATAACAACATACCTGTACCCCCCTCCTTTTCAGATATTTCTGTCATTGTTACCCTGGTTGCAATTTTGATTTTCCCAGGTCCAGATACTTTTCATAAGTATCTACCCAATTAATGCCATGAGTGGGATTGGTATTAAATTTTTAAAGATGGAAGATGGTGAGGCATGAACTCTCTTAGCCAGGGAAAGCTGAAGATCTTGTAAAACTGCAGCTTCCATGATTCCATACCATTGAGCCACGACAGTTAAAGTGGCATCAAACTGTATTACCCTGTAAATCTAGATATTTTATTTTTAAAAATCAGCCCCCAAAACTGGGGTGACTTATCCACGGGTCAATGTAAGTACTGCCCCTTTACTCCTATCAAGAAAGGAAGCATTCCCTTGTCTTTGTACAGTTGCAAAAAGTATGAGCTTAGTCTGCTTAGTCTGGGAGAACCTAAAGAGTATTTCTGTAAGCAAGCAGGGTTTAAGCAGTAGCCTTGATGGTCTGCATCCATACGTATCGGAAGGAGAAACTGGAAAGAGATAGGACTGAGCCCTTTTCCTGTCAACCCCTTCAATCATTTCTAGTATATTTAATTAAAAATCAAATCAACCCAAAGATCCTGCATGTGTTTCTTAATCAGTTTGCAGTCTCCAGGAGAATAAAGTAATTATTAATCACTTATTTAGTTACAGTAATTAAAACTTCAATTAACATCACTTTGTACCCCTTAGCCTCCTTCAACAGGGCAGAGACTTGAGTGCTTCAACTATTTGGAAGCTGCCAAGACCTCTGCTCCCTTTTTGATGTCGAAATCAAAGGAACTGTTGTTTCCTCCTCCCCCCTTTTATTCTAAAATCACAAGACTTTTGGAGAAATTATATAAACGCCCCTCTCGAAACCTTTGCCTGGCAATTATGCTTTGTACAGATGTGTGTTTGATGTCTTTTATTGCGATTTGGGTGGGCAGGCATTGCTTTGCATGTAGAAGTACCTATATGAAAGATGTCCTGTTGCTGAACACCATTGCTGATATAATAAACCAGACAGAGGAAGAATCTTATTTCTCTCAGTCTTATAGCACTCTATAGGAAGAGACAGAATGGCCCCAAAGCATATCTTTAAATTGCTCTATCTAGAATTTATTTCTGTGCTTGTGGCCCTTGTCATTGTATTTCTTTTTTCTGAATCTGATAAACATGATAGAGAGTTGGATCTTTTAGAAGAAAGAACCCAAAAGCAACAGTACCATTTATTAGAATGAGCTAAAATGGAACAATCTTTCAAGTTCTTCATCTAACAAGATCAGGAATTGGAAATGTCTAATCCTCCCGATGTTATTGGATTGTAGTTTCTAAAAGCCCCACTCAGCAAGAAAGGCAGGCTGAAAATCAAATAAACAAATTAATGATTGGTATTATCGTCCAAATATGGTGTTGCACTACTATTGCATTTTTTTCACTGAATAATATATTAGGAATTTCCTGAAAATTATAAATGTACAGGTAATTAAAAGGAACAAGCAGGGAGGGAGAGATGTGACTTTTAGAATTCTGTTTCTTTTCTTAAAAGGAGAATTAAAACAGGTCCCAGGTCATTTGGGGGGGGGGGGGTGAAGTTTATGATACCAGAAAATAATGAGAGCAATTTCCAAAATAACTTTGGGAATGAGGACCTATATATGAATTCCAGTAGTATAATTATGCAGCATTGGTGTAACTTTGTATTTTGCAACATCATAGTATATGAACTCATGTTGAAACAGGGATGGGAACTATGTGATCCTCAGGGTGTGTTGGATTGCAATTCACTATAGTCCTAATCAGGATAGCCAGGGCTGAGGAATAGTAGGGGTTACAGTCCAATAACATCTGAATCTGATCCTTGTATTAAGGCCTAGAGCAATTTGGTAGTTCGAGCTAATATTGAAACATTATTCCGCATTTGATTCAACAGGTATTCTTAGAAACAAGAAATGTTGGTTTTGGTATTCTATGGCAGATGATGAAGTTTAAGGATTGGGCCCATCTTAGTTTGGGAATATAATCAGTTAATAGTCGGTATTAGTCTAGAAAGATAGCATACAGTCAGGGAATGTGTGCTTTTCAGGGAAATATTCTTCAAATTAACAAAACTTTAAGTGCAGTCTTGAGCAGGAACATTTGTTTTTTAAAAAAATTAAACCTTTCACTTAGATGCTTATGAAGGCACTCTTGAATGTGAATACGTTACAGAAGCTACAGATGTTTTCCAGGAGTCATTTATAGTTAGAAAAGAAGCAGCTGTTCTGAAAGGACTGATTTAAATTTGGGAAGCAAGGAAAAGGAACACGGGACATTAAATAATAAGTACCAGCCTGGGAAAAATTTCTACTGATTGGTGCAAGTTTTCTTTGAAATAGTTGTTTTGGTTTTAAATATCTTTGACAGAAATAGGAAATTGCTTATTTTCCTTTTGTTGTATATGATCTGATTGACATCTTTAGCTGAATCTCAGAATAGGCACTACAGAAAGTCCATCCATTTGATTGGTACATATAGTCCTATATCTTAGACATTGTTCGGGTTATGGTGATGCTGACATTATAATTGATGATCTCATAAGTATTAACTGAGCAAGGCATGAACTATAAATGTGTTGTTCTATATGCATTTGCTAAATCGTCCCCTCTGAACCTTGCTCTGAAAACCTTCATTGTAAACGCGAATTAAAATATTTACTGTTGGCTAGTTCAGCTTTTCTCAGAGCTGTAGTAGATGCTTGAGGGTGGGTGGAAAGGGCATAGCGGGTACTTTGGTTGAGGGAGATCCTTTGTTGGTTCTACTGCCTTCCCTACTTTATTGTTAAAACATCAAGTTGAAGAATGGAAATTGAAGAAATGCACTTTTCCACTACCGGTATGTTGGTAGATTGTTGAGAGAGAAGAACCCAGGCTGGGGTAGTGGTGAGGAAAAGAAAAGATGGGGGTGAAACTGGAATGTAATTGAAAATACCCATTTCATCTTCAGGTGATCCATATAAAATAAACATGCTATGAGTGGTCTATGATGACTTTTGCCTCTCCGTTGTTGTTCTCCTTACAAAGAATGGTGATCTGAAAAAGAGACCCTCCTTTGTATCTAGAGGCTCGTCTTGCTACGCAGAGACCTGAAAACTTTCCTATTCTAGATTCATGGAGAGTCTCTTTTTAGACCACTGCTTTTCTTGTAAGGAGAGCAGCAGTGGAGCTATACTTCATATGTGGATATTGATCATAGATGTGCTCTTCACATGAGGAAAGTAATAGTGGAGGATCTTTACTCTTTAATTTGCTTAGATAACATAAGACCCATGTTAGAGTGAAAACATAGATATGCATATACGATGGGTGTCCAAAATATATATTTTGTTTTCCTATTCTAGGATAAATCGAATGACAGTTGAAAAATTGAAAATAAAATTTATTTACATTCTCCATGCTTCATTGGGATGTTGAGGAGCTACCCCTTGTGCTCACTCTGCTAGGTAGTTTGGCAGTTGCTTGGGCAAGTTTCACCTACAGATCCATAGCAGTTGGCATTTTTTTCTCCATATATCTGAGGCCTTCATCAGATGGACTTCTCGCTCTGTTTCCATGCCCTTCGGTAATGTATCCCCACAGGAGTCCCCTGGAGGCCATCACATGAAGTAAGGGCACCTAAAGACAAGCCCTAAACTTGTCTTCAGGAGCTGGGTAACACCCAACCAGAGAAAGTGGGAGAAAGTGAGTAAAAGATGGGGAAAGGATGTCGGATGGCTGGCCAACCCAGAAGACAGGGAAAGATGGTAGGGAAAGGGGTAGGATGGTCTGCTTTTCCCTACTTTCCCCACACCCATCTGATGAAGTTCTGAGTCTCCCCTGCCATACTTAGCTGATCATGAAGTGTGCTGCTACAGCTGCTGCTTCCTTCCTTACTACCTTGCTATAGGGACAGCTGTGTTGGGCCACATGATCTTTGAGAGAGCAGATATCTCAAATAAGAAAACTACTGATTACAGAATCAGTCACCAATATGCATACTATATGATCAAGAAATTAAGCAGTTGAGCCAAGGAGACATAAATGAATACAGAAATCTGACTCATGAAGACATAACCATATTTGTCATGCCTGGTATAGGCACAAATGAGATGTCAGAGGTTACCAAGTTTAACACTGAAAATAATTTTAACACCGAAGCATTTTTATGAAATTAACTATTTTCCTAATCTCATTCAGTATATATAAGAGAATTAAATATCTAACTGAGAGGTGTTTTGAAGCATAAAATTAACAGTTTCCCTCTATTTGACTACAGTTATATAATTTGGTTCTGCTTTACCAACAGACTTATACACTCTCATATGTTCCGTTTTTAATGTCGTAGTGACTTCTGCAGGACGATCACAACTTCTAGTGGTGATTTTGGCTTAACTCTCCAGTATATTTTTTGGGGGTAGGGAGAACATGCAATTTTGCCTTTGACAAAAGTATGGATTCTTCATGGTCTCTTTTATTAGTCTAAAGTGAATTTCCAGGCCCATAATTGCTGATGTTCCATTTAGTATTGACATAGTGCACGTAGTTGTTTTTCAATTTCTTTCCCTTTAATTGGATGCCATTTGTCAATCAGAAGGAAAAAAAGTATCTGGCAGACAATAAGGCAGCAGGGAGAGACTTGTTCCTTGTAAAAAGATCAAATGTGTCTCTTAACTAACTAAAGCTCAATCTCGCCAGCGCAGCAAGGGCTTCCTTTCTCCCTAGGTAGACTTGAATGGGCAGTGGATTTAGCTTGCATTTTGAAATTTGTGCTGCGATGTACTGTGTTAGAAAATGACTTACCAATTGCACACCATAGAAATAATGGGCTTAACACTCCCGTGGCAGGTGCCAAGTTACTTAAAAGACACTTTCACATGCTGGGATCGGGTTGTCTACCTGTTCAGAAGGTTTTCGATTGCTTTGAGTTGCTGTGCAGGATTATGCTGAGAAATGTCATAACTAAACAGGATTCAGCATGCAATTGTGGGACCTTACAGATAGCCATAATAATCCTTTGCAGTACAGGAAGATATCCTTTGCCTGCTCAGCATGGCAGGGTTACAGGTAGCAGTGCTGCCTAGCAGGTGAGTTTTACTGTGCCAAGGTATAATGAGCATTCCGTTGACAATGCTTTCTTTGTCCCTGTAGCTGTAGCTGTTCCTTCCACAATTAAAGGCTATCTGCAGCGATCAGTTTATGCCTTCCTAATTACACTTGGCATTAAGATTCTGTTCCTGAACAGTTTTCAAAGGTTTAATGAGATTTGATGATTAATGAAGGGTTAATACGTTAACAGTTGTTAAGAGCCCATCAGACCAACGTGAAGATTATTAAAATGCTTCAGTATCTCTTCCCCACACTCCTCCCCTACACACACAAACCGTGTTGTTTAAATAGTGTTTGTGAAGAGGGTGATAAATTGAAAGGGGCTCTAATTTCATTCTGTTAGATTTGCTTTAGCCTTCTGCGCAGTAATTAGATTACAAGTTTCCCTTGGGTAGCTCCAACCCCTGCAGGATTGTCTGTTTTAACTGACCTCCTAAGATTTACTCAAGAGTCAGTTCCCAGTAAACATAAGAGTAAACTTTCTGTTTTAGACTATGCCTGCATAGCATTAGACTGTATACCTGTTTATTTGTTTTGTTTTAACCATTAAACTAAATCCAGTGATACTCGTGGAGATGGATTAAATTTGTTAGTACAGTAATAGGTAACTGATTTCAATGGGTCTGCTCTAGGTAAAAGTAAGGTTGGGTTTAGTCTTAGTTTATGGATCAAGGAAGTATTTAATACAATATTTAATACAAATATTAAGTCCTGAGTTAAAGCTGTCTTTAATAAAATGTTTAGTGAATTATCAACCTGCCCTCTGTTTTTGAATTAGATGCCTTCTCTTCTATGTATATTCAAGAGTTACTTTTAATGTGTTGTTAGGTTGTGTTTTATTTTCACTGTGTTGATTGCTATATCCCACTAGTAATAATAAGCACACTGGTCTATCAGCTTGTCAGTGAGCACATTAGTGTCATTTATCCAATTTGTTATTAATTTCACTAGCTGTGGCAATTTCACTTTAACTCCCTTAATTCTTGACAATTAGCAGATGAGATTTTTATTTAAGAAAGGCAAAATACAGGACTAATGAGCTGTTGCTTCCTTGGATGGGAATGTAAAAGAAAGGCAAATTTTCTAAGTCATTAAATACTTGTACAGTATGTCACTGGTGTCCATTTTGAATTTTTCATAGGTTTAAGGTACATGTTTGTACAAATCTACATAGAGATCTACATAGACGTGTGTCCGTATCTGTGCCTTCCTGTTCATTTATTTATATTGCTGTGTTTGTCTCACACATATTAAAGTTCTCCCTTGAAATTTCCTGGGGCAATTATGCAAAATAGTTTGTAATATCTCCATTATCCTTTAGAGCTGGAGAAAGCAGCTGGACAGTACTTTGCTATGGGCGTCCCACTGGGCATTTCTTGTATGGAGATGTTTTGGGCGTACTTTCTTTTAATTTGATTCAATAGTGACATTTTGACCTGATAGATACTTTCTCTGGGAATTTCTCCATCAAAGTAATTTTGCTTCACGTGAGTGTCTTAATCTGATTGATGTTATTTCCCATTTTCTCCTGGAAATTCTCCACTCTGATGTTATTATTGGGGCCAGTCTCTCTAACCTAGTGCCCTAAAGATGAGTTACACTGTTGCCCCTATCCTTGGGTTGGGTGTAATTCAGGTAGTAATTTGCTGCACTAGGGAAACACCTGATGGTTTATTTAAAAGCTACAGAAGGTTGATGTAGAAGCAAGAAGCCCAGGAAGCAAAGTTTTAAGTCTGACCCCTTCTGACTTATACTAAGCTTGTATTTGTATGAGGGGAGATTTGAAGTGTGGATATTGAAGCCAGTTCTGGGGCCGAATGCAGTGTGACTAAAGTCCATATCACCTGGTTCCACTAGAAAATGTGTTTATTGGCTTGTTTGTATCTGTCACTGAGATCAACTCCTATTATTTTTCACTCAGAATGAAGAAGGGGAAGCCTAGATAAAACAGTGGCACACCACACTAAGTAAAGACATCTTGACTGTCCCCAATAAACACGAAAAGACATGGTGTCTTCATTTTTCTTGGCGCACTGGGCTTAGAGTCAGACATAGAGAATCATCCATCAGAATGAGATGCAGACTTCACTGACTTGGCGTCTGCTGAGATTTTCTTTCACCTTTGTAGGACAAAGCAGCAAGAAATAGTCAAATAGAACAGGAATTCCTCCTTCTGGTTTTATAGGGAAGCCATCATTACATCTGACTTAACTCTGGTTATCTATAATCAGGTCCCATTGCACTCATGCAGATTTTCAGGGTATGTATATTTAGAATTGCAGTCAAAATTGGATAGTTTTTTATACACTAGCCGCAATCCAGTTGAACTGTACAAGAATGTAGATGTGACTTAGTGCCCCGTTGAGAACAATCCTGTATTCTCAGCCAGACGTGTGTCCAAAGTAACACCTGATTTGTACTGTTACATCATAATCCAGCAAATGAAAGGTGTTAATAAATCTTCTTATGTGGGTGGATCTTCTTAGCTTGATTAGCTCAGATGGATGGTTGACAGAGAGGCTGTTTGTGCTCACTAACACCATTTCTTTCCACTTTTAAAATGGTGGTACAGGATAACTAGCCCATTCTTGTGATTTGTCTTGGTTTTAATTAAGTATAAATGAGAATCTCATGGTTTGCCCTGAAAAGGGTCGGAAATCCTTTTTTTCAAGAGGTTGAGCTGCATGCTTGCAAAAAGGTTAAAGGCTTGTCTACTGCTCCCATCTCTCCTTTAAGAAATCCCTAGTGGGAAAGATGCTCATTCTTCACTTCATGCCTCTTGGAGAGAGGGCTCTCCAAGGCTCATTTGTGCCCACTTGATGCTATTCAGAACACTCAAATAGGGGTGCTTGGATTTGCAAACAGTCTTGCTCAAATGCTTGCAGCACCTTTTGTTCTAGAACTTTGCCAATCTTTGAAAAGGCTATCAATATGGATGACTATGTGTATAATTTTGTTTGTAAGATATTAATAAAATAGGATTTCAAAATGGACTATTTAAAATGTAAATATCTAATTCAAATAAAACCATGTACAGGAAGTTCCCAAGTTACAAACATCTGACCTACAAATAACTCCATTTAGAACGGGGGTGAGACAACAGAAAGTAAGAGAAATCTACTCCTAGGAAGGGAAATCCACTCCTGAAAGAGTTACCAGTGGAAAGGTGTCTCCACTGAAGCTTTATCAGCAATGTGTTGTCGAAGACTTTCATGGCACTGGGTTGCTGTGAGTTTTTCAGGCTGTATGGCCTGAAAAAGCATCCAGAAGCATTCTCTCCTCACATTTCGCCCACATCTGTGGCAGGCATCCTCAAAGGTTGTGAGGTCTGTTGGAAACTATCTGTGTAATGTCCAGGGTGGGAGAAAGGACTCTTGTCTGCTTGAGGCAAGTGTGAATGTTGCAGTTGGCCACCTTGATTAGCATTGAATGCCTTTTCAGCTTCAAAACCTGGCTGTTTCTTGCCTGGGGGAATCCTTTGTTGGGAGGTGTTACCAGCAATCTTTGTTTCCACAACAAGCCAAATTTTTCAAAATCCAATTATCACAGGGACAAAAAGTGAAGTTAAATCTTCTGAACAGGAACACAGACAGCAAAACAAACACCACAAGGGTGCTAACCCTTCCCTGTGCTATCCAAAACTTCTATCTGTCTGTCTATCTGTCTATAGAGTTGCACTTAAGAAATGTACCTGTTCGAACTTACACACAAATTAAACCTAAGAACAAATCTACAGAACCTAGCTTATCCACAACTAGGGGACTGCTTGTATATTTCCAACATTGACGTCCTTGTTAAAATATACCAATTTTACAAATCAGGAAGTGTGACTGACTGAAGTCACATAATATGTTTTATGGGAGAGAACCAGAGATCTATAGGCCAGTTTTCTATACTTTCATTTAAGTTTACTGTATGTATAGTCTCTTCTAGCCTATGCTGCTTCCTGCCAGAAAATAAGATGGTTTCAGGAGAGATATAAATATGTATTAAATTTTGAGAGGTGGCAGTGTTTGCCTTCTACAGACTTCTGAATGCATATAAATAAATGTTTAGTTGATTAAAAAAGCAGGTGTTCTTTTAGACCCAGAAAGTTTAGGTGTCGATACATGGGAGATTGCACATTTTTGAATGATTACATTATAATCTCTTGACTAAATTATATAGTTATGTCATCTTGCTGTTAACCTATGAAGTTTTGTGAGCTACAAGGAGAGGCAAAATGTAAATACCATTAGAAATTCAAAAAGGACATTATAGTACTTATTACTTGGTTCTTTCTGAAGCTAGTTTCAGCTCATTTTATTCTTTTAAGGTTATCAAAGCCAGCTCCTGCTTTCTGTAATGAGTCCCAAAAGATAAAGTACACAATTTTTTCTTAAAGAAGGCTAAAACTCCCTGGAGAAGGGGAAGACAAGCTTCAGTCGTACAATGCCTTTTTTGTATTTTCCTAGAACCAGAGTTTAAAAGCTCTGCCTAATCTTAGAAGCTTAACAGGGTCAGTAGTGGTTAGTAGTTTGATGGGAGAACATCAATGAATTCCAGGTACAGGAGGCTATATGTTAGAGAAGGAGCTGGAAAACTACCAGAAAACCCTGTGAACTACATGTAGTAATCATACGTCAGTAGTGACTTGAAGGGATATACACACATACAGAACTAGCTGCAAAATACACACAGAATAAAGGTGGAGAACAGGAGGGAATCTGGACACCTGGATAGTGTCAGGGATGGGTGACCAGTCCCAAACATCACCCAGTCTTTCCCCTATATGGACAATGAAACGAAGAATAGTGTCTTCAGGCAACAGCCCTTGGAGAGACTTGGACAGTGTCTAGAGGAGCTCTTCTTTTACATGCTGGGTAGGTTGTGCACCTGCTTTGATGACTGCTTGCTTCCACAGTTGAGACATTGATTGGAGGGTGAAGGAATGCAGCCAGTGCCTGGAGAGGATATTCCAGATCATCCAAGGTGGCAAGTGGCTTTTATATACCCACTATGTACAAATTCTGACCAGGACAGTGAAGTCACACACTTGACCAACCCATGGAGGAGATGCATTTTATTTGAGCAAGTCTTTGATCCTTAAAACATATAGCAGAAGGGTTGTATTGTTCTTTTATCTTTTAAGCTTAAATGTGCTTTAAACTATTTTTAATCAAATGCTTTTTAGTAGATTTCGTAAGTTTTTAAATTTCTATCAAATTACTGTGTAATTTGTATTACTGTCTTGTGCTAGGAAAAAGATATTAGAGAGGAAAACAAATAAAAAAAATTAACTGTTGTCTGAATCCTAAGCTGCCATCCTGCATTTTTCTTGATTGGGAATAGTGAAGGAGCTTTACCTGAAGCTCTTTTCTATTTGCTCCGCCTTTTCAAATTAGGGATGGGAGACAGAAGTAAAAGTAACTACATTGCTGCTGGAGCTTAATTCTGAGAACAGGTCCTCGCTGTGACCTGGATGGGCTTGCTTTGTGGGTCAAATTCATCCCGAAACCTGGAGGTTTACAAGAAGGTTTACTTCACGTAGAAATTTGGCTTAAGTGCTAGAGTTAAGCTGAGCTCACTGTTTCCCCACACATAGACCCATTCCTGGTCACATCAAGCTTTTTAAAATTTACAGCAGTCTAATTTGGGGAAGGCCGCAGAGGCACAGCCGGTTAAACTGGTAAGCTACAGAACTTGCTGACTGGAAGGTCAGCAATTCGAATCCATGGACAGGGTGAGCTCCCGTTGTTAGCCCCAGCTTCTGACAACCTAGCAGTTCGAAAACATGCAAATGTGAGTAGATCAATAGGTACCGCTTTGACAGGAAGGTAACTGCACTTCATGCAGTCATGCTGGCCACATGATCTAGGAGGTGTCTACGGACAACTCCTGCTCTTTGGCTTAGAAATGGAGATGAGCACCCCCCCCCCCCAAAGTTGGACTCGACTAGACTTAATGTCAGGGGGAAACCTTTACCTTTAATTTGGGGATGGGGCAAGTTGTTGCTATAGTAATTATGCTGTAGTAAAATGAGTTGGACATTGGAAATCTTATCTGTTGAGAATTACCTGTATCATAAAGAGCTATTCAGTCTGAGTCTCTGAATCTCTTTGCGTGCACGCACACACACACACGCACACCACAGCAACCACAGTGTCCCAGGTTGCCTGCTGTTGGGTTCCCTCTGGTATCCTAACTCCATGAAAAAAGGTTGAGAATTGATTTCTTTGTCAGTCCCCCACCTCACCTTCCCTCATTTGACTCAACAGAGAGCAATGTTGATTGGAAAATAATTGCAATAATAATAGAGATATTTGCTCCTGAGTAAATAGACAATACAACCCGGGCGCAAAGCCAGAAGAAATTTGAAGGGCAAAGCATGGAAATCAATGGCTCAAGACTTGCAGGAGCAGCTGTCAGCCTGGGGAGGAGGGAGCGGGGTGAGGGCAGTGGTGCGAACAGAGAAGACAACATTGCAAATGTGGAGGCTGGTGTAGGAGGAAGGATTTTTACAAAAGGGAAGCTGTGAGACTTGACATAGCATTGGTGTAATGTGCTGGCTACAGGCCTGTCAATTGTGAATGAGGAATCCCCAAATCCCTATCTCATTGGTATTTATCTCAGTCCATGTGTATCTAAAATATGGGGATAATAATATACAGTGGACTTTCTGCAAGCATTGGAGCCACAATTTCAAACAAACATGGATCACCATCTCCTGTACGTGAAATGGTCGTGAAGTGAATGCAGACACATTAAAATGTTCATGCAAACACACCACCACAGTTGAACAATAGTGGATGTGATCATCTTTTTTGACAGATGCTGAGTATCTTGGAACTAAATCCCTGCTATATTGAACCCCCCCTCCCTTACTAAGCTTTTGCAACAATCATTCAGATAGCATATGTGTAACTATTACAACATTTTGTGCAACAAAGTATTACTATTTTTTTAGAGGAAGGATGATGACAAGCTGTCCTAGAACTTACGGTTCCTGTGTAAAAGCTGTTTCAAGTGCAGCATTGCAGGTTGTAGATCGTATTAACATCTGGATTGCCCTAACCATTTGGAAAGTCCTCAAGCTAAATAATAGCCATGTGTTGTAAAAGACAATGTGCTGCTACCTGGAGGTTGTTTTGCTGCCCCAGTTCAGGCAACTTTCAAACCTTCATGTTAACGCAATAGAAGAAAAATAATTGCACTCAGAATTGTCTATTAATTAAAAACCACTAAGAACTTCTAAGAAAAAGAAATCCAGCACTTCAACTACAGTAGCTAGAATCGTCTTCATTCAATCGGTCATGAAAACTTAACAAAAGAAAAGGCCAGAGAAAACCAGTATTCCTAAAGAGCTATTCCAAATGCCTGCTAATGGGACCTAGTGTTGGCTGAGTATTCCACCATCCTAAAGAGAACCCACTCCTTAGTTCTTGCCAGCCTATTTTCCTCTTTCATGGGCCTGTGAAGCTGGACTTTAAAAGCTGACCTCAAAAGGCAGGTGTGGTTGATGCTGATCCTTGAAAGAACTTGGCTCCAAACTATTAAGATTTAGAAGGTAAAAATCAACATTTTAAAAATTGGTTTTAGATTAGTTTATCTTAGACATGGCTAGAATGGGAATAACTTAGGTGAGGTCTACTATCTCTAGAACTGGAATCTAACATGGTTACTTCTGTTGCATGAGTTTTCCCGCTAATGTGCTGATCCTAGGAGAACTCCCAAACGATATATTTGGTCCTTCACGTGAAATGCAGCCTTATCCAATGCCGGTGGTTTTTCCGTCAACTTGTAGAAGGGCCTGCAAAGGCAGTGTTTTAATCTCTTCAGAGAAATCCCATTGCGTTTCCATTCAGGTTTGGTAGAAGAACTCAGTAGACATTATTTGCTCAGATCTCGTTCATAGGCTTGGAAAAAGTAGAGATTAAATTAAAATATTTTATAGTCAAGAAAAAATAATATGAGAGTAGTAGGGGCTACTGTGTTAAAACTATTATGAAAACAACTCCATAGAAATATATACATTGAGTCATTGATTATTGTGTTGATTTTCCTACCCTTCAGATGATACCTTAAGAAAGACATTCAATAGTCCAGTTTTATATACTCTTCTACACCAGGATTTACCTTCATGTGCACTGTTGGCTCAAGCCACTGTGAGTTGTTATGAACCTCTATCCGAACTCCAGTTCAAGAAATTATCAGGAAGCTATGTAGTCCGATGGGAATAATTCTCTTTGCTTTTACCTGGTAAATCCAATTCATTCCCATTTACAAGATTAGGTCAAAATGAGATGAACTTTCCAGGTTGCCTCATTAGTAGGTACACCAGAAACAGTAATGTATGCTTAAGACACATCCAGTGAAATCTGGTTCCTATGGAAATTTGGCTTTGAGGCCATAGCATATCATTCATGTCTACTTCCACTATTTCTACTAATTTTAAAGTTGTACAGATAATTTATTCTTGTTTCAGAAGCTGTTGTTATTATATTACCAACGAGTCTGATAAGTTGTAGGTTTAGGGATATAGCAGTGGTTCCCAAACTTATTTGGCCTACCACCCCCTTTCCAGAAAAAATATTACTCAGCGCCCCCTAGATTTTAAATTTTTTTTTAATAGCAATTAAACAGAAAGATATATGTATCAATGTTTCTACCTTTTTCGTAAAATATAGTAAAGAAAGCTGTAAATTAGAAACATTGAAGTTTGAAATTATGAAACTATTTTTTGAACTCAGAATAGAAAGGTAATACAAAAAAGTTAAAACCTGTGGCCATCACCGCCCCCCTGGATCACTGCAGCGCCCACCAGGGGGTGGTAGCGCCCACTTTGGGAATCAGTGGGATATAGGATCAAATCGTTGCCTGTACTGCATTGGCTTAACCCATTTGTACCTTGATGTATCATTTTATCTTGTGCAGAAGCCAAGGCCGCTACACTGTATTGACTATGACAAGTGTTAGCATGTCTTGGTTGTTAAGTGGCCATTGAAATTGATGGTGCATCCCATGTGGCAGTGCTCATGGTTTAAGAAAAACAAGATTCCTCTGTCATTGTACTATGGATAGAGGGATGATTCATGAATATAGGGACCAAGTTTACCTTGTTTAAAGATAAAGGTAAAGGTTTCCCCTGATGTTAAGTCCAGTTGTGATCGACTCTGGGGGTTGGTGCTCATCTCCATTTCTAAGCCGAAGAGCTGGCGTTGTCCATAGACACCTCCAGGTCATGTGGCTGGCATGACTGCATGGAGCACTGTTACCTTCCCATTGGAGCGGTACCTATTGATCTACTCGCATTTGCATGTTTTCGAACTGCTAGGTTGGCAGGAGCTGGGGCTAACAGCGGGCACTCATTCTGCTCCTGGAACTTGAACCTGGCACCTTTCGGTCCGCAAGTTCAGCAGCTCAGCGCTTTAACACACTGTGCCCTCAGCCCCCCCCCCCCCCCGTTTATCTATTCTTAAATTGAATGAATATTTTTCTTGCTTCCATTGTTGCAGAAAATTCAGTAGTCTATCGCTGACTTAACCAAAGGCCACAAGAACAAAATCTACAATAATAAAGTTTTTACTTTGTTCAGACATACAATCTTAACACACACATTCACACTAAGGATTTCTTGACAATGCAACTTCATGGTTTAGGTGAGGTTTGGATCAAGAGAAGGTTGCTTATTTAATATTGTCATTTTTTTAAAAGCCACAGAAGTAACCATATCCATTCACTCCAGAAAAAGACATGAGGGCCAACATTTTCCTTGAGACCTGTCTGCAGCAGAGGTGGGTTTTTGTGGGGCAAACTAAGATTGTGTTACACTCACACACTTCAGCTGCATGCAGCTCTGCTGACGCAGCAGCAGCACTGAGTGCTGGGGTCATGTTTGGAACCCATGAATAAGCTCACACAAGGATCATTCCAAGTTTCACCCCAAAAAGAGTTTTGACTTTGTTGCATGCTGGCCTACTTCCAGCATTCTCCTCCCTTATGAAGAGATTAATAGCCCTTGGCAGCAGCAGCTTGGGAAGAAAGGGGCCATTGTCTTCTATCTCATTCCTTCTTAGGGGGTAGGGGCGAAGCCGATTAGTTGGAAGGAAGGAGTAGGCTGCTGCAGCTCGCCACCAGCACATGCCTGGCCCGGTGCCTAGCAAATTAGTGTGGGAGGGGAGGAGGGCAAGGACTGGCAGTGCTTGATCAGCTCTCCCATGGTCTCTTGCTGCTGAAAGGAGTAGGGAGTCATCTTAATTCTTAGTAACATGGTACCAATTGGTTCCTTTAGTGTGGTTTGCTCTGGTCAGTAAGGTGTAATGGTTTTGCTGCTTAGAGTCAAAGCTTCTGAACCACTTATTCCTTTAAAGCATATATAACCTATCTGTCAGCCAAAAAGCTCATAGTGTCAGGCTCAGTTGAGGATTGATTGACTTCCTTGGAAGCATGAGCTTGGGTTCAAAAGCATACTTCCTGTCGGAAGAGACAGGATGAGGGTACTGCTCTGACGGATAATGGATTTCTCAAGCTAATTTAGATCTTTGCATCTTCTGTCCCTTCTTTATAAACTTGTACTTGTTCATAGGAAATTTGGAGGGAGGAGGATGAAGAAAGCTATGTATAAGAGGCAAGAAAAGTTATGAAAGGAATTCACATATCAAAAATCTCATAGTAAAATTTAAGTATAAAAGATCTCACCGTCTCAAAATACATTGTGTCCCAAAAAAGTATGCACCCTTAACCACTTGTAATTTTGGAAAATGATTTCTTGTTTTTGTTTTTTCAAAAAATGTATACATTCTTAACAAGATTAAACATTTCACTAGAAGTGTCACAAAATTACAAAACTTTAAGCAAGGTTTGCAACTCTGTGCTTCAACAAGGTGCGTAGTACATTAATCTTAAAGTGAAGTTTGCAATTCAGTGCGTCAATAAAGCAAGTAGTGCATTTAACACCTTACATAAAATTGTAATTTAAGATGGAATTTGTACCACTGATTGAATTATTGTGCCATTTATTCTTCAATATAAATATATTTATTTGGCCTTCAAATAATCACCATTAGCTACTATTAGCTATTAAAGTGTGTATACATTTTAGGGATACCTTGTATCTGTGTCATAGTTGTTTACATACCTCTTCCTCCTCCTCCTCCTCTCTGTTTTATGATGCCACCTGCATTCAACCTGTTCAGTCATATGAAAACTTGTATGCATCTTAGTTTCTTTGACAAACATTCAGATTTCCACCCTTTGAGAATGTTTACGTCAATTGAGATTGAGAGTACTCATTAAAATTGAAGAAGATTCTTTGTTTCCATCCTTGTGGCAGGGAACACATAGTACAACCCATCAGTGGCTGCTCCTGAAGAAGCATCATTGAGAAATAAATGAAAGCTGCATGGCAGCTGTGCTTGGCAAATTGTGCTTACCAAACTCAAAATACAGTTGAATTACAAATACAGGAGTACTAAAGAAACAGGCATTAGGAAAAATGACATTCCTCCCCAACATTTGAAACTTAAGCCAGGCAACAAATTCAACAGATACTGAAGTGGTCAAACCTAGACTGTGCTTTGGTTGTGTCATAGCCCTTCACGATTCTTGCGTTAGTTCCTTTATGTTACTTTACATTTTCACTTTCTAAAATCAGATGAGGTAATTTGAACTGCATGCAGAAGAACCAGTGTCTTGGGGTTTGCAGCTGTTACATTTTCTGTGGTCTCCTGACAGCCCCAAAATGACCACTTTCGACTCTGTAAGAAGAGAGTGCTATAGTCGAACCCAGTCTCAAGGTCATCTGTCCTAACCACTCTGCTTGTGTTAAACTGACAATTGCCCCTAAGGACCTCAGCAGAAGGAAAAGAAGAAGAGGAAACAGGCCTGCAATTAATATTAATGACATTGAATACATGGACAGAAAGCACCTGGCTCTCCTTTCTGGATTGGAGGGAGACCTCTGGGTAGGGCAGGGTACAGCAGCAGCAGTTGGTTGGGAAGTGGAGGCCAGTGTTATGTGTTATACAATGATTCCCAAAAGGAGGTCTCCAGTTTCTTATTCTCACAGTCCTGCATGTGCAGCTGAGTTTTATTATGTCTCTGAGAACAATATTCTCCCTGCTGTGGAACTAACATTTGGGGGCCTTTCCTGGGGCAACCATTTCCTTTGCTAGTCTCAGATTCGTCTACTTTCTCCCCTTGCCTTGCTTGTTGACAACCAAGAGCAGAAGAGTTGTGATCTGAGCTCTCTGCATGCAGCCCTTTGAAGGTGTCAGCCTTTCCTCCTTCCACATTTAAATGGAGTGACTATGGATTATCCATAGAAAGGAATCAGGTGATGTTTTGGGGACAAGGGTTTGATTTGTCAATATCGGTAGAAAATACATATATTTGGCAGTCCTCTAATGATGTAGTTAGGTTTGCCCTATTTTTTGAAGTTGGGAAAGAGTGACTGTAGATCATCAGTTTCAAATGGTTTTCATATGTAAATCAAACCCAGGTGGCCATATCTTTTCAGGAGCTGCTTGATGTTACATATGACACATCTTACTAAGGAAAACAAAAGTGATGATTATATAGAAGAATAATCTGTATTCAGAAGTATTGGGGAATTTTTGACATAGCCCTAGTAACAAACTGAGAGTTATGTGAGGTACTTTTTATAAGTGGCCTTATAGTCCCCACCCTGATGTGTTCATTCCTTAGCATTTGTGTGTCATTTACAAGCCCCATTCCTTATAGGTGGAGCAGTTTGCAAATTGCTGCCTTTTACAAGTTAAGCTCTCAAGACACCATGTATAAAGTCATGCATGTTCTGTGTATATATGCCTGGAAGGGATCTTTGGAATTTGGCTGAATATCACATCTAGGCAAATTAGTTCCATTGATCCACAGTCATACAGAATTATTTTGAAAGGGCCATTTTATTGGAAGGTTTGAAGATTCAAAACACATAATTATTTTAAAATCAATGATTTTATTTAGGAATAGCAAATATTATAGTAGAGCCTCAATAATGTAAGCAATAAGTTATAAAGCAAATCTGAAAGCCTGCATTTCTTCATACTGTTATCCTCATTGCCTTGTCTGGTGGGGACACAGGGGGGAGATATCTAGGCTATGAAATTCCCTCCCAGGAAGGCTCAATTGGTTACTCCCCCCCCCCCCTTAAATTTCATTTTTAACTTCATAGCTAGTTGGGGGTAGAACGTTGTATAGCGGATGCGAAGTTTTGTGTTTCATGTGTTTAAAATAGTTTTTATATTAATAATTTAATCGGTTTCTCAATGCTTTTAAAACTTTTGCAGCCTTCTTGACTTCCTAGATCAGGTGGGATTTGGTTCCTTTAGGGCAGTGGCAACAATGTGCCAACAATGTGATGCGGCAGCTAAAAAAGCCAACGGGATTCTGGCCTGCATCAATAGGGGTATAGCGTCTAGATCCAGGGAAGTCATGCTCCCCCTCTATTCTGCCTTGGTCAGACCACACCTGGAATACTGTGTCCAATTTTGGGCACCGCAGTTGAAGGGAGATGTTGACAAGCTGGAAAGCGTCCAGAGGAGGGCAACTAAAATGATCAAAGGTCTGGAGAACAAGCCCTATGAGGAGTAGCTTAAAGAACTGGGCATGTTTAGCCTGCAGAAGAGAAGGCTGAGAGGAGACATGATAGCCATGTACAAATACGTGAAGGGAAGTCATAGGGAGGAGGGAGCAAGCTTGTTTTCTGCTGCCCTGCAGACTAGGACGTGGAACAATGGCTTCAAACTACAGGAAAGGAGATTCCACCTGAAAGTCAGGAAGAACTTCCTCACTGTGAGAGCTGTTCGACAGTGGAACTCTCTCCCCCGGGCTGTGGTGGAGGCTCCTTCTTTGGAAGCTTTTAAGCAGAGGCTGGATGGCCATCTGTCGGGGGTGCTTTGAATGTGTCAGAACCCAGGCAGCAGAGCACCAATAACCATACGCAGAGGCCAATCTCTATCTAATATCTTTATTAAAGAAATATATAAAAGCAATAAAAACAAGTGAAGAATTTAGTTCAGAAGCAGACCTTTCAAAAGAGGTCAAATATAGTCCAAAAATGTATTGTCCAATATAAGATATTAGAGTTCAAAGTTTTAATCCACTTGACCGAAACACACACTTTGCCAAGCAATAGTGTGGGGAATTAGCAGAGTCCTAGAGTTCAATGAAGCTTGACAACAAGGCTGGAATTAAACTTGATTCTTGGCTAGATTCATAACTGGGAACAAAGGCAAAACATGAGCGTGGAGCAGGGTCCGTGGTAAAACTGCAAGGCTAGGCAAGGCTTGAAAACTTGATCCGAGAAGCAAGGAACTGGGGTACGAAGTCCACACACGATCTCTCTCCTGAAGCTGATCAATTGACTCCACAAGGAATTCCTTGCGCCAACCACCTATATTGGGTCTCGTTTTCCCACCAACAGAACTCTTTCCCTAGAGAACGAGAAGCGAAACCCAACTCTGTCCAGATGTGTGACTCCTTAGAATTTCCCAAGGGAAGCAAGCCTAATCAGCTTGATTTCTGGCAGCAATGCGTAAACTCCTCCGTTGAGCTTCTCTGTTTCCCCTTTCTCTGGAATAAAATTCTTTTCTGGGAAACGGGGGGGAGTTCTGCCCAAGGCCTGTTTGGCTGAATTCTTGAGGACAAACATCAACATCCTGCAGGTGAAGAGACTCCGGCTCTTGCTGAACCGGCGAAAACCCCATGTTTTCCTCTTCGTCTGCCACAATAGTACTAGGAACAGGACTACAAGGCCCATGAGTCATCACACTATCCCCGCCCCCAAGGCCCCCCTCAAACAGGGCCCCTCTCCGAGAGTCGCGGGGCCGCGGCTTGGCAGGGTAGGCTTGATGGAAGCGGCAGACTAAGTCGGGGGCATGGACTGTGGAAGCGTCTTCCCAGGAGCGTTCTTCGGGGCCAAAACCCACCCAGTCAATGAGATACTGAAGGCGGCGGCGATGGAAGCGAGAATCCAAAATGTCCTGAACATCGAACTCCTCCTCTCCGTCCACTAGAACAGGGGCGGGGGGCAGCCGGCTCGCGTCGGGGCGGACACCATCCGCCGGAAGGAGCAGGGAACGGAGGAACACCGGATGAATGCGCATGGAGCACGGAAGTTGGAGTTTGAAACCCACCACTGGGTAGGGACCAATGAAACGGGCATCTAACTTCCGGCAGGGACGGTGGGAGGGCAAAAAGCGAGTGGACAACAGAACCCGATCTCCTACCTTGATCTCGGGGCCCGGCTGGCGATGGCCGTCAGCGTGGCATTTGTAGTCCTCCTTGGCTTGATCCAGTTGCTGGTGCAAGAGTTCTTGTACTGCTGTGAGTTCCTGTAGCCAGTCCTCCACTGCAGGGACTTCTGAGGTTTCAATGACAGAAGGGAAGAAACGTGGATGGAAACCGTAGTTTGCAAAGAACGGGGTTTCTTTAGTTGAAGCCTGGACACCATTGTTGTAGGCAAACTGACAGAGGTAATAGGGAAGCCCAATTGTCCTGTTGGTAATTTACATAACAATGAAGGTATTGTTCCAAAGTGGCATTGGTGCGCTCAGTTTGCCCATCCATTTGGGGATGGTGAGCTGAGGATAAACGAGAGTCTATGCCCAATAGTTTTTGTAGTGCTTTCCAGAAACGAGAGGTGAATTGAGATCCACGGTCAGTGACTAAACTCTTGGGCAATCCATGTAGTCGGAAAACATGTTGAAGGAATAAATCTGCAGTCTCTTTGGCCGTGGGAAGGCCAACGCAGGGAATGAAATGGGCTAACTTGGTAAAAAGGTCTACCACTACTAGAATCGTGGTGAATCCAAGGCAGGGTGGTAAGTCAGTGATAAAATCTGCGGAAATTATCTCCCATGGGCGAGAAGGAGTGGGAAGGGGATGTAGAAGCCCTGACGGCTTCTCCCTTCGTGTCTTGGAACGCTGACATACAGGACAGGTATTGACATATTTCTCTACATCCTTGCGGATCTTGGGCCACCAGAAATCTTGCAGGATCAAGTGCATGGTTTTAAATAGCCCAAAATGTCCTGCTGGTTTGCTGTCATGACACAAATGAAGTGCTTTTTCTCTGCCGGGACCTGGAGGAATGTAAACATGATTCCTGTAGCATAGTAGCCCGTCCTTGAGTGAGAATGGGAAACGTAGTCCTTGGCGAATCTGTTCTTGAGCCCAGGCATCTGTCTGTTGACTGGCTCTAATTTCTTGAGTGGAAAGGGGTTCCGAGTTAGAGGGAGTTGGTTCAATTGGAGTGGATTTGGTGTTTCCCACTGTGAGTGTGGCAAAGCTTTCGGGTTGCAGCAATCGAGACTCTGAGGTCTCTCTGCGTCCTGCAGCATACTCTGGTTTCTGTGATAGAGCATCTGCTTGCTTGGTCTGAGCTGGGGTCACATAATGGATCTGGAAGTCAAAACGTTCAAAGAACAAAGCCCAGCGCTGCTGCCTTTGATTTAACTTTTGTGCGGTCCTTAGGTGTTCTAAATTTCGATGATCAGTATGAACTTCAATGGGGAATTTGGCCCCTTCCAACCAATGTCTCCAATTTTCAAAAGCTGCCTTTATGGCCAAAAGTTCTTTCTCCCAAATAGTGTAATTTCTCTCTGGGGCTGTTAATTGACGGGAGTAATAGGCACAAGGATGAAGATGTTCTCCCACTGGTTGCATGAGTACAGCCCCAATTGCCACATCGGAGGCGTCAGCCTGCACAACAAAAGGGGTTTTAGGATCAGGGTTCTGTAGAATTGGCTGGGTCGTGAATAACTGCTTTAGCTGGTGGAACCCTTTCTCTGCTTGCTCCGTCCATCGGAAAGGCTGTTTCCCTCGGATGCAGCTGGTGATTGGGTCAGACCAGCGAGCGAAGTCTGGGATGAATTTGCGGTAGTAGTTTGCAAACCCCAAGAAGCGCTGTACTTCCTTTTTGTTGGTTGGCGCCCGCCATTCCAATACTGCTGAAACCTTTGCCGGGTCCATGGAGAGCCCTAGTGGCGAGACGCGGTATCCCAGGAAGTCTACCTCTTGCAGATCAAAGGCGCATTTTTCCAACTTGGCATATAGTCCATGATCCCACAATCGTTGTAGCACCATTCTGACGTGTTGTTCGTGTTCCGATTGTGATCTAGAAAACACCAAAAAATCGTCCAAATATATGATCAAGAACCAATCTAGATAATCCTGGAAGATATCGTTGACAAAATGCTGGAATGTTGCGGGAGCTCCGGATAATCCGTAATTCATGACTAGGGACTCAAATAATCCGAATTTGGTCTGGAAGGCGGTTTTCCATTCGTCCCCTTCTCTTATGCGAACTAGATTGTAAGCCCCGCGGAGATCCAGCTTGGTGTAAACCTTGGCCCCTCGGAGCCAGTCTAATAGGTCCGAGATCAGAGGCAGGGGGTAGCGGTTTCGCTTCGTGATATTGTTCAATGCTCTATCGTCCACAACCAAGCGTAGGTCCCCTGACTTCTTTTTCACAAACATCACTGGGGAAGCAGCTGGGGATTGAGAGGGTCTGATGAACCCCTTGCGGAGGTTTGACTCTATAAACTCCCTGAGAGCTTCTTGCTCTGGTTCAGTCAGGGAGTAGAGGTGTCCTCGCGGAATTGGGGCCCCCTCCACCAGGTCAATGGCACAGTCGTAGGGTCTATGTGGGGGTAGTTTCTCAGCTTCCTTTTCATTGAAAACATCCCAAAAGTCCGAATATTTCTTGGGCAAGGTGATGATGGGCTCTGTGTCTGTGGCATGGCAGACCTTGGCTACTAGACAATGGTTTTGGCAATATCTTGAGGCGAACTGCAGTTCTCTGTTGGATTAGGAGATGTTTGGGTCGTGGAGTGTCAGCCATGGAATACCCAAAATCACAGGGAAGTGGGGAACCTCGGTAACGAAGAAGGAAATTTCTTCCATGTGTTCCCTTATCCACATTCTGGTGGGCTCAATCCATTGGCTTACTGGACCTGTCTTTAGGGGTCGGCCTTCTATGGGCTGCACCACCCGGGCATTCTTGAAATCATGATATTGTAATCCCAGAGAGTCAGCATACTCTCTATCGATGAAATTGTTTGTTGCCCCTGAGTCTATCATGGCATGGATCATGATGGGTCCCTTTTTCACTGACCACAGCGTGACCACCAGGAGAAATAGGACCCCCGTCTGCGGCTCTTGAGTGGGGTTTTTGACCGGTTTGGCGAGCCTCTCTATGCCCGGTCGCTGGCTTCCCCCGCCGGCTTCGCTCCAGCCGCCTCGGCTGCCTCCGCCTCCGCGGAGGACGCCGCCGCCAGACGGGCGGCGGGTTTCTTTTTGGCTGGACATTCTCTGGCGAAGTGGCCTCCATTCCCACAGTACCAGCACAGATTCAAACGTTGGCGGCGGGCCTTTTCAGCAACATCTAGTCTGGGGCGCACATTGCCCAACTGCATCGGCTCCTCCTCGCTTCCCATGGGGTTTGGGGCTGGCGGTGGGGTTCTCCATATTGGACGGGGCTGAATGCTGGTAGAAGTGGGGGGCTTTACTCCAGCTCTTCCACTCTGGCCTCGGAGCCACTGTTTTTTGTTGGCAAGCAGGACTTCAGCCCGTAAACACTGGTTGATGAGTCTTTCAAGAGTCCCTGGGGGGTCCAACTTAGAGATTTCTTCCTGCATCTCGATGTTGAGGCCCTCGCGAAACTGTCCTCTGAGGGCTATATCGTTCCAGCCGGTGTTCTGAGCCAGCACCCGGAACTCGGCTATGTACCGGGACAACGGCCTGTCCCCTTGGAAGAGGCGCCGGAGTTTATGGCCGGCCGCCTCCTCGTCGTCCTCGATTCCCCAGGTCTTTCTAAGGTGGTTCAAGAAATTTTGCGCGGTGTTCAGATGCGTGGAACCCGCATCGTACAACGCCGTCGCCCAAGTGGCTGCTGGCCCATCTAGGAGACTGAAGATCCACGCCACCTTGAACATCTTCTTGGGGAAACTCGGCTTGGCGGGCTTCTAAGTACGCCTGACATTGGCGACGGAAGACATGAACCTTGGAGGCTTCTCCAGAAAACTTGGTTGGTAGCGCTAGGGCAGGGAGTCGGGCTCAGCGTTCCTTCAAGCCCCGTATTTCTCCCTCCTGCGTACGGAGTGTGTCTCGGATCCTATTGAATTCTTCCTGGGAAATGGTGTAACTGGGTGGTTGAGCTTCCGCTCCGGTTCCTGTAGACATTCTGGCCTTAGGTTATTTGGTGCTTAGGGTGGCGGAGTCAAACTATCAGAACCCAGGCAGCAGAGCACCAATAACCATACGCAGAGGCCAATCTCTATCTAATATCTTTATTAAAGAAATATATAAAAGCAATAAAAACAAGTGAAGAATATAGTTCAGAAGCAGACCTTTCAAAAGAGGTCAAATATAGTCCAAAAATGTATTGTCCAATATAAGATATTAGAGTTCAAAGTTTTAATCCACTTGACCGAAACACACACTTTGCCAAGCAATAGTGTGGGGAATTAGCAGAGTCCTAGAGTTCAATGAAGCTTGACAACAAGGCTGGAATTAAACTTGATTCTTGGCTAGATTCATAACTGGGAACAAAGGCAAAACATGAGCGTGGAGCAGGGTCCGTGGTAAAACTGCAAGGCTAGGCAAGGCTTGAAAACTAGATCCGAGACGCAAGGAACTGGGGTACGAAGTCCACACACGATCTCTCTCCTGAAGCTGATCAATTGACTCCGCAAGGAATTCCTCGCGCCAACCACCTATATTGGGTCTCGTTTTCCCGCCAACAGAACTCTTTCCCTAGAGAACGAGAAGCGAAACCCAACTATGTCCAGATGTGTGACTCCTTAGAATTTCCCAAGGGAAGCAAGCCTAATCAGCTTGATTTCTGGCAGCAATGCGTAAACTCCTCCGTTGAGCTTCTCTGTTTCCCCTTTCTCTGGAATAAGATTCTTTTCTGGCAAACGGGGGGGGGGGGGGGAGAGTTCTGCCCAAGGCCTGTTTGGCTGAATTCTTGAGGACAAACATCAACATCCTGCAGGTGAAGAGACTCCGGCTCTTGCTGAACCGGCGAAAACCCCATGTTTTCATCTTCGTCTGCCACAATAGTACTAGGAACAGGACTACAAGGCCCATGAGTCATCACAGAATGCGATTTTCTGCTTCTTAGCAGGGGGTTGGACTGGATGGCCCATGAGGTTTCTTCCAACTCTACTATTCTATGATTCTATGAGTGGTGTCAAATTTGTGGCCCTCCAGGCGTTTTGGACTTTGTCTCCCAGAATTCCTAACCATTGGACAAGCTGTCTAGGGCTTCTGAGAGTTGGAGCCTCAAACAGTTGGAGAACCACAAGTTTACACCTCTGCTTTAGGGTATTTAGGCTCTTAAAGGCCACCTTACATATCCATATTCCCAAGTATCTGAATTCAGGGAGACTGCAGTCCATTCCAATCAAAAGAACTATTCCTGCAACAGTTTCCTTATTAACATATTGCATTTCCTGTCTGGATTAATTCTCCATGTGTTAGCTTATATCCAGTTAATCACTAGTTGAAAATTTCCACTGCTTCCTCTGAGGCAGATAGAACTGAGAGTAATGTACTTCAGCTGGTTCTTCATCACACACATACAACCAGCATTTGGATGTTTTCATGCAGATGTTTCAGAGCGAGGGATAAAGTGGTGGAAGCATTGGGAATTATAGAGGCCAAGGACCGAAAGAGTGTCAGTGTCACTAGCTGGAACTTGTTCTCCTACTATGATCGGAGCAAATGTAATGTTGTAATCCATTGACAACTTGGCTATTTGAGTCAGAGAAATAACATGCTATTGAAAGCCAATGAGATAGCTAGAGTACAGAGGGGATACATCCAAATTCTGCTGCAGGTGGTATATCAAAGCAACTAACTTTTATACTAAGGGTGGACTTCTTTAGCAAGTATCATCACATCTTTTTTAGTGGTGTTGCAGTGCAATTTAAGTATATATAACCTACTCAGCCACTGCGAACATGGTCCTTTGAGTATGTGCAATGTGTAAGGTTGTGTATGGAAATCAAACATCCATGAATCTTGTCCACTTTCTTAATCTAATCAAACCGAAAGATATCAATTACTGTGCAGGCAGACACTTTAAGCTTCTCTAGAGACATGCAATTAATCTGGAATCAAATGTTGAAACAGATCCAAGTAATATTACTCATAAAGTATTATACAAATTGATCACCGTGAATCATGATGAGTTCCTTTGCAGCCTGAGTACACTTTTTATCTTGAAGTGGCTCTGCTGACCTGCACTGAAGGAGTGGAAGTAGGGAGGTATGATTTCTTTGTTCTTTCAGTACTCCTCATGGACGGTCTGAATATCCTAAAGGCAGCGAATCTCATTTGATCTTGGGAGTGAAGCAAGGTCAGCCCTATTTAGGACTTGGCTGTGAGGCCACCAAGGAATATCAGATGCTGTAGGCTACATTCCAGAGGAAGGAACTGGTGAACCTGTTATACAATGATTCCCAATAGAGAGGTCTCTTTGCTTATGAAAATCCCATGAAATTCATGGAGTTACTGTAATGTGAGAGGCAATTTGAAGGCACAGACACACATTCCTCATGGAACAGACTCTAATGTGGCTTGTAGCCTATGTTCACCTGGATTTGTTGCAAATACTCCTCTGTTGTTTTAATTATTGACTTTGATAGAATTAAAATAAAATAATAGAGTTGGAAAAGACCACATGAGCCATCTAGTCCAACCCCCTGCCATGCAGGAAAAAGCAGAACCAAAGCACCTCTGACAGATGGCAATCCAGCCTCTGTTTAAAAGCCTACAAGGAAGGCGCTTCCATCACATTCTGGAGTGGTGGAAGCTCCTTCCTTGTCTCTAATACTGATGGGCTCTTGTAAGTAGATGTTTGAGACTGTGTCAGTTGCCTTCATCATTTCCCATTGCAGCATTATGCTAAGGATTCAACAGCGGCTCCGACTACTCCATGCAGTTTCTGTGTGAGTGTTAAACTACCTATTCTCTTCCAGTTACATGCCTGTTCTTAAGAAATAATCCTATAAAAAACCATCAAATTTCAACACATTCAGTATTTTTCTTTAAATTAAATGTTACCAGATGATCCAGACATTGACCCACTGTCTTTTGCTACTGCTGTTATTTCTTCTCTCTTGGTAGTTTCTGGCAAAGCATTGAAAATGGTGCTGTGCCTATCCTGTTTACAGACTGGATTTCATGGGTTTATAGCAGCGGCTGAGTTTTCCTTCATATAATCTCATTCAGTTTGGATTAGGAACGCTCTCAATTCCTGCTGTTTCCATACAACAGAGATGTTGGTTCTAGCAGTAGGAGCAGCATCAAGCATACTTCTGATTCCATAAACCTCTGGGGAAATCTCTGTTGTCCTCCACCCACGCAGATGCCCGAAACCCAAGCAAATCTAAAACAGTAAATAAAATGCAAGGAAAGGATCCTATAGTCATTGAGACAGACCTGATTGATTTCAAGGAAAGCATGAATTCTTGAGGCATGCCTCTTGTCAACATTGCCTTTAATTAGAAGTATTTGAGATTCAGATTGTAGGAAGATGAAAAGGTTGCATATTGTTTGTGTGGGCAGGTAAATAATATCAAATGTTTCTTGGTAATTCTGCAGCTGGTGTGATCTTAAGTCTGATCAGGGGCTAGAAATCTAGTACACTTGCCTGGTGCTATAGCCAAGGCCCACTCATGCAGAAGGGGCCCATTAATAATGTTCATTTTAAATCAGTTTAGATTAACCAATGCCATATCTGTCAGTGATGGTGAGCTGTTAGAGTTTGTTGCTCTTACGGACATTGATTTAGATTAAGCATCTCCCTGCGTTTCCCCCCACTATTTTGGCCTTAATGTGCTGATGTAATTAAAGTTCCAATATTTTCTGGCTTTTAGCAATGTAGGGTCTAGGACAGGAGCTGTGGTTGTATTAATCTTTATTAAATGGGAATTTAATTTTATTAAATTGGAAAAACAACAGTTAATCTCCCCTATCTTTAAATACGTTACTGATGTGGGGAAATTTTGGAGCTGGTGTGTGAGAGAAGGACGGAATCACTGATCAGTCCCCTCTGGAAAAGCAGCATTGGCATATCCACTCACACAAAAGCATTCGAGAAAACGGAAGGATTATTCCATATACCCTTGTAATTAAAGTTTGGTTTCAAGAGCTAGGGAAATGCCTATTGGAACTGCTTATGTGTAAGTTGCCTGTTGACGTATGGTGACTTTATGAATTATATAGGGTTTTCTTAGTCAATGAAATTGTTTTTGTTAGTTCTTTCCTCTGAAATATAGCCTACAGCATCTGGTATTCATTGACAGTTTCCCATCCAATTACTAAACCAGGGTTGACCCCACTTAGCTTTCAATATCAGAGGAGATCCGGTTCCCTTAGAGCAGTGGTTTCCAACCTTAGGGCCTCCAGGTGTTTTGGACTTCAGCTCCCACAGTTCCTAACACCTGGTGAGCTGGCTGGGATTTCTGGGAATTGAAGTCCAAAACACCTGGAGGCCCAAGGTTGGAACCACTGCCTTAGAGTAATTTGGCCCCTGTTCAGTAGTTGGCAACTGCAAAGAAAAACTGTGTGTGAAGGGATGTTGTGAAAAGAGGGTTGGATTCTTCTTTCAGTCATTTGTTTCAAGTCAGTGCATTTATCTGTGTGAATGGGGACATCCTTACACTCTTGTGCGCAAGAAATCTAAGATGCCCTGATAAGAACTCTTGACATCTTTCCTTCCCATAAAAGACAAAATCTTTCCATGTTGTGACAATCCCTTTAGAATTATTAGTGGTTTGTGATGTGTGCTGTTCTTCTCAGCCTTCCTCAATCTGATGGCTAGACCTTTCTTCCAATCTCAATGTATACTAGTAATACTCATTTGTGTGGCCGTATTCCCTGGAACAGGTAACTTGTATCATTTAGGGACCTTTCTCAATTTGTTGTCCTGTAGATATTTTACACTACTAACTCCCATCAGTTCTAGCCAATAGTATTATACATTGGCAGGTAAAGGTTTCCCCTGATGTTAAGTCCAGTCATGTCTGACTCTGGGGGTTGGTGCTCATCTCCATTTCTAAGCCGAAGAGCCGGCGTTGTCCGTAGACACCTCCAAGGTCATTGGCCGGCATGACTACATGGAGCGCCGTTACCTTCCCGCCAGAGCGGTACCTATTAATCTACTCACATTTGCATGTTTTCGAACTGCTAGGTTGGCAGGAGCTGGGGCTAACAGCGGGTGCTCATTCCACTCCCGGGATTTGAACCTGGGACCTTTCGGTCTTCAAGTTCAGCAGCTCAGCGCTTTAACACACTGCGCCACCACCAGGGGCCCAATATACATTGGCAACAAGATATAATTCAAAGAGATGCAATTCAGTGCTTGCTCTGATGGGCTAGTGCCCTCAGGGTTATTCTGGAACTGGATGCTGAAGCTCTTGGAAGCTATAAGAAGGAAAGAGATCCCCAAGCCTCTTTCACAAGCATCTGCCAAGTCTCCCAATTTTAGAGGGGTCAGATTTCTATCAACATCTAAAAGTTCCACCTTTGTAATTCTGCATAAAATAGCACTGTGACATTACTTGTGCCAGCACTTGTATGAAACCATTGGACATTGTAGGAGCGTCAGCTTCTCTCCCCCCGCCCCCAATATGTTCTGACAGATAGACAAGCGCATGTGATGCTGCACACTGGGGATGAGCAACCCCCTGCTTTTACAAATGAAAAAGGATTGCAGTGCCTGCCCTCTTGCTTAACAATAGCAAGAATTATATGATAATTTGTATGGAAGATCATTGCAAAACTCCAAGCAGAGAGCTTCTTTTCCTAAAGCTACCTGTCATATTAAAAAACAGTCTTGAATGGGTCCTGAGTATTCCAGTCCTTTAATATCAAAAGATAAGAAATACAGCAATCAGCATTTCCACCTTACAGTCTGTTGAGGGAGATGTAACCATTTATCTAAGTCTGGATAAGAACAGCATGATTCTCACCCAAATCTCATTTCTAATAGCCCAGAGGTCTTGCTTTTAAAATGAACATTGATTCCTCTTTGAAGTAGCATTGCAAAGTTATGTTGCCATGGAATATAGAAGATGACAGAGGACTGCTCTTATATTGGTGTTGTCTGTTACTCTGTTTGCTACTAGTTTCCAAGAGAATTTCACTTTAGGTTGGAGGCTGTATCGGATAGCCAAACATTTTGATATTTTAGAATCTTCTGTAACAGCTCGTGGTTTCCAGATTGGCACAGTAATTAAAAAGAGCTATCCACTGTAATGAAGTGGGTGGGTAAGGAGTCCACACCTTGAATAGCACCTTGAAAGTCAAAACTATCACCTAAGTAAGATTCACTACCCCACTAAGTTGGAAGCCACCAGTTGCCACTGCTCTCTTGTCATAGCAAAATTGTACCTAAACCCGTCATCTAACAGCAGTTAGAATTGGTAATGTAGACATCACGATTCATAGTCAGGATGTAAAAAGGAGAGGATAAGGTTATAGCTTTCTTGTCATCGGTAATATCAGTTATCCTGGAGCCAGCAAGAAAGAGCTTTCTTGTTTGCATGTGTATATTCTTTTAAACATATACATATTTCAAATTGCCTAAAATTATGTAGACCTTAAAAGCTAAAGATAATAAACACCAAAAGTTGAAGTGGCAATCATTATTCGTTTGGCACTGAAGAACATTGCAGGCCATGTATTTTTGTCTTGTTTTATAACATTATCTCTTTGTTCATTTGAGATCTGTGGGAGATTATTTGCAGTCAAAGTGATTTAGGATTTCACATGTTGTAATTCATTTCTGGAACCAATGAGAACTTCCAGTTCCTCCCTGCAGTTGTAGTTTTCCTCCTGACAAGATATCATTATAAAACTGCTGCTTGTTTATAAGAAATATGGCAAAATTTTGGGGATGACTGTCTACTCATTCAGTCACAACAAGCTGCGTATTATTGGGCAGTGTAACTACTAATTTCCCATTATTTTGATGTGGTTTCAAAACCACAGTGTTGAACCACAAATAACTTCTGCGTAAAGCCCTCAGACAGATGTCATTGGAGTGAATATGATTTTCTCAATCATGCTGATGGTTCACTGGGCAACAAAAAGGGGTCCTTCCTTCCTTATCATATGCACCCAAGTGTAGTGTGCCTAAGCTTTGCTTTGGCTTCCCTATTCCACCTTGGAACAGCTGTTTTTCAGTGGTGAAGAAAGTGGTTTCCTTTGATGTAAAGTGCCTGGAAGATGTTGGGACCACAGTTCAGGGGTTTGTAGAGAGACGTTTATAAGATCTGCTTAAGGCCTATACCTCCCACTGAGAAACTTGAGTGATTGCCCAGCGTCTGTATTTTTCATTTTTAATAAAAGTAGTATGGAGTACCAGGTGCTGGCATGATCCACTGGATGCAGAAGTCCACGCATAGTTGTGTGTCCTTAGCTGCTGTGTTTTGAGCGTCTACTGCAACCATTTCAAGTAGCTTTCTTCTGATGGGCTAACAGCTAAGTGTTAGTATAATGGCAAGGTTTATAAGCCAAAGGATAGGTTGACCATGCCAAAGTGAGGAGTGGCTCCTTCATTGGGTTGTTGTATGTCTTTCAGGCTGTGTGGCCATGTTCCAGAAGTATTCTCTCCTGACGTTTCGCCCACATCATTTCCTTCATTCTTTGGATTGTTTGTGACTTCTGGTAGTGGCATGGCAGTCTCTTACCTCAAAGAATCTAATCTGGACCAGCTCTGATAACCCCTCGTTCCAGTGTCAGAGCACAGTGTTTACAAAGTATGAGAACAGCAGATTGTATGCAAAGTAAGGAATGCCAGAGCTGGCAGCAAAAAAAGCCTTTTCTTTCCCATTTGTAGAGGCAAGTCTATGGAACAGGCTCAGCCCATTGCTTCCAGAAGGTGTCAGTGCAGAGCACAAAACAAGAACTCAGGGAAGGACAAATGGGAAAAGGGGGAAGTGGGCTTTGAAATGGCAGCACCATAAATAAGGCTTTCTTTCTCACTACTTCTCCGCACCCTGTGAGCCCTGTAGAACTGGAAAGGGTTTCCTGAAAAGGCTGCAAAGTGTGTTTCAGGCTGATAAGTCTCTGCCTTTGAAGTATGGCAGCAGACTAAAGCGCCCCCCTCTTGTTGTTGCTGCCAGCCACTGAGAATTAATCACAGCCATGTACAGATAAGAGTACAAAGCAACACACAGCATTGAGAGAGAGAGAGAGAGAGAGAGAGAGAGAGAGAGAGAGAGAGAGAGAGAGAGAGAGAGAGAGAGAGAGATGGGAGGGGGCGGGGGAGAGAATAAGAGTCAAGGAATGGGTTAGGCCCAAAGAAGGAAGGGACAGACCTAAAGTGAGAAGGTTGGGAGGAACAGGCAGGCAGGAGGTGTCATTTTCTGGCATCATGGAGATCCTAGCAAATGGTTCTGACACTTTTTCTTTCCTACTTCACATGCATTTTCTTGATGCAGTTATCATGGCTGGTCTTCCTTCCTTTCTTTCTTTCTTTCTTTCTTTCTTTCTTTCTTTCTTTCTTTCTTTCTTTCTTTCTTTCTTTCTGACTTTCTCTCTTAGTCTCTCTTGCTCTCTCTTGGCATCATCAGGCTGTGGAAGATGATAATATTCATTAAGTATTCGGATATGGAACAGAATTATAGGTCACTGATGAATGAGTAAGGGACCAGAGTGAAAAATGATGAATAGAGTAAGGGCCTAGTGGCAAGGCTAAGATTGATGGAGTCTCCAAAAGTGTAAAGAAGAAGAGCAAAATTAGGTCCCTGCCTGTCTTGTCACGTCCATCTGAGTCTTGACAGCATCAGCATAGAAGGAAAAGGCTTTCCAGATATCTTGCATTGCTGGTGTTCATAAAGAGTTCTGTCTCAGAATTGCCAGCATGGAAATCCTGGTTGTTCATGAGGCTTTTCCTATAGGTGAACAGGATGGTGAAAGCATCACTTCCCAAGACAGAAGGAGTCCCAACTTTGCTGGCTCTTTTAAACCTCTGAACCTGTGCAGTGGGTTAAACCACTGAGCTGCTGAACTTGCTGACTGGAAGGTTGGCAGTTCAAATCCACGGGTCAGAGTGAGCTCTTGCTATTAGCCCCAGCTTCTGCCAACCTAGCAGTTCCAAAACATGCAAATGTGAGTAGATCAATAGGTACCACATTGGCAGGAAGGTAAATGGCGCTTCATGTTGTCATGCCGGCCACATGACCCAGGAGGTGTCTACAGACAGTGCAGGCGCTTCGGCTTTGAAATGGAGATGAGCACCAACCCCAGAGCCAGAAAGGGAAGCCTTTACCTTTATCTGTGTTTTGTTGTTTCTAGGCATTGAATGTTTGCCTTTGTGTTTGTGTATGCTGGAATCCCCCTTAAGTCACCTCAGGGAGATAGAGCGGAATAGAACTAAAGTATGTTGTGTTGTTGTTGTTGTTGTTGTTGTTGTTATCTTGGACCTCTGGATATATCCGTGTTCAGCATGCAGATTTGTACCTCCTTACATTGCTTTTTGACCAGGTCTGCATAACCTGTAGCCCTCCAGGTGTTCAGGACTCCAACTCCCAGAAGCCCTAGCCAGCTTGCCCAATGGTCAGGAATTTTGGGAGTGAAGTCTAAAACACCTGGAGAACTACAGGTGGTGCAGTCCTGCTTTAGATTATGACTATGCAAATTGCAGCACATTTATTTATTTATTTACATAATTTTTACCCCACCGTTCTCCCCAGGGGGACTCAAGGCGGCTTACAATAAATAGGCAAAAATTCAATGCCATATGGGCTGCATGAAGTCCGTGTAACTGCTTCCCTCAGCAAAGCATGTTTTGACAGTATAAACAAAGGGGCAGGAAATAAAATACAGTATTATTTATTGCAAGCTGTGGTATTTGATTACGTTATAGTAAACAGAACTCCAGTAATGGAACAGATAGCATAGTGGTAACATGAAAGGCCTGGGTGGTTTTCTGTGATTTCACACAATGTGATAGAAACTGGTTTGCACCTAGTTGTTGCTGTTGTAATTGTGTGCCTGCAAGTCATTTCCTACTGATGCTGACCCAGCCACCAAAATCATATGCTACTGAGAGAATGCCTGCCATAGATGTGGACGAAATGTCAGGAGAGAATGCTTCTGGAACATGGTCATACAGCCCGGAAAACCCACAACAAACCTGTGTTTCAAGCCATGAAAGCCTTTGACAACACAATCAATAACTTCTTGTATGCCCTAATAGGCTCAGGTCCAGCATTGTTTTCTTTACTAGGTGTATACTTTTACCTACAAAAGGCTTCTTGTTGATTTTATGGCCTATTCACTGCAAATAAAGACAGTTGAATTGACTTTGTGGTCTAGGAAGTCTCTGTCTTGCCTTCATCAGGATTGAATAAAGTCTGGTGAAGACTAGACTTAAGGGATCTTAGTACAGATTGCTGCCCTATGTTCAGCAGGTCTTTGTACACAAACATACATGTACAGAGGTTTACAGTTTTTGATTAGGGCTTAATTTGAGGGGAGGTCCTTTTTCTCATTGTATGCTATGACTGAGTTGCAAATCAGCATTGTTCTACTTAATTTCATTTGGAGTGACTTGGTTGTGGGGCCAGGCTTTCAAATAACAATTAGCAGCATTAATTATTATTATGTACGCTGGAACTCAATTGATAAAGAAACATATTCCATATACAGTAGAGTCTCACTTATCCAAGCCTCGCTTATCCAAGCTTCTGGATTATCCAAGCCATTTTCGTAGTCAATGTTTTCAATATATCGTGATATTTTGGTGCTAAATTCATAAATACAGTAATTACAACATAACATTACTGCATATTGAATTACTTTTTATGTCAAATTTGTTGTATAACATGATGTTTTGGTGCTTAATTTGTAAAACCATAACCTAATTTGATGTTTAATAGACTTTTCCTTAATCCCTCCTTATTATCCAAGATATTTGCTTATCCAAGCTTCTCCCAGCCCGTTTAGCTTGGATAAGTGAGACTCTACTGTACCTGTTTTAGTGAGTTATAGTACAATCATATACATGTGCTAAATATGCTAAGCTGGACTTTAAAGTTGCTTCTTAAAGTTCTTCTCTGGCTATCGTTTCATAAATGAGTGGCTGGCAGAGATGGTATTTTCAGCAGTAGGCACCCTAGCATCTGGAATAGTTCATTTTAAGTCCAAATTTATACTTCTGCTGGTTTTATTCTGATGGAAATTTTATACATACAGTCCCCAAGTTACAAACATCCGACTTGGAAATTATTCATAGTTACAAATGGGAATGAGACGACAGGAAGTGAGCGAAATCTACCCCTAAGAAGGGAAATTCAGTTACCATGGGGAAAAATGTCTCCACCGAAGCTTTCTCACCAATCCTTGTTTCCACTTCCACAAGCCAAATTTTTCAAAATCCAATTATCACAGGAATAGAAAATGAGGTGAAATCATCTGAACAGGGGCACAGACAGCAAGACAAACACAACCGAGGTGTTCACCCTTCCCTATACTATCTAAAGGTTATACATATAGAGAAATATGTTTTAATATGTGTATCTGTACACATATTACTGCTTTTGCAATGTTTACGTGTTTTAATTATTCTGCCTCGAGCTATGAGGAAAGGCGGCTAAGAAAAAAATTATGCACACAAACAGACACACACACACAGACACACACAGACACATACCTGCCTGGAGGTACAGTTTAAAAATGTACCTGTTCATGCTGACATACAAATTCAACTTAAGAACAAACCTATAGAACCTATCTTGTTCATAATTTAGTGGTGGCCTGCACTTGCACAAACATATAGGCAACCTACATATATTTATTGAACATACTGAGTATTTATGTTTTAGTGATCATCATTTGAGAAGTCAGTTTCTCATCTTCACATGTTTAATGTATAGTGTATCAGCTGTGCTGGTTTTATGGTGAATGGCCATATGCCAAAGAAGATGGATCAGGAGAAAACGGCTGTTTGTAAATGCTGTTCCTGACCTTTCCCCCCTACGAATATACCCCAGAATATGTTTTACTGCCTGAAAAATGTAAATCGGAATAAGCAGAGATTGTTTGCCCATTATGTTTAGTAGATGCTAAACTTATCTCCTACAGTAGCATTGCCTAAGCCTTTTCTGTGTTTTAGCTTGGCTTAACACACCTTAGGACTTGCGTGGTTTAGGAAGAATTCTGTCATAGCACCTTAGATCTCCCAAGAGTTGAAATATAGATTTTCATCATTTTGACCTCAGAAACAAGAATGCAAAATTTCAGATTTTCTTCCCAGTGGGCCACATAACTAAAAAAAAAGTGCATTATCAGGTAAGGTTTTTTGGTGTATGTTTTAGCATTTTGAGGGTTAAAATTTTTGTTTGTGGAAAGGTATTTGCTTTTTGCATAACATTTTTATGTATTTACACACAAAAACATCAATACATACAAGCTTTTTATTTTGAAAAATCACAGAAAAAAACCGCTGCAAGTTTTTTTTTTTTTGCTTTTATTGAAGGACAAAACAAATCTTACAATGCTTGACAATCTTTTGACAGGGTGTCTCAACATATTGTGATAGCCTTTTTCATCAAGGATAAGAACATCTGTGATTGTTCTTTACATTCTTAGCTAAGAATGTAATGCTGTGCGTCCTTTCCCTTATGGAAGTGGGGATGCAAGGATCTGTATGGGGCCAGACCTTGTCCATAGGGTCACACACATTATGGAGTCCTCTCCACAGTGGGATGATTTAAATCGTTCACTGGTGATTTGTTATAAAGCTTGTTTTTATGTCTGTATTTTTAATATGGGAGTATTGGCAGTTTGCTTTATCACTTTTTACTATAGAGTTCTTCAAATTTTATTGTTGAAGGGTATGGCTATGATTTTTCTTGATCTAATCTTCTCTGTATACCATCTGAATGGCAGAAAATGCAACCTATAAATAGTTGAACAAAGAAATGTATACTCTGCCCTCCATATCCATGGATTCTGCATCCACGCATTCCCTTATACATGGCCTGAAAATATTTCTACCTCAAAAAAGTTCCAAAAAGCAAACTTTGATTTTTGCCATTTTATTTATTTTATTTGCTACCCCATTATATATATTGAACATCCACAGACTTGAATTAAATTGAACTGATCTTCATCCATGCTGTTAAAGTTCCCAGTGGAGTAGAAGAACTAAGAGAAAGAGTCCTCAGACTTTTGGAACCATGGTATTGGTGTCAACACATAATACCAAAGTACTTACCCTGACCTCACTTTTCCTTCACTGTCAGCTTTGGCCTCAAACTAAAGTCTGTTTCACACAATTGAATTATAGCATTGTGCACTTTTAGTGGCCATGATTTTCTTCTACTGGGAGGGCCTTTTAAAGCCCTCATGCCTCACCAAAGTAAAAATCCCAGGAATCAATAGCATATAGCCATGGAAGTTGAAATGGAATCAAAGTACTATTATTGTGCAGCATGAAAGTCATTATACACAAAGTGTGTGATTGAATCCCCTGACCTCGTCTTCCTTTTTTTTTTTTTTGAAAGGAAACAGTGAGGATTTGTGTCTAGACTACTGAAAGATGGTGGGTTTTCATAACAACAGGAGAAGTGGCCTTATATTGTCTAACTAATAGCTGAGATGTGTGCTTGATAGAGATTGCCCCGGGAAATAGATAGTAAAGTTGGTGGGGTTTAAACTGAACTTCTAATTTTTTTTTAATGACAGATAAGGAGAAGAAAATGTCATTCCATCTGGACTATCTTGCCTGAAATGATTATTTCACTTTGTTTTGTGGTAGGGTTGGCTCTGCTTTTTCTTTTTGTTGTTAAGACTAATTTTTAGGTTTTGCTCCCCTCTCCCACTGAAGACGTTGTTGCCACACTTACATAGAATCCATGAACTTCATACTGCGCAAATAATGGGGTAGTTTCAAGCATATCTGTGGTGGCTTCATAAACATTATTTGATCTTTGGAGACATTGGCTTGTGGTTCATAAGATGACCTCTGATAGAACAGACCAATGGCCAGTCTGGTTTGGCATCCTTATTCTAGGATAAGCAGCCTTTGGCAAAAGCACAAGGAGGACATGAATTCAATAACTCTCTTGCAGTGCTTCAGATCCTGGAGATGGCATATAGTGGCCTTTGTGGTTAATAGTAGTAATTGTGTATGATAAAATACTATGGGTTAGGTAGACCTATAAACAAAGCACTGAGTTCTGAAGATGGAGTGTTTTGAATATTCATAAAATTTGAGTATACTGAGCACAGTGGTACATAGCCTTTCCTATAAAAAGCTTTCTTCTTCCTTCATTTCTACTATATTGAATAAAGTTGGGGCATGCTTTTATGACCCACACATTCTCATGGGGCTACCTCTAGATAATTCTTCCTTCCCTCTCCACTGCTACCTTGAACTATATTTCACTTCTGAGATTCTACCCTGAACACACTGCAGCAGTGCTGTGACTGGCTTGCATGAGTTGGGAGGAGTGAGAGTGGAATTTTCAATGAGGAATTAGCTGGAGTAATTATTAGTATTTCAGTAATTGCCATCATCAGGATGAGGAGAAAGGTTAATAAGGGGCTTTTTTTGGTAAATGCTTATTCCCTTGGGTGGAAGTGGGGAAACGAAGGGCAGGAAAATAGTCACTTCTTGGTAGTGTTGCTCAAATTTACAGGCAACTTTCTGTCCACAGTTTTGTATCTCTGCCTTCCTACATTCTGATTGCAGATGAGGTGTGAAAGATTTGTGATACGAATTATACCTTTACAGGCAGCTACAGTAAACTTCAGTTGGTGTTTAATTATACAGTAGAATCTATAAATCATCTATAAATTATATATAATTTATATTCCGATTCTTCTAGAGCCTGATATGGGTTTAAGTGCATGGAGCGAAACAGCCACGGAGTGCTTGGACTATAAACCATACACTATATATTTCATATTGTCTCACTCTTCTGGTACTAAAGAAATTTGGGTTCTTTGTATGCATTTCCTTCTTTGTTGCCATCACGATCCTGTTCCCTCAGTTTGCCACTAACCTGTACTGCACATGAATTTTATAACATATATATTAGAATGCCCTGTGGGACCATTGAGAAGAGACTCAAAGTGTTAACACATTTTGGCAAGTGTGTTCACTTCTCTGTGAATGCCTGGAGGGGTAACAAAGGGGAAGTGTGCTGAAAGCTTGTACAGCTGTGCATAACATTTCTATCGGCATCTCTTCTTTGTGGGCTCACATAAATTCACTCCTTGAGCAAAATTAGTTTGTTTAGTGGGTGCCACTAAAAAAAATCTTAGGTTTTGCCCATGTTTGATCTTCCCCATCATATATAGAAAGGCTTGTCTAAATCCCCATTTGTGCTAATTTTCTAAGATTACCATGCATCACTAAAAAAGTATTATAGATCTGCAAAGAGTTGTTATAAGAAGTGTGAATCATTAGAGCCATTTGGGGTAACTTCATGGGGAATTTTCAATGTGTAATATGGCGAGATAATAGCGAAAATGGAAGAGAGACAAGACATCTCATGTGTTCCTTAATATTCTTGCTGCCTACTGTTTCAGAGGAAGAAACTGAGAAAACCACCTCTGAGAATTCTTTCCCTGGAAACTCCTCTGAAATTCATGGGGTCACCATAAGTCAACATATGACTTGATGGCACATCTTGATGAACAAGATCTGGGTGTTCTCTGGAAGCTGATTCTCTTGCCTTGTTGCTTTCTCCAACTTGTAACTTCCTTGGCTTTTTTTTTTATTTGTTGAAATATTGCAGTAGATAGGTGTTATGGTTGAATTACTAGTGTAGCTACAGATTGATTTTAAAAACTCATGTGTAAAAAGTACTGATTGATTGGGCTATGAAGGTGGCCCATAAAAGCACTGTAAAGGCACATCTTTCATGGTAATTTAGTCTCTGGGAAACATTGTCATCTGCAAAAGAAGGAACACAATTCACTTTCTTGAAGACGATACCTCTGAACAAGATAATGACTATTAATTACAAGCTTTGAAAATCCAAAGTGTAAATAGTAAGCTTCAAGTAAAAATAAATAGTTTTTGAGCTAACCAAGTAGGACAAGTTCAGTTGCAACATTGGCAAAGCAAAAGGTCCAAACAGATTAAAGAAGGCATGATTTGGAGTGGGAAGGAGGCATCCTGCTATAGTGGTATATTAGGCAGTGTAGCATTCAGCATGTCCCTAGAGCTGTTGGAGAATTCCCCCAAGCCCATAGCCCTAGGCATCCACCTGTCAAGAGGAGGATTTGACATGCCATGCAGGCACACTCAACTGCCCAAGGCTCTCCTTCCTTCCTGCTTTTCTTTCCGAGGCAACTGCAAAGGAGGAGGTGGAGGAGGAGCCGCCCTCGTCATGGCCAGGGGTGGAGGTCTGGGAGAAGGGGAACATGTTGGCAAGGAGCAGCTGAGTGCAATAGCAGCAGAGGCCAAGGCATAGGTCAGGGAGGCCAGGAAGATGATCTGTCCAGGGCTAGTGCTGAGGCTGCATGTTACTGCCTCGGCCCTCAGTATGAGGACGCTGATGGGACAGTGAGAGAGAGGAGGGCCTGAGTAAAGAGCCCAAGGGGCCTTATCTGGCTCCCGGGCCTGGCTTTCCCCATATCTTATCTACAATGTTGAATTAATGTAGTTTGATGGCACATTTAATGCTATGCAATCATGGGAACTGTAATTTGGTGATGAATCAGCACTCTTTGGCAGAGAAGTCTAAAGACCTTGTGAAATTATGTTTCTTGTGATTTTATAGCACTGAGCCATGGCAGTTAATGTCTTGTCAAACTGCAATAATCCTACAGTGTAGATGCACCTATGGAGAGAACAGGGAGAACAGCCTGTGGAATGAATGCCTTCTGGTAAGCTTATTTTTTTGAACAAGGGTATCTTAACTCTAGCACCGCAAACCACTGTGAATGTTTTAAAAGAAGAGTGGTATGAACTTACTTTATACAAATAGATAGCAAGAAAACACTTTCGGAAACAATTGCAAAATCTATTGTTTGGGCTGGCTTGGGGAGATAAGAGTCAGATTTTGTGTATGCATTGGCATTTCTTTTGTCTGTTTTTTATTGTTCCTTGTTATATGCATTAATGTAGCACCAGTGGCACAGAGCCTTTGGAGTTGGAAACTGAAATAAATAAGTAGATAAACTTCAGTTGCATTTAGAAAGTAAGGTTGATTACTAATGCAGATATTCTAGTAACTTCAGATAGTGGCCTATTGACAAAGCTTTTAGCATTGAAATAGAAATAATTGACCAGCAGGGGGTTACAGACTCCTGTAATGACCTATATTTGATATGCAGGAGAAAGAGCTTACAGAATCAATGCGAAACCTTCTTTCAGGGCTGTGAATTTCAGGTTAACTGAAAGGCAGCTTCCCATGTTACAATAGAAGCATGTGTCGAAAGCGTACCCTATACCTGCTTCCACCCCGCAGTGTGTGAGGAGACTGACTGACATGGCTCCTTTTCATTGTGCCTGCGCCTTGGAAACTTGCAGCAGGGAGTCTGTGCCTCTTGTGGCTCCCTGTGGTGTGTTTGTGTGGCATTTGTGTGGTGGAGAATGAAGCCAAGTCAGGCACTCACATCTTAGAAACTGCCCAATATGAAATGGATTGTGATGATGACCTGAGTCAGGAAAGAACAGAAGGGAGAGGTTAGGAAGAGAGCTGATGGCGACAAGAAACTCATGAGTGTGGCGGGGAGATTTAGGTCCTTTGGTATTGGTGGAATAAAGCAAATTTCTAAGCAGCGGTTCTAGGAAGAGCACTGCAGGGCTTGCTAGAGGAATTGGCAGCCAGAGGCACATTCCAGGACTTCCTTGTCTTTGTGCAGTACAGCTATCAGGCAGCCTGAAATACTTCCTCATAACCTCACCTGCATTCCTGGACCCAAGCCTCTTTCCCTGTGGGAGGCCCACCTCTCCACATCTCTGCCTCTGCTGGTCCCTCTTTCTCAGCTCGGGAGTGTCTCGCTTAATCAAATACATTTGTTTTGTAAAACTGACTAAAAATAATCCAGGGCTGGTGAGCGCTGGATGCTGGCGGTGAATCAAAGGCACCGCTCTAATTAAACGGGCCCTAGTTTGTTTGTGAGCCGCATACATTTCCATGCTAATCAACCACACGCCAGGATCCTGCCTCCTAAGCCTCACTTCCTTTGCCTGATTGGAAAGTATGCAAATGGATGGAGGCAGTCTATTTATTGCAGCGGGGGAAAATGAAACTGCAAGACGCTCTGTGGGGCTTTATGGGGGGAGTGGGAGCGGCAGGGCTTTGGTTGTGGGTCTACTGGATAACCCAGTAATGAAGTGAAGTCAGTAGAACTCAGGAGTAACAAAAATAATTCCTTGCTTCTGCTGAAATAATGACATTTATTTCATATACTTCTGAGTGATCAATCTAGGTTTGTATCCTCTTGTCTACCTAGTACAATTTCAGTGGAGACTGGAACATGAGAAGTTCCCCTGCTGAATCAATCCAGTGGACTGTCCAGTTGAGTGTTCTGTTTCCGCAGTGACCCAACAGACAGTTTTGGGAAGTTCTCAAGCACAGCATGGGTATAGTAACATGGCCCCCTCCTGATAGGGCAACTTGCCCAAGGTCTTGGGATTTATAGACATGACCTTCATTTTGCCCTAAGTAAGCTGCAAACAGTTGCGCTCAGGAAATTCACAAAGGTGAAGGAACTGCATAGTTCAGGGGTCCCCAAACTAAGGCCCGGGGGCTGGATGCGGCCCTCCAAGGTCATTTACCTGGCCCCCGCCCTCAGTTTTATAATATAATATTTTATATCATTTTAAATAATATAATATATTGTATATACATATAATATTGATAATAATATTATAATGTTATACAGTATAATACTAATAATACCATATAATAATATTAATTATATGATATATATTACATATAATATTACAGTATTGTGGTATAGTTCAATATAGTAATATATAATGCTGATATTGTGCTATGCTAATAATATAATATATTGTATGTACATACAGCTGCTCTGAGTCCCCTTCGGGATGAGAAGGGCGGGATATAAATGTAACAAATAAATGTAGTAAATGAATAAATAAATAATTTTAGACTTAGGCTCGCCCAAAGTCTGAAATGAGTTGAAGGCACACAACAACAACAATTAACTTGACTATCTCATTGGCCAGAAGCAGGCCCACACTTCCCATTGAAATCCTGATAGGTTTATGTTGGTTACAACTGTTTTCATTTTTAAATATTGTATTGTTCTTTCATTGTTGTTGTTGTTTTGCACTACAAATAAGGCATGTGCAATGTGCACAGGAATTTGTTCCTTTTTTTTCTCCAAATGATAATTCGGCCCCTCCACAGTCTGAAGGATTGTGGACCGGCCCTCTGCTTTAAAAGTTTGAGGACCTCTGGCATAGTTAGTAAAATCCACAGGACTTCATAGGTGCTTAACATTAAATTCAGGACTGTAGTGTATGGAATTTAAACAATCCATTCCATTAAGCTTTGCAGGAATATGTGGGAATGTGGAGCTGACGATTTCCTGGTTCCACTTCAAATTTAAAGACAGTTTTACCTTCGGAAATGCTGGGAGGATCTTTGGTGTGTGGTTCAGCACTGTGAAGACAAAATAACAATTCTTACTGTCAACTCTTCATTTGCTTGTCCTCCTGATAGTAAATAGTTGTTGTAATTATTAGATCTTAATAATCTTTTGTCCTCCTTTTTTGAAGTCACCTACATGGGTGACCATCACTAGTTCTCTTGTTAGCAGACCATAATTGTGAAGATTTTTGTTCTCTTATTTGCTTCCTTGGATCTCCTTTTATTATTTTGTTTGGATAATCCCAGGTTCTCCCATTATGACCAACATAACCTGCTTTCTCTACATGATACATTGGGTTTTGTTTTGTTTTTTTTGTTTTTTTGGTGAAAGTGTAATGGTTTCCATCTTTTTTGTCCAGTGATGAAATATTCCAATTTTACAGGTCTCAAAGAACCTGGGTGATGTTGTGGTATATCATTACTATAACAGATGAACAGGAATGAATAAGTATCCAGGGGTTTTCTGCTGTGAGACAGGATAAGTTTACATAGCTCCTGCTCTCATAGTTCACACAAGTTGGGCGGGAGTGGTAGAAAGAATGTTCACCACAGAAAGAAATATGTTCTCTGAGCAAAAAGCTGGAGATGGCTCATTTCGAAAAGCCAGGTGGCAGTTGAATTAAGAGAATGAGCTCAATTGTATTTCCTCCCCACCATGTGTTGACTTGACCCTGTGATACCTTTTAATGCGGATGTAACCTCCGTAGTGAAAGCAAGTTCTTTAGGATAAGCTGTATTGTCACTGTGAGTGATAATGGGATTAAAGCATTTACTATACTCCCTACTATGCCTGGAACGAAGGTTTTGGTTGACCCTCTCATGAAACAGAAACAGACAAAAAAGAGAGGAAGAGACGTGAGCCTGGATGTAATGCAGAAATGGCAGTATACCTCCCCCAGCTCTTAGTATGTATCCTTTGCATTGTGAAGGCACCATACACAACTAAGCTGTGCCACATTACCTTGGATGCTCCCACCTTTTTTGATACCTCAGAAATTGTTTCACAGGCAACTATTAGATTGCTAAAAAGCTTAGTATGTGAGAAAACCTGTTTAAAATAATGTTTACGAAGTTTGATCCTTAATCTCCACAATAATTCTTGTGAAGAGAAGAGAGATGTTAAGTTTTAAAATGATTGGACTGATCCCTTACCAAAAGAGCTTAGGCCTCATTTATATTTCTGCAGTTAAAAATAATACAGTGGGACCTCAACTTAAGAGTGCTCTATTTTGAGTTAAGAGCCATCACTCCACCCGAGTTTTTCTTTGACTTAAAAACATTGTTTTGTGTTAAGACGTAGCACCAGTGGGATGCTAGCACAAGAGTACATGGCTTTAGGGCCTGTATGCCTCATGCTCTTGTTCGCTTTGAGAGATTGCTGTCCGCTTTGAAAAACATTGGATTAGTTGATTTGTGTGGTGTTTATTCTTGATATGTTCAGCTTCATGAAGAGAGAGAGCAAGAGAGGGAGGGAGGTTGAAATGTGTACAGTATGAAGAAAATGATGTTTCTGCCTCCTCAGTTTTGTGCTTCCTTGTCACAACTTTGTGCTTCTACCATTTTAAAGTTTATCTTTCTTTTTTATTGTTCCATGTGAATGTTCGTGTATACATTATTTGTTACATCTTCTTATTTAAAAATATGTAACAACAAAAAAAAGGGGGGGGGGGTTGGCAGACCGGAACAGATTAATAGCACTTCAATGGGAAATTTTGCTTTGAGATAAGAGCTTAGTCACTGAATGAATTAAACTCTTAAGCCAAGGTATCACTGTTGATTCTTCTCTCTCCTTCAGGTGGAATCTCCTTTCCTGTAGTTTGAAGCCATAGGACACGGAACAATGGCTTCAAACTACAGGAGAGGAGATTCCACCTGAACATCAGGAAGAACTTCCTCACAGTGAGGGCTGTTTGACAGTGGAACTCTCTCCCCCGGACTGTGGTGGAGGCTACTTCTTTGGAGGCTTTTAAACAGAGGCTGGATGGCCATCTGTCGGGGGTGCTATGAATGCGATTTCCTGCTTCTTGGCAGAGGGTTGGACTGGATGGCCCATGAGGTCTCTTCCAACTCTACTATTCTATGATTCTATGATTCCTCCTACTGCCTTTATTGTTACCTACATTCTCTGCCATATGCTTGTACGTGAGCTCACCTGTCAATTTATAGCGACCACCTCAAAATGTTTTTTTAGGCAATGAATACTTGGAAGTGATTTTGCTAGTTCCTTCTTCTGAAATATAGCCTACAGCACCTGGTATATTTTGGTAATCTCCCATTCAAGTATTACTGTAACCAGAGCTGCTCAGCTTCCATATAAGTTAAGAATTGGTGTTTTAGTGTATACTGTACTGTTCTCACCAGATATTTTTACTTCTTATATTATAGCATATTGCCTATCAGAATCTGATTCATTTATAGTCAGTTAGATTTAAATTGAATAACATTAATGGATATTGAAGTGCATAATGCAATTTTATTTTAAATGGAATAGAGATTGAGTTATTGGGTTATTGAAGTTTGTTTGATCAAAAAAAAGGGGGGGCAAAGAAATGGCAATTGAGGTAGGCTTCCTGAAAGGCTAAGAAGATTGAAAGATGTTTTTGTCAACTGGCCAGATAAGATAGATGGTTAGTAATTATTTCACATTAAAGAAAACAAATGCATAAACATATATAGGGTTGATCTTGATTCTTCATTTCTTATGCCCTTCTACCTTTGGCAACCAAAATATTGTTGGGATGATGTTCTTAGACATATTTATTGAACTGCTTTTTTTTCAATCAGGAGGATCTAGCAGGGCCATTAGTGGACTCCAAATTCTATAATGTACCAGCATAGAATTGGGAATTTATTCTTTTTGCTACCAAAAACATGTCACCTTTTTGTTTGTGTAAGAAATTGTATCTGCACATACTAACATTGTCCATTACTCTTTCAGATTTTGGTGGATTCTGGCAATCCTATCGGACGTGCGGCATTGCAGTATGAGAATGTTGTGGCCCATGAAGGGAGCTCCATCCTTCGGGACTTAGTGCTGAGCCCTGATCTCCAATACCTTTATGCCATGACAGAGAAACAGGTATGAAATCTTGTTCACAGCTGGCTCCTCTATTTATAAGCTCAGCAACAGTGAGGATCATTAACTGGATGAACAGCCCTTCCTATTTGTATAGTACATATGCCATATTTCTTCAGCACAAGTCTTTGCCACATGGCAAGAACTGTCAGCCTCTTGAAGCAACTAAATAAAAATATATTATAAGGATGCAGCATTCTTTCTATTAGTGTAGTTTTGATTAGACACTGAACTCATAAAATGAGTGCAGAGCTCATCACCGTAAATGTGCTCTGTAAATGACAGGCAGTTGATTCAACACTAGAGTGATGGCTCTCCTGGGGGAACCTTTTTTTAATGAACAAGTAGATTTCATCCTGTGATGGGTGACAGCTTATATAGAGGATTCTGTGTGCCTGGTGTTATAGCATGGCTCAGTGTGGCTATGCATTAATGTTTTGTGTGCATTACACATAATGGATTCTACTTAAGTTATAGGCACTTGACAGTGGTTGGTATTCCAGAACTGGTCATGAAAGGGGCTCTCAGGTTACTCAGTCCCAGTTGGATGTTTGTCCTCCCTGTTTATATGGACACACTTGCTAGTAAGGCACCTTGTCGTTACAAATTACTAAAGGCTCAAATTCATGATTGTTCATTTGATGTTGCCCAAATTGTTCACAGTTCTGTTGTTCATGAAAAACACAAGTGATGAGAATGCCTATGGTGATTTCAGCTAAGAAATCATACTTCTCTGCTACCCTTGTGTCTGCACAGTGTTGACCAGCAGACCTTTCTTGTGTGGTCAGTTTTATATTCTTTGCTCCATAAGATGAAAACAGCCCACTCAACAGTCCACTCTGAAGAATTTGCACAATATTATGCAGATGAAATCACTTGGATCAGTTCTGACTGCAGTTGATACAGGTCTGGTGGATGTAACCTTGGTTATTACATACCTTTAGATTTCTTCAGCCTGAGGATGTGGATTCATAGTTTTAAAAAAACCCAGAAGGGGTAAGAGGAATAGTGAATACAGCAGAGCAGGTTCAGATTCTTTTTAAAAGATGCTACAGTGAGGCCATCAATGAAAAAGATCCTTGCTGGGATGGAGAAGTAGCTCCTAGCTCAAGAGGTTCCTGAAAGAGATGGACTAGCACCCATTTCAATCTGGCTTCAAGCCAGGATATAGAATGGAGACAGCTTTAGTCACCTTGGTGGGTGCCCCACTCTAGGAGTTGGAAAAAAAAAGCTTGACTCGGGGAATGAGCATGAGAAATGAAGAGATCATAGAGAGATACCCCATCAATGGCAGAAGGAGTTAGATCCTCTAACTTGGCATTCCTATTTTTATCAGATTGTTATGCCAACAACCCACCTTATACATGAATGAGGAGGATGCGGATGTGTGTTATTTATCTACTACTATCACATTTAATTTGGCCTGAAGACGACCCAGTTTCTTCCTAGTCATAGTATGTCAGTTCTGAATGAATACTCTTGTGTCTGTGGAATTAATAATATCTGAGTCTGACTAGAGGGGAAAATAAATTTATTATTAAGGTGCCAATGAATCATAGGTACATAAAACATCTCCTCTAAAACAGACTTGTTAGGCTTCTTTTGCAAGAGCTCTGTTTTTTGAGAGATTGTCTCTGCTGCAAGTATTAGGGAAACTACTTTGTTGCTCCAGCAAGTTGAAAAGGTGCTGGTGTGGGCAAGGAGCTAGTATGATGTCTGAGTATCATTCTTAGATCTGCGATACCATCACCCAAGGTGCTAGGTTTTCTGAAATGTTTACACTGGTAACCTCCAGTTTGGGGTTACAGTTGTATCTTATAACTCCTTTTCAGTATAATTGGTTCTTGGGTAGGAAGCAAAAAGATAGACACAATTGGTGCAGTAATAAGATTTTAACTAGGGAAGTGAGACTTTTCTCTTTTGGTGCTGGTTAATGGTAGAAGCTATGAGAAATGAGACTGTTCAAAAATCTAGATAAAGTATTATATGCAGGAAAGGATATATGTGAAAAATGTAAGTGAATACATAAAAGGTGTTAAATTTTTAAAAGGTTTTTTGTTCCTTGACTGTCATCAGTCAAAATGGAGACAGTGATCAAGAAATTGCAAGAAGACTAAGCCTTGGAAGGGCAGCTATGAAAAAAGTGAATGATATGCCCAGAAGTCAAGATATATAATTGCATACCAAACCCAGGATCATCTGATTTCTCTTTGTGGATGTGAAAGCTGGATATTGAGGAAAGCTTGGTGAAGTTGAAATCAGCAGGAAATGAGGAGACCTTCATGAAGAAAGGAGAAAAGCTTAAGGAATGACAGCTGCCTAGTCAATTTTCTTTGGGAAATCTAGTATAAAAGGACTCCTAGGCACCTGATTCAGTTCATCAGTTCTAGTGTATCTGTTTTTGCATTTATAATAATAAATTATAAACTTTATTTTTATATACATAGCATTACTGCATATTGAACTACTTTTTCTGCCAAATTTGTTGTCTAACATGATGTTTTGGTGCTTAATTTGTAAAATCATAACCTAATTTGATGTTTAATAGGCTTTTCCTTAATCTCTCCTTATTATCCAACATATTCGCTTATCCAACATTCTGCCGGCCCATTTATGTTGGATAAGTGAGACTCTACTGTATAAAGAATTATTCTGATGACAACTCTACTAGGCCTAGTCATTCAAACGCGCTCCGGAACAGCCATGTTTTCAATTCCCAGTGGAAAATGGGTAGGGAAGGAGCTAACCTGATCTCCCTGGGGAGAGAGTTCCATAGCCGGGGAGCCACTGCCGAGAAGGCCCTCTCCCTCGTCCCCACCAGTCGCATTTGAGACAAAGGCGGGAGCGAGAGGAGCGCCTCCCCGGATGATCTTAGGGTTCACGTCAGTTCATAGGAGAGGAGGCGATCACGGAAATAGGCAGGTCCTGAACCATTTTAGGCTTTATAGGTAATAACCTGCACCTTGAATTGGGCCCGGAAACTTATCGGTAGCCAGTGGAGCTGTTTAAACAGAGGAGTTGAGCATTTTCTGTAACTAGCTCCTGTTATTAATCTGGCTGCTGATCTTTGAACCAACTGAAGTTTCTGAACTGTCTTCAAAGGCAGTCCCACATAGAGTGCATTGCAGTAATCCAACCTGGAGGTGACTAAGGCATGGACCACCATGGCCAAGTCAGACTTCACGAGGTACAGTCGCAGCTGGCGCACAAGCTTTAACTGTGCAAAAGCCCTCCCGGCCACCACCGACACCTGAGCATCAAGTGTCAGCGCTGAGTCCAGGAGGACCCCCAGACTGCGGACCTGCGTCTTAAGGGGGAGTGCAACCCCGTCGAGTGCAGGTTGCCACCCTATGCCCCAATCGACCACACGACTGACCTGGAGGACCTCTGTCTTGTCAGGATTAAGTTTCAGCTTGTTCATCCTCATCCAATCCATCACAGCAGCCAGGCATCGGTCAAGGATCTGAGGGGCTTCCTTGGAGTTTGGTGGAAAGGAGTAGTAGAGTTGAGTGTCATCTGCATAGAGATGGCACCCAACTCCAAAACTCCAGATGACCTCTGGATTTCAGATGTGAACAGAAATAGGAATGAAAGCCATACAGATCAGGTATTTAAACATAAATGGAGAAACACAGAGTCTCGACAGCCTGTCATATCCTATGATGGGCCTTCATTAGTTGCTGGTGCTTAATTCTAGGTCTCGGACCTGCTGTAGATACCAAAATCCATTGGTGCTCAAGTCCCATTATGGGAGAGTAAAATGGTTTTCATTGTGTAAAATCACAAAATGTGTGTGTGTTTGTGTGTGTATGCGTATGTATATACAAGTTGTGAACAGTTGAAGAATGGATTCAGAATCTCTGTCTACAGGGGACGGCAGTACTACTTTCTTTAGACAGCTGTTCATTCAAACATAGGCTTATGTAGCCTACCTCGCTTTAGATGAACTCTGTATGTAAAATATTATTGAATAATTTGAGACGGCTGCCCTAATTTGGTCCATATATCTTTTTTTTCATTTGCAAGCACCTTTTCTGTGGGTACTGCATGGGAAGTAATGTTAATTGACTGTATAAAACAAAGCTAAAGTGAAGGCAGACAGAAAGGCGAGGCAAGCACACATCCTTGAGGATGGCTTTCTTAAGTAGAACCACAGGTCATTCCTTGGTGTGAATGGAAGAGTAAATCCACACTGGTCAAGGAAGATATTTCATCACTTTATATGGAAAGCCCCCTGGAGGTGTTGTTTATGGGGAAGGATGGGCAGAAATCTAAAGATTTCTTTAGGGAGAGGATTGATTGCATATGTGTACATGATTGCATACAATTTCCAATTCTTTATCAAGCACTTTACAAGACTGAGATCGATTACTGTTGTTTTTACCTGCAGCAATCAATGTATTTTACAATTTTTAATCAGGGGGGCATTGTGAAGTTGTGATGTTTATGTTGGCTGTTTATTGTTTTATGTTATTGTTTTTGCACTTTTTGTATTTTGCATGTTGCACCTTGTGTGCTTTGTGAACTGCATTGAGTCCCTCCGGGAGATGGTGGCAGGGTATATAATGTTTATTATTTATTATTTTATAATCTTCAGAATTCAACATTATAAATTGAAGTGAAATGAATTAATAAAATATTTAATCTGGGAGTCATTTGAAGCAGAAAGTGAACTGTCAAAAAAAAGAGAGAGAGAGAGAGAGAGAGAGAGAGAGAGAGAGAGATAAGCAGGTATGTCGAATATTATTGCCATTTAGACCAGAAAATACAAGAAGAAAGTTTTAAAAATCTGTTTTTACATTGCACTCCTCCTTTTCATTTGAGCTCCAGCCTGACCAAATCAGATGTTTTCTGTAGCGTGTAGAGTCCCCCCCCCCCCCCGCCCCCTTTCACCAGTGATTAGCAGCGTTTACTGAAATCCCAAATCCCCTCGGAATGCATGCCTGTCTAACCCTTTCAGGCTTGCACGCCTTGGTGCTAAATTGCTCTGTGAAAATGGCCTCTTTGTTTGTAATGATGGAGACACTGGCTGAAGTGGCGGCACACCTGCTACTATTGAAAGCAGGGCTCCCCCAACAGTCCGCGTGCCCCTTTGATAGGTAAATGATCATGCTGGGCTGGAAGAATCCCAGGCACTTGATTGCCCAGGGACCTTGTAGCTGATCCTGTCCTGGAGATTTCAAAAGCTATATTTGGCTTGCTATTACGACTAGTTCACAGAAATTTAATTTTTATCCACTAGACGTGGGCAAGAGCCTTACAGGACCTCTGGGTGATGTCAGTATTTTTGACCCTTCAGGTGAAAATATGCTGCCTTAATGTGATTGCAAGGTGGATCATTTTGGCAGCATGTGGCAGGATGTGCAGGGCACAGATATTGTGGCTTGCTGCTGTTGCATTAGCTTAAGTGAGGTGTTTGGCGGCTTCATCCACCATTTAGGAGCAATCTCTGGGGAGGACGAGTGATATCTTACCCTCCCCCTTGCCTACTTCAATCTCTTTTAGTAGCCTTGGAGAAAATCTTGAGATTCTTGCCTCTTGGTTTCTGCCTGCTTGTGTCATTTTATATATTAATTTTCAGTTTATGGAGGATTAGGGTTTGGAATGTTTAAGTGTAGAGAATTTGGGGACTAGAGGCCAGATGCAGCCTGTAGGGCCATGGGATTCCTTTTCAATCATACCAATCATCGACAGAGCAAATGGGCTTTTAAAAGAAAGTGTAATGCTAGTCAAAGTTTTAAAATTGCTGGGCATGGGCATGATTGGGGCAGAGAGACAGTTTGAGTACCCCTATCTTTCCTATGCAGATCTCCTGTTGGACTTAAAAAAATACCATAGTTGCCAATGGAGATTTTTTAAAAAAATAAATTTTGTCTTCTAAAAAGATTCCTTTATGGTTATACGTAAAAATCTAATTTCTGCGGAGAAGCGAGTTCAACTGTGGAGCATGTGCCTTGCAGCAAGGAAGGAAAAGCCGAGTCTCTCTGGCTGCCAGGCTGCCCCCTCTAGTTGTGGTTGGGAAGCTGTTGATCATCACTTTCTCGATTGGCAAGCACATTGTTTTTATCATGAAAAGGCTTTTGGACAAAATTCTGTCTGTTGGCTTAGTCTTGTCCTGTTTTCAAGTGCAGAAGAGGTCATCACATTGCAATAAAAAATTGCAACACCTTCATACCAGCTGGAGCTAGGAATGTGTTTTGCATGTATCACTTAAGAAGTAAGGAATCTGGCTACAGGTCATTTTCAGCAGATTCCTACAGGGAGGGATATGATGTATAGTACCTCTAAGTCAGCGGTTCTCATCCTTTGGGTCCCCAAGTGTTTTGTCCTGCAACTCCTAGAAATCCCAGCCAGTTTACCAGCTGTTAGGACTTCTGGGAGTTAAAGGCCAAAACATCTGGGGACCCACAGTTGAGAACCACTGCTCTAAGTATTGGTGATGGTAGATGGAATAATCTGCTCTCAATTTATACTTGAGGTCAACATATACATGAATATATATGATAAGTTTTGTTTAATCCTGGCCATTTGCATCAAAGCCTTTTGACGTGGTAGCTAATTAATGACAAAGGTGATAATGATTCATTTTATAGGCATGGTCCACATGTCCTTGGAGCCAACAAGAGATCTCGAAAGATTGCTTAAAAGGTTGTGATGATGGGAGCTCAAAAACCTTGTCTTCTGCAGGTCTTTTTCTTTCCCTTTCGATTTAATAAAAGCAGCTCTTACCCACAGCCTACTGTTATCAGGGTGTTGGTGGAAAGTAATTAAATGAGCAGTTGTAACAGAGCTCAAAGGGCCTGAGGAATGAGGGGGGTTTAATCAAATTTGGAGGAGCAATTAATAAAGAGCTTGTAACCCTTTAAGGGCATGTCCTGCTGTCAGATTAAGAAGAGTGTGGATTATGACTAGACTTTGGAACAGAAATAGGGGAATGCAGAATTCCCTAAGATTCCTATGAAGATTTTATTATATTGGCTATTTGATGGCAGTCGTAAGATTTTGATAGGGAGCTAGGTGTAACTCTAGGTTTCTTATAGTGAATGTGTGCCTTTTGCCATCACTGTTCAGGACAAAGTTTTGAACATGTATTGTGGCCAAAGCTAGACTACTGAAGAAATTCCAAATTTCATGTTCAGAGTAAATCATGCACATATCATAATTTACATTTATCTACTTTTTTCTTCGTGTACTCTGTGAATGCACACTAATGGAGAGGCTGCGCCTGCGCAGGTTCCAACGGAAACTCTTCCCAAGCTGAAGTTTAAATTTTGGCGGTAGCCACGCCCCTCCGTCCCCGGAGGGCATATAAGGCAGCCCTCGGCGGTTGCTCCCCAGTTCCTTTTTTTCCGCCGCAAGGTTCACTTCGGACTCTCATGTCTACGACTCGCTTTAAGCGCTGCACTCAGTGTGCCGCTAAAATTCCCGATTCCGACGGCCACGCCAAGTGCCTCTACTGCCTCGGGGAGGCACATGTCGTCGGTACCTGCCGTTTCTGCCTGGCCCTGACGGCTCAGGCTAGGAAAAATAGAGCCGCGAGGCTTAGAGCAGCGCTCTACGAAAAATCGCTTGCTCCTGAACCCGTTCCGTCGACTTCGGGCACGAAGCCGTCGGTCGACCCGAGATCGATGTCGGCTCCAACGGCTAAAGCTCCCTCGGTCTCGTCCAGGGCGTCCAGAGCCTCCAGATCGGCTAAAGCCGCCAAACCGCCGTGCACACTCACCACGGCCACGATGTCGACACGTTCCGGTCGAGTCGGCCCTTCCTCGACATCGAGCTCGGTGGCCTCCGTTTCCTCGGCCCGATCCCATCTCGGGGCCCCTCCATCGACCTCTGCGATGAAGATCGCCTTTAAGAGGGCTCATGAGGAAGCTCGTCGGACACAATCCGACTCAGCTATGGTCCCGCCTACACCGGGAAAATCCATGAGGGTTTCGTCAAAGCAACCGCTCGCAAAGAAGAGGGCTACCCAGCGTTCCTCTTCCTCTGCCTCCTCCAAGATGGACGTCCCCTCTTCGGCGACTTCGTCCAGAAAGTCCTCTCCAATCCCTCCCGCTCAGCGGCCTCGTCAACCTTCTCCTCAGCAACTTTCTGATGGCGAACTGCAGGACTCACCCCACCACTCTACCCAGACAGTGGTCAGGGTGCCATCTCCTCGACCTGCTGCCTCTCATCGCCCGTCTCGACAACAGCTTTTTCCCCCGACCTCGACACCGGAGCGGGGTAGACAAACCGCCCGCCTGGCTCGAGCGGCCCAGGCCTCGGCCTCTAAGGAACCTCGGTCACAGATGGCTCCTGCTCTTGAGGCTTTGCCACCACCAGAGACTGTGTTGTCGTCTCCCCCTCAGTCCCCTCAAGGGGCTGAGGACGATGAGATTGATATCGATCGCCCTGATTCCGCTCTCTCGGCCTCGGTGGTATCTCTAGGCCTTGATCTCTCTCCTCCTCATGATGCCTATGAGGTGGACCCTCCTTCGCCTACCGACAACATTCGGGCCTTCTCCGAACAGATGGTTAGAATGGCTGATGCCCTGGGTCTAGAAATCAAACAAACCTCTAAGGCAGTGTCTGACCCGGTTTTCAAACGGGTCCAAGCCCAGGCCCCCCCGGCCACGCTTTTGCCGTTTCTGCCTTACCTCCTGGATGTCATCCAATCATCGTGGAAGACTCCTTCCTCGATTCCTCCTACCTCGAAGAGGATTGAGTCTTGGTATCGTACAGATGACGACACCTTAGAATGGCTTAAACATCATCCCGACCCAAATTCCATGGTTGTTAAAGCTTCTCAAACTTCCGGTCGTGAATCCACTACCCCTGCAGATAGAGAGGGCAAGAGATTTGACGCGGTCGGCCGAAAGCTCTACTCCGGGGCCCTTCTACTTTGTAGAATGGCGAACTATGGGGCCTGTATGGGGGCCTACCAGCAGATCCTTTGGGAAAAAGCTCAGCCCTTCTTCTCGAAGTTGTCCGACGAAGACCGGTCGGTTATGTCCACCCTCCAACAAGAGGCCGACTCGCTAGCACATCACCAAATCCAGATGGCTAAGCATACGGGCGACACGGCCGGCAAGATGATCGCCCACGCCATTGCCATTCGTCGCCACGCCTGGCTGAGGTCGTCCGGTTTGTCTTCCTCCTCGAGGCAGGTCATCGAGGACCTCCCCTTCGACGCCATGGGCCTCTTTAATTCTGGCACCGACGACAAGCTCAAAACCAATCATGACTTTAAAGTTCTGGCCACTAAATGCGGCGATCAACCCCAAGCTCACCGCACCAAGTGGTTTCCTCAACGCTTTCGTCGCTTCCCGCCTCCCTCTTACCGCCATCAATCCTTCAGGCGTCCCTCGGTATCGAACAACCAGAACCGCCAACAGCCCCGTCGGGCTGCTCAACCACAAAGACAACGCGGCCGGGCCACCCCCACCGCTGGTCAACCTCTCTGGCGTTCCTGACGCCATCTCTCTTTCCAAAGACTCTTTCTACGGTACCGATGCAGCTCTCATTCCTCCGCACCCCTCTCCTTCACCGAATCAACCTCATGGTCTCTTTCTAGACCGCCTGGCTCCCTTCTTTCACCGGTGGAAATCTATTACTTCAGATGCCTGGGTTCTCAAAATTGTCCAAGAAGGCTATGCCTTAGAGTTCGAGGAACTCCCGCCCACGGGTCAGGTCCTTCTCTCCAACCCTTCTCAAGAAATTCTCGCAGAGGTCGATGCCCTCCTCGCCAAAGGGGCTATTCGGCCTTCTCCATCGGTACAGGACCCTCAAAGCTTCTTCTCCAGATACTTTACGGTCCCGAAGAGGGGTGGGGGCCTCCGCCCAATTCTGGACTTACGCATGCTCAATGCCTTCATACGTCCAACCAAGTTCAGGATGGTCTCCATCGCCTCCATCCTCCCGATGCTTCAGCGCGGAGACTACTTCGTGTCTATAGACCTTCGAGACGCTTATTTCCACGTGGCGATTCGAGAAAACCACAGGCGCTTCCTCTCTTTCAAAGTTCTCGACCAGACCTACCAGTTCACCGTTTTACCCTTTGGCCTCGTTACGGCCCCAAGGGTCTTTACCAAAGTCGTCGCTGTCGTGGCCGCCCACCTCCGGCTCCAGGGGATCACAGTCTTCCCTTATCTAGACGACTGGCTTCTCGTCGAATCCGACCCTTTCCTTCTTCGACGTCACGTCAACTACACCCTCTCTCTTCTAGAATCTCTCGGTCTCCAACTAAACCCCGAAAAATCTCACCTCACTCCGTCGAGCAAAATCCGCTTCATCGGTGCCCTGTTCGACTCAATCTCTCGGACTGTCTCTCTCCCGCTCGACAGGTTCCTAGCCCTCCGCCAACAGATCATCTTTTGCGAGACCCACCGGAGGGTTCGGGCTCGATCCATCCAGGTACTGCTCGGTCACATGGCCTCCACAGTTCTCACGACCCCGTTTGCCAGACTCCATCTCCGGACTCTGCAGAGATGGTTTATAGACGTTTTCAAGCCATTTCGCCACCTCAACTCGAGGTTTCTCTCCGTTCCGCCCCACGTTCGTCGGTCGCTTCTCTGGTGGAAGTCCCTCTCCAACGTCTGCAAGGGTCTTCCGTTCCACCCGATCCCTCCCTCGACCACCATAACCACAGACTCATCCAATTTCGGCTGGGGAGCCCACATGAGCGGTCTCACCGTTCAAGGCCTCTGGTCTCCTTCCGAGAAGGCCAATCACATAAACTTTCTGGAACTCCTTGCCATCTTCAAGGCTCTGAAAGCCTTCTCCCGCCTGATCTCCCAAAAATCTATCCTCATCCAATCAGACAACACAGTAGCAGTCTTCTACATCAACAAACAGGGCGGCACGGGTTCGAGGAAGCTAATGCTTCTCTCCTCTCAGCTGTGGCACTGGTGCATAGCCCGCAACATCCAAGTCACGGCAATTCACCTTCCCGGGATCCAGAACAATCTAGCAGACGCCCTCAGCAGGATGACGACCTCCTCCCACGAGTGGATGCTCGATCCCGAGACTCTTCTTTCTCTCTTTCACAAATGGGGTTTTCCCACTCTGGACCTCTTTGCTTCTCCCCAAAACGCACAGTTGCCTCGGTACGGGGCGAGACTTCCCCCGTCCTCCTTTCCAGGCTGCCTGGGAGACGCCTTCCTTCTCGACTGGTCTGCGGAACCGATCTACCTCTTTCCGCCTTTTCCTCTCATACCAAAGGTCCTACAGAAACTCCGGTCGATACCGACGTCGGCTATCCTGATAGCTCCAGCCTGGCCTCGCCAACCTTGGTTCCCGGCCCTTCTTCGTCTCTCCAGAGCGACCTCCTTCACTCTGCCTCTTCTACCACACCTATTGTCCAGAGAGAACGGCCAGATCCTACACCCGGATCTCCCCTCTCTACATCTCACTGCTTGGAGAATTCTCACCTGACCTCCCTCCCGCACAACCTGCAGGAGGTCCTCCGCGCAGCTCACAAGCCAGCTACAACCAGATCTTACACTTATAAGGTTTCTCGCTTCCGCTCCTTTCTTCGCTCCCGAGGGATTACTGCCTTTCCAACCTCGATACCGATAGTGCTGGACTTCCTTATGTCTCTGGCAGACCAAAAACTTTCTCTTGCTTCTATGAAATCCTACTTGGCCGCCCTATCCTGGTGCTTTCAACAACATGGTAAACCCTCGTTGTTCTCTGATCACCTCGTCAAAACCTTCTTGAAGGGATACAATAACATCTGCCCACCGTCTCAGCCTCCGACTCCGGGGTGGAACCTCGAGCTCGTGCTTTCCCAGCTCACTGCCTCCCCTTTCGAACCTTTGGCTTCGACCGACCTACGTCTCCTTTCTTGGAAAGTTGCCTTCCTGGTGGCCATAACTTCGGCGCGCAGACCCTCAGAGCTGGCGGCCCTTCGGGTTGATGAACCCTACCTCCGTTTTCATCATGACCGCGCCGTTCTCCGTCCGGACATCACCTTCCTTCCCAAGGTGGTTTCAGCTTTTCACCTTAACCAGGACATTGTCCTTCCTGCCTTCTTTCCAGACCCCTCGTCTCCTCTTGAGCGGAGACTGCACCTTCTTGATGTGCGTAGGGCACTCCTTTTCTATCGGGACCGTACTAAAGACATTCGAAAGACCCCAAAACTTTTTGTGGCCCATGCCCCAGATAAACTGGGCAATCCTATTTCTTCACAAAGACTGTCTCATTGGATTGCTCAAGCTATTGAACTGGCCTACGAACTAGCCAAACGACCGCCTCCCCCGTCGGTTCGCCCGCGTTCGACGAGGGGCCTCTCCACGTCGACTGCCTTCCTAAGGGGCATTCCCCTGGACTCTATTTGCAGGGCAGCTATCTGGTCCAACCCTCTTACGTTTGTGTCTCACTACAGGGTAGACCAGAAAACCTTAAAGGACTCAGCCTTTGCTAGAGCAGTTTTGTCATCCTGTTTGTCCTGAAGGGCTTCTTCATATGTTCCTTCTCTAAGGATGTTTCATGCGACTCTTTTGTCGTTTTCCTGTTCAGTACATGTTTGCACTGTTCTCTCTGAAATATTGTGCCTTATTTGATACTGCCTTCCTCCTTTGAGGAATGATTTGCCTGGCTTACACATGTTTTCTTAGATTGTTTATATCATGCCTTACCGGACTGTTCTCGGTATTATGCGTGTGTTCATGCAATACTTCAATGGGTCCTTCGGACCATGTTATTGATGTTTAATAAACATATGTTTGGACATTATCTCGTTGTCAGGGTTTGCTTAGCCCGCCTCCGAGACCTAAGCTTGCTAGTCTCCATTAGTGTGCATTCACAGAGTACACGAAGAAAAAGGACAGGTTGCTTACCTGTAACCATGTTTCTTCGAGTGTACTCTGTGAATTCACACAAGCCCGCCCTTCCTTCCCCTCTGGCAAACCCTCTTCCTTCCTCGTTGCCTTAGCGGCGTAGGAACGGGGAGCAACCGCCGAGGGCTGCCTTATATGCCCTCCGGGGACGGAGGGGCGTGGCTACCGCCAAAATTTAAACTTCAGCTTGGGAAGAGTTTCCGTTGGAACCTGCGCAGGCGCAGCCTCTCCATTAGTGTGAATTCACAGAGTACACTCGAAGAAACATGGTTACAGGTAAGCAACCTGTCCTTCTTCTTGCAGCAGTGATATAAAATCTGCTTACAATTTATTTAGTGGAGCCTAGTATGTAAAACTGGGAATCTATGATGTGGTATAAGTGCCACGTAGTACAGCCAATAGAGGAAGTAAGACATAGCAGAAGGACTCTTGTGGTTAAGTTGTGTCCATACATCATTAGAAGGGAAACTAAGACTGTAAAGCATGTGTAAAGCATGTGTGGAGTGTAAAGCATGTCTGATAGTGATTGCAAATCCTGTTCTTCTGTATAGAACTTAGTATTCATCCATCTGCTAAAGAGCTATTTGAAGGGACAGGCCACCGTAGCTTGGTGGTAGAGTACATGTCTTGTATGTAGAAGATCCCAGTTCAGTCTAATTACAGTCTGTGTCACCGAGTTTAGATGAACCAATGATCAGACTCTATATAGCTATGACAAATATGTGATTCTACCTCCTTCTGCTCCATTTCCAAACTTACCAAAATACCTTCAAAATAGTCCTGCGTCTTTGTTAGTTTCCTTTCATATGATTTGATTTTTCTCTATGGAAATAGTTCAGGATGTGTGTTTTCTCTTTCATAAGAATTCTGGTAGTGGTTGATTATTTTTAATTATACCAGATTTACCCTGCTAAAGCAGCCACATGTCTGGTTTCTTCCCCCCCCCCCTCCCCCCCCCCCCATCGTTCATTTTCTTAGTCTAGAAGGGATCATGTAGTAAAATAAAAGCTGCAGGGATGCTTACATACTTTTTTGGCTCCAACAAGCTGAAGACTACTCACTAACCCTGTCTAAATCAGTTTAATATTATTGTCTGCCGAGACCCTTGAAAGTGCATGTGTGTGTATGTTTATGCAGGCACAGATAGGATTGACTTTTCCTTGTGGCAGTTATGGAGAGACATGTTCCGAATCCCCTTTCTGATGGTCTTCTTCTCTGTGGAAAATGAGTCCGATATCTCATTATGGAGCAGTTGACACTTTTGTTTCTTGTGACTTCTGTATTTTTCACAGATTATTTGTATGGTTGGAATCCTACAGAAATTGATAGCTCGGATACTGGAACATCACAGAAGTAAACTGACTCTCTCTGTGCTCAAATAGAGGGGAGGAAGGTTGTGGCCACCTGAGAAGAAAGCTGCTAACTTTAAGATGACGTTCCTTGACTTCTGAATCTTGAACAGATAGCGCCTATGGTGCAAAGACCACAGTTTTTGCTTATTTCTGTTCCACTTCCCTGTTAGTGCATTGGCCTCACAAATCTCTCCAGACATTAAACATCCAAGGCTGAGACCTGGCAGCCTCCTTTTCCCTGTTCCCATTGGCCTCATCTGTTTCTTCTTCATTTCTGCTGCTGATAGCAGCAACCTTGTCTCCTTGCTTCCACTTCCTTCACTACTGTCATCAGTATAATTATACTTGCAGAGCTATTATGATCTCAGTCCAGGTAGTAGATAGTAACAGAGGTTAAAGTAACCTATCTCTCTTGGAAGCCAGTACAGTTTGTTCTGCTTGAGCCTAGATGTCAATGCAGCTTTTGCCAGCTTGTCCTGTCCAGACATGTTGGATTACAACTCCTAGAATCTTCCAGCCTACTATGCTATGTTACACTATTTTGGCTGGTTTTTTTTTTTAATTTTGTACTCCAACATATTTAATGAAAAAGTTACTTTATGTGTGCTCAGATCCTATACAACTGAAGAGTATAAGCCGTAGTGCCTATTTGTGATGTTAAAGCTTCTGTTTTCTGTGCATGTTTATATGAATGCTTTAAGGATGAGAAAAGTGCAATTTCTGGTATTGATTTTGTTGGGCAGGGCTGATTGCTCTTGTTCTTATCAATGCTTTTACTTTCATAATTCATTGATATTAGCCCATGCATATTTTCCACAATTCATACATGTAAGATTGATATTAAGTGTTCAAATGACAAAAATATCTTAAGAATACCATTGCTCAGAAGCCAGATTTTATTTCAAATTCTTGCTGACTAAAATGTAGATACACAGTAAATCTAAAGGAGGCATGTAACTCATATTCCCAGTGTGTGTGGTCATAAAGGAGACTAGTATTTACTAAAATTCCGTTTCCATAGAACTACTTAGCTTTTAATGGTTATAGTAGATGAACTGTGGGCAAAGAAGACTTTGATGGGGTGTGATCAAGGGAGACGCTTATTAATTGCTATGTTGGTCCCAGGAGGGACTGTGGGAATTGCCAGTTTCACAAACTTGTGTTTTGAAATGTGCAGAACAGACGTATCCCATTCCCTGATGTGCTGTTGTCATAGAAATATTGGTTACAGATAAAAGGGTTGCGCTATAAGTTAGGAAAAACTTTTTTTTAAAAAAGTATTGCCATCCTATTAGAACTTTTGCTTTAGAGCCTATTTTGAGACCAGAATATAATATATGCAAAGAGGCTGAATACTGTAAGAGAGATGCTTATGTTGTTTTATACCTCCTTGTTACTCTGAGCTAGAGTAAATCTAGTTCAGAATCGCACTTGGGTTTAGGTCCTTATTTATGTTGTAGATGTTGAACTTGGTTCCTGACTCTATTTTTATAACTTGTCCAGGATTAGTAACTTTAAGCAGAGGCTAAGCCGTTGTCTGTTGGAGCTGCTCTACGGTTTTTCTGCATCTAGCAGAGAATTGGGCTTAATATCCTATAAGAGCTCTTCCAACCCTGTAATTCTACTTTTGGACTTAGACTGGGGAGACCTGTTGTTCATCTTATTAACTTTGCATATTTTGCACACTTATGGAGCAATAAGGGTCTTTGGACCATGATAAAATATTGTTGTTATGGTTGTTGATTGAGGAGACCTGCTCAAATTCCCACTCAGCACTAGTATTTGGTATATAGTTTTGGGCTAGACATTACATTTACCCTGCTTCCTACTGCATTGCATTATGCTCTGAACTCAGGGGATAGGCAGAATAATAATTTGATATAAAAGTAAAAACAGATGACTATCGTGGACTTTGGGAGGTTAGGATAGTGTTAGTAGGTACTGGAGTTTACCTCACATATGCCTCTGTGAGGCACATTTTAAGAAAGGATTTAAACTGGCATAGGTGATCATTGAGCTGCTCTCAGCCCTGTGTTACATATGTTCTGGAATATCTTTATGCATAGTACAGATTTGCCATGCTTTTTAATCCTGCTCCTGTCCTCCTGCTGTGTTTCCCCTCCTTTTTTGAAAATGTTGTTGCAGATTTTGCTTCTCAGCAGATGTTCAAAGGGACTTGTGCTGTGGTGGGGTCTAGACTAATAGCCCCAGTGCTTAATTTCCTAGATACAGGGTTGCCTCTGGGGAAAGCAGAGAGACTTGAAAGCACAAGAAGTAGGCTTCCACGGGCCACCTCCCCCTGCTCTGATTGCCAGCCTCAAAGAAATAGCAGGACGCCTCAGATCATTAACACTGGGCTTAGAAGAAGCCCTGGGCTTTGACCTATATTTTGTTGACCCTTTCATGCCTAGGGTTGGTGTTTGGGTTTTTAATGTGGTGATACCAAGAAATGGGATCTGGGGAAATTATTTTAATCCCCGATCAAAGCTTGCTTCCTGCTCTTCTAATTTTTTTCTGCTTTCCTCTACTGTACTCACAGAAAGAACAGAATCCCTGTGAGATTTTCCAGCCTTTTATTTCCATTCCCTTCTTGCCTCATCTTTCAGTGGGGCCCTTTTGCCTGTACCTTAGGTTTTTGTTGTGTTTGTACCTACATCTCTACCTAACATCTTCTTGGTTCTACTCTTTAGTATAAACAACTTCCCTTTTAGAGCCTTTCTGTATCCAATTCTTCAGAGACCTAATTATTCTGGGCTTTCCCCAGTTTAGTACTACTGCATGCTTTGTACCAGTAAAAATATTGTGGTTATGTCACATTTTGTAACGGTTGATTATGACAACCATTTTTCTTGAAGATCTCTTTTATGGGGTACCTAAAGTTGAATTGGACTTGACAAGCTGAAACTGAAGCCAGACCTAACAAATAATGAGAATGCTGAATTTGTCCAGTGCATTCAGGCAAATAGTCTTTGTTGGAAAGGGAAGAAGAATAACTCCAGATTTCAGGAGTAAGTGTAATTAATTCTTGTCCTTTTTCCATTCTGAAAAGTATGGGGATCTTTCAATTCAAGTTTAGAAGGATAGAATAAGAGCAGCCAAATTGTCTCCTTGGACTTACAGTATTCATTCTCACTCTTCAGGGTAGCAGTACGAGTGGTGGTTCTCAGGTAGTAGCGGTACGCTTCTTAGTAGGTGGCAGTCACCAGCTTCAATATGGTATCTGGCAATGACATCCCTTTTCCCTGATATTTAACATAGAACAACACTATGGCATCACATTAATCACAAGTGTTTCATTGCAGAAAACAATGTCTACCTGCCGCCAAGAGGCATATCGCTATTACAGGCAAGGACTTTATTTTAGTTGCATTTTATCTACTAATTTTAAGAATCTTCACACTTTCTTTATTGTGAAGAGAACGCTGACTTGTTGACCTGTTGCTTTTTTAACTTAACAGTTTGTAAAGAAGGCAGTTTTGAGCTTCTCTTCATGCATCTCTTGGATTTCTGTGATGGAAAACCTTATGTGATTGCTTGTCCTTGTCCTTTAGGTGACGCGTGTGCCAGTGGAGAGCTGTGAACAATATACAACCTGTGCACGGTGTCTAGGCTCCAGGGATCCTCACTGCGGTTGGTGTGTCTTACACAACATGTAAGTGTGCTGAATTCTTGTCATATAGCCTGCATCCTCTTAGCATACTAAGACAACAAGTGAGCATGGAGTGCATCAAGAGAAGCCTCTGCTGCTGCCTGCTCCTCTTCCTTCTCTCTCTCTTTTGTCTCTGTATCTCAAATGTTTGAAAGTCTGAATAAACAGCTTAGTTATTCATTCCTGTAATAAGTGCTATTAAAACCATTTTAATTCCAATATTGTGCGGAACCAAAACATATTATTAGGTCACCACCTTACAAGCATAAGAGCTGCATGAATTGGACAAGATATGACTTGTCTAGGACAAAGAAAGAGGGTCAGGTATAACAAGCAACATGGCACGGGGTGGAGAGGAGACTTGAATAGAGAAATACATCAAAATTGATAGTAGAACTGATAAAGAGAGGTGAGCTTGTTTGGAATATATTGGACATGATAGCTTGAAGTTTCCACAGGTGAGACCAGAACACTACTGGACTCCTTCTCTACTTGTGCTGTTTGTGGGGTCCTTGGAAGATCTGGTTAACCACTGTAGTGAACAAAATAGATGGATTTTGCATTTTTTTGAAAGTCAAGCAAAAATCATTTCACGATGCAATGAAATTCAGAAAGATTAAAACGTTTTCTCTTCTAGGAACTCAGAAGAAAGGTTTATGGAAACCACTGTCTCTCGATTTCAGTTGAAATGCAGTGTATGGATAACAATGTTGACCTACATCAAATTTTTGTCAGGATTATAATGACCATAGATGTCAGACTGGAAAATAATTGGCTTTTCAGATATTTTGGGCATGAATTCCCAAGTCTCTTACTATTGGTCATTCTAGCTGAGGCCGATGGGAGTTGTAGGACAAAACATTGCAATGGTCTTTGAATCCTTAAAAAGAGATAAAGCATATGTGATAAAATAAAAACTTCCCCTCTCTCTCTTTCTATATATATTTCTAACAGAGCGTTCTGTTATGGAAAATCCATGCACACCATTGTGCAAAATATAGCATTATTCTTTCTTTTTGCTAGGAAAACACAACACCGTTTACATTGACTTCCCTGCCTTTGTATTAAACACTTGTGTCATGCTTCATTTAAGATGGAGAATGCAGATTCTCTGTAGGTAATGTCTCATAGATTAGATCTTGGTTCATAAATGGTTTGCTTTAAACCCAAAGACAAGAAATTTGACCTTACAGGAGATGGCAGTAGTGTTGTGAAAAGATTAGGAGTAATCTTTACAGGGAAATAAAACCTTTGATTTAGATAGAATCATAGAATAGATACATAGATACAAGTTGGAAAACCCAATGGCAATGTAGGAATGCTGTTAAAAAGTGATAATCAAACCTCTGTTTAAAAATCTCAGGTTAAGGAGAACCCACTACCTTTAACGTAGGTTACTTGTAGTTGGACAACTCAGGGCCCATCCACGCAGTCATATAACCCAGAATATCAAGGCAAAAAATCCCACAATATCTGCTTTGAACTGGGTTATCTGAGTCCACACTGCCACATATTCCAGTTCAAAGCAGATAATGTGGGTTTTTATTCAGCTGTGTGGAAGAGGCCTCAGACTGTTACAAAAGTCTTCCTGATGTTTAGTTGGAATTATCTTGCTTATAATTTGAATCTGTTGCTGAGTCCTGTCATCTGGAGCAGCAGAAAACTGTTTTGCTCCATCTTCTACATGGCAGCCCTGTAGATCTTTAAAGATGCTCTTTCTATTTGAATCTTTGCATGTACCCTGTCTTTGAAGCTCTCTTTTGTCTTTCCATAAATCTCTGCTTAAGTCCTTATTTTTGGACCTGCTGCTGCCATGATGATTTTGGACATTCTTCAGTCTTCTGAACCCAGCCCCACTTCCCCCTTTCTAGACTGCAGCTAGAAACCTATTGTTCTCTCAGAGAGAGCTGCCAGTAAATTAGCAGCTTTGCTTGGTTAAGTAGTCTGGGTACTCACGCTGAAATACATTGTGCATATTCTATATAGAATTGTATGCCTTGAAAAGAAAGAAAACGGCTAACTCAGCAGATTTCCCTCTGACCTTCTCACCGACTAATTGCTCTGTCCATTGAAGCTGCCAGAAGACTTTCTTCTGCATGTAGATCATAGGCAAGAAAAGGGGGTTGGTCAGTAGTTTCCACCAGATTGCTGCAAGTAGGAGTGTGTGGACCAGCCTGTCCAGTGTGCATTCTTAGCCAGTCAGTGCCTCTGCAGACCACATTATACATTGCAGAGCTGACTGATGGCAGCTTGCCCTGAGCTGCCAGTTTCCTTATGCACTGAGAGTCTCTGAACTTCAATTCTTTGGGTGGCTGAGAACTGAAACCATGTTTAGCCATCCCGAAAAGCAGCAGGAGTTGCTTTTCCACAGCATAGATTGACACAAGCCATGTGTTCAAAGGAGAAACTCACTGTTCTGGGCCAGTGTCCTGCATATCTTGAGAAATAATGGTATCTTAACAGTGATTTCTGTTTTTTTAAAAAACCACCTCTTACCATTTATTCCATAACCCATAGAATGGTGAAGAATGGGAGAAATGTAATGATCTCTCTGCTCTTGGATTTGAAAGCATTTTATCTTTGCCTTAACTGTGCTTTACAGAAAACTTATTTAAATCCACTCTAAACACTGTCCTAGTTCTTGACATAAAATGCCAAGGGCATTTGCCGATCAAATGTTTCCTACTACGATGGTTGACAGCACCTAGCTATAGATGCCACATCACTCCCTGTTAGTCTGACTAGGAGAGAAGTCAAGGACTCTGGAAATATTCCCTTTGACAGTGGCTCCAATCTGGGTAGGTACAGAGGCCTTTCTTTTTTCAGAGCTGCCAATCGAGGAGCACTTGGCAAACTGGTAATAGCCATGGGAATAAACTGCCCAGCGCAAGACTGATTTAACTTCAGAGAAACAGCATGGGGGAGGGATCTTGTATTTCTAAATCTGACATGAACAAAAGGCATCCCATACACCATATGCAGCCCCCCAGGCCATTTTGTGGCTTCCGAAGAGTCCAAATGATAATTACTAGCAATGCTAATGCTGGCTCCCATTCCTGGGGGCAGGGAGGAGGAAGTATTGTTAGCCGTTTCACCCCTTTTCAAGCATTTTTGCTCCCTCACTGTTTAAAGAGATCCCTACAAGCCTCCCCCCCCCCAAACAAAAAATCCAAAAAAAACCCAGGAAGTTATCTTTTGGGTCTATGGCTCAAGATCCAAGGCAATCTCACAATTTCATTCCATTTTGTATATGATGATATATGTAAGTGTATCTATTTAATGTGTAAAATGACCCTATACACAAAAATCTAGTCCTTAAATCAGGGATAGGCAAATGTGGTGTTCCAGATGTGCCCCATCTATCAACCTAATCCTGTGGGTTTAGTGGCAAGGAAGTTAGAGACTAAAAACAGTTGTAGGGGCCGCAATTGTGTACGCAATTGCTTAGTCCTATATCCTGTCTACTCCCCCCCCTTTAGTGTTTGGTTCTTTTCTATCATTTGTGTGTGCTATTTGCTCCTGCTAGTAGTGTAATCTAGCCTATAACCCAGGGCTCTACAGACTGGCAACCGGACCCCATAGGATAGAATAAAGGGGGAAGGGTAGCCTAAAAGATAAACATTGAAATGAAAAGACATGAGGGGGTTCCTTTGGGCATAGGAGGAAAACTTCCTTCGAAGCTGTAAAGCCCTGACTGTTTAGCCAAGTGGAGCATTTTAATTAAACTCAAAGACATCTCTTTCCCTGAAGCACCTCTGGGAGACGAGTGGGATGCAGTGGTGGCTGAGGAACTCTGCAGTACTATGTCAGACTGGCACTTGCTTAGGAGATAAATCGCCAAGATTACTGGGACCTTGAAAGGCGCATGTGTATCTGCTTTTCTGTATTGCCCTCTGTTTAATTAAAACGCTTGCCATAATGAAATAATGTTATCGCAGATTCATGGAGGAGAAGCAAAGGAAACTCATTTAAACGAATTAAATAGAAGTAGTATACCTGGATGGAAAAGTACTCGGGGGGAGGGCCGCCCTGAGTCCCCACGGGGAGACAGGGCGGGATACAAATAAAGTTTTGATTAATTGATTGAGAGTGTGGTTGCCCTGGTGAAATTTTTGCTGGATCTGGAGTTGCTTGTGAAGGATCTGAAAAGGAGAGGAGTGTTATGTGTGGTTCCTTAGGGCAGAAAGAGAAGGGAAATATCGCACCATCTAGGATATGTTTCATACAGAGGAGAAGGAGAGCATGAAGTAGGGGGGTATAGCATGCTAGTGCTTTTGCCAGAGCTTGAGAAAATCCTCTGTTGAACTCCCAATTCCTACTTTGTATCCACTATGGCTAGTAGGAGTTAGAATCCAACACAATAATTTTCCCAAACTGTGGCTCTTTAAACATAAAGGAAACCTTAGTTCAAAAATACAAGTGCCCTGAGACCCACTTGGGTGATTTTTGTAAGGAGACTTGAAGTACACATCAGATGTCCTCATGTCTAAGTCAGACATCGACACCAACTCACTAGGTGGACTTCTCAAACTGCCCCTCCCCCTCCAGCAGTTTGAGAAAAATAATATTCTGGCATCTACAATTTAAAGAGGGACTTTAACTACATGGAATACATCCACAAGTGGTGGCACAGATAGCAATGAGCTTTGGAGACCAAGGTCCTTGGAAGATAGATTTAGCCTACAGGATTAAAATTGAGGAGGTGATGCAATTGCCATTTTCAAATATTTGAATGGGTGTTATTTATAGCATGAAATAAGAGTTTTGTTTAATTACTTATTTATTAAAATATGTATATCCCACCCTATATTAAAGATGGCTTAAAATATTAAAACAGGTTTCGTAATAAAACAATGCCTTTCTTTTACTACAGACGATAGAATTTAAAGTAGTAGGGTCAAATTACAAGAGAAAGGGTTTAGACTAAACAGTAGGCCTAATATCCTGATGATGCAGTTTTTCAGCAATGGAACAAATCAGGTCAGAAGGTGTCAGTCTTCTTTGTTGGAGGCATTTTAAATAGGTAGATGGCCATCTAAAGGGGAGTGTTGTGATGGTAATTTCGTGACTTGATCATGCTTTGGACTAGATATCCTATGAGATGCCTTTCTGTTATGTGATTCTTTGTCTTACTTTACTAAGTTGTTGTAAAGATATAGCTTGGAAATGCATGTGAAAACGCTCAATATTCTACTTAAGTCCTTAGTTTAGTTTATTGGGTTGGTCAGAAGCCTTAGTAATCAACACAGGATGCAGGTATTATGTGCAGTTGAAACAAATATTCCCAAATAATATTACTCAAAGTCATGATTAAAGTTTAATCCAATTTGGACAGGGAAAATCAATATTTCAAGACATTAAATTAGAAATAATTATAAGGATTAAAGATTCATCTGGTTAAAAAAATAAAGCTTACAAACAAAGAGACTGTTACCCTATCTTACGAAAGATACCTAAGCCTTTAAATAACCTGATGCCAGAAGAACAAAGCTACCACATTTTGAGCCAAATTTAATTGCTGTAAGGTGCAGACCTTGGTATCTAGATAATAGTTTCCTGTGACAAGACATTTTTTGTGATCTTTGGGTTACTATCTTGTACACACTTATTTGGTAATAAGTACAGGTTGAACATCCTTTATCCGGAAATGTGGAATGCTCCAAAATCGTCCATGTTGGTGACTGATATAATGACACCTTTGCTTTCAATTCACACAAACTCAGTTTCATACAAAATTATTTACAATATTGTGTATATAGTTACCTTCAGGCTATGGTACATACGAAACAAATGGATTTTTTGTTTAGTTTTGGATCCTATCTCCACAATATTTCATTACTTATATGCAAATATTGCAAAATTCAACAAAATGGAAATCCAAAGCACTTCTGGTCCTAAACTATTTGGGTAAGGGGTACTCAACTTGCATTACCAGTTAGACATACTTCTAAGTAGATATGCATAAGACTGTGCTATAGAGATGTTATATACAATTCACCTCAAAATTGAGATGGAATTTCATAATGGAAAAAGTAATATGAAAAGATGTCCATCTTTTATTTTTCAGAGCTAAAATATGAGTCATTGAATGCCACTACTATTCTGACTAGATTGGAAACAGATTTTTATAGCCATTTCTAATCTGTTTTGATTGCAAAGTGTAAAATAGAAAAGTAAATTAAATAGCATAAGAAAGATATTTACACAAGCTTGAATCCATTTGTTAGTCACAACTAGCTGTAGACTTATTGAATCAATGCCATTTGCATATATGTGGATTTATTAGATTCACACATATATTTGGTCAGTAGTTCTGATTAACATGGGATTTAGTTCAAAGTCTACACTAGATAAGACAATAGTTTTCTGTGGTTGCTAGAAGGGGGTGACAAAAATGTGCAGTTATTTTTGTAATGTTATTAGCAGAATTTGAAAACTTTTATTGCACCAAAAGTTGAGTAGAACGAAATGACAATCAACTAGCTAGAATGACAACTAGAGGCAAAGATACAGGTTTTTACTGTTGAATGTTGTGACACAATGCAACATTTTTGTTCGTAGCCAAAGGCCACCACAGTCTCATGAATATTTGATTCTGCTTTCCCACAGTTGCTCACGGAAGGATAGGTGTGAACGAGCAGATGAACCTCAACGCTTTGCTTCAGACCTACGGCAATGTGTTCAGCTTACTGTTCAGCCAAAGAATATATCAGTCACAATGTCAGAAGTCCCGGTATGTCATTTAGTATTGAATCTTCAATAGGACTTGATTTGTTAGTGTCATCTGATAGCAGTTTTTTCCTTTAGGAAGACTGGACTAGGCTGAGCTGTAGAAAAGGGTTTAGAACACATAGATTCAACCAATCATAAAGCTGAGTACATGCTTTCCTTCCCACAGGGAACCTTTTGCTTTTGGCATGTAGGGAAGGGGAAAATGGGACTAAATCCAGTTTGCTTGACAAAACAAATGAAAAAAAGTTAGAGCTTGGGGAGTAGTTAATGAGAAAAACATCCCCCAAACTGCTGACATCATGCTCCTTTCAAAGAGGGAATCCAGGCTCCATCCATCATAGGTGGGGAAAGGCAAAATGTGGCCAGGATGCAACCCATCCTTGTAGAGCAAAAGGCTTGTTGATTGAGCCCAGCTGCTATGACTTCATGCATGCCCCTTCTAGGAAACAAGCCAGCCGCCCAGTTGCAATGCTTCTGCTCATTCCTTCATGAGGCAGAAACAGGTGGCTGGCTATACTTCCCGGTAGCAAAGAACTGGCATAAGAGGTTTGCTACCACTAAATCTTTCTCCCTGAAAGGATGAATTCCATCACAACTGTAAGCCACCCCCCCACACACACATTTTTGATATTTTTGCAGAACTCTGCATTGACCATGATGGAGGCAGCCCAGATTCTTTCTTCTGGAGGTTTATGGTGGCAGCCGCAGGAAGGGAAAGGTCTTGAGATTTTTCTGTTTATTTTGTTGAGCAAGCTGGGGTTTGTTTTGTTTTTTTACTTCCAACACCCTTTCTTTTTATCTGCCTCACACCCAAAAAGAGAAGTGCTCACTATGAGAATGGGAGCAGGTTCTCACTAGGTCATTCCGACCACAGTCCCCCTCTCTTTCCCATGTCCAGCACAAAGAAAGTGCACCTGGTGGCTGGGAGTTGCCACTGCCTCAACAGGTCCCCTGTGCTATTTTATTAATAGAGATCATAGAATCATAGAATAGTAGAGTTGGAAGAGACCTCATGGGCCATCCAGTCCAACCCCCTGCCAAGAAGCAGGAAATCGCATTCATAGCACGCCCGACAGATGGCCATCCAGCCTCTGTTTAAAAGCCTCCAAAGAAGGAGCCTCCACCACAGTCAGGGAGAAAGTTCCACTGCCAAACAGCCCTCACTGTGAGGAAGTTCTTCCTGATGTTCAGGTGGAATCTCCTTTCCTGTAGTTTGAAGCCATTGTTCCGTGTCCTAGTCTGCAGGGCAGCAGAAAATAAGCTTACTCCCTCCTCCCTATGACTTCCCTTCACGTATTTGTACATGGCTATCATGTCTCCTCTCAGCCCTCTCTTCTGCAGGCTAAACATGCCCAGTTCTTTAAGCCTGTCCTCATAGGGCTTGTTCTCCAGACCTTTGATCATTTTAGTTGCCCTCCTCTGGACGCTTTCCAGCTTGTCAGAGGAGGGCAACTAAAATGATACGAGTATTAACATTTTTGCTCTACATTAGGATTAGTGGAACCATTGCCCTGTGGATGCCAAGGGCTCACTGTGAGTTGATTTTGTTATTAGAGTCTTTTTTAAATGGATATCTGAACAAATATATTTTCCCTGTTGACTTTCTCAGCTGGTTCTGCAGGCCTGGAATGTCCCTGACCTTTCTGCCGGTGTGAATTGCTCATTTGAAGATTTTACAGAATCTGAAAGTCGCATTGATGATGGTAGGATCTACTGTAGTTCTCCTTCTGCAAAAGATGTCATTCCTATTACTAGAGGACAAGGTGAGTTTGGGATGTTTTTCTAGGTACATCTACTGAATCCTGAGCTAATTTTGTGGACAGTAAACTGCTAATATTACAACAAGATACTAAATAAAATGTGGTTGAATGTCCAAACTACAGTTTTACTTAAATGTTTTTTTTGGAAAATCCATATCACCTGCATAAACTGTAGTTTGGACATTCAACCACATTTTATTTAGTATCTTGTTGTAATATGATATTTTGTTTCAAATTGCTCCTCAGATGATATGGAAAGGTGCCTGTGTGAAATTTTTGTGGGCATTCACCGGAAATGTAAGCAGTATTCATAAGTCTGTCCTTAATGAGTGTCTCAAAGTGCAAACATAATTCAGAAATGTGCAAATAATCTCCTATTTCCCAGGCAGGAAAGAAGTGCCATTACATTCTCAGTGTTATCTCCTTTAATATAAAGGGAGAACTGTTGAGTCAAGGGTACCTTAAGGTGTTTTTCCCCCTCTACTTTCTTATTTCTAGAACTATACTAAATCATGACTATTCTGCAAGGAGTGGCCCGCCACACACACTTTTGGCAGCCAAACCTCTGACTATGTACTAGCCATTTAGAGAGCATTGTGGAAGGACCATATTCTTATTTTCTGTTAACAGTGGTTGTTTTTCTCAAGTTACAGGGTTCATGTGCATCTTCTCAGTTCAACTAAAACTTGTCCCGGCATTGTACGTTTTTAGTTATGGCTAATAGTGCATTCTTGCCTAGGATTGGCTTTCATAGGCTCACTGACGATAGGATAAGATTGTTTTTATGCTTTTATAATTTTATTTTGTTTTAAACTGCTTTTTGATTATTCTGTTTTATGTAATGATAGATGTGTTTTAAATTGATTATTTTATGATGTTATGATGTGGATTGGGCTCGTCCTCATGTAAGCTGTTCTGAGTCCCCTCGAGGAAATGGAGGCGGGATACAAAAATAAAGTTGTTGTTGTTGTTGTTGTTGTTGTTGTTGTTGTTGTTGTTATTACTATCCTGTTCTTTTCATATGTTCATGCCATTCAGTCTCTGCTACACAGCTGATCTATGTGGCTGTTTGATTCTGTTCTAGGTGATAAGAGAGTAGTAAAGCTCTACCTCAAATCCAAAGAAACTGGGAAGAAATTTGCAGCTGTGGATTTTGTCTTTTACAACTGTAGTGTTCACCAATCGTAAGTAATGCAACCCCCTTTTCACCTCCCCAGGGTTTTCCTTCTTTTTCTAGGAGAAAAGTATGTGGCAGGAAGAATTAAATTGGGTGAGTGAGTTGGTGGATAGACAGATGTATACCGGATGAGACCTGGTTTAACATACTCAAGTGTTACTTGGTGTTGCAGTATTTAGTGAGCATTTAGCCATTTTGCCTTGCTTGTTGCTTGTTCTTTGGACAAGACATCAGAAGGTGCTTTATGCTGAGCAGATAATCCCTTTTTTCTTTCTCTTGGTGAAGAGAAGATGAATTCTGTTCCTCAATCAGTGGCATTAGAATTGATTTAGTCAGGAGCATCTGAGTAAACAATTTGAGCATCAATGTGCTGGATCTGTATAGACAGCTGTGTATGAATATATATGTATGTGTATGCATATTTAGTTTGCTGTGTGTATTTTGTTTACTATGTGTGAATGTTGTTCTACCAGTGATGCAAATATGAGTAAATTGGTTTGCAAAACCCTCCTCTGTGTTTGCTTGCACATTTGGAAAATTTAGGTTAGAAGCAGCTAAAGGGATCATGCAAGATGAAGGGATCACTGCTTGGGACCCTACAGAGCAGCTGTCAGTCTTAGTAGACAATATTGCAGACCCAGAGTAGTCAGCTCTGGTGGGTCCAGAAGCTGATTTTCTACCTCTGGGAACCCATTCTGGCTGCACCTACTGACAAAATCAAGAATGGAAGGAAGATGAAAGGAAAAGGAAATCTGGAAATGGCCAGGAGTCTCTTTCTGGATTTGAAAAATGGACCCTTTTATGGTAGGGGAGGGGGAAAGGTGAACTACTGCTCTTAGTTGCTTCTAGAGGAGGAAATATGTCACTTTTATGACCAGAGTAGTCTGTGGAGTTTTAAGGGCAAAGTTTCACAAAAAGAGCCACACTTATCCCACTCTTACCACAGGTGGACAAATAATTTAACCTAGGTATGAGATACCTTCTCATGCTCCCTATGTAAGCATGAATATTGGCAGTGCAGTTTGATCATGCATATGGTAGAAGTTTACATTCTACAGCAGGAGTCTTCAAATGTTTTAAACAGAGACTGTTGGGGAAAAACATGGATAAATTTATGTGCACACTGTACATATCTTATTTGTAGTGCAACCCCCCCCCCCACAAAAGAACAATACAATTTATTTAAAATGAAGAACTATTTTAACCAACATAAACTTACAAATATTTCAGCGGAAAGTGTGGGACTGCTTTTGGCTGATAAGATAGTTAATTAGGATTGTTGTTGTGTGTCTTCAAATTGTTTCAGACTTATGACGACCCTAAGTCTACATTTTAAGGTGGGGGCCGGCTAAAGGACCTTGAAGGGCTCCATTTGACTTGCAGGCCTTAGTTTGGGGACTCCTGATGTACAGCTTTAATATAGCTATATACCAGCCTGCACCTGAACTGTCAGGTGAGCCTGAGGTTGGGCCTATTCAGCCTGTGATTGTGCGTGCACCTGACCTGTCATATGAATCTGGGTTGGAGCCTAGGATTCCCATGCAGCCAGAGGTAAAGGATTTTATACAGCCAGATTTAGATGAGGCTGCTGTTCCTGAGGATTCTGGGAGCAGGCATACAATGGTTCCAAGCAGGCAGCTTGAACTGCATTCCTTGGGAGAGTCAAGGTCGAGTTATCCCTTGGCAGATGGGAATTTCAGTCACGGTAAGAGTAATGAGGTTGACAGAAAGAAAGCAATATGTCAACAGAGACAAAAAAGGGAAGTTTTGCGAAGGAGCCAACGGTCGCTAATGAGAAAGGGTTTTGAGCAAACTTCCCACAGAAAGAGGCCTTGAATCTAGCTTTAAGAGGAGCTGCTTCTGAAGGAGATTTCAGAGGTGATAACTTTGTTCATCGAGAGGTTGTTCCTGTTTCATAGATTCTTGTTTCATGCTTCATGGACTCTTTTTTCATGTTACCTTTGGACTTTCATGCCAAGTTCCTGTAAGCTTTGTATCTTGAGTTTTGTTCCAAGCCTTGTCCTTGCTTCTGTGGATTTTGGACTGTCAAGTAATGTCCCTGAAAGCCTTGCAGTTTGAATCTTTTGTCCTAGTTAAATATCTTGTTCTTCATTCCAGTTTTTGATCCTGTTCCTTGGACTAATTTTGGTCACCTTGTTTGAAGTTTGTTCTTGTGTTTGATTTTCATGGGCCCTTGCTTCAAGATTCTCAAGTATCTTGTACCTTGTGGACTAAAACCTTGTTTCATTGACTTTGAACTTTGATTTACTATTACTTACATATATTCTTCAATAAACAGCTTGCATTGCTTATAGTCTGGGGCTCCAGTGTGGTGAGGTGTCTCTGCAGCCTAGGGGTGCAACACAACCCTGCCTAGTATATTCAAAATTGGAACCTCATTTTGATCCAGATTGTATTTAAAAATAGAACCAAGTTTTTCATATGGAAACCTATGAAGCTAGGTTGCAAGTCTCTTAATAAGATACATTTCAAAGCAATGAATAGAAGAGAACCAACTCCACAGTATTTAGTTAATTGTCACCAAAACACTTTAATAAGGCAAATCTGACTCTACTTCCCTAGTCTATTACTTGCTTTCTAGTGTTGGGTTCTGGGCATTGTGCTGACATAGCGAAATGAAACATTATTTTTATTGGAAAGTATTTGTCTAAAGACCCGTGTCAAATGAAACAAATAAGGGGTTATTTTTTTTATCTTGGCAGCTGTTTTCAGTGTTTATTTCTGTTTGCTAAGTTTGCCATGTTTCATTCTCATTAGGGCTTTTCTCTAACAGAAGAGATTTTCATGTGCCGAGTGACTATTCCAGATATGTCCACCAAATGCTGCTGCAGTCCATTCATTTGCTTCTTGTGGCCTGTGACGATTTGCAAAAACACAGCTCTGGGTTCTATCAGTCAACCAATTACAATTCCACTGTTTGGTGAATTTGTAATGGGTTGACTGACCTAACCAGGCTGGAAATAGCCACCCTTCCTAAACCATGTATTACATTGATACATGAATGTGAGAAGATTAATGGTTGATTTTATATACTGCTTGTTCAGTAGCTGTAAAGAATTTAAGAATTTGAAGGGATGTTAGAAGTCAGTCTAGTAGTCCAACCGCACTGTAGAAACAGATGACCTCCTAGCCTTTGTTAATATTGCCAAGAAAGGACAAACCATTACATCCAAAGATCACCTCTTCCACTCTTAAGAAGCAATATAATTTGCAAGAAGTTTCTACGAGCCAAAGTTTACTTAATTGCTGTTTGGTTTAATCCTGACCTTTGGAAATACAGAGGTCCGCTTCACAAGACCTACTCATCCTCCTTTGCTTCCAACCATCTCCACTAAAATTGCCCTCAGTTATCCCATGCTTTCAATGACCTGTCACTTGGGCCCAGCAGAATATGTAATTAGAGCTTTCAGTCTTTCAGTTAGACTTGTTTTAGCTTCTCTTCTTTTAAAACCATACTGAAAGCAGGTGTCTGGCCCTCCTCGTTGAGAACTCGATTTCTCTAGAAGCCAGGAGCAGTCTCTCCTCATTGCTAAGATGCGTCACTTTTGACCTTGAAAGTAACAAGCTAAGCAAATGAACTAATGCAGAACAGTGTTTATTAATTAAAAGAACAAAGACACAAAGAAAGTGTAAGATATTAATGATTTGCATGATGCATTCTCACCTTTTGCGCTTTTGACCAGTTATGCTGGAAATTGACCCAGAAATGCCTCAGAGAGCATATTTGCATTGTTTTACCTATAAAAGTAATTATAACTGCGTCATTAGTTGTTCCTGCTTTTGTTGGCACCCGTGGGCCCCATGCCTTTTTCTTTTTCGTTAATTCACGTTTTCTTATTTTCCAAAATCATTTTCTCTTGAGACCAAGAAACGGCTGACAGTTGCCTGTTTGGTTCAAAAATCTGCACCTTTGAGAGGTTGAGCAGTTCATAAGTATTAGTGCCAATTTATTCTGTTTTGTTCAGGCGTCACCTGAAATAATGTGTCCAATTTTGGACATCACAGTTCATGAAGGATATTAAAAAGCTGGAATGTTATTGAGAAAAGGATAACTAGGAGGATCAAAAATCTGGAAACCAAGCCTTATGAGGAATATCTTGGGAAGTTAGGTATGTTTAATTTGGAGAAGAAAAAACTGGGAAGTGACATTGATAGTAATTTTTAAGTATCTGAAGTGATGTCATGTAGAATATGGAGCAAACTTGTTTTCTGCTTCTCCAAAGATCTGAACACAAACCAATTGATTCAGATTACAATAAAAGGCATGAGGGCCTGAACATTAAGAAAAACTTCACAATACCTAAACATTAAGAAGAACTTCTTTACCATAAGAACTGTTCAACAGTGAGTTCACTCAGAAGATGATGGACTCATTATAAACTTAAATAAACAATACATACAGTAGAGTCTCACTTATCCAACATAAATGGGCCGGCAGAACGTTGGATAAGCAAATATGTTGGATAATAAGGAGGGATTAAGGAGGGATCAAATTAGGTTATGATTTTACAAATTAAGCACCAAAACATCATGTTTAACAACAAATTTAACAGAAAAAGTAGTTCAATACGCAGTAATGCTATGTAGTAATTACTGTATTTACGAATTTAGCACCAAAATATCATGATGTATTGAAAACATTGACTACAAAAATGTGTTGGATAATCTAGAACGTTGGATAAGCGGGTGTTGGAGAAGTGAGACTTTACTGTAATACAATACACACAATTACACTATTTCTTTGGAAGATTTTAAACCAAGGCTGAGCGGGCATCTTTCAGGAATGCTGTACTTATGTATTCTGAATAGTTGAATATTATGATTCTACGAACTTACAGATTAGGGTTATTTCTGAATTAAGCCACACATTAACATTCAAATGCATTGTAGAATTGCAGTGTGATGCTTTGAAAGATTCAGGGAAGATAATAATAAAATAATTAGAAGTGTTGCCCATAGGCCATAAAAAATAAAAATAAAAGAGCAGCAATGAGATGCTAGTATTCTAAGAAATGCTGAGATACTCACAGTGGTTGCTTCTATACCAGCAAGGGTGAGGAAGAGGGAGAGTCTGTGATGACCTGCCCGTACTTGGAAAATATCTACACCCAGGAGAATATTCAAGGGTATAAAAGCTGGATATCAAGATGGAGCAGTTGAGGCACTCATTTGGGCATCAGGATCTGAAATAGCCACAAAAGAGTGCTCCCTCAAGACCTTTTCTGACAGGAGAGTAACTCTTGGCTCCTGGGGGACAGTGGAAGAAGAGACAGTTCTGCGCTGGATGTTCTTCCTCACCTGTAGTCTCTGTGGACCTTTTTCTCACATTCTCCTATTTCTTTCATTTTCTCAGTGTTATGCCATTGTTCAAAGTACACATGCACATAAGCACACAAAAGTGATCTTTACAAAATCCAGGTAGAATTATTTGGAAAGGGTGGGTGGGCTTTACGTAATCTTGTTCCAGGAGGGCAAAATGACAGAAGCATCATTTTAAAGAATAAAAATTAAATGTGTGTGGAACACGAAACACAAACAATAATTGTAGCTGATAATTACAGTATTTTAAAAGTCTTACAATGCTTGTATTAATATTTATAAAATCACTGTAGAGTTTTTGATGACGGTGGCTGTTTATGGGTCTTATTTCCTTATTCTTCTGCTCTCCCCTAGCTTTAACAGTATTTGTAAAGGAGGATTGAGCAAGCTGCATCCAGGAAAAAAGAAATTAAATGATGTTTGTCAACATGTATTAGATGCAATTATTTAGTGTGAGCATTGGGCCTTCATTTTGTCTGCAAGGAATTTAGCATGACTCTTGTTGGCAGTGCTTATTTTAGGGAAACTGCTTTTAATCTTCCTTCCTTCCTTTCTAACATTTTTTGAAATTCCAGACATGATACTTTGTTTTTTGTCCCCATTTTTGCTCTTCCCTTGAACTCTGTAAATCTCCACACTTGTAAACTCTCCGGCATGCATTAGCCTGTTTTCCAGGCGGAGGAATGCAAGGTCTGGCTTCATGTCTAAAGGGACCTTGTAGAGGAAAATCAAATTCTTAGTGATTTTATACCTTGGATTTTTCATTATCCTACAAGCATATAGTAGAACAAGGATTGTGTCATTTCATTAGATATATTGGAGCTGACAGAACTAGTGTCATACTAAAAAGAAGATAAGAAGAGCTGCAGTTAATTGGATCAAAGGTCATTTAGTCTGGCATTCTCTTTCAAGCAGGGGACATCCAAATATTGCTGGATACTTGCATACGGCATCAAAGGAACAATTATATCTTTGTTCTTTTCCCCAGCAACTGACAGACACAAGTAGAACAGTTATCACGGTAAATAACTATTGGTAGGAATGTCTTCTGTAAACAGCATAGTGACTGCTGCTCTGATAAATCTGACAGAAGAGGCACATTGGGCTGTGTCTGTGACCTACAAGTATTACATGTTGCTCATATATGTTTTGACGTGACCACTTTCCAATGGTTATGCTGGCAGACACTTTCTTGGCAAGCTGCCATGAAACTATTATTTATGGCACTTAATTTCTAGAAGGTAGCTTCCCAGTGTCTCCGGTAGAACACCTGGGTCCCTATGATGCATTAGGATGTGCTATAGTTGTTTCTTCTTCTTTATTATTTACCTATCACAGAATAATTGCACAGCAGAAAGAGAAGACACATTTTAACCTGAATGTCTATATTACAGAATCCTAAAGATTCAGACCAGGCTTTAACTCTCTTTACCTGTGGGAAAAAATAAAACTTCCTTGTGCGTCATGCCTGGAGATATTGAGGATAGTTACTTCCCAGTATCTGCGTAGATTTGTCAAAGCACATCTGAAGTTAAAAAAAAAAAATCTAATTGACAAGATCTTAGCCATAGCCCTTCTTGTAAGACAGAGATGATACCGCAGGGCTTGTGCTCTGAAAGTGGGGCCTGTTGTTTGGGAGACAAAGTTCTTTATGTGAATTGTTCTTTCAAGGAATGCCATCCAATCCATCCATAGGAAGATGCGGGGGACCGTTGATTAGAAGAGCAGTTCACCATAAAACAAACAAACAAACAAACAAACCCTTGATCCAGGAATAATGGGTGCAAATCAAATTGTCAACATGGATTTTATAGAACACTAGCTGTGCCTGGCCACGCGTTGCTGTGGCGAAGTATGGTGGTATGGGAAATAAAGTATTGAGGAATTGGTGGTAGTTAAGGTCAAGGGTAAAGGTTTTCCCCAGACATTAAGTCCAGTCGTGTCTTACTCTGGAGGTTGGTGCTCATCTCCATTTCTAAGCCGAAGAGCCGGCGTTGTCTGTAGACTCCTCCAAGGTCATGTGGGATGACTACATGGAGCAGCGTTACCTTCCCGCCGGAGCAGTACCTATTGATGCACTCACATTTGCATGTTTTCGAACTTCTGGGTTGGCAGAAGCTGGGGCTAACAGTGGAGGCTCTCTCCGCTCCCCCAATTCAAACCTGTGGCCTTTCGGTCCAGAAGTTCAGCAGCTCAGCGCTTTAACACGCTGCGCCATCAGGGGATATTATTTCCTAAAGGTTGTGAATATACAATATTTCTGATTGGTTTTTTTTGTTTGTTGGAGGCAAGTATGAATGCTGCAATTAGGAAAAATGATTAGGATGTAATGGCCTTGCAGCTTTAAAGCCTGGCTGTTTCCTCCCTGAGTGAATTTTTTGTTGGGAGGTGTTAGCTGGCCCTGATTGTTTCCTGTCTGGAATTCCCTTGTTTTCAGAGTGGTGTTGTTTGCGATATTTTATGTGCTTCTACTGTCTGTGACCCTGAGAAAACAGAGGATTTTCCAGACTTTGATGATGGGAATACTTTGTTGGGAGGTGTTAGCTGGCCCTGATTGTTTCCTGTCTGGAATTCCCTTGTTTTCAGAGTGGTGTTGTTTGCGATATTTTATGTGCTTCTACTGTCTGTGGCCCTGAGAAAACAGGATTTGCCAGATTTTGATGATGGGAATACTTTGTTGGGAGGTGTTAGCTGACCCTGATTGTTTCCTGTGTGGAATTCCCCTGTTTATTTACTGTCCTGGTTTTAGAGATTATATTGTTCTGCATTATTCTATCCCAGGAATTATTTCATATTAAAGAAGAATCTCACTTATCCAACATTCGCTTATACAATGTTCTGGATTATCCAACGCAGTCTGCCTTTTCATAATCAATGTTTTTGTAGTCAGTGTTTTAAATTCATTGTGATATTTTAGTGGTAAATTTGTAAATACAGTACAGTAGAGTCTCACTTATCCAACATAAACGGGCCAGCAGAACGTTGGATAAGCGAATATGTTGGATAATGAGGAATTAAGGATAACCCTATTAAACATCAAATTAAGTTATGATTTTACAAATTAAGCACCAAAACATCATGTTAGACAACAAATTTGTCAGAAAAAGTAGTTCAGTACACAGTAATGCTATATAGTAATTACTGTATTTATGAATTTGGCACCAAAATATCACGATATATTGAAAGCATTGACTACAAAAATGCGTTGGATAATCCAGAACGTTGGATAAGCGAGTGTTGGATAAGTGAGACTCTACTGTAAATACTACATAGCATTACTGCGCATGGAACTACTTTTTCTGTCAAATTTGTTGTATAATATGATGTTTTGGTGCTTAATTTGTATAACGATTACCTAATTTGATGTTTAATTGGCTTTTCCTGAATCCCTTCTTATTATCCAACATATTCACTTATCCTGCCAGCCTGTTTACGTTGGATAAGTGAGACTCTACTGTATATTTCTAATCTTATATTATCTGCTCAGAACTGGATTATATGAGGCTCCTTCTTCACAGCTGTATAAAATGCACACTGAAGTGGATTATATGGTAGTGTGGAGTCAAGATAATCCAGTGCAAAGCAGATAATATAAGATTATAAATGGGTTATATAGCTGTGTTGAAGGGCCTTGAGTCTACACTGCCATATAATCCAGTGCAAATTAGATAATCTGTGGAAGAAGTCTAAGTGAGGCCTAAATCTGCCTGTCCCCTAACTGAATCCTGGCTGTCCCTTGGTTGCTAGGCAACCAAGTGGGCAGAGATTAGCCCTCTAAACTGGCAGCAATTGGATAAAAAAAATTATTGCTCTCCCTCTAATTAGGACTTTATTTTTCTTTTCTTTTTGTTGTATCAACCTTGAGGCGTGGATGTTGGGTTGTGTTGTCAAATTTTGAGGTTGGGGGGCCTGTACTTTTGTTGTTTTGTGAATCGCCGTGATGCCATCACTCTTTTATATATATAGATTCAGCAAATTTTATAGAACTCTTCCTTTGGCTAAGTGTTGCATTACACAGAACAGCAAAATGAAGAAAGGTGTTATTCAGAATGGTTTAATTTCCAGAATTAAAATGAAAACTTTTATTTCATGATCATGATTGATAGGATCATGGTTTGTAGTTAGGAATGGACCCAGGTTACAACTTTGAACTGCGCCCATGCACCCCCGTAATGCTTGGGCATCGGCAGTATGAGACAGTAATTGCACCATTTAAAACTGACTTCAAATGATTAAAATAACTCTTTACTCAAAGAATCATGGGTCATCTCAGTGACTTGTGTAAATTGGAGGTGCTTCAGCAAAGTTGGCATAGTTAGTTGACACTATCTGGAGAATGGGCCTGTCTTCTTTGCATCAGTTTTCCAAAACCTTTGAGTATTTGTGGGGCATGTTTCCTCGAAAATAAGACAGTGTCTTATATTAATTTTTGCTCCCAAAGATGTGCTAGGGGATGTCTTATTTTTCCATGAAGAAGAATTCACATTTATTGTTGAACAAAAAAATGAACATTCATTATAGATTGTACAGTAGTTGACATCACAAACCAGCATAACCAGACAAACTGTGAATCCTATCAAGAATTTTTTTGTTACTACCATTATTTCCATGTACAACAATTCTATGGTACATATATTTGCCAATCCTGCATGCTGTAGTGTTCTGTTTGTTGGACATGCTTCCAAACAAAAACTTTGCTAGGTCTTACTTTCGGGGGAGGCCTTATATTTAGCAATTCAGCAAAACCACTACTAGGTCTTATTTTCTGGGGATGTCTTATTTTAGCGGAAACAGGGTAGTACAATGTGTCTACTGGCCTTGCATTTTCTCACTCTGATGTTTTGGACAATATGGATTCTCAGTATTTTTCTTATTGGACTTTTGAAAACAGAGTGAAATTATTTCAGTTCTAAAAGATTTCTAGAGTCTAATTGTGGAAGAGCTCTGAAATGAAGCTGGATCTATACTGCTATATAATGCAGCATAGACCCATATAATGCAGCTCAGTATAGTTCATGCATTATATGGCAGTATAGATCCAGCCTATGACTAGTCCAAAAGAAAGGGACAGCTATTGAGAATGTTAGACTATCCATATTTATCACAGAGGAACAGTTATGAAGGTAATGTCTTATGATTTTCAGAGATGGTAACAAGTTATAGAGGGGGGATAGCAGTTGATTCAATCATGTAGAATAGGAATTAGATCACATAGAGTAGAAAGTGATCAAGCCAGGAAGATCCCTTAATGCAAAATCAGCACCTCCAGATGTCTTTGGAAGAACTCAGAATGGGAAACAGTGTACCGTCTGTAAATGCATTATAATAATTTAAATTTGAGGTTACTAAGATATCTTGGGCTTACAGGGCATGAGTCAACCATTGGCAAGGGCTTTTCTTTTATTTCTTTTATTTGGCAGCCTAAGCAAGTGCTTATTTTTCTTACTGAAGTTAAAGATGCCGAATTACGGCTGGATTGTATTTGTATCTTTAAAGTATTACTGTCTATGGACAGAGTCTTTTGGGCGCAGTTATAGAAAGAGACTTCTTGCCAGAGTACTTTTGCAGCCTCAAAATAGCTATCTGCTGTTCTCATCAGGGAGGAATCATAGCTCATTGGTAGAATATATGCTTTACGTGTCTCAGGCTTAGTGCTTGACATTCCCAGTTCAAAGAATGAGATAGTGGGTGATGCGAAAGACCTCTGCTTGTGACCATGAAGAGCCACTATCAGTCAATGAGATAATGGGAGAGCTGAACAATTAGTTTCACCTAGTATAAGGCTTTTTAAAAAATGTTTGTGTCTGTACAGTTTTTGTGATCTCGTTTTACTCCTAAAACAAACAACTCAGGCATGGTTATCATTCGTTTTAGTTCTCATTTCTGGAATACCTTGTGGAAAATAAAAGATACTAATACAAGGCAGAACAGTTTGGTAAGGGCACCTTTTTCAAAAGCAGCTCCTGCTATATAGTCATGCAGGGAGACAGATAGTCTCACTTTCTGTCTTGCTAAATATCCTATTGATAGAGGATGGGTTTACAGCTTGGTTTTATTAATGCCCCAGTGAGTTGTTCTGGGTTGAGCTTGCCAATATTTTCTGTACATCTTGAAGAAAAAGGTGGAACTACTTTCCTGCCCTGAATTGTGGTTATAGTGAGAAGTATTGCTATGGTGCTAGGAATTAGGCTGCCATCGCACCTCTCAAGATGGATTATTGCATTCCCACCAAAGCATTATTGTTTCTTGATGGGGCTGCTCTACAAGACATTTGTCAAGGCCAGGCCCATGCTATATCTATAGAAAGTTTGCAGAAACAGATCTAATCTTTTGTTTAAACCCTACCATAAGAGAAACTGCAGACTAGGACATGGAACAATGGCTTCAAACTACAGGAAAGGAGATTCCACCTGAACATCAGGAAGAACTTCCTCACAGTGAGGGCTGTCCGGCAGTGGAACTCTCTTCCCCGGACTGTGGTGGAGGCTCCTTCCTTGGAGGCTTTTAAGCAGAGGCTGGATGGCCATATGTCGGGGGTGCTTTGAATGCGATTTCCTGCTTCTTGGCAGGGGGTTGGACTGGATGGCCCATGAGGTCTCTTCCAACTCTACTATTCTATGATTCTATGAAACTGGTTACTGGTGGTCTAATTTTAAGTATAATGTGGCACAAAAGCTTTTGTGAGGGGGGGGGGGGTCGTTTATAATGGAAACATGGGTTTCAATTGCTGCCTGGTTAGACGCAACCAGGTTGCTCCTGGTTATTATAAAGACAAACATAGGATAGCATCAAGCCTGAGCAGTCAAACTGAAGTTTGAGGATGCAGTTGTCCTAAAACTACTGCAGTGTACATAGATAATTTATCCAATGCACTTTTGTGGGTTAAAATTTATATAGAATTTGATTGTACAACAGAGCTTTCCATAGCCATTGTGAAAAATTAGATACTTTTTGACAAAGTTCTTTTTTGTGAGACACATTATTTCTGATCCACAGCAAGCAAGTTATTGAGTGCCCAAGTTCTAGCAGATATCTAAGATGCTTCTCATATATATTGTTTCATATTCCCTCCAGTTTGGACTGTATATTTCATCACCATAATGGCAGATAAATTAAGCTACCGTGTTTCCCCAAAAATAAGACAGTGTCTTATATTAATTTTTGCTCCCAAAGATGCTCTAGGTCTTATTTTCAGGGGATGTCTTATTTTTCCATGAAGAAGAATTCACATTTATTATATACTGTACAGTAGTTGTCATAAACCAGCATAACTAGACAAACTGTGAATCCCATCAAGACTTTCTTGTTACTACCATTATTTCCATGTAGAACAATCTATGGTACTTACATTTACTGATTCTGCATGCTCTGGTGTTCTGTTTGGTGGGCATGCTTCCAAACAAAAACTTTGCTAGGTCTTACTTTTGGGGGAGGCCTTATATTTAGCAATTCAGCAAAATGTCTACTAGGTCTTATTTTCTGGGGATGTCTTATTTTCGGGGAAACAGGGCATCTATAGAATGGCACATTTTGATGTGACTTTATAACCTAATATTTTGTGGTGGGTTGTGGAGCAAGTGGAATTCCTGTGATGAAAATATTTGTAATGAGGAATAAAGTTATGGAACAATTCTAATGGCATGGGATATACATGGACAATCCAACACTTTCAAAAACATGCCAGCTTGCACTAGCCGGAGTAGGGAACAGATGAGATGTTCATTTTATTTTTTCTTTCATTTTTAGATTATTTTTAAAAACCGACTAGTATTTGTATTATGGTTGGATGGATTGGTTGTGCTTGGAAACTGGTATATTTGGGTCGAATTCATAGCTTTTCAGGGAGAGAGGGACAAACTATAACAGGATGGGCATGAACTAGAACCCAGGGGACTGCCCAGTGGCATTTTGGCCTTTTTTAACTGGCAAAACAACCTCTGAGTATTCCTTTTCTAATAAAACTTTGAAAAAATTAATTGGGTCACCATAAGTCAGCAGATGACTTGAAGGTACATAAGCACAAAGATGTCTGGCAGATTGTACTACCCAGTGACCATTATATATGGAATGATGTCACTTTATTCCCAGTCACTTTGTGAGACAATTGTAAGGGTTTTGGGGGGTGGATAGGTGTAGTTTGGTGGGGAGTAGTTGCGATTCTTTGCCAGATAGTTTACTGCACTTTGTGAATTGCAGTGCTACAGCTCTTTAGCAGATAATTTTTCATTAATCTACAAACCTCAGGTTTCTTAGATTGTAGCCACGATAGTTAATGTAGTATGAAAGAAACTACTATAACTGTGTCGTATAGAGTTGCTCAGGGACAGATCATCAGCTAGGACAAGAAGGACTCTGTCTACTTTCACACATCATTTGGAATATCACTGCAGGGAAAGGTTATGAATTACCCCTTTAGTTCTTGGTACAATTTTTGTTCTTATCAAATCTTCCATCATTGATCTATTCAAATTAATAGAAAAATAATCATTATTTCCTCACCTCATAAATACACAATGCATTATTGTAAATTCTCTTTTTACGGTTCCACACTAAGTATAACAGCAGAGATATAGTCAAGAAAGTTGGTCCAGGAATTCTCAAAAACCAGAGCCAACATGCGGATACTATTTCCATCAGTATGGGAAGTGCGTGTCATTTTCTTTTCCAGTGTGGAGTTTGTCGACAGATGCTTTCAATAGTACTTGCCCCTTTCCTCACTGAATTTATGCTCTATCTTTCTTTCCTTCTGACTTGGTTTGTATAGAAATGTGTTGCTTCTGGCAAGGAATCTACCCTTTACGCCTTTCCACAGTCTTTGTAACACCCATTATGACAGAAATGAAATTGCTTATGTAAAATACTCATACTATCCCCCTCACACATTTTTTTTAATTTTCTTGTGTCCTCATTCTTTCTTCCAAGATAGCTTTCATAGCCTTCTTAATCTTTCCTCTTCTTCCTCCTCTATTTACTCCTATCTCTCTGTGTTTAGTCTTCTCCCAGTGTATTCCTTCCCTCTGGATGTGTGGTTTGCTCTTGCTCTCCTTCAATGAACTCTTGGTTTGTAAAGCAGGAGATAAGGAAAGGGATTGTTTTTCAGATCATAAGGATATTAAATACAGGAGGCAGTGTGCATGGAAAGGTAGTGGTGGTTTTCTACATATTCTACAGTGAGTGAAGTGATACTCACAGTTGGCTGTTGAATTAGAGCCTTGTCCAAATGGCAGTGTAAACAGTAAGCTGTTTCCCTTGACATCGAAATGCTCTGCATCATTGGCAGATGTGTTCACAGAAGGGACAGTTGTGAAGTGGTAGGCTGCTATATTGTTCACTTGTCAATGTTTGTCATACTCATACTATCTTATGCTACAAAGCCATGTGGTTGTTTTTTATAGTATGGTGTAAGCCCTGTTGAACTTACTGAGATTCACATATTTCTCTACCAAATTTCACTGATTTCATTCCTAGCATAATTAGCTATGACTTGGTTAAACTGTATGATTTTTGAGGCTGTTTTGGTTTTAGTTTAATACCAAAAAAGAATGTAGCAAAGATGACATTTACTTTCAATAATGATGGATAGCTTTTTGTTAATATGATTTTAAACTATTTCAAGGATTTGTCACCAATATATTGGGTAGTACCAGACTGAGTAAAATACAGACATTTCTTTAACTAAAATCAGAGTTGTTTGTCCCAGCTTAATCTCTCTCAGCCTTCTTGTCTGACTGATTGGGACAACTACAAGTTGAGTACTGATATCTAGTTTGGTTGCTTTTTTCTCACTGCAAGGTAATCATGGAGAAGAAGATTGGCAATGCTCTCATTTGTGTGTTGTAGCATCATAACTAGAATACAGATAATGACATGGGGATGTGCTTTTAGGAGAATAGAAATTTGCAGAAGCTGTTTGAATAGGCACTGCAACAAGACCCAAATTGCTGAGCAGAAGGGTAAACGTGAAGGAAGAAATGCATTTAAGATTAGATGGTCCAGAAACAGTTCCTTAGAATTCATTTAAAATTTAGTGCTGTAAAGCAGATAGCAAAAGTGACATATGCTGAAAAATATCCCAAAGATATCTAGGAAGATAAAGTTACTGTTGTGTATTAGGTCAGCTCGCAGATTTTAGTTGAATTTATTCCCAGCCTCCTTGTATGGCAGTCAGATATTAACCCATGTGCAAGTTGTAACTAACATCAGTTCTAAAAACTGTTTACAGTTAGACAAGATATTATAGGAGGGCTGTAGTATGGTAGTGTGATGTCTCATGGGCCTTGTAGTCCCGTTCCTAGTGCTATTGTGGCTGATGAGGAGGAAAATTTGGGATTTCCACCGGTTCAGCTTGAATCGGAGCCTCGCCACCTGGAGGATGTTTGTCCTCAGGAAGTTAACCTTTTTCTTCGTGTACTCTGTGAATGCACACTAATGGAGAGGCTGCGCCTGCGCAGGTTCCAACGGAAACTCTTCCCAAGCTGAAGTTTAAATTTTGGCGGTAGCCACGCCCCTCCGTCCCCGGAGGGCATATAAGGCAGCCCTCGGCGCCCGCTCCCCAGTTCCTTTTTTTCCGCCGCAAGGTTCACTTCGGACTCTCATGTCTACGACTCGCTTTAAGCGCTGCACTCAGTGTGCCGCTAAAATTCCTGATTCCGACGGCCACGCCAAGTGCCTCTTCTGCCTCGGGGAGGCACATGTCGTCGGTACCTGCCGTTTCTGCCTAGCCCTGACGGCTCAGCCTAGGAAGAATAGAGCCGCGAGGCTTAGAGCGGCGCTCTACAAAAAATCGCTTGCCCCTGAGCCCGTTCCGTCGACTTCGGGCACGAAGCCGTCGCTCAACCCGAGATCGATGTCGGCTCCGACAGCTAAAGCTCCCTCGGTCTCGTCCAGGGCGTCCAGAGCCTCCAAAACGGCTAAAGCCGCCAAACCGCCGTGCACACTCACCACGGCTACTATGTCGACTCGTTCCGGTCGGGTCGGCCCTTCCTCGACATCGAGCTCGGTGGCCTCCGTGTCCTCGGTTCGATCCCATCTCGGGTCCCCTCCGTCGACCTCTGCGATGAAGATCGCCTTTAAAAGGGCTCATGAAGAAGCTCGTCGGACCCAATCCGACTCAGCAATGGTCCCTCCCACACCGGGTAAATCCATGAGGGTTCCATCAAAACAACCGCTTGCAAAGAAGAGGGCGACCCAACGTTCTTCCTCCTCTACTTCCTCCAAGATGGACGTCCCTTCTTCCGCGACTTCTTCTAGAAGGTCCTCTCCCATCGCTCCCGCTCAGCGGCCTCGTCAACCTTCTCCTCACCAACTTTCTGATGGCGAGTTACAGGACTCACCCCACCACTCCACTCAGACAGTGGTCAGGGTGCCGTCTCCTCGACCTGCGGTCTCACATCGCCCGTCTCGACAACAGCTTTTCCCCCCGACCTCGACACCGGAGCGGGGTAGACAAACCACTCGTCTGGCTCGAGCGGCCCAGGCCTCGGCCTCAAAGGAAACTCGGCCACAGATTGCTCCTGCTCTTGAGGCTTTGCCCCCACCAGAGACTGTGTTGTCATCTCCTCCTCAGTCCCCTCAAGGGGCTGAGGATGATGAGATTGATGTCGATCGCCCTGATTCCGCTCTCTCGGCCTCGGTGGTATCTCTAGGCCTCGATCTCTCTCCTCCCCATGATGCTTATGAGGTGGACCCTCCTTCGCCTACCGACAACATTCGGGCTTTCTCTGAACAAATGATTAGAATGGCTGATGCCCTGGGTCTGGAAATCAAACAAACTTCCAAGGCGGTGTCTGACCCGGTTTTCAAACGGGTCCAAGCCCAAGCCCCTCCAGCCACGTTGTTACCGTTTTTGCCTTACCTTCTAGATGTCATCCAATCATCTTGGAAGACTCCTTCCTCGATTCCTCCTACCTCGAAGAGAATCGAATCTTGGTATCGTACAGATGACGACACCTTAGAATGGCTTAAACACCATCCCGACCCAAATTCCATGGTCGTTAAGGCTTCTCAAACCTCCGGTCGTGAATCCACTACCCCTGCAGATAGAGAGGGCAAGAGATTTGACGCGGTCGGTCGAAAGCTCTATTCCGGGGCCCTTCTACTTTGTAGAATGGCGAACTATGGGGCTTGTATGGGGGCCTACCAGCAGATCATTTGGGAAAAAGCACAGCCCTTCTTCGCGAAGTTGTCTGACGAAGACCGGTCGGTTCTGTCCACCCTCCAACAAGAGGCTGACTCGCTGGCGCATCATCAAATTCAGATGGCTAAGCATACAGGTGATACGGCCGGCAAGATGATCGCCCATGCCATTGCCATTCGTCGCCACGCCTGGCTGAGGTCGTCCGGTTTGTCCTCCTCCTCCAGGCAAGTCATCGAAGACCTCCCCTTCGACGCCATGGGCCTCTTCAACTCCGGTACTGACGACAAGCTCAAAACCAACCATGACTTTAAAGTTCTGGCCACTAAATGCGGTGACCAACCCCAAACCCACCGCACCAAGTGGTTTCCTCAGCGTTTTCGGCGTTTCCCGCCTCCCTCTTACCGCCATCAATCCTTCAGGCGTCCCTCAGTACCGAACAACCAGAACCGCCAACAGCCTCGACGCGCTGTTCAGCCGCAAAGACAACGCGGTCGTACCACTCCCACCGCTGGTCAACCCCACCGGCGTTCCTGACGCCATCTCTCTCTCCAGAGACTCTTTCTACGGTACCGATGCAGTTCTCATTCCTCCGCACCCCTCTCCTCCACCAAATCAACCTCATGGTCTCTTTTTAGACCGCCTGGCTCCCTTCTTTCACCGGTGGAAATCTATCACTTCAGATGCCTGGGTCCTCAAAATTGTCCAAGAAGGCTATGCCTTAGAGTTCGAGGAGCTCCCACCCACGGGACAGGTTCTTCTCTCCAACCCTTCTCGAGAAATTCTCGCAGAGGTCAACGCCCTCCTCGCCAAAGGGGCTATTCGGCCTTCTCCATCGATACAGGATCCTCAAAGCTTCTTCTCCAGATACTTCACGGTCCCGAAGAGGGGTGGGGGCCTCCGCCCAATTCTGGACTTACGCATGCTCAATGCCTTCATACGTCCAACCAAGTTCAGGATGGTCTCCATCGCCTCCATCCTCCCGATGCTTCAACGCGGGGACTACTTCGTGTCTATAGACCTACGAGACGCGTATTTCCACGTAGCGATCCGAGAAACCCACAGGCGCTTCCTCTCTTTCAAAGTTCTCGACCAAACCTACCAGTTTACCGCTTTACCCTTTGGCCTCTCTACGGCCCCAAGGGTCTTTACCAAAGTCGTCGCTGTCGTGGCCGCCCACCTCCGGCTCCAGGGGATCACAGTCTTCCCTTATCTAGACGACTGGCTACTGGTCGAATCCGACCCTGCCCTCCTCCGACGTCACGTCGACTACACCCTCTCCCTTCTAGAATCTCTCGGTCTCCAGCTAAACCCCGACAAATCTCACCTCACTCCGTCGAACAAAATCCGCTTCATCGGTGCCCTGTTCGACTCAATCTCTCGGACTGTCTCTCTCCCGCTCGACAGGTTCCTAGCCCTTCGTCAACAAATCTCCTTTTGCGAGACCCACCGGAGGGTTTGGGCTCGGTCCATCCAGGTATTGCTGGGCCACATGGCCTCCACAGTCCTCACAACCCCGTTTGCCAGGCTCCATCTCCGGACTCTGCAAAGATGGTTTATAGACGTTTTCAAGCCTTTTCGCCACCTCAACTCGAGGTTTCTCTCCATCCCACCCCACGTTCGTCGGTCGCTTCTCTGGTGGAAGTCCCTCTCCAACGTCTGCAAGGGTCTTCCGTTTCACCCGACTCCTCCCTCGACCACTATAACCACGGACTCATCCAATTTCGGCTGGGGAGCCCACATGAGCGGTCTCACTGTTCAAGGCCTCTGGTCTCCTTCCGAGAAGGCCAATCACATAAACTTTCTGGAACTTCTTGCCATCTTCAAGGCTCTGAAAGCCTTCTCCCGCCTGATCTCCCAAAAATCTGTCCTCGTCCAATCAGACAACACAGTAGCAGTCTCCTACATCAACAAGCAGGGCGGCACGGGTTCAAGGAAGCTGATGCTTCTCTCCTCCCAGCTGTGGTATTGGTGTATAGCCCGCAACATTCAAGTCTCGGCGATTCACCTTCCCGGGATCCAGAACAATTTAGCGGATGCCCTCAGCAGAATGACGACCTCCTCCCACGAGTGGATGCTCGATCCCGAGACTCTTCTTTCTCTCTTTCACAAATGGGGTTTTCCCACTCTGGACCTCTTCGCTTCTCCCCAGAACGCACAGTTGCCTCGGTACGGGGCGAGACTTCCCCCGTCCTCCTTTCCAGGCTGCCTGGGGGATGCCTTCCTTCTGGACTGGTCAGCGGAACCGATCTACCTCTTTCCGCCTTTTCCTCTCATACCAAAGGTCCTACAGAAACTCCGGTCGATACCGACGTCGGCGATCCTGATAGCTCCAGCATGGCCTCGCCAACCTTGGTTCCCGGCTCTTCTTCATCTCTCCAGAGCGACCTTCGTCACCCTGCCTCTCCTCCCGCACCTCTTGTCCAGGGAGAACGGCCAGATCCTGCACCCGGATCTCCCCTCTCTACATCTCACTGCTTGGAGAATTCTCGCCTGACCTCCCTCCCGCAGAACCTACAGGAGGTCCTCCGCGCAGCTCACAAGCCGGCTACAACCAGATCTTACACTTATAAAGTTTCTCGCTTCCGCTCCTTTCTTCGCTCCCGAGGAATTGTTGCCTTCCCAACCTCGGTACCGATAGTGCTAGACTTTCTTATGTCTCTGGCAGACCAAAAACTTTCTCTTGCTTCTATGAAATCTTACTTGGCCGCCCTATCCTGGTGTTTTCAACAACATGGTAGACCGTCGTTGTTCTCTGATCACCTTGTCAAAACCTTCTTAAAAGGATACAATAACATCTGCCCCCCGTCTCAGCCTCCTACTCCGGGGTGGAACCTCGAGCTCGTGCTTTCCCAGCTCACTACCTCCCCTTTCGAGCCTTTGGCCTCGACCGACCTACGTCTCCTTTCTTGGAAAGTTGCCTTCCTGGTGGCCATAACTTCAGCGCGCAGACCCTCGGAACTGGCAGCCCTTCGGGTTGATGAACCTTACCTCCGTTTTCATCATGACCGTGCCGTTCTCCGCCCGGACATCACCTTCCTTCCTAAGGTGGTCTCAGCTTTTCACCTTAACCAGGACATTGTCCTCCCCGCCTTCTTTCCAGACCCCTCGTCTCCCCTTGAACGGAGACTGCACCTCCTTGATGTGCGCAGGGCACTCCTTTTCTATCGGGGCCGTACTAAGGACATTCGAAAGACCCCAAAACTTTTTGTGGCCCATGCTCCAGATAAACTGGGCAATCCTATTTCTTCACAGAGACTGTCTCATTGGATTGCTCAGGCTATTGAATTGGCCTACGAACTGGCCAAACGCCCACCCCCTCCGTCGGTCCGCCCACGTTCGACGAGAGGCCTCTCCACGTCGACTGCCTTCCTAAGGGGCATCCCCCTTGACTCTATTTGCAGGGCAGCGATCTGGTCCAACCCACTTACGTTTGTGTCTCACTATAGGGTAGACCAGAAAACCTTAAAGGATTCAGCCTTTGCTAGGGCAGTTTTGTCATCCTGCTTGTCCTGAAAGGTTCCTTCATATATTCCTATTTTGTGGATGTTTTTTCATGCCATCCTTTTGTCAATTTCCTGTTCAGTACATGTTTGCACTGTTATCTCTGACAAATTGTGCCTTATTTGCCACTGCCTTCCTCCTTTGGAGAATGATGCGCCTTACTTGCACATGTTTTCTTAAATTGTTTATATCATGCCTTACCGGGTTGCTCTCGGTGTCATGCGTGTGTTCATGCAATACTTCAATGGGTCCTTCGGACCATGTTATTGATGTTTAATAAACATATGTTTGGACATTATCTCGTTGTCAGGGTTTGCTTAGCCCGCCTCCGAGACCTAAGCTTGCTAGTCTCCATTAGTGTGCATTCACAGAGTACACGAAGAAAAAGGACAGGTTGCTTACCTGTAACCATGTTTCTTCGAGTGTACTCTGTGAATTCACACAAGCCCGCCCTTCCTTCCCCTCTGGCAAACCCTCTTCCTTCCTCGTTGCCTTAGCGGCGTAGGAACTGGGGAGCGGGCGCCGAGGGCTGCCTTATATGCCCTCCGGGGACGGAGGGGCGTGGCTACCGCCAAAATTTAAACTTCAGCTTGGGAAGAGTTTCCGTTGGAACCTGCGCAGGCGCAGCCTCTCCATTAGTGTGAATTCACAGAGTACACTCGAAGAAACATGGTTACAGGTAAGCAACCTGTCCAAACAAGCCTTGGGCAGAATTCTCCCCCGTTTTCCCGAAAGGACAATTATAATAGAGATAGAGGGGCGAGGGAGGCTAATCGCCGGAGCCTCAGAATCGCTGCCAGACAATTAGCTGATTAGGTCTGCTTCCCTTGGGAAATTCTAAGGAGTCATGCATCTGGACACAGTTTGGGTTTCACTTCTTGTTCTCCAGGGAAAGTGTTCTATTGGCGGGAAAAAAAGACTCTATATAGGGGTTTTGCCGCAAGGGGAACCTTGCGGAGTCAATTTGTTCAGCTTGAGGAGAGAGATCGTGTGTAGACTTCGTACCCCAGTTCCCTGTTTTACGGATCAAGTTTTCAACCTAGCCTTGTTTCACGGATCAAGATTCCAGCCTTGCCTTGTTTCACGGACTTCTATGGACTCAGTTCTTGTTTCATGTTTGCCTTGTTTCAAGTTTGATCAAGCCAAGATTCAAGCCTATTTTTCAGCCTTGTTGTCAAGCTACCTTGGACTTTAGAGATCCTGTCATTTCCCCACACTTTGCTTGGCAAAGTGTGTGTTTCGGTCAAGTGGATTATAACTTTGAACTCTAATATCTTATATTGGACATTATTTTCCTGGACTATATTTGACCTCATCTGAAAGGTCTGATTCTGAACTATACTCTTCACTTGTTTTTATTGACTTTATATATTTCTTTAATAAAGATATTAGATAGATTCTGGTCTCTGCGCATGGTTATTGGTGCTCTGCAGCCTGGGTCTTGACAGGTTTGTTTAACATCATGAAATGTCAACTTGATGTGGATGGAGGGTGGGAGTTAGAAGGGCAAAACCATTATGTCGGTTTTAGAGACAAGATACTACCTACTTCCAGTTTCTAGTCAGAAAATCTGAAAAACACAACATAGTACATATCATTACAATTTATAGATCCAAGACACAGGTTTTGATATTACCGTACATATAATACCGTTTTTCATCTCATTGTATGTACATAAACTACAAATACGGATGTCTCTTTGAATGGTGTCAATGCTGTAGTGGTCTGGTGTGTTTGCATCTGAATTGTTCTTTCCTCTGACAGACTGACTCCTGGATTCTGCCCTGTGGAGTTCTTTCTTTTGGGACAGGAATTTCTAGAATGATGTGTTTCACTCCTTGTGATCTATTCTAGTTTTCTGAGTCTTTAAAATAAGTTAACTCCTATGACAAGGTATTCCTTTTAATGCATGTTGCTGTTATTTTCCTACTGACATCCCCTTACTTTTAATTTTGTCATAAATTAGTTTATGGAGGATCTGCAGAGGAAAGCAAAAGGTAACTGGATGTCAGAGGAAAGAGGAACTCAGCTGTCAAGTAAAGAGCCAAGCAATAGTAATTGCAATATGCTTGGATACTGGTGGTTCTTGTATGCCAATTGTGTAATTGAGGTTAGTGGGTCAAAAAACCTTCTGCAAGCCAGAGAAGGTTATGTAACCAGCATAATGCTTTATTCAAGTAACCCACATGGCACAAAAAAGAGTTGAACAGAGTAGATAGAATCCAGAGGGACTGAAATATATTTAAGAAGCAAACATCCCACGGCCTGTTTTGATTAAAGTACAGGAGGTTAGCATATTACACAAGGGATCAGTTCCAGGATTTTCATGTGATACGGAACTTTGTTTTTCTTACCTGAAATGAATATTATCCTGAGCTTCTGGCTGACTTGGGCTATCTAAAGAAACACCTAGAAAAGTGTTCCCTCTAGTCTCCCAGTGCAATTCTGTAGTCAACTTCTGGTAAAACATCCAATGGATGTTGACCATACAGTCATTCTGGAGGCCTAGGGAGAACACTTCTCTAGGCATTTTCTAGGTCTTCCAGAGCGATGCTATGTTCTTCAAAGTTCTTTGCATGTAAATAAAATCACACTAAACAACCCACTGTTCACCTTTCTTAAGTAGGTCTTAGAAGCATATTCTGCTCACATTTGTAAAGATACATTGAAACATTGTTTGGCCAACCCATCGAAAGAACAGTATCCATCATCAGAGCAGCTCCTTTAGCCTCCTGCATGCTTTCACATTCTTGTACCCCTGGTCAGTTGTTGCAGTTTTGTACACAGGATGAACTGTTCGGGAATCTTGGGAGACCATTCTTCTACCATTATTGGTATTTTCATTTCCCTATTAAATTTATGAGTTGCTTTTCACTTCCAAATAAGTTTTGAAGTGGCACTAAAGATCTTTAGCTATTATAACAGTTAAGTGCATAACACAGCTATGAATACAAGATGAACAAAACCTCATTTGAAACAACACAGGAGTTAAAATGTTCATACTCATCTTACGCGTTAACAATTTCATTCTTCCTCCCTAGAAGAGACATTACAGAGACACTGCTTTACATTTAAAGCCTTTTAGAATACAGAGGCAGAATTTAAATATTGTAACTGCTTTCTACATTATATGCAGAAATATGTATTCCTTTTGGAAAATTATTGGAAACTTATTTTTCCAACATGAGAACTTTGCAAACTTCAAACTTTCCCCATATTTTTACAGCTGATTCCCACTAGATGGCATCATGCCCTCCACTTTACAAAATCTCCCATATTGCTTTGGGAGTTTAGGTGATTTTTATAGCGCTTCTTCCAGATAAATAATTGATGCCTGGATGAATGCCAAATCATATAAATTTTCTCTTGAGCTAGTGTGAGGGTGAATCATAGTTGTTTTGGAACACTCAAGATTTGTAGAGGTTGATTTCCAATGTTGTGAAACCCATGTAATGATGATGGGATTCAAAGAAATTAAATCAGTTCTAATTGGGTGTAAATATTTTATTTTAATTCTGTTTTTACTACACTGTTACTCTTCAATTGTTTTTTTTTAATTTTGAAACTTGTCTAGTGTGGGATTGTTAGCTGCCTTGAGTCCCCATGTGGAGCAGGGTATAAATAAAGATGATAATAGTAATAATAATAATAGATACAAACGCTGAAACACTAATGGTGATTTTGCCATTATTATTTATTATAGAATATTTTAAATATAATAGAAATTGTAGGGGGAAAGTAAAAATGAAAATTTGTTGTCTAGGTAGCTCACTAAGCAGGGGTCCACAAACTTTTAAAGCAGAGGGCCAGTTCATGGTTCCTCAGACTATTGGGCAGGGGGTCGGACCATTGCTTGAAAAAATGATGCACACTGCACATATCTTATTTGTAGTGCAATAAAATGAAAGAACAATACAATATTTAAGATGAAGAACAATTTTAACCAACATAAACTTACCAGTATTTCAGTGGGGAATGTGGGCTGCTTTTGATTAGGTAATTAGGATTGTTGTTGTGTGCCTTCAAGTTGTTTCAGACCTAGGGCAATGCTAAGTACCATTTAGTGTGGGTGGTGGGTAAATGACCTTGGAGGGCCCAAACATAGGGCCTTAGTTTGGGGACCCCTGCTCTAAAGAGACAAAGTGATTAGGGATTTCAAAACACCATTTTGTGGTTTGAAATGCAAAATAATATTTCAGTTTATCCTTTTCTTATCAACAAAAAAACAGGTACCTTTTTCCTGATTCAGGATCAGATTGATTAGTTTCTGTTCTTGTGTAATCAGAAATATAGAAAGATAAGTAGTTGTAAGAAATCCATTTGAATGAGCTGATTTGGGTATCTTGAAGGAATAATTGTGTTTTGCTTTATACCAAAATTAGGTCTCAGCTTAGTTTGACATAAACTAATTTATTCAGAGGTATATATTTCTTCTTCAAAGTTTGCTGTATTGTGAGAAGAAAATTATTTGCTTCAATCATCAAGAATGACATTCAGTTCGGAAATAAAGAGAGCAAATAATGCTTACACTAGGATAGGAAAGACAGAACAGATGGTTTCATGCTGCTAAACAAGCTGTCATAGGCACGTAAGGAGATGGCATTGACGTATGGACATTGGGGATCTACCCTTAAACTTGCTGTTAAATCCAATCCATGGTCACAACAATCTCATCCTTTTAGCAGAAGCAGAAAATCTTTGCCCTAACAAAAGGAAAGAATCTCATTTGATTCATTTGAGATGATTAACCAAGCCCATACTTGTTGGGTTTTCCAACTGAGGAGAGACATGCTGTGTTCCCAGTCTTAGTGTTTGTTGAAAAAATATGAAGGAGAAACTTTCTGAAGAAGAGTCAGCTATTAATTGGTGCAGTGGTGATATTTGCACAAGACTGACTCTTTAATGAGATAGCTCCCACAGACAAGAGTTTCCTGTGTTCATTTCAAAGACAGGAAAGTAACCGTGAAGTCTAATTACCTCAGTATATGAAACAGTCAACCACTTTTTTTGGTGGTAGGATTTATCCACTTTCTTCCCTAGAATTATTCAATTTCTTTGATTAAAAGACAAAAAAAGTCTTGATGTTGGAATGATGTATTTTCACATGGTTATCATCTCAATCACAATATGATTATGATTGCATTCAGTCTACCTCTACCCATGCACATACAATGATAGAGTGAAGAAAAACCCAGAATCTATGCATGTATCTCTGTTACACCCAGATAAACTGAATTATTCAGTTGTTAGCTGTTGTGGGATTCTCCAGAAGAAGAAACGATTCTGATTTCATTTTTGCACTGGGCACTTATCCAAAAGGATCATACAACTATAGATGCAAAGCTGAATTCTTGATGGATGAGTTATTCATACTCTGAGATGACTGTTTTGCTACTGCTTTTCCTTGATAAAATGTAGAGTTTCAGTGATGGTATTCAACAGGACAAAGTCCACTGATATCACTAAAGGAGAACCTTATGATGTCAGCAACCACTCAAACAATCACAATTCCACTCTTCTAATAATTATCTATTGATATGAAAAAATTAAGATATCCGAGGTAGTTCATATGAGCCTTAAGGCCTATTTAGTTAGTGTTTTTTGGTGACACTGGAAGAAGATCCGGGGTTATGTTTTTCCTCATTACACAATAGGTAGTATTTTACTGCTGAAATGAAGAACTCTTGTCAGGTTCTTTGTGTATCACTAAGAGATAAGGGACTATGCAATGGATTTTACAGTGGAAGAAACAAAACAACTTATATTTTGATTGGATAAGTGAATGTGACATGCTTCACCAAACCAGACTGTGTTTATTTTGAACTGCTTTGCTGTATGTGCAGTGGAGATCCCAACTCATCTTGATTGCACCACTATAAATTGGTTCGAGGAGAAATGCATTAGTTGTAGCCTCAACTGCAAGTTGCAGTCAGGAGAAATAGCTCCCGAATTACTTTTTCATGAGACTGGCTTGACACCTTGCATTTCTCACCACCAATCTCAACAGGTGATTGTTTCCTGATCTTTTTAGGTTGATAACATTGAAAAGAGAAGAGGGAGTGGAATATAGCTCTTCCTCTGAATTGTTTTTCCAGTTGAAAACTTCTTGCTTGGCTTTCTCAGCTGATCTGCCTCCTTCTCTTCTCTTTCCTCATATTCTCTACATTCTAAACTCCATAATGGTTTTTTTCTGAATAGATGACAGTTGAAAACAGAATGCATTTAGAGTAAAGGCCAAAACTCAGTATTTTGGTTATGCCAGTATAATTGTGTTCTCATGTACGAATGCATTTTAGAGGCTGGGATTATTTTTGAAGCAAATATTTTTGATATTTGTGATTTAGCAGCAAAATCTGGTACCCTGACCATTAGGAAAAGAATGTTGTTTCCTTCGAAACAAAAAAGAAGAAGCATTTCCCCCTGTTTTTGCTCCAGTTTGATTTCCCAGCCCAACTTGGGGGACAAAAAAGTTCTGATTCCTCTTCTCCCCAGTGTAAGCAAAACAGAGCCAAGTGGAACAAATGAGCAACTAAGCCTATAAGGAGAAACAGAGCCTCTGTTTCTCTTCGCATTGGAGAGCAGAGGATTAAATTGTTTTCAGTCTGTGTCTCAACTCACATGGGAGTTACTACAGACCATGCTGCCAGCCTTCAAACACTGATTGCACACTTCAAAGCACAACCCTTGCTAATAGATGCTCAGAAGGACCAGAAGAAATAGGGATGTGATTTCAAAGGGAGAACCGAGAAAAGTGAGAAATATACAATTAAAAAGGGAGAGAAGAAAACTATGTTCTTGTAAAAATACATGGATTTAAACCATGTTATCAGAGTCAAAGCAGCTGCCTTGTATGCAGAAGTGGACAATTTGAGTGGGCAGAAGATAATGTAAAAGAAAGCACTTCAGTATGTTGCTGCATAATCAGATGAAAGACATTACCTGAAATGTTACCCTGATCCATACTTTTGGTAATGGTATAATTTTCCTATGAATGATTCTGCGTTATAACTCAAAAGACTTTATCCCCTGAAGTAGAGGCTTCTTGTTTTGCCTTCTATTCATTAAAACCACCTTTGATAAAGCCAAAAATAAAGCCCACGAAGTCTGTGATTCGATCCACATGCCCATGGATGGAGAAAAAATATCCCAATTTTTGCCAAGTTTGAGGGAGGGGTCCTACCACCCGGAATGCATTATATGACTGAATGTGGGAAGAGGAGAAAGCAATTGGCACAGAGATTAGGGATTGTGTATATTAAACTATGACGATTGTCAAGATCTGTTTATGCAGGCATTGTCTCAATCCCATAGTGATCACATTTTTTAATTCAATAGTGACCTTAGTTTCTCTAGCATGATGTTAAGGACACAGTTTTGAAGGGAATAACATGAATGACAAATTAGGGGACAACCATCTGTGGCATTTCTCTACATTCCTTGTTGTGATCCCAAGGGACATGTTGCTTTTGTAGCCATCTTGTGCTGGACAGTTTTTCTGTCAATATTTGTTGCCTTATCCACATGCTTGTAAGTCCTCGCTCCAAGACTCTTTTAGGGTTTTGTATAAGGTATTTTGGGATTCTACTTCATCCCCCACCCCACCCCACGCTCAAAAGGAAAGATGTGATGTATAGAAAATTATCATACTGTTTTATCCCTTTTCTCTTGCAGCTGCCTGTCCTGTGTGAATGGGTCCTTCCCTTGCCACTGGTGTAAATATCGTCACATTTGTACTCACAATGCAGCTGACTGTTCCTTCCAGGAAGGGCGTGTCAACATGTCTGAGGTAAGCAACTAAGTCTTCTTTTAGCACGCCATTTAAAGATCTTCTCTTTTATCTTTTGTTTCTTCTCTTCAAAACTCATTCATATGTTATAAACAAAAATATCCTGTATTTCTCTAGAAACTTCAAATACAAATGACCTGCTTAGCACTGGCCATTTTATATATAAGTTTTGGCTTATGTTCTGGGCGTCATAGTGTGTGTGTGTGTGTGTGGGGGGGGGGGGGGGGTTGGGGGGAGAGAAAAATATATCCAAAAGAAAGTTACAACTGGTGTGGAAAGAAGTACATATTAGGAAACGCTGAGAGATTTTTAGTTGAGGAACAATGGTAATAAAAATGGTGGTGTTGGGAAGGATGTTGACAGGTTCAGAGTACTTTGTTGCAGAAGAAGAAAACTAACAGTTGTTTATTCTGTTTACTAACAGATTAAGAAAGAATTACTTCCAAGTACAGGAAGGACATCTTAGATTCATCTTTGGTATTCTGTTCACATGTCTCATAGCTTCTTTGTCTGTCACCTCAGTTCTTGTGAAAACAAGTGCTTTTGTTTTCAATGAAATTCACTGCCAAAGAGGTGTGCTGAGGATAGCATCCCAAAGCTTTCCTAAATTTGACCCAGAAGCTCAAGCAAGTACTATGCTTTCTAGATTAGTGCCAGGTTTGTGGTTCCTTTGTGTGATGTGATGCTCTGGCTAACAGTGAAGAGAAACCTTTCTGTACCTAGAGGATTTTTCTTCCTTATTCTTTTGTGCCTCTGTCTTACTCTAATACACAGTTACTGCACAGGCCATTAAGAAAAATGCCTGTAGGCCAGAATGCTGATTACAAATAGGCCACTATTCCACTCACTAGGGTCTACCCTTCTTCTCTTTGTCTGAGCTTTATCATTTCAGTCTTTAAGCATGCCATTAACTCTTTTTCTGCTTCATTGTTTGGAGCGTGTTTCTCCAATTGTGAGTATGGGCAGATTTTTCAATAGACTAGCAAGGGGAGACCCACAAAGCATTCATCAAGATATATTTTACAACATGTAGTGTCCTTAAGGAGGAACATAATATATGCACTGTATTTCTTTACATGTTGATATTTTCCATAAAATGTATTATTTTCTATATCAGCGAGTCTGAATTGTTAGAAGAATAATCGATTCTAAGTGGCAAACCAGCAGACCTTCAGAAGTGAACCATCTTGAAGCTGTTTCAGTCTGCAGACTATAATTGTGAAGTGGACAAAATGTTTTCTCCTAAAGCAGGCCTGCACAACCTATGGCCCTCCAGGTGTTTGGGACTCCAACTTCCAGAAGTCATAGCCATTTTGTCCAATGGTCAGGTATTCTGAGAACTGAGAAGTCCAAAATGCCAGGTTGTGCAGTTCTACCTTAAAGGATGTAATTGATCTCTTGTAGTAATGAAAATCTGGATTTGGGGATTCCTGGGGTGGAATAGTAGTGAGACAGCTGCAGCCTTCTGAGGTCCATGAGGGCATGTGACTCCTGGACATCTAGATGTTGTCCTTTCTTGCTCTATTCCTTTTATGCATTTATACATTGGACATAATTTTTCTCAGAATCGTTGGCCTTCTTTTACTTTTAAAACGCAAGGAGTATTTGGAGATATTTTAGATTGCTTGCATTAAATTTGAATGGTTGTTCCAAACCTGCCCAGTCTAGTCGATTTATATGGCTATTCTATAACTATCCCAACTCAAATGTTGATGTCAGCATTGATGTATCTTCTCTTGCTTTAATTTGTTCACTCCAGTTGAGATTCAGACCAACAGGCCAGTGATGGGAGTTGTAGTTCTAACATGTATGGAATATATGATGTTGAGGAAGTCTGAGTCATGCTGTTTTACTGGTTCTCCCCATCCCGCCAATAGAAGCTATAGCTAAAATTATGGACAGATATGTCATGATGGAAACTGTCTCTTGAGAGTGCAGATCAAAGTTACCTGTGATGTCCAGAACTGTTTCACCTGGAGGTCAAGGTGTGATTAAGCTGTGATTCCACTAAAACATGCAGAGAAGGGACTAACAGAGGATGGAGGACAGATTGACAAAGGGTTGAAGTTGAAAACTGAAGTTAACATGATGTGACCTTTCAGTCTACCTTCCATTTGTAGTTCCAAAGATAAATGTAGAATCTTTAAAAATGGGATGAAGGGGATTATTTGGGGTTCTTACTGTGTTTCTTATATTTTAACGTTATCAAAGTTAGGGTAGCATGTGCTATTTTCATAATCACCCCCGAGTTTTGATGAACCAGTGACAAATAGCAAACATGCCCCTGCAGATGTTGAGTTTCCTGGATAACAACTAATTTATATTGTAGGAAATACTGAGGAAAAGTGGAAATGTGGGTCTAACTTGTATTATGAAAATGAGTGCCCATGCCAAGACAAATTGACCATAAAATACCCCTCTGCCTCTTCAGAAAGCACCTCAGCTAAACTATAAACCGTGCTGTCATATGTGAAAAGGCATTTTGCTATTCAGTCCTGTCAGCATGGAAAAGTACTTGAGCTTTGAAATACTCTATGAGTATATAATGATGATGGCTATTTATTTTCTCTCCAAAGGGAGACTCAAAGCAGCTTGCATTAAAAATATTTCAATACAATTTAAAATCTAAAAATATATAAACATTGAAACAGAATTAAATATAAAAGGTACTTTAAAAATTCATAGGTATAGGTTCATACCACCATAAGACTCTTGGTCTGTAAGTTTGGTTGCCTTTAGTTATGTTGGCTTTTGCTATCATGAACAAATAAGATTGCTTGTATGGAATGAATGGGTCTGAAGTTAAACTATTAAAGGCATTGTCCCTCTTTGGATGCTTTCTGTGGATTTGCTATTTATTATTTTGATAGGTAGAGTACTTCATTGAGCATCCTCTTAAAAATTAGGTTGAGTCAGCTGCCCTCAATCATAGAACTTCCTTAGAATTATAGATCTTGGTCTTCAAAGAAGTGAAGTCACAAGAATGGAGCATCTCTAATCATATCTAGACTCCATGTCCCTCATGGACTCATCAGCACACATTCTGTGCTAATCAATCTGAGAGCAAACCTGAGTTTAGGTGCATTGTTTAAAAAGAAATAACCTATTTACACACAAGCTTCATCACTCCCTGTCATCTTTTTTCTTCCTTCTTGAACAGAGATATCTGTTTTAGTCTCTCACACATACTTAACTTCATTTTGAGCCTCCCTGCCCCCGAACACATTCTGGCTAGCCTCATAATTACCATGTATTCCTCTTTTGCCTGGCCCACTTCAGTTTCTTCTGGCTTTAAGTAGAAAGCAGTGTGCTCTTTGGGCATAATTAGATTCAGTTTCTTCTGACTTTGAGTTTGACTCTTGTTTTGGGTTCCCTCCTGTAGAAGTACTATGGAACTTCTACATTACACAAGGCAATGTGTTCCTCAGTGTTTCCTGCTGTGATCTACAATACTGTGGCCAACTTGACAGCTCTTGTGTTGCATTAGATGAATCCCATTCTAATCTTTTGCTGTGAGTGCTGGCATAACAAAGGTGCCCCCAGCTATCTTTTTTACTTCCCTCTCCCCGTGTCATTTCCCACCGTGATTCCTGTCTTGCAGCCACTCCAGGCTGATGAGCGTTGGCTCAGCATTGAAGAGGTCAAGCTTCTGGCAACAAACAATTAATTCCCCCCTTCCCCTCCACTCCACCCTTTATCATCCATAGGAGTGTGGGCCCTCCAGGAAGGAACCACCAGAGATTGGCAGTTATTCATCCAGCACCCAGCCACCAGCAGCACGATTGCTTTTGCAAAGGCTGACTGTGTTAGAGGAAAAAAGGAATTTATTTATTGTGTGTCAAATTCTGTGAATTTTCACAGAAGGTTGAAGCCTGATCCTGTTCACATGGAAAGAAACAGATGAGCAAGATTCAAAAGGGTATTAGGAGTTAAAGAACCTTGCTGCATCTGAATTTTTGAAAGCAGAAATTGCATTTGTGCCTTGATTGTCCATGAGTGTCTGCAGCAGTAGGAACAGCAGAAGTGAGCCCCAGTTTGGAAGAGTTTATAAACTGAGATCAAGATACAAGACGGGTTGTATAGATTAAATCGTCACATGTGGAGTTATGCATTGATTGTGCTATATAGTTTGTGTTTTGAATGACAACATTATGCAAGTGAATGTGTATCTACATGCTTTTGCAATTGCTTGTGCCATTGCTAATTCGGTGACCATGAACTCAGTGGAGACATTCCACATTGGATGAAAATGTCTAGCTGCTTCCACTTAAGATACAAGCAAAATTCAGAACTTGCAGTGATTAAAGTTTCTACTGAAACAGTAATATCACATATGGCTCAAGTTTCTACAGATAACTCAGCACCAGAAAAAGCAACAGTAGCTATATTCCATGTTGTAGGTATACATTTATTTGACTTACCAAACCTTTAAGACACCCTGGTCTCTCCAACAGGCAAGATGTTACAAAAACAAGAAAGAAGATGGGTGAAATTGAGGTGAGGGAGGGCGATGATACTGTGTCTCTTTAATGTATGTTCTCTGCAGGTTAATGTCTTAGGATGTAATAGGGAGGAGTGTGGGGTCTCATCAGCGGACCTGAAGTTACTAGGTTTCAACTAGATCTGTTTCTGGAAAGGAAAGAATAAACAAGTGGCCTTGGGAAATGTAATACTGTAAAAAACCTACAACTTCTGTATTTCCAATATGCAGATGCTCAACTAGATTCCCCACTGATATTCCCCCCTCCCCCCAGAATGGCTTGATCTGCTCCTGTGTTTCCATCAGAGGTTTGATTTACAGAAATCAGCAGCTGAAGTTTTCCACAGCATGGTGCAAAATCTTATCACCTACTCAAGTTTGCAGATCAAATAGCTCTTAAAAACGGAAAGGGAGTCCAGTTCAGATTTGGCAACCCTCTGATCAGCCCGTTGTATGAGGTTTAGAAAACTGTTCCCCTTTTTTGTAGTCTCAGTGGCTCCAAGGTCCGGAAGAAAGCGGGGCAGACAAAATACCACTGGACCTGCTGTCCTTGTTGGCTGGGTTGCTCAGTCTTGGACAAACAGGTCTTAGTTTTCAAGTCACACCACATGTTTTTGAAGCAAAATGATGAAGTGGAAACTCTGAATGTTCACAAGAGGCCCATACTAATGGTATGTTGTGCTTATATTTTGCAGAGGCTAGAGGGACAAGATGACTCCTCCATGTACATAATGTAAAATTAATCCATAAAACTATTTTAGACAAAATTTGGTCTGGATAAATTGCGAATTGTCTGTTCCTTGTGGGTTTTGGCCAGAGAGGTGTAGTGAAATATCCTTTAGCAAAGTGCCCAAACAGGCTCTTTACTTTTACTTTACTGTTGTTTCTCCTGCGCTATAATTGGGAGCTAGGAGACATAGAAAATGGATTCCCTCTGCTATCTGTGGAAACTGAGAATTGGAAGATATGCCTGTGTGTTGGGTCAGCTAGGGCCTGCCTTTTCGGTCACATAAATCAGTTGGGTGCTTTCAGTAGGAAAGCAGGAATTTGTGGTGACAGCCTAAGGGAGGAAATATCTTGTTCCTTTGTACATGTAATGTGCGACTTGTTTACTTCTGGTTTGCTCATATCCTAGAACTTGGGAAGCTACTTTAAAAATTAAGTACAATTAATCTTTCCAAGACCCTAAAGTATTTAGCTGCCATCACCAGTACAACCTCTTGAAAAGACCGTGCTTTATTTTTCTTCTTATCAAATGTAATTATAGGCAGTCCCTGAGTTACAAACACTAGACTTAGAAATGATTCATAGTTTAAGAATGGGGGTGAGACAACAGGAAGTGAGAGAAATCTACCTCTTAGAAGGGAAATTCACCGCTGGAAAAGTTATCATGGGGAAAAGGGGTCTCCACTGAAGCTTTCTTACCAATCTGTTTCCATAACAAGCCAACTTTTTCAAAATCCAATTCTCACTGGGACAGAAAATGAGGCGAAATCTTCTGAACAGGGACACAGATACCTAAACAAGATATATTTGGCTGGAAATACTTAAAAATGTACCCATTCTGACTTACAAACAAACTGAACTTAAGAACCTATCTTGTTTGTATACACTGCCTTGAAGTGTGGTGGAGTCTTCTTCTTTGAAGGCCGTTAAACAGAGGCTGAATGGCTCTCCGTCACAAATGCTTTGATTGTGTGTTCCTGCATGGCAGAATGGGGTTGAACTGTATGGCCTTTGTGGATTCTTCCAACTCTATTATTCTATGGATTGGTGAAATGACGTTTTGAAGTCCTCTGACAATTGTGGTCAATGCTCACTCTTGCTCTGCTTCCAACTTGATCTGTACTTAGTGGATATTCCATGCTTGTTTTCACTTTCTAGAAATTCTACTTTTAGTCATTGCTTTTGCCAATTGGTGTAGTTTTGGAGCATTCCATCTTTTCAGCTTCTTCACATGTGGAGAGCAGATGGGATTTGCCACATCGGAGGTGGTTTTCAAATAGGGGATATCCGAGAGGAATCCCACAATTCTCCTCTTCATCTCTACAGTTGTTAGAGTTGCCAACTTGCTTTTCAAGCTAGATGCTGGCACTCCCTGCACTTGGAACTTTTTCCAAAATTCAGTCCTGATGGTGTCCTGAATGAAACATGTTCAGAATGTGCAAGCCTGGCAAACGAGATGACAGGCATGTTGAGTCTGGGTAAAGGGCGTTCTCATTAATCCTTTGAATTGACTGTTCCAAAGAAGGGAACAGCTGGGGAAAGCCTGGCCAGCATCAGAGCCATTTCCAGTTCAACATCATGAGACTCTTTAGAAAAGAGTTCCTAAGCACCAGGTGCTTCCTGTTTTTTAAGCATGGCAGGATTTTTGCTGGATGAGACACAGCTCCCTGCAGACACTGAACATGTGACGTAGCAGGAATGAGTGGTCTTTGGCTCAAAAAGCCAGTCAGCAAAATGTATCCATGTTTGGGGGAACAAGGGGGAGTGAGATTGGACATTACATTAGCTCTTATACTGTATTTGTTCAGACATCTATAGATAGACACTGAATTTATCCCATCCATGTAAGTACTTTTGGGCACTCTTTGTGCTGTGCTAATTGGAAGTGTGCATTCTGGTCTATATACCAGGATAGGAAGTTTTTTATTCTTAACAAGGACAAAAATCCAAACAGCAATGGACCTGTTTCTTAACTCTTTTTTAATGGAAAGAAGTGAGGGAAATCCACCTGCTTATGATTCAAGAAAGAAGGAAAGGGAACTTGTGACAAGGAGTTGGGAGAAAGACAGCTTTCAAACCAAGCTTTCTGCTCTCTTTAGTTTGTTGGACATGGTTTGTTAACCTGTAAAAGGAAACAAGTATTAGCAAAGGGTTCATGAATTCCTGTGGAGTGCTTTGAGATGACCAACTCTCAAATAGTTAGAAACATTAAATGGAATGGAAAACACATCTCTTGCTGTTGTTACCAGCACTACAGTTTCTTCTGTGAGCTTAATTTACTGGAATTATCAAGGGTGAATTAAGCAGAATTTATCATATGCTGGGGGGAAACAGGTCCGTCCCTGTTGATGCCTTCCTTGAAAGTGCCTGCAGGCTCCTAACTGCCACATGTTCTCATTTTGTAAGAGCTTGCTTCAAAACATGTTATTCTCTGTTCTCCCTATTATTTGTAGCAGGCGTTTCTTTTCTCCCAGGCCCAGATCAGCTGAGAATTGCATCAGGTTATTGTTGCCAAAAGTGGTGCCCTTCTGGGATGCAGGGCTGCTTTCTTGCCAGGTTCTTTTTATTTTTACCTTCCCCTTACTCTCTTGTGTTCTGAAATCTGACTTTTGAGAGGTCAGGCTAACTCTCAAGAGAGCAACCTGGATGCAAAATAAGGTGCATCTTCCTTGCCAGCCACTCTCAAACTGAAGGAGAGAAGGAAGGTTATGCCACGACCCAGGTGCTAGTTGAGCTCTTTGCTCAGCCCCTATCAGGTGCAGCTGCAGCCTTTCCATCATGTATTTTCCTTTGCACCAAGGAATTGGACTGATGTGTCGACTGCTTGCCTGTGTTTAGTGTGGATATTGGCACAAAGGAACAGGAGAAATGCAAAAGTGAGCTCTACTAGCCAAAGCTAGGCCCTGCTTTAAGAAATTCCTCATGATTCATTTTGGAGTCATCTACATTGTGAAAGTGTTTTCCTTAGGCTAGGACAAATTTGGGATTCTAGGTCACTTGTTATTGTTGTTGTGTACCTTCTGGTTCACTTCAGCTTCTGACAACCTTATCATAAAGTTTTCTTGGCAAGATTTACTTAAGAGATTTTCCATTGACTGATATATTCCATCCTTAATGGAGTATATTGATTTGGTTTTGAAATTTTATGTCTGTTTTTAATAGAATTGTTTTGGTTTTGTCATATGATGTTGTTTATCATATTTACTATGTTTAACTTTGTTCTATGGTGTTTTTTGACAATTGAGTGTTTTTATGTTCATGTTGGAAACCGCCCTGAGTCCTCTCGAGGAGAAGGAGCAGCATGAAAATAAAGTTTTTTATTATTATTGATTTGCTTTGAGACTGAGAAAGTGTGATTTGCCCAAGGTTGCACAGTGGTTTTCCATGGCTGTGTGGTGATTTCAATTTTTGCCCTAGTCCAACATTCAAACCAGTATACCATACTGGCTCTTCCTAGGTCAGCTGTGCTGAGAAAGCTAATGTTATCATGCAGTTTGTAATCCTATTTGTCATGCTATTTGGCACTTTGCAGCTCATGGTTCATAGATGTCACACTCAAGGCAGCGGAGCACCAAGAACCATACACGGAGGCCAATAAACTATCTAATATCTTTATTAAGGAAATACATAAGAATAATAAAAGCAAGTAGAAAATATAGTCCAGAAGCAGACCTTTCAAATGAGGTCAAATATAGTCCAGAAATAGTTTGTCCAATAAATGATATTAGAGTCCAAAGATAAAATCCAATAAACCGAAACACACACTATTGCCAAGCAATAGTGTGGGGAATTGTCCAGGGTCTTTCAAGGTCCAAGGTATAATTCACAACAAAGCTGGAACAAAAACTTGATTCTAGGAACAAGGTCCGTGACTAAGAACAAGGCAAGGCAATTCTTGAAATACTTGAATGAGCAAGGCAAGGAAACTGGATTTGCGGACTTTGCGAAGTCCACTCAAGGCTGGAACGCGATTTCACTCCTGAAGCTGCTCTGTTGACTCCGCACCGGACCAACCGTGCCAGGCACCTATATCTGGGTCTCGTTTTCCCGCCAAGCAGGTGTCCAGTGTTCTCTTTCCCTAGAGAATGGGAAATGAAACCCAGCTTTCTCCAGATGTGAGACTCCCTGGATTTTCCCAGGGGAAACATGGCTAATCAGTGTCTTGTTTGGCTGCAATTCTCAAGCTCCTGCGAACCCGCTCTTTCACTCCCCTGTCTGCAGCAAAGGACTGTCTCCTAGCGAAGGGAGGTGAGAGCTGCTCAAGGTCTGTCTTAATTGGTTCTGGGGCGAGAGTATCAACATCAGGCATCTGGAAGGATTCCGGCTGTTGTTGATCCGGAGAAAACCCCATGTTTTCATCCTCATCTGCCACAGTGACACTAGGAGCGGGACTACAAGGTCCATGAGACATCACAATAGAGATCTTTACACAGAAAGGCCTTAAACCTCTTTATCCTCTCCTGAGATGACAAAGATGAACTTGTTTATAGTTCTTACCATTGCTCCAATTTACTGAGGTTGAGTCAGCTGTGCATATGCTGCCATTTATTGCAGTGACTTTGTGAGCCTTGAGAGTACATAGGAACAGCCCTTTCATTTCGCTGTCCTCTTTTTGGGAAGAAAAGCAACCATATCATTGTTGTTTATGTGTCCGTATGTCTGCTCATCAGTATGTGTTCTGTGTTACTTCCAAAGAATTTATGATGGCATGCAGTTGTTTACCTTTTCTGTTTCATTCTCACAGCAATCCTGTGAGATAGGGTAGTGATTCTAAGTGCTTCACTGATACCACATAAATTTAATGGCTGATTTTTAATTCTGCTTTCCTGAATCCAAATTTAGTGTCACATCAGCAAACACATTGTCTCCCTCAAGCTTTTCCGTACAGTGTACAGTAGGATTGTGCATTTTGGCTGAACCTCAAGCCATTTCTGCTATCTGGATTCCGGGGGGGGGGGGGGGGGGGCAATTTCATTTTTGTGTGCCTCCCAAAAAAGACAGGTGCCCGAATGCTTGTTTTCGGCTCACAGCCGGAAAATCCCACTAGATCCGGCTCATTGGCAGCAATGGGGTGGGTTTCATAGGCTCTCCTTCCCATAATTTTCAGGGCTATCAAGATGAAAATGGCCACACTTGGAGGATGCATCTACCACTACTGGCCCCACAAGTTTCATAATATTTGGGTCATCCCCTGATTTTTAGGATTTTTTTTCTTTTAAGAAATAAAATCTTTAAAAATTCCCCTGGCCCCACCCTGTAACTTCTCCAGGAGCAGCAGCAGGGCACCATTCCTTCCTGCTGAATGTCAAAGATGCACTTCCACATCACACAGCCCACCCACTGTACACTTTGTTTACTAATAAAAAAAAAGTAATTTCTTTCAAAGCTTTTGCAATTTGCATTTGTTCTCACAACTTTCTGGAAGAGGCCAGCAGCCCACCATCTACAAGCAAGCAAACAAACAACATGTTTCCTTATTAGAAAAACACTCCTGTATGATCCAAAAATTATTAGGTATTGGTGGCATGTTTAGGTGGATAGGTAGGTAATTTTTCTGAGAATGAAATTCCCAGCCGTTTGCTGGAATTCCTATAATTATTAATAACAATCTTTTAAAAGTACTACTTTGATGAAAGAGAGGAGGGAGGAGAGACAAGAGAAGAAGCTAAAGGCTTTAATAGAGGTTAAAGGGGGTCTCAAAGCTAAGAGCTACCCTAAAAGAAAAGCACACCCACCCATCAGTCCCCAAATGGCGCACTTTCCAACTCCTAGTTCTGCTAAATAAAGAATTAAAAAAATAAAAAATACAGGAAAATCAAAAAGATTCACTGCTAGAAACCAAGACAAGCCAAAACCTAAAGCTGAGAGCAAGCAGCAAGGCAATCGAACTGAAGCACCTCTCTCTAAAGCCAGGATGCAACTGAGAAATGGAGGCGCTAACTTGATTATATAGACACCACTTGTGTAAGACATGTCACAGCTTTCTTCTACTCTGATTGGCCCAACAGGCAGGGCTCACAGGAAAATCCTGTGTGAGCATGGGTGCTCCTGAACAGAATAGAAGGAGCTGCAACCGACCGTTATGGGCATCCAAAGAAGCTGAATAAGCCAAAGGAAAATGGCCAAAACGAATCTGTGCACAAGTCTAATGTACAGTGACCTGGCTTCTCCTTCCCCTGTAAGTTGAGGGATGAAACATCGGGGAAGCCATTCACTGATGTAACAAGACCTTTCTTTGAAACACCACTGATGGTTTCCCCAATAGACTTTTCAATCTGTGTTAGTTTGGCATACTTTGTTATTCTTTCTCCTTGCCATGGGCATGCAACTGACCAAATGAGCCGAAAACCTCAGCTGCACTAATAAGCACATCCAAACGCAGATGTGTGTGTTAATCTTACCAGCTGTGCAACATCTGTTCTGAGCTGTGTTTACACCAACTGTTACTTCTGTTTAACAAATGCACTCTGAATAATAAAGCAATCAGGAGGAGGAGGAGGAACACCTCACTGCTTGCACTGTTTGTTCATGAGGATATTCATAGGGGTAAGGTGTGCTTTTGCACTACCTGCAGGGTACCCTTTCTACTATAGATTTAGAACCAGGGTAGGAATGAGTTATAATGCTGTTCCATATTGAATCAGACCAGTGTTATATATTATTAACACTGGCTGCAGCAGGTCTCCAGGCTTTTAGATAGATAATTCCTTACCTTAGCTGGTGGTAGCAAGAGTTGAATTTGAAACATACAGCATTCAAAGCATGTGCTTTTCTACTCAACTACAGCCCATCACAAATTGTCAAATGCTATGTGAATATTTCTTGCAATTCTGCATAATTGGGACAAAGTTAGGTCTCCATACTACTATTCTTCATATAGGTATGAATAGTACCAAAGTAAGGCAAGCCTTTGTATATCACCTCATCAAAAATAGCAATGATATCTGATTATGTTCAAGTGAAGACAACCATGGTAGTTTATGAACTCTGTGGATTTTGCAATGTCAAATTACCTTGATGCTTCTAGATAACAATATTGAAAATATTATGTTGACTAGTTATAGAGATGGGAGTAAATGAGTGACAGATCAGTCATCATGATCTGGGTTAGCCGACAGGTTTACTATTGTTTAGTACAAAGATGCATAAGAATGGCAGATCCAAGTTTTTCTCTCCCTTGGAAATTGTATCTACTTGTGGTTTTAAAAAACATATTTTTGTTTCATTTCGTTTTATTTGCTCTAAAACAGTGCAGGGAGGGTCTCTGCAACTGATTCAAGAGTGAATTGCTGTTCCTGGAGCCTTCTTGGGCTCCTTCTACACTGCCATATAATCTAGATGATCAAAGAAGAAAATCCACATTTTCTGCTTTGAACTGGATTATATCAGTCTACATTGCCATATAATCCAGTTCAAAGCAGAAAATGTGGATTTTATATGGCAATGTAGAAGGGACCTAAGAAAAGCAGTAGACCCATTCACAATATACACAGTTATAGTGCTATCATTCCACTTAAACTGCCATGGTTCTATCCTATGGAATCTTGCAGGTTGTAATATGCAGAGCACCATAGAACAGTGGTTCTGAACCTGTGGGTCCCCAGATGTTTTGACCTTCAACTCCTAGACATCCTAACAGCTAGTAAACTGGTGGGAATTTCTGGGAGTTGTAGGCCAAAACACCTGGGGACCCACAGGTTGAGAACCACTGCCGTAGAGAGTTTTTGCTAAGAACTCCAAGTACCTTGCCTAAACTGAGAATCCCAGGATTTCATTGGAGAGAACCATAGTAGTTAAAGTGGAATCACAGTTCCATAGTTGTACACAGGCCCAGTATATATCTTCTTTAGGCAGAAACAGGGTGCTCCAGATAGAACTGGGAGCTGTGTGCCATCTTCAGGCAACTCTTCGATCATCCCAGCTTTAGAACACTGCTTCGTAAGACTTTTAGGTTTCATCTACACTGCCACATAATCTGGATTTTCAAAGCAGATAATCCGTATTATCTGCTTTGAACTGAATTATATGAGTCTACACTGCCATATAATCCAATTCAAAGCTGATAATTTGAATTTTATTTGGCAGTGTAGATGAGGCCACAATTTAAGCTCAATGTTGGGATTGTGAAACATCTGGCAACAGTGAAATGTTTCTGAAAAACACTTAGATATTTATATGGATCTGTTGGAAACAACACACAGTGTTTACAGTATAGAAAATGCTTCAGCTGTACTTCAAGGAAAGTCAGCTGTTTAGCAAGCTTTACAAATGTTGAATTATTATCAGTAAGTGTTTGTTTTTTCTATTTTATATATTTGTATATTTGGGGTTGCATAAAATTACTTGGCTAGAAAGGGGTTACGAACAATTTTTTCAGATGTAAAGGGGTCGTGAATGGATAAAGCTTAAGAAGCCCTGCTCTAGAACATGATGTTTCTTTGGCAAAGAAAGTAGGAGTACAAAGAGGCTGACCTAGCAGAGCAATAAAAACACTAGTCTAGGGCTGGAGGGCTTTGTTAACGGAGAACACCAACTTTGCAGAACAGCCGCTTGTATGAAAAGGTTCCTGTGAGTGACCCTGACAAGCTATATTTGAAGAGCCTCATAATGGGTGTCATTGCTGTCTCTGACATAGATGCATAGATGTATTGTGTGTTCCTGTCTCATAAACTGTTGTTGGTCTTTCTCTCTTGCAGGACTGTCCGCAGATCCTTCCTTCTACTCAGATCTACATCCCCGTGGGTGTGGTGAAGCCCATCACCTTAACAGCGAAAAACCTGCCACAGCCCCAGTCTGGACAGCGCAACTATGAGTGCATCTTCCATATCCCTGGCAGCCCCACACGTGTCACTGCCTTGCGCTTTAACAGCACCAGCATCCAGTGCCAGAACACCTCGGTGAGTCCACTGTGCAGAACTTGCCTCCATAAAAGCTATTTTTGGTTAACAGCTGAAACTCCCTTGTAACCTCTGATACATGTGTGGCCCTAGATGTGCAGGCTTGCTGTTTTCTTAGCACATGAGACTGCAATTTTGAATTGGCCCCTCTGGTGAAAGGAGACTCAGTTGGATTGTTTCCTCCTTCCTTTGTGCTTTATTAAAGTGGCATACTCTTCCATGTGCATGGTGTTCATGCAGCTTTGGGAGGAGTCCTGATCTGCTCTCTGCAATTGTTCCTAGCCATTTTCCCTTTTTACTGTTTCTATTTTCATTCAGCTGTTTGAACGTGTTTTGCGTAGGATCAACATTCCCTCCTTACTTCGCTGCTTTGCCAAAGCTACCCAAGGGGCTTCTGTTGTGTTTAATGAGCATTTCCAAAGAAATTTGCTTATGAAAGGTGGAGAAACCTTCCTTGGCTTAAGCCAGCTTTGCTGGTGTCCCAGAAGAACTCTCTCATCTTAGTCTTCTCTGCCTGAACTCAGACCAGTTCAACTTTGCAAATAAAATTTCGTTCATTCTTATTTTTATCCAACATTATCCCCCACGAGAACATTTCTATCGTTGCAATTCGCCAAATTTTATGCATTTGTTGGTTTTGCTCTGTGGGAGCCATGTGATGTGTTAGTCTCACTCAGAAAGTGTGGCGAGTGATCTGAACTCAAGATCTCTAAGACTTGCTTGATTGAAGAGTAGACTCTTTCCAAACATCCCCTTCACATTGGATTTGTTCCCTCACCAAGTTAGTCTCCAGTAGTCTGTCTAGCAGTAACATCATGCTGCCTTTTTTATATATTTTTTTAAACATTTAAACATTATTTTTTTAACAACTCTGTCTCTGCTGTCTCACTTTGTGCTCCAAGCCACTATTGCAATTTTCAAGCAAAACTATGCTTCTACAAGTCTCTGTGGGTGCATCTACACTGTAGAATTAATGCAGTTTGGCACCATTTTAACGGCAATGACTCAATGCTGTACAATCCTGGGAGTTGTAGGTTAGTGAGAAACCAGCATTCTTTGGCAAAGAAGGCTAAAAACCTTGTAATGCCATAGTATTAAACCATGGCAGTTACAATGGTGCCAGACTGCATTAATTCTACAGTGTAGATGCACCTCTGAGTGAACTTCTTGCTAGAAGTCAAGTTGGATTGCCACTGCAGCACTGTGAAGTTTGGTTGTGTATTAACAATTATGATGGTAGACATTGTCAGGGGTTACAAAACAGACACAAAGCATATATGGTCTTCGTTTTGCCCAGTGCTGTGTTATAGCATCCCTAGACATACTTTCCCCATTAGTTGCACATCTATTTTATGATAACTCCTGTTGAGAGAAAGGGGATATTCATTACAGCAGATCAGTGATCTCATGTGACACATTCAGGAAGTTCCCCGTGCCCCACTCTAGAGGGTGAAACACCTGCAAGGATAGCTGAACTGGAAGACTGACAGGTCTAAAGTCTTAATGCTCCTTTCATCTGCAGAGGCATGCCATTCCTGGGCTGACCTGCTGGGCCGTCTTCTAACCTCCACTCATTTACTGGAGAGCAGCCCCCTCCTTTTTTCCATCATTGGATTTAATCCCCTAAAACATTTCTTTCACTTGCTGTGTGAAAGCTCATTTGCAACCTGGTGTGAGCCTTGCCTCCTGCTTTCCAACCCTTCAGCCACATGAGTGACATTGCAAGGTTACCAAAGAGCTTAAAATGGTATTTTCCCATGTTGCTGCCAGGTTCTTCTTGGCACTAACTGAAGTGGAGAGAATTTGGACTGCCCCATTTACTTTTCTTGCCCTGGCAGCAACCTTTTTGCACGTACAGAGGGAAAGAGTACTCCAGACTGGAACGTTTTTTATCTGAGAACTGTGTATGTCATTTGAATAATACTTCAAATAAACAAGTGATATTTTGTCATTCAAACACAAACTGAAAACCTCAAAATTGATATCTTCAAAGTTATAAAATAATAGTCTGATTAGTTGACAGAAATAATGCCTCGCTGATGTCAGTGGAACAAAATGCATGGTAACTTAGCAAGTGTCTCCTTCCTATTAACCTTATTACTTTAAGACATTGAATAAATATTATTTTTGCTGACTCTGAAAACCCATTTTGAGGATGGCATGGAGCTAATATCTATATCGCCTCATACTCAGTTCCACAATATGTACTGATCGGGACAGTAGAAACTATGTCAATTCAAGAGGAAGAGGAATTCAAAATTTTATTTTGCATTGACTTTTATTTTTGATGCAAGTATAGACCTAAGAATGTCAAACTAAGCAGAAACTAAAAAATCAAAAGGATATGTGGATTGATTAAAAATGTTAAAATAGGATGACCTGTTTCTTAGAAAAGAGGATAAATAATGTTGCTTTGATCAGTTGTTTCAAAAAATAATCATTTGAGATTATATCCCATATTACAAAGTACCGCACATATTATGTATGCAACATTTTGTCAGGGCAGGGCCACCCCCTTGACCTCATGCAGGCACTATCCTCAAAGCAAATCCAAATAACTCTTGTTTTTCTCTGCAGTTGCTCTCAGCCTGGTGATAGAAAACAGAGATATTTGGGGTAGTGTAGGATTCTGGGGTGTTTTGGCGAGTGGGGAGTATGGGTATTTCATATTTTCATGCATGGGGGAGCTTTATCAAGGGGTTTGTGGGACTGGTGAGTTTGAAGGACTGCATGAAGCCTACAATCTCTGTCATATACTCCACCTCTGCCATATCAGTTGCAATCATAGGGATCATTCGCATATCATAAGAAGCAATAGGAAAAGAACTAAGAACTCTCAGGTTTCTTCTTTTATCATATGGCAAGGACCAAACACACAATCTTCACAATTTCTTTTTCACGCACCAGTTGTTATTCCTCTCTGCTTACATTGGCAACATTCGAATGCAATCTACAAGGGTAGCCCCACCTACCATTTAATACATTGCTGTATGCCATTATATTCTTTGACTCACAGGTGTGGACGTATTAAAAATTAAGTATTCCTAGATGAGACGTGTCAGTACAAATTTTAAAACTTGTTTTATCTTTATGATAATTTAATCAAACCAGTGAAGGAAAATCAAAATGCATGAATCTTGGGGAGGGCGGGATAATAATGTCAAAATGTCATAACAGCCATAAAAGCCACAGTAGCAAAGAAGACAGTACAGTATAGTTAAATACCAGACATAGTTATTACCTTTAAAACCTTCTACATTTGTGCAACTTCTCTGGAAAACACAAATCAGTGAATTAGAGTTGATGCAAATCTAATCTCAAAGAGTTCTATAACTTAAATAACTCTCTTCCTTAACTTCACTATGTCATTCTTAAAATTGATGTGTATAGAAAACATTGACTACAAAAATGCATTGGAGAATCCAGAACGTTGGATAAGCGAGTGTTGGATAAGTGAGACTCTACTGTACCTGTTGTCCTGTGATGTTGTCTATACCCCTTTGTTATTGTATACCTCCTCGCCCGTTCTAATCCGAATTATAAGTTTTGTTTTGCTCTGATTTCTTTAAAGAGGAAATAAGGGGTGATCCAAAGGAAGCAATATGCCAAACACCCCCTCTCACTTTTCTGCAAGATCCTGGCTTTTAGCTCAATATGATTACAAATAAACCTCTTCATTTCTTCTTTCTTCAAATCTCTTCTTACCTTACCCCCTTTCTTTTGAAATGATGAATTGCAGCCTGAATCCTTTTGGTGCTGAGTGTCCTCCATCCCATTATTTTTGCCCGGACTTGAGCACTCAGGGTCAGGGCCTTCCTCTCCAAATCTCTTCTTTAAACCTTCTCAATTCACTTTAGCACACAATTGAGCTCAGCTCACTCTAAAGAGATTTGGGATGCTGCGTATTGAAGGACACTATTGAACAATAAATACCATGGTTGAACAGTAGCAGAAGTGCAGGCTTAATGGGTCTTGAAGGTTGCATCTGAAATGTGGCCTGTGGGAAAGGAATCTTGTATCTATAGCAACATGAAACCCAAGAGTGGAGGGTAGATTGCTATATTCTCATCTGAAAGTAGGAGACCGGATTGGGTAACTTGAAATTTGTCAGTGCCATTAACACTTGATGTATAAAAAAAGAAAGAAAAAAACACCTTGGTACATTTCTGGAACAGATACATACATCCTGTGCCTTGCACTTCAGTGTTATTTGCTTTATCCCATACAAACAATGCATTAGTAGTAGTAGTAGTAGTAGCAGCAGCAGCAGCAGCAGTAGCAGTAGTATGAGGAGCAGGGGAGACACTCACAGTCTACTAGTGAGCACACCGATGCCTTTGCCATATAATAGGCCATGAGTTGCTCGATAAGCATGCACTGAAAAATATATTCAGTGTGAAACAGACCCTAGGACAAGATTGAAGATGTCATCTATATATAAAAAAGAGTGATGGCATCACGGCAGCGGACAAAACAACAAAAGTAAACACCCCACAACCTCGAAAATTGACATCACAACCCCTCACCCATGCCTCTAGGTTGATACAACAAAAAGAAAAGAAAAATAAAGTCCTAATTAGAGGGAGAGGAATAATTGTTTTTATCCAATTGCTGCCAGTTAGAAGGCTAAGCTCCGCTCACTTGGTCTCCTAGCAACCCACTCAGCCCAGGGGACCCTTTACCTTAACTACCAGCAATTCCTCAATACTTTATTTCCCATACCACCATACTTCGCCACAGCAACGCGTGGCCGGGCACAGCTAGTACCAAATAAAATGCTATCAAGGGTGTAATCCACATCCAGAGCCACAATCCAAGAAAGGTTAGTATAGTTGGAGCCCAGTCAGTTTTCCCGACATGCAAGCCAACAGTACACATGCCAATGATTGTAGCAGCCACACATATTCTCATAATACTTGCACAAAAATATCTAACCATGATGGTGAAAAGGGCTGCTGGCTACATGATGTTAACATTTCTGTGTGCAATTGAATCACAATGACTGCTCATCTGTAGAAAATATGGGCCATGGAACTTAGTCCCAAGTCATGCAGAAATTAATGGGATTTGAAAATGCAATTAAATGGAAATCCCAATAATTTCTGTGACCATGTTACCTTCTCTGTTTTCTGTTAAGGATCAAATAGGTATTTGTATGTGTCAGGAGTGACTTGAGAAATTGCAAGTTGGTTCTGGTTTGAGCAAATTGGCCGTCTGCAAGGACGTTGCCCAGAGGACGCCCGAATGTTTGATGTTTTACCATCCTTGTGAGAGGCTTCTCTCATGTCCCCACATGGAACTGGAGCTGACAGAGGGAGCTTATCCGCGCTCTCCCTGGGCTGGATTTGAACTGACAAACTTCAGGTGAGCAACCCCACCTTCAAGTCAGCAGTCTTTAACCCATTGCGCCACCGGGAACTCCATAGGATCAAATAGGGAGATTGTACAGACTGTTCCATCCAGTTTCTATCCAGGCTTATCATCATCATCACAGCAATTGTTGATAACATCAATTTGTACCTTTATTGGGTCTCAGTGGCGTGTAATGTTTATTTTAAATACACATTGAATAAAACACAACCCCAAATTCGTTTGGGGATTTTGGTCATATTTACAATTTAGTTTTCTCTCTCAGCTCCTTGATAAACTGCTATACTATATCTTTAAGTCATTTTGCTTAATTTAGCTTTTCTGTTCTTCCTGTTCTGTCATGAATTTCAATGACCATCAACATTTAAACTTCTTATCCATGCCATTTCACATTCTAAAACTCTTGTAAAAATTCAAGAAGCTGTATTCACCTGCAAGGGACACACACATTTTTCACATTTAAAGATAGTTAGCAAGACAGCTTTGAAAGCTTCATTTTTCCAGATTTTTCTCTATTGACATTTCCCCCTAGTCCATCTGCTTTGATTATGTTGTTTCACACTTTACAAAGTCAGCCAGCATTGCAAAATGATGCATAACTTAGATTTTTTTAAATCACATTCTATGTCCCTTGTTGTGTTAGATAACAAAAGTGAAATGTTTTTATTAAACATGAAACATAGGTGTATTCATGGCAATTTGCCATTAATGATAAATGGACCTTCCATGGCCAGAGGCAATTTCATCTTGGAGTGCTAGGGATAGGTAGCAAGAATATTTTTCCTTTCCTTTCCTCTTCATGCCCTTTATTTTTCTTGCTGGTGTTTGGAAGCAGTATTGTAAACCTAACCTACCTTCTCTCTTATTAGAGCAGGTCATATACAGGCAATATTTAGATGCCTCTTCAGTTTTTCTGCACATTGATATGGATAGAAGCTGGCACATCTTTCATTGGTGCTGTTAATAGTGGTGATACAGGAAATTTTAGTGTTTCTTATATGGGATATATTTCACCAGTAGTCTAGTGATGAGAGTTCGTTGCTGCCTGTGCTTTCCTTGCTGTATCCCACACACTCAGCCTCAGAAAACCCTGTGATAGATTTGTCTTAGGGTGCATCTACACTGCAGAATTGAGGTAGTTTGACACCATTCTGGTTGCCATGGCTCAGTGTTATGGAATTGTGTGGGTTGTAGTTTTACAAGGCCTGTAGACTTCTCTGCCAAAGAGTGCCGGTGCCTCACCAACTACAAATGAGCCATGGCATCCTCACTGTAGATGCAGCCTAAGAGTTGCCATAAGTTGGAAATACCTTGAAGGCACACAACAATCCCACTTTCAGAATGCAGTTACCAGTACGTATACAAGTACTTACAGGATGTGATATTCAAGTAAGACTCACATCTTGGTACCATGTGTGGTGTTCATAAACTGTTTATATTCATTGACTAACTGGTTTAAATGCAGAGCACTATGTAGTTGTAACATGTGAAGGGAGGGGGACATGAGGTAGGCAATGTGATAACCACACTTTTTTTAAAAAAAGGAGAAACAGCTATTCCCCTATTAGTGACGTTGCCCTTCTTGTAGGTTGTGCCCTTTCCCTACCCACTCCATGTGTTGAGTAGCTAGGATTTAATGTTTATTAAATTATTTAGTGAGAGGATGGCCTTTAAGGAAAGCTAGGGTGCGGTGGGGTTAATATTTAGAAAGGCTTTGTTATTCTTGCTGTATGGCTGGGGCATTTGCTGCTGGAGGAATTCAGCAGTAAATAGTTCAGAGAGAGGACTGACTCTGAGCACTGTGGCCCATTTAATGTCTCCAAAGGTAAGAAACAAGGCATCAAAGAGATTCCAACATACATTTTTTATTTATGTATTAAACATTTATACATTACCTTTTAACCTATAAACAGGTTCTCTGAGCAGGATGCAACTATTAAAACACAATAAAAGTAATTAAAATATATATTATAATATTTGGCAAAAACAGATCATCCATTCTCAATAGCAGCCAAGCATTTAATGCGCCAGAGGCTTCTGTGAAAAAAAACCTTGAGAAATATGCAACTATAAATTAAATACACAATAAATATTCAATTAAAAACTTGCCTCTGTTCATTTGAACTTGCATCTAGGAGGCCTCATTATGGCTGGAAAAACCTGAGGCTCTAAATATGCTGAACTTTGGAGATATATAGCTATGGAACTAGGTGAATTTATAGGAAGGGAGAGTGAGTTGAAAGCAGTGGTGGAGAAAAATAATGCCAAACCGAGAGCGAGAGAGCGGATGTAAAATCAAAGCAGATGTCAAACTCTGTGTGTTTGTGTGCATTGGTATTTTATTGGGCCTGGAAAGCATTTATAGGCCCCCATAAATCATACAGGCAAAGCCCTATTATAAGAACTGCTCACCTACAGTATATGTATCTCTAATTAGCCAGGCACAGAGGGGGAAATAGCACTGGATCTTACAAATCCAGAAACGTTTGTGGAGGAATAGGCTCTCCCTCCCATTCTTCCAAGCATCACAGACATTTATCTTTTCTGTAGCAGTGTTTAAAGTGAAAAGGGAGTATCAGGAGAGTTTGATAGGATCCAATTAAATTCCTGCAGATAAAATAATGATGAATTGCAGTTGATCCCCGATGAGGCAGGATGCGCATTGCTGCCATCCCCATAGTGCTTGGAAAGCACCAGGGTCATCAACTGTAGAAAAATAGGACAGTTGCAACTGTACCATTCGTGCAGAAAACAGCCAAGGGAAATAAGGCTGGAGGGTGAGCGTGTTGGTGTTTATGTTCAAGGTAGATATATGTCATGGAACCCAGTTACAGGGCTTTGGTAATTCAGCCCTGTAACTGGGAGTCATAACATAAACAATCCCAGGAGCACCTGGCAGAAGAAGATAGAATATGCCTGGGAACTTGGGGCCGAAAGTATAAACAATTATAATTGGTCTAGTGTGTGAAAATGGTAGTAATGTGATATTGGGGGTGGGACTTGATGATGATATTTACGTGTGGTGTTACGTAGCATCAAAAGTTATAAAAATAGTTGTATGTAAACATTGGGTCATTCCTGACTTTTCCAAAGTCATGTGTTCTTCAATAAAGATTGGATTTGAGAGCAGCCATCTCTGATCTGCGTTCAGACTGATCCTTTGAAGTGAGCAGGACAATTAAGTCAGGAATCCAGTTCTCACCCTCCTGCAAATTTGCAGTGAAGTGATAATGAGCAGGGAAGGAGATCAAAGCCATGACGGAGCAAAGGGGCCTCCGCTGGGAGCTCTGCCGTTGGCAGAAGAGACATTGCAAGCCATAGCTTCCTCTACGGGGTACCCCAAGCCGGACGGCGTGACCCAGAGGATTCCCAGAGGGGGAAGAGGCGTTCCGGTGGCGGCAGAAACCAGTTGGGGATCTGGAGGAAGCATGCCGGAGACCGTGGCCCTGCGGTTATCCATCCTGGAAACTCACTTATCCAGGCTGTCGGATACCGTGGGGAGAATAGTGCCAATATTGGAAGAGAATCTCCAAAAAGAGCACATCCGATATGGCGCCGAGAGAGAGCCAAGCAAAGGAGGCGATTGGAGCCAGAGGGGACAGCGAGCTTCAACGCAGAGTCCCGCGGCGGCAAGGGACGAGGGAGACGAGGAATACTGGCAGGAGCTGGAGTTCCGAGACAGAATGGCGCGCGAAGTGGAGCGCCAGCGAGCTCTGGGAACTCTGAGGCCGCCATCTCCAACAGAGCTCCCAACCCCCCGAATGGGCGTCGGGGTGGAAAGGCCACTGGGGCCAGGGATCGGGTCCAGTGGATTTGCAGACGAAGGCGGAGAGGAGCGGGGGATCCAGGAAGAGGAGGAGGATGTGCCGTACGACGAGGAAAGGCGAGATGAGGGGGCTACAGCGAGGCCAGTATGCGGATGGGCGGAAGGGCCGACAGCGGCGGCAGACTTTCGGGAGCCGCGCAGAATGACCACCGGAGTGGGGCGCGGCGTGTTCCAAGGAGCCGCCCGAGGAAACCTGATGCAACCCCTCCCCATGCCTCCCAGACAGCATCAACGGGCCGCAGAATGGATGCCAAGAAGAGAAGATCTCAAACTGGAATACGGAGGGGAATCAGATGAACTGAACTTTTTTCTAATTAGCATCAGAGGATACATGGAAGATAATGCACACACATTCCCCTCCGAAGCAAGCAGGGTTCGAGCCATCGGCAACACACTAAAGCGAGGAGCAGCCAGCTGGTACGTGCAACTCCATGCCAGACACGACCCATGCCTGAGGTCAGTACCCCGCTTCCTCGCCGCACTGGAAAACCGATTCAGAGACCGGCTAGAGCAATTGAGGGCTCGAGACCAGCTGAAAGGAATAAAGCAGAGGGACAAAACAGTGCCCGAGTACGCAGAGGAATTCCTACACCTCGCGGAAAGGGTACCAGAGTGGTCTGAAGTGACCAAAGTGGAGTTATTTAAAGAGGGACTACGCCCCGAGATTTTCAGCTGGGCAGCGCACAGAGATGACCCCGAAACGCTCCAGGGATGGATTCAACTAGCGGGGCGCGTTGAATCCACCCTGGCCCAAGTAAAGCGCTTCAGGAGCAGCGGCGGCCAGCAAAGACCGGTGGCGAGAGGTCGAGGAGAAACGAGGAAGCAGGAAAGACCCGGAGGGAGGCCGGGGATTCCCTCCAGAGGAGACGACAGCAAACCTAGACCGGGATGCTTTGTATGTGGGAAGACGGGCCATCGAGCAGCAGAATGCTGGGCACGGAAGGGGGAGCCGCCAAAACCCCCAAAGCCCAAGCCAGCAACCGGGAGGCGTGCGGAGGAGGAGGTGCAAGCCCCAGAATCTCCAGAAAAATTGGTGAGTCGGGACAAACGCATGATAGTAGTGCCAATCTGCCTATCGGGGCTAGAGAATCGGGCCACCTGCAAGGCATTTGTGGATTGTGGTTGTTCCAGGAATATTATAACTCCAGAGTTAGCAGGAGCGTTGAAATGCCAGCAGATGGCGCTTGACTCCCCAATTGCGTTTTCGCAGCTAGACGGATCAGTGGCTACTGGGGAAGTATCTACAAAGGAAATACGGGAGGTCCCATGTAAAATAGGCAAATGGGAAGGAAGAATATCCTTTGTGATAGCCCCTATTGCCACATACCACGTAATATTAGGGATACCATGGCTCGAACAGGCAAATCCCGAAGTAGATTGGAGAGGAAAGAGCCTAGCATTTAAAGAACAGCAGACGCAATGGGAGATAAGCAAGATTGCAGAAGAGGAGGACGAGGGAGATGAAGAAGGTGAAATAGACCCACTGCTATTGCCACCTGAATACAGAGACTTTGTGGATGTGTTCAATCAGAAAGAGGCAAGTAAATTACCTCCCAAAAGGAATATAGAAGTAGAAATTGAAATAACCCCCGGAGCAAACTTACCAAAACCAAAAGTGTATCCCATGTCTGTGCAGGAGAAGGAGGAATTGAGGAAATACATTGATAAAAACCTGGCGCGGGGCTTCATTAAGCCATCCAATTCTCCTCTCGGGGCCCCAGTGTTATTCAGGAGAAAGAAAGACAACTCCCTAAGATTGTGCATTGATTATCGAAATTTAAATGCAATTACTAAGGACAATAAATACCCTATGCCATTAGTAAAGGATTTAATTACCGTATTGAAAAAAGGGAGCATATTTACTAAACTTGATTTAATTGAAGCATATCATAAATTAAGGATCAAACCGGAAGATACTTGGAAAACTGCATTTTCCTGCGCATTCGGCCATTTTGAATATAAAATTTTACCTTTCGGTTTAAAAAATGGAGGCGGGTGCTTTATGCAGCTTATAAATGAAATACTGCACCCATTGTTGTACAGAGGGGTATTCATATTTCTTGATGATATCTTGATTGTGACTGAAGATAAGGAAAAGCACGTGAAATTGGTCCGGGAAGTTTTGCAGAGACTAAGAGAAGCAAAGCTGTACGCAAAACTGTCCAAATGTGAATTTAATAAAACTCAAATTGACTTTCTGGGGTATCGGATATCTCCAGAAGGGTTAGCTATGGATCCAGCTAAAGTATCAGATGTAAAAGAATGGGGAGTGCCTCAAACGAGGAGGCAATTGCAATCGTTTCTGGGGTTTGCAAATTTTTATAGATCCTTCATAAAAGGCTTCGCGCAAATAACTGCACCCCTTACTGAGCTTTTAAAAACAAAAGGGAAAGGAGAGACAGCAAAAGTAAAAGCTCCTGGCGCCAAACTAAGTTGGACGCCAGAATGCCAAAAGGCATTTGAAACCCTAAAAGAATGCTTCACAGAAGGACCCATTCTAAAACACCCCGATATCAGGAGCCCTTTCATAATCCATTGCGATGCCTCAGACTGTGCGTATGGGGCAGTACTATTGCAAAAGGATCAAAATGGGAACTTAAAACCCTGTGGATATTTGTCCCGGAAGTTCAGCGAAACTGAAAAATGTTGGCCGATATGGGAAAAAGAGGCACTAGCCATATTAAAAGCCTTAGAATGCTGGCGACACTTTCTCGAAGGAAGCGGAATCCCATTTGAAATTTGGTCTGACCATAAGAACCTCCAGTATTTAAAGTCCCCTCGAAAATTGTCCCCCAAACAGATTAGATGGGCACAATACTTCAGCAGGTTCGATTTCCAATTAAAGTTTTTTCAAGGGAAGCAGAATGTCTTGGCAGATGCTCTTTCACGCATGCCTCAACACGAAGGAATACCCACAGCAAAAGAGGGAACAATATTCTCTGACAAACAATGGGGCTTAGCTGTCAGAACAAGAGCACAAACCCAAAAGGAGAACACTGTTATGGTTGAACTCGACGGAAAAGATAATTGGGGAAACGAGCTGAAACAGTCTTATGAAGGAGACCAGTGGATCGCATCCAATGCAGAACAGGGGGAGCAGAAGGGGGGATTTTGGTTTGTGAACAAGAAACTGTATATCCCAGCAACATTAAGGATCAAGATTTTGCATCGTTTTCACAACAACCAGAGCGCTGGTCATACAGGAATTACAAAAACAACAAAAGCAATAGCAAAACATTGCTGGTGGCCAGGGATGAGGAAGGACATAAAAAATTATGTTGTTCAATGTGATGATTGTGCCAGAAATAAATCGAGAGGAGGGAAGCCAATGGGATTATTACAAACAGTAGCAGAACCTACCAGACCTTGGGAATGTGTAGCTATGGACTTTGTGGGGGAACTACCGGTCAGCAAAGGACATCGTTATATTTGGACAGTATTGGACCTGTTTTCTAAACAGGCCCACTTTATAGCACTGACGAAACTACCATCAGCCGAGAAACTAGCTGAATTGTACATAAACCACATTTACAAACTGCATGGATGTCCCAGTAGAGTTGTCAGTGACAGAGGAGTACAATTCACAGCAAAATTTTGGGAAAAATTCCTGGAAATGCTAGGAGCAGAAAGGAGTTTAAGTTCTGCTTTTCACCCCATGACAAATGGGGCGGTTAGAACGTACTCAGCAGACACTTGGGCAGTTCCTTCGAACGTACTCTAACATGAGACAAAATGACTGGTCTCGGTGGTTGGCTTTTGCAGAACTAGCTTTTAATTCGACTATACATTCAGCAACAAATAAAACCCCCTTTGAGGTAGTTTACGGGTATGAAATACAGCCTCTGCCCCAGCTGCCGAGATGGACAGAGAATGAGGGAACAGAGGCAGGGAAATGGAAAGCGCAAATGATGGAATGCTGGAGTCAAGTGACTGCATCCTTAAAAGAAGCACATAAAAAGTATAAAGTATTCGCAGACAGAAAGAGGGTGGAAGGTGATAAATTGGAGAAAGGAGATTTAGTGTGGCTAAGTACCCAAAACATCAAACTGGGGCTACCTTCGAAAAAATTGGGCCCTAAATATATTGGACCATTTAGAATACAGGGTGTTATCAACGAGGTGACTTTCCAGTTGACATTGCCAAAAAGTTTAGGGAAAATACACCCTGTATTCCATCGTAGCTTACTGAAAAAATATATGGGTACTTTGGACAAAATGGACACATAGAATTATTGTTTTGTTTCAGGCTTGTGATGAAAGAAGAACCGAAGAGGAGGACGAAGAAAAGGAGGGCACCATGTCATGGAACCCAGTTACAGGGCTTTGGTAATTCAGCCCTGTAACTGGGAGTCATAACATAAACAATCCCAGGAGCACCTGGCAGAAGAAGATAGAATATGCCTGGGAACTTGGGGCCGAAAGTATAAACAATTATAATTGGTCTAGTGTGTGAAAATGGTAGTAATGTGATATTGGGGGTGGGACTTGATGATGATATTTACGTGTGGTGTTACGTAGCATCAAAAGTTATAAAAATAGTTGTATGTAAACATTGGGTCATTCCTGACTTTTCCAAAGTCATGTGTTCTTCAATAAAGATTGGATTTGAGAGCAGCCATCTCTGATCTGCGTTCAGACTGATCCTTTGAAGTGAGCAGGACAGATATATACTCACTAACAGTGCATGAATCTAGGAAATTATCGTAGGGACCACCTTCCTCACTGGGAGCTTCTCTCTTTAACTTATTTGCTTTTTGCAGATGGAACTGCAAAAGACAGATTGGAGAAATCAGGCTTCTTCATATGGTGGAGGCAGTTTTTATGTTGTTTACTCTTCTGAATGAATGGAATAGAAGTTGAAATAGGCTTACTAAAACAACCTAACCTGTTGCTCATTGTTTTCATAAGAAGTGTTATGGTTCCTTTAAAAGCTTTCAATGGCAAAATTGATTGTTTATTTTGACTTAAAATAAAGTCAAATGTCTTCCCCCATCAGTATTAAGATAAATTGAACAGACCAACCTATTTGTCTTATTTGAGTGTGAGAGTCTATAACTGAAATAAGGGTTTTATTCCTTTTTCTTGGGTTGGATGTAACCGTCAACATTGGGCTTTTGCACATTATCTCTTATCTTATCATTTGTTCCCCTAACTTATTGAGACTCTTACTTGATGCTTGATTAGATGTCAGAAGATGGAACAAAGTCAAGGAAAATGCGAATGCTTACAAGGAAACTATTAAAAGAAATACATGTTGTCATCAGAGGCAGTCCTTATTTATATTGTTTAGAGCGGATTGGAACCTTATGGGAGCTATCATTGAAAATACACTCAGTAGCATCCTTTGTGTTGAGATGTTCTTTGAAGAACAGCATTTTTCCAAACTGCATGTTTTTGGAGGTAATCACAAGACCTTAAGAACCTCAACCTTCTTTTGGAGAAATGGCAATAAAGGAAACATAGAAAATATTAATGCCATAGGTGTATTTTTATTTCACATTTTTTATTATTGTCTGTAATCTTTTGTCCCAGGTTCTTCTCTTCCTTTTTGTGTATCTCTTAGTCTTTGTTTCCATATGTATATTATGTCTCTGTGTGTCATCTGTATCCATCTGCTTGCTTGCCTACCATACTGTGTGCCCATCTGGGTACATTTCTGTCCACCTGCATATGTGAGTTCCTTCAGGTTTTTGAAGACAGATCAGCTGTTCTGAATATTAATGCATTGGGTATAAACATTGGGAACAAGGAGCATTTGGTATGGACTTGGAGTGAATGATTGATTTCTTAGACAAGGAGAGATACAAGTAGGCCAAAGGATGATAGCAGACAGGCAAAGCAGGATCCAATCACTCACAATTGTCCACACACAATTTTGGACACACTGGTTTTACTGAAAACATGTGAGTGATTTAACTAATACATGTGATATCTTAAGTCCATAAAGTCATTTTTTATGGTGGCACAAAGTAACTTTTAGTGCAAAATGTGAAATTGAGAGCATCCAAGGCTCAACCCTCTAAACCAAAAGGTGACAGAAAACACATTCTGTATGAAAAAGAAGCCGGGTTCAATCCTTGACATCACTAGCTAAAAAGAAATCAGTTAGCAGTTGATGCTAAGGACCCTGTCGTTGATACTCTAGAAAGAAGCTACCATAGAAATTAAATATTACTGGACTTGATTGTTAAAATAATTGTGTTCAAGGGAACAAATTAGAAAACTGTTTTAAGTACATGAAGGAAAGGATGTATACTGATTGTGTCAGCTATTAGTCTTGTAGTCAGTTAGTTGGAAATTGCCAAGTGTTTCCCCTTTCTGATAACTCATATTTTAATTTCCATAATAACTATCCCAGGATGATTTGGACTAGATGTCCCGTGGGGTCTCTTCCAACTCTATAATTCTATGATTTCTAGCCTGTATATGTATATATACGATGTCCCAAAAGTCACCATAAATAGGGAAAATGGGAAATTGTAGCTAAATGTTCCTTTATTTACCAAATACTCATTATAAAATTTTTACAAAACTCTTCCAGTATAAGAAATATAAAAAAATTAAAAATGTAATATACGTTTGTTATTTTTTCTATGTAAGGGGACTCTTGGGACACCCCGTGTAAGATGGAGTTATTTGCCAAATGACAACCATCCTGTTCATTCTAACTTCTATCCAACTCTTCTTTCATATGCTTGTACTGACAGTTTTTCTCTTAACAGGTCAATACTCCACCATATATCCTTTCAATCACATAGGAGAAACATCCATAGGGTGAACTGATAGATGCATCCTACATGCACATTACATATTTTAAGCAATTCCAGAAATGTAATTATGGGAAGAAAATATCAGGGATTTTATTCAGTATGTATTTTTGCTATGTTTAATTCATTTTAGCAGATGGGGACAGCAGAAGACACTGCCATGTGACTAGTCAGTCATTTGGGAACCTGGCTTTCTCATTTTTTTAGAGCAGTTCCATTCAGTTAAGGCAAAATGGTCTATTGTGTGCAGACAAGGCAGAGAGCCAGAGACACCCAAACATTTACGGTATTACGGTGCAGGCCTGGTTTTGGATGAGTTACTTAGCCTGGCTTTTTTTTCCCAAAAAACTCTCTCATGTGAAAAATTAGGATTATAAAATAGATTTGCTTCTCACATTCTCTAGTGAAGGGTGGGCGGGGGGCAGGTGGCGTGATGATGAGTTTCTGTGTAAATTTCTATGTTGCATAATTGCAGGGGGCTGTTGTAATCTAAATAATTTTAAAATGGGTTTGAAGCTTTGTAAATAGAAGTCCTGTTTGAGTTTTCAGGATCCATCTGTGTATCTGTCAACAAATAAATATGGCTTAAACTAAAATAATTGGAGCAAGGCCATTCATGTATTTCTCTGCCAAGACTTGAGGTCAGGAATCTGCAGCAATCATGACTGGCAAATCAGCAAAAGGAGGGCAACAGTCTCCTTGCTGTGCTTGCATTTAACTACTACTGCTGGGAAATGGCAGAAAGCTTTAAACCCAGGATGTGGCAGCTAAGAACTGTTCTTGATATCCTCTAAAGATGTATTTGTAAATAACACCATCTCGGAGTTTTCGTTTTTGCTTTTAAGATAGCATGCAGATTATGGACGTTTGGATTATATGTTATTTTTATTTCAACACTATCTTAATCCCAAGTTTTCCTATCAACTGTAGCACTTTGCTCACCTACCTCTTTTTCCAGTTTACAATATATACACCAATGTACTTTGGCCCAGTTTGCTTTTATGAATTTTGTTCAGGTTTTTAAATTGCATGTTTTGACATCATTGTTATTTTACTATGTTTACATGTATAATTGTATTTCATTTGATGTGTTCTTATTTTCTAACAACTGTTAACTACCTTGCCATTGCCTCATGTAAGCCGCCCTGAGCCCCCTCGGGGAGATAGTGGCGAGGTATAAAAATAAAGTAGTAGTAGTAGTAGTTGTTGTTGTTATTATTATTATCTGAATTTCTATTTTGTATATCATCAACATAGTGTATACGCATTCTTCAAGGATAACCAAGACAAAGAGGTCACTGCCCTGTTGCAGTCAGTCAATCTGCCTGTTAGTTAGCAGTTTTACTACTACTACAGGTACAAGTAGGAAGCCCCCGATGGCACAGCAGGTTAAACCACTGAACTTGCTGACCAAAACATCGGTGGTTTGAATCTGGGGAGTGGGGTGAGCTCCCGCTGTGAGCCCCGTCTTTTGCCAACTTACCAGTTCGAAAACATGGAAATGTGAGCAGATCAATGTTCTGGTGGGAAGGTAATAGCACTCCATGCAGTCATGCCGGCCACATGACCATGGAGGTGTCTACGGACAATGCTGGCTCTTCAGCTTAGAAATGGAGATGAGCATCAACCCCCAGAGTCGTACATGACTAGACTTAATGTCAGGGGAAAACCTTTACCTTTACCCTACTGGTGCAAGTAGATGAAAAAAATAACTACTTGTATTTTTCACATAGAATGATGATGAAAAAATCTTTCTCATTAGATCTGATTAAACCTGTAAAGAATGTTAGATTTATTGACACAGTTTCCAGCAGTGAAAATTAACGGATTTGGCTATGGGGATTCTAATGTTGATACATCAGGGTCACCCCTGGAAGTCAAGAAAACCATACTGTGGCACATGTTTACTATTCCAGCAACATCATTGCATTGATGTGTAATGTAGCATATTTTAGTACCGTAACCGAGTAACAACCTGGAGAGCAAGTCCAGATTTCTGTGTGGCATAACAGTTAACCCAACCATTTAAACCTGTAGAAATGTGTAATTGTGAAAATTCAGAGGGAGAGACATTAATGGCATTGGCATAATGCCACAACAGTTTAGCAAACCAGCAAGCATATTTTTTTTTAAACTTACATCATAGTTCTCAACATTTTTATCTGGATACAAGCCCCATGGATTTTTGTGAGTGTACTTTCCAAATAAGTGTGTTTCAGAGCTCAGCCTGAGATTGCTGTTATAAATTATAGACTACTTACAATCTGGGTGGTTAGAGAATGAGAAGAGAAGGCTTTTGTCCCCTTTCCTCTCTTTTGTCTCAACACATATTAAGATGGGAAATGGCAATTCTACTCTGCATTAACAATTATGAGCATACAATGACACGGATGTGCTCTTTTATATGTGTCTTAAGAGGGTTAAAAATGCCAAATGGCAAACAAAATAAAACAAAAGTACAAGTGTGTGTAAGTGTTTGGCTTTGCTAGTGTAACACGAGCATGTGGTGTTAGACTCCTGGCTAAAGCTCAGGCTTGTTGGCTGCTTTCCTCCCTGTCTCCTCCAAAACACCCGCTTTCTCTGGCTTCCCCTCTGGCTCTTGGGATGCATGTCGGACTCCCTTCCTTGCAGTGTGAGGAAATCCAGAAATAGTTTGGGCTGTTGTTGGCAAGCCCCAAAATCTGGCGTGTTCTTCCTCCAGTTGACTCATGGAGAGACTGGCAATTTTGTGGAGGCAGACAGCTTCCCAGTCCTTGTTTTCCCAGATGTGCCATCCATCCTTTATGTCCTGAGGAGGAATTGAAAAAGGCAAATGAATCACATTCAACACGTTTTTAAAAGTGTAAGAACATGCTATGCTTGTTTTAAGCCAGCAAGTCTTAACCCTGTGCTCCAATGAAGACATCAGGGTTATTTGCTTTAATCTAATTTTCCAAAGGCAGGTGGTAAATTTTATGTTTATAACAGAGCAGGTGAACATTTTAATTGTACTTCCTCATTCAAAACATAGTAGATTAGATGCAGAAGTTTTGTCCAGAGGTGGTCTCTGACCTCCCACCTCCCCTAGACAGAAAGAAAACCAGAACTAACCCATCCTTACCCTTTAAACACAGTATAAATCAAATCCTGGATGACATGCCTTCTGCTGGGTTACTGCTTCTCCTCATAATGCTTGTTGCTTTTCCATAGTTGGCTGCGGGGTGACAGATTGTGTGTATGCATATGCAGGATTTCCCTCCTGCTGAACAGAGCAGCAAAGGCCAGGAGAGGGGAAGAGAAGGCTAGGCATCTGTGCAGATTGCAGCTTTCCTGCCCATCCAACTCAGATGGATGCGTTTGGATCTCCTATGCCTGTGAAAAACCCATCATTCACTTGAATGAATTGAGCATCTGCTAAGATGCCCATAGCCAATGGTTTGTTGTAGTTTTAATCCTTTATCAAGGTAGAATAATAATTAAGAAGGTCATTAACAACAACAGGTTATTTCTTACACTGTTGGTGTCAGTGCTATTACATAACATGCTCGTTCTCATTATCTCAGTATGGCCTCTCCAGCACTCCAGAGGACTTGCCTGGAATAGGACTCTGTTGAGTTCACCCAGCACCCAAAGCTGATCCTCCAATACTGGGTAACTGGAGTGGGCATTGGTAACATCTACCAGCCTCCTGGAGTATAGTGGAAGTAGCTCCTGAGAATCAAATATTAAGGACGGGATGGGGAAATTGAGGAATAGAGACGGTTGCAACAGGACCTCTTGTATGTGAGGAAGAAGCTGAAACGAATGTGTTTTCTCTAAGGCAACATATTGGCTCCTTGGCAGTAAAGCTTTCACTGACCCTCATAGGATTTATTTCTTTTACTTTTATACCTCCCTCTTGTCCTATATATAGCTTTTTTGCACACATCATGAACAAATTGTTTCTCACTTTCTCCCTCTTCCTTCCATCCTATCCTGAATGCCTTGTCTGCAAAGCCTCGTCGATGTCCCTTAGACTCTTTCAAGGAAGACCTCTTGCTGCACAATTCTGTATAGCTTTCTACTTTGAAGAAATCTCAGTTGAGTTGGGACCAGCTCACTCTCAGGTGTAGACTCATTTTGTCAAGCAAATGTATCATTACTGTTTCTGCTACATCTGTCTTCTGTAAGAAGGTGGAGTTCTCAAAAGCACATTGTGCTCAGAAAAAGTGTGGATTATGGTTGTTAACCTAGAAATCTAGCAGACAATATTATACTCTTTAAGCAATCCTTGCAATTCATAGCAATTGTAAAATGAACTTGCTGATTTCACTGCCACTTTTTCTGTTTGTGAAAGGTAGGCCATGGTAACCAATGAAATTAAAAGCTTCTGCCTTGCCTTTAGCAACGCCAATTAGTCTTTGCCGTTAGAAACAGCAGTAGGCTGCCAGAACAGTCCTGCTGAGGAAGGCACAGAAAATGTTAACTATGAAATATGAGGAGAAGCTAGAAGGTATGCCCCAGGATAATTTTCAAGCTGTATTTGATGAACTTGTAGACTGTTGTCTGCAGCATTTGTGTGCTTTGGAAGATTGTTCCATCCTGTAATTCCTATCTTAGGAAGTAGACATTAGAATCATAGAGTTGGAAGGGACCACAAGAGCCATCTGTTGTCTGCTTATCTGAGGACAGAGTGGTTTACATCAGGCTGGGCAACTGTTGAAGGGTGAACAGCTTCCTTGGCACCCCCTGCAGGACCCCGGATAGCTTCACCACTTTTGCCTCTCCTCTCCTAAAATATATTAGTGTCATTTTTATTAGTTTGCTCCTTAGATAATCCAGTTGCAGCCCCCTAAGCCTCTGGAGGATTGTTGTAAGCATTTCAGCATGTTTGGGGCCCTCTTAAAAACCTCATCACCACCTGCTCCAAATGGCCTTGCTTCCAATTGTATACTCTAGCATTTCTGGAGTTGTAGCATCCAGTCTTGGGCTTGATCTTTGAAAAAGAAGTTTCATTGGATCTTTTTTAAAAAGTGAGAGGTGGCAAAAAAACTTCCCCTAAGAGGGCAAAATAGTCAATAATATCCCAGAACTGAAACAATTATAAAAATGTGCACTGAATGTCCATAGACACTGTGATAATTGACATCAAGGTTTGAGTAAACATGAGAAATGTTCTCTTCAAAACCTGTGCCAGGACAATGGGCACAGGTAGGATTCTTATACATCAGTGGTTCTCAACCTGTGGATCCCCAGTTGTTTGGCCTTCAACTCCCAGAAATCCTAACAGCTGGTAAACTGGATGGGATTTCTGGGAGTTGTAGGCCAAAACACCTTGGGGACCCACAGGTTGAGAACCACTGCTATAAATGATGGCATTTCCTCCTCTTGGTTTGTGCTGCACTAGTATCCCAGGAAGCCAGAGCTGGGAAAGTTTCCCTTTCCCCTTCTCATCCATAATTCACATCAGATCATCCCACAGCCAAGTCATGAGTAGTGAGTGTTTTTTTGTAGACCGAACTTCATTGAATACAAACACAAATACACTACTAGACATTGGGCTGATGGGCAACCTGACTCTTGAACAGTGGAGAAGAAATGTAATATGAGATATGTGTCAAATATCTATGTTACTTTTTCTTGACTCACATGCCTGATCCTCAGCACTGTACTTCCCTTCCGAAGATTAACACTCTTGAGGGCACTCTTTCTTCCTTATTCACCTGGGATTCATTCAAGCACATATATAGGCAACATAAATATGAAAATAAAATAGCAGTGGTAAGTGATAGTGCACCAGATTAGTTGAATCAGACCAGATCAAAATGTCATATTTAGTGGGGGACCCAACCATCCATCAACTGTAGTACTTCGTTCTCATTTGAGCGCTGTACATTCCTACCTCCAATCCTTTCCTTTCACTCAATGAATGTGAAGATGGCCACAAGATTGACACACACTGTTTTCACTGGCCACCAGAAACCAATGTCAAGAGCTTTCCTACTTTCCAGTCCTTGCTGATAATAAAGGTTTTCCCCTGGCATTAAGACCAATCATGTCTGACACTGTGGATTGGTCCTCATTGCCATTTCTAAGCCGAAGAGCCAGCGTTGTCCGTAGACACCTCCAAGGTCATGTGGCCTTCCTGCCGGAGCGGTATCTATTGATCTCACATTTGCATGTTTTCAAACTGCTAGGTTGGCAGAAGCTGGGGTTAACAGCAAGCACTGACTCCGCTCCCCGGATTCGAACCTGCAACCTTTCAGTCCGCAAGTTCACAAGCTCAGCACTTTTAACACACTGTGCCACTGAGTCCTTGCTGATATTCTGCATAAAGTTTTTGTTTGTAAACGGTAAATTACTGATATATCTCTATGGCTGGGAAATAACTTTTTGTTTATATTTTTTCATAGGTCACAGTAATGAAATCACAATAAAACAGGAAAAGATGAACAAATTAAGCCATTTTTCCTAGCTGTACGGTTTTCTTGCAGCTACAGTAGGACTGCCTGTGATTAACAGAGGGTTGATCAGCGCACAGAAATTCTATTATAATATCATGAGTTAACTTACTAAGACAGTAGGTAATGGTGTACAAGAGAAATCTCCCCACCTCAGTTTTGCATACAAAGAACAAGGCAACATGCAAAGTGCAAGGTCGAAAATTAAGTACTATTCCCGGATTAACCCTCTCACCAATAAACAGAGGATGTTCAAAGTGCCTACCTGCTCCAAAATAATGTCCACCTAGCAATTTGTTTTGATTTGAAGCAAGGCCATTTCCCAAGCATCATGACTGGAATTGGAATGATTTACCAGTAGCTGTACCTTTCTGTAGGCCAGAGGTAATCAGCACTCTCCTACTTTCCTATTCCTGGTAAGAAATCTTTACTAGGAGAGCCTTACCAAACTCACAGCACAAACTCAAACAACAACCACACGATTTCCCACCATAGACACAATAAAGGCAAAAACATAATGTCAGTATTATTAGCATAAAATTAAAAAGAAAGGGAGGCCGGATGCAACCTTGTTTGACTGCTCTGTTAATGTGAAGTGATTCTGCCAAAGCTCCATACAAACTGAATCTGAAATGCATTACATTAACTTGGATAACAACTGAATTAGCCACAACAATCTTCTATCAGAATTAGTTGCAGTCAGTTTATAACTGGCCTCTGTCCAGAAGACCAACAGCAGTTGCAAAATCTGTAAGTGCCATAACAATCTGCTTATTTGAAGCCTGAGGTACTTTGAAATAATATGATTTAAAGCAGTCTGATCAATTGTACTACTGCCTTGCCTAAAGTCAGGCTGCTTGTCACATATAATTCCCAATCTTGCTTACCTTGAAATATTTGTCTGTTGTGCTATACAGATCCACATGCTTGATCACAGAAGCATCAAACTTAGATATGGTCTAGTGGGATCCAAGCAACAAAAAAAAAAAAAAACATAGTAAAGATTTGAACTAATCCATCAATTACTTTGGGTAATTCCCAAAGAAATACCTTCCATTTCTGTAATTTTACTCTCGAATGCACATTTTGTGAACCGATTTGGACTGAACTTGGTATTCAGGATTTGGTTGCCATATCTTGATGTGAATTGAGACCAATGGGAGGGAGTGGGGTGGAAAATTGCTGGATTTGGTCCGTTTTGCATGAAACTAGGTGCTAAATTAATGTCAATAATTTTTGTTTAGTTGAATTCATAAGCAGTGTCAACTTAGACAACACTAGCTAAATGTCATGGAAAATACATACTTAGTTCGGTATTTCAATAAATATGTTCTCATGCAGCAAAAGAAAATGCTATTAATACAATTATTTGCAGGAATAAGGCTTTTAAAAACATTTTATTTCATACATAATTTTCTCAGTCATAGCAAGTGTCATAGATTTTATTCGATGTTTTGTTGACACACAAGGATCCCTGAAGACATGTTAATTGTCCAACCAGTGCTAATTTTCATTCATATTTACAGTTTGTTTTAAAACCGTAAATTAACTTTCTTGGTATCCACGGAAAGCTACGCAATTATAGCCTAGTCCTATGCACTGGAATCTCCCTGATTTTAGTGGGATCTTATCTTGAATAGCTGTGTCTAAGATTGTAGTCTCAGTGGTTTATCTTCACAAACAGGTGTTCAGGGAACTGCTTTATCTAGACATTTCAGATGTCATGTATATCTTGTCCTGTATTGCAAAGAAGAAACTTGGACATTATTAAAATATTTGGAGATCAGCAAAGATTAATGAACGCAGTGATTTGAAACATTAACTATGGTGACACAGGCCATGATTACATCCCATTTGGATTACTGTAATACACTCTGCCTAGGGCTACTTTTGGAAACTATTTGGAAACTCCCAAATGCTATGGCTAAATTGTTGGCAGGGGTAGGTTATGTGGATCGTAAAAACCCCTTTTAAAAACAACCCTGCCTGCTTTCAGCCTAGGCAAAATTCAAAGTATGGCTATGGGCAAGATTCAGCCATCCAGGTTTTTTGGACTTCAACTCCCACAATCCCCACAGTCGGCAAGCTGGCTGTGATTTCTGGGAGCTGAAGTCCAAAACACCTGGACAGCTAAAGTTTGCCCATGCTTGGGCTAGGACCTTTAATGGCCTAGATAGCTTGTGTTCAAAACTGAAGCTCCATCTATAAGTCTAAGATATGCAAAGGAAGGTTTTCTCTCGATTTGATCACCATCCCAGAGATGTTTGATGAAAATATGAAAAAAGCCTAAGTAATTACAGGTACTTCCCTGGGAGATCCATTTGGCTCCTCCAGTGGATAAGGACATTTTCATTTAAGGAACCTTTTGCATTGTGCTTTTAAAATGTTGTATGCTGCCTTGGATCCTATGTTGGGGGAAAAGTAGGATATAAATCAAATAAATAGAGATCAGATAGGTATGCATTTCAAACTAGTCAGCAGACTGTGTAGTGATTTTTAACTACAACCTGAGCTCTATATTCTCTCACCTTTGTTGAAACAAGGGGGACAAGTGAGGATTTGAGCTTTGATTTCCATTCACTTCAGCCTTGGAATTGGCACCCACCAGTTGCAAAAGCAGTTTATTTCAGGCAGATATGTAAGGCTGAATCTCTGGCGCTATTTATTGAGTATTCTTTTTGCCTCTTATTTATTTATTTATTTATTTAAAGTATTTATATTCTGCCCTTCTCACCCCAAAGGGGACTCAGGGCAAATTACAATGCACATATACATGGCAAACATTTAATGTCATTAGACATACGACAAATAGACAAAATATCCTGTTTCCCTGTGTCTTATATTAATTTTTGCTCCCAAAGATGTGTTAGGTCTTATTTTCAGGGGATGTCTCCTTTTTTCATGAAGAAGAATTCACATTTATTGTTGAAAATATTAACATTTATTATATACTGTACAGAGTTGTCATCACAAACCAGCATAACCAGTCCAAACTGTCTGGACACTACTAGAGAAAATGTGTTTGTGTCCCAAATACAAAGGCCACGAGCAGGCGGTGGAGGCTTTGAGCTTTTTCAGCAAGCCGGGCCCCGCTTCGGCCATGTTCTGGGAAGGTAGGGAGCGGGAGGAGGAGGAGGCTGGGGTGATTCATGGCTCCCGAAGGAGTGTGCCCCCTTCCCCTCCTCCCCCTCTGTGAAGGCTTCGCCTTCGGCCTCCTGGGCAAACTCACATCGCAGGCAGAGAAGGAGCCGAAGGGAAAAGGACTCCCACCTTGCGATTCCTCCTGCGTGCACGGCCCTGAGCAGAGCCATCTTTTTCAAGCCAGCTGAAGGACACAGCCATCCTTGGTGGGCTCCACCGTGTGCATTGGTTGTGAGTTAACTACAACTCCCATGTGCACACCTTTCCCTTCTCCTTCGCGCCGCATGTGCCTTCCTCGGCGACGGCAGCTCCCTCCTTCTAGATCTTATTTTCAGGTGATGACTTATACACGCACATAGAGGCAATTTAACATTTTCCAGCTTCTGGTTTCATGAGGGTATGCTCAATTCCGGCCACAGGGAGAGCTGCCGCTTCATTGTCTACTTATGACATCAAGTCCTTGATGGTATTACTTCCTCATTCCTTCCGCAGCTGCCAGCAATTTTATAGTGTTGTAAATTAGTTAAATTAGCCTCACACATAAAGCATACCTAAATTTCCTACTTGACAGATGCACCTGTCTTTCAGGCTGCTTATGTAAACAGCGAGCTACGGTATTAATGGTCAGGGGCTTAACCCCACCTGGCTTCGATCTCATGAGCTCTTGGTCAGTAGTGATTTATTGCAGCTGGCTATTAACCAGCTGCGGCACAGTCTGGCCCAAGAATACACTAAGACTGGCAAGAAGAAGAAAGAACAAAGGTTTCTTATAGTCTATACTGAAGGGATGTACAGCATTTGGGACCCTGGCATCTTTGGCCTCCAACATCTGTGCTGTAGACTGTACCAGTCCCAGAAATTGCCAAAAATGGTCAAAAATAAAACCAGAAGTAGTTGTATGCTCATTTCCTTTTCATTAAAAATTTGTGATTTTTTCTGGACATGTGGAGCAGGGCGTGGGCTGAGAGTACAAAATCTTAATGTTTTCTGGATTTTTTTTAGTGCGGGAGCAGTCAAGGTAGACCCCTTGGAGATCTCATGCCCCCTAGATAGCCATGGGGATCCTGCCCCATTGGAATGCTATTTTAACTATGGCAAACCTCTTCTGAACAAATCTTTATAAGAAAACCCTGTGTAGATCACCTTAGGCTTGTCATAGATCAGAAACAACTTGAAAATATACAGCAGCAGCAACAAAGGAGGTTAAATGTCAAGATTGTTGCCAGTGTGTTTTATGTTGTGTTTTTTGCTGTTTGTCCTGCTCTTTTATTATACACCTCCTTGAATTTAGTTGTGTATGTATGTCTGCATGCATATTTTACAAAACCAACTGGAACTGTAGCTGTTTTGAGGAACCTTCAGGCCATTTCTGTGAATGTTGGTAGTGTGCCCAGTAGCTTCAAAATCCTGCCTTGAGTAGTTATGACTGTGACCCCTCATTGGAAACACCTCATGACCTGTGCAGTATTTTGCTGTAGATCTTCCATATGTCTTATTCACTGCCTAGAAGAAAGGTCTCCTGTATTACCCGAAGCAAAAATGCACACATCCCTCTCATGGGTGTGAGTTGCTTTCATCAGGTCAGGTATCAGAAGAGTTAAATAATATATTCCCTCCCTCCCCCACCCTGTACCCCCCTCCCCATTTGAGAAGGAACTAATTTCCAAAAGGAGCCAGGGCAGAGAAATGCAAATAAGTGTTTCGGACAGCTGCAGGCTGTATGCCTTCCTGAGATGCCAGGGCCCCAAATGAGACATGTCAGAGTACAAATTGAAAATGCCAATTTCACTTATGCTGCCACGCTGCTCGTCACAGCTAAATCCTTTCCTGCCACCCCTTCCCCCACATTTCCCTCTTACTGGATGATGGGTGTTTCTCTTTAATGTAAATGTGCCCGACTTCCTTGGGTGAGTGTGCTTTTTCCAGCCTATATCAATTTAGTAGGATAAGAACAGACACAGGCACTCTCTCTCACCTCTGTGTGTACCACATTATACAAACATCAGTTATCTTCAAGTCCTAGTGATCCATATTTAATGTGTGTGCTGTATATAGACATTATTGGTATGAGCTTGCATTAGTTATTATACTTCCATTCATCTGTACTCCTGATATTTACATGGATTCAGATATTGCACATGCCTGTATGTGATTCCATTCAAGGGAATCATCTTTTTGTGAACGGCTTCAGGAATGACTTCGTGTACTGCTAGCACTCATAGGTGCTCATGGTTATTGTGCTATATTTCCAGTTTAGCTTACAGGTATATCACAACAACCTGTGGAATACTGGGATTTGTAGTTTAGGGAATGGGACATTGAGAATTTTCAGCCAGAGGGCTAGTGCCTCAACAAACTGCAAACTCCAGAGTTCCGTAGGATATTGCCATGCCTGTTAAAGTGGGATCACAGTACTATAATTTTTAGTGTAAAAATGGAATGGAGCATTCAGTTTATTTTGTTTGTTTGTTTGCTGTATTTATATACCGCCCTTCTCAATCCCGAAGGGGACTCAGGACAGTTCACAATGTTGGCAACAATTTAATACCTTCGATAAAAAGAGCATACAACATTAGCATTTACCCTCCCCTGATAAAACATTAAACATTATTAAACACATCACATAAAATAACATCATATATAACATAAAGACATAGCCATTGTCCGTAAACAGTTCTGGGCCATTGCACTTTCAACTTTCACTTTCACTTTTCATATTCCTTTGATGGGCTGAACGCCTGGTTCCACAGCCAGGTCTTTAGCTGTTTCCTAAAGATCAGGAGGGAGGGGGCTGACCTGATTTCACTCAGGAGGGAGTTCCACAGTCGTGGGGCCACCACCGAGAAGACCCTGTCCCTCATCTCCACCAGCTGCACCTGTGAGGCCGGTGGAGCCGCGAGCAGTACCTCCCTGGAAGATCTTAATCTGGTTCATAGATTTATTTGAATAGTTTATTTGAATAGTACATTAATAGGACAGCCAATATAGTACAGCTATTATACTATTGATGACTTCTAAGAGAGCAACATTTTGCATAGGGTAGTCATTTTGAAAAGAGGTTAGTCAACGGATATCGTTCCCTGTAATTTTCATTCGTCTGTTTGCCCTGAAATTATGGCACTACATTTTAACGGGCATTTCTAGTGTTTGCATTTTTAAAGACATGTACTGCCCAGGGAAAATTAAAAGGCAGTATAAAAATATATTAAATAAATATATCATTCAATGAATGGGGGGTTTGGCTGATGTATTTCTCTTGGTTCCTACTTCAGAATTGCTATGCAAATTTCAAATGCTGTACTTAGACAGCACAATTTTACTGGCAGGGAAGATTGTACACAGTGAATACCATAGGGGTAGAATAAGTGTTCCTGATAATGGCATTCAAACAGTGATGTCTGTGTTGAACTGTTCAGAATTCAAAGGGCCTGATGTAAACATAACTTCTCATAATTTGTAAAGGAATGAAGGTTTTTTGTAATGGAATTATTTGCTGAGTTATTTGAAGCAGTCCTGTCAACTCTCAGGAGCTCATCTTTTTATGGTGTTTTGTTATACGTTCTGTATTACATGCTAGTCCTGTATGACTGTGAGAATGCTAAACAGGGATAATTTCGGGCATTTTTTGCCCATTAATGAATTTCAAGCAAAAGAACCACTGAAGGAACTTAAGGAATGGAAGCTGAGCCCTTTATTCATGGTGTGGGGTGGAGACTTGCAAGGATATGTGTCAGGAGGAGGAAGACACATGCCGTCCTCCTCTTTCTGCATGTCATAAGCTGTAAAGGACGTCTCAGTGTCAAGGGCTGAGAGAGGAAGAGATGCCATGGGCACAGGGAGAGCCGATTCTGTATCTCCCATAGTTCCCTAACAAACTCCAGCAAGCCATGAATCTTTCATTTAATCTCTCCTGACACGCCTGTCATTTTCTCTGGAGAGAAGCGGAGAATCTCTCGCCAAAGGAGGTCATTAGCTGTCAGGGAAGGTTCCGACTACCTTCCTGTCTTCATATCGATTAAGCCTCCACATGTGTGCAGGGACTGTGGAAGGAATATTGATGAGGCTGCCAAAAATTGGGCCTGGGATGTAGATTGGGTGTCTCTTTCCCTGGATAGGCAGAGTGAGAGAGCTCATGATGGTACTGGATGAAGATATATTTCCAAAATCTTGTCTGACTGAAACCTCCCTTTCCAGAGGCCTGTTACATTTTCATTTCCTCTAAGGGAACTTCCTTTTCCTTACCAAACCAAAGGCAAAATCCAATATTGCCAGCGCAGAAGAGCAGAGTTGAAGCTGCTAGCTTTGTTTCACATATAATTCTTGTTCAGTTTATACATTCAATCAGAAAACGCTCTGTGACTTTCTCTCATTGATGTTACTGCTTTGCAACGTTCTGGAAAACAGTGTTGATTAGAATCAAAGAAATGTAATTTTCACTATATATATAGTGAATACTATGGTCGTGCACTGTTGGAGAAAACCTGAAAAATCATTGGATGTGTGTTGGTTCTGATCTTGAAATGCACATTTTACACTCAGGCACACAGCTTTAGTACCAAGAGGAGTTGGGTGTCTGTAACCCAAATAAATCATTCAAGTGATGATTCTTTTTTCTGTTTGTGACATGCTGAGTAAAAATACAAGCTCTTTAAAGGCATAGTTCATAAAGACAAGGGGAGACAGTGATGAGCATTGAACCAAGTCCAAATTCAAATATTCCTCCCTGCCTTCCATTTCACAGAATTCTAGGTAGAAACCATAACAATGATGAGTAGGTTGGCCTGCATTCAGAGGGGGGAAGGGTCCCTGAAAATGGGGACGTTTTTGTTTCTGGTGAGACTTTTTTTGTTTTCGGTATGCACTCATTGCTGGTATTACTGGATCTAAATGGGTATACTGCTAAGCCACCTTCTGGTTTCTGGTCTGAATCTCCTTTTTCAATCTGTTCTTTTGTCTTTTAAGAATGACTAATGGATCCTCTGCCCTCTTGTGTTTCTCCTGACAGTATTTCTATGAAGGGAATGACATTAGTGACCTTCCAGTGAACCTTTCTGTGGTGTGGAATGGAAATTTCATCATTGACAATCCCCAGAACATCCAAGGTGAGATGGTTTCAAGAGAAGGGTGAGGTGGGAAATCCCTTTAGGTATAGCAGTCCTCCCTTGGTGAACTGCTGAGCTGTGGGGGCCAGAGTCTAACCAATAAATCCTGGGAGTGAAAAGCCAAATATATTGCCAATTTGAGCAAAACATCTTATAGGAGCAGAGCAAAGTTTGGAAGAGGCATTCTGAAAGTAATTGTTTTCATACACCATCCATTGCCTTCCTTCCTTCCAAGCAAGATATATTGCAACCTGAATGAAATAATCTTTCTCAGAAACATTTTATATATAGCGTGCTGTCTTTTTATAAATATTATCAGACAGTCAGCAACTCTTAGGAGACTGTCCACACCCTTTTGTTAAAATCATGTTCTAGGTTATTCTAGTAACATGGCTTCTGTGAGCTGTGAATGATGGCAATCCTAGAAGTGAACAGCTTTCAAGTTGGGTGGATGGAGCAAGTGTATACAGAATAAGTGGCTTGAATAATAATAATAATAATAATAATAATAATAATAATAATAATAATAATAATAATTTCTATCCTGTCTTTTTCCTAATAGCGACCCAAGACGGCTAATAATCATATGACACAACCTAATAGGGGCTGGGCTGTGGTGCAGCTGGTTAAGTAGGCCAGCCCGTGCTGGGGTGAGCACCCGGAAATTAAAATTAAAAATAGCCCCTGCTCTCAACCGAAAGATAGTTGCATCTATCAAGTAGGAATTTAGGGTACCGCTCCGCAGGAAGGTAAATTTAACTAATTTACGACACCATAAAACTCGTCCAGCTCCCGTTTGGAATGAGGAAGTATCCATCAAGATGCCCCAGTGGAAGATGAAGCAGCTGCTCCCCCTGTGGCCGGAATTGAGCATTTCCTCAGGAAGCTGGAAGCTGGGGAATTGTTAAATCACCTCTGCATCTCTGTCTCTGTCTCTGTTTTTTATATGGCATTGAAAGTTTGCCATTATATGTGCACATTGTGATCCGCCCTGAGTCAGAGTTCAGGGTGAGAAGGGTGGAATATAAAATACTGTAAATAAATAAATAAATAAATAAATAATAAATAATACAAATTTAAATTAAAGCAAATATTTGTGAATAGACATAAAGTTAAAATACAAATAAAATACAATAAATACAATTTAATTTACATTTAAAGCTCACCGCCCCTTACCATTCCTTCTCTGGATATTGACACTGACTCAAGTTTCTTATACATGAGGATTATCTATTTAGTAAGCTACTGTGATTACTGTTACATGTCTATATGGAGCTGTCTCTCTGAAATTGTTTAGAAACTTATTTGGGTTCAAAATGCTGCAGCCAGACTGAAAAACTCTGGTTATATAGAGCATGTAATTCCCATGTTGCCACATCTTTCCTGCTATTACTGGTAGTTTGTTGACTATGGACTTTAAAATCCAACATAGTTTGGGTCCAGACCGTTTGACATATTGAATCTCATGACATGAGCTGAATTGAGTTTTAAATTATTTGGGAAGGACTTTCTCTTATTTTCACCACTAATATTGACACATAAAGTCATATGATAAATTCTTCTCAAGGGCTGCTCTTACAGTGTGGAATTTCTTCCCATGGGAGGTTCAGTTGGATCCTTCTCTGCTCTCTTTCTGCCAGCAGGCAAAGGACCTTTTTATTTAGGCAGGACTTTGGCTCTTAATTCATTGTGGCAGAAAAGTCTCTTAATGGGGTTTGCTGTGGCTTTATGTTTTCCTCTGTTTTGCAAATATTGTCTATACCACATTACCATGGTGTTTTTAATATAATTGTGGATTAATTTTTTTTTAATTAGTACGGTTTTAGTTGTACTTGCTTTTAATTTGTTGAAACCTGCCTTGGATCCTATGCTATGAAAAAGGCAGGATATAAATTAAATGAATGCATTTTGTTCAATACAGCTACCCTTTAATTTAAGCAGGAACCTGTGCTTTCTTTTTGCAGCTCACTTATACAAGTGCTCAGCTCTCCGTGAAAGCTGTGGATTATGTCTCAAGGCAGATCCACGCTTTGAGTGTGGCTGGTGTGTGTCAGAAAAGCGATGTTCATTGCGCCAGCACTGCCCAGCCTCTGAGAGCAGCTGGATGCACGCCAGCAATGGAAATAGCCGGTGCGCAGATCCCAAAATCACTAAGGTAAGCTTGTAAGGGGTGGCCCGGTAGAAGGTTTTGGAAGGGGGATAGGGTTGACCATGTTGAAAGATAATTGGAATTTCTGGAGTATTTAAAGTGTGAGTAGGGTGACCCAGAGTTTCTGATATACATAGTAGTCTTGTAACGTGTAATGTTACTTGCAGTTGGAAATTCTGTCCTATAGAGAGAAGCTCTTGGCTCTTCTTAGGTTTCTTTCAGCTCATTTCACTTCCAGAGGATTCCTTTCTTCCTTCAACTCAGTAATCTAGCAAGAAGCCTCTTTTTCCACTGATCTACAAATGCTCACTGAACTGAAACATGCAGAACCTGTATCCCTTGGATAACATCAGTCCTGTGACCATTGTGCTATTGTTGGGATGATGCAAATATGCTTGCAATGGAGATCTGGAGAATGCAATTCATCAATTAGAATTACACTAGCTTCTTTTCCTAACTATAATTATTTTCTTTTTCTATCTAGCTTGTTTGTGACATTTCTTCCTCTCTTTTGTTAGAATGGAAATGGAGTACTCTCAATTGATATTGATGGACATGACAGTTTATTGGTCAGTTCTGATAAATACTCTCAGATGAAGAGAGGTCCACATTTTAAAGTGAATGGAAGTGAATTTTGACACACTATTTGCTTCATTACAAGAAGTTTGTTGCAGGGCAGGGAACATGTCTCAAATATACTTAAATGCATTTTTATCTTCTGTAAGGCTGAGTGGGAAGGAGCTCCGGTGGCGAAGTGCGTTAAAGCACTGAGCTGGAGACCGAAAGGTCCCAGGTTCAAACCCCGGGAGTGGCATGAGCGGCCGCTGTTAGCTCCAGCTCCTGCCAACCTAGCAGTTCGAAAACATGCAAATGTGAGTAGATCAATAGATACCACTCCGGCGGGAAGGTAATAGCGCTCCATACAGTCATGCCGGCCACATGACCTTGGAGGTGTCTATGGACAACGCTGGCTCTTCGGCTTAGAAATGGAGATGAGCACCAACCCCCAGAGTCAGACATGACTGGACTTAACGTCAGGGGAAAACCTTTACCTTTACCTAAGGCTGAGTGGTGGAAATGACAACAGCAGGGAAGATTGTAGAGATGTGTTATTTCTTTGTTTCCGTGCTGAGTTTTTTTCTTTCTCTGTTCAGAATTAGACAACCCTTGTTTTATCCCCTTTAGGATTGGCATATGCTTCTTCTCCAACAACTGTTACAAATGTCATTTAATAAGATTATGGGTGTTAATGATCACATGTCTGTTGGGTGAAGTACCAAGTACATTGACAGGGATTGTTGTGAGTTATCCTACCTGAGAGTGCATGGTGGAGGAGGTGTGTCACCAACCTAAAGGACAAATTAATTCTAGAAATTTCCAAATGTGTAGTTGTCCAGGTTCAGGATAATCCATTAGTGTGAGTTCACAAATGACCATATGAAGAACTACCATTACAAATAAACAACTGTCCTTCTGTTTACCCATAGATTGCAAAACTGTCAGGTCTTGGTGACATTAATGGGCAGAGGGTTAACATATATTTGGATTTCATTGTCTTCTTTGAGGAAGATAGGAAGTCAGTGTAATTGCACTTATGGTCTCCAAAGTAACATGCTTCTTACTGTTTATTGTGAGTGTGAAAGCATTGCTGACCAGCACTAAGGAAAAAGGCTCATCTCCTCTTCCAGTCAGTTTGCGTTGCAAATCTGTTCCTGGGTTGCTGTGAGTTTTTCAGGCTGTATGACGATGTTCCAGTAACATTCTCTCCTAACGTTTCGCCTGCATCTATGGCAGGCACCCTCAGAGGTTGTTCAGAGGTCTGTTGACCTCTGAACAACAGGGGAGGTAATGGGCTGGATGAGGAAAAACAAATTGTAATTGAATCCAGGCAAAACAGAGGTTCTTGCCATCAAAAGTCCTAAAAATGGAGGTGTGTCAACCAGTCCTGGGTGGGGTTACATGCCCTCTGAAATACTGTGTTTGCAGTTTGGGAGTACTCTTGGATCCATCTCTCCAAATGTCAGCCCAGGTAGATGCGACAATCAGGAGTGCTTGCTACCAGCTTTGGCTGATACGCTAGTTGTCCCCCTTCCTTGATTTGGAGGACCTAATGATGGTAGTGCATGTGCTGGTAACCTCAAGGCTGGACTTCTGCAATATGCATTGGATTACCTCTTGAAACAGATTACTTGAAACAGAGGTAATCCAATGCATATTGCAGAAGTCCAGCCTTGAGGTTACCAGCACATGCACTACCATCATTAGGTCCTCCAAATCAAGGAAGGGGGACAACTAGCGTATCAGCCAAAGCTGGTAGCAAGCACTCCTGATTGTCGCATCTACCTGGGCTGACATTTGGAGAGATGGATCCAAGAGTACTCCCAAACTGCAAACACAGTATTTCAGAGGGCATGTAACCCCACCCAGGACTGGTTGACACACCTCCATTTTTAGGAAACAACCCTTGTTGTTTTATCCCCTTTAGGATTGGCATATGCTTCTTCTCCAACAACTGTTACAAATGTCATTTAATAAGATTATGGGTGTTAATGATCACATGTCTGTTGGGTGAAGTACCAAGTACATTGACAGGGATTGTTGTGAGTTATCCTACCTGAGAGTGCATGGTGGAGGAGGTGTGTCACCAACCTAAAGGACAAATTAATTCTAGAAATTTCCAAATGTGTAGTTGTCCAGGTTCAGGATAATCCATTAGTGTGAGTTCACAAATGACCATATGAAGAACTACCATTACAAATAAACAACTGTCCTTCTGTTTACCCATAGATTGCAAAACTGTCAGGTCTTGGTGACATTAATGGGCAGAGGGTTAACATATATTTGGATTTCATTGTCTTCTTTGAGGAAGATAGGAAGTCAGTGTAATTGCACTTATGGTCTCCAAAGTAACATGCTTCTTACTGTTTATTGTGAGTGTGAAAGCATTGCTGACCAGCACTAAGGAAAAAGGCTCATCTCCTCTTCCAGTCAGTTTGCGTTGCAAATCTGTTCCTGGGTTGCTGTGAGTTTTTCAGGCTGTATGACGATGTTCCAGTAACATTCTCTCCTAACGTTTCGCCTGCATCTATGGCAGGCACCCTCAGAGGTTGTTCAGAGGTCTGTTGACCTCTGAACAACAGGGGAGGTAATGGGCTGGATGAGGAAAAACAAATTGTAATTGAATCCAGGCAAAACAGAGGTTCTTGCCATCAAAAGTCCTAAAAATGGAGGTGTGTCAACCAGTCCTGGGTGGGGTTACATGCCCTCTGAAATACTGTGTTTGCAGTTTGGGAGTACTCTTGGATCCATCTCTCCAAATGTCAGCCCAGGTAGATGCGACAATCAGGAGTGCTTGCTACCAGCTTTGGCTGATACGCTAGTTGTCCCCCTTCCTTGATTTGGAGGACCTAATGATGGTAGTGCATGTGCTGGTAACCTCAAGGCTGGACTTCTGCAATATGCATTGGATTACCTCTGTTTCAAGTTCAGAAACTCCAATTAGTTCAAAACATGGCAGCCAATTTGGTTACAGGACCATCTAGGAGTGTGCATATTATATGAATACTATAGTTAGTCACTCCACTGACTTACAATTAGTTTCCGGGCAAAGTAGAAAGTGTTGGTGTTGACCTTTAAAGCCATACATGGTTTGGGTCCAGGTTAGCTACAGAATCACCTTCTCGTGCACAATTCACCCTTTAGGATGCTGAGGTGCTCTGGGGGGCATTTACTCCAGCCCGCCAGAACCTGGCGAGTATCGTTTATCTGGAAATATGAAATTGGAAATACTCCAAAATCTGATATTGCCCATATGGATGGGTAAGATAGTGAACTTTTGCTTTCTGAAGGTTTAATGTACACAAATTTTGTTTCATGCACACAATTATAAAAATATTGTATAATTTTTCCAGACTATATAGTGTAGATGAAACATAAATGAATTTTATCTTTAGGCTTGAGTCCCATCTTCAAGATATCTCAATATGTGCACATATGCAAATACTAATATTTAAAAATTCCAAAAAAAACCCCCCATTAATCTGAAATCCAAAACATTTCTGATCCTAAGCATTTTGGATAAAAAAAATACATATACTATGATTTCTTAAAGGATTCTCTTTGTCACCCTGGCAAGATACTACACTCCAACATTTCATCCAAAGTTTGTTTTTGTTGTTCTAATTGAATGCACTTGGGAAGTGGGGGTGAAATACATCATACTAAGATTTTACTAGTATATGTCTTATTTAAACTTTAAAACCTCTTCTTTAGAACTTGCCTCATGCATAAAAACAATTTTCATGGTACCCACCCACATCTGCATCTTCAATCAGCATTCCAATCTACATTTCAGAGGCATGTTCTCAGTTGGAATGCTATGTATGCAGGCAGATAAGAGTCATTCCAAAACAAAATAATCAAATGGCCAAGCTGGTTAGCCTATGATTCATTGTCTCATCTTTCGGGCATGGTTAGATCTTTGTGTCCAGTTCATTTGGCAGATTTGAAGAGTTTGTGCTCTGAAACCAATTAGCAAAAGAGGTTTGTTGTTTGCTGAGACTGAAGCTACAGTGGGCACCTCTGTGTGTGGAGAGGAGTTCAAGAAAGAGCCAGATTTCTCTGCAAACTCTGTCTCTCTAGTGCCTTGTTTAATGGTGACCTCCCCACACAGTGTGTCAAGCAGTGTTGACTTTTACCAAGAGCTGCGGCTCCCCAAACGTGTGGCCCTTGTCAGTTTTGCTGCAGTGGAGGGGAAATCTAACATGCCACGGCAGCCTTTAACACTAATTTAACAATACCAAACAAACAGCCACAGCTCACCAAGCACCCCAGAGGAGCTCAATTTAGGAAAGAATGACTTGGGCTGCCGGCTGCAGCTGCCGCTTTAATGAGTTCTGATCCAGGACTTTAGCAGATGATTGCATTGAATTTAGGCGAGCAGCAAACCCCAAAGCTCAAATCAGTTTGACTGTTATATGAATTCAGAAGCGTGGCATGTGATTGCCCAAGGCCTTCATGTCGGTTAACTTGTGGAGTGGCTTGTAAGTCAAAAAGCAAGGATAGAAACAAAGTCTGTGGGCTTTGGATTCCTGATCCATGTTGACTTTGGGCAAGCCACAACCTCTTGGTGCCTCAGCTATGGGTCATTCAGCAGCAGTTTATTCTTGGAGCTTAATCAATGCAATATACTGGTATTTATAAGGCATTATCTAAAGAATGAAAAAGTAAATGTATTTTATATCTGATGTTTTTAACTGCTTTTTGAAGGAGGGCAACGAGGGGGCCATTTTGATAGGCAAATAAAATACCATGTGGGTAAAAATTGAGGTAACTACCCAATGGCTAGCTATTTGTGTGTCAAGTAACTTACCAGAAGATCCTATTAAAGACAAACAAAATAGTAAATTATTAAAAATTTAAAATTATTTACATATGACTGAAGAATTTCAAAAATTTTCTACCAACAATTTCAAAAAACCATTTGTATTTTTAAAAAACCTTGCATTTTTTATTTTGGGAAAAATTATTTGTGTGATATTTGTGCAACTTTTTTTTTGCCCAAAACAGTAAGTCTTCACAATAATAACAAATTTCTTCCCTGCCCTTCCTCACGACTCGCGGTGGGACACAAAATAGTTAAAAACACATCACCATAAAACATTCAGTAAAATATTCAGTTTTTAAATGTATTTCTTTGAAATACACATATGAAAATTCACAGAACAAAGATTAAAATGCAATAGATACAGGACGTTACCTTGAAATACATAGTTCAGAATTGACTGGATCAGCCTACTGGAAGAAATAGGTCTTAAACTGTCCCTTGAATACTGACAGCTGATTTAACTATTGAATGTTGAATTGTTAAGTAAAGCATACTGTTTCCTGTGCAAAGCATTTTTCTCACAAAAACCAATATTTCTGAAAATTTTGAAAAAGTGCTCAAATGCAAAAATCACCCTGACTTAACTTGCCCTTTTTGGTGATATCTTTGTTGATGCCAATTTTTAAAAATGTTTTAACATCCCTGCGTGAGTATTCCATGCATCTCTTTTTTAGAAAAACAGTAATAGTAATAGTAATGGTAACAATAAGAGTCCAGTCTGTGCAAAAGCAAAGTTATTCACTGATTATATCACAATGACAGAAACTATTTCTCCTGTGCCAGAGCCTGTGTATTTTCTTGAGGCATTTTCTTTGTAAGCAGTATTGGGTGGACATCAATGCATTGTCTTGATCATATTATTATATTGATCCCATTCCCACTCAGGAAAAGGACAATACAAGCTGTATCTAGAGTTCTAGGTTACATTGATAGGCTAGCTAAGGACACACTCAAAATGAGATTTTGCAGGCTCATTTATACTGTTCCCATCCATGGCTAGTTGTCATTTGTGAGGCCTCTTTTTCTTGGACTCTCTTTGGCTTAGGGTTGCCAGTGACCCAACACAGAGCTTTCTCAGCTGGATGCTATTAATCCTCTTTATCGTTGGCAGGGGTGTGCCAAGCACCCAGGGCCAGCAAACTCTGGTGTAAAATTGCCCATAATTACCTTGTTAGTGGTAATGGTGGGCCCGTACCGCATTGCTCATCTGTCATCATGCTGGTATATGTCAAGCCACACCTGTCTGTTTCATTGAAAATAATCCTAAGAAATGAAGCTTATCGTGCTCTGCTGGGGCTTCTCCCCCTTCCCAGCTGGTACTGGCAGAAACCTCTAAGCTGGGAAGCACCAGAGTTGGAATGGGAAGAGAAGATCCACATTATAAAGGTTAATTGGTGTCTCCTTTGTCAGAAAAACTTAGGAAGGGTGATTTCCCTGTGTTAATTCACATTGTGAAGGAGAAATAGTAGCCTCTACATGAATGCCCAAGCCTGAGCAAAGAGAATGGCCACAAAATGTCAGAGAGGATGCGCTATGCTAACTAGAAGGACAGTCCAGTGTAAGGATTACAAGCAAACCCATACAAAGTAGAAAGGTTCCACATTTCCATTTTGATTCCAGAGTGCTATTTGTGTGCATTACTTTTGAACTAGAAACAGTGGGTGGTTTACTGACCTGAATTGCACTTGTACATTGGAGCCACTAGCTCAAACATTTTCAGGGCTAGCTAAGCAGTTCTTGAGTGTGTTACAGTTTTCTTACAAAAAGAAGGGTGCTTGAGGTTTCTGTTTTGTGTGTTGCCATGAAAAATCCCCAGAGGTCTAAATTCTCATGTACATGGTCTAATTATCTTCTAGAATTGTTATGGGTGGGCAAGGAAAGTCTGAAATGGCACGAAATGAGGCACTAGCAAATAAGGCACTAGTTATCTTTATAAAAGGGATAATGGCAATCTGTTTTGACTGAGAAGGAATTGGCTTCCTGAATTCTCATCTTATTTTATTTTGATTCTGGATATTAATTGATTCTTAATTGAAATATGGCTAGAGACCTAAAGATCTAAATATATTGATAAATATTTAGATACTGTATTATGCAAAAGAATGTTGTAACATAAATAGGTTACCTGGCCAATGTCACCCCATTAGCCTAGTAACTGTCTGGCTTTGTCCTTTTCTAGCTGTTTCCTGAAACGGGCCCCCGTCAGGGTGGGACTCGTTTGACTATCATCGGCGAAAACCTTGGTCTGAAGTTCGAGGATGTACGCAGTGGTGTATGGGTTGGCAAAGTGATATGCATTCCCATTGAGAGCGAATATATCAGTGCTGAGCAGTGAGTATCCTACAGATGCAGGATGGCAGTTAGCACATGTAAAGAAAAAAGATATGTGAATATCACACTAAATCTACATAGACTCTATTTTCTCAGAGATGTCGCTAGAGTTGGCCCTAGACTCATCTAACTCTATCTGTTATTTGTTTATTGAGATTTTAGAGGGAGAAAATCTGAGTAATTGTATTTTATGTCCTACATCCTTCATGGTCCTACAGTGCTTCAAAGATTCCCTCCACCGTTGAAAGAGACAGCTGGGTCCAGTACATCAGCAGCTTGAACTTGGCCTAATTTCAATCTCCTTGCTTTTCCATAAAGTTCAGTGAATTGACCTTAGAATAAATTTCCTCTCATCCTAATCTACCTCACAGGCAGTGTTGGGATGATTAAGTGTGATGCCAAATGCTTGGGTGCCTCTTTGATTTCTATAGAGAGAAAAGATGGGTGAAAGGTACCTGGAAAGAAAGAAATCGTGCCACCGGATAGACCTTTCTGTTTATTTCCAGAAAATATCAAGGGATAAGGCAAACCCGATATGACATTTTTGTCAGAATTATTCTTCTGGCTTTATAGTTCACTGGTAGGAAGTAGTCAGCAGTGACACATCAGTCACTAGAGGAGCCCCAAGATAAGGAGCTTTGATTTGGAAGAATTTTACATCTCTTATAAAATGGCGAATGTGAGCAGAGAGCTTGTCAGAGAAAGAATGAACTTTTAAGTCCCACTCCCAATGTTTTGGGTGTACTTTCTGGTTTCTTAACAAAGTCATAATGGTATGTTGGGAGATACATGTCCTATCTAAAGCTGATCAATTCTGACTAGCCAGCTGGTGGGATAACTTCTTTTCTTTCTGTGTAGTCTCCTTTGTTCTTTTGTCTTAGCTGTGCAGGCTGTTCTAGTTAAAATTATGTATAAACTAACAGCGCAAGTTCAAAAAGAGGATTTAATAAGAGAAATCAATTTATGAACATTTGGGTGCCTTTCTTTTCATATGCAAATAGCAATGATATCAAAAATGCTAATCCAGAAATGTATAGGAACGTTTGTACTGTTTCATGTGTCAGCTGCGTTTGAACACATACAGCTATAGGAGTCAGAGAAGAGAGAAAATTGGGGGGGGGGGGTGTTCTTTATTATTTCTCTTTTTATTTTGGTTGAATTTTAATTGATTTCCTACTGAGTTGAGTGTTACACCACTTGTAATATTTTATATATATTGCAATTTTAATATGCCTATTGTTAAAAAAAACCAATTTGATATGTGCTGAGAAATCACTTCTTGAAGTTGTTAGATGACATTTAATTAAAACAACAACAGCCTGCCAAAGTATAGTGACAATGTTGGAAGGGAGTACTTGTCCTTACTATAAATAAGAGGACAAATACCAGCTTCGTGACTTCAGGATGCAGCCTGAAATCCTCAGGGCAGTTCTGCAAACATCAGCATATAAGTTACAAAAATATATGTTGTTCCTTCTTTAGGATTGTCTGTGAGATTGGAGAAGCCAGCCCCAGCAAAACCCAAGATGCTCCTGTAGAAGTCTGTGTTAAAGACTGCTCTCCCAGCTACAAGGCAGTTGCTCCAAAAAGCTTCACTTTTGTGGTAATCATGAGTTAATCATTTGCCTAGAGCAGGTGTGGACAAACTTCGGCCCTCCAGGTGTTTTGGACTTCAACTCCCACAATTCTTAACAGCCAGTAGGCTGACTGGGATTTCTGGAAGTTGAAGTCCAAAACACCTCGAGGGCAAAAATTTGCCCATGCCTGGCCTAGAGCATCTCTTCTTACTCTGCATTTCTCCAGTTTTGGGGGTTGTTGTGTGTTTTCCGGGCTGTATGGCCATGTTCCAGAAGTATTCTCTCCTGATGTTTCGCTCACATCTATGGCAGGCATATATATACCTCACAACCTCTGAGGATGCCTGCCATAGATGTGGACAAAACGTCAGGAGAGAATACTTCTGGAACATGGCCATACAGCCACAACAACCCTGTGATTCCGGCCATGAAAGCCTTTGACCACACATTGAACATCTCCAGTTTTTCACTTAAAGGCATTACCACGTGAGGTTCCCTGAACTGTGAATTTGTTTTGTTTGATTTTGACAGACTCCTACTTTCTCACAAGTGATTCCAGCCCGTGGTCCTCTCTCAGGGGGCACCTGGATCAGCATCAAGGGAAAGCACCTCAATGCAGGAAGTGACATCGCCGTGACCATTGGTGGCCAACAATGTACTTTTTCATGGTGAGGTTTTGGTGTGCTACAGAATAGAGAACCAGAATTAGAGAAATGCACCAAGCTTTGTGAATATTGGGAGTTTGTGTGTTGTATTGATTGTGTATGTGTGCTTTAAAATAAAGTATGACTCCTAAAGAGACAAGCAAAGACTCCAGTGTTAAGATGTGGAATGCCTTTTCAAGATTCAAAAAAAGACACATTGAATCTGCAAATTTCCTTTCTTTCTAAAAAGCACAAATCCCTGAGCCATGAAGTGGATAATTTTTAGATTAGGGATGATAATGGAGCGGCTCTTTAAATATTTTTGTGTTGTAATTACTGGTTATCAGGCTTAATCGCTGCTGTTTGCAGCAGGCACACGATGGGGAGCACTCCAGAGCTATGCCGGCTTCAACAGCTGTTTTTTTGCTTTTCTTTTTATATTAACTGATAATTTTAGCAGTACTTCCTTGAGACAGAGGGAGATAGCATATGCAGACAGTGACATTTTACTTCTAGATATAAAATATGAAAAGCTGAACAGGAACAAGGCTGAATCCTTCCCAAACAGGTCCTGTCTGCCCTTTCTCTGCATGTGAACCCAAGAGGTATAATCCATAACAAGACTCAGTTGTTTTTGAATATTAATTAGCACCCACTATAATTAAGAGATAATCTTTAGTCTATCCTGTCCTTCTTTTGAGCAGTTTTCCTTACCAACAAAATCAGCTTTGACAACCCGACATGCAATTGGTGCCCCATCCTTGCTTGTAGGAAGAGGATTTTGTTGTTCATATCAAAAAAATCTCATTGTCTATATAGGATTGGTAAAGAGAGGCAATAGCCATTGTTCTGAGTGCTGAGATTATGCTACTGTGTAGCAGCAAAAATGATGTATATTGGTTTTCCAATTTTGTGGTTCTTTCTCTGCCTCTCTCTTGCACAGGAGAAATGCTGGTGAAATTCGATGCAGGACACCTCCTGGCCAAGTTCCAGGGGAATCGCCCATTCTCATCCATATAAACCGAGCCATACTTAGCAGTCCGGATGTGATGTATTACTATACTGAAGACCCCACTATTCAGAAGATAGACCCTGAGTGGAGCATCAACAGGTAGCACTGATTAGATATGGGGGGGGGGGGGGGGGGGGAGAGAATCAGAAAGTTTGTAGTGTTGTAGTGTGAGCGGAAATCTGCATTTATTTGTTTATTTACATTGCTGGGTGTAAATCTCGTGCTCTTGAATGTTGCAAACTTTCCATTTTAAGACGACAACAGAGTACGTCAAAGACATTATAGGCTGAACTATCAGGGCAGTGGGTCTCAACTTTTGGTCCTCCAGATATTTTGGCCTTCAACTCCCAGAAGTCCCAGCCAGCTTACCAGTTGTTAGGAATTACCAAAGCTGAAGTCCAAAACATTTGGAGGATCAAAGATTGAGTACCACTGCAGGAGGTCTTTGTTTCTGGTGCAGACTTTCTCCAACGATATAAGTATAAAATAGAAAAAAACAGATAATCCGTTTTCTAGAATTAAGAGATACCCAGATTTGGTATCCTTTCAAATAAATTAGATGGAGATAGAAAATAATAACTGGAAGGAATAACACTCTTTCATCATGAAATATAATGTCAATTAATGTCATTAAGATTACCATTCAAATACCATTTATTTAGCAGAAGCCATACTGTATTCCGTGTGCCTTACTTTTGGCTAATCACACATAGGATTGAATTGCAGGGCTACATCTACACTGTAGAATTATTCCAGTTTGACACAACTTTAACTGTCATGACTCAGTCCTAATTAAATATATATTCATTCATTTAAAGCATTTTATCCCATCCTCCATCCTAAAAGCCTTCTAGATCAGGTTGTCTCCCGTGTTGCTGTGGTGGTGGCATGCGCCGGCCCTGGCCTCCTTCATTCATGGAGCTGCACCGGCATCATTTGATGGGAGCCGGCAGGCTTTGTGGGTGGCTTAAACTAAATTGGTGCATGCTGCCGATTTTAGCCCCGCGTGAAGATTCATAGCCAGAATCAGAGAATCATAGCAGGAAGTTTGATTTATCGAGGAGATGAATGGAAGACAGAAGTGTTCATTTTTAGTAGTTGTTCATTTTTACAAAGTTAGTCTTAACATTGGGTTTTCCCTAATTTGAAGATAAGAGACAACGTGTAGTTTTTACAACACTGGGATAGAAATAGTTGTCTTAATAGTTTTAGGCAGCCTACAAACCATTATAGGTTTTTCCAAACCCTTTCTTCTGCTTTCTTTCTAGCGGTGGAACATTGTTGACTGTGACAGGCACCAATTTGGCCACTATTAAGGAACCCAGGATTCGAGCCAAATACGGCAATGCTGAGGCAGAAAATGTAAGTGAGCTTTTGGCATTCTGACAAATGGACAGCTGTTTTTAAGAGAATCCAAAATCATAGAACCATATTTGGAAGAGACCTCGTGGGCCATCCAGTCCAAGCCCCTGCCAAGAAGCAGGAGAATCGCATTCAAAGCACCCCCAACAGATGGCCATTCAGCCTCTGTTTAAAAGCCTCCAAAGAAGGAGTCTCTACCATATTTTTTCAGTTGACACATACACATGTCCTACTTTCTCCTTATTGCTTTATGTGGTCCAGGATACTTATTTAATGCTACAGAAACTCCAGTAATCTGTTTAACAGAAAAATTGGGTGATTGTAGGATACTACGGACAACAGTTCCTCTCTTATATCACCTTCCGCACTCACGGGTGGGAGCATCTGTTGTACATAATCAACAAAGGATGTCATGAAAAGCTACAGAAATGAGAGGAATATTCAGCTTGACAAGGCTTATCTATGTTCTAATAAGAGCCAAATAAAATCCATCCCTTTTTCATGGGAGAAAGTCACTACATGTTATTTGGAAATTTTGCAACTGAATGAAAAGTGACATCTTTGGTTCCAGCCATGTTGTTGAATCTGCTACCACTACAGATCATTCTCCCAGGCTCTTCAAAGTGTACTCTTTAAAAAAATTCTTTAAGAAATCAGTACAGGAGAGAGGAAACTTTTGTGCTGTTGTCTTTTGCCTTGATCTATAAGTAGATTTTCATATAAAAGGGGGGCCAAGTTAAGTTTTCCATGGAGGAGAAACTCTAGTTTGCTGTCCTGGAAGGTTTAGTATGGAATAAAGTGCTTTGACTGTTTTTTGTTTGTATGTTATGCTGGAACAAACAGTTGGGAATTACTTTGTCTTCCACCCCTACCCTTTACTGCTCAGGTGTGTTTTGACCTCCTTTCCAAAATTCAATTGCTAAACAAACCAACAAACAAAAAAGATTTCCTATTTCACGGGCTGAACAACCTAATTCCCTTTCTCAAATCCCACTAATAAGTGGAAAATGGACTTATTTATTTATTATTTCCATCATTTCTATCCCGCCCTTCTCACCCGAAGGGACTAGGGGCGGCTTACAAAACTGGCAGAATTCGATGCCAATACACAACAATACAAAGGAATAAAACATAAGCAGTTAAAAACAGTTAAATAAATTAGCAATATGCAATATACAGATTTAAAAACAATACAAAATACTTGAGCCATTCATCCACAAAACCTTGTACATAAACCTTAATCCAGACCGAGTCGAAGCCAAAAAAAACCTTATTCTTTGAACACTTGCCTGGGTTGCAGACCTTCGGCTAATTGTTATGTACCTGTTTTGGAGTTCTGTTTTGTCGGGCTCATTTTCTTAAGTATAACATGAAAATAATTTTAAACAGACCCTGCAGAATTAAATAAGTTTAACTGATCACAGTCTTACACTATGCTTACAATATGGGCATTCCTGTAATTGGGGGAAGTGTAACATTTCCATCTTCATCTCTTATTTTAAAGTGATAGGAGTGGGATGATGAGCTTATGAATGACATTTGACCACACCATTGTAGTTGCTAGCATTAAACCATGAGAAAAGTGTCATGGAACTTTTAACCTGGACCCCATCTCTAAGGGCAGTTCTATACTGACACTATACTGCAATTTGAAGCTGGATCAAGGACAGGGCGTCCACAAAATGTACACTCAATGTGTGCTGTAGCATACATTGAGAAACAGCACTTTAAAAAATCACCAAAAAGTCCAGAATAAGGTAAGAAAATCTGCTGTAGCTGCTCAGGGTCCATCCCATGCAGGGGTTGAATGCAAGACTAAAAAACTTGGGGTGCTTGTCAGGACACCGCTAGCGCTGATGTACTTTTTAAAAATCCAAAATAGAGTCCCAGAGGGTGAATAAGTACTTTCCTGGGATGGAAACCACATCATTCCCATGGGGACTCTTGCTTTCCACCCCTTTGTTCTGATTTCCTGTGCTCTGCCACAATCTAGCACTGATCCTGAGTGGACATTGATACTCGCATCAGTGCATCTCAGTGCACTAGGTAAGAAAAAAATCTGGATTTCATTGCGATCCACCATTAGCAGATACTGTGCTCACTGTCTCAGCCTGGAACTGGTTCCTGGGGCAGTTGTGTAGATGAACAGGATCAGCTTAATCCACTTTCTACCTCAATTTTAGTGTCTATAGAACCACCATAAGACAATATGGCTTCACAACATCTTATTACTTTTTAGGTGATTTTGCAACATTTTGTTGAGTTATATTACTACTCAAGAACAGTAAAAGTACAAACTAATCTCACCTAGTGAGGAGCGCAATTTTAACTTCTTATTCTTGCATGTGAAAGCAAAATACGGAATTTCCATTCTTACATCGGGTTTTCCTTTCTGTTGGAAATCAGAGAGAATGTGGACTAACAGAAGCGGCTTTTTCCTTTCTAGAACTGTACTGTCCATAATGATACCACCATGGTATGCTATGCTCCCTCCATTGACAACCCAGTCCGGAGCCCCCCAGAACTTGGTGATCGCCCAGATGAGATCGGTTTTGTCATGGATAACGTCCAGGCCTTGCTGATCATCAACAAAACCAACTTTGTCTATTACCCAGATCCTGTGTTTGAGCCTCTTCCTTCTGGTATGCTAGAGCTTAAGCCAAGCTCCCCTCTCATCCTCAAGGTAATACCGCCTTCAGCATCACTTTAAAAGCAGATATGAGTCACAGGTTTTCTTCTGTGGAATGACCAGTCTCCACCCTAGTTACAGAGGGCTCTATATTAAGAACATTGTTTTTAAACGTACAGTAGAGTCTCACTTATCCAACACTCGCTTATCCAACGTTCTGGATTATCCAATGCATTTTTGTAGTCAATGTTTTCAATACATCATGATATTTTGGTGCTAAATTCGTAAATACAGTAATTACTACATAGCATTACTGCGTATTGAACTATTTTTTCTGTCCAATTTGTTGTATAACATGATGTTTTGTTGCTTAATTTGTAAAATCATAACCTAATTTGATGTTTAATAGGCTTTTCCTTAATCCCTCCTTATTATCCAACATATTCGCTTATCCAACATTCTGCCGGCCCGTTTATGTTGGATAAGTGAGACTCTACTGTATTTGTGTTTTCATGTTACAATTGCCAAAGGCAGAGAAGATAAATTTCTTTCAACAAATGCCTCCTTCATATTTAGGATTAACACCAGATGGTTCTCTTATTCAGCAAAGGATATTTTGGGGAGCTTGGGACGGTCATCTTTAGTCTATTTAGGCATAAGGAAATATTGTTACTAGAGAAGAAAACTGGATCCAGAATATTGGCTTGTTAGTTAGTAGGATGAGGCTGGGACCCTACTGGTAAATACAGAGCTGATTTCATTTCTTTTTCAAAGGGTCGGAACCTGGTTCCTCCAGCATCTGGGAATTCCCGACTAAACTACACTGTTCTAATTGGCGACACTCCTTGTGCCCTTACGGTTTCTGAGACCCAACTTCTTTGCGAGTCACCAAATCTCACAGGACAACATAAAGTGACGGTAAACTGTGTCAGGCATAGCCCTTGTTTGTGCTTCTGTTCCTTTAACAGCTTGGTACTTTGTACTTAAGATGTGTGGGGTTTTTGTGCAGAAAGAGACTCATGTAGTTCAGAAAGGTAATCTACTCTGATGCAGCAAACATAACAGGCATCTTCTGCATCAACTTTAGTGACATAACTGGTTCCTTGTTCCAGCTTTTTTCATCTTAAAGGGGAAAGAAAATTTGAGTAAATTCTCAAAGCAAAGTTCTTTAATTGTTCCCTGCCTCCACTCAACAGTTTCTGAATCTGCTAAGGAGGATTAGCTGTTCATTAGGCTGCAGTGCAGCACTTCTGACTCACTCTAGGGCTCTGTGTGGCCTTCGGTATTTGAAAAGGACCCAAACATTCCCTGCCCCAGGCGTCTCATCCATCAGGGAATGCACTTAGCATCCCATCTGTTATGATAATGTTCTTTGAATGAGACATCAAACACGCTGCCTGCTCCTTGAAGGCATCGGCAATGCACCAGCATGTGTCTGCATCCCATCTAATCTCTTCCAAGCGCCTTGGCCAGGCAACATGAGAGTTAGCCCTGTGGTGCCTGGCCATTGTCCTTCCTACACATGCATTTGTTTCCTTCTAAAGTCTGCTGCTAGCACTAAGTAGAAGATACTTGGGATGTAGCTAGTAAGACTGGAATAACTATTATAATGAACATGCAGAGTAACTGAGAGCCTCTGTTCTGTTGTTGAGCAGTGCGTGGTCCTGAACAGCAAGTGTTCCTTTCCTGTAATTCCTACTGGCATTACAGATTCTGCAAATCAGAAGATAGCAGCTGTTCACTTATCCTATGGCAAAGGGGTAGCACAGGCCACCAGCTGGAAAAGTTTAAAATTCTGGTACCATTCCCAGCAGAGGAAGCCTGTACCACAACAGATTTCAGAGTAATGGACATTGGGCAAAGTATCAGAAAGGGATTGTTCCACCTTGTTCTTTCTTCCAGTTTCTGCGACACTGTTCCTGTCCTGGGTTCACAATGTATGCTGGCTGAGGAACATCTCTAGAAGCCATTTCTCATTCAATATTTTAAACTTGTAGACCCTTTAATATTTGCCTTGCATCTACTTTGAATAATGTTTACTTTAAAAATGAAATTATTGAGAAGCATTTCAAAATGGCCCCTTGTTATTATGCTGTTTAGAGATGGTTCAGGTCACATGGCCCCATATAGATATCAGATTTTGCATTTTGAAGGATCTACATTCTTAAACAACATTATTCGGTATGCATTTTTACCAGTACGTTGGAGTCATGTTTCCTTTGATAGCTGAGATCCTAACCATCCAATGGTTTTTATGCTTGTAAGCATAAAGAAACCCAACTATCAAATTTTAAAATTGTCTGAGAATTTGATAGGAATATAAATGCTTTTTTGTGTAGTAAGGTGACCCTAGTTGCTGATGTTGCTCTTTCTTTCTTGCTTTGTCTCCCAGATCAAGGCTGGAGGGTTTGAATTCTCCCCAGGGACCCTGCAGATTTACTCAGACAACCTCTTGACCTTGCCAGCCATAATTGGTATTGGAGGGGGTGGGGGTCTTCTCTTGCTCATCATCATCATTGTCCTCATTGCATACAAACGGAAGTCCCGGGATGCTGACCGTACACTCAAACGTCTCCAACTGCAGATGGACAACTTGGAATCCCGTGTGGCCTTGGAGTGCAAGGAGGGTGAGCATACCAAAACAAAGAGCAAGAAAATGAAACAGTAGGATGAACATGAAAGTCAAGGGTTGCTGTGATGTAGTGAACCTTTTGGCTGTTTCAGTCTGTAACTCTCATCATGCCAAACCATTGACTGTGCTTAGTGAGACTGGGGAAAGTTGAAGTCTTACATCTCATGGGTCCCAGATTCTTCTCTTCTGAATTACTAAAAGATTCAAATCCCTACCCAGGCCTGTCCCCCATAAGCTCTACTCAAGCACATTCACTGGAGGATGTTGGCTCAGTCATTTCCTCTTAATCTAATTTAGCTCACAGGATTGTTGGTGAGGATAAATATATACATGTATTCATTAAATGCACATAGAACCTTTTTTCTTGGTGTTTGCAACTGTTTAAAAAGACTAATAATAAAATAATCCTTTAAATTTTAAAAGGTGAAAGAATCTTACAGATTACCACAAGGTCAGAGTAGGAAGATGGGAGTAACAATTACCTCATATACTCAAGTATAAGCAGAGTTTTTCAGCCCTTTCTTAGGGCTGAAAAAGCCCCTTTCAGCTTATACTCGAGTGAGGGTTCTGGTATATTCAGATTGGCTTATACTTGAGTAAATAGGTAATCAGAGTTAGGCAGTTTCATCTTAACTTACAGTTTTATGTAAATACGCAAAAATATTTAACTTACTGATGCTTCAACTAATGTAATTTTATTGGTATCTATTTTTATTTTTGAAATTTACCAGTAGCTGCTGCATTTCCCACCCTCGTCTTATACTTGAATCAATAAGTTTTCCCAGTTTTTGTGTTAAAATTAGGTGCTTCAGCTTGTATTCAGGTCAGCTTATACTCAAGTATATACGGTAATTAAAATAGTGCTGGATTCTAACTATGGCTTATTTCACCATTGTTAATGGCTTCTATTTTCCCTATCACTGGGGTGAATTGATCAGCTGCCTCTGGCAGCAGAAGCTGAAAGGGACAGACCAGTGGCAAAGCATTAAAGACCATAGCAGTGCTTCACTGTCTGTCCTGAACCCTAGAAGTGTTCCACTGCCCTCAAGTGCTGTACAGAATGTTGTCATGTCACCAGGGTTAAAACAGAGAAACAGCCAGTCCAGCCAGCAATTGTTATGTCTAATGGAGGAGCTGTGATTTCTTATCTTTAACCTAAGACAACAAAATGTCTTGCATTCACCCTCAATGGGCAGTAATTTCTATGTTAAACAGAGGCTGGAGGGCTGTCAGGTATGCTTTGATTGCATTCTTGAATGACAGGATATTGGGATGCATGGCCTTAGTGCTTTTTCCAGTTGTATGATTCTGTAATCCCTGGACTGTATAATTCGGTATCTTTGAGCAGTAGAGCTAAGGTTTGGCAACTTCTGATGAATAATTTTGCAGCTTTCCTATTCTCTAGAAAGAGATATGAGTCAGGGGAGTTAGTTCCACCTTCAAATTACTTAAGCTTTAGATTTAAAATACCAAAACAAGGTTTATACTGCAACCCCAACTGTCCATTCCTTTTTCTAGCACTTGGTTGTGCTTGCAATTCTGGGTTCTTCTTTCTGTAAACTCACTTCCCTCTTTCGTGGGCTCTCCTTCGGAAGGCGACTGGGGTCGGGCGAAGCAATTCTAGTGATGGTGGAGATAACTTAGTAAGGTTTTAAACAGAAAAGTTTTAAAGTGAAGGAGAAGCCTGCCTGTCTGCCTGCAAAAGGCTGTGGGTCTCTCATTATGTGACAGACAGATGCTGAGAAATTGGACAGAATGCTGCCTCTGATCCTGCTGATAAAACCTAATTGCCCATTATCGCCACAAGCCAGTGCCTAGGGCTGTGACCCTGCCAACTCCAACTTGGCCCAGAGGCTGCGACAGAAGCGGGCACCTAAAATGAGATAATAAAAAAGAGGGAAGTGGGAAAAAATAGCCCGATAGAAAAAAATAGTGACAGAGAAAGAGGGAGGGAGTACGTGGAAAAGATTTTTGCCTTGTCTTCCACAGCTGGCAGATAAAAGGATCTGCTTTTAATTAAAAGCCGCAATATCTTCTCTGCCTTTTCTCTTTTCTAGTCCCACTAGTTACAGATAAGATAGTGTGCCTTTCAAGCTGACGGTTTGTTTTTTCTCATCAAACTGATCAGCCTACAGCCCTCTGCGGCTTCTAGCTTCCTTTTAAAGTGCCATTAATTTGATTCCCTCCCCACTCCCCCCCACATGTACCGCAGTAGAACATGTACACAAACAATCTGCTTTCCCTTTTAGATGCAATTAAAGGTATAGGATGGCATTTTTCTCTATCATTTCTTCTTTCCAGTCCAGTCAAAAACTAGATAACCAAATGACTGTTCCAGCTACAAGATAGAAAATCAGCATGCAGTGAGGAGATTTGTGTGGCTTCGATCTGTTTCCTCTTCCCTAGTGCTCTCAAAAAAAATTATGCCGATGTTTTGTCATTCTCCCTGCCTTTCTATATTCACAGCCTGAAAGATAATTCTGTGCCAAAGTACTAGCCTTCGGGCCTCACACCTGCCTGCCATTTATTCTTTGGTGTCAGGAGATTGAACTGAATGACATTGGAGAGATCTCTTCTAGTTTGGCTTCTGCAGTTCCTTTAAGTTTTCTAAGATCTCTGTTATGCTATATCTGTGTAGCTCCAAAGAATCCATTATAATATATATCCCTGGACTACACTGTGATAAAAACACAGCAAAGATACTACCTTGTACCTTTTGCATCATGATTTAGCAAGCACTGTGATTTAATATGGATCTAATTTGTACTGATGGCACAATAAAGCTGAATAGCCTTTAAGATGCCCAAGGGTCTACCATTAGATTTCATCCTGCAGGTTATAATTAGGGCAAGTTGGGAACTATTCTGTCAGTGTTTCTTGCTTATATCCGCTATTTCATTTCCAGCATTCGCTGAGCTGCAGACTGACATCCATGAACTGACCAATGACTTGGACGGGGCTGGTATTCCCTTCTTGGATTATCGCACCTACGCCATGAGAGTCCTTTTCCCTGGAATAGAAGACCATCCAGTTCTGAAGGAAATGGAGGTGTGGTATTTGTGTATGTGTGTCTGCTTGGGTAATGCTTCACTTTGGTCTACATTACTTTCCTAAGCTTTGCAAGTAAGAGAGCCTTATCTGTTATTCTTACATAGTAGCCCCTACCCACCTCATCCTGTCTCAGGGACTCTTCTGCTAAAGCATCGTTAGGATAGACTAATATAGGTTTGTTTCACTGCCCCACTGTCATAATTTGCTGCCAACTGAGGATACCACTTTTAATATTCTATTGCTTGTGCAAACCGTATAGACTGGTTGGTAATACTGGTATGCCATTCATAACTCTCTCTGTTGACATACAGAACATCTAGGCATTTGATGGGAACCCACTCAAACTGTGTAATAGGACAATCTGGCATAGTTTTGTGAATGCTGGCACACAGAAACCTTTTGGGGCAGATTTCTGGACAGCTGAAAGATAATAATGTGAAACACATGATATTGTTTGAGAAACGCATTAGTAAGAGGGTATGAGTGATGAGTGCCCCAGGACCAAAATATATCTTTGATTATTCGAACTGAAAGCAAAGGTTACAGGTTTTTCCAAGTTGTTTTTATTTCTTGTGGTAAGGTCAGGCTAAGGAGGGATATGCAGATTTTTTAATACATTCTCAGAATAACTCAGTAGTTGCCAGGTAAATTGTTTGCAAGTTAAGTAATACTTTTATGAAACTGGAGCAACAGGTGCCAGCACTTTAAAAGTAGAATTGAACTTGGGAATCACTGCTTTCAGCAAGTTAGTGGCTTTAGAAAGACCAGCTTCAACAATCATTATTGAATTATGAACTAGATTTTTCCTGCTCTTGCTGCCATCCTAATGTGCCTGTTAAATTCCAGAGCAACAGTATGTCCTGCTTATTATTGCCTTAGTTGCTATATGAATGGCAAGAGGCATTTGTCTGTACTTGGTCGTTTCAGTTCTTGAAAGATATTGCATGATAGGAACTAGAGAATGTAGACATACATCTTTGAAATGGTGGTTAGAGTTTAGGTTAAAAGGGGCCAGAGCCAGACAGAGAAGTAGATACTGGGTACGAATAAAAGCAGGAAGTGATTCTCAGAACAGTAGCTCAGAACAGAAAGGAATTTAACAAAAAGTAGCAGAATGTGCATGGGTTGACTTGGTAGACCCGATAGCATTGCTGAGATTTGGCATAAATAGAATAGAATAGAACTTTAAAACAGGCCAGGAAAACTATTTGGTACAGTACTGTCTTGTGTTGCAGTGCTGCTCAAAGTGGCAGTATGTGCCATTGTGGCAGGTGAGTCCCCAAGAAAGAAAAACAGAATTGTAACCTAAATGATAACAGTCTCTGGTGCATTAGAAAAAACATACTGGTTCCTACATCAAGTTGCCTGAGAAGCACTGCTGTACAGTACTATAGTTGTATTGGGCCTGTGAAGACTATTTTGATTTCACCACTTCTGTTTCTGTATCATAGATCTTACTTTTGCTTCCATAAATTCCTTGGCGAAGTCATCCTTGACACTGTTGTTTCCGTAATTTCCTTGGCAAAATCAACCTATGCTAGTCTTTTACCCTTATAGTCATAGAAACACTCAGTGTTTTACCTGATGATTTTTGATAACCTTGTGAAAAAGGCTTGCTTGGTAAAACAGTAGATTACTCAGCTACTTCTGGAACAGGCCATACAGCCCGGAAAACACACAACAACTTTGTGAGAAAGGCTTTCTTGGTAAGCTATAGATTACTCGGCTACTTCTGATACTCAGGTCCTTTGTCTTATGGCCCCATTGGCAGGTCCAGCTTTTTTTTGTTTTATCAGAACATGTATTTCTCTATCAGAATTATCACACTAAACAATTTCTCAGGCTGTAAGAAAGTTCCTCTAAGAATTCGTAATTGGTTAATATGTCCATGTGCTTCACCTCTCAGCATGTGAGATGTTTTCCTTGATACATGGATATATGCTCCAGAGAAGACCTCTTTTGTGAGTGTAATTGTTAGCTTTAGATCTGGAACATGGCATCCAATAGCATCCATCCATCTAAATACAAAATGCATTAAAGGTCATTGCTGGTTTACATACAAGGATGACCCACCAAATGTTGTTGGTCTACAACTCCCATCAACATTATCGGGAACTACCATTTGTGAGGGGTTATAGACAATGCAATCCAATAATATCTGAAAGGCCACAAGTTGCCAACTGGTCAAGTTTCTTATAACACTAGAACTGAGACCATTTAATAAGGGCAATTGGCAGGAGGATCAAGATGAATGAAAGTAAGTATTTTCTTTCAAAATGCATAATTGAACCATAGGATTTGCTACTATAAAATATAGGCCATCAACTTGTACTACTTTGAAAGAGGAATCGACACATTAATGAAGAATGAGGCTATCAAAGGCTGCAAGTAGTCCTGATAACTCTCCTATTTTCCAGGATCAGACGCAATATTGTTGCTTGAAGCAATTGAAAAAGCAGGCTATTGACCACCTCTCCAGTTTGTGGGCTTCTAATAGGCATCTGGTTGGCTGTTGGGAGAAGTGGGATACTGGATTAAATAGGTCCTGGTCTGATCGGAAAAGAATCTTCTTACATTCTTAATGAAAAGACCAACATGCCAGCATGGAATAATGGACTCATTTACCATATGAGCTTTGAGTCGGCACTGTGTGGTTATTGTACTCAGTGACATTAATATCAATGTTTATACTAATATCGTTGCTACTGTCATTTTCTGCAGCGCTTGGTTTATTCAATTGGTTTTGTTTGATGCATGACCAGCCACTCATTTCCAAATGACTTGTTTGACATCATCAGAGTCCCTAGCTCCCTGTTTCCCCAATGTGGTCTAATCTTTCCCTTCCCCACAGGCCAGCCCTCTCTCTCTTTGTCAGCCCTTACAATATTCGCTTAATTTAGTACAAGCAATTGTGCAAAAATTGGCTTCACATTTTCTGTGCAGCAAGGTTGTTTTTGATTGGGGAAGTGAGGAGTGCTCTTATCTTCTCTTCATTGCTGACCTTGCAGAGTAATTAATGTTGACGTGGGCTTCAGAATATATTTAGGAGACCTAATCGACTTCAGAACATGATGCGGTTATTTATTGCAGAGAATCAAATGCTTATCAATGAAAGCACAAAGGCTATGGCTGTAGTTTTCATTGTTCAGAAGATTGGAGATATGTGCATTGCATTACCAATGCACTGATTAATAACAAAAAGACTTTCCTTTTGACCATCCGCTTTATCCAACATGTCTTTTAAAGCTGTTCACCAGTGCAGAGTACCAGTACTGGTGGGGTCCATTAGCTCTCTAGGTTTGGAAAGGTGGTCCTAGGATTAACCAGTTAAATTTAGTTTAACAGGATTTATCTCTTCTGTACTAGATTTCTTAATAAATTATCAGCTCCTTGTTCTGTTCTAGATTGGGAACAGATTTCCATATATTATATTTCTTTGATTGTAAGATGCCCTCTTAATTTCAGTACTACCACCAAGAAAAAACACATAAAACACACGCCATTTTTAGAGTTTTTATATAGGGAAAATAGTACATCTTAGAATGGAAGAAATAGTATATTTTCATCCCTCACCTGTCTTGCCTACTCAGAATAGATTGTGTATTAATATAATTTAACCCCCATTTTTTCCACATCGTTCACATTACCTGTATTTAAAGGAGCATTCCCATAAGGAGACATTAGTCCATTACCTGTTGTTTGTTGTTTTAAAACCATGGATTTCCCAGTATATGGATTTGAGCCATCTTTCTGTTCTTTAAAACAGTAAGGGAAGTTCTTCCATTTTACTACAGCTCATGCTGCACAGAATTTCAGATGCAATGTGACATACGTGATGTGTATCCTTAATTCCCTTGGTTTCTGCTGAGAAAAGAGGTTACAGCCCTTCTAGCTTAGAGTCACCTGAAATGTACAAGAGTGTCTGCAGATTGTTCTCAGGATTGTTATCTGTCTCAGTTCCGTAGCATATAGTTCTTCTTCTGCTACTACTTGACCTCTTGTCAAAAATACTAATCCAGTTAAAATCCAGCCATTGTCTTAAGAAAAAAGCATCTATGTGGGAATGGTTTTGGGAGAAATAAGTATGTTTATATGTTTTATTGATGCGGATAATTTCATGACAGAGCATTTTTTCTTTGTCTAACTTGGGATTTGCAGAAGAATCCAGACTGTGTTAACTGAAGTGATAGCAGTGGATTCAAACTAGGTTCAACCCTAGAACACCTAAAATCATAGAATCATAGAATCATAGAATCATAGAATAGTAGAGTTGGAAGAGACCTCATGGGCCATCCAGTCCAACCCCCTGCCAAGAAGCAGGAAATCGCATTCAAAGCACCCCCGACAGATGGCCATCCAGCCTCTGGCCAAAAGCCTCCAAGGGAGGAGCCTCCACCACAGCCCGGGGGAGAGAGTTCCACTGTCGAACAGCTCTCACAGTGAGGAAGTTCTTCCTGATGTTCAGGTGGAATCTCCTTTCCTGTAGTTTGAAGCCATTGTTCCGTGTCCTAGTCTGCAGGGCAGCAGAAAACAAGCTTGCTCCCTCCTCCCTATGACTTCCCTTCACGTATTTGTACATGGCTATCATGTCTCCTCTCAGCCTTCTCTTCTGCAGGCTAAACATGCCCAGCTCTTTAAGCCGCTCCTCATAGGGCTTGTTCTCCAGACCCTTAATCATTTTAGTCGCCCTCCTCTGGACGCTTTCCAGCTTGTCAACATCTCCCTTCAACTGTGGTGCCCAGAATTGGACGCAGTATTCCAGGTGTGGTCTGACCAAGGCAGAATAGAGGGGGAGCATGACTTCCCTGGATCTAGACACTATACCCCTATTGATGCAGGCCAGAATCCCGTTGGCTTTTTTAGCTGCTGCATCACATTGTTGGCTCATGTTTAACTTGTTGTCCACGAGGACTCCAAGATCTTTTTTGCACACACTGCTGTCAAGCCAGGCGTCCCCCATTCTGTATCTTTGATTTCCATTTTTTCTGCCGAAATGAAGTATCTTGCATTTGTCCCTGTTGAACTTCATTTTGTTAGTTTCAGCCCATCTCTCTAGTCTGTCAAGATCGTTTTGAATTCTGCTCCTGTCTTCTGATATACTACTTATTATAATATTATTATTATCATTATCATTATCATTAATAATAATAATAATATATTTTATACCCCACTTTATTTCCCCCGAAGGGGAATCAAAGTGGCTTAACATAAAAGTATCAGCATTGAAGTGCATTAATGGATTGGTAGCCAAAGGCTTCCTGAATTCTAGAAACAGATATTGCTAATGTTCAGCCAGATCTGTAATGAAAGGTGATGAAATTTATATAAAAGTGAATGGCGTTGGCATTTCACACCAAAATGATCCATGCTTGGATCTGACTTACCTTATCACATTTTCTGTGCCTTGGCTTTTTAATTTTTTTGTTTTCCATTTATTTCATTTTAAAAATTCTTTAGAAGATAAAATGGGGATCAATGAATATGATTTTGCATTAAGGTGTTGGCCAGTCTCTTGGAAGAAGGAATGGGAACATTCCCATGTTGGTCAGATTTGGCAGAACTTCAAAATATAAATTGCAGGTAGTAATCTTTTGTAGGGTCTGGGGGATGATTAAGCAAAGGGCATAAAGGGCCTCTCCCCACATGGTCTTAATTCCAGAGAACCCATTTATGTTTGGTTGGGAGAATGAAACCACAGGAGAGAAACCCCTATATTAAAAAAAAGATGCAGTTCTCAGAATCCAGTTCAGTGCAGGTTTGTTTCTATTTGTCTTCTTAACTGGAAAGTATTTGAAGAGTTTAATGCTAGCTATTGCAAATGACTAGGAAAGAATGTATGGTTTCCCCACATTCTTTTATGCCCAACTACATTCACATGCAGGCAAAAAAGATCATGCAGAACCAAATACAAGTGCAACCATTAGCAGCTCTTCTTCTCCTTGGGGTTTGAGACTGTTTTGCATCATTTTTGTGCAAATGTAAAGCCTGATTAAATATTTAATCCTTTATTATTCATTTGCTTCTGCTCATGTTCCCAAAAAGGAGTAGAACTGCAAATGAATGCGAGAGGGATGTGGCAAATAGAAACGAGAGGATGCCTGTTTGGAAGAGAAACTTTGCTTCATTGCCTTCAGAGTAGCAAATAGTAAGCCAAACCTGCTGAGATTATTTATGTGGCAGATGTTTTGCACTTCTGCTGCTGCAGCCACCACCATCACTGTTCTATTTGCTATTCTGACCATATTGCTTAGGCAAAGACAGGATCCATTTCCAAGCTCATTGAGTGTTGCTGACTTTGTGGACCATACAACCCATATAAGAATGTGCCACATTCATGGCTTCTGACTGAGCAAAGGAATATGCTGGATTTTGATAATTGAAATTGGTCAGTAGCCTTAGACAAAGCCATCTGTGAGATCTGTCATGAGGTGAGCGTTAGAATCTGTGGTTTCAGGTCCTGGTCATGAACTACCAAAACATCTACTGGTAAGAAGGCATGCATTCATTTTCCCCCAAACAACTTATTTCATTCTCATGTCTTTTTGTTCTATGCTTGGCATAGTTCTGTACAACAAGAAAGTCCATGATGGCTAGAAGATTCTAGATGTTCAAAAAGTACTTTTTCTGAGCTCCCATTTTTATGAGCTCTGTATTTTTTAACAGGGCGAGGATGCAATGCTGAGGAGCAATTTCAACTGGACAAGGAAAAGGTTAAGATGTTATAAATGTAACAGAGTTAGGACTGTACAAAGAAGACAAGGATGTATTTGGATCTTCCTTTCATTCTTCAGAAATGAAATGATTTAGCTTGGAGTGTGTGAGGTACTTATTTTGTACCTGAAAAGGAATTGCATCCAAAGCTTTATGTGTTTCCGCATTAAGTTGTGGAGAAGAAATCATGTAATGACCACAGATTTTTCTCCATGATAAAGCTGGGGAAGTAGAATTTTCTACTTTAGTATTGGAAAGGAAGACCCTTTTGAATTGATTCAGCCTGCCAAATATTGGACAAAAGGTGCAAGGATTTTTGTACTAGCTACTTTTCAAGTTCAGGGATTTATTTTATGGGATTGCTCACAGCTCTTTTATTTCAAGTCAGCTTTGAATAAAACTTGCAGGCATATAGCTTAGAAAATTTGGGATAGATATTTGCAGCTGGATACCAACAAGAGCAAAATTTAAAGTAGGGATGGTGAATTGGACTACAACTCCCAGCATGCTGTGCCACTGGCAATATTGTCAAGGGCTGCTATGAGTTGCAGTCAAACAACATGGGGGAAGATTACTTCTGAATTAAAGTCAAGGATTTAAAATGATTTTATTTCCCCACCCCAGCTTTGTTGACCATTTTTGTGATCAAGGCATGCATTGGAAGGGTTCCTTAAAGTAAGTCTGCTACAAAAATTTCAAATAATAGATAAAGAGGAATTACAACAAAATTTGCATGCAATGTCCATTATAAATCACTGTAGTTAGGGAGAACCCTAGTAAAGTTTAACCCAGGATAGAAGCTAGAGTTTTCAATCTCAGTACTATTTCTCCTCCTCTTTTTCTGCTCTCTTTTCCCTGCTATTTTGCAGAGGGGCTATGGGGGAAAGTGGAAATATTCAATTGCTTTGTCTAAGACCCCTTATAATCCTGCCATATAATCCAGATTATCAAACCCACATTATCTGCTTTGAACTGGATTATATAATACACTGCCATATAATCCAGTTCAAAGCAGATAATCTGGATTTTAAAGCCTTTGATGAGTGACTTTTGTTGGTTTAAGATGCCTGCCTATGTAATAATAGACCCACTGATCTGCCCTTTTATTGTCACTATTGTCATTTATAGTACTTCATTGACTATGTCAATTATGTAACTATCTCCTCCCGATTTGACACATTCACCTTTCGGCCCAGACTTGTGTTTGATATACCTGTTTTAACATTTTATCTTGTAAGATTGTCCTTTTTGTTTGTTTTACCGATATTGTTGATTTATTGTTGTAAATTTGTGTTTTTGTTTTGATTTTATATTGTGATGTTGGGCAAGGCCCCATGTGTGTCTCCCGAGTCCCTTCGGGGAGATGGGGCGGGGTACAAGAATAAATTATTATATTATTATATTATTTTAAATTGCAGTGCAGGGTCCCTTCCACACAGCTGTATAAAATCCACGTTGAACTAGATTATATGGCAGTGCGGATTCGGATAATCCAGTTCAAAGATGGATTGTGGATTATCTGCCTTGATATTCTGGGTTATATGACTGTGGAAGGGGCCTAAAAGGGGCCTAAAACATCTATCTCCAAATCTGCAAAATTGGTCAGCAGCTTCAGAAGCATCCCAGTTGCTCTCAGGGTCCATTTCACCTTGAATGAAGTTTGAATCCCTGAGAAATGGCCCATTTTGTTCCAATCTAGTGCATATCCAGCATTTGGTACTAGTATCTTTACATATATGAATAGTTTTGATTTCTGAATCCCCAGTTCTAATGTAATATCAAAATTGATCTGTGGAAGAGTCGCTAGAAGCATAACTGGATTTTATATCCAAAATCTTTGGCTTTTTCAAACACCTGGTGTGCAGATTATTCTGTTATTGCTGGCTGGGTTAATGTTATCATGCGACTTTTATGGCCACTAGTAAACAGGCAAACCTTATTTTAAACTGTGAGCATTCAGTAGGCAGTGACAATCTTCAGTAGATGCTAATGAGAAACACCTCTTAAAGATGCTGTTGCAACATGTGCATATGTGTGCGTATTTGTGAGATGCTTTCATTTTAGTTTTATCCAAGGGAAAAACAATCAAGTTGAGTAACATGTCATAGATCTTCTGCTTCATGTTTGGAGAGTCTTGCAATCCAGTTTGGACAGAAGTGGACATTGAGTAGCTGTGAGCAATAAAATCTAAGGGCTGTGTAGTAGTCCTCTCAGGAAGAAGATCTGCATGGACATAGAGGGAAAGTCCTCTGCTGGATTATAAAAACCAGTGAGATAAACCATGCTTGCTGAAAATGCAATCATTAATTGTACGGACAGATGGTAATATTTAGAACCATATGTAGAAAGTTCAGAAGATCACAATTTCCTGCAACATTTGTTTGCTGTGCTCAGATGTAGCCAGGAGAAATCTGGCAGTTAGTCTCTGGCCAGATCCAGTATTTCGGAAACTCTTCTTATTTAGAGAAAATAAGTACATATCTACTGTGAGACAAGTGTCACGTAGTGAAATGAATTTTTTTAAAAATAGTAAGATTGGTCTTTGTATATGTGTGTTTGGCATTAGATCTGCAGATCGCAGCAGGCCAGTGAATGAATTTTCTATTTCCACAATCCCATTTGTATTTGACTAATTGGGTTCTCTCTTTTCCTCCATGAAGTTTGAGAATAAACTGATCCCAGCCCTGTTGGAAGGGCACCCGTGAAGGAAGTAGAGAAGAACTTCAACTTTCATTGCATACTAAAGTCAGGATTGTCTGTGTAATTGTATTTCCAGTGTCTATGTATATTGTGAAAGCTGGAAAGTGAAGACGGCTAATAGGAAGAAAACCGTTTCATTTAAAATTTGGTGCTGGAGAAAAGTTCTTCAGATACTGTGGACTGGTAAAAGGACAAATGAATGACTCCTGGACAAATCAAGCCTGAACTCTCCCTAGATTCAAAGATGACTAAATGGAGACAGTCATACTTTGTAGGTATCATGAGAAAACTAGAAAAGGCAACAATACTTGGCAAGTTGGAAGGTAATAGGAAAAGAGGAAGGCCCTTTATTACAGGTGGATAGACCTGTAATAAAGTCACAGTTCCAATTTCTGAACAGGACAATTGATGGTGTTACTTTGAGGTCTCTCATTCATATGGTTGCCATAAATCGGTCAGATTATAGCAACCAACAGCACTGATCCCAAATTAAGCTAATGTGGAGAACCAAACAGCCCTCACTACCTGCTTCTCTGCACTAGCCACTGCTTTGTGGTACACAGCTATGTGGCATTTTTGAAGATCTAGAGGCCTAGCTGTGTCTGGATGTCCCTGCTCCTGATTTCCTTTCCATCTACTGAGTAAGGGATCCAAACTGCTTCAAGTGCATATTGCCCCAGAATCTAGGTTTTATCTTCCCTTTGACTTTTTTCCAGTGAACATCCACTGGAAACTGGCCCAGAAATGAATCTTGAGGCTTCAGTTACATCAGATGTTTTTGTGGGTTGTGCTACAACATCAGTACTGCTCCTGAAACCAGATCAAGTAATCGGAAATCCCAATATTTTAGAAAAAAACTTCAGTGGTGAGATATTTATATGCATTCCCACAGAAAAGCTATGAAATATTCCATTTCTGCAGTGTCTAAGACTTTATGTGCACAGTAGGAAAGATTTTCCCAGAATAAAATGTAACAAGTTTCCAACTTTATGAAATGGCAGTAAAAAGTATAAGTATAAAGTATAACCCCAAGGACAGGTCACCCCAAGAAGAGATGTCCATGATATAAGTGGTATAAAGTATACTCATTGGATAGAACTGCTAAGGACTTTTTAAGGGAACCATACCTGAGATTTTCCTGCTTCTTGCAGGGGGTTGGACTGGATGGCCTGTGAGGTCTCTTCCAACTCTACAATTCTATGATTGTATGATTCTGTACCAGTGCACTCAATTCACAAGAAGGGAAATTTCAGCTAAACATTAAGGAAGAACTCCCTGATGACCACCTGAAGCTGTCACTTTCTCTATGTTGCAATGTCCCTATGCAGTAGGCTTGATCATGTGTATCGCCTTTTGTGATTTCACTGAAACCATCAAAAGACTCTTAAGATATTTCTGCCAGCTTTATTATATTCTGGCCTTTAATCAGATGTATCCTCCCTCAGGTCCAGGCAAATGTGGAGAAGTCCTTGACCCTCTTTGGGCAGCTCTTGAACAAAAAACACTTCCTCCTGACCTTCATTCGCACCCTGGAGGCACAGCGCAGCTTCTCCATGAGGGACCGGGGCAATGTGGCCTCTTTAATCATGACGGCCCTGCAAGGTGAGATGGAGTATGCCACTGGAGTGCTCAAGCAGCTCCTTTCAGACCTGATTGAAAAGAATTTGGAAAGCAAGAACCATCCCAAGTTGCTTCTAAGACGGTGAGTAGTCATGATTATTTATTTTATCTCATACAATTATTTGTTTATTGCCTCTCGGCTCACCAGGGCCCCCAAACCAGTCTACAGCAAATAATAAACAAATAAAACAGGTTATTTACAAATTATATAAAATCCTCTTAATCAAGTTGCATCCAAATGTTCTGGACTTTTCCTCTCTGCTGCTTTGTTATTGTATTTGGGGTAGATTTGGGAAAGGAAATGTAGAAGAATATCACTTCCCCATTTTATACTTCTCATATATAAGCGGAACTGCACTCAAGATCTCATTGACCTCAGCAGTACTCTAGGCTGCCAACAGTTTATATTGGCACCTAAAATTACTTACTTACTTACTTAGGTGATCCCTCCTAGCTCGAGGATGATGGCCCTCCAAGTGTAGTGTCTTGGTGGTGGATGTGTAGGTGGTTGTGGAGACCTAATCTTGACCCGCGTGTTGACCTAAAATTAACTCTTATCCATATAGCAAGAAAGTCACCATTATTACGCATAGGCGTTCAGCGTGTACAGAAAAACAAGGATCTTTGCTTGGTGATAATTAGATCATGGATTGTTTATAAGCAGATGTTTACATTTCATTTTATGGGTAAAGAAATTATTTATGGATAGAAACCTCAACAATAATTGTTTTCCTTTTGCTAATATATTTAAAGAGTTTTCTATCCTTTAAGAATAGAAAGGATTTGAAAATTTGTGGACAGCAAATGCTAAAACCTGGGAAGTCAGAGGTGGGTTCCTATCCTAAAAATGATTCTTATGTGTAGTTTCATATGTTAAACCACAGGGGAATGGCTCTTGTTGTGAAAGCAGTTGTTTATTCCCAAACTAAATTGATATCCATGCCTGCCCTTTAAGTCTGAGAAGAGTTGCTCTCTATCTGCTGGCACCTCTTTTAATTCTAGGAGTGCTAAAATGGCAGCTGCTTAGTTGATTAAAACTAATTTTCATTGAGATTTTGATACAGACTTCTGCCAGCATGTTCCACGTCTCACTACAGCTACAGTGTTTCCATCTCCTTGCATAGCTGCTAGTAGCAGCCATTCATTGCTAGCCTTCATGCTTACCTACCAGCAGTCTACCTGTCTCAGCACTGAATTTTTACAACCCCCTTCCTCAGTGTTCCTGATTAAAGCTCAGGGCTGTGAATGGCAAACTTTGCCAGGAACAGCAACTCCTGCTGCCCCTGAAACAAACTTTCAACATGACGTTTTAGGTTGTCATTCTCCCACAGGGCTATAGGGACACATTCTCTGTGTTTACTTAATATGTTTCCTTTATTTGTCATATTTCCCAACTGGTTCTTCAGGACCAATCCATGAGCAAAGGATCGCACACAGGTGGAGAAAGAGTGTGAGCCAGGGGCAGCATTCCAGCTCCACTGTGCATCTGCTCTGCTCCATCAATTTTTAAACGTTGGCTAGATAGGTCTCCTCTATCACAGGCCAATAAATATTGAAAGATACACCAGCTGCAGAACACGAACTATTATTTAATGTTCACCACAGTATCTGTCACTGTGCTCTTCATTCTCCTTTAACAATCCAGCCTTAACATGCTTAGCCAGAATTCAATAAAAGCTACTATTTACACTCTCAGAATATTGAGCAAATGTATTTAAGCTTCCTTATCAGATCCTGGGTCATTTGGAAGATTAAAGAGCCAGAGATTCAAAGCAGAACCTCCAGAATAAAACTGATCCACAACTAAGATGTTAGCAGTGTACCTGTAGCAAGCAGAACTGTTCCATACATTGTACATAAATTTTAGACCATCAGCTCCAGCCAGCATAGCCAGTGGTTAGGGATTGCAGAGTTTGTTATCCCAACAATAGCTTGAAATGCATAGTTTACCTGTTTGCTGTGGCTGTGGGTAGCTTGTTTTGCAGCCACTATAATCTTTCAGAGGTAAACAGATTTCATACAGCCTGTGTGTAGTACCTGTATTGAACACAATTGGGCTGTACCAACCATTACTACTGGAGGAAAAAAGACCCAAAACAAGGAACATTAAAGGCACAGATTTTGTATACAAGAAGATTAGTGCTCTGAAACACCTCTTGGAACTTATGATTATCTGGTAAATAATGTTCACACTTCCCACACAACTTCTAAAAAAGTCAGGGGCCAGCTTTTTTAGTGATGTGCACGTGGGGGTTGTCAAAATGGGACCAATTTTGCTGATCCTTCTTTAGGGATTATGGGGCAGATGAGATACACAAAAAAGAAGGGAGATGTCAAATTAGGATGAATATATAATAACCTCCTCTAGATTTTGGCACCATTTCAGACATAACATAGTAACAGATACTTACCGTATTTACTTGAGTCTAATACTCACCTTTTTTGGCTATACTGCATCGCCAAAATTGAGGTGTGTATTAGATTCGATGGCGCATTCAAATAGTGCACATAAACCCATCTGCATGAAAAGGCCGGAAAGCACACAGGGAGGTGGTGGTGAAAAGACTATTCCGAGCAGCAGCCTCGGAGCGCCATGGTGCCCGGACATGGAGGAGGAGCACACAGCTGGCAACCCTTTCATTCCTGCTGCTTAGCCACAGAGGGGCTGCAAGGCCTTCTGGGCTGTGTGATTTTAAGTAATTGTTTCAAGTAATATGTTGTAATTGTGTGATTTTAAAGTATTTGTTGTTTTATTTTTATATGTACTCAAGGCATCAAATTTTGCCTTTGTTGTGAGCCACCCTGAATCCCCTTCGGGATGAGAATGGTAGGATATAAATGTGGTAAATAAATAAAATAAAAATAAGCATTGCCCTCACCACCTCCTTCTGGCCCAGGGCATGGAGGTGTATTCTGACTCACAGGCAGCCCTCCGGGACTCTTACCCACCTTCTACATCCCAGACATTCTAAACAAGGTCACTTGCAACAAAAAGAGGCTCAATCCAGCTCTGTGTGAGGTTAGCGAGATTGCCAGCCTTGGCCTCATAAAGTGGCATGGCTTCCCAAATGGCCTCTTTCATGCTGCTTGCCTCCTTGGTGTGCTATGCCTGTGCGGTTGGGCGCATTGCATTTGATAGAAAATCCATGTTTTGTAATATCCACCTTTAAAATTGAGGTGTTTGTTACATTAATTGGCACATTATACTTGAGTAAATATGGATATTCATTATTTACTCAAGTATAATGTGCCATCAAATGTAATGCACACCTAAAATTTAAAGGTGCACACTACAAAAAATGGCTTTGCCATCAAATGTAATGGATATGGCTATTTGCTATAAAGTAAATATACATTGGAGCTCCCGGCGGCGCAGTGGGTTAAACCACTAAGCTGCTGAACTTACTGACTGAAAGATTGCAGGTTCGAATCCAGGGATCCCACTATTAGCTCCAGCTTATGCCAACCTAGCAGTTCGAAAACATGCAAATGTGAGTAGCTCAATAGGTACCACTCTGGCGGGAAGGTAACGGCGCTCCATGTAGCGATGCCAGCCATATGACCTTGGAAGCATCTACGGACAACACTTTGCTCTTCAGCTTAGAAATGGAGATGAGCACCAACCCCCAGAGTCGGACATGACTGGACTTAATGTCAGGGAAAAACTTTTACCTTTACCTTATATATACATGGTGGAGAGAACCCCATTCAGTTCTGCCTAGAAAATGATATGCCTGCAATTTATTTAAAACTTTAGATGAGCATACATAAAATAGAAACCTTCTCTTATAAGTTTAGACTGTGTTGTACTTACAGGGAAAACATTTTGGAAAGGAACAGGAGGCTCAATATTTGAGAACAGCAGAAAGAAGCACAGAAAGTTTGTGGAGGAAAGCACTGATTTGATACAGCAGATTCCAGGGATTCCCTCATCATCATTTTTCTTGTTACCCTTTTTGTAGGTCAAAATTCATCTTTATTATCAGGCCTAACAGGTTTAAGATAAATCTTTTGAAGTAAACTTGTTGTTTATGTATTGTAGTATGCAATATCTTATGGTATCCGGGCATACAGTAGATAAATATAAGGATCATTTGACTGCCATGACATTCTCTCTTTAAAAAAAGAAATGTTCTCTATTGTTTTATGCACCTTCAGGTTTAATCTAATGTTTGGTGATCCTCTCATAGGATTTTCTTAGAAATATTTGTCTAGAGAAGGTTTGCCAATTCCACCCTCTTAGGTAAGTCATGCTTTCTTAGAGAGAGTATGGCTTACCTAAGGCTACTGGGGATCAGTCAGTTGAATTAGAAGTAGTGGGTGTCAACTTTTAGTCCTCCAAATGTTATAGATTCAACTCACAGAATCCCTACCCAGCATGAGCAGTGGTCAGGGGTTTGGGAAGCTGAGGACCAAAGTAACTGGAAATCAGTGGTTTACAATTTCTGCTTTAGAGCATGCTATGAGAGGTAATTTCTGCTTGTTGGGTCTGCTTATCTGGTTTCCATCTTGCTGTTTTTTATACCATTCTTTTTATAGAAGAAAAATGCTTTTTTCTGTTCTTGCTGGATGGATTATCTAGGTTTCATTATGATTCTATGCAAGACTTCATTATAGGTGGATAGATTCAATCAAAGAAGCTGTGGCCTTTGGTACTGTATGCAAGACATGGGCAAGGATATTGATGATAGGGTGATTTGGCAATGTCTCATTCATAGGGTGGCCATAAGTCAAAATCAATGTGACAGTAGTTATCCGCAACAAGGGATGGGAATGTTCATTCATCCCTAATTATTTTTTCATATTTTTCTTTGATCATGATGTTTCTGGGCAGATAGTTCTGTGCTGGATAATATATGAAGTTCTTAGTGGCCATAGCATATGTCATAGAAGTCCATGTAATGTTGTTATTGGCTGCTACTGTTTATACTGCCTGTTAATTCTGTTAACATAACATAATAAATTATTTATGGCCATTTCTGAGTGCTTTCCAACTGAAATGATTCACAGAATACCTATTCTGTTCAAATTTTAGGAATACAGAAAGCTGTCTTTTACTGAATCAGACTATTAGCCAACCTATCTGCTACATTTGATAGGGTTTCAAGCAGGATTCTTTTCTACCTCTACCTGAGATCCCTACCTCTGGTGATCTCCAAACAAAGTACTGACAAGCATGACCCTCTTTAGCTTCTAAAATCAGACAAGAAAGGGTATTTTTCATGTTGGCTCAGTGATATTTTAAATGCTTGCTTCCCAGCAGCAGGAGAATGGCCTGTTCAAAATGGCAGTTGGGGGAAATTTACAGGGTAATCATATAAACTTGGATGATTACATGAAAATGCAGATTCTTGACCCCATTAGACATGAGAAGCAGGGATTAAAGAAGGCATACATTTTTATCTGAATCAGAAGACAATTCTGTTGGTCCCTCTTTGGTACTCTTACTTCACCCAGGAGATTTGTAGACAGAGACTAGGTCAACTTTTGTTTCTTTGATTGTGTTTTTATAGCTGTGGCTTGTAGGAGACCAGGTTTAACTCTAATGAGCTCTGTGGGAGGAAAGTGGGATTGGCTGTTGCCAAGTCTATCTTTAGATTTTGTCATGGCAACCCTACTATGCTGGTTACCTTTCTTTTTTGCTTTGAGGTTTCTGCCTTTCAAGGTTGACCTTTAAAGGCTTTAAGAGAAATAGCAAAAGCTCTGAGTCTTCCAAGAGAAGATCAGAGGACACTGTTTTTTTCCCTGTCATTCAACTTACTCTCTGCCTTCCCTACAGGACCGAGTCAGTGGCTGAAAAAATGCTGACAAATTGGTTCACGTTCCTTCTGTACAAGTTCTTAAAGGTAAGAGTAGAACATCTTGTTGACCACATTGCTTGACTTTGGGGAAATGATCCGATTTGTAGACACAGTTCATCCACAGCTTGGAAAATTATGCCAGAGTCCATGCTGTTTGGGAAGTCCTGTGAATTATAGCCCACAAAAACTTTGCATTTTTTAATTGTTGGTTGATAGTGCACTGGCTGGAACGCTGTAGGACACCTGAGATTTGGAACAGATGTTCTCCATTAGCTTATGTTCTCATTTCCTGTGTTAGTTGTTTTTGATATCTTCAGTTGATATCCTAGAAGGTTTTACTGCATCTTTGATGTAAGCTGTAAAAATTTGCAGAACATTACCAGAATTCTCAAGTATGTATATGATGGAAAGTCTGTGATAAGATAGTCTTCACCCTGATTCATTTCCACTTCATGAGAAATCAGGATATGATCATCAAGGCTGTTATGGTTTTGTAGGATCCATTCTCTCCAAAGTGCTGAACCATAGTGTTAGAGCAGTGGTCCTCAAGCTCTGGGTCCCCTTCAACTCCCAGAAATTCTAACAGCTGGTAAACTGGGATTTCTGGGAGTTGTAGACCAAAACACCTGGGGACCCACAGGTTGAAAAACACTGGGTTAAAGAATGACTGGGTAGGGATCTTTTAAACAGGAGAAAACTTAATTGGAGAAACAGATAGCTGAGCCATGTTAACAAGCTCCAGGGAAAATAACCCACAAGGCAAGCACCTTTCTCTGTGCAACCTGAATTAGTATGACAGTATGTTGATGAAGGCTTTCATGGGCGGAATCACAGGGTTGTTATGTGTTTCTCAGGCTGTATGGCCATGTTCGAGAAGTATTCTCTCCTGACGTTTCACCCACGACCTCTGAGGATGCCTGCCATAGATGTGGGCAAAACGTCAGGAGAGAATACTTCTGGAACATGGCCATACAGCCTGAAAAACACACAACAACCTAGTATGACAGTAATTTCCAAGGCTCTTGCTGACAATGAAGTTGCTGTGCTAAGTTCATGCAAGGTTGTTTTCCCTCTTCACAGCCAAATATTTGTGTGTCATTAGTATGTAATACATTTATTGTCCTGGTCTTGTCTGCCTTGTGAAATCAGTAGGCATGAACAGGATTCAGTTACTTTGAGTGGAGGTTGAACCTGTAGGCACTTCCTAGTCCCGAGCCATGAACTTCTGTACCACTGATGAATGATGGCTGTAGCCTGTGTGCGAGAGGAGCTGTAGCTTTGCAATGAACTCCAGAAGGAAAATGAAGTTAATGGCAGATACGAAGAGAACCCTGTTTTGCCAGTCAGAAGTGATGCCTCATTCAGTTCATGCCAGGCTTTTTACTCGGTGAGTCATTGTGGCACCGAGCTGTTTTTCATGTGGCACTATCCCTCATTAAGATAGAGAAAGTTTGAAATCCTTTCCAAGCAAGCTGAAAGCTATGCAAACTGCAAGTGATCACCACTGAGAGATGATTTACAGTACCGCTTATATGCTCTCCACTCTGTCTAGGGATGGCCTGCATCCATAAAAGTGTATTGCTACTGCAGAGCATATATCTTGCAAAGATGTAAGCAGAACAGTGCTTTCTTGCTGCTAAAAGATTGTTTTTAAGCTCAGTGCTATATGCAGTGTCCTCTGTAGCACCATTGCTTTAAATAAATGCAGTTTACAGCAAGGTTTGCTTAACTCTGGCTATAGTTTGCAGCATTACTTTGGCAGGGACCAGAAAGGAAACATGTTTAGAAACTCATGATGGCAAACAAATTCAGCACAATAATTTGTTGGAAGACAAGGTGGAAACGTAACGAAAGGAGGAATATATTTGCATTATAGTGCTAACATTGCCACCACCACACATTCTCAGCGGCAGAGATTGCCTAAACCCTGGGATGGACTGTAGCTCATTCTGACTGTTTTAGGGGTTATAGTGTTCCCTCACTACTTTGCGATACACTTTTCGTGGATTCGCTGTTTTGCGATTTTTCAATAAACTCTAAAAGAATATTATAAATCATAAAAATTTACAATTTACAGCCTAAGGAAGGGAGGAAGGAGAAATTGAAGGGAGAGAAAAGGAGTCCAAGTGACAACGGGAGGAGGAGGCAATTTATCAACACAAGATTGGTTGATAAAGACTTAAAATAGTGTATAACTACTAAAATAATGTATAAATATTAAAATAAATATAGTGTCCCTACTTCGCGAATTTTCACTTATTGCTGGTGGTCCTGGAACGTAACCCCCGCAATAAGTGTATGTTGCCACGGGCAGTTTTGTAGCCTTTCTGCAACAGCCTTCACATTCCAAATTGTCAGACCCAGTATCTTAAATATCTTGTCCAGATACAGAATGGTGTCTAGCAGTTTGTGTCATGCAAGTGCTTAGGCACCTAATTCAGGCAAAAGCACTCACATTATTGAGAATGTGATCCTGTGTGTTCTTGAAATAGACTCTAAATTGTGTGTGGGAGGCACTCTGAGCCCATCTGTAAACAAAACAAAATAAAATCTGTCAAAAATATCCCAGTGCTCTGAGTTCCTGAAATACACACGTTCCATGCTGAATAAAAGGAAGGGTTGACTTTATGCAGTTGGAATTTGGCAGCGCCTGCTCTTGTCCCCACCCAAATAAAGTGTATAGGGCTCCATCCATTCATTTGCAGTAGGAGTCTTGTGTGTGCTTGCTTTCTAACAGTGCAGTTGCCAAACTTAGCTTCCTGTGATGACAGGGCCAATTCACACTTCAGGTGGCAGATAGGTTTGCTACAGGAGATTAGTGTGTGCCTCAGGAAATGCTGTGAAATATGGAAAGGTCTTCTGTGTTTCTTAAATGGGCAAAGCACTAGGACTTGAAGAAAGTAAGTCCTGTGTTTCAAGAAAAAACAGGTTCACATCAGTTATGAGAGGACCCTATAGCAGTAGTTACACAAGGTGTCATTTGAATGTGCTGAAGCCACAAGTTCCTTATCACTGTAATTAGAAGATTAATCATGTGACTATGGTTGCTGATAGGCTTCAAGGGGACAATACTGTTGCAGCTCTGATAATTTGTTAGAAGTTGATGAGAAAGATGCCTTGTTAGAATGGCATTATGCTAGGAATTCAACAACAGACTGGTCAGAAACAGGCCAGATGGCATCTTTGGCGTGAGGGCATTGAAAACAGAGATTTACTTAATTTTGCCACACAGTAATAGGGACCATGCTTTAGCATTCTCATTACACATGCTGATGCAGGTGCTGCTGCAATGCAAAATTGTGGCTGAGTTCATCATCTTAGATTCCCTGAACTGTGCAACAGCAGTCAAGAGGACGTGCTCCCCCAGCCATTTCCACATCTTCTGCAGCAAGTTGCCAAATTTAAACATTGTTCCACAGTGAAACAAGAACTTGTGGCTGGTATACAAGTCTTTAAGACGAGAATCACACGTCAGACAGTGTAGTCTCCTCTATAATAATAATAAAATAATAATAAAAATTTATTTGTATCCCGCCTTATCTCCCCATGGGGACTCAGGGCGGTTTCCAACACAACCGGCAAACATTCAATGCCTATAAAAATGAAAACCATAAATATTTAAACAAAGAACAATACTAAACATTAAACACTAAATTAAAACAAGCAATTATATTAAATAACTAGCTGTGACCGGCCACGCGTTGCTGTGGCAAATTGTGGTGGTATTGGAAATAAAGTATTGAGTAATTGGCGGTAGTTAGTATATGGTATTTCCTAAAGCATGTGAATATACACTATTTCTGGTTGTTACTTGTTTTGTCTGTTGGAGGTAAGTATGAAGGCAGCAGTTTGCCAGAATGATTTGCATGTAATGGCCTTTAGCTTCAAAGCCTGCTCACCCGAAAGACCCCCCATTCCCCTCCCCATTGGCCCCATATTATTATTATTATTATTATTATTATTATTATTATTATTATTATTATTACTTTCTCCTCACCCCAAAGAACCCCCATTTCCCTTTTCCTCTCCACTGGCCCCCATTTCCACTCAGTCCAAGGACACCCCCATTTTTTTCTCACCCCCAAAGACTTCCCCCAATTTCTCCTCAGCGCCTCTGAATTGTTTTGCGGCCTTGGAGGCTTCACTCACGTAGATGATGTGACCATCCGCCCCCTTCGCTCCCCCCCCCCCCCCCGCCACTAGGGTTGTGAGCCTGGCAGTTTAGCAGGCCACTGTCAGGACCCTGGCGGCTGGGCACCAATAACCATACACAGAGGCCAGTCTCTATCTAATATCTTTATTAAAGAAATATATAAAATCAATAAAAACAAGTGAAGAATATAGTTCAGAAGCAGACCTTTCAAATGAGGTCAAATATAGTCGAAAAATGTATTGTCCAATAAATGATATTAGAGTTCAAAGTTTTAATCCACTTGACCGAAACACACACTTTGCCAAGCAATAGTGTGGGGAAATAACAGAGTCTTAGAGTCCAATGAGGCTTGACAACAAGGCTGGAAATAAACTTGATTCTTGGCTAGATCCGTGACTGGAGACAAGGCAAAACATGAAGCATGAAGCAGAGTCCGTGGTAAAACCGTGAGACAGGGCAAGGCTTGAAGCTTGATCCGGGAAGCAAGGAACTGGGATTACGAAGTCCACACACGATCTCTCTCCTCAAGCTGATCAATTGACTCCGCAAAGAATCCCTCACGCCAAACACGTATATTGGGTCTCGTTTTTCCGCCAACAGAACTCTTTCCCTAGAGAACGAGAAGCGAAACCCAACTCTGTCCAGATGCATGACTCCTTAGAATTTCCCAAGGGAAGCAGACCTAATCAGCCATTTGTTTGGCAGCGATTCTTAGACTTCTCAGATTAGCTTCCCTGACTCCCCTGTCTTTAGAATAAAATTTCTTCATGGGAAATGGAGGGGAGTACTGCCCAAGGGCTGGTTTACTGAATTCTTGAGGGCAAACATCAACATCCTGCAGGTGAAGAGACTCCAGTTCTTGTTGAACCGGCGAAACCCCCATGTTTTCGTCTTCATCTGGCACAATAGTACTAGGAACAGGACTACAAGGCCCATGAGTCATCACAGCCACCTTGCTCTCCAACTGAAACCTGAGGAGGTAGCGTGCGGTCTCCTGGCCTCTCCCCGGAGATCAAACCGCCACTTTCGTTGCCCTCTCTCTCTCCTTGAGCGGTCTCTCCTTCCGTCCCTCTTCCATGGCATGCAGTGCTCTGTGGAGGACGGAAGATGGGGGCGATGATGGTGGTGGCCGTGGAAACAGGCGAGTGAGCGCGCAAGCATGTAGGAGGGGGGAGTGTGAGGCTCGTGCGCTGTGTCTTGCTTCGCGCATCGCAGATGGTTTTTTTTGTGTTTTTTGGGCCATGGTTCTGACTTGGATGTTTGTTTTTGTTGTCGGAACCTAGCGGCAAGGATGGTGGGTTGTGTTGCCAAGTTTCGTGGTTCTGGGTTGTTTAGTTTCATTGTCTACTTTTAGGTAAAAATTCCAGAAGATATATATATATCTGCGCCGGGCTGTGGCGCAGCTGTTGAGCAGCTGCCTTAAATCACTCTGACCATGAGGTCATGAGTTCGAGGCCAGCCCGTGGCGGGGTGAGCACCCGTCAATTAAAAATAAAAAAAAAATAGCCCCTGCTCGTTGCTGACCTAGCAACCCGAAAGATAGTTACATCTATCAAGTAGGAGATAAGGTACCACTTATAAAGTGGGGAGGCAAGATTAACTAATTTACGACCTGGAATGAGGAAGTGCCGTCAGTGTGGATGATGAAGCAGCTGCTCCCCCCTGTGGCCAGAATCGAACATCCCCTCAGAAGAAGGTTAACTTGCCTCTGCGTGTGTCTCTCAGTCTCTGTTTGATGTGTTTATGGGCATTGAATGTTTGCCCTATGTGTGTTATAATGTGATCCGCCCTGAGTCCCCTTCGGGGTGAGAAGGGCGGAATATAAATACTGTAAATATATATATATATATATATATATATATATATATATATATATATATATACACACACACACACACACACACACACACACACACACACACACACACACACATACCATTAAAAGCCAGCCGAGGTAGAGTGCCATACCAGTTTCATTTCCATTCCGGTTAATCCGTGCTCTGGGATTTATCCCTCCTCCTCATTATATGCTTGGGAGCATAAAATGTTTTATGTTGTTTCTTAAAGGAGAGTAAGGAGGGGGCCATTTTGATCTCCTTGAGAAGGGCATTCCACAGGTGGGAGGGAATCACTGAGAAGGCCCCCTCTCTCGTTCCCACCAGCCGTGCTTGGGACGGGGGTGGGACCGAGAGCAGGACCTCATCAGCCAATCGAAGGGCCTGGACAGGCTTGTACAAGGAGATATGGTTTGTTTAGATAGTCTAGAAGCAGGTATGAGTCTCCTGTAACACAATGGTGCATTTGCTACATACCTTATTTTACTATGAAAACCTTTGAGCAACCACTGCTGGCTTTTTCTACTTCCAGTTGGTACCATGTTGAAATTGGCCCCCAATTCCACCAAAGTTGTCTTCTTTGCCATACAAGGAGTTCTTTTGGCCAATTGTTACTATGGTTTTAGTTCCCCATTACAATCACTTTTACTTCTTTGTATATTTTAGGCCCTTCAATATAAGAGAGAAATGTTTGTATCCAGCGGCAAAGGACAACTCTCTTAAATGGAATTTTAGAAGATTTGGGTAGATATCGGTAAAACAATGGGGCTCCTAATGGAGCATTGATTAAGGCAGTGATGTGTGTTACAGACTTTGAGGTAGAATAGCGGGAAGAAGAAGGAGTAGAAGACTTTGGGAACACATATGCAGCAATGCAGCAAGGTGACAAAGAAACAAGTTCTGCTGGTCAATTTTTCTATTATATTGAGCAGAATTTCCCTGAGTGACTTTAAGAGGATAAGGACTGCAGATGTTTGTGAATTGAGAAAATATAGTTGAAATGCTTGGAACAGGTTTTACAGTGAGTATCTTGCCAGCAGGGAAGCATATGTTTTCTCTCTCTCCAAGTTCTAGCAAATGTGCATGAAAATCATGCAGGTGCATGTTGAATTTCTGTGCACCCAGTTCTTTTTGCAAATGTGTATGAAAATATGACCTTGAAGGGATGTGACAGAGCTAGAGATGGAGTTTTTTTTTTAAAGATGTGACTTCATGGAGAAACACTTGTTTTCCCTCCAAAAATATAATTGGATATACAAATATGCAAATTTAATTTTTTTATCACCCTTTACAATGAGTTACCTAGGTGCTTAAAATGTGTTACATGGAATTAGGCATGCTCATAAAAATACCAAATTTGAATGTATTAAATTTTAAAATGTATATTATTCAGGAACTAATTTCTAGTATACTAACTTAATTCACATGCATGTCTGTTAATTTCTGTTTAAAACAGTGGGATAATGGAGCCAGAGATGATAAGGTCAGAGTGCACAAATTTCTTGATGTCATCTGCTAACCATCTTCAAACTTCCCTTTTTTTCTCTGAGTGTAGCTGCAGTTTAGCTTCCAAAAATTATGTAAATTATGGGGTGTAAATTATGTACCTAATTCACACCCCACCTTTCTCTCAGTAGAGGTCTCAAGGCAGTTTACAACAAATTAAAACAAAGTACAGCCTAGGAGGAGGCACCAAGAGTGCTATCTCTTGCAATGGTGTTGATACCGAGAGAAACCCCTCCCCTTTTGATCTTAAAACTAAGGCAGATTCATACAGGAAGACACAATTTTTCAGGTATTGAAAGTTTAAACTGTACGAGATGTTAAAAGTCATAACCAGCGATTAGAATTCTGCTTGGAAATGGACCTCTTATACAGTGAAGCTGCTTCAACAAGGGAATTATGTGTTCATTGAACCAGTAGCCAGACCATAGCATTTCTGACCTGCTAGATTTTACAAATATTTTCCAAAGGCAGTTACACATGAAATTCATTACAGTAATCTAACTAAGACGTAGTCAAGGCATATGTATCACCATAGGTATATCCATAATTGCTACACTAATTTTAGCTGTGCTAATGTGTTGCTGGGCACTGGCCACGCAAGCTCAAACTTGAGTCCAGGAGTACGCCTAAGTTGCAAACTTGAGATTTCAGGGAAAATAAGGCCTCATCCATGAGAAGCTGAATTCCTGTTTCCCAATCTGCCTTTCAACTGTCTGATCTGGTTTAAGCTTCAGTTTGTTTGCTCTCACCCAATCCTTTACAGACAGTAACAATATATCATTGAGAGCCATCTCTGTTGCTATTTGAAGGTGGCTTGGTCTTGAGTGGGCAATTAAGACTCCCTGTCTTTTACAAAAGACATTATCTTGATGGAAATGAAAGCTTCTGGAACTGTCTTGTAGGTATAGATCAACACAGCTGCCTGCATTTTTGGATTATCTTTAGCAACATAGTTGTCATTATGAGTGCCTGAACTTGTTACAAATAGAGATATAACCGTGCTGAACTCTAAGAAATGTGGCATCTCTTAGTTTATGCCAGGTTGCTGGAAGCAGAGAAAGCATTAAAAGTTCAGAACAAAAGAAACCATCAACATTATAGTAAAGCAAAGGAAGGTATTGTGTATTTTGAACTTTGTCCCTTCAGGAAACAGATTTCAGAAGAAAACCTGAGAAAGGCAGTAGAGAACCAAAAGCAGATTTCTCTTAATTGGGCTCGCCTTGTCAACAGATATCAGCAGTGTCTCCTTCTGCTGAGCCTTCGTTGGACTTCACGGGCTTCCAAAAATTGAAGGCGTGCCCAGATTGACAGAAGCCTTACATTTTCTCACATCTATTTCTTGAGTTGGTGCGTTTCCAAGCATAGCCTACATTCTTTCAAATATGGAGGAATCTAAAGCAGGCGAGAAGCAAGATGAATCATAGATGGTGACATGTAAGAGACGTGCCATGAGGGTGCAAATGAGACATATTTGGCTGAGTTTCAGACTGTATTCTTAGACCACAGATGAAGGCATTCCATGTTCTGCAAGGCTTAAAAGTTCTTTCTTAGTAGCAGGACCTATGTGCTTAGAATACTTTTGGAAGTGTAAAGGCCAGGTAATGATTTGTGAGCATTTATTTTCTCAAGCACTGTATTTAAAATTGACCAAAAGTTAGTTGATTCAGTTTTTATGAGAAAAAGCAAGAAAAACTGCTGGAGAAAAGGGAAGAAAAAGCAAAGAGGAGAGATTTCTCCGAAATGACTCTGGTTTCTGTCCCATCTTCATTTTCTCATTTTAGGCAGAGACTGCTTTTTCAAGGGAATAGTTTGTGGCCAAGGCAAAGAAAGGGAAAAAGGAGAGCATGTACTATTTACTCCACTCTCCCTGGTAACGGTTTCTAGGACTACCACTGACACGCAACACTGAGGATGCCCCAGATTAATCTTACATTTAGTTTGGTACACCTAATGGCTTGTCCATTTGCCCTCAGATTGGCAAGAATTGTTCCCATTGATGTACTCTATACAGGGACACACAGGATTAGTGACAGCTACACAGTAACATCGCAAGGCATGTGAAGGAAAAGAAAGCAACCCTGTCAATCATCTGTGTGGGAAATTACATATTGATTTAGCGCCACTGAAGGGTAAAAGCAGCGTGTTCTTCTTCTCTGGCCCTCTTCCTGCCCGGATATCTATTTTGGTAAAGGTGGAGACAGGCGGGCTTCATGGAATCGGCAGGGCCGGGCCATCGTATTTCTGTTGAGGCCTCAAGTGCCATTCATCAGCCTCCTAATGAGCCATCCCAGGGAAAGGGAGAGTGAAACAGATAAAGAGGAGCATTGAAAAATGCACAATATTAGGTGCCTGATGAGCTAAATCTCATCAATAAGACACCGTGAATGTTAGCTAGTTTGGCTCCCGCTGCCTCAGGCCTCCTCTCCACATATGCGCAGACACTCACATGCAAATGCCAACATTTGCAAATGCCAGTGTTTACACATTCCTCCACATCCTGCAGCTCCTTGTAATCCTTTAGAGGTTAAAGGAAAAACTCTTCTCAAGAGCACTTTGCCTGACAGTCTCTGTGCTTTTCAAAAAGCAGGATCGAAAACCAGATGACACGTCCATCCTGCCCAGATAACACCATTTAAAAAGCTATAGGCAGGAAGAACCAAAGAAGTACCACCTGTAAAGTCAATTAAAGGCATTTGTTTTCTTTGAGTTTAACGAAGTTGAGTTCCTAACCCTGCTGTTTGTAAAGAAGGTGAATAGGTCATTGATAAATCGTATATGAGACTACAGGTTAAAGCTTTAACATCTCAGTTTTAAAGGAAAGACCTTTCCTTGAAAAAGAAGAGACGGTATGGCTCAGATGGGTCAGACTCGGTATAAAGAAGCTTTGTGCGCCACCTAACTGATCTTTGCTATTGTACATCTGTAAAAGAAGTTACAGATGTGTAATAATCTGTGTAAAATATACTGTGGAGAGGAAGAAAGCTATTGAAAAGCTACGTTATAGAGGAACCGTGCCTACAGGGTTTGGAGGGGTCATCTCACCTTTATCCAATCCTCGTCCTGGACACTGCCAAAGAGAACAGCATGGCCTCTGAGCAGGGGTGGCTTATTTTTGTTCATCTTTTGGCTTTTCATCAAATTCTTTTCTATTAGGAACTGGGCTCAGAGCCATGAGTTCATTTCACAAAAGCTCATCCCAACTGACCGTGCAGTTGCTCATAATCATATGACATAAGAGCATCTTTCAGTCTATGTCCTTAAAAGATTGAACACAGACTTTTGATGACCCCAGGGAAAGTACTGTATCCTCATGCAGAGAGATTGTTAAAGAGCAGAGGGCTTTGTGACGTGTGCTGGTAAATTTCTCCCTGTTAGCTGTTAAAGTGCTCTTCTTATTTTGCAATCAGCACATAATCCCTGCTCCCCAACAGCTGTGGCAATGTTGTGTTAACAAAGCTCCTTGCCTGATGATGCCAACTCAACTTTTTTAATGGTCTTGGTCACTTTTGCATAGAGTTGCTTCCATATTCTAAGAGTTCAGAGTAGGCGTATGCTTGAAAAGAGAGAATATTTGGAATTCTAGCTATCTTGAGGTATAATTCACAGTAAAAGAACTATATTTAGTCTCAATGACGAAATCTCTCATCCACTTTTGTCCTTACAAGCTTATATAAATAATAATAAACTTTATTTATACTGCCACCATCTCCCCGAAAGGACTCAGGGCAGCTTACAAAGGCACTCCAGGGTGCACATATAACATACAGCAAGTAAAAAAAACAGTACATAAATATAAAACGAGTCACATGAAATTTTAACAACAGCCCCTGTCAACATAAAATCAAAATAATACAATTTAAAAACACCAGTAGATAAAACTAGCTGCCATCGATTCAGAAACTGCTAAATGTCAGCTTCGTATGGGCCCATTCAGCCTACTCAGAGCCAAAAGCCTGTTTGAACTTCCATGTTTTCAGGATGGAACAGAAGGATTGAAGGGTGGGGAAGAACCTACAGCCCAAAAAACCTAAAGCAATTCAAAGAATACACTGCTTTCTAAAAATGTTAATTGTTCCCCACCCCATTAGTGTTTCTTTGTATTGACTCTTTTATTTTTCAGTTATTGGTTGGGGGGGGGGGGGCAAAATACTGTTTGCTTACACTTGAAAATTACCAAGGCCCTGCCAATAGGACACTAGTCAGAAGGTGATAGCCTTTCTGTAGATATTGGACAACAAAGAGCTGGTCTTACACATACTTTAGCATAATGTTGATTTACTGAGTTTATCATTAGCTGCACTGAGATAGCTTGTTTCTTTATGGTAGAACACTGATATCTTGAAATGGCAGCCTGCTCTTTAGGACAACCATACCATTACAAAGAAATACTGAATCTCCTAATTTTTATAGGAAGTTTTTCTGCTATTGCATGAAGGTGACACTTGCCCAAAAATAACCCTATAGCTAAAAATTTGGGAGTTGGAGAGCAATTAGCAAATATAAAAGTAATTAACAATTTAATACCTTCCCAGAATTTTAAATAAACACAAAGCCTTCTGCTTCTTGTCTGTCTTATGAGACCAAACTTCTCTAGATTGAGAATGTTAAATGGCTTAATCTTTAGAGGTGATATTTTAGGTGCAATTGTCCACTTTCATCAGCACCTTCAAACAGCCCTGATGAAAGGTCAGATCCTCAGCCCCAAAGCGATGCTTGGCTTCTCAGCTGACTGCAAGTGGTAGAAAACTGCGCCAAGAGAGGAGATAACAAACGAGATGTGACCAAGGAGCCATCTCCAATTTATTCTCTGTCTGTGTTGCTTTTTGTGGCTGAATGGTTTGCAGCTAGCTTTTATAAGCAATCAGAAAGGCTTAACATTTTTGTTTCACCTGGAAGTGGAAGGGGAAATTGTATTGGGAAAGTCTTGCAAGCTCTAACATAATTGCCACGTGGTCCTGTTTAACATACGGTCATCATGTAGCATGTGCATTTGAGAAGACAAGACAGTTATTAATAAACGGCATAGCACCCACATTGGTTCCCTCAATCTCTCTCCCCCCCCCCCCAAGCAGACTTAATGAAGCCAAGTTTGCAAATGAAACATAATTTCAAAGACAGGCGTGTTGTCAGAAGGTCTAGGGATGATGTATGCCTGTTCCTACTCATTAGCAGCTGTCTCTTTAATTACTGCAGATGCTAACGAGATGCTAACAGCATATGGTGACAGAGAGAGCATGCACACTTTGCACCAAAGTAGGATTTGTTGTGATGGTCACCAGCAGGGAAAGAGGCCAGGAAGACTAAGCTCACTTGGGATTTTTGCATCTCCATCCTAGTTGAGGAGGAAATAATGCCTAAGACCATTGCTTCTCAAGCTATCTAATATGGTGGGATGAGCATCTCCCATGCCCCTCAAGTATTCCAAGGACCAGTACCATGTTTGTGCCCATTGCCTGCAGGTTGTTCCTTTCTTTCCTGCTAACTTTCCAGGCACCAGCAGTGCATGGTTTGTAGACTAGCACTGATCCATGGACCTCCATTTTGAGTACCACTGCCTTAAGCAACAGTGAAATATTTTGGGACTCATGTATTCTATGAAGCAGCATGATGCACTGATCAAAAAATTAAAGTCAATATCTGTCTCCAATGATAACTGTTTTCAGACTCATGCATTCATGGAATCACTCTTGTTTGTTTCAAAAGTATCGCTGGCATAACATCCTATTAATTTCTCTTCAATCTCACAAATAGTCCATTTTTATCACAAGCACTTGATTATAATAGCACTCTTTTTTGGGCTGCAGAGATTCTGACTCTTCTTTTTCTTTGCTGTTTTTTTTTTTCCTTTTCATGCATGCGTACACCACCACATCTCCTTTAAAAATACTCCCTTGGGCACTTTTGTTGGTTCTCTGAAAACTCTTCATAGTCAGACACCCAAACCATTCTTGGTCAGTGCAAGGATGCAATATGTATTTCTGTATTTCCTCCTGCTTCAGTCAGAACCATTGATCCCACCCTCTTCTTCAGCCTCGTAAGTGACCTAGAAACCTGCCTATAAGAGTCAAAAAGTTCTCTGAAACAAGTATTTCGGGGCCATGCAGAAATGTGAGAAGAGGGAAATAAAATACAATATCTGATACTGAATATGAAAATATGCTATTGATATGGAATTGCACCATTAAATCTTGGTCCATAATCCTTCCTTTTTTCTTCTTCTTTTTAATAGTTTTTATTGAATTTAAATTTTTTCATACAATAATTACTTTTATCACATAGCAGATATATAATGTATCATACAATACTTGCATCATTCTTTTATATCTACTGTTGATTTATATCTACTACATAGTTAACATTTGTCCATCTATATTTCTTCACCACTGTGTATCCCCCCCTCCCACCCCGAGCCACTTCTTATGCATTGCCTAAACAAAATCTCATTTCTTCCTGAGGCGGTAGCCCTCCATCCCTTTTCTGGAATCCTTTCTCAATAAATTTTCCCCATACATCCTCAAAATCATTTTTTTCCATATCCCTCTTTTAACTTTTAATTTGCATGTTAGCTTATCATTTATTGCCAATTTTCCTACTTCCTTATACCATTCTTCAGTTTGAACATTTATTTCTTTTCTCCAGTTCCTTGCGATAAGCAATCTTGCTATTGTCAATAAATGTGTTATTGTTTCTTTTTCTTTTTTATCCATCTTATTGTTATTATAAATTGATAATAATGCGATACCAGGGCTTCTTTCCAATTTGATGTTCATTATATCCTCTATCTCTTTAAATATTTTATACCAAAATTTCCTTACATATTTACAATGCCACCACAGATGTATATATTTTTCCACTTCCTGACAGCCTCTCCAGCGATTTTTTGGATGGTTTTTATTAATATTTGACATTTTTAATGGCGTTAAATACCATTTCCAAATTATCTTACAATAATGTTCTTTTAACTCTTATTGATAAATTTTTCAAGTGCCTTTGTTTCCAAATTGCGACCATTCCATTTCATTTATTTTCATCTCTAACTCCTCCTCCCATATTTCCTTAAGAGTGGTATTTTTTTCTCTCTCCTTCTTTTATTCCACCCAATATCCTACAGATTCTGCCAGTTACACCTTTCATTTATTTATAATCATCAGTATCTCTTCCATTTTGTATTATTTGTTCAAATTGGTTAGGTTCCTTCCCCTCTTAATTCTTATACCATTGGTCTAGCTGAACACCATGGAACCATGTCAATGTTATTTCCCCAAATTCCTCCTTTATTTTTTCCTTCTTCATTCCACTCTTAGTCCAGTTTTTGTCTAGGTTTTTTCCCCTTAATACTTTATCCATTTATATATATATATTGAGAACTTCCTTTCCATTATAACTGGAATTATTCTTGAACCCTCTGGTATTAACTTTTTCTTATATTTAATCCATATGTCTAATACATTCTTTAACATTGGGTTTCCAACTTCCCTAATTTCTTTTCTTGTGAAATCCTTAAAAAATATGTTCCGTATTTCTTCCTCTACTTTTTCGGAATCTATTTTTAACCAATCTATATCATCCTTGTTTATCATTCCTTCAATAACCAGTCTTAATCTATTAGCTTCATAATATTGTTTTATATTTGGGAGTGCTAATCCTCCTTCTTTTTGCGGTCTGTACCATAATTATTTGTTTATCCTGTTTCTCTTATTACCATTACAATAATTGTTTATCATTAGCTGCGATTTATCCAATTCTTTTTCTGTAATTTGGAGTGGTAGCATTCTGAATATAAAATTTATCCTTGGAAGTATTTTCATTTTTATTAATGCAATTTTCCCAAACCATGATAAATTTAAATGTTTACTAGCTGTGCCCGGCCACGCGTTGCTGTGGCTGATGGGAATCATTTGTTGACCAGTTGGAATAGCAGTGAATAGCCTTGCATTCTTAAAGTCTGGGTGTTTTCTCCTTATGTGAATCGTTGTTTGGTGAGGTGGAATACAATGGAATAGGTTTCCTGCTTGGAAGGCTGGGTACTTGCGTTGTAGGGAAATGGTTTTTTAGCCAATTTGAATGGCACTGAATAGCCTCGCTGTTTCAAAGACTGACTGCTTTCTACATAGGGGCATCCTTTCTTGGGCAGGCTGAATGAGATGAAGTAGCCTCATGGCTTGAAACCCTGAGGGTGTACTATGAAGGGGAAATCTTGCTCGCTTAGGCTGAACAGCACTGAATAGCCTTGCTGTTTGGAAGCCTGGTTGTTTCCTGCCTGGGGGAATCCTTTGTTGGGAGGTGTTAGCTGGCCCTGTTGGTTTCCTTTCTGGAATTCCCATTTTCAGAGTGTTGTTCTTTATGTAATGTCCTGATTTTAGAGATTATATTGTTGTTTCCTGCCTGGGGGAATCCTTTGTTGGGAGGTGTTAGCTGGCCCTGTTGGTTTCCTTTCTGGAATGCCCATTTTCAGAGTGTTTTCTTTATGTAATGTCCTGATTTTAGAGATGATATTGTTGCTTCCTGCCTGGGGGAATCCTTTGTTGGGAGGTGTTAGCTGGCCCAGTTGTTTCCTTTCTGGAATTGAGAGGCCTCCATCTAAAAAAAACCTAAACCCAAACATTGGGGCCTGGGGGCCTCCCTCCTTGGGGCCAGGGCGCTTCCCGGCCTTGAGCCGTTTATCTCCAAAAGAAAATAGTTCAAAGAAAGGAAACCTTGGTCCTTGCGGCCTCCCTCCGGCCTGGGGGGAGGCGGAGGTGGATCTTGGGGGGAAGGTTCGGGCTCCGGCTCTCTCGTGGCCCTGAGGCCTGCGGGGCACAGAGGAGGCTGCGGTGGTCTTCATGGGGAGGGGGGGCCTTTCTGGAAGCCCTCCCCCCCCCCGCCTTCGGCTCTGCAGGCCTCCACATCCCAAAAAAAGAAAAAAAGAAAAGAAATCTTTGGGCCTCGCAGCCTCGCGAGGCTGAGGTGGGTCGGGGGGGGGCTCCCTCCGGCCTGTGGCGCATGGAGGAGGTGGCACTGGGGGGGGGGGTTGTTCCACGCCTGCTAGGGCCCTGCTGCGGCCTGAGAATGTTTACTCCGCGGCCCAACCGCGTGGAGGCCCCTCCTCCTCCGACCACCATGGGGCCTTCCAGCCAGGCTGACGGCTGGGGGTTTAAGGTCCCATGGAGGTTTTGGACGGGATTTTTTATTGTATCAACCTAGAGGCGTGGATGATGGGCTGTGTTGTCCAATTTCAAGGTTGGGGGCCCGTAGTTTAGTTGTTTTGCTCGGTGCCGCGATGCCATCACTCTTTTATATATATAGATATTCTAATAATTGCTTTTTAACCTTATCCCTGAACGCTATAATATTTTCCTTTTCCATTTCTTTTAAATCCTTGGTTATAATTATTCCCAAATATTTTAATTTATTCTTAATTCTTATTCCCATCTTGCTCTGTTCTATAAAATCATTTTCTTCTTTTTTTTGTGTAATTCAATAGCATCATTTCTGATTTATTCCAATTTATTTGTAAACCTGTTGTCCTTCCAAATGTCTCTAAATAATAGGTCCTTCCTATTTTTAAAACAACAAGCTACAACAATGAGTGTGAGATTCAAATATTGCAAATCGGGAGATATTTCTGAAAAATTATGGGTAAATAGTAGAGTAAGGCCCGGTATTTGTTTCATATGTTTCATTTGTGCTTTTGTACCATTCATTCATATTGCACGGTACAGCTGACCCCCCCCCCCCCCCCACACACACACACACAGATGAAGCAATGAAACAAAAATGAAAGCAGCACAAAACCGTTTGCTTTGCTGCTGTTCATTCCACCTGGCGCTCCCTGGGAGCTCATTGTGGGTGCGTCTGCCGGCTGCACTTGTTTCCTTTTGCCTTCCTCAGTGCCAGCCTTGTTCTTTAACCTCAGGTCTCCTCTGCATATTGAGAGGAAAACCTCTCAGAATCAGTGGTATCTTAAGTCCAGTCTTTAAGCTCAGTTTTCCTCTGCATATCGAGAGGGAGGCCTCTCAGAATCAGTGGTACCTTAAGTCCTCCCTTTAACCTCAGTTCTCCTCTGCAGATTGAGAGTAAAACATCTCAGAATCATTGGTATCTTAAGCCCTTAGGTTAGTGGGCGGGACCAGCGGGAAAAGAGGGAATATTTTAAAGATTATATTTATAGAAAGAAAAAAAGCCCTACAATTTGGGGGTTACTCAATTGTAAGTTGTAAGAGTTGGAAAGCTAAAGTGGTAGATATGCCTTCCACGTGTGAGGATTTTTGCCCCTCTAGCCCTAAAACTGAGCGGAAGGGGAGCCTGGGCAGCCCACCCATTGCTGCCAATGGGACGAATGCATTTGTATATTTGGATGGTGAAACGAAAGAGCTCATTCAGATTTTGGAAGCAGTGGATGGACACGGAAATGGGGTCATACGAATGGAACAAACAGAAAGGGGTAGCAATTTTGTACAAATGCGCAAGACTATTAAATAGTACAATAATACAAGAGACATGTGTTCATCTAAAGAAAAGAATACTGCATTAAAACAAATGGCACAACTTGCAGGGGCATTACAGACCTTAACCACTGGCCACATCTCAGTCGTATAATTGTAGTGGTCACTTCAATATATGCCTTTGAAACATGGTCTTTTCCAGTGGATTTGGGGGGGGATGCATTATTGCTATAGCATGGGAATGATGCCTAATGAAACTGGCCTCTGATGCAACTTTAATTCTAAAATATAAAAAATAGCAAATTCTGCCCATTTCATTTAGGTATCACAATATTCTCTTGGAGCTGATAGATATTTTATCTAATGCCTTTTCATCCTTCCCTCCTTTTCTTATTCTGTTTAGGAATGTGCAGGCGAACCTCTGTTCATGCTATACTGTGCCATCAAACAGCAGATGGAGAAGGGACCTATTGACGCCATCACTGGAGAGGCCCGATACTCCTTAAGTGAAGATAAGCTCATCCGTCAACAAATTGACTACAAAATGTTGGTTAGTAAAAGAAAGAGCCAGGATCCTGCTAGCTGGAGATATTTTAGACAGATGGTAGTCTCCCACCAGAGTGGAAAAAGAGGGAAGAAAGAGGTCATATAGCAAGAGACAAAAGATGTTGGGTTTTTTTGGTAGGTGTGTGTGTGTGGGTGGGTGGGGGGTAATGTAACAGTATCTGAACTACTCCCCCACCCAATCTTGGCCTGGAAAAAAAACTGATAAAACACTGCGCCTTTATTGTCATTCTCTTCATAATCTGTGAGAAAAGGCCCTGCTATATTCCATTTCTTATGCATAACTAATAAGAAGCATTCAAACCTGGAGTTCTTATCAAAATATATTCAGTCATGACAAATCAAGTGGAAGTTTAGACTTACAGATAGAGTATAAACATTGATCACTGGATGTTGGAGTGAACAACCAAATAGATAAAAGGTTCTTCTTCTCTTAGCACATAATTAAACTAGGAAATGTACTTCCACGTGTCACCAAAAACAGGCATTAAAGAGGATGTGACAGACTCATCAGATAAAGTACTAGTTAGAAGTGTTCAGGTACTGCCCCCAGTGTCAGAGACTGGATGCCTCTGCTGTTAAGGAAGAACCACAGACGGTCATTATGTCTTTGTAGATGCATCTGTTTATCTATTGCAAACTAGGCCAGCTGCTCTCCTGATCCATCATGGTTCCTCTTACATTACATTGTGCTCTGCCTAAATATATTGTAGGACATGTGACTAGTATTGTTGGATATCAAGTACTGGACTAAATGGCAATTTTTGTGGTTGAGTGTGATGGTTTTTAGAAAGGTTGGAACAATGGCCCATTGAGCCTTTTCCTTTATTGTTTGATAGCAGCTCTTTCTCTTGTCTATTTCCCTTTATACCTCCCTGCTGCCCAACTAAAGTGTAATCAACACATCCTTTACACTAATATATTTACCTCTTCCTTTCATGCAGACACTGAACTGTGTGAACCCTGAAAATGAAAATGCTCCTGAGATCCCAGTGAAGGTTCTGAATTGTGACACCATTACACAAGTGAAGGAAAAACTTCTGGATGCAGTGTACAAAGGAGTGCCATACTCCCAGCGACCCAAAGCAGGAGACATGGATCTGGGTGAGCTGCAAAGCCATAGCTGTTACCCCAGCAGTCAGTGTAGGCTAAACATTGCATTCACACAGCTAATTCATATTATGCTTGTACTTACAGAGGGATAACTTTATTGCAGCAAAAAGAATAAACACTGGAACTTTAAAAATGTTTATGTGGGATAAACTTTCATGGATTAGAAGCACTACATCAGACACTGTCAGCTGTAAAAGCTTATGCAACAAGAAATAACTTGATTTCTAAGGTGCCACAATGCTCTTCGTTGTTTCTCACTAGATGAGTATGTCATGTAAGCAGAAGAATAATTTACTTCCCTGTGCTAAAGAGACAATTTCCAAAGTGTCTGGAAGGTGACGGTAGTTTTAGACTACCAGCTATGTTATGACTGTAGTCCTCTCATTGGGCGAAAAATGTTATATCAGTCTGCTTAATATGTGGCATTCAATTTGGATCACTTATTTAGCATGGTCAGTCCAAAAATTAAATTTCCAAGTTGTATTATAAATCAGTATGTGTACACACACACACACACACACATACACACACACACACACACACACATATACAGACACATAAGAACAGTTAACTGGGCAGTAGTGTGATACAACCAAGTTATGTCTTCTCTGGTCTGAAATAGAGAGAGACATCTGGCAATTCCACTCTTCTGTTAGTGGACTGTTGGTAAGAGCACAGTTTAATCTTAAGAAGTGCACAGTATACTCGCCAGCAAATTGTGTATAGAATTGTGACACTCTGTAGGGCTTTCAAAGATCAAACTATACATCAGGGATGGGAATCATGTGGATATACATTTAATATACTAATTAGTTTAAGCCTATTATTTCCCAGTCAAACATGGGGCAGACTTTGCTATCTGAAGCTTATCTGCCTGCTGTTATGCTTAGTCAGGGCCTTTGCCATCTGCTTGAGAAACAGGTAAATCTGTGTAGGCATGATGGGTCCAGCTTGAGTCTGTGTAACTAGGCTGCCACCGTCACATGGGAGGAGGAAATCATGTTATTCTCCAGATGTTGGGGAATGGGCTGCTAGTCACTGCAGTTCACCAGCATCTGGAGGGCTGCATAATTTTCACACACACACTTTATGTGATGGTGGCTATCTGCTTAAATGCACCAGAGCTGGGTCTGTTATACCCAGATTCGCCCATTTCTCATATATATAAAGTTGTTTTTCTAGCAAATTTCTAACATCCTTACCAAGGATATCAGTAGACAGATAAGGTTCAGATGACCAATTTTGCCCCATGTTTGCATGGGACAAAGATAGGTTTAAACTAATGAATATGTTAAATGCATGCAAGCAAAACTATGATTTCCTTCCAAATAAAATGTTCTTATGAACATGTACTTGTTAGCAAGACTGAGCTGTGAACCAAAAAGTGGGACCTGGCTGCAGCGTTCAAAAGTACAGAATGACACACTAACAGCTTTCAGATCATAGGATATTACAACTTGCATGCTCAGCCATTAATACTCCTTCACAGAATGTATGAGGGACAAAGATTCAGTTCTGTATCTTATCTCTTAATCGTTTGCATTCTGCATTTTGTAAAGACATGTAACAATACCTCATATAAGAGACCTGTAATCTCTAATTTAAAATTTCTTGTGAATATGATGAATTGTGTCAAAAGTTCAGGAGGCAACCCTTTATGCTCAGAGACAATGGTCTTCAGTGGTCACTGAAGATAAGAGATACACAAGTTAAAAACTACAATGAATTTGATCTGAGGGTATTCCTGTAGTTTTATGATTCACTGATCAGTCCGAGCAAATGAATAGTGCTGCCCCAAGAATGCGGATGTCCCAGGTTTTCAAAGCAGACAGCTCATCTGTGTTATATCCTATGTTATATTTCCTGTTCAGTTAGGACTCCACATTTGTGGATTTGACTTTTGTAGATTTCATTATTCATTGATTTAATTTAAATGTTTTATCTAGGGATCTCTAGGTCTCTTCTAGCATGACTATATGATCAGTTTCTGGTGGAACTTAACCATAAAGTCATACTGAAGGTACTAGTTATCCCTAGAAAGATGTTCTCGCAGGTTAAGAAAAAAGGACAGTTTTAATTAGCATTTTTTCACTTTTATGGGGGTCTTGTGCTGCCTAAACTTAGTGAATTTGTTGTTGTAAGTTGTTGTTAGCTCCAGCAGCTGATAAAACACAAATGAAGGTTTAAAATGGGGTGTGGCTTTTAAAACCTGTTTGTGCCATACAGCATTCACATGCTCTCCATGCCTTTCATTCTGTGATCTGTCCAAAGTGAGCACGATCCCCAGTGACCCCATGCCCTTCTCTTCCATCGGTGCAGAGTGGCGGCAGGGCAGGATGGCTCGGATAATACTGCAAGATGAAGATGTAACCACAAAGATCGACAATGACTGGAAAAGGCTCAACACCTTAGCCCATTACCAGGTGTGGTTGTCCACTGAATTTAGCCATAGAGGTATGGCAGAAGAAAGCAGACGACTGAGTGTAAGGTTCACTCAGCATAGATGCTTCATTTGTGGAGAAATGGGTGTAGTGGGTTGTGCTTGTCAATGATTTTCGTGTTGCTTTGAAGCAGGGTGGGGTGGGGGCAGATTGGTATATTTAAGTATATTTAAGTTAGAGAAAGTGCCAAGATCTGAAAGGCCAAATTATATATCTTGAAACAGCTGGTTAAAAAATTAAAGCTTTGAACTCTCAGGTTTGATCAAAGAAGCAAGTAAATGTAATGGCAGTGGAAGAGGCTTCAATGCTCGCTTTCTCTCTTGCTTTCCTTGATAGATCATTTGGCCTAGAAAGAAGAAAGACTTGCTCTTATGATTATGTTTTGCATCTGTGCTCTCTCTAGGCAGATGGTGTGAGAGGATGGAGTATGACCTCCCTCAGTAGGCAGCTCAAGCAGTTTGATTAAATTCTTGGTCTTTCAGAGGGAAAAGCCACTTTTATCTATTGAAGTAGTCTTTCACAAAGATCTGTTCTTGGAAGAATATGGGTCCGTTCTCATATCCATCACTGGAGAAATTCATAAGACTCTGTGGGTGCATATTGGAGATTACTAAATGTAGATTAATGATTTATCAATACAGCTTAATTATACTTCTCTAAATCACATTGTGTCGTGCATTTCCATTAGAAGCTGACAAAGGGCCACAATTCAGAGCAGTGCTAGTTGTTATAAGGATAGAACTCCTGGAGATGATTATCACAAAATCATTGTGAAGTGAAACAAAGTGGTGTTAGAGCTTCACCTAGAACTCTTTGTGGAGGAAGGGCTTTTCTACCTTTAAAGTGACTAGGTTAGACTTTGAAAAAGGTTATGTGGGCCAGTGTGTCTGGCTGCTGTTTATCTTCCTCTTGACAGTAGGACACAGCCACATGCTTCTTCTTTACGGAGACCAGCAGAGGCATATGGAAACTTCCCCCATTCACTTTCAGCCATGATTAGCAATGGAGGACTGTCCCCAAAGGGTTTCCATTTACATTTTATCCTTTTTATGCCCATGCCCACCAGAGACCCTGTATAAACCTGTCATTCCTTCTGCAGTTTCCAAAACCCAATTAGGCTTTTAGGAGGCATAGTTATCAAGGTAAAAAAAAGATACTTTCAGAATCAGATAAATGAGAATTTATTGCACAGAAAGCCAGGCTGAACAATCCTGCTGTCATCAAAATATTATCTGAAAATAAATTCTTGAGAGGGTTGCCTTCTGCCATTTAGGTCAGAGGTTCCTCACCTGTGATCCATAGACCACAAGTGGCCCCCAAGAGCTAAAATATGGCCCGCTGCCTCACTGGTTTCATGAAACCCTCTTATAGAGCTGAAGCAATGGGGATGTCGGGAGGGGAGAGGCTGACTACCCACGAAAGGCGCGACAACAAGCCTCCTGACTGCTGCTTCTCCTCCTTTGCAAAAGGCTTAGAAAAGTGTCTCTCTCATGGATGAAGTCTTAGAGAATCTTACAACATTCCCTAAAAAATTTTTATCCAGAAACTACTCTCCCCCTCCCCCCCCCATTAGTATAAAATACTAATGCAAAAGCAAAAACAGAAAATCTTTTATTTTATTCAGGGAGGAGGAAAAAAGAGAAAAAAGCTCTATCAAAATTTGGGTTTAATTGGCCTGAAATTGGCCCAACCAGTGTAAATACTATTTCATGATGGAGATGAATAGAAATGTTGACTCAGAATCTTAATTGCTCTTCTTGAGCTTGTGCATTGTCCCCGAGACCCAGCATGGTCCATTTTGATCAGATTTTTTAGGCAGCTATAGGAACTCATTGGGCAGGCAACATGATCTACTGTTACATATTACCTTAGTTTGGGGAGCAGTATTGTTTGGATACATTCAGGAGAGTGTCACACCAGTCTTAATTTTGGTTCTCTAGGTAACAGATGGTTCCTCAGTAGCACTTGTGCCCAAGCAGAATTCGGCCTACAACATTTCTAACTCCTCCACCTTCACCAAATCACTCAGCAGATACGGTGAGTAACTGAGAAAACATTATTGCTTGTTTATTATTAGGCATTCAGGAATAGTCTGGGGAATTAGAATCCGAGTAAGCAAAGGCTGATCAGATTGGTGGATTGCGTCTCAATCAAGAAATAAAAGTGGAATGGTGATGACGATGATGATAAAAAAGAAGAATATGCTGTTATAGCTAATGGGGCTTTTAAAACTGATGAAGCAGCTTACCTGCTCTCTCCTTTTCTTTCTGTTTTGCTATTTTCACATGCTCAGTAAGAAATTCTAGAAACAGCTGCTGTTTATGTTGCCTAATGTAAGCAGACAAGCAAACCCTTTCACTTTTTTTCAAACTGGCCTATTCCAGTTTTTTAAAAATGTTTGGCCTTTTTTGATGAAATCTCTTGTTTGTCCACTTTCCCACTTGGAATAGTGTTGTAGCCAGGGTAGCCCCATATGTATGTCATATACTCTCAGTGATGCAGCAGGCCATGCTGCAAGCTAAGTGCGATGGAGGGAGGACAGCTGAGGCTGAGAGTCAGAGAAGGAGGGAGAGGCGGCTCCCATTGCATGTGGTTTCCTCACAGAGAGTATGCTCCGGACAGCCAGCAGCCCCGACAGCCTCCGTTCTCGGACCCCAATGATCACTCCTGACCTGGAAAGTGGCACCAAGCTGTGGCATCTGGTGAAGAATCATGATCATATGGACCAGCGTGAAGGTGACCGTGGTAGCAAGATGGTCTCAGAAATCTACTTGACCCGCCTGCTAGCTACCAAGGTAAATAAGAATAGAAAGAAGGCCTGCTGAACACATTCTGAGGCATAGATTGTCAAATCAAACCAAATTTGGGGGACCTTCTGACTCTTCTAGTTCCTAGGAAAATGTACTTTGTATATAGGTGTGTGTATTTAGAGTTTAAATTATATCAAATACTATTTGTTTATAAAACAAACAAGCCACCCTGTCTTTCTCTTGTGGCTTAATCATTGGTTAAAAAAATCCTTCTATTACTAGGGAGAACTCATGACATTTTATGAGATCCTTTGGTTGCTCAGCTGTTTAAGACAAAAATCCCATCCTCTCTAACCACTGGTCACATAGATGGGATTCTTAATCCAGTTTCTGAAACGGCCTTGTTTTATGGCAACTGAAACATCTTACAAAAATACTGATAATCCTATTCAGTACCAAAATACCTTTGAAAATTCCAACTTGGGTTGCTTGGTGGTTGAGCTTGTCCTGCTGCCTATCAGTGGTGGCCTGAATACTCTCCTTTCATCTCTTCACCTACTTCTAACTAAGCATTTCAGGTCCCAGTTACGTCTGGTTTTTCTTTTAAAGCTACGAAGATTGGCTTTGCATTCTAGCTGTTGACGAAGCAGAATTGAATCCCAGCCTCCAGTTGCTGCAATCACTGATTTCCCCTGTGCTCTGTTCATACGCTTGATAGACGCCCTCATTTTACCAGTCCTCTGCATCAGCAAAAGCCGGGGAGGCAAGGGAGCATTAAAAGTCCATTGGCTTAGGACACAATACTGAGCAACTCACATTACGTAATTGCTACACTAGTTTCTCATGTAAATCAAATGGTCAATAATATAAGATTTGTACAAAAACAAACAAAAGTAATACTGCCAAATCTTAGGAATGAAAAGCCCCACACTGATTGCTATTACTAGCATGCAAGTGAGACAGCTGGAATCTCTCTCCTGCTTTATTTCCAAGCCAAATAATAAATTGTAGTAATCTGCCAAAGGTATTAATTCTCTCCCTGGTACTTGGCTGCTCTTTTACTGTTGCTCAACTCAGTACATATTTAGCACAAACCAGGGAACTACAAATACATTATTACATTCACCAGTCAGGGAAAAGAAGTGCTTACCTCGGGTTCCTTTGGAGGGTTATTGACAGTATAAACAATTTTATTTATTTATACAGAGATTGAGCACGCAAGAGGCAAACACCTTAGACCAGGGGTCCCCAAACTAAGGCCCGGGGGCCGGATACAGCCCATCGAAGCCATTTATCCGGCCCCCATGGCACAAGGGCAGAAGGGGGTTGGGCTAAATGACCCAAGGTGTCTCTTCTTCTCTTAAAACCCATCATTATTATTATTATTATTATTATTATTATTATTATTATTATTATTATTATTTGAAACACAAGATGAGTCCACAGCAGACACTCTGCTGGCTGTTGTATTGGATCATACATCGGACACTTCCCAAGTGTCTAGGGCTGTGTGATGTATCGGCGAATAATGCGTGCAGATCCCAGTAAGGTGGCCTTCTGCAGCTGGCAGATGGTAATTTTGTTAGCGCTGATTGTGTTTAAGTGCAGGTCAATGTCTTTAGGCACTGCACCCAGTGTGCCGATCACCACTGGGACCACCTTGATGGCTTGTGCCAGAGTCTTTGTAATTCAATCTTTAAATCCTCATATCGTGTCAGCTTTTCCAGTTGTTTCTCCTCAATCCTTCTGTCACCTAGGATTGCAACATCGACAGTCCATACTTTGTTTTTTAACACGATTGTGAGGTCAGGAGTATTGTGTTCCAAAACCCTGTATTATTATTATTATTATTATTATTATTATTATTATTATTATTATTATTATTATTATTATTAACATTGAGGCTGGGTGGCCACCTGTCAGGGATGCTTTGCTTGTGCTTTCGGTGCACAAAGGCAGAAGGGGATTGGACTCAATGGCCCAAAGGGTCTCTGCCAACCCTCTTTTTATTATTATTATTGTTGTTATTATTATTAATAATAATTATTGCTCGGTGGCCAACTATAGTCCGGCCCTCCAATGGTCCGAAGGATCGTGAACTGGCCCCCTGTTTAAAAAGTTTGGGGACCCCTGCCTTAAACATTCCATCAGTAGGCCAGAGCCAGGTGCTTCCTAGTGGACCAAGTGGTTTACAAATTGGGAAGAGGGAAGGTATCTTTTTCCCTAGCATTCCCTAGTCATTCAGAAGACTGGCTGTTGAGAGCAATCAGCCAATCTCCCCAACAGAAAAAGGTACATGACAGCTTTACAGGGACTATTAAGACAGGTTCCAGCTTTAGAAACTCTCTTCTACCCCCAATGAATTTCGTATTTCAGTAGGTGAATTTTACACGGGATGACAAATGACAGTACAATGTTTCCGAGTGAAGATTCAAACCCTTCAGCATGCCAAGCATGGAATTCATTTATAGAAAGACAATTTTGTTTTTAACACAAGCATTGAACTAGAAATATAAAAAAGTCAAGATTATTCTTTCATCTTTTCATACCTGTAAAGCAGAAATATTTCCCCATCACATGTGGATTAACTTGAAAATCTATATATGACTGATTTGGAAATGAGCCTCCTAAATAGGGGATTCTTAACTCTTTTTTTTTGTTCCACGAACCACTTTACCAGTCAGATGAACACCATGGACTCCTTCTCTGAATGTAGTGGCAGTTAGTTTTATTACACTCGATGGCAGATTGTTCACAACAAGACTATGATCATGTGTGATCTAGTATTGGTCTAAAAACTACCATAATTTCAAAGTATGGATGATTGTAAGCAATTTTTCAAGATTTGCAACAACTATAAGGTGAGACGAAATGAATACGACTGTAATTTACTGCATGCATTTATAAGTGAAAGGAATGGCAGATTTCAATTAGCAGTCAGAGGAAATAACAAGAAGAATCCACTGGGAGAGATCATCCATAGGCATGGGGCGAGGTGTTATCAATATGCTCTGATGATACCCAAATATATTTTGCCATTCCTTCAAAAACAGCTTCAGCTAAGGATAGCGTGTCTCCTCTGAATGAATGCCTGGAGGAGGTAAAGGGCTGGATGAGGAAAAACAAATTGAAACTGAACCCAGAGAAAACAGGTGCTTCCCATCAAGGATCCTAATCTGGGGATGTAGATGTGTCACCCAGTTCTGGATGGGGTTACACTTTCCCTGAAAGACTGTGTTCGTAGCTTGGGAGTGTTCCTGGAGCTGTCTCTCCAAATGTCAGCCCAGGTCGATGCCTTGGTCAGGAGTGCTTGATATCAGCTTTGGCTGATACTCCAGCTACACCCCTTCCTAGATTTGGAGGACCTGAAGATGGTAGTGCATGCACTGGTAACCCCAAGGTTGGACTTCTGCAATGCACTTTACATTGGGCTACCTTTGCACCACGTTCGGAAACTCAATCTGGTTCAAAATATGGCAGCCAGATTGATTACAGGAACATCTTGGAGTGAGCATAGTACACCTATCCTAGTCACACAACTAGCTGCCAATTAGTTTCCAGGCAAAGTACAAAGTATTGGTTTTGACCTTTAAAGCCCTACAAGGTTTGGGTTCAGGTTACCTAAAAGCTCACCTTCTCCCATAGAATCCACCCTGCACACTGAGGTCCTCTGGAGGGCATCTGCTCCAGCCTGCCAGAACTCAGTTAGCAACCACCACCCAGAGGACCTTTTCATTGGGCACCCCAAGACCGTTGAATGACCTGCTGGAAAAGTTCTGACAGTTAGATCTGTCAGAATTTAAATGCTGTCAGAATTTAAAAACCATGAAAAGGCCTATCTCTTCCAGCAGGCCTACTCAGCCAGTCTTTAAGCATGAATTTTAAATCTGTCTCCTTTGTTTAATCTCTGTTTTGTATATTTTAAAATGGATTTTATAGAAATAGGTTTTAATATGTAGCTTTTATAGAAATACATTTTAATATATTTATTTGTAGTATTTTTACAATATTTATGTATTTAATTATTCTGTAACCTACCTCAAGCTATGAGTTGAGGTGGGTAATTAATAAAATAATAATAATAATAATAATAATAATAATAATAATAATAATAATAATATAAAGATTTTTTTCAATTCAAGCTCATAGATCTCTGAAATCTTTACATTGATTGTCAAGCCTAATTAAGAACCTCTGTCCAAAACGGACAGATGTAAGGAGGCTAATTCTTTTTATCATAACACATTCAGGTGTATCCATAGCAGGATAATTGAATGCTATGGGAATTGGCTACTGCTTAAACTATTTTGGGGTTGTTTGGGGTGATATTCTGCATTTTGAGTTAAACACACATGCTATAGTTTCCAGATTCCTTGTGGTTAAGCTTTCAAGCTTCAGTCCTAGCAACAGAATAGTGCAGATGGATGACCTAGAGAAAGCCCATGTACAGTGACTTAAATTTCACTGTGAAGTTAAAAAAAAAAAAAAAAGAGGCCCGTGGCAGGTGTCATCTTTCTTGCATTGTCTACTTATAGAATTTCTGGATATTGAGTCCTCTTCATGATACAGTATGGGATGCCTTGCATAAAGGCCTGTTTGTCCCTTTTTCTTCTACCAGTGACACATCAATTCCTTCTTTCATTACATAATATTTCTGCTTATAACATCAGCTTATCCCTTATAAGCAGATGATAAATCTATTTCATTGCTGTTATTTCACCCATACACTGCAATATATTTAGCATTGTTGTGAAAATATTCTCATTTTTTCCATTTAGGGGACCTTGCAGAAGTTTGTTGATGACCTGTTTGAGACCATTTTCAGCACAGCACATCGAGGGAGTGCCTTGCCTCTGGCCATCAAGTACATGTTTGACTTCCTGGATGAACAAGCTGATAAGCACCAGATCAATGACTACGATGTCAGGCACACTTGGAAGAGTAATTGGTAAGAAAGAGATCTGTGATCAATGGTACACCATATGCTTTGCATGCAAAAGATCCAAGCTTTAACCAGAACTGAGAGAGATGATGCCAGTTACTGTAGAAAATCATAAAGTAGATGGACTAATGGTCTAAGTTGGTTTAAGACAGCTTTGCATGCAGCTTATGGACAAGGAATAAGAACTGGATCTCAGGCATCAGGAAGACATTACTATAAAGGAGATATTTCAGTCAGCTTTATCCTAGCTAGCAGATGGCTTCAGAAATCGTCCTACAGGAAATCTAAAATCACACTCTTCCTTTTTCAGAAGATGGATCAAATGTTAAAAATGGCCTTAATGAGACAGAAAACTAAAGTGCATAATGTGCTCATGCTTCACTGTTGCACAGGGAAGGTGAAACATGAAATGTGCATGAATTATACCAGGCATTTTGGGCAATTTTTTTTACATGCCTTAATCCAGAGACAACTATTTTTCATGTAGTGGGACATATCTGTCTGTGCAAATTGGGTCCCATTGTGCAAAGGCATGTATAACCAATTATAATGGAGCTGGCATACCATTCTGCATAGCTTGAGCCAAACTCAGGCTTGCTCTGTGTTTGTCCTAAAGCCTAGGAGATTTGTGTGCTCAGTGAGTAGTGAGATGTGTTGCCTCTCTGTACTCATCCCTTGCGCTGCCTTGCTTTTTTCATTTCTCAGATTTTCTCCCCAGTACTGGGGGATATGAACATGCATTTTCGGCTCTGGCATTTGTTAAATTGGCAACGAAATTGCTTTTGTATAGTTCAGTAACTGTCAGTAATTAGCAGGGCAGAAAAAGAAACATTTTTAAATGGAGACATGAGAGCATGGAAAGTCTGGGAGCTGGTTTATCACTGTGCTTTCTATATTAAAAGAGGATGTGGGACTAGAAGGGAAGAGTAGGGCAGGGGGAAGAACCCCAGTGATGTCTGGACTGCAGTTCCAGAAAGCCCAGGCAGGCAGGCAGGCTCCTGCATACAAATGCCCCTGCTTGTTTCAGGGTGATGATTTGGATAATTTCATGAGATCATTCTCTGAAATTAAAAGTATGCATGCATACCTAGCGCCTGTATTCCAAAAATCAAGGGAGCCAAGCATTAGACATTTGAGATACATGTGACAGTGAAAACCAAGACCTAGTTTTCATTGAACTGGTAAACCTGGTACTGGAGCTGTTCCTCTTCAGACGACAGGCAGGGCTGAGATGATCTGATACTTCTCCTTGAAAAAGAAAAGAGAGTAATTTCAACAAAGGCATCAAGAAGAAAGGTTTTAGGTTTGCTTAATCTAGTCACCAGGTTGCTCCCTGCATGAATCTTTCCTGATGAAAACTCGGCCCAGGAGAAGAAAAGAACCAGAGTAGTCTATTCTGAGATAGATGTAAAAGGGCAAAACAGATGAGAACAAAAGAGCTGACATGTACTGCTTCCAAATTATTACCATCTGTTGAGGTTTAGAGAGAATGTCTGCCCCATTTTCTGAGATTCAGAACAGTCAAGGGTTATCATCTGGGACCCTGAAGTTAAGAAGAATATATTTTTCCAACCTGACTTTCTTTTCTCTTTCCTCTGCAGTCTACCTCTGCGTTTTTGGGTGAATGTGATTAAGAATCCCCAGTTTGTGTTTGATATTCACAAGAACAGTATTACTGATGCCTGCCTATCAGTGGTGGCTCAGACATTCATGGACTCCTGCTCAACTTCTGAGCACAAGCTAGGGAAAGACTCCCCCTCCAATAAACTACTGTATGCCAAGGACATCCCCAACTATAAGAGCTGGGTAGAAAGGTAAGTGGCTTCAGCTGGGGATATGGAAATGAAAGATGCAATGATAAGAGGTGTGACCTTTCTAGTGTTTGCTGTGAAAGGCTGGGTATAGTTGTAAAGATGGTTGTGTGCCTGTAAAGAGCACTTCAGGACTACAGGACTTCCTTTTTTGTTAACTGCGGGTTAACCACATCCATCCACCTTAGTGATAAATGGAACACATGGTGGAAATACGGAGAGTGCTTTTCATACTATGTTGAATCCAGCATGAGATATCTAATGGATGGAGAGCCCTAGACAATTTTTTCCAGTCACTGAAGAGCAAAGGAGGTCATCTTTGGCATTTTGCCTCTCCATCTGAATCCCATGTTATTCCTCCGAAGACATACTTCAAAGGGTTAGAAGATCTTCCTGAACAGTATGAAAGATGGTTCAAAGCAATCCAAAAGATGAAGCACTCAGTGGGGGTTTTCTGACAGAAACTCTGCACAGAATCACTTCCACTGCTAGAACGAAACTTCCTCCGATCCAAAGATGAAAATAGAGCAAGTATTATTTTCAAAATACTATGAGAACGAGAGAAAGGATGTCATGCTGGGTAAGATGGTAGCAAGTTTTGTTCTTCAGGTATTTTTGCCAAGGAGGTTCTGGTTGACATTTCTTTTAGCATGTTTGTCTTCATGATACTTTTAAAGAGCATTATTATTGAAAATTATATGCACAGCAGATAGAGTGGCACTTACTGGAGCTAATGCAACCCTGCAAAAGATCTGTCTGTCATTGCCGTCACCATCATCATATTAATGTATAAGGCAAAATCATAAAGTATTTCCACTCCAGCTGACAAAGGTGGAGAATTTGACTAGGGAATTATACTATGAAAAGGGAAAGGGGCTTTTAGTTCTTCCATCATGGCTCTGTTTCTTGAATAAAGAAACACTATAGAAAATCTGCAAGAAATAAACATTCTCTTGCACAAGATGCTTTTCATGGACACAATTTCTAGGCCTGCTATATTTGACAGACTGTCTAGATTATGTGGACAATGCATTCCCAGGGAGCATGCTGTCAACTTTTGGCCCAGAGCTTTCAAGTAACATGTTACAATAATGGCACTTTTTTGGCAATGAAAATAACATAGTTATTTTTCAAAATAATACAACATCCTATTATATCATAATTTTAAACTTAATAAGTGGTCTTATTATTTGTAAAATATTTGAATCAGGGTCATTTAAATATGGTGGATATATATATTTTTTAAATCAACTATATTTTTGTAAGTGCTAATTTGAAAAATTTGGCAATTCTCTGCAGCATCACAAAGGGAGAATGTCTGAGGGAAGTCCATCATTTATGCCTTCTTTTTCTCCCAGCTGTCTTTTCAGCTTGAATGTCATCATTATTAACTTCTCATGCAGTGTTTTACACAGCCTTGTAGTGGCAGTCTGGTTTTGTATTATTAGGTTCTGTTTGCCAAGCTATCTATTTCTGTCATTAGCTGATGCTTGCATCTGATAGTGGCTCTTCATTGTCAGAATTCTCCTCAGGCTTTTCCCTACCTGGCCACTCTTAGAAGTGGGTTTTAGACATGTTAAATTTCTAAGAGCTGATGTCGTTGTTGGTCTGAGTGAAAAATAGGAATTTTGTATCCCATCTTGGGAGGAAGATGGGCTATAAATTCAATAAATAAAACTCTTGTCCTCCTGATGTGTATTTTCCTATTTCAGTTGTTCTTCACCATTAGCCAGCCTAGCTGTAGTGTTGCAAATAGGTGAACCATAAACAGATACTGGAAAGCACATACTAAAATGCACAGGCAAAGTAAGAAACAAACCTTCACATACTTAATCATGGTCTGTGTTTTATTTTTCAAAAGGTCTTAATGATTCTATTTCATAAAAAACCCAATGCATTTCAGCCTTTATGTGACATTGAATGGGCTTCTTCAGAGTCTATACTAGAAACAAACATAAATACCAATAAGAAATTAAACTTCAAAATTTAGGAAAGGGCATCACATATTTTTAGGTGATACATATAAAAACCCCTAATTGTTCATATTAATTATATTTGGTGTTAAAAACATCTATATACCATTCAGAGTTTATGAATAGTAGGAATTTCTGGAGTTGCCAAAAATATCTTTCCATATAACTGGACTGTTTCACAATGAAAAATAGACTTAGAAGCCTAATTTTATTTATACTTTTCAACAAATGATCAGAAAGAAAGGTGGAAGGAGTGTAGAGAGACAGATAGTGGCGAAAAAACTTTCAAGGACATCTGATATAATTCAGCTGAAAAATTAAATCATTTATGAAGTCGAATAACCTTACTATAGGGAAGAAATCCAGACCTTCATTAAGACCTCCCGGTGTCAAAGATTTCAGTTTTAAAATCCAATCTGCTTCTTTTCTCAGCAAAGTTTCATTCATTATTATTATCTACTTTTTCCAACACCCACACCTTAATCTCTGTGGTAGAGACTTGAAATTCTACAAAATGACTAATGGCTGAATAGTGTTGGGATTTTTACAAAATAGAATAATCAAAAATACTTCTTAAAGAAATACATGCAGACCATTAATAAGCACATGGAGGCTTGTTTTTTCCTTTGCCTATGGAAATATGAATATGTACAACTACATTTTGAGAGTCAAGGGTTCCTCTACCCTGAAATAAATGCTTGACAACTGCTTTGCAAAAAAAAAAAATGTATTGCTGTTAATATTGTTTTATTGGAAGAGTCTGATTACTTCCTTGTTTGCTTAGGTGAATCTCATAATATGTACTAGCTTGGTAGCCTTTGGGAAGCTTTCCTATAGATGTCCAAATGCACTTGCTTTTCCATCTTTACTATTCCAAAGAGTCCTGCTCTATGGATCTCATCCAAAGGGGTGCCCAACATTAGACACCGAAGCAGCCCACAGCCCTTATAAGCCAGTACAAGAACTGCATTGAAAAATACCCCTCCTTTCTTTGTTTATATATTTAGCTTCAGGTTCCACAAGGATATATATATCCAAACTAAAATATTACACTTTAATTCTGTCCTTCCTCACCATGGAACACTATCAACACTGTTCAGTATAAATTCACAACAACCTTGTGAAATATGTCAGTCCACAAGGAAGACAGTGGCTTTCTCCTGATTTTTTTTCTTAGTGCAAAAAATAGAATCTGTTTTATATAAAATCCTGTGATGGATGATGGAACATTCTGCTTGCAGTTGCCAGAATATGATAGGAAAGGAGCATCATTTGGCCATTGAATCTGACCTCCTTCATGTTGTGCCCAGTTTCTTCAGTGCATTAAATAGTTTTGTTATAATTCATTAGGATACCTTACAGTTCGTTTTTAGGAAGTCTCCAGATTAAACCCGGATTTCAATGGCATGACTTATCTCTCTGTTTTCAATGGCATGACTTATCTCTCCTGCTCCCTGCTGTAGATATTATGCAGATATTGCTAAAATGCCAGCAATCAGCGACCAAGACATGAGCGCTTACCTGGCAGAACAGTCCCGGTTACACCTGAGCCAGTTCAACAGTATGAGTGCGCTTCATGAGATCTATTCCTACATCACCAAGTACAAGGATGAGGTAAGGCACACCCCAGCTTTTAGATACTGTTTCATTTAACTATTTTTCCTCCTTCTGATGTAAACGATACTGGTATATCCCATAGGGAATGCACAAGAGGGGAAAATAGCTCAGTCAGCAGAATTAGAGGATATTTGTTGCAAGTAAAGTGGCTGCTGAAACAGTTTTTCACTAGAACTTGCATCAAGACTTTACATCAACTGACACAGTAAAAAAAAGAAAATAAAATACAAGGAAAGCACCAGCCTATGCAGGTGTGTCTGTTTATGTTGAAATCACCTGTAAACTTACGCCGACCCCATTAATTTCATAGGGTTTTCTTAGGTAAAGAATACTCAGAGGTGGCTTTGATGTTTGTTACTAAGATATAAACGATCCCCTAAAAGTACCTAGAAATCTGTTTCTTGTTGTTTGAGAATAGATTGGTGCGTGTCATTAATCATCTCAACATCCATGCTGTCAGCTCCAAGTCATTGGAAAGGAGACTCATGAGGTAGGAGCAAAAAATGCTGGGCGTGTGGTTGGAATCTGGCATAAGGCCTTTTACCCTAGCACTCAAGACCTGGCTCTTTACTAGAGCTTTTAATCTATGTTAATTTTATCAATATTTGTATGTATGTATTTTTATTCTTTACAAGTTTATCTTGTAAATCACCTAGAGCATCGTGGATGGAGGGCGATTAATAAGTAATTAAATGATGATGATGATGATGATGATGATGATGATGATGATGATGATGATGCAAGTTGGAATCAGAATCTATCACATCTGTAGAAAGACACTACATCATACATTGGATATAGGAGCACAGACAGATAAAGAGCACTCAGTGATCAGGCACTACCCTGGGAAACCTTCTTGCACCAACAGAAACAATTCTTTCTATGTTTAGAAATACAATACAGCATAAAGGCTTTAAAATTTTTCTGATGTGTAGAACCAACAATGTAAGATGAGTATGTGTCAAACATGTTCTTTTCTATTTGTTGAAAGTTAAAAGACATAGGAAAGAAATTAAGGGAGTAAAAAACTCAATGTTGAGAAATGTGCTAGAAATTTGGAATAGATACAAGAAAATATTATTGTCAGAAAGTTCAATATTAACACCAATAATAATAAATAGGAAATTCCCAAAAAAAATCTAAAAAATATTTTGGATAAAAAATTAAGAGAGAAGAATATAGATAAAATTGGAGATTCGATAAAAGCGGACATGAAGAAAGAAATTATACTGAGAGAATTTAAGATATTATACTCTCATGGTTCCATTGCTTACAGTTAGAGCAATGGTTCAAGAACTGGATAAAAAATAATGGGGAAGGAGGCAAACTTACACAATTTGAACAAATGATGCAAACGGAAAGAACTATGGGAGAATACCATAAGATGAAAGGAATAACCAGCAAAATGTATAAGATAATAATTGAAATTAAGGGGGGGAAAATAAAGGATGCAATATTAAGAGAGATATGTAAAGAAGATTTAGGGATTAAGATAAGGGAAGTGGATTGGACACAGTTATGGGATCAAAGACATTTAAGGAACTTATCGATACGTGTTGAAGAAAATTATTATAAACTGGTTTGGAAATGTTATTTAACACCAGTAAAAATAGCAGACATTAATAAAAACACCTCCAAAATTGTTGGAGAGGTTGCTAGGAGGTGGGTACATATATATGGTGACAATGTAAATATATAAATGAATTTTGCGGGAAGGTATTTAGGGAAATAGAAGCTATAATGGATATGAAGATAGGAAAAAGTGCAAGTATTGCATTGTTGTCATTATATAATGTCAAGAAATTAAAAAAAAAACAGAAGGATGCAATAAATAACATGTTAACTGCAGCAAGGTTGTTGATAGCAAAGAACTGGAAAGGTAAAATAAATATACAGATCCATGAATGGTATAAAGAACTGTGAAAATTAGCAATAAATGATAAGTTTACATGTAGTTTAAGAGTTAGGAAAGGGGTATGGAAGGAAAACTATTTTGATGAGGTTTGGGGAAAATTTATTGAGAATGGTTTAAAAGAAGTAGATGGGAAATTACCTCCACAAGAAGAAATGGTATTTTGGAAAGAGAATGGAAATTGAAGTGGCTCCGGGCCGGCAGAAGCTTGGATAAGCGAATAACTTGGATAATAAGGAGGAATTAAGGAAAAGCCTATTAAACATCAAATTAGGTTATGATTTTACAAATTAAGCACCAAAACTTCATGTTATACAACAAATTTGACAGAAAAAGTAGTTCAATACACAGTAATGTTATGTTGTAATTACTGTATTTACGAATTTAGCACCAAAATATCATGATATATTGAAAACATTGACTACAAAAATAGCTTGGATTAGTGAGACTCTACTGTATATATACATATATAGTTGATGCAATTAATTGTGAAATATAAGAGTATTGAAGATACTGATGTATTGATGTATTTTAAGAAAACTAATAAAAGAATTTTTAAAAAAGAAAGTTAAAAGACAGACCTTTCTCTTGACAAAATTCAGGTGTTGCCTTTAGATACCACAGTTGTGTGATGCATAACTCGACTTTTGGCATTGACTGGAGTTCCCCATAGTGTGAGAAAATAAACTTTTATTATGAAACAACCTGTCATCTCTGTAGATGTGCAGTCAACAGATGCATTTTGCAAGTTAACTGAAATGTGGCGAGAGCATTTATAAGGGAGTATCATCAAGACAGAAAGGTGCAACGTTTTACCCACATGCTCCAAAGTGTGTGTGCTCTCTTCCTGAATCCTTTTCCTCTCCTAGCTGGACTTTGGAGTTCAGATTGTCTGGCCTCAAGGAGAAAATTTGTGAAGGATAACATATATGGAAGAACAGTGAACTACTCCCACTTCCTGTCCATTCTTCCTAACCCTGCATTGGTACCACAGTGTGAGGAAACTGTGTTTTCTTTAATGTTTGCTTTCTCCTTTGAGAGAGCTCTTTCTCCATCTCTTACCTGCCAAGGATCCAGCAAATTCCCATATTATATATTCATACTTCCATCCTCTTTTTCCTTTCTTATGAGTGGGTGGCACTGTCCAAACTGCTCAAGGTAAACAAACACAGGTCAGTCTTTTGAAAACAAACAAAACCACTGTCTTCTCCAAGTCAGAAAAATAGGAAAGTAGAAATAAGAAAACTTTGTGATCACAATGCCAGTAAATGTATAACAGAAATCACCCAGCAAACACATTCCATTTAAAGTAATGAAATAGATAGCAGAAGAAAAAAGTTCTTCAAACCTCTTCTTCACACCCACCCTTTGCACTGAGATTGCAAACCATTGTTGAGCTGTAGAAGTATAAAGAAGGTCACAAGGAGGAGCTGCCATCTCGCCAGATCAAACTCTCTCTACTTGGATGTTTTCAGCTTCCACTGCACTAGATCATTTCTAGTGGAGCTCTTCACTGGTTACTTCATTTGCGGTCTGGGGAGCAGGGGCATTTGCTTTTAGAAGAGAGTCGCTTCAGTTAGCCAGTTAAGTTTTAAGATTGCTTAAAAACCCATCTGCCATAATTGGCACAAACTCCCATTAATGTACTTTTCCAACACGTTCTCAGCAATTCTTTAGTAAAGCGATGAAATATATAACTCTAATAAAAATATATGTAATAGCAATATATGCATTTTATTGCCCAGCTGAAAGATAATGAGAGCCAAGGGATAGTGGGTTTGATAAGGTAATAAAAGGTTTTTGTGTGTGTGTTTTTTTAAATAGAATAGTTTGCCAATCAACCCTTGTATTGTTATCTGGGCAAGGGGATGCAGATAGGTTCCTTTAAAATCTGGTCAAGGAAATGCCTCTCAGGGGACCACCAGTTTGGGCTCATCAGTGGAAACAGAAAGGGAAGTGTGTGTGTGAGAGAGAGACCTCTTGAATGAGGTGGCAAAGGTGCAGCTAATAGATCAAAAAAGTAGATTAATTCACCACTGAATAGAGAGGCTTAGACCTTTGGAACCATGTCGCTGCTTCTATGGTTTTGCCTTCGTTCAACAAAGCAAGCATAAATAGTCAATTTGCCTGCCTTACTACGATGCCATGAAGGTTCAGTTAATGAAGCAGTTATTGTAAAATGCTTTATATACCAGAAATTGACAGAGCATTATTTCTGATTGACACCAGATTAGCTTGAATGGTGGACATTTAGATAAAATAATGCTTGTCAGTAGAAACTGTGTGAATGATGGGCTCCGCTTGCATCTTAATGTAGCCACATGAATTCTTCAGAACACACGGATACCTTCTAAGGACAGAGGTCTAGTATTAGTTTGAATATGTAATTTAAGACCATTTCAGATGTAATGCGGTTTCCTCCAAGATGGGGTGTAGCACTGATGCCTGGACATCAATCTCTAGTCCTGCTCCTGAGCTCTTTATTTTACCCATCTTCTATCTGTAGCTAGCTTTCTCATATTCCAAAATTTACTTTGCCATCCATCAAAAGAAACCTTTGTTAACACTTAGGGCTGTTTTCAACATAATGGTTTTAAGCCATAAGAACAAACACATTGCCAAGCCCTTGCTAACTATGTAAATTAACAAAGGTTAATTAAAGTCCTTCATGCACTCCCAGATTTTCTGGTAGCTTGTGCTGTTCTTAGACATTGCTGTGTGATAGCCTTATCCATACAGACAGGGTCGTAGCCATAAAAAAATTTCGGGAGGGGTTTTGAAAATTTCAGGGGGGGGGTGGACCCCTAATACCCCTCCCCCCCCTGCTACAGACCTGTCAATATCTGCTTGAGATAGTGCCTGGAGGGAATCTTAATTTTTTGCGTCTCATAGACTTAGCATGGGGATTTGGTTAACCAGTTAAAATTCATGAGTAAACCAGTATTTTTTTAACCTGAAAATTTGGCGGGGGGGGGGGGGGTGTTGAACCCCTAACCCCCCCTCCCCCCCCCCCGGGCTACAGGCCTGATCACCCATTCCAATATATCGGTTGTGACCTTGTGATGCAGTCCCCAAGCATAAAGAGTATAGAAGGGCTATAAAAGAGGGACTTGTATGCTCCACAAGCTGCATGCAGTTTCCCCAAAAGCAATTTTGGTCCCCCAAAACCTTTGTTTTTGCTCTTTAGGGACAAGTAGAGGGCAATGTAACCACTTTTAGAAATGCCCTGCCCAGGACAGGCATTTTTCTTCCCAAGATGGATTCCTGCTGAGTTCCTTTAAAAATAAAGTTTTTCCTCTGCGAAAACACCAGTTTGAGAAAAAGAAAAATCCCAGATGTGGCCATCAGCTTGTTCTTGAAGGCCACTGCATTCTTCAAATGCTAACACAAAAGTTAGATGCTAACCCAGAACCACCTATCTTTGCTAGATGCTGAAAATTGCAAAGGAAGGAACAAATCTTTGCCATGAGTAGGCACCAGCGTAAGCCTTCTTAGCCAGAAGTGACATGAAGTACAAAACAAAACAAAAAAATCACATGAACATCTAGCAGGCCTTCCATGCTACAGCTTCTGCACTGTTCTTTCTATACCAAACATGGCTATAGAATTTGGCCCAGAGGTTATCCTCCCACACAGCTTTCTCTTGAGACATTCACATAGAAACAGCCCCTGCCCCTTAGTCTTTTCGGCCAGCTTCCGACATTACCCTTCATTTGTATTTCCACCCAGAAAGGGTCTTAAAAGCAGAAATCTATAACAAGGCAAGTATGTGTGGTCTGAAAGAGGGATCTTAATGAGCTGGATGCAAGATGTATTACCATTCCTTGTGTACTCTGGTTAACTGCTGCCTGGCATCTGTTGAATGTACACCCGTAGCCCACTCCAAAGGTACTGCCTGTGTGTTCACAGCTCTCAGGAACTTCTTTTATTATTTGTAATGGGATTAATAAATAGCAGCTGTTCCCTTTGTTTGTTTTCATTCATTAAACACAATTACATGCAGCCCAACTGCACTCTCTCTGATGCAAAATAGGAGAGAATCATTTTTCCTGTTGTTCACAGCTATAATATGCTGTCATTGGTGCTGAATGAGAACCATAATTAATTTTCATTTGGGTTTTTTCTTCCTCCTAATCACGGAGATCCCAGCTCCTGAAAGCAGGTGCCGGACATGTTGCTCTCTCTTTGCATCTTGACAGTGTTGCTCCCAGAAGGGTAACATGATAGCAGAAGATCAAACAAATACAAAGCCAGTTGATAATCTTTTGGCACTCGTAAACATCAGCAACAGTCCCTTCCTGGTTCTGGAGAAACAGGATTTTTAGGTAGAATTCTGGTTACTACTTGATCTCTGCCCACAACACCTTTAAGGTTTTCATTTTTCCCTGCTGCCAGTTTATTTTGTTGTTTTGGTTTGGATGCTGAACTTTGGCACCATCTAGAGGTCTCTCTGACTGGCAGCAGCGAGCAGTGCTTCAGATGAAATATGGGGAGTCATTTGCCTGATCCAGGGTTCCTCAAACTTTTAAAGCAGAGGGCCAGTCCACAGTCCCTCAAGAGTGTGTGTGTGAAGGGGGGGGGGGGGGGCAGACTATCGTTTGAAAAAAAATGAACAAATTCCTATGCACACTGTACATGTTTTATTTGTAGTGCAAAAAAACAAAACAATGAAAGAACAATACAATATTTAAAAGTAAGAACAACTTTAACCAACATAAACCTACCAGGGTTTCAATGGGAAGTGTGGGCCTGCTTCTTGCTGATGAGATAGTCAAGTTAATTAGGATTGTTGTTGTTGTTGTTGTTGTGTGCCATCAAGTCATTTCAGACTTAGGGCGAGCCTAAGTTTAACACTGAGGGCGAGGGCCAGATAAATGACCTTGGAGGGCTGCATCCAGCCCATGGGCCTTAGTTTGGGGACCCCTGGCCTGATCCAACCCTGGTCTGAGTTATCCCCAGGTAGCATGGTAGCAAATCTATTCATTGTACCCTTTTTATATATGGAAAACTGTCCGGAGTACTCCACTGAGACTTATGCCCTTAGGATTGCAGCCATAGGGTAGCCTTCTACAGGGCATAAAGCTGCACTGGTTGGTTCTGCTTTCCAACTCTATATGTCTTTTCAGACTATGTGGCAAATAACCTTTACATAATCTGCATGACACTTTTAAGCGATTCAGCATCCACGCGGCCCCAAGCAACAGTGCTGTGTACTCTGCCGCACGTCCGACACGCTCAGCACAGGAGACCTGTAGGGCACCACAGCTGCGCTTAATCAAAAGGAGCTGATTTCCATATTAAGGAATTACCTGTAGGGCTTGTGATGGACCTTTCCTTCCTCCTAATAGTCAGTCTATTAATTATACAAGAGTTTGTTTCCAATTACGCAGCCAATGAAATGGTTAATCAAGTCGCCTTTGATGGATGCTTTGACATTTAATTGGAAAGAAAAATCCACCTTGTACTCACAACAAACTTAGGCACTATAATGGGATTTCAGATGGGTTTGCATTTTAATCATCTGTTCTTTATCTGTAGCGTAATTTAAAGGAAGTAGGTCTGTGTTCAACAGACTCCAGATGACTGAGAGTTTTTCCTTTTTTTCTCTCCAATCCACCGTTTCCTCAGTCACTTTACTAGGACCCCAACAGCTGTCCGTTCCATTTCCCCTTTTTAGAACTTCCCCTGAACTGCCCCTGAACAGATGATGTAAAGAAGGGTGAGATTTTTCTAGATTTCCAATGGTGACATGGGGAATTTTCCAAGTCAGAAGAAAACAGAACTGGATGGTGAATATATATGTTCTGGAATAGATTTTCTAGTATGAAAGGTTCTGATTAGCTGAATCTCACACATCATCTTATTTTCCCTAGGGTCAATCAATCAGTGAATGCCCAGATAAGAATCAAACTGAATGTTAGCTCCTCCTATTCTCTAAACTGAAATATGTGTCTGTTAAGAAAACCTATATTTCACTGGGAAAAATCCAGTATAGTAATATTTTCAATAATGTGTAAATTTCATGTTGATCTCACTCTAGTTACATGTTTAATCACATATGTTTGTCCCACATATTTAGGCTGTCCTCAGCAGCTTCTCCTGCCAAGACAACCAATTCAAATAGAGGCTTTTGAAGAGCAAAACTGTGATCAGCCAAATAGGATTAAACTCATTGGAATTCGAATTTGCTATATGACCCTTTGGTTTTCCTTTTGATGGTTCAAATAGATATTGTGGGAATCTAGCCTGATTTCCCTATCTAGCCTAAGAATGTATCTAGCGAAGAATGTTTCAAATTACAGCAAAATCTTTTTTCCCCCAATGCTTAATTTTCTGTTATTTCTTTTCCTTACCAGATTTTAGCTGCTTTAGAAAAGGATGAACAGGCCCGAAGACAACGGCTGCGGAGTAAGTTGGAGCAGGCAATTGACACAATGGCCCTAAGTAGCTGAAAAGACCGAGACAGTGCTGCAGACTTCCCTAGCAGTGGATACTGAGACACAGAGATTGAGAGAGAGAAAGAAAAGAAGGCAAGCTGGTTGCGGCTGCAAGAAAGCAAGCAAAAATTCATTGGGGCCAAGGACAAAATTGCAGACTCTGCTGCGTCTCCAAACACTTTACACCAACAGACAGCTAGAACTTAAAACCACCATTGTCAAAATGAGGTGGAACCTATTATGTAAAGACTTTGGAAAAGAGTGACGTAGCAAAGCACCGGAAGGACCCCAAGAGATGCGCAAGGAGGGCCAGGGAAAGGATTCCAGCTCAAGCGCCACTGCCCCCCTCCCCAATCCCCCAAGGCCTGTTCCAGATCTGGCAGCAGAAGGTTGGGGGCTTCACTAATGTCTAGGACAATGTTCTCCCATTATGGTTTTCCTGTAGCAGGCGGGTGGGTAGACAAATTATTCCCCCCCCCCCTCTTCTGCCCTTACTTCCTTTCCCACCTGGCCTGGAAAACTCTACTCTTGCTCTTCTCTTCCTTCCTCCCTCTCTGGCCTACTGCCTCTAGTGTTAACTGCTATATTTGCACAATTTCCACAAGCTAGATTTTTTTTAAGGATTCAAAATATAAGGGTAGGGGAGAGGTTCTAAATTTTCAACAAAAACTTTGCAGGATCTTTTTTTTTTAAATGAAAGAAAGGACCATTATTTGGTTGGGAGAGAGATGAGGGTGAGTGGGACCAAGAAAACAGTCCCAGGATCTTTTTTTCTTCCTATGCTTTGCCCTGTGCCATGTTTTGTCTGAGTGTTGATTAGCACAGGCCAAAAAGACACTCTCTTTTTAAGTGCTGCTAAAGAGGGTTCAGGAGGTTGAGAGAGAGGAGAAGGCCAAAAAAAAAAACTCTTAGAAGGTGAAATGCATATGTGGCAAGCCCAAGAGAGAGATCTTTCCCATTTATTGCAACAAGCCTTACTTTGTGGAAAGTGCCACACTTCACAGAAAAGTTCCTACTTTGTCTTTTATATAGACAAGACAGGATGTGTTATTTGTACTCTGAGCTTAGCAATTCTTCAGAAGCTCTCTTTGCCCCCCTCTACTTGTAAGCGGATTTCCCAGCTCCATATATTACCTTAAACACCTGCAGGGCATTTTGAAATAGGGACACTTCCAAACAACCATTTCAGCCACATGTAGGCACAGTAAATGGAGATGATGACCATGGGAACCAATCCTCAGTATTCCCTCTTCCGTTGGAAAGGAAAGGCTTCTTAAGTAGCAGATACAGTAGCACATGATAGAGTCTGGGCCACACAGGAATCCTAGTCCCAACTTCTGTCTGAGTTCAGTCATTTGTCCTCCCATTCCTTTGGTGTGGCAGACTTAAGTTACATGGGCCTACACAGAGTTATCATGAGGGCAGCTTCCATCCAAAGAGATGAAGAACAAATGGTGATCCATCATGGATTCATAGAATCATAGAGATCAGAAGGGCCTTATGGGCCATTAGATTGAGCCCCAACACTGTTGAACACCATATAGTAGAGGGTTATCCCTTTTGTTTTGTGTTTTTATAGGGGTGCGTGTGTGTGTGTGTGTCTAAGTGTCCTTCTTTCAACTATTTGTTTATACATCTTCACATTTTTAGCAGATGCAGAGCATCTCTCAAAACAAGTAGGGCCTTAGACAAGAGGAATTGTTAGGTAACAGAAGAAGTCTTGTCAATAACAAAATAATTGGAATCAATTGCAAGACTAGTTGCACATTCTTTGGGTTCAGCCAGTAGGAAAAGTGGAAGATAGTCCAAGAGAAAGAAAGAGTGGCATCCAGTCTAGAGAAAAGAAGAACGCATGGCACACAATAGTTGAGTAGCTCTCTTTTATTTATGTTTGTGTGGGGAAGAAGGCATATTTTAGATTATTTCATTTCAGGAATGTTTCAAATGTCACATTCAAGTATATTCTTCATAGCTTGTTTTGATTATTTTGGCTTCCAACCTTACTGGGGAACAGAAAATAATCTAAATTAGGGCAGTGCAATCATCCACTACCATGCTGCAGTTGGTTATCAGCTGCATCTGGACTTTGTCGTCTTTGCTTACACAATCACTTCCATTACAAGAGGCCCGGAGTTGGTACTGTGAAAGAGCAGCAAGGGGTATAGAAGCAGATCTTACTGCCGTTCGTTTCCTTCACATAATTCATAATACCATAATGCAGTCAGGTGCTTCCAGTGCGGCTACTGGCAAAAGTACTTTTATTGTTCCCATAATGTTCTCCAGAATGTCGTGTAGATTTGGAAAATATTTTGCGTTCATTAATTTTGTACAGGCTCACCACTTCACTCCTAAAAAAAACGCCAGAAATTCCCTCTTGTGTCTCCAAATTTTGTACAGCTATCACTAAAACACCATCTTAGAAATGTGAATTCTCTCCTGTTTAAAAGGGGCCTTTTACTTCTCATCTACATTAGCATTTCAACTGGGCAAATGTAGCAAAGCATCACAATGTGTTGTCATTGTTCCTGCGTTATGAATGTTGTCTACATTCCACAGTCTACATGCTGTCCTTCCATAATTCGACCTTAAATTGTACCCTGGCCTTCAAGACCTGTATCACAAGGAAGGTCACTAAAAATAAATCCATAAGATAAGTTTCCAATGCAATGAATGGAGCATTTCTGAAGATTCTGGAATGAGCATTTGGCTTGGACTTCAACATTAAGGAAAAGTCAATACTTGTGAGAGACACAACCCGTCTGAAGATCTCATCAGGGTGTTCCTAAAATCTATTTCCTAATACATCTCTCTCTTTTTTGCTAACCTTTTGCCATTCTATTCAGTACTCTGTTTCAGCTGACAGTGCTGTTGTCTGTCTGTCTGTCTATCTAGAACAGGGGTGTGACATTTCAGTTTTACTGAGTTTTTTCAAATCTCATTATGCATTTCCACCCATTCTTTATTTGTACTGGGTTGTGAAACCTTGTGCTTTCTTTCCACAGTGAATTCATTCACATTTTAATGCATTCTTCCTAATGTGCCTGTGTAGTCGAGTTTACATAATTTGTGTGACTTTTCCCCATGGACTAAAATGTGTTTGCACCAGAGTCTTTTAATTGTTCCCATTCTGAACTGACTGAACTTTTTGGTCCACAATTTATTTCTTGGAAATGGCCTATAAACCTCACAAATGTGCAAGTGCTTGAAGCAAGATATGCATTTTCTCACAAAAATATTTGAGAGATGCAAATATGTTGCTTTTACCACAGTTGTAGAGCCCAACCTTAATTCAGAAGTAATTTGTACTGAGTTTAGCGGAACATACTCCCAGATAAGGATGTATAGAATCGCAGCTGAACACCCTCAGTTCAGTTTCTCTTAATACATGGCTTTTAAGATTGTTTTAAGTTTACCAGTGTCATGAAGCCACTGCCCTGCTTCAACTCAGATGCTCAAATCCACCAGATTGCCCACCCTCACCACTCCCGCATCCAGATGTTCCTATCTCAGCCTAGGTCATATTGAAAGAGAGGCTATTCAAGGTCACACGAAGCCTAGACCCGTCTATTCCCTTAGAGTGCAAATAAGGGAAGGAGAGGGATGTAATGTAGTTTTTAATTAAAATTTAAAATTGTGTGTGTGTGTATATATATATATATATATATGTTGTTACAATCTAATTCTTGTACCCCAGTGGGGTACTGTATAGTTAACTGAAGGAGATCAAACCAATATCAAACATGGTTTTTACACAAGCAGTGGAAAATACCAAAATGGGGGGCGGGGAATCAAATGTGTCTCATCAAGCAGAACAATCTCTTGAAGCCTATATACATCTCAGATTGCTTTGTAATTTTGTTTTTAGCCTTTTTAATTATTATTTTTAATTAAAGAGGAAGAAGAAGAGGAGATAAATAAACATAAAACAAAACAAAAAACCACCTGTGGAGTTATGAGATGTCTGGATCCATAGGAACTGTGGGCTGTTGCATGACTGTGCTAGAGTTTAGTCTGAGTTGATCTTTTTTAAAAAAGAAAAAAAAATGCAAGTGTTGAATACTAGAGGTTTGTTTAGACCTTTTTATTTTTGAAATTTTGGAATTAATTTGTCACTTCTTGTACAACAAAAGAATTAGAATTAACATCAACTGTTTCCTTCTGGAAAAATGGTACTCCAAAAGCCTTAAAGGACAGCTAAAGGTGTTGCTGCATACAAGATATTGTAATTTTTACAGGTTCCCCTCCCTGGACTTGGTTTAAAGTGTACTTGGGAGCATAAACACTGCATGGATAAAAGAGGTAGGGCCTTGATCTCTCTCAGCTTGATGTAAATTGGCATTCCTTTAGGAGAAACAAAAGTACAGTCCTGACTTTACAGAAGTAAGTAGCCAACCAATCCTTTATCTGTTTTGATTTACTTTCGAGAACTAGTTTGACTGAACCAGGAAGAAAAAGCTCTTCATCTCAAGAGCTCTCCACTTAGGCACCCATCCTATCTAGGCACTCAGCAGTAGCAATAACTTGGAAGACATTAGAAAAAAATGTAGACATTTGCTTACCTCAAATGCACAGCTTTCACATAGGGATTTCTTTACAGCAAAAACAGTGTGGATGTCTCAGACTTGGAATAACCTGAAAGACCTGAGAAAAAAACAAAGTGGACCAGTTGCAGGATAGGCACTGGGATGTATCCCTTTCTGACAGTACTAAGTCAGTGAATCTCTCTTATACCACCATCTCTGTTACTGAATGAACCATAATTATGTAGAACAGTGGTTCTCAACCTGTGGATCCCCAGGTGTTTTGGCCTACAACTCCCAGAAATCCCACACAGTTTTCCAGCTGTTAGGATTTCTGGGAGTTGAAGGCCAAAACATCTGGGGACCCACAGGTTGAGAACCACTGATGTAGAAGGACCATAGGAAAAGGTATCATTGATCAATTGACACCAAAAACGTGAGCAATGTGTAGGAAGATCAGCATTCTTTCCCAGATGCTTCCTGTGTGTTCCTTGTGTCTCTGGCTTGAATTCTATGGATTGCATATGTTACCATAATATATCATTACTTTAGTATATGTACTCTGCAGATCATTTCAGAAGGAAATATTTGTTACCTACTTGCACAGTGACTCCCTTTCACTGTACAACCTCAGTTGCAGGTATCATGACATACTTCACTACCAAACACTGGCAGGTAGGAGCATGGAAATCCTAATTACCACCCAGTTTTAATTTTGCAGTTAGGAAAAAGTCATACAGAACTCCAGGCAGATGGTACCCAGTTCTTTCCATCCACCCACTTGGCTATAAAGATGTGCCCTAGGAACAGAAGGGGGAGCCAGACTCTGTGCTATCTGGACATTAAGTTCATATTTGTTATTTGCAAAAACGTTGAAGGTACCTAGGTGAGCACGACTGTGGTAAGATTTACATTCAGCATCTGAGAAAGACTCATATTCAACATCTTGGAAAGCGTGTCTTAGTATGTGGAAGGCAGGTTAAGTTTGTTATGCGAATATTTAAAGACCAAGGAGTCAAAAGGAGTTGTTGACTTCTCTCTCAACTCTTACACTGCTTATTGAGGTGTGACTTCCTTCATTTTGTTGATTTGTATAATTGCCATCTTTTGATAATCTACTCAGAAGTTTGCCTATGGCAGAGGGGGCTGTGTTTGCATTTGACACTGTTGAAGTTAGTCACATTTCGGCCAGGGAAACCAAGCCAATGGCTTTATAGACAATCCCTAAGACAGAGGAAAAATTCAGTAGCTTTCCTATAGGCAGAGGGGAGAGGGAAATGGCAAATAGACACACAGTCTAAAAAGTGACTTTTTTCTTACCCTGATGCTTGCTATACGAGAAATCAACAGCTACTGTTTATGTGAGTAGATATTCCTCCATAATGTTCAGAGGATTCATATGGAACAACTGTTGATAATCTCAATATACTTTTACTTCCTCAATAAGGTTTTTTTTTCATTCATACTACTAGACTGCCTCCATCCATTTTTTTCTGGAATAGTTAACTTTTATTCTATAGAGCATTCAGGCAAGACCATTGTGAAATCACTACAATTCATTATTTTTGAAACTGTTCTTGGATTGATGGGGTTTCTCCCCACCCCAGTCCAATTGGTTCAGGGTGGACAGATAAGAATGCTATTGAAGCTCTTAAGTTTCTCTGCCCTTTATTTATTTAGCCTGTTTTTACTGGGAATGGCCTCCTCTTGATCAAGGTTGGAGGATTAGCAATGAATTATCTATGGAATTGGCTCAATATCTGTTTCCAGAGTCTACAGCATATTTTTAGTGATTTTCTATCATTTATTTTATAGAGATAGGAAGGTTAGCATTTTGCATGGATTCATAAACTAAACCTATAGGTTTAGTTTATGAATGCATGCAAAATGCCAGCCTTTCACAGATGTATCCATAAGTACCCCTTATTTTATAAGACTGTATAAATGCCTGCCAAGCCCACAAGCAGAACCAGCAGCCACATCAGTTCTCAATCAAGTAGCAAGGAGAATGACATTTCCAGCCTCCTCCCACCCACAAATAGGGTGATGAGGAATTGTGACAAGGGTCCTCTTTCTTACTGTTGCCGACTTGCTCACTAGTGAGCTCATCTTTCTTGACATCATCTTGGATAGTTATCTTCCTTCAGCTCTGATCAGCAATTGAACAAACTTCATGATATACTGGTGGTTAGCCAGGAGACATTACTTAGGTTACCCATACATAACAACGTAGCTGGAGTAGAATATTAGCAGAAATCACTAATAGCGTTCTCTCTCCTTCTTTAAAAAGACGCTTGACACCGAGAAATTTAGAAGAGGATATCCTTAGTAATAGCCTATTCATTACCAATTTCCAAGCCTGAATTCTTTGGGAAACATTGCAACAAAAAGGAAAAATGTAATTAACTTTACTTGAACTTTTTTTTTGGAGTGGGGTTCTGAAATTAATAAAAAAATACAGAAGGATTAGGTCACACGGTCTTCACGGATAATGTAAAGCAATGTTAAGGACCTCTTTTAATTATTTTTCAATAAAGAGCTATAGTGTGGACTGGAAGCAAACTACCTACACTACAGTTGGATCTCAGGTGGATTTTTCTCCCACCATTGCACCCAGTTTGAAAGAATGAGTTGTTTTCCATTTGTCTTAATTTAAACCAACATTCTAGACATCACTTTAGTAGACAACATAGTGTTTTTAACTGGAGAGAAATAGTTTTGAAAATGGTATTTTTGTGGAGTCCTGAAATTTCATCTCCTTTTTTTCTGCTGGAAAGCTATGGTGCTAAATCACACAATACATGATATTAACTTTCAGTGTTTTTCTAAGCTGTCTTGACGTTTTAGAAATTACAAATTCCCCCTACAATCACCCACAAACTGTTTTTGGCCTCTTGTTGCTGATCCGGCCCTTGTTATACTGCACTCTTATACCCATGTTCAGAACGAATATCCCTCTGAGTAGCCAAATGCTGAGGGCAGGCCATGGAATGAGAGCTGTTTTCGTTCATGTGCTGCTTGTGAACTTTCTTGAAACAGTGATCTGGAGGAACTTTTTGTCTTCATTGGTGCTTCCCTAAACCTCTTCCTTCTACTGCCATGTCTTTTCTTCTTTCACTTATTTCCCATCAGGAACCATTCTAACATAGCCATTTGGTTTCATCCCCATTAGAAGTGGAATTAACAGTGTGAGAAGGAGCAAGATGTCAAAAATTCCCACAAGTATAAATATTTTATTAGCGCTTTTTATCTGGTTATGTTGACCCTTACACATCAATGCATACAAACACCCTCTCAGGATAATGCTGCCAGAGGCTTTGGCTGCAATGTTGAATCCCCTGGTGTTTCTTTAATTTTTCAAGCCTTTGATTATGTGCGTGAATGTAATTAGCAGCTTAGAAGACTTTTGATCTGCATTTCAATGCTCAAATGATCATATGCGAAACAAAGCTTTACATGTAAGCTGTTCATGCCTTGGGTCAAGATAGCATTCCACTGAAGTACTGTGATGTATTGGACATTAAGTGATGGTTAGCAGAATTAAGCAAAAAAGAATCAAATGTTGTGGCTTTAAAATGGAGACAGAAATTAAGACTCTCTTGTTGGGAAAGCTTGTAAATGAAATACCTCTTTATCATTTTGAGTACCATGAGAACCTAAATGGACTGCACCAGTAGGATATGCTGTCATGTGCCCTCTTGCCCAAGTATCCTGAGAAATGCTAGGTCTTACCATAAGTTAATAAGGATATTTAAAATTAGAAACATATTTCACCTTTTGGTTTCCTTCATTTTTCAGCCAAGCACCAAACTTTTTCATTCTCAGTCATATTACTGGGAATCCACTTGCAGCAAAGGCATGAGTTCCAAGCATTAGTGATGTCTAGACAAGGTCCCCATTATTTGAATATTCCCCAAGAAATATAGCTTTCTGTTTTTCTAGTTTTGTGAAAGTTGTTCATTAAAATGTTTTCTAATACTTCACCACCTCCTTTCTGCCCTCAGCTCCACCTCTCCCAAATTAACATTTTGGTGAATGAGGACAGGGCAGTCTGGGAGTTAGTTTGATGGGCAGCTCGCTAGACTAAGCTGAAGATTTAGGCTGTGGACAGAGCTAGTTCCATCTCAGAGTTATGGGGATGAATAGGTCCAAAACCAAATTGTTCTCTTTGAAGTTGGCTTGACTCAACTAATAAGGAAGGTGTCCGGGGATTTTCTTCTGCCTGGATTCTCTTCACATAGTTTGCACACATTTAAGACTGAAAGAGCCTAAGTTCAGAATGTGAGACCAGGCCTCAATCTCCTCCAAAGAGTCCCAGGTGCCACCAAGAAAATGTACACAACAAAGATATTAGGTCATAGTAAAATACTCCAGTGCACACACCAGTTGTTTAATTTGGATTGTTTGCACAGCTTGTGTTGGTCCTTCTACTGTCTGCCAGGCAGACAGACCAAAGGATTAGCATGGCCTCCAATCATCTCATGGTGTTTTTGGGAAGACAGGGTAGGTTTATGTTGCACATCTGATCTGAGGTGGGAAATGAGCAGGCTGAATTCCAAGTTGAAGGTCTGAGAGCAGCCTCAAATGGACAGAATGAGGAGTAAAACAATAATGTGGAGCACTAGGTGCTTAGTAAGGCATTCCCCCATTCCAGTGGTTTCCCAACTAGAGCCATCGCCATTCTCCCTTAAATTTAACTCACACATACAAACACTATAGAGCCTGCTACTCTCTCTTCTTTCCAAGGAATGTCAAGACCACAGTTAGCTGTCCTTTAAAAGCAGGGAAGGGGGTGGCATGGGAGGGGAGGAGGAGAAAAAACAATAAGAAACAAAGAATTTTAATAGTAAAACTTTAAAAAATAAAGAAAATCATAACTTTATGTGATTGTTTCAGACTTGAAGCAACTGTGCCATTGTGGCAGGTCGGCACCCTTTGATTGTGTAAATATCCTGCTATTTCCTATTTTAATGTTCTTCAGATTTAGTACTTGTAAATAAACACACGCATCAAGGAGAGATTAAACATTTTTGCTATATAATGTGTCTGGTCTGACTCTATGAATATCTCTTTTGGTGTCTGGAGGACGGGGACATGGATGGTGGGATAGGGACTGCTATACTTCATAAGTTTGCATGTGTCAGCAGCTCTTCCCAAAACTTTCCTACCATTTTCATGATGACCATTTCATATTCAACACCTTGAGCCACATTTTCAGCTATGTTCAGCTCATGCGCAAGAAGAATATTGTTTCCTTTTGAAAGATCCAGTCATCAACAGCCCAGCAGGAGTTGGGATCCCTGCTTTCCTTTGCTTCCTAGGACAATAGCTAAACACACATCTCTGCCACTTACACTGGGCTCTATTAGAAGTGACAATCTTGTTGTATTGAGGTGCCTGCAGGTGTGAACAGCAGAAAGAAAAGTGTTATTCCATCAATGCTACGCTTGGAACTATCCTGTGGTTCATCTAGTTCAGTACTGGGCTTCCAACAGTGGTGTGACGTGAATCACTGAAAAACTGTTTACCATCACACCCGTTGCCATTCCGTACCAATTAATCTCTTTTAACTCTTTGGGGTATAATATAAAAAGCCCACCCCAACATAATACAATATCTTCAGGATGTTCAAAAGCTGTGTGTGTGATTGATATATATATATATATATATATATATATATATATATATATATATATTTATTATTATTATTATTATTATTATTATTATTATTATTATTATTATTATTATATATAGCACGGCCAAGAGGCCAGTTTTCAGGTCATAGTGCATCTGTTTTCAGGATTGAATAAATAAATACTTTTCTCCTAGGTAGCTCACAGTAGGGTAGAATAAAAATGCAATTAAAACACAAGTCTCATGTTAAAATATACATTATAATACAAATAGAAAGTTCTTTCTTCAGCAATCAAGTGGGTAAAATGTATCTGAGCATTTCCATGGTCTTTCAAAATTTTGGTCTACAGTCAGCCTATTATACCACAACATCTTGTGAGCAAAGGTGCAATTTGTAAAAATGTTTTGAGACTGAGGAATATTGCTAGTTGTCATCCATGCTCATATCATAACCATACAGCAAAGTACCTCAGCTGAAATTTTGACCCTCTTTTTTCCTAATGAAAGATATAAAAACATACTGACATCAACAACCAATAAAGAATAATGCAGATTACAGAAATGATCCATGCTGCCTCCAGCATCAACACATATTCTGGGATGGGAGCAGTTCTGCCTTTTCTTCATTCAGAGCTTGTCACTTGTAATGTTTAACAGAACCTATAGCAGCCCTTGCTGAGAGGATCATTTATCTTTAGAATAAGTGCTATTAGTGAAAAATTCTAGAAAGTGCTGGTTCAATGTTTCTTCCCCCATAGGAATTTGTAAATGTCTCTCAAACCTTGATTGGGCTTTAATCTGTACTCCCAATTCACCAAATTTGGGGCTAAAACTTGGTTGTAGTCCTAACTGTGAGTGGTATGTCAATAGTTAGTAAGACCCACTCTATCTGCTCTAAGTTGAATTAGCTAATGGACTTATCCTAATATTGAAAGGATATTTTTGGCTGAAATTGTCTTTATTCTGGTGTAACCAGAACAACCTTTCTTTAGCATGTACCACCTTGTGTAAATCTGTTCCTCAACTATGCTATAGCAGTTAGTTGGCACTCAATCTCCAGTGCTACATTCATGGGTGCAAGTAGGCAGAACTGCTGCTGCTATTACTACTAGGCTTGTCCGATCGATGGAAAAAATGTTTCAGTTCTCATTTCTAAAGTAGGGGGTGCCGGCTCTTCGATGTAGAAATTATTTCTAAATGTTTCACCCAAAATTTTCGGATATTTCCGAAAATTCGTAATGTTTCTAAAATGTTTCTAAAATGGCGGACGCGCATGCGCAATCGCCAAAAAACAGGAAACCGGGGGGGACTTTTCTGGGGGTCTCCCGCCCTCATTTCTTGAGCTATTCTCATCAAATTTGGTACAGTGGGAGAACACATTCCACACTCTTTGCTCAACAAATTGCAGAATGTTTCCTGTCTCCTATGATTTTTGGCGAATTTCATAACTTTTTATAATACACTATTTTTCAATATTTGAAGAAACCTGTTCCTGGTTTGAAAATCTTATTTCCTGTTCAATTGGGTTCTTATCACTGTAAAAGTCCCTCTTCTACTTGTGTAGACTTTGGATTGGAAATGCAGCACATGCCAAGCAATGCCTTGACAGGATTGGCAACGTCCTTTGGAAACTATAAATTGCCTTTGAACCTTTTGATCAATGGTGCCACTGGCTGACCTTGTGATTGCAAAAATGAAACTCTGGCTGAGGACTTTGGATTAGAAATGCAGCACACGCCAAGCAATGCCTTGACAGGATTGGCAACGTCCTTTGGAAACTATAAATTGCTGTGGACCCTCTATTGAATCAAATCAATGTCTGACTTTGTGATTGCAGAAATAAAACTCAGCCCAAGGCTTGGGAATAGAAATGGAGCGTGAGGGAAGCAATGCCTTGGCGGGTGCCCCACGTCCTTTGGAAACTATTACTTCCAATGTACCCTTTTAAGTTTGAAAGGTATGTGTGTCTTTGTAATTGATGCAATAACACTCAGCCCGGGGGCTTGGGATTATAAACGAAGCGTGAGGGAAGCTCAGCGCTTACAGGGACGCAGACGTGCTTAGAAAACTATAATTTTCAAGCTCCCTCCTTTTAAGGCTTGGAAAGAAAGGCTTATGGGGTGATTGCTTTATTCCAGAAAAAGTAAAAAAGGAAAGGCAAAAGGTCTCCCTCAGGAGTAGGAAAGCAAAAACACCCCAAAGCTCAGCGGTTACAGGGAAGCAAGCTCCCTCCTTTTAAGGCTTGGAAAGAAAGGCTTATGGGGTGATTGCTTTATTCCAGAAAAAGTAAAAAAGGAAAGGCAAAAGGTCTCCCTCAGGAGTAGGAAAGCAAAAACACCCCAAAGCTCAGCGGTTACAGGGAAGCAAGCTCCCTCCTTTTAAGGCTTGGAAAGAAAGGCTTATGGGGTGATTGCTTTATTCCAAAAAAGGAAAAATAGAAAGGCAAAAGGTCTACCTCAGGAGAAGGAACCAACCCAAAGCTCAGCACTAGCAGGGAGAGACGCAGACTCCTTTGGAAAAAAAAATTCCCAACATCCACAGCAAGGACTCTGCCCCAAGCCAATTTCCCCCCAACACAATATCTAAGCAGCAACAACCCTCTACCCCCAGTCACTTTGCCCTCTCAGCTTCACGGCACGCGCGAACTACCCTCTCTCCTCGGTATCCCAACCCAGAATGGTTTGGCTCTGTGCGGAGGCGATTTTTATAGCGATTCTCCACGTGGACGCGGAGGACGCTAGCCCCCACCTTTTTTAGCCATCGTGGAAGACTCTGATTGGCAGGGAGCGGGAGCCATGTTAGGCTGCGCTAGGCTCCCGTTCATGTTAGGTTGCAGAAACAAAAATAAATAAATAATAATATTTAAAAAAAATTAAAAAAAAATTTTGGAGGAAAAAAATTAACGAAAATTTTAAGACACAATTACAGAATGGGCCAACGATGGATCGTATTACATTGCCAGTTGCGCCCAGGGAAAACGTTTCAATACTCATTTCAAAAAACGGGAACAATACGAAATAATTACGGTAGAATTTTTACGAACATATGGACAACCCTAATTACTACTACAGTGTTCCCTCACTTATCACGAGGTTAGATTCCAGGACCACCCGCAATAAGTGAAAATCCGCAAAGTAGGGACACTATATTTATTTTAATATTTATACATTATTTTAATACTAATACACTATTTTATGTCTTTATCAACCAATCGTGTGTTGATAAATCACCTCCTTCTCCCCCTGTTACCGCTTGGGCTCCTTTTCTCTTCCTTTGGCTTCTCCTTCCTCCCTTCCTTAGACTGTAAATTGTAATTTTTTATGATTTATAATAGTCTTTTAGAGTTTATTGAAAAACCGCGAAACAGCAAATTTGCGAAAAGTGAACCGCGAAGTAGTGTCACTAGTAGTCGTTATTACCATTGTCTTCATCATCACCATCAACCTCAATGTTAGACTTTATTTATTTATTTATTTGTTTATTTACAACATTTATATTCCACTCTTCTCACCTCGAACGGGATTCAGGGCGCACATAAAGGCAAACAGGCAAGCCTCAAACTCATGACCTCTTGGTCAGAGTGATTTGTTGCAGCTGGCTGCAACTTTCAAAAATTAAAACAGATACAGCTGAAATATTTACATGGAAAATCCATGATAGAGTCTCTTTATGGTCACCACAACTCAAACTTAGAGGCACACAACAACAAACAACTATACAATTAAAGCAGCTATAAACATAACCATTAAAAAACTTACCTAGCAAAGAAAAGGTCCTGTTCGCCCAGAGTCTGCCCTTACAGATCTGCCAAACCAACTAGTTCAGGAAACTTGAAGGATCCTACAAATCAAGGAATTGAACAGGAGCCCCTAGCCCCATGTTCTGGGTTCAGCTCTTCATGAAGGAGTAGAGGCGCTTTAAAACAGTAACTCCCAAGTCCCATCCTAGCAAGGAAGCCCAGAAGAATGCAATGGTAGATGTTACTAAAAGAGCTTTAAATTGAAGTTTAATTATGTTTTAACTTTTGTACTAAGAGGTTTTTTAAAGGATGGGTTTTTAATGAAGTTTTGCTACCTTAAATCCTGTGCTGGAAGAAAGGTGGGATATGAAAGAAAAGGTAGGCAGGCAAGAAGACCACATCAAGAGGTCCCTGCAGAACTAAGAGGGACATGTTCCCTTTGTCCAGTTCCAAGCAATACAGCATTCACCTAAGCTATCTCTGTTTCAATATCATATGACTGCCACTGCATGGCCCAGAAAAGAAAGAGGAGTCATTATCATCCCAGACTTCACAAGGTTGATACCCCAACTACACAACAATAGCTGGAGAGCCCATGAGTGCAGCCCTGTCCTCAGGCACTGAATGTCCACAGGATTGTACCCTGTTCAGGTCAGGGGAGAAGGAGAATTTATGTTCCCGGATCTCCAGCACAGGGATATTGGTGAGACATTACTCCCACCAGCATCATACAAACTCTTAATCTTTCCTAAGCAGGTGTAGAGTGACCATTTAGCACCCTATAGTCCATCTAGTTAAAGCATTTTAAACTCCCAGATGTAAGAGAACTGCAGATCTACCACTCCAGTGGAGAATTTAAGAATTTTAAATGGTTCTTTTCAGAAGTGCAAATCACATGGAAACGGTTTTCAGATTAGAAGTTCCAAGAAAACATGTTGAAAAATGAGCAAAAATGATGAAAGAAAGTACAAAGAGAAATAGTGTTTATATGATGGCAAGTATATTCTAGGATTCATGAAACAAAATAAAATTTAGTCAAGACTTTAGTAAAGATACAAAATGAAATTGCCTGTCTCCATTTTGAGAGAAGGCAATAGATACAGTGCTAAAATAATCAGAATGGGTTTTTAAAAAGAAAATAACCGCCCAGTAACTGAAGAAGAAAAAAACATCCCTAAGATAAAATGAAATGCTTTTGCTAACTTTCCAGGACGTCTTATCCTGATTCCATTTTGCTTCCAATTTGAATCAAGCATCTTCATTCCAATTAAAACCTGTTCCATATTAATTGCTGGACCAAAGCTTTAGCCCTTTCTTTGATCTCTGCATTTTAATTGCAAAGTATCTTCCATACATGTATATTAAAACTCAAGAGTCATGAATCTTTATATTCCAACATTTATCCCTGGTACCATACCACATTAGATACCACAAAGCTGCCATCCAACTTTCAACTGAATCAGTTACACTTTTTCTAGCTTTAGAAATGAAATCTATCAACTTCGCAAAAACAAAATAAAAAAAAACAAATCAAAAGAAACATTGCCTGGAATTCATGATAATAGCAACAAAAGTACTACCTACAGTTACACGTGCATGACTGGTTCATATTCAGAATCCCTAAGTATTAAATAGTGTTGACAATACAAAGGGATCATGGAAGCTCCCCAATACCAATGCAAGCAATGGGAGTCTTTTCTTCTGTTGATCAAGATGCTAAAGACTAACGTTTCCACTCATCCTATGAATGATTTCTAGTGGAAAATTGGTAACCAGGGGTCCTGCTTCTGACTAACACTGGAGGGTGTTTGCAGGAGGGAAGGAGAAATGTCAGTCTGTGATGTTCTGACTGATAAAAGAACTGAACCATTGCTCAAGGCAATGGCTACCAAATAAGTCCAGAATGGAGGGTCATCCTACATCGCACCCAAGAATTTGTAACCTACAGATGTGTAACTGCTCTGTAATCACCTATGCTACTTAAACACAGCATGGAACATGCTTAAAATCCAAGGAATTTGCTCAGTGCAATGGAGGTCTGGGGCACAAATGAAGGGTGCCTTCAGAACAATGTGTCTGGCCACCTCCTGTCCCTGATAATGTGGCATGTCTCATTAAGAGCAACATCCACTGTTTTAACGTTGTGAGATGTATTCCACACTGGGTGTGCATATTCAGCAGCAGAGTAGCAAAGCGCAAGGGCAGATGTCTTCATTGTGTCTGGTTGTACTCCCCAGGTTCTGCCAGTCAGCTTTTGTATGATATTATTTCTAGCGCCCATTTTTGCTTGATAGTCGAGCAGAGCTTCTTATAAGTCAGAGCATGGTCTAGGGTAACTCTTAAGTATTTTGATGTACTGCAATGCTCCTGTGGGATTCCTTCCCAGGTAATCCTCAGAGCTCTAGATGCTTGTCTGTTCTTAAGGTAAAAAGCACATGTCTGCATTTTATATGGATTAGGAATCAGCTGGTTTTCCCTGTAATAGGCATTAAGAGGACCTAAAGCTTTGGAAGGCTTCTGTTCAACCATTTCAAAGCTCCCTGCTTGGGCGGTGATGGCATGATCATCAGCATAGATGAAACTCTCTTGCCCTTCTGGCAGCGGCTGGTCATTTATGTAAATGTTAAACTTGGATGGAACAAGCATGCTCCCCTGAAGCAGGCCATTCTTCTGTTTTCGTCATCTGCTTCTCTGACCCTGGAACTCAACAAAGAAGCTCCTGTTTTGTAGCAGATTTCCTATGAAGTGAGGGTGAGGTGGTAGTCCTTTGTGATATTATAAGTTTTTCTCAGGAGGAGGCTATACATGGGTCTATTTTTCCATAATTCTATTCAAAATAAGTCTCTCCAGAACTTTGTAAAGATGGTACAACAAGGAGATTGGTCTATAGCTTTTTGGGTCATTGCGATCTTTACCTGGTTTCAAGATGGCTATGACTCTTGCTTTCCTCCAGATTTTAGGAATCTGACAAGATGCAATGCAGTTGTTCATCAGCTTCAGCAGCTAGCGCCTTGCTTTTGGGCCAAAGTTCTTAATTAGTTCTATCCGTAGATCACCCAGGCCATCTGCTTTGCCATTTTTACATTTTATGAGGGCTATGTCCAATTTAGTAGATGTAAAAGGTTCATGTGTAAAAGGTCACATGCACAATGGAGGACTTTCTTATAGCAACACCAGAGGCACTCCAAGTGGCCAGGTAATGGTCAAAGGACATTTAGTATAATGCCAAGTTTGTTTAACTGTGTATGTGTTTTCAAATACATTACAACTTGTACCCTCGTTTCGCTTCTGTCACAATAAATATATCCTGTCCCTGAGCCGCGGCGCAACATACAAAGGTAACAATACAATGTAGAATCTTGGCTATGGTGTGAGAAAAGCTGTAAAACAAGAAAGGAAACAATTACACTCAAAAGTTACATACATTTCTATGTTTTACACACACACACACACACACACACACACACACACACACACACACACAGATTCCACCAATTCATTGTATTCTTTCTTAATCATCAGAAAAGAACAATTGGGAGATAAGATCTTATTTTCAAAGCTTATTTTTAATTGGGGAAACTCTGCAGTTGTTCTTATTGTTTCCAAATGCCTTGCCTCAGACCAGCTGGTACCAGGGACATTCCCATGCAGCAGAGGTGTGGAAAGTGCCATGCATGACATCCCAACCACCCTTTTTGTGGCTTTGAAACATCCAGGATCTCTAAAGACTCCACTCCGAAATTGGCAAACACCACTTCTGAATACCTGCAGGTGGAACAGAATTTTTCACCCTTGCCTCCTTTTTTTCCAAACTTCTTTTTTCACTGACAAACCTGTCAGTTATCACTAGAAGGGATGTTTGGTTGTGGGTTTTGGTCAAAAGTCACACTAGATTTTCCAGCATCTCATCCTTCAGGAAGCATCCCCACTCTTCTCACTGTGTTCCATAAAGTAACCAAAGCCCATCACATTGCTCATGAAACTACATCTTAATTACCAGAAGTCCAGACCTTGTTGGACCTTATCTTTTCTGAACAGAATTCCAAATGAATAAAAGTGTTGTTACCCAAGTTCTATTCCTTTTTAACTTATGTGCACACCAGTCCTTCTGAGGGAATTTGTTATTATTCCCATTTTATAGTTTATGAGATTATAAAGAAGCAGACATGAGTCCAGTACTCCAGCCCCTTAGCTATACCAGCTTTACTAATGCCAGATACCTGCACTTTTGGGTTCCTCACCTGGGTTTCTATGAATCTGGAAAAAGACACTTTCTCTTCACAACCCAGAGCCTAGCCGAGTAGGTAGCTGTAATGAATTCATTTGGTCACTTAACTGCAGAAGTGAGAGAAAAATGAGATAATTTGTTCAAAGCCTCACAACAAGTGCAAGTCATAACTCAGAACCTCTTTTGCTGAAAGGAAATGACTTCCTAATGGGTATAATAGCAACTGAGAAGAGACTTGTGAACATAAAAGCATTTGGGACATAAAGGTGCTTTCTTCCTCTCCTAGCCCCATGAACATGTAACCAAGCAACACGGCCACAGGGGAGACAGGCCTGTTTCTGGAAATTAACTCTGGACAGTTTGCCCAGATATCACCAAATTGAGGAGGGAGGGGCATTATAGGGCATCCTATGTTAGCCTAGATGTGCAAGTTCAGTTTGTACCCAAAGAAGGATCACTTCGGCTAGCAGAGTTAGAAACAGCGTGGTACAAAAGCCTGGAGGAAAATGAACTATTTTTTAAGTCAAGACTTTGTATTGGCAGGTAAGCCATCTCTGCTGTGTTTCTTAACACAAATCTTACAAATACATGCTTCCCTTTCCTCCTGCTTAGGGTTTTAGGTGATGGCAACTGTTCCAGCCTTAGTATTTCAACTGTCATTTATTTGAAATTCAAGACAAGCTTTATGGGCTATGGGATGTTGAAGACTATATATGTGGGAAGGCTGCCCAAAGCAATGAAGACGCTTGTTATACTTGCAGTACCAAAGAATTCCAAAAACGGTAGAGTCCAAAATCTTCTCACTTGGATGACTTAAGAGATGCAAATTTCATTATGCAAATATACCCAAGTTGACTTTTAAACTTAAATGTTATTTATTTTATCCAGTCAATCACAAGTTGTTTGGAACTGTTTATCCTATGCCGATGTCTTCATCCCCATTTAATCAATGTTGTCTTTACAGTTTCAGCCTCCATTAATACTACTCATTATTAACCTTCAAACTAGACTGTGAAATGATAATAGTTTCTATTTAGGGAGGAGGTAATTTCATACCACCAACAACTATTCACCGAACAGGCCGGAAAAGTGCTTTGGTTTAAAGGAAAACTTTATGGTGGGAGTTTTTACATGCACACCCCCAGATAACAAATTCAGACCACTCATTGACATATAAGAACAGGTAGTCACCGAGTTACAAACATCCAACTTAGAAACAGGGGTGAGATGACAGGAAGTGAGAGAAATCTACCTTTTAGAAGGGAAATTCACCCCTGAAAGCATTATCATGGGGTGGGGTAAAGGGGTCTCAACTGAAGCTTTCTCACCAAACCTTGTTTCCACAACAAGCCAAATGTTTCAAAATCCAATTATCACAGGGATAGAAAGTGAAGTGAAATCTTTTGAACAGGAGCACAGACAGCAAAACAATCACCACAGGGATGTTAAGCCTTCCCTTTTCTATCCAAAGCTAATACATATTTATATGTTTGTCTGGTGTTATTCTTAAAAATGTACCCGTTCCGTCTTACAAACAAATTCAACTTAGGCAAAGGCAAAAGTTTTCCCCTGACATTAAGTCTAGTCGTGTCTGACTTTGGGAGTTGGTGCTCATCTCCATTTCTAAGTCGAAGAGCCGGCATTGTCCTTAGACACCTCCAACGTCATGTGGCCAGCATGAGTGTATGGAGCACCATTACCTTCACACCGCAGCAGTATCTATTGATCTGCTCACCTTTGCATGTTTTCAAACTGCTAGGTTGGCAGAAGCTGGGGCTAACAGCGGGAGCTCACTCTGCTCCCCAGTTTCAAACCGCCAGACTTTTGGTCAGCAAGTTCAGCAGCTCGGTGGTTTAACCCACTGTGCCACCAGGGGGCCAAATTCAACTTAAGGAAAAATCTAAAGAACCTATCTTGTTTGTAACTTGGAGACTGCCTGTAGTTAGCAGCAATGAGTAAGAGTCTTCTCAGCGGCAACTGGTGGCATCTTGCCTGCCCTTCATGTGTCCAAATTTGGCAAGCATAGCTCCAATTGATCCTCTTTCGTCTGACTTTTTCATCTGCTTTTGAGATGTCTCAGTTTTTATTCCCTCCTCCCACTATTCCCCTTTATCCTCACCTTACTTCCATTGTTGCATACTGAGTTCAAAATGCAAAAGCTAGGGGTAGAGAACGGGGTGGAAACTTGCCTTTCCTAGTAGGATATGGCAAAACCAAACTTCTGCTGCCTCTGCTAGCTTATGTGTTCTTTCTCGTTAATAATTTTTGCCATCTTGATCATGCTTGGCCAGTTGTATCCAAGTTTTCATCTGTTACATGTCGAAAAGTAAGATCTTGCACACCATCCTACCAAAATCTGAAGCCATGACTGCAGGCCCATCTGTTTCATACCAACGTGTTTTCCTAAGAGGAAATATGGCTTAGGACACTGTCCAGTTGGCTCCACCAATCAACTCCAGCCCTTTGAGTCCTCTTTTTTTTTTTTCAAATTCCTTACAAACTAGTTTGAAACAGAGCATTTTAAACTTAAGGCGATGGGGCGGATCTTTATTTCTCTTTAAAGCAGCAGTTCCCAACCTTAGGGCCTCCAGGTGTCTTAAACTTCAGCTCTCACAGTTCCTATCAGCTGGTAAGCTGGCTGGGATTTCTGGGAGTTGAAGTCCAAAACACCTGGAGGCCCAAAGGTTGGGAACCACTGCTTTAAAGAAAGGCAGGCTGGTAGGTAGGCTTCACGACCTTTTTGGACCTGGGAGCACATTTCTACAGTTGGCACTTTTCCCCCAATGTAGCAGCAACTGTACATTTTCTTGGTTGGTTTTTTGATTGAAATGTTTAGTTTTATATAAGTTAAGCCAAAGTTGTGACTTTCCGACTCTGAAACAAGTCTTGTGAGACCAAGCCAAAAGTGTGTGGATGTTTCTGTGTGTAAAACCTAACCGCAGCATCATCCAGCAGGCCTTCTTCACGGAGTTCATCCTAAACTTGCCTAGAGCCCGCCTTGCCTCCCTCCCCATTTCCCTTGGCCTGCTCAGCCCCCTTCCTCTGTTTCCTTTCCAAAAGGAAGAGCTTCTCCTGCCTTGTCTTTGGGTGCAGTTGGATTTGCTTATTTCACTGCTAATGTGTTCCCATTTTTCAAGGTGGTATTATTAAAGTGTGTGTGTGTATGTGTGTGTGTGTGTGTGTGTAATATATATATATATATATATACACACACACACACACACACTATATATATATATGTGTGTGTGTGTATATATATATATATATATATATATATATATATATATATATAGAATATACACATCTCAACATTTCAGTTTGCTCCCCAGCTTTCAAAGCTCTCTCAGCTTTTGATCAGTTGCAAAGGAAATAAATATTGGGGGAGAGAAGCAAAAAGTGTGTGAGTGGGGGGTAAATAATTGGCCGACTCCCTGCCTGGTTGCCAAGTGCTGGGATCAAAGAGGCCAACCATGTCTCTTCAAAGGCCAGGGCGGGATTAAGGGGAGGTGGGTCTTTCATGTGGCTCTAGGCAGTGATTTCTGCCTTTTATCCAGCCCTTCCCCCCTTTCTTGTTCATTTTATGCTGGGATCTGAATGCTCCTCCCTACCATTTCCCCTCTCTTTGCCTCAGCTAAAACAAGCCCATTTCCCATTCTCTCTATCTAATGTCTTGGCTTTTTCTTCTTTGCTTTCTTTCTGCCTGTCTCTCACTCTTAATTCTACCTCTGGTATACAGGCAGTACCCAAGTTGCAAACATCCGATTTACAAACTGCTCATAGTTACAAATGGGGTGAGACAACAAAGTGAGAGAGATCCAACTCTAGAAAAAGAAATTCACCCCTGAAAGAGTTATCACGAGGAAAAGGAATCTTAATTGAAGCTTTCTCACCAATTGCTGTTTCCACAACAAGCCATGTTGTTCAAAATCCACTTATTATGGGGTTGGAAAGTGAGGCGAAGTCTTCTGAACAGGGGCACAGACTGCAAAACAAACACCACAGGATGTTAAACCTTCTCTATGCTATCCAAAACATGCATGCATATATATATGGCTGGAGTTACACTTTAAAAATGTGCCTGTTCCGACTTACATGCAAAGAAAAAAAAACTACAGAGCCTAACTTGGGGACTGCCTGTAAAATGGAGAAGCAGTTAGAAATAGTTGTAATCTTCAAGAGGTTTTAACTAAACATTGCTGAGTAGTTTTGACCTCGTCCTCAAAATGATGGCATAAGGGATTATTTTATTTTTATTTCCTCCTCCTTTTGGCTGGCATCCTGCATTGCCATTATCGATTCAAAGCCTAGGGTTATGGATTGGCAACTGCAATGTGTTCAGCTATGCTACCTATTCATAATCAAGACACAATTGCTATGATCATAAATGCCATTCAAAGCTCACCTTAAACTCCAAATAACTGCACTGAATGGCAGAGATCATCAGAACACTTTGGGAACATATCTCCATCCTCTTCTTGCCCCAGAGCCGTGCACTCTATGTATGTTATGTTATGGTATGTAAGTATGTCTCTGTGTGTGTGTGTGTGTGTGTGTGTGTGTGTGTGTGTTTCTTCCAGAGTGGAGCCCAAGGTAGCCCACCGATAAAATTAGCTAAAATCTAATAATACAACATTTTAGAAACAATTTAAAACATCTACAAAAGTCAAAAACATAAACAAAGCATGCTCTCCAATACAAAAGCTCATGAGAATGATCACATATTAAAAGCTGCCTGCCAAAAAAACCCCTAGCTGTTGGAGAAAGGAAAACAAAACAAGGAGAAGGCCAGCCTACCTCCCATGGAGCCACAAAGAAGGCTCTTTTGTGTCCTTACACACAAAATTGATGAAACCAAGATAAAACCAAGATCTTAAAGGTTTGGCAGGTCCATACTGGGAAACCTCCAAATCTTGGATCCAAGCTGTATAAGGATTTTTAGGTCATGAGCAGCACTTTAAATTGTGCCTGGAAACAATCTGGAAGCTAGTGGAACAGTTTTAACAGGGACGTTCTATGCTACCTATAACTGATCTCAGTCAGCATTCAGCTTCAAAGTACCGCAGTTTCCAAGCTCTGTAGAAGGCCTCTGCGTAATTTGGGCAATTCCCTTTGGCCACGTCCAACATAGTTCCAAAATGTAATCTTACATTTCCTGCCTTCTTCCCCAACTTGCTGCTTCCACTTGACCACAGTCAAAGGCTATACTTTCCACCCTCTGCTGTGCACACACCTGCAGCGTACAGTCTAGCTTTCTGATGACATATTCTGTTACAACAGGCAGTAAATATGGCATGGACGGGAGGGGGTTACTTTGCTATTTGAACTGCTGTGAAAGCAGAAAAAGCCCTCTCCCAACATCATTAGAGGGAAACTAAACAGGAGGGGAGGGGCCCTACACACACACACACAATTGTGGAGTTTGCAAATGCCTCCAAATTAATTGGCCCACAAATGGGTGGCCTGCCGGTTTTGCTTGCATCGGATCCCCCCCCCCCCTGCTGTCGGCCCCTCTCCCTGCCTTGGCAGGCTGCCAGCTGCTCCCTGCCTTTGATCATTTCTCTGTTCATCTGGCCTGCAGTCAGCAGGGCAGTTCCTTTCTGCCTGCTGCCCAATTACCAAGAAACATAAAGGGAGGAGCGTAAAACTCCGTTCCCTTGAGTCATCCTCAACCATTAGGAGCAGGCATCGATTACATTTCAAAGGTATTGTTTCCCAGATCCTAGTTCACGGGTGTTTGTGTGTGTGTGCTTTTTTTAAAAAGGAGACCAACTGCCACCAGAAGGGGATATAGATCAATGTGACAAAGTAGTCATCAATAAAAACACATTGACATTGCTGGCTGTGGGCCTAACAATATAGCAAACAATCACTTAGTAATAGGCATGTGCTAGCAGAGCATGTGATTTATACTCCTGCATGTAGTTACTAGTCTGGCTTGACAAGCTGGTATGTGACCAGAGAAGGATGACCAAAAATGCTTACAGGTCTGGAAGCCAGCTTAGGGAACTAGGTGTGTTTAGCCTGGAAAAGAGAAGGTTAAGAAGGGACATAATAGCCATGTTTAAATATTTGAGTGTCACACTGAGGAGGGGCAAGCTTTTTTCCCTCCTGCTCTAGAGACTACAGCACGGAGCAATGAAATTGAAGGAAAAGAGATTCCACTGAACTTCCTGATCATGAGAGCTGTTTGACAGTGGTGTATGTTGCCTCACAGGGTGGTAAAATCTTCTCTTTTGGAGGTTTTCAAACAGAAGCTTACCAAAGAAGTCAGAATCTTTTTCGCCCCTAGATTTTATATGGGGTTGGAGTTGGGCTGGTTGTTGTTCACCTTTTGCTTGCAGATACTAATTACTCTTCTTGTGAAATACATCACTATCTCTCACATTTATTCTCATTGATCCATGTTTCCTGGTCCTCGCATGGCCAAAAAAAGGGGTGGGGTGGGGAGGAGAGTAGGCTCTACCTATATTAATATCGTTCTATCTTAACTGCCATGGTTCAATGCTATGGATTCGTGGGAGTTGTAGTTTTGTAAGATCTTTTGTTTTCTCTTCCTAATAGTGCTTCTGCCTCACCAAACTACAATCCCCATTATTCCATAGCATTGAGCCATAGCAGTCAGCGTGGTGCCAAACCACATTAATTCTACAGTGTATTTATTTATTTATCGTGTCAGAAGTGAATTGAGAATACAGTTATAATGTATAGAAAAACCACAAACAAAGTTTAAAACTTGCAATTATACTAAATTTTCTTTTATCAGAAGCTGGCCACTTGGAGTGCCTCTGGTGTTGCTGTAAGAAGGTCCCCCATTGTGCATGTGGCAGGGCTCAGACTGCATTGTAGTAGGTGGTCTGTGGTTTGCTCTTCTCAACACTCACATACTGTGGACTCCATCTAACCATAATTTTGTCTAGCCCACATTTGACTAGCTTGTTTACCAGAAGGTCATGGGGGACCTTGTCAAAGGCCTTACTGAAATCCAGATAGGCTACATCCATGGCATTCCCCACATCTACCCAGCTTGTAACTCTATCGAAAAAAGAGATCAGATTAGTTTGACATTATTTGTTTTTGGTAAATCCGAGTTGACTATTAGCAATGACCACATTTGTTTCTAAGTGTTTGCATACCACTTCCTTAATGATCTTTTCCAGAATCCTGCCTGGTATTGACGTGTGGCTAACTGGATGGTAATTGTTTGGGTTCCCTTTATTCCCTTCTTGAAGATAGGGACCACATTCATCCTCCTCCAATCTGCTGGGACTTCTCCCGTTCTCCAAGAGCTCTCAAAAATGATTGCTAGTGGTTCTGAAATAACTTCTGCTAGTTCCTTCAATACGCTTGGGTGTAGTTGATCCGGCCCTGGAGACTTACATTCATTTAGAGCGGCCAGGTATTCCTGGATTATTTCTTTCCCTATTTGGGGTTGGATTTCCCCCAATCCTTCATCCACTCCATGTTGCTGAGGTTGAGGCTTTCTTTTTGTGAGAAGACTAAGGCAAAGAATGCATCAAATAGTTCTGCCTTTTCCCTATCCCCTGTCAGAATTTCCCCTTCTTTTCCTCGCAGAGGCCCTATCACCTCCTTGTTCTTCCTTTTCCTACCGACATAAGCAAAGAAGCCCTTTTTATTGTTTTTAATGTCCCTGGCAAGCCTGAGCTCGTTTTGCGCTTTGGCCTTGTGAACCTTTTCCCTACAGGAGTTGGCTATTCATTTGAATTCTTCTTTGGCGATTTCTCCCTTTTCCCACTTCTTGTGCATGTCTTTTTTGAGTCTTAGACCAATTAGAAGTTCTTTGGACATCCATTCTGGCTTCTTTGCACTTGTCTTGTTTTTATTCTTTATTGGCACTGTTTGCATTTGCGCCTTGAGTATTTCACTTTTTAAAAACTCCCATCCATCCTTAACTTCCTTGTCTTTTTGTATTGGCGTCCATGGACTGATGCTCAGTATTTCCTTCATTTTTGGAAGTCAGCTCTCCTGAAGTCCAGAATGTGGGTTTGACTTGTCTTCGTTTCGGCCTTCCTTTGTATCGCAAACTGCAGGAGCACATGGTCACTTGCCCCTAAGAATCAACTGCATTGATCTGGTCCTCTGTGTTTGTTAGAATGAGATCAAGAGTAGCCAGTCCCCTTGTTGCCTCTTCTACCTTCTGGACCATAAAATTGTCTGCAAGGCAAGCGAGGAATTTGTTGGACTTTGTACTCTTGGCCGAGTTTGTTTTCCAGCAAATATCAGGATAGTTGAAATCGCCCATGAGTACTATATCTCTTCTTTGTGCCTGTTTGGTCAGCTGCTGACAGAAGGCTACATCAAGTTCTTCATCCTGGTTCAGAGGTCTGTAGTAGACTCCCACGACAAGATCTTTTTGAATCCAGTTTCCCTTGATTTTTATCCAGATGCTTTCAAGCTGGTTTTCCGGATTGCCATCTTGCATCTTTTCTGCAACGTAAATGTTTTTGACATATAGGGCTACTCCCCTTCCTCTCCCGTTTATTCTGTTTCTGTGAAAGAGGTTATAGCCTTCAATGGCTACATTCCAGTGATGGGAGTCATCCCACCAGGTTTCAGTGATTCCTATGACATCGTAAGTGTGGCGTTGTGCTAAAGGTTGGCGTTCGTCTTGTTTATTCCTCATGCTCTGTGCATTAGTGTAAAGACATGTAAGCCCCTGGGACCTTCCCCTGAGCTGTTTCTTTGGGATTATTGTGTTCTTGGTAATTGGTCCTTGTCGTGTTTGTGCAACCCCATTTAGCCTTATGGCGATTCCCTGTGGTCGTGGGTAAAATACTGTTCGCAAGGCTATTGTCCCCCTCCCCCGACTGACCTAGTTTAAAGTGCGCCTGATGAAGTTTGCTAGTCTGTGAGCAAAAAGGTGTTTTCCTACTTGTGTGAGATGCACCCCATCCCTTGCCAGTAGGCCTTCCTCGTTGAAAAGCAGGCCATGGTCTAGGAAGCCAAAGAGTTCCTCCTGACACCATCTTCTGAGCCAGTTATTGACCTGTACTATTTTTCTGGCCCTTGTAGATGTCCTCTGTCTTGATCTGACTAACATTAATATCCATCTAGACCAAATGCTACTGCCTACACCAATATCCAGATTAACCACTTCTCCTGTCCCCTCTTCTGCTTTCTAACAGCCACAAAATATCAATTGGGAAGGAGCTATCAAGGTGACTTAGTGTGTCCTGGGTCTGGTGATGGGAGCCATAGTGTGGTTTCATATATGGGCCTCTTTTAATATATGAGACCAGGTAGGATTTCATTTAATAAGTGTACAGAAGGAAGGAAAGTGAATACTTGGGTCTAATCCAGCCACATTAACTTGCCCAGATAGCAAAACTCCTGGGAGGAAAGGTTATGGCAACTCTTGCTAACAGATTGGCAATCAAGAAAAGAAAAGGTCTCTTTGCCTTAATCCCTTTATCTCAGAGACACATTCTCAGATAGAGTTTTATTTTTAGTTGATAGGCAATTTTAAAGGAGAACCGTTAAAGGCATACACACAAAATGCCACACTGTGCATAGGTTAACACAGTTACAGCCCATATTAACTTATCCCCATTACACACATGCTGTATATTTTATAGTATACATTCATTTTATGGTATACATTTTACACTGAACATAAACAGTAATGTACTGAACTATGCATTAAAGGCAAAAGCTACAAGAATAAAATACAACATATTTCTACTGTGACTGAGTTAATGTAGCTGTTGCATTTGTCATCTCAGAGCTTGCAGCATACAAATGCCACTTGAGAAAGTTCAGTGCTGCATTATACTAGGTTTATTGTTTCAAATTTCATTTAGTAACAGCCAAAATAAGGAGAGAATTATCTGAACCTTATAAAAGGCCCTATACAGCAGAATTCCAAATTAGCTTCACTAACCAGGCTACAGCAAGGTAAATATTCACAGACTTGGTGCCAGATTTGGGTCAAATTGGTTTAAAAGAGGCCAGTGTTTCTCCTCTGAAGCTCATAATATCAGATACTACTGCAGACTCAGGGTGCATCTACACTGTTGAATTAATGCAGTTTGACACCACTTTAACTTCCATGTCTCAATGCAATGGAATCATGAGAGTTGCAGTTTGGTGAATCACTGGAATTATTTAGCAGAGAAGGCTGAAAGCACCAAGGCATGGCAGTTAAAGTGGTGTCAAATTTAATTTGACAGTGTAGATGCACCCTTTCTTTTCAGGTTTGGAAGAGTCATTCAGTGGTTCCCATTTCCTGCCATTTCCTCCTCATGCTGTTGCTGATGCCCATTCCCCTGCCACCCTCTTTCAGCCCAATTCACTTCTTTTCAGGAAGCAAAGCTGGAGAAACCTTAATCCCTGACATCCCTCAGCATTAGCCAGGCTGATGGGAACTACAATCCAGAAGCATCTGGAAAGCCAAAGTTCACCGTCCCATGTCACTGGGACGTATCTGGTAGTATCTGCATGACATAGTAACATTGGTTTCATGCTACATAAATGGCTGTGACGCCATCCTACAGAATCCTGGGATTTGTAGTTTGCTTGAACACTGCAACAGAAGATTCTAAGCATTTCACTACACCCATACACATTTTTTGAATGGAGCCTTGGTAGTTAAAGGAATGTAAAACAGCTATAATAGTATAATTACAACTATGATTATGCTGTCCAGTACATTTTGCAAACTGCAATCCAAAATGTAACTTCTCATGTTGGGCACATCAGGAAGAATCTGTGGAGGGTCATTTTTTCTTCAACCCAATGCATATCTCCATGATGATATAAAGATAGTCTGGTTGCCTAGCAATATTTTTTTGAAAGGAAATGGGCACACTTGGTTTACATTAAACAAACAATGCATTTACAGCAAACAAGCTGAATGAGCTCTATTTCACTGCAGTTGAAGGTCTCCCTATGTCAAATTATTTTAAAACTGTAATTTTGGCTCCTTGTGGCCTAGAAAACATGCCGTCATATACATTCTTATCATCCTAGTAGATCTTGCTGAAATTGTTTAACGTACCTAAACAAAATACTATTGGGAAGGCAATTTGAATAGAAATAAATACCACCAGCTTGGAGATCATCTTCATAACTTTTATATAGCACTTTTTGTGCACTATCTCAGTAAGCCCTGTGAGAATCTTGTACAAAATGGTGCAGGAGTGCACAGGTGAGACCAAGAGAATTATAGCCACATACTGGATCATTTCTGGATTCTTTCTCAGAGGGAGGTCCCATCGAGCTCAACTCCCAATGTAGTCGCATTGCAACTTAAGTGACTTATAGAATCATAGAATCTTAGAATAGTAGAGTTGGAAGAGACCTCATGGGCCATCCAGTCCAACAACCTGCCAAGAAGCAGGAAATCGCATTCAAATCATTCTCGACAGATGGCCATCCAGCCTCTGTTTAAAAGCCTTCAAAGAAGGAGCCTCCACCACAGTCCGGGGCAGAGAGTTCCACTGCCAAACAGCTCTCACAGTCAGGAAGTTCTTCCTGATGTTCAGGTGGAATCTCCGTTCCTGTAGTTTGAAGCCATTGTTCCGCGTCCTAGTCTGCAGGGCAGCAGAAAACAAGCTTGCTCCCTCCTCCCTATGACTTCCCCTCACATATTTGTACATGGTTATTATGTCTCCTCTTAGCCTTCTCTTCTGCAGGCTAAACATGCCCAGTTCTTTAAGCCTCTCTTCATAGGGCTTGTTCTCCAGACCTTTGATCATTTTAGTTGCCCTCCTCTGGACACTTTCCAGTTTGTCAACATCTCCCTTCAACTCCGGTGCCCAGAATTGGACGCAGTATTCCAGGTGTGGTCTGACCAAGGCAGAATAGAGGGGTAGCATGACTTCCCTGGATCTAGATGCTATACCCCTATTGATGCAGGCCAAAATCCCGTTGGGTTTCTTAGCAGCCACATCACATTGCTGGCTCAAATTTAACTTGTTGTCCACAAGGACTCCAAGATCTTTTTCACATGTACTGCTGTCTAGCCAGGCGTCCCCCATTCTGTATCTTTGCATTCCATTTTTTCTGCCAAAGTGAAGTATTTTGCATTTGTCCCTGTTGAACTTCCTTTTGTTAGTTTCGGCCCATCTCTCTAGTCTGTTAAGATCGTTTTGAATTCTGCTCCTGTCTTCTGGAGTGTTGGCTATCCCTCCCAATTTGGTGTCATCTGCAAACTTGATGATCGTGCCTTCTAACCCTTCATCTAAGTCGTTAATAAAGATGTTGAACAGAACCGGGCCCCGGACGGAACCCTGCGGCACTCCACTCGTGACTTCTTTCCAAGATGAAGACAACGCATTGGTGAGCACTCTTTGGGTTCGTTCGCTTAGCAAATTACAGATCCACCTAACCGTAGATCTGCAATTGACTTCATTGCACTTGAAGCTGGAGGGGGCCTTAGACTTGATTAGAGAATGGTATTCAACTTGACAGAATTCCTGCTACAATGCCTCAAAGAATACCTAAATTGTCCTTTAAAAAGTAACTAGAAATGTCATTGATTACACCAATAAAGTAACTTTATTCCCACTTGTTGATTTGCTTTAGAAATGTGACTTGGTTGTGCCTGGAATGGAACTTTGTTCTGCCCTCAGTTCTGACCCCCTCCTCAACCAAAAATCCCATAATGTCATTAACTTTGTTTTTTGTGACTAATTTTTCTACATACAGATAGTACAGAAATTTGGGGCAGCTCCACATAGGCGTTAAAGATAGAGGACCATCAAGGGAGTGAAGGTACCATCACCAGGGGCTTTGAGGAAAGAGGCAGCCTTTGTTTTCTTTGCTGCCTCTGCCTCAGCTCCTGGAACTCACTCCTTGCAGAACTGAGGCCCTGGCCCTGTGACTCTGCGAAGCACAGCCCAACAAGAACACCTGCTTGCCTCCAGAGGCCGGGGCATAAAAGGACCATGCCTGTGGGGGTCTCAGCCATACAGGGCTCTGCCATCTTGCTGCTCTGCTACATCACCATCCCTGCTGCTGACGCTGGTTCACTTCTGCCATCATTCAGGAAAAATCCTTCCCTCTTTTAGCAGAATCCTTATGATAGCTGAGATTTGGTTACATGTTTTAATCCGTTTTAATTGTAATTTACATGTTATTGAGTTTTGTGTTCATTGTATAACACTAGCGTTGGATTTTTGCCAAAACTTCTAAGCTGCTCTGAGTCCCCCATGTGGTAGAAATAAAGTAAATAAATAAATTCATTAAAGTGCAATTTGAAGCTGTCTTGAGGTTGAGGCATCTACAAAATGGACACCCCCAATACACACTGCAGCAAGCATCCAGCCAGAGACAGCACATTTCTAAAAAATTTTTTCTAGAATAAGCCACAAAATTTGCTGCAGCCAATCAGTGTATATCCGATGCTGGGCTGAAATCAAGACAGAAATGTGGAGCGCTTGTCAGGACAGGGCTGGTCCTGACACGTTTGTTAAACCTGCTGGAAGATAAACATCTCCCCCCAGATGAAACCACAACATTCTCATGGGAATGCCTGCTTTCTGCCTCCTTATTGTTGTGTCCTGCCTTAGTCTAGCACTGATCCTGAACAGATATGGTGATGCCCATCAGCAGTGGTCATGCTGACGCACATCAGTCCATCCACCAGATGAGGCAAGAAAACATATTCCTGGATTCGGAATGATCTGCAATCAGCGGATCATTGTGGCCGCCATCCCAGCCTCCAACCAGTTCCTGGGGTGCTTGTGTTTGTCTGCAGCAAACTGCTTCTCTTTAATTCACTCCCTGACTTAGGTTAAATGGCTGTGTAAACCCTGTGGCGGTTTGTGTAAATAAAATCAAGATAAATATGTAAACAGAAGCTTTATCACCGTCTTTAAATCAAGATAAACTCTTCTGTGTAATAAGACTTGTCACTTTAGGCTTGAGTGAAACAATAACAGTATCTTTATTTTGGTTCAAGAGTTCAAACACATACACAGGGCAACAGTATGCAACAGTCCTTTTAAATATGCCTCATTCCTTCTTTAAATATTCAAAACTTTGGAGGGCATGACAGCCGTTACATTCCTGACTAAAAATCTGGTCAGCTCCTTTCTTCCACTCTCCAGAAGAGAAGACAACCTGAAACTGAAAACGTCAGTTGGAAAAACCGTTGGTCTGCCTCTGTCAAGCCAGAAGGCAGCAACCAATCAGAATTCTAGCTGACATAGCCAAACAGCCATCGCCATAGCAACCCTTTCCAGTGAACTCATCACAATTTGGAGTCTTAATTTCATATTCCCTCACAGAACCTCTCTGAGATATACACCAGGAACCTATTTGCACTACAGTTATAGCACTATTATTCCACTAAGCTTCTGGTTTGTCATGACAAGAATTCTAAATGCTCCCCCCCCAACTGAAAATACCAGAGTTCCACAGGACAGAACATGGCAGTGTAAGTGGAATAATAGCACTTATACTTTTGTGGTGTGGAAAATACCATGGAAAATACCTGTGAATAAGCAACATCCTAAGCAATTAATGGCACAAAGTGCTCATTAGGGTCTCCCCACCCACCCGTCCTCTGCAATGCAGCCGCCCACTGTGTAATCTACCCAGCTGCCAAGCAATTCAGGCTGATAGCAAAGGCCAGTCCAAGTGCTGAGTTATTTGCTGCCAGCCATTCTCATACCAAAGCGCTGTGTAGGTCAAGTGATCAGCTGCCTCTTCACAACAGGAGGCACCAAAAGTATTATGAAGCACTTTGTCCAGAAAGGATAAAGGGCCATTGTTTAAGGGAACAAGGCTTTCGGCTCAGAGAAAAGTTTCACATAAGGCAGCCGTTTTTCTGGGTATAATGTTTTCTTTTGGTCTCCTAAATTCCCTTCGCTGAGGTACTCCAGTGTTTATTGAAGACAGCAACTTGCAATTCACAGTGACAGAAGTAAAAATAAGAGTTCATGGTATGTTCTAAAATAATTCGTCTAATATTACTACTGATTGAGCATTCATTATCCAGAATTCCAAAATGAGATAGTGACACTTTTGATGCCTGATAGTTCAGTGTACATACTCTGTTTCGTGCATAAAACATGTTTATTGTATAAAATTACCTCCAGGCTCTATGTATAAGGTGCGTAGGAAACATAAATGAATCTCTTGATTAGATTTGAGTCCCATCTCCATAAAATCTTGGAATATACATATATATGCAAATATAGGGACCCGCATTTCAGATAAGGGATACCCAGCCTGTCCTCCTCCCCCCACCCATATTTATTTATAGAGTCTTTCTCCCAATAATGGGACAGATATTACTATCTATTAATTTAGACCATATCCACATGGTGACATCCAGCTTGGATCAAGCCATTCCGAGCATTCACAGTCCAAGCACCCACACAGGTTGCCATCTTGTTAGTGACACACACAAGTGTAATTCCACTTTTTGCTTGTTGTGGTATTCCTTTCTTCCATCCTCAAAGACCAAAGTTACCCCACCCCTGTCTGTCTAAAAGTTCTTCCAACTACTTTTTCAATTCTAGTGGAGAACAAAGTGGACCGGCATTCACATGATCCACTAAGACCTCTAGAGGGACTTGGCGTATCATGGAAGAAGTTGTCCTTAATTTCTGAATGTCCAGAGAAGGGTGACCAAAATGATCAAATGTTTGAAAGCCAAGCCCTGTGAAAAGCATTTTATGGAGATGGTTATGTTTAGCTTGGAGAAAAGACAGTTGAAAGGGGACGCAAGAGTCATGTTTAAATATTTGAAGGGATGTCATATTGAGGGGGTGGGGGGGGGGTGGATGGGCAAGCTTGTTTTCTTCTTATGCTAGGAATCTGGCTACTGGCCACAAACCTGGATGGCCCAGCATAACTTAATAGGTCTTCATGCAAAACTGTAATATTCTGACCCTTGAGATTTATAGCAGCAAAAATGAGCCAAGCTTCAGGTCAGCACTCCTGCTCTATTAAGTACAGTCAGGACTGGCCCGAGGAAATTTCAAGGGGTAAGTTTTTTTGCGTCCCCTCCCCCGCACCGAGGGGGCGTGGCCAGGACTGGCTCCGCCTCCAGTGCCTAACCCCGCCTCCTGCGCTGGACGGCCACGCCTCCTGTGGTGTGGGTGGCACGGGAGGCGGGGCCAGGGCGCGCGGGGCGCGGAAGGCAGGGCCAGATGTGGCCTGCCTCCCACGGCGCGCGTCCTGGCTCAGCCGGGCTGCGGCGGGAGTTCTTCCAGGCCGCAGCCTGAAAGGACTCCCGCCAGAGCGGGCGCGTGCCGTGGGAGGCGTGGCCAGTCCCGCCTCCCGCGGGGCACGCCCTGGCCGGGCAGCCAGGCTGCATGCGGCGGGAGTCCTTCCAGGCCGTGGCCTTCATCGTGACCTAGAAGGACGGCTGCCACATGCAGCCTGGCTGTGCTAGGGTGTGCCCCGCAGGAGGCGGGGCCAGACCTGGCCACGCCTCCCGCATCACACGACCCTACCTCCCGCGTCGCGCAGCCCCGCCTCCGCCAGGTGTGGCCCTGCCTCCCAGGAGCTCAATAGCGCCCCTGGGAAGGTTGCACCCAACGCGGGGGCGTGGTCAGCGTGCCATGTTGGCCCGGGCCTGAGTACAGTAGAGTCTCACTTATCCAACATAAACGGGCCGGCAGAACGATGGATAAGCGAATATGTTGGATAATAAGGAAGGATTAAGGAAAAGCCTATTAAACATCAAATTAGGTTATGATTTTACAAATTAAGCACCAAAACATCATGTTATACAACAAATTTGACAGAAAAAATAGTTCAATATACAGTAATGCTATGTAGTAATTACTGTATTTACAAATTTAGCACCAAAATATCACGATGTATTGAAAACATTGACTACAAAAATGTGTTGGATAATCCAGAACGTTGGATAAGCGAGTGTTGGATAAGTGAGACTCTACTGTAATTGACAAAAAAGGTATACCTGATTTTTTTTTCTTAGTTCGAAAAAGATGCTGTCTATTTGTGCTTTTAGAGCTGGCATAGGCAATTCTACTGGAGCAATCACAGACCAGGACTGGAAAGCAAGTACTGAATTAGAATCCACAGGCCAAAGAAGAAATATGCCTTCATGTGTTTATTGATAGTTGTATTTTATTCTTTAAGCAGTTTTTTTTTGTTTCATAAAACATTAAGTCACAATACAGGCTTTCGATGCTGAAGAATGTTTCAGAGTGGAAGAGTTTTTAAAATAACTATAATCCGCATAGTCAGCCATCTCGGAGGTGTATTTAGAACAGGCACAGTACCCACATGCATGATGACCCCCTAGGGACTTGTGGCTCTTGCTAAAATATTAGGCTGTGCTTTTTAATGTTCTCAGAATTCACCTCAGACTATTACATCAAACATGCTGAAAGTTCTTTTGAAACAAATTAAGGCTTTAACCTGACACCCATGCATGGCACACATAATATTCCATTATTTTCTGTTGCAACATTTTATCAAAATCTGGGCAGCAATTTATCCTGATTGTGGATGTTCTCTCCTTCCACCTGCCAAAGACTTGTAGATGCAAATGATTGTTTTTATGTGCCATTACGTTGACTTCAGGTCATGGTAACCCTTGTGCAGAATAATCTTGTCAAGATTTGTTCAGGGGGAATTTGCCACTGCCTTTCTCTGAGGCTGATAGAATGTGACTTGCCCAGGGCCACCCAGTGCTGTTCATGGCTGAACTGGAATTTAAGCCCTGGTCCCCAAAAATATTTTTAAATATTTGAACCACAACATCATGCTAGTTCCTTAGACTTAGACATATATTGTGTGTGTGTGTGTGGGGGGGTAAACCTAGCTGCTGCTCTTTTGTGTGGCAAAAAGGCATATTTGTTAATCATAAGATGACCCTATCATGGGATTTTCTTGGGAGAATTTGTTCAGAGGGGGTTTGCCCTTGCTTTCCTCTGAGGCTGAAAGAGTGCAGTGTACCCAAGGCCATCCATAGCCGAGTGGGGATTTGGATTCTTGTCTCCCACTAGTCCATCACCCAAACAGTTAGACCAAGCAAGCTACATCCTAGTTAAATAATGCAAACTATTTCCTTTTTAAATGCCCTTAAATTTAAAATATTCTCTTTGGAATGGCCGAAAGAGTCATGGACCAAGAGTGTTAATGATCATGTATGGAAGCATAGGACTTGCCAGTATGGGCTGACACCCCCACCCCTTCTCCCTGGTCATCTGGCAGCAGTGACAGCAACTAGGAAGGTAAATTGACAGCCCAACCAAATAACCTTTGGCCCATCTGGACAGCGTAGACATCACTCCATCACCATGGATACTTCATGGTCAGTCTGCTTTGGACCAGCCCTGCAATAACTGACTAGTATTGATTAGCCCACAATCTACCATTCATAGCAAGTTCATCCCTGAGTGATTATCCAAAAGAACATCACAGATACATAAAGCCCTTTGCTGCTGTTTATGGGACTCACTCACCAGCCTAGGTTGCTGTCATTTCTCTTGTATTTGTTGATGACATCACAAACCAACATGTGTGCAAATAGGAACATGCTGAGAAACCATTATTGGTGGGATACAACAAAGATCTGAAATTGTAGAAAAAGACAATGCTAACTTTGGTCTAAATCTAAGTAGAGAAGACACATTGAGTCAATGACATCTTATTTATATACTCATGTATAAGTTGACTTCATGTATAAGTTGAAAAGAAGGTTTGACACTAATATGATGGGCTTTGATATGACCCATGGATACGTTGAAGGTCATTCAGCATAGAGGAGAAAGCAACAGTGCCACCCCAGAGGCCAGTCATCTTTGGCCACAGCTATCACTTCCTCAACTAGGCATTCAAAAAAGCCAGAAGCATCACCATGGCAGAGAGAATAGAGGGGGCTAGTGCTTCCCTTAGATTCTGCTGGGATGGACTGAGCTCTTGTCTTTTGTCAGAGAAGGGGATAGTTCCTTTTGATAAGAGTTAAGGTGCAGTAGTCACATTGATCAGGTTTTTAGGTTGATCTTTTGACTTACATTTTTAGACTTATACGTGAGTATGTAGGGTAGCAAATCAAGTCCATATTCAGAAGTAGAAGTACTTCTACTTCTCAAGTCCATATTCTACATTGTCTACTTAATTATCCATGTGTTACTAAGTAGAATCTCCTGCCAACCCACCCCTTACTAGGCAACAGCTGTACTGATAGCTATACTGAATCTCCATGTTCAGCTGGTGATCGGGACATGGGAAGAGTAAGAAAGGCTGCAGGGAATTATGTCAGGGGTCAGCTTCTGCCTTGCCCAACATCCTCTTCCTGCACCCCTATCAAGACTTGAACATATGTCTCTGTGTGTGTGTGACTGGTTCCTAATGGAGTAGGTTTCAAAGGGCACAATAGTGCTACAATCATGACTACGTACTATTACTGAACATGAAACTGTTATAGATCCATATCTCTAGGTTGTGAATCCATTATTGCAACATAGAATTTCAGCCCAAAGCTTCATGTAAGCTCCATTGATTTAATGTGTCTATTCTAACTGGGACTAATGATTGGCTATAGACCTCTGAGCTATCGTAAAGAATATGCAGGTTGAAATAAAATGTGTTCCTTTAGCAAATTAGTAGCAGAAAAATATTATATTCTGAACATGTGATTTAAAGCCACAATGCAAAGGATGGCATTAAATCAGTGGGAATATTTCACACAGAAATAAAGAAATTCATTAATATTTGTTTTGTACACAAACTATTATCCCATTGGGTGCCCCCCCTTATTTCTAGTTTGCAGCTCACTGCTTTTGGAATAGTCCTCCCCTAGCTCCTGCCCCATTGAGACAATCTGCAAAAGGAAGAATAGCTTTAGAAACCCTCACTCACTTTTATTGGACAGAATGTTGCATACACATTTTATGACCGGAAGAGTATTATTCCCTTTACTCATAACTTGGTTTTTAAATTGGTAGAGAATAAAAGTTACAATAGAGAAATAAGTTTTTATAATGAGAATGACTCGCAGTATAGGAAATGCTTTCCCACAAACTTGATGTATGAGCCTACAATTTACCCTATAGTCACCAATTTTATAGCTATCAAAAAAAAAAAAGGGGGGGGGACACAAACAAAAACTTATTTCTCTCACATTGTGCATCTTCCCCAAAGGTTTTTTGGGGAAGTGCTTCCTTGTCATTGTTCCATTATCCTCTACTTCTTCAAGATATTTCTCTCTCTTACTATTTGTGCCATTTTTTTTTTTGCTAGGAATTGGAAGCTTAAATTACTAGGACATGGAGGAGAAAACTTTCCTAATATTTTGTGAACTTTGGGACACATTGTAATACAAATTGCAACCTGGATCTCTGGGGAGTCAGAGCTCCCGGCAAGAAGCCACAGCCTCCAAAAACTGCAATGAATGTCTTTGTTTGCCTTCAAGTTCTAGTGCACAGCTAAGCAGAAAAAAGATTATCGGGGTCTGAGAACGATTGTATAATCCACAAATGCACTTTATTTGATTAAATGATGAAAAGGAAACCTTCCAACAACAGGCACAACATATGCTATAATTGTGGCCCGAGGCATGGCTAATCCAGTAAATCAGGAGCTATGGCTACAATGAAATTAAAAGCCCAAGCCTTTGATAGAGCAGATTGGTCTCTGGCTGGTGCTCCCTATTATAGCCAGCTAATCACACCAGGAGCTTCAATCTTGCCTTGCAGGGCTCTGAAGAACTTCACATATGAGGGTGACATGGAGCAAGTAGCTCTGATAGGCCCCCAAACCATCCCATGCTGGGCCATAGCATTACCAATATGCTTGCCTTGGGCAGACTTAAAGCTTCCAACACTCCACAGATAAAACCTTCCCGGACAAAACTCTGGGAAAGAGGCAGACAGGCAATCAAAATGGCAAATGTTATTAAGGAAGAGGAACAGCAAAGCTAGGAGAGGATGCAGCAGTTTGCTTTTGCCTGGGCCCCTTGGGAAAGACTAGAATCCAATCCACCCCTTCTCCCATTTCATGAGTCTTATTCCTGAATAAAATGCACATTTGATTTCTGTTTGGAAATAGGTCATTGTCATATTTCCTAATATTGAGTTGCAACCAATACATATTAAGCAAAGGTGGAAACACTGCTTTGAATACTCCAAATTCCTCTCCTTCCTTTTTTAGTCTTTAGAAAAATGTAACTAACAGATGAAAATGTTATTAGGTCACAGACTCCAAGACTCTGCTTTCTCTCTCTCTGATTCTCTAGAGCTGCAATTTTCTCAAACCACAGACACAGACTCTGTAGCAAAAAGAGAGGAATGTAGCCCCCATCGGAATGGTTTCCCCTGCTCAGAATGGATCTTTATCAAAAAGTAGTTGTCTAACAATTAGCTCCCATTATGGATTGTAAAGGGAAAAAAGGACAGAGAGACACTTCTCTTCATCAAATAACACCAGAACCAGAAACATCCATGGACAGTGTGAAATTCAGGAAAATTATCAGTAATTTTGCACACAAGGCATAGCTAAACTCCAAGGTTTAGAAAGCATGTCTTAAGAGGAATGGCTTAGGGAGCTGGATATGTTAAGTTTAGAGAAGAAAAGGTGAAGAGACCAAAAGCAATGGATTCAAACTGCATGAAAGGATATATTCCATCTAAATGTTAGGAAAAACTTCCTGACAGTCAAAACTGTTCGATAGTAGAATATGCTGCCTCAGAGCATGGTGGAGTGTCTTCCCCTGGAGCACTTATAGCTTCATCAGACATGGTGATTTTAGTGTCCTAGGATGCTTTCACTCATCTGGGGGATAGAGGCCAACACCAGACATCACACAACATTGTGTGACTTCCAGTGTAGGCTACATTCCCAACTGGGGTGAAAGTGTTGCCAGACGCTTCCCTGACAACATGGGAAGCCTCCCGTATTGTGCTGGCTCCAATGGAGCAACGGTGATGCTTTCCCCATGTGATGGGGGAAATATCACTGAAAGAGAACTGCATGCAGGGTGACAGATTTGCTGCTCCCTCCTTCTTCCCCAGAAGCTCAGCAAAACAGGATACTTCATCAAAGGTTTAGATGAGCAGAGGCTGGATGACCAGCTGTGGGGAGTGCTTTCATTGGGTGTTACTGCATGGCAGAATGGGGTTGGACTGGATGGGCCTTGTGGTCTCTTCCAACTGTGATTCTTTGATGGCAGCCAGTACCTTCCATATCACTGGGGTGAATAACCTGCTTTGGATTTTACTTTGGAATGCCCACCCTGATGGAAATAAAACAAAATTTCACACTGAAATGCCAATAATACACCAGAGCAAGCAATAGTAATAAGGTCAGATAGCTTGACCTAAAGCGTCCTTCCTCTATGCCTGTCTGTTCTGATCCTTCTGTGATGTAAACTGATCTTAGAGATGCTTATCCATCTTATCTCTTCCTGTCAATCTTCTCTTTACTCTTCACTAGAATGAAGGAAGTTTTGATTAGTCCTCTGAATAATTTTCCTATCTTAGAATGTTTGCACAATAAAGCCTTTAGTTTGTTTCTCCAAACCATTGTTGTCTTTTCTCCCCAATCAGGATCTCTAACCACTGCACAGACTCTCTATCAGTTAATCCCTTGAAGACCAAAACATAACATTATTCTTACAGAAAGGCTAGCCCTACTGTTGTGCGACTGGATTTTGTCTCCTCAGACTGTGTCTAGGTCTTCCCCTCTATTTGAGGACAAAGCTGTATGTTCTAGGTAATCTGCTCTATCAGCAAGACCACTGCTCTCAGGTGAGGTGGAGAGAGTTGTCTCACTGCTAATGTTAAAGGAAGATTCAATTGCCAGTCTAGTTAGTTTCTGTAAGAGAAAGTCCTGGGTCTGTCTTTTGCCCCAGGTGACAAATATCTTGTGCTATGAATGACACAGTGGAGTTCTGGCAGCCCAGCTAGAACTTTAATACATCTCAGGGAGACAATTAGCATCAAGTACACTACAGAAGAGATGTTGTAGTGGACACACACTGGATGAATGAACACTAGATTGAACAGCTGGTAAAGAATATGAGAAAAAGCATCAGTGTGCACTTTATACAGGTACAGCTGGTGCAGACAAGAAGCTTGAGTGTATCCCTTTACACGTTAAGTCTTCTAGACATCTGTGACATAAAACAATAGCCAACCCATAAATCGGGACTCAGGAGCTTTGCAATCGGTTAGTGGCTGAGCTCCCCCCTTCCCCTCTGGCCTTTTGCTAAGTCTAAGAAGAGGTTGCTTCTAATGACATCTTTAATGGTTAAGCTGCTCAGAGTAGCCGCTTAACATGAGCTTGTTCGATGCTCAACCCTGCACACATAATTTAAGGAGATTACTCTGGCGTGCTCAGGACTCTGCCTATGCCGCAAAGTGCCACAGCTCTCTAAGCTTCAGGACAAATTGGTAAGAAAAGGGATATGAGGAGGAAGGGCACAACTTTCATTAGATAAACTGAGAAAGAAGCCCGACCACCATCTTCAGGGGAAGACAGAGGCCCTGTAAATTCCATATAAATGGTATCTATTTTTTTTTAAAAAAATGTACATGAAGCAAAATAAACTTGTACAGATACAAAATAATACTTACATAATGACTTTAAAATCAACCTGCAGGGATTCTAACAAGAGTGTCTCCAAAGCATATGCCTGGCAACTGACAATTTAAAAAGTAGGAGGCAGAGTATTATGTTATTTCAATTGTTTCAGTGTGCTTCAAGGACATCCTTATCATAAGCACTCTACAGCAGAGCAGGGGCTGCGAAGATGTGCAAAAACTCAAGTTTCAAAGTAGATGGGTATACTCGAAGTCCACATTTAAATCATGTGGGACTAAAGTGTCCAATCTCAATATCCAATCCATTTCTTTTCTGAACAGGGTCCTCTCATTTGGAGGGAAAGTTTTTCAAGTATCCAAAAGTATAGATCCTTGAAAGAAGAATTATGTTGCAAAAATGATCAACCAGAAGATCTTCTGTTCCTGATATTGCTAAGATGATCTCCTATAAAGACTTTCAAAGCCCTAGATGTTTTCCGTATATACAGTTTTTTGAAGTAACACCTAATAGTATACATTACATGTTGTTGCAAATTGGTTTATAATATGTTTTTATTATAATGATGATCCACAAACTCTGTTATCTTGAATATATATATATTTACAGTAAGAACAACATCCACTACAGCAGGTGCTTGCAATCTGCTTGGATTTGGTTCAGGGCACCTCCCTCCCCCCAGTAATACCAAAATCTATTGTCCCATTATATACAATGGCATAGTAAAATGATGACCCTTATATAAAATGCCAAAATTATGGCTGGCTTATTGGAATCGATTTTTGGGAATATTTTCGAACTGTGGATAGTTGAATCCTTGAATACAAAATTCATGGATACAGAGGGCTAGCTCTATTACAAGCTAAACCAATTTCTGTCCATAAGAAGCTATAAGATAGCTACCTAAGAAGGTAGGCTGATGGGCTCACTTCTTTGGGGAAATTGCTTTAGGGGTGGAATGAGGATGAGGGCATTTAACAGCTTGGCCTGCCAGCAATAATCATGACTAATGGCTCAAGAAAAGACAAGTAAGTCCGTGAACACCCTTAGCTATGGTAAGAAGCAGAGGGAGATATGCATTGGGGAAACATACATATTACTATGAAGAAGGGAGGAGTCCCAAAATTGGTTATTGCCCGCAAACTGTCCCTCAAATCAAAGAGCAAATTCACACCTCTGATATGAACACCACCAGCTGTCATTAAGGAGTAGTCTTGGTGAACTAGGATGTCTCTTCTTCCAACTCATGGAGACAAGATAACACCTAAGGATGGATCCAAATCTTTAAAAAGCAAAGCTTTCTCAATCTGCTCTGAAATTTGTATACTAATCAGAATAAGTGAGAATAAGGTGATCACTTTGCACAGTTGCTAGTGTGGGATACAATATAATAGGATACAAACTGTGGTCTTGGCCATAAATCTGCAAAGATCTGGATGAAATGATACATCACATTCAAGCAACTTGTAGTCTTTAAAGTGATCTGTTAGTAGTTTCAGGAAAAAAAGATGCTTATTTAAAGCAAGGTCTTTTGGTGTCAAAACTTTATCTGAAATTGTTCCATTTGTTAAATGTGCAGTCATGATCACTTGTATATTAATTCATGCAGTGTGTCATGAAACTGTTTTCCCTGTTCATATCTCTATGAATATATTCCAATTCAGCTATTTCTCTTTCTAGTCTTTCTTTTGAACTTTTTTTGTTGGACATATATTATACATCCATGAAGCTTGAGATGCTCTGAAACTGGTTTAGAAATTATGTTAAAAGGCATGAAGTTGCCCAGCAACTATATCCAGAACCTGTTATGCAAAAAATAAGTTTGTCTTGTGGACTAGGTGAACTTTCTGCATTAACTACGAAGAAACGTACTTAGGAATTTAGCAAACAAAGTATGGAAGACTTCCTGTCTCTAAGCGTGTGCTGACTGAGTTCTGCCAGCTACATGCCTGACTTCATCCTTCCATCCAGAGTTCAATCAAAAATAGAGCAGCAGAGATAATAAGGAAGATGTTAAGAACGCTTCTAGGCAGGCAACAAGGGTTTGTAGCAATAGATTCAGCCCCTTTGATTGGAAGGAAGAGTTCCTATGCTAAAAAGGATCATATATAGATCAGCTGATGGAGACTGCAGGTCTTAAAATAAGAGCAGACTGCTGTGACTTTCACTATTTTAGCTTAACTGCAGGCTTGATTCCATGGTTAGTACAGCGATGGAGAGAGAAAACTCTGATAAATTCTGAGGAAGATAGAGATGAACTGCTCTGATAGAAGACTGTGTTAAAAAGATAAGGCATGGCTTGTTAGTACAGTATGTCAGTATGTTATGTGATTTCACCATTTAGTTTGGAGGCCCAGCATGTCTAACTTTCCAGAACACCAAATGAGACACAGATGAGTTGATGGCAAAATCAGATGTTTAGTCTCAATGGTCAGAGAAGATGTCCACAGAGAAAGCACTCCAAAGAACTGACATCCTGCAAATGCAAATACAGAGCATTTTTATTTCAGTTGACAGCTATTAAAGATTCCCACACAAGCTCCTGATTGGTCCAGAAACTTCCCAGTTGGCCAGGGATTCCCTCCGACATCATCGCTAATTGGCATTTGCTGTGGTGGGAAACTCAATAAACTGCAATTGGATTATTTTTGAAGTGTCTATCCATTTATTGAACCACCTGTAAGGGGCATGATGAGAAAGGAATGCAATGGGCCCCCAAATACTCAGACCCAGTGTGGATAATGGTGTTAGGCTTGATAAACAATAGGGTGCTTAAGGGTGTTGGCCAAGTCAATAGGTCTCTTCGTAGAGGTCCGACACAGAGACTTGGGAAAGTGGGCATTCCCAGGCTAGCACAAATCATATCACGTAAAACAGACAAAGGCAACCCAAAGGCTCTGATGCAAATTCATTGTGAATCCTCCTCCCATCCCTACCAATTCATTGAGTGAGAATTATGAACATTTCTTCTGGGTGAGGGCGAGGTGAGGTACCATTCTGGGGAATTTCCAGGAAACGTTGGTAGAAATAACAGGGAAGGACTATGGATAGGTTTCTACCCCATAGAAAAGGAGAGCAGTTTGTCATATTTCTGGAAACCTTTTATTTAGAACTAACAACATGCTCATGTGAAATGAAGCAACTAGGTCAGGCAAGAATTGCATAAGTCAACAAAAACATTTTAAAACTTCAAGAGACTATTTGAAAGCTTCTTCTAAAATGCATCCTGCGATGATTTTTTCTTTCTTTCAACAGTCTTCACTTTTCTTATGATTTCCATTTTAGTGACAAAACCTATATATCTGTGCTTTTTTAACACGCTGGCTGGTGAGGCAGGCTAATCTGTTTTTGTTTTACCTTTTTGTTTTCCTCTTCAAAAGTGATTGTGGAGGCAGTTGTTTACCTTGGATGCATCCACACTGTAGAAATAATGCAATTTGACACCATTTTTACGGCCATGGTTCAGTGCTATGGAATCATGGGAGATGTTGTTTGATGAGGCACTAGAACCCTTTGGCAGACATGGTTAAAGGCCTTATAAAACTAGAACTCCATGATTTCATAGCACTGAGCCATGGGAGTCAAAGTGGTATCAAACTGCATTCATTCTACAATGTAGGTGCACTGCTTTCTGCTTATATACAAGCACACAGTTCTGCAATTAGTTCCTTCCATAGCAGAATCCCATTCTTTCCCAGGTCATGCTTTATTGCATTGCTTATTGAAGAAATACTGCTGAGAATCAACACTGAAAATCTGTTTTTCTCCAGCCCTTCTTTGCCATTCTCCCAATGTGAATGCCACAAAATAACTTTAAGCTAGAAAAAATGCAGGCATGGCTGGGCTCTTGTAAAAAGACTTTGCAAAAAAGAGCCTGTTGGTTAACTCAATTATGCTTGGATAAATGTTCCAAGTGCCAAAGAGAAGATTATACACACACATACACACCAACATAATTGTATTAAACAAAATGATACCTGTTATTCATCATAACTATTTCTGCTACTTGGGGCCTTTTTACATTATAAAGTGATAGCACAATGTTCTACTCTTAACTGTCATGGCAATGTCTTAGGGAATCCTGGAATTTGTGGCATAGTACGGAGCTAGAACTCTGCCTGAGAATTGTAAATGCCCTTCCTTAAACTGCAAATCTCAGGATTGCACAGAATGTTGTCATTGTATTTAATAGGCATGTGCAAAAAATTTGGAACAGTTGGAAGTTGTAAAAAAATTGGAAGTTCTGTAAGTCTGAAACCATACCGCAGTGTTTGTGTGGCCCACACCAAATATTTTATAATCAAAACTTGGCCCATACGTTTTTGTTTTCATTCTGTAAATCTCAGAAGGCTCCCAAAGTCAGTTTCATATTCAATGCAAGGCAAGGAAGCAAAGCCAAAGGCTGCCTTAGTGCCTTGCCATTCCTCTGTGAAATTAATGCAGTCTTGGCATTAGCAGTGGGAACAGTGCATTTTGGGAACAGTCGGAACTCTGGGAAATGTAGTTTGGGAAGTGAGGAGCCCTATGCCAGAGAATTCAAAAGGCCCAGTCCTAAACTACATTTCCCAGACTACATCAGCATCAGAAAGCACCCATCTGGATAGCAGAGAGAGACGTCTGTTCCTCCCTAATATTTTGAAAATTCACCAAAAATCAGTGGATATGTAAAACGTTCTGAAAGATGGTGGGCTAACAGTGGTAAATGTGTTCTACCATTGTAGAAAGTTTCACCCCAATAGCTTTAAAAATGAGGGAGATATGAGCCCCTGAAGTTTCCCCAATTAAAGTCATTTAATTATGCGCATGCGCAAATATGGTTTGGGAAGGGAGGAGCCATATACTTGCTTAAACTACATTTTCTAGACTGCATCAGCATCAGAAAGCACCAATCAGGATAGTGGAGAGAAAGGTCTGTTGTTATCGAGACCGCGATTTAGTCAGGATCTGCCCTGTGAGGGAGATCCGATCGCTTCCTCCGATGAAGGAACGAACCTTGGTGAGCCGTTAGGGAAGCAGAAAATAACCCGGAATATAAATTTACCTGAGACCGAAAGGAAAAAGACTCTGCCAAGTTGAAGGAAAAACTGCCAAAGCGTTTATTAAAGCAATTCAGCTGAAAAGGACATCAGGCAGCGGTAATTCGACATGCAAGATGTAACATTTTGATGAAAATAAAGCCATTTTATACATTTCTAAGTTTGAAGTCTTCTTGAATCTCCCGCCCCGTCCCTCCGCCCATCTGGCTGCTGATAGGTCGAGGGCGCCGTACTAGGCGGGAGTTTGGTTTCCCGCCCTGCGCCTTGACCAATGAGGAATAACCTTCGCCTCTGTCAGGGCCAATCAGGTTGGGGAAGGCGGGAGTCAGCTAAACAATGGGTTTTGGTGAATGAATCATTGGAGTTATCTTTATGCAAAGCGATTACCTGAGGCTAGCACCTTCTAAGATAATCTAGGATTAGGGTTGCTTTGAATAGAACCATCTGGAATGTCCGGGATTCTTTATGCACGTACACAGTTCATGAATACCTGAGGTGTGACGGAGATGACAGCAAATATCGACACTATGGGATTATGGTGGCAGGACTAGCGGGAAGCTTTCCTAGGGCTCCCCAGGGGTCCAGGATGGGTTTGTGGTCAACATTACCATATGAGATTTTATCACCCCAGGGACTGCTCCGATCTGGGGTGGGCCAATCTCTCGCTATGGGCCTTCATCGATCAAAATATACTAGGGAATATAGAGAATCATATTCTAGCCATTTCCACCCAAAATTACTGAAAAAAGTACTAAATATTAACATTTATAGCTTATTTTCCATTCCTACGATAACAGCGCAAGGCGGGAGGCTATTTACACAAAGAATGCAGTTTGACAATCAGCTGATGATCAGAGAAAAAATGGTCAAAAATGATCTCTGTTGGTTGTATTTTAAAGATTAGGCGATTTTAGTCATAAATATGAAAAGGGGTGATTCTTGGTGCAAAATTCAGTGAGTTATGAATGAAAATGCATGCTGGGGGTAGGCAATTCGGCAATTCGGCCATATTGCGGTTTGTCTGAGGACAGGGAAGGAGTTCAGATTCCCTCCGGTTTTAAAGGGAAGGAAAAACCCAGGTTTTTCTGTAATATAACATATATAAAAGGGAAATATATGAGTCTGGGGGTCTTCCAGGGAACCCATAGACCAAGTTACATCTGGCTAAACAGTTAATAAAGAATTGATTCCAATATTTCATAAACATATAAGCATACAGTTCATGAAAAGTTCATAAGCAGCTCAGGTTGATTTCTGTCCTTGGGAGTCCAGCAAGAGTATATGAATGAGGAATCCGTTCATTCATAAAAATGAATGAATGAGCCGAAGAAATCCATCTGGAAGCTCTTGCCGCCGTAGAAATCACAGCTGGTCCTTGGAGAAACTACATCTCTCTCCCAGGGAGGGTGGCAGTCCACCACCAGCAGCCCTGGAGAGAAGCCCAGGTTCCCTGGAGACAGCCCGCCAGCCGCGAGAGCCGAGAAGTGGCTGTAGCGGAGAAAGAGGCAAACGGAACCGGCTTTTTTGACAGTCAGCTGTTTCAAAGTTTTAAAATAATAATAATAATAATAATAACTTTATTTTTATACCCTGCCCTATCTCCCCGAAGGGACTCGGGGCGGCTTACATGGGGCCTTGCCCGATAAAACAATCAAATATCAAAACACAGCAATAAAACAGTTATCCAATAAAAACATCAATTACAATAAAAACAATCGTTACAATTAACATAAAACATACAATGTTAACACTGAAGACTAAAATGGACCAATCCTGGTGCTGTTGGTTGTCCCGGAACCAGGAGCCTCAAAGAGTGTTAAATATAAAAGATAGGCATGCTTGGAGTATTTTTGATGAAGTTATGGTTCAAATTGTCCTGTCCGCCATGTTAGTCAATGACAGGGAGAACGCATCAGGGTTAATGGAAGGAAGGAGAGAGGATTTCATGCGAGGGAGCCAGAAAAGGGATACAAAATAACCACTTGAGAGGATTTCAAGTTAAAGGAAAGGATACTTTTTATTTAAGGATTAGTTACAATGTCAGGGCTGGGGAAAGCAATGAAAAGAATTTAATAATAATTTGTTGCTGTCTGAACATTTTCCCGCTTTGCTGGCGATCCGGATCTGTGGAACTCCCCGCCGCAGGTCAGATGAATTTAAAAGCGGGGGTCTCCGCTATCACTGTTTCTCCCTAAAAGCAGCCAGAATCTGTAAAGAGGAGGGCTGACTGATACATCTCTTTCTAGTAAGTAAGCCAATCTCCGTGCTGGGCTGGAAAAAATGACCAAAATGGATGGCCCTTGGGGGGGTCCCCTCCAAGTCAATAGGGGAAGCATATTAATTGGATGTCAGGAGAGTTTGGATGGTGCCTTTCTTCCTGGAAGAAAGGGGTCAGTCTAGATAACCCTTGACTCTGTCTGTGTTATGATTTTTGTTCCTGGGTTATAAACGACAGTTCTTAATTGGTTCTGTCATAAAAACATGGTGAAAGTTCATTACACTGCAAAAGCTTTGTCTTTGTGCAAGGGACATCGTCCTATATGTAGCACAATTTGCTTGGTTGAGTCTCCACCAATTTAGCAAAATTTTCTGCCACAAAGGCAATGTTTCCATTTTTAATGGATCGCACATCCCTATTATTTAAAGTAAAATCATAGCATTTTAATCCTGTCAGGTGAAAAGGCTGCTGGTCGCTATGTCCAGTGTTATGGAGAACTGGAGCTAAAAACCTTCTGGCACAGCCTTGTCTCCAGAGACAGTAGTAGTAATGGAGGTGGGAACATTAATGCTATATCCATCATGATGGAACTGTTTTTCCCTTTCTTCCCCCACATTTCATTCCTCAGTTCTTACCTGTTCTGCTTTGCATCCTATTCCTTGCTCTGTATTCCACCTTTTGACAGTTCCCAGCCATGAGCCCCAGAATAAGGAATTAATGGCAGCTGCTGTGTCTGACCTAAGATACATCTGTTAGGTTCTATGGAAAAGTATGAATTGTGGAAATGAAAGGCAAAAGAAATGCTGTGGAATAGTTCCAGGTTATGAGGAATGGCCCCTGGCTTCTAGGTCATTGCAAATGGGACCTCGTGTCTGCACCTTAAACCAATTGGCCTCTTCTGGGACTCCTGTTTGCTCTTTAGGGATGCTTAAAATGAAGCCACAGATCCATTAGCTCATTGTTAGCGGAGCCCGGCGAGTGGGAGAGGTGAGATTCAAAGGAAGCGCTTCTAGGCAATGCTAAATTACACCACCAAGCATCTGTGTGATGGATGTCAAAACCAATTTATCACAAGCTGAATTCATTTGAGAAATCATGTCCTGGGAAAGGAAAGTCTCAGAATTGCACTCTTTTTGGTAAATCATATGGAAATGCAGTCACTATGTTGGTGATAAGCAGGTCTCTGGTTGGCAGGATTCCTATTTTTCCTCCATTTCTCTCTTATCATTTGCACAACAGGCCAGCTATATATATATAGTAGATTTCCACAAACTTACTCCCAGGCTGTATCCACATTGCAGAATTATAGCATTATATGAAATGCCATGCCTCATGCTACGGAACATGGATATTTACTCTTTTCTGTCAAAGAGCTCTGGTGCCACAACAAATTGCAAATCTCAGTATCCATAGGATAGCGCCATGGAGGTTAATGCAGTGTCAAAATGCTATAATTCTACAGTGAGGATGGTTTCCAGTTATGCATCTACGCTGTAGAATGAATGCAATTTGGCAACACTTTAATTGCCAAGGCTGTATGGAATGATGGTGTCACAAGGTCTTTAGTCTTATCTGTCAAAGAGTGCTGGTGTCTTACCGAATTACAGCTCCCAGGAATCCATAACATTAAGCCATGACAGTGAAAGTGGTGTCAGACTGCATCAATTCTACAGTGTGGATGCACACATAGACATGTGTTGTTTTGTTTTCAGTGTCAATTATAACAACAATAAAAGAATGAATGCAATTGTAAAATAAAATCAAACCACTTGCTGATCAGGTTTCCTTATTACATTTCCAACAATCATGCAACAAAGACAGCTTTAGGCCAGCAATCAGAACGGAAAAATATCTTAAGCAGCTCTTTATAGTCTACTATGGATTCATCAGAATAAATTTAGTATAGCCTTGCAGCTAGGAAAGTATAAGAAACCGAAAACTGAATTTCACTGAGTTAGACCAGCATGGGTCCAGCTCTAACTCAATATTATCAACAGGGTTTCGAACAGGATTCTTTTCTAGTCCTAAAGCATCAGGGCTTGAAACTGGGAGCTTTTGCATGCAAAACCTATGTTCTGCCTGAACACTTTCATCTCTCCCCTCCCCATCCTCCTAGAAAGCTCTTTGCTCTGTTTGAGGGCAGATACTTAGAAATTATCATCTGCAGGAAGCCAGGTCAGATTTTGAAATGGATAGTAGAAGATGCCTTATAATTCTTTAAACTAGCCAGGAAAACCCTAGTCAATAAGCACTTTTCTTTCCCCTCCCTTCATATTTACAATTTCAAAGTTCTATTCAAATTGCTATATAATTCACAATAGCTGTACAAGCTTAACATCTTCTGATGAAGACTTCCATAGCACAAAAGGATCTTTTATCTCTAAGTCATATAAAATTTCAATGGAAATTGAACTAAATGATTCAGACATCAAATTAAAGTTGGAAGAGGATTTAAAAATTAACATTTCTGAAACAGAATACAATTACGTATGTAATGAGTCCTTTTAGATGTTCACTGGACAGTTGCTCCAGAGATTTCTTTTTTCTTTTGACAAAATACTATTCAGATGGCAGTAGTAAGACTGCAGAAAATGCACAGAATGGTAAGCCTCAGACACCAAAGCCCAGGTAAATAGTCAAGGCGCTTCTGCACCATAATCCCTTTCCAAGTTCATGCTTCAGCTCCTCTCATCATTGGCCATAAATTTATTTTTGCTCCGCGATGATGCCTCTGAAATTTCAGCATTTTATATCACTACATACTAAAAAAAGGTGGGAGGAAAGGACCCGACCAGTAGAACTAAATTCTATCTTGTGTCTGATATTAGAATGCTTTAGGGCAGCAGGCTGGTTAGTACAGAAGGAACGCCACATGGTACACACAGAGACTCAGGGTCCCATTTGTGATTCCTGGAAAATGTTGTGGGTGACACCAGTTCTGAAAGTGAAGTGACTGCAAATCCACTTCCAGGTTTGAAAGAGGGGGGGAGGACGGGGGGGGGGGGGGAGGGAGAAAACTGTATAATGTAACTAAAATAATGTCCACAAAAATAAGACCTAACCAGAAAATAAGCCCTAACATGATTTTTCAGGATGCTAGTAATATAAGACCTACCCATAAAATAAGCCCTAGTTAAGATCGTCAGCCAGACAGATGAATTTAGTACGTCCACTGCAATGCACAACTGACGTATTTGTAATAACCCAAGCGGGCGCCTTTAGGCGAGAGATTTTTGTACATGAATAAATGAAAAAATGTACATTGTTGTACATGGAAAATAAGTCATCCTCTAAAAATAAGCCCTAATGCATTATTTGAGGTAAAAATTAATAGAAGAACCGTTCTTATTTTCAAATAAATATGGCAGGAGAAGCAAATTTATTATTTTACTCTGATAATGTTAAAGAAACAACAGCACTTGCTGGTGACTCATACAATATTACTTTAAGTACCTACTGTTCCACAGACTCAAAATATCTACCTCGAGTTATGTAATTTATGGACGGCAAATTTACTAAATACAAACTAAAACCTTGTGTCTGCAGCCCACACTGCAGGGAAGCAGGTCAGGCCTTGAAATGTGGGAGAAATATGAACTGAAAAATAACTGGAGCATTTTAGTAAGGGAAGGCATAAGGGAAATTTACTTTGTCAGTAAAGATTCAGGACAGAAAAACAGGATCTGCGGTAGAAATCCATCTCCATGGGGCTAGTATCCATGGTTTCTGACAAAATATATCCTCTCTAGGAATTTTCTAGGTCCTTCAGAGAATTCTATGATACGCTTCAGCAAGACGTTAGGACCTAGGAAATTCCTAAAAAAGATATATTTAGAAATGTTCAAAGTTCTCCAATGTGACTGTATGCTAATTTCTGGTGAGAACTCATTCATTGCATTTGACTTTTCTGTTTCCACAGTAATTTCAGGAATATATCTCACAGAGAGATAAGGCTTGTACTGTATTTCTTCACACAGTGGATACGAATAGGGGAAATTTCTTGTGATGACCACTAACCCTGATGATTTTGAAGAGGGATGAGTCAAATTTCTCATTCAGGCTAAATCTTATCATGGCTGCTGATTACTTTATGATTAAATATGGTGAAGTGGTTAAACAGCGCCTGCTGTTGCTCCAGCTTCTGCCAACCTAGCAGTTCGAAAACATGCCAATGTGAGTAGATCAATAGGTACCGCTCCAGCAGGAAGGTAACGGCGCTCCATGCAGTCATGCCGGCCACATGACCTTGGAGGTGTCTACGGACAACGCCGGCTCTTCGGCTTAGAAATGGAGATGAGCACCAACCCCCAGAGTCAGACATGACTGGACTTAACGTCAGGGGAAAACCTTTACCTTTACCTATGGTACATGCTAAAGAATATCAGCTGCTGAAAGGAACCATGGGGGAAGGGAAATTACCATGTTTGTGGGCTTCTCAGTGTTCATACCCTTCAACTGTCCCAATTTGGCAAGAACAATTCAATTAAGCCCTTGTCTTCCCATTTTCCAGCTGTTCTAAAATGCCCCAGTTCATTTCACTTTCTCCCACTTTCCCCCTTTGTCCTTAGTTTACTTCATTTGCTGCAAACTGAATTTAAAATTAGTTTGCATTCAGTTAACACTGGGAAGGAAAGTAGAAGTGAAAGCAAAGTCTTACCAGTAGGTAACAGTAAACCACAGCAGCATCTCTTCACATGTGTGTTCTTCTTCGTTAATAATTTCATCTGTGAAATATTGGAGGATAAAAGGCTTGTCAAACTCTGTGCTGGACTGGATGGGACTTTCCAGAGGCCCAGTTTCAACTGATCCACGAAGAACTACATGCCATCCAAGAACTACATGTTTCTGTGGGGCTGAAGGCAAAATTAGGACACTTTCTCAGTATGGTTCTGTTTTGCTTCTGTCCTGTTTATGAACCTCAGCTCTTAGATGTAGATTCATATTGTGGGCTATTTGTCTTTGGCAACCTGTTTCATCTTTTAGCTGCCTTCATCTGCATGGAAATATTGTAAGTTGTCAAAGGAATATCTATATCTTCATGGCTTTAATCATACAGGAAATGTGGACACCCTAAGTGAAGATGTCTCATGAGGAGGCAAGAGATTGGTACTCCAAAGACTGGGCTTCTCACTGATGCTGTCAGGCTCTGGATGTAATAGCGTTAAAGGTGGGGAGGGACTCCCATAGACAGAAATGTATATTATTTCACTGCAGCATTGCTGTACTCAGCCCTGATCATTTTGCTGAATGTGGCCTTAGATGTCAAACATCTGTCCCAGTGACCTGCCCTAAAGGTAGAAACTTTTGCCTTCTTAAAAAAATGAGGACTGTTTCATAGAATATTTATCTCTCCCCTCTGAGCCCCTGGATTGTTCCTAAGTAGCTCATCTTCATTTGGAAACAGTTTATTAAATTCTGCTGAGGCTGATACAAAGAAGGGCAGGGATAAATTGTCAAATGCTTCGCCTGAAGGCATTTTTAAACATTCACACTGTCTCTTCAAGAACAGCTTTGCCAAATTCATTACCATATTACAGATTTCACTGTTATTTTGAAAACCTCAGTATTGGGCTGCCCTGATTTCCATGCTCATTATTTTTGCTGGCTTTACAAAACACAGGCAGGTAGATCAGGGCTGGGTAGGAGATACAGAAGGAGCATCATTTGAGTTAATTTAAAGGCTTCCTCCTTTCCTGATGCCTTTCCATCCTTGCCACACCTTATTCCAGTCCTGTCACTCAAACATCCCATATACCTAAAATCTGACCAGGTTACTTTGCTATGTGTGACAGCATGTCAGCATTCAGAAATGAAGGCAAAGAGATACCAGTTCAAAAAATTCTTTCCTCACCAAGTAGCATATTTCAATTTCCACACAGTTTGCTTCTGAGTGTATGCACTGTAAAGCAAAGAGAATAAATCTAGTGCTTCAGATGTATAAAGTATCACACGTGATGAAAGTACATCGGCTAAGTTATAAAGACAGAGTGAAAAGGAGAAACATCCATTGGCCACACTGCGTGCATGAATTTTGCAGATGTAGTCAGAAAGTGACCTAAATAATACCCTAAAGGTACCTGATCTTATTTGAACTTGGAAGCTAAGTAGGGTCAGCCCTGGTTAGTACATATTTGGAGAGGAGACTGCCAGTGAATACTAGGAGCTATAGGCTATATTTCAGAAGAAGGAACAGGCAAAATTGCCTTGAAGTATTATTTGCCCAAGAAAATCCTATAAAATGTGTTGGGTTGCCACAAGTCAACAGGCAAGTTAAAGGTACACATGCAATAAAAATTCCACATATTCTCATTATTTTGTTGAGATTATGGTGCTGCAGAGAGCAATATTGTGTTTGCTGTGCCATACTTCAGTAGTACTGCAGGACTAGGGTTGCCAGGGGTTCCTTATTATATGGGATGCCCCTTTTTTAAAAGCTTGTTCCATATAAGGCTACTAGGTGACCTTTTTAAAATGAGGAATGCCCCTTATTTGAAGATGATAAAACTTTTATTTTCATATGACTTGAACAAGATGCTCCCTCCCCCCCCTCCATATAGGGACATGGGTCTTTCAAAAAGACATCATATATTCTATGAATATGGACAATGTGCTAAATTTACAGAGAAAGACATGAATAAATCTTTACTATCCTTTGGTATTTGAGTAGAACACAAACTTGTTGCCCTGAATGTCATGAATTTTACCTGTCCTTTATTGCTGCTTTGAAAACCTACATTATATGGGACAGCTGTACCTCCAGAGTTCAATGCACATTAATTTTTTTAAGTCTGTGTGTATTTGTATGTGTGCATGTACATGTATGTAGTGAACCAGAATCTTATAATTATTTTACACATTAAGAATAAAGACACAATATGTTGTTATCTAGCTCACACAGTAGTGTTTTCTGCCTTCTACTAGGCAGATAGAACTTCTTATGAATGAATGTAGATAGTTTAGATAGGACTACTGCAATGCATTCTACATGGGGCTGCCTTTGAAGACGGCCTGGAAACTGCAACTGGTGCAAAGGTCGGCAGCCAGGTTGTTAACGGGAGCAAGCTACAGGGAGCGTACAATGCCTTTACTGAAGCAGCTCCACTGGCCGACGATAAGTTTCTGGTGCTAATTCAAAGAGCAGGTTATGACATATAAAGCCCTAAATGGTTTGGGTCCTGCTTATCTTTGTGACCATATATCTCCCTACAAACCGGCGCGGGATCTAAGATATGCCGGGGAGGCCCTTCTCTTGCTCCCGCCTCAATTACAAGCACGGTTGGTGGGGACGAGGGAGAGGGCCTTCTTGGTGGTGGCCCCTCGGCTCTGGAACTCTCTTTCCAGGGAAATCGGATTAGCCCTCGACTTGTCCACATACTGTAAAGACTTGAAAACATGGATGTTTCAATGTGCCTTTGAATAACAGGTTAGCTCATAACTATCACTGCCCAGTCCTAATTTACTTATTGTTCTGGTTTCCAGCACTTTATTCTCGGTTCTGGTCCTATTGTTCTTCATTTTGCACAAGCCTTTCCCTTCACTTATAATTCTCAATAGGGCCACTTTTTGGTTCTGTGATGTTCACTGATTATTTTATGATGTTTTTATTTCCATGGATTGTTTCTAAATATATTGTTATTATGTGTTTTAGTTTGTATTTTGAATCCTCTGGTTTTTTTTCTGGACTTGATCCCCATGCAAGTCGTCCCGAGTCCAATGTGTTGTCGAAGGCTTTCATGGCCGGGATCACAGGGTTGTTGTATGTCTTTCGGGCTGTGTGGCCATGTTCCAGAAGCATTCTCTCCTGACGTTTCGCCCACATCTATGGCAGGCATCCTCAGAGGTTGTGAGGTATGGAGAAAACTAAGCAAAGAGGTTAATATATATCTGTGGAAAGTCTAGGGTGAGAGAGGTCAGTGTGAATGTTGTGTAGTTAATCACTTTAATTAGCATTGAAAAGCTTATCTGCTGTCTTCTTCCTGCCTCTGGGGCATCCTTTGTTTAGAGTCGTTAACTGCCCTTGGTTGATTCATGTCTGGAAATCCTCTGTTTTCAGAGTATTGCTTTTTATTTACTGTTCTGATTTTTGAGTTTTTTAATACTGGTAGCCAGATTTTGTTCATTTTCATGGTTTCTTCCTTTCTGTTGAAGTTGTCCACATGCTTGTGGATTTCAATGGCTTCTCTGTGCAGTCTGACATGATAGTTGTTAGAATGGTCCAGCATTTTTGTGTTCTCAAATAGTATTCTGTGTCCAGGCTGGTTCATCAAATGCTCTGCTATGGCTGATTTCTCTGGTTGAATTAGTCTGCAGTGCCTTTCATGTTCTTTGACTCTTGTTTGGGCGCTGCGTTTGGTGGTCCCTATGTAGACTTGTCCACAGCTGCATGGTATCCGGTAGACTCCTGCAGAAGAGAGAGGATCCCTCTTGTCCTTCGCTGACCGTAGCATTTGTTGGATTTTCTTCGTGGGTCTGTAGATAGTTTGTAGGTTGTGCTTCTTCATCAGCTTCCCTATGCGGTCAGTAGTTCCCTTGATGTATGGTAAGAACACCTTTCCTCTGGGTGGATCTTTGTCTTGACTCTCATGGCTTGTTCTTGGCCTTGCAGCTCTTCTGATGTCTGTGGTGGAGTATCCATTGGCCTGTAGAGCCCAGTTTAGGTGGTTGAATTCACCTTGGAGGAGGTGAGGTTCGCAGATTCTTTGTGCACGGTCTGTCAGGGCTTTGATTGTGCTCCTTTTTTGACGGGTGATGGTTGGAGTTTTTATGAAGGTATCTATCTGTGTGTGTAGGTTTTCTGTAAACTGTGTGGCCCAATCAACAATTGGGCCACACAGTTTACAGAAAGATACCTTCAGAAATACCTACAGAAAGATACCTGGTGATAACAGTGTGGTGCATAGCAGTGGAGAGATCATTAGAAAACATCTTGTGCATTTAAGGGATCAGAATATTGACTTTCAAAGGTGAACACAGGTGAGGACCGCATTGTTATTTGCAGTATGCCATTCATGTTTTTTTTTAAAAAAAAAAATATCTAAAAGGGGTTTCAAGAGTAGGACATAAAACTACAGCTATTCCCTTGAATAGTACTAATGGATCATTCATGGAACAAAGCAGAATGAGACATCCGTACTCAAACTGGTTACTAAATCATAGCAGGAAAGGGGAAGCCATTAACAAATGATATCCAGGATGAAAAAACAATAGCATTTCCAATGACTGTACAGCACAATAATACTGGGACAGCCATGATCTCATGAACAGGAGTCTAAATCACAGCATAGTGTAATAAGAATGTTGACTCACCATAACTGTATTCCACTTTAAAACACCTACCAAAGTAAATAATGGTGTACAAATAGTATAAAAGAGTCAAAACATGACACTTATGTTTGTGGTTTACTCATTTGTTTCTGACAAGTTCCTGTATCTATAGCAGGTGTGTGATAACCAGTTAAATCAACTGTTCAAACTTTGTCAGTCATTGTTTTTATGTTTACAAAGGCTATATTTGCGCAGTCATAGAACTGAAGCCATCTTTCTTCCACTGCTAAAACACCCCTGAAATAGATTAGCTCATAATAATAATAATAATAATAATAATAACAACAACAACAACAACAAGGAACTGGTGGGATCATAAACCTGCAAAAGTATTGGAAAATTAGCACGCAAAGATACTGTGGGACTTCCAGATCCAGACTGACAAAGTTCTGGAACACAACACACCAGACATCACAGTTGTGGAAAAGAAAAAGGTTTGGATCATTGATGTCGCTTTCTCAGGTGACAGTCGCATTGACGCAGGACCTCAAGATTGAACTTCAAAGACTCTGGCAGAAACCAGTGCAGGTGGTCCCGGTGGTTATGGGCACACTGGGTGCCATGCTAAAAGATCTCAGCTGGCATTTGGAAACAATGGACATTGACACAATTACAATCTGTCAACTGCAAAAGGCCACCCTACTGGGATCTGCACGCATCATCCGAAAATACATCACACAGTCCTAGACACTAGGAAAGTGTTCGACTTGTGATTTTGTGAAACGAAATCCAGCATATCTATCTTGTTTGCTGTGTCATACAATAAAATAATAATAATAATTTTATTTTTGTATCCCACCTCCATCTCCCCGAAGGGACTCGGGGCGGCTCACATGGGGACAAGATTACGGTATATGGCAGTGGACTCTGATAATCCAGTTCATAGCAGATACTGTGGATTATCTACCTTCATATTCTGGGTTATATGGCTGTGTGGAAGGGCTTTGTGTCTTCTTTTCTCCAGGTTAAACATACTCAGTTGTTTCTCATAAGACTTGGTGTCCAGATCTTTTATTATCTTGGCCATCTGTTTCTTGGAGCCATTTCTGCTTTCTGTTCTTCTTGAAGTGTGGAGCCGGGAACTGCCAGGTGAGCTCTGACCAAAGCAGGACAGAGTGATACAATTTCTTCCTTTGTCTGGTTGTTGTTTTACAGCTGGTAAAGGCATAAAAGCCTTAGTTGAAATGCATATGGAGACTCTAAAATATCCTTCTAGGATCAGTTCAGTAATCCTTTTAGTCCTATTTTGCTTATTGCCAATTTTGGCTAGTCAAATACTGTTGAGGTGCTCAGAAGAAAAGGATTCCTTTGATTGAGTATTGCATCTGAGCTCCATTCATGCTTCTCCTCAAAACTAGTTCTGGTTAATTTTCCTGTGACTTTGCCCTCTCATGTCCATTATATTTCACTTTGATTCACGGCAGCTTAACAGTGCTAAGCAAAGTGAAATATAATTGACTCAAAGTAACTCTGAACATTTGACTATTCCTCCTGCCCATCAACCTTTTTGTCTCTATCCATTATTCAATTTTAAGGTACTCATTCCCTAGGAAAGAACCTGTCTCTTTCTCTCTCTCCCAATATTGCAGTATAAAATAATGCAATAATAGTGCTTTATTTCTTAGTGTTTCTAATTTTACTATAAAATCATTGAATTTTAGAGCTGGAAGGAGCCATAAGGCCCATTAGTCCTACCCCCTGCCATGAGGAATACACAATTGCAGTACCTTTTTATTAGTAAAGAAAGTGTAATAGTGGGTGGGCTGTGTGATGTGGAAGTGCATATTGGACATTTGGCAGGAAGGAATGGTGCCCTGCTGCTGCTCCTGGAGAAGTTACAGGGTGGGGCCAGCGGGGGATACCTTTTGGGGAATTTTTTCAGGAGATTTTATTTCTAAAAAGAAAAAAATCCTAAAAATCAGGGGATGACCCAAACATTATGAAACCTGGTGGTTCAGCAGTAGTAGATGTGTCCTCCAAGTGTGGCCATTTTTATCCTGATAGCCCTGAAAATGACGGGAAGGGGAGACTGTGAAACCCCCCTCCCCCATTTCCACCAATGGGTCGGATCTAGCTGTATTTTCTGGCTGCAGACCGAAAACACCAATTCGGGCACCCACCCATTTTCAGGAGGCCTGCGAAAACAGAACCTCCCCCCCCAAAAAATCCGGATAACAGAAACGGCTCGTGGCTCAGCCGAAGTGCACAATCTTACTAACCAACCTTTGTTAAAAGACTTTCAAAGAGATCCACCAATCTCAAAGTATATCAATTCCACTGTCAAACGGCCCTTAAAGTAAAGAAGCTCTTCATATTTAGATGGCTTTTTTTTGTAATGCCCCCTCTTGACCTCCTCTTCTCCAAACTTAACACATCCAGCTCCCTAAGCCACTTCTCATAGGGATTGGCTTACAGACTTTCCCCCATTTTGTTTCCCATCTTTGGACAAATCCAAGCTTGCCAATGTCCTTGAATTGTGCTGCCCAGAAATGTTTTCACTTTGCTTAACAGGACTCTTAAAATAAGTGCTACTCAGGCTGAAGGAACCAAGTACGAATTCAAAGATTTCATGCACATAGCTGAGTTTGATAGCAGATATGACGGATCTGGCATATCACCAATGCCCATCTGGGGTAATCTGTGACCAATTGCCACAGCAGTATTTTTAGGGACTGTAGCATATGGCAGGATGATTTCTAGAATCAGATAACCGCATAACGATCAGAGATAAGGAAGGGATTGGCTTACTATATCAACTGGAGATGTCTTCAGTCAAGCTGGGGAATATTTGGCTTCATTATAATACAAACAAGGTGAGGGAGAGTAAAGTATTTCTGGCATCTTGGAATCCTAGCCCTGATGCATAAATCTGTACAATGCCTGTTGCAAACATTCCCGTTTTCTTTCTGCATAAAGCATAGCATGCAGGCTCCTGTTATATTTAAATTATAAAGCAAAACCAAGGTTGTTTTGTCTGCTTTTTTCCCTTCCTCTCTGATCTCCTCCACTGAAAAAATGCATGGAAGGCAACAGATGTTCCGACTTTGTAGCTTGAACCTTCCTCAGCTGTTTGAAGATTTGATGTAAAGTTCTTTGAACATCAGTTTCAGAGAAGACTCTCTTGGTAACGGTTGCCATGCAGAATTCATAATTTAAAAAGGTTCTAGGGTGGATGGTGGGTTTTTGTAAAACCGTATTTCATTAATTTGCTTAAATACATTACATGAGATAAGAGAAATGATTTATCCACAGAGAAAATGCTCCTGGGGCTGCCTGTTCTGCCTCCTGGGGATTAATCAAGGAGAAGCCTCCAGAGAGCATGGCAAGGCAGTTGCCCCAAGCTGTCTCCAAGCGAGCCAAAGGGCACGGAGGCACCTGATGTGGAACGTGACAGGCTCAGGAAGGGCTTGGCAATATGTCAGATCTTGCACTTCTTTGCATTGCTGTCATCTTTTGCTGGACATTACATGGAAAGTCATTGTTTAAAAGCATCTGATTTCAGTTTCAGTTTCAGTTTGCCCCCTGCTCCCCTAATCAATTACCAGAATAGTTTTGATTTTTTGAAAAGTATATCTCTACTTTGCCAGTGTTTGTGTGTGCCTTCAGGTTGTCTGTCTATTTATAGCAACCTCGTGTATTTAATAGGTTTCTTTAGCGTGCATCCATCTACTCTGCAGAATTAGTGCAGTTTGATGCCACTTTAACTGCCATGGCTCAACTATGAAATCATGGGAGTCGTAGTTTTACAAGGCATTTAGCTTTCTATGCCAAAGAGTGCTGAAGGCTCATCAAACTGCAACTGACATAATTATATAGCATTGACCTATGGCATTTAAAGTCATGTCAGATTCCATTAATTATACATTCTGCAAACTGTGTTCTACAATATAGATACGCACTTTGAAAAGGAACACTCAAGGGTGTTTGCCATTGCTTTACTCCAGTCTCGCACAATCTGTGACCCTCCAGATGTTTGGGTCTTTAACTCCCAAAAGTTCTAACCAGCTGTTCCAATGGCCAGGAATTCTGGGAGCTGAAGTCCAAAACACCTGGAGGAAAAAAGTTGTGCAGGCTGACTTTATCTGAACTACAGCCTCCAGGACTCAATGTTTCTTGGTGGTCCCCATTGAAGTGGTAACTAAATCAGACCCTGTTTAGCTTCTAAAATCAGTCAGGGTCTGATGCCTTATAATTAGGTTTCATCCCTTGCTATTACACCGAAGGATATTACATCTATGCACCTAAAACATTTGTCCTTTCAGTTACTAAAGACACACCTAGCCTATAGATGCATCAAGTTTCTGACCTGTGCTGCAGAGCATACTCTCCTTCTATCCACCTTGTCATCATCTCATCACCCACAACCGATCAAAAAGTACAACAGAACACACTTGTAGCTAAATCTTGTGAAATTCTTCTTCCACAATTTAATGAGGCCATTGTCTGCAGAAATAAAATTGCTTGAAAGATTTATCTATACCACAAGAAGAATATCATTATTTTTCATCAAGTTACAGTAAAATGTAATGTAGTTAAAGATTTGTTGATGCGAACCAATGACATTTATTTATGTGCAAGAGGTTATTTCAGGCTCTGTGAATTAAAAGACACAATAGCATAGGAGTGGCTGTTAGTTAAGTGTATGATTTCCATATGTACACCAATATGTGTACCTCCTATTATCATGTGAGTCAAGAGACCCATATCAGTGTAGAGTCAGCATGGCAGGAGTGCATTGGCCTGAACCAGCAAATGTTATAATGGAAATTCTGTGAATCAGCAAGCCAACATTTATGGTAAGTGCTTTACCTACATCAAAGAAGAATAACTCATAGAGGCATATGCACTGCTGGCAAAGTGACCTTTTGGATTACATCTTCAACGATGCTTAGCCAGAACATTGCCTTATCTACCACCTGACTTAGCTCTTGCTTCCCTCTTAGAGACTTACACATAGTTTTTGTGGGTTTTATACAGAGACCAGTGAATCAGCAGCTAAGGTAGGTGTCATGGAGTGAAGACCTCACCTTGGTCAACCGGCAAGGGAAATACTGTAAAGGATCTCTAGATGACTTGACTTGCTCCCATGTACAAAGGAACCCACACAGTGGCTGGCAGCTACACAGATTACAGATTGTTACTCTAGGGCAATGCTTATAAAACTGTAGGTCCCAACCCCAAAAGCTCAACATTGGGTTGCAAAAAAATTGACAACAACAAAAAATTTTCTGAATGCTGCCTAGACATTTACATGAATCTTTTAGGAGCAATTTGAAGAGTTTACAGTAGACTCTGCACAAATTGTTTCAGATGTATTCATATAAAATCAGCCTTCTTTAGCAAGCCTTGCAAATGCTGATTGATTATCAATAAAGGTTTCATTTTTATATCTATTTCATATACCCATATATACCCAGAGTCACGTAAAAAATTCTCAGAAGGAAAGGGCCACAAAAACATTTCTCAAGCAGAAAGAAAAAGCAGAAAGAAAAAGCAGAGTGGAAAAAGTTGAGGAAGCCCTGCTCTAAGAAATGTTGCTTGGAAGGTTGAAGACTGATGGCTGGATGCATTTCCCATTGGTGCCTGGCCACTATATGGATCCTTGGCCTCATGCAAGGCTAAGCCTATGCAGCTATGGAGGCATGGCCTTGTGTTATTTTGGACATATGGTGACCATAAGCTGGAGCCATCATTGAGATTTCTTAGCAAGTATCATTCAGACAGGATATGCCATTGGTTCATCTAGGTGACTTACTCAAGATCACGCAGTAGATTTCCATGGTTGAGCGAGATTCATACCCTGGTCTCCAGACTCATAGTCCAGTGTTCAGGCCTTTACACAGCATTTGCTTTCAGTCTCCTCATGTTCTTGATGAAATGTTAATCTAAATTCTTTTTCCCAAATGCAATGTTTCTTGATTCCTTCATCATACTTTGCATAGTTCCTATTCCACTTTGTTCTTTATGCTCACTTTCTTACTGAAAATGTAAGAAACTATTTTTGCTTATAGGAAAAACTATTTTTACTTTCAGGAAGTATGTGAAAGACATAATCAATCTAGCACTCATTGTGAGCACTGGGGGAAACAAGAAATTTGTCTCATCCCATTTTTATGCTAAACCAGTCCTATATGTTCCAATATTAATAAACCCATAGCAGAAATCATGCTAACTTTCAGAAGGGGGAAACAATTTTAATAGGAATTAAGTTTATCTCCTGTTTAAATCTGTGTTGATTCAATATACAAGTTGGGGGACCTCTATATATACGTTGAGAGACTCATACACATCCGTCAGGGATTATGGGTCTTAGAGAAATAGGATGATGGGAGCTGTAGTCAAAAACATAGGGAAAGTATCAAGTTCAGCACTCCACTAACTAGATCCAATTTTTAAAAATATTAATATAAAATATTTTTCTGACTAACCACCAAAACTTCTTTTACTTTCTTTTAGACAATGGCAGCACATTTCTTCTATCTGTGTTTCAGAAGAGCATTCTCTTTTATATGAAATACAAGAGAAAATGTCTCTCTTTACCTTCACACATCAGGATGGTATATTTCATAGCAATGTCCATAAGAAACAATCTTGCATTTCTGTAGCATTATCATCTGAATTATGCAAATTTCAGCAACTTATCATATTCATGCTAGTAAAGGGCTCTTTAGAGATACAAACATTGGGTTCATTGCCACGACATCAAATTATTTACTGAAACACAACATGTGGATCTTAGTAAGTACAGTACACATAAAAATCATTATTGTTAAATCTTCAAAAAACCTAGGGCAAACATCTGCATACCTTCCAGATGTCTTTGTTTGTTAGATATAGTCCCGATTAATTATGTCTTCCCACCTTTTAAATAGCTTTTAAAACGTCTCCGTCTCTCTCTTCTTCCACTTTCTCCCTTTCACCTGCTTATTTCTATTGTGGCAAAGTCAGTTTAAACTGAAAAATGCATTTGCACCCCGTAGGAGGTTGAGGAGGAAAGGAAGAGGCAAATTCTTTCCTTTCCAGTAGGCTCAGGCAAAAGCAAACTGCTGTAGCCTCTCCTAGCTTTTGTGCTTTTCCTTATTAATAATGTTTGCTTCCTTGACCACACTCAGATGTTGTTTGGCCACACGTGTCCCAGTTCACACTTGTGAAATGTAAATGCATGTAAAGCTCGGCTAATTAAAGGCTCTTTTAGTACCTTCACCATTAAACTAATACACTAACTACACTCCTGTTGGTTGAAGCTTCTTCAAATAGAGTCTCAATTAGAAATATTAAAATGCAAGCTCTCTAGAGCCAAAGGGATAACTGTCATGGAACCCAGTTACAGGGCTTTGGTAATTCAGCCCTGTAACTGGGAGTCATAACATAAACAATCCCAGGAGCACCTGGCAGAAGAAGATAGAATATGCCTGGGAACTTGGGGCCGAAAGTATAAACAATTATAATTGGTCTAGTGTGTGAAAATGGTAGTAATGTGATATTGGGGGTGGGACTTGATGATGATATTTACGTGTGGTGTTACGTAGCATCAAAAGTTATAAAAATAGTTGTATGTAAACATTGGGTCATTCCTGACTTTTCCAAAGTCATGTATTCTTCAATAAAGATTGGATTTGAGAGCAGTTATCTCTGATCTGCGTTCAGACTGATCCTTTGAAGTGAGCAGGACAATTAAGTCAGGAATCCCGTTCTCACCCTCCTGCAAATTTGCAGTGAAGTGATAATGAGCAGGGAAGGAGATCAAAGCCATGACGGAGCAAAGGGGCCTTCGCTGGGAGCTCGGCCGTTGGCAGAAGAGACATTGCAAGCCATAGCTTCCTCTACGGGGTACCCCAAGCCGGACGGCGTGACCCAGAGGATTCCCAGAGGGGGAAGAGGCGTTCCGGCGGCGGCAGAAACCAGTTGGGGATCTGGAGGAAGCATGCCGGAGACCGTGGCCCTGCGGTTATCCATCCTGGAAACAAATTTATCCAGGCTGTCGGAAACCGTGGGGAGGTTGGTGCCACTATTGGAAGAGAACCTCCAAAAGGAGCCCATCCGATATGGCGCCGAGAGAGAGCCAAGTAAAGAAGGAGATTGGAGCCAGAGGGGCCAGCGAGCATCAACGCAGAGTCCCGTGGCAGCGAGGGACGAGGGAGACGAGGAATATTGGCAGGAGCTGGAGTTCAGAGACAGAATGGCACGCGAAGTGGAGCGCCAGCGAGCTCTGGGAACTCTGAGGCCGCCATCTCCAACAGAGCTCCCAACCCCCCGGATGGGCGTCGGGGTGGAAAGACCACTGGGGCCAGGGATCGGGTCCAGTGAATTAGCAGACGAAGGCGGAGAGGAGCAGGAGATCCAGGAAGAGGAGGAGGATGTGCCGTACGACGAGGAAAGGCGAGATGCGGGGGCTACAGCGAGGCCAGTATGCGGATGGGTGGAAGGGCCGACAGCGGCGGCAGAATTTCGGGAGCCGCGCAGAATGACCACCGGAGTGGGGCGCGGCGTGTTCCAAGGGGCCGTCCGAGGAAACCCGATGCAACCCTTCCCCATGCCTCCCAGACAGCATCAACGGGCCGCAGAATGGATGCCAAGGAGGGAAGATCTCAAACTAGAATACGGAGGGGAATCAGCTGAACTGAACTTTTTTCTAATTAGCATCAGAGGATACATGGAAGACAATGCACACACATTCCCCTCCGAAGCAAGCAGGGTTCGAGCCATCGGCAACACACTAAAGCGAGGAGCAGCCAGCTGGTATGTGCAACTACATGCCAGACGCGACCCATGCCTGAGGTCAGTGCCCCGCTTCCTCGCCGCACTGGAAAACCGGTTCAGAGACCGGCTAGAGCAATTGAGGGCTCGAGACCAGCTGAAAGGAATAAAGCAGAGGGACAAAACGGTGCCCGAGTACGCGGAGGAATTCCTCCACCTCGCGGAAAGGGTACCAGAGTGGTCTGAAGTGACCAAAGTGGAATTATTTAAAGAGGGACTACGCCCCGAGATTTTCAGCTGGGCAGCACACAGAGATGACCCCGAAACGCTCCAGGGATGGATTCAACTAGCGGGGCGCGTTGAATCCACCCTGGCCCAAGTAAAGCGCTTCAGGAGCAGCGGCGGCCAGCAAAGACCGGTGGCGAGAGGTCGAGGAGAAACGAGGAAGCAGGAAAGACCCGGAGGGAGGCCGGGGATTCCCTCCAGAGGAGACGACAACAAACCTAAACCGGGATGCTTTGTATGTGGGAAGACGGGCCATCGAGCAGCAGAATGCTGGGCACGGAAGGGGGAGCCGCCAAAACCCCCAAAGCCCAAGCCAGCAACCGGGAGGCGTGCGGAGGAGGAGGTGCAAGCCCCAGAATCTTCAGAAAAATTGGTGAGTCGGGACAAACGCATGATAGTAGTGCCAATCTGCCTCTCGGGGCTAGAGAATCGGGCCACCTGCAAGGCATTTGTGGATTGTGGTTGTTCCAGGAATATTATAACTCCAGAGTTAGCAGGAGCGTTGAAATGCCAGCAGATGGCGCTTGACTCCCCAATTGCGTTTTCGCAGCTAGACGGATCAGTTGCTACTGGGGAAGTATCTACAAAGGAAATACGGGAGGTCCCATGTAAAATAGGCAAATGGGAAGGAAGAATATCCTTTGTGATAGCCCCTATTGCCACATACCACGTAATATTAGGGATACCATGGCTCGAACAGGCAAATCCCGAAGTAGATTGGAGAGGAAAGAGCCTAGCATTTAAAGAACAGCAGACGCAATGGGAGATAAGCAAGATTGCAGAAGAGGAGGACGAGGGAGATGAAGAAGGTGAAATAGACCCACAGCTATTGCCACCTGAATACAGAGACTTTGTGGATGTGTTCAATCAGAAAGAGGCAAGTAAATTACCTCCCAAAAGGAATATAGAAGTAGAAATTGAAATAACCCCCGGAGCAAACTTACCAAAACCAAAAGTGTATCCCATGTCTGTGCAGGAGAAGGAGGAATTGAGGAAATACATTGATAAAAACCTGGCGCGGGGCTTCATTAAGCCATCCAATTCTCCTCTCGGGGCCCCAGTGTTATTCAGGAGAAAGAAAGACAACTCCCTAAGATTGTGCATTGATTATCGAAATTTAAATGCAATTACTAAGGACAATAAATACCCTATGCCCTTAGTAAAGGATTTAATTACCGTATTGAAAAAAGGGAGCATATTTACTAAACTTGATTTAATTGAAGCATATCATAAATTAAGGATCAAACCGGAGGATACTTGGAAAACTGCATTTTCCTGCGCATTCGGCCATTTTGAATATAAAATTTTGCCTTTCGGATTAAAAAATGGAGGCAGGTGCTTTATGCAGCTTATAAATGAAATACTGCACCCATTGTTGTACAGAGGGGTATTCATATTTCTTGATGATATCTTGATTGTGACTGAAGATAAGGAAAAGCACGTGAAATTGGTCCGGGAAGTTTTGCAGAGACTAAGAGAAGCAAAGCTGTACGCAAAACTGTCCAAATGTGAATTTAATAAAACTCAAATTGACTTTCTGGGGTATCGGATATCTCCAGAAGGGTTAGCTATGGACCCAGCTAAAGTATCAGATGTAAAAGAATGGGGAGTGCCCCAAACAAGGAGGCAATTGCAATCGTTTCTGGGGTTTGCAAATTTTTATAGATCCTTCATAAAAGGCTTCGCGCAAATAACCGCACCCCTTACTGAACTTTTAAAAACAAAAGGGAAAGGAGAGACAGCAAAAGTAAAAGCTCCTGGCGCCAAACTAAGTTGGACGCCAGAATGCCAAAAGGCCTTTGAAACCCTAAAAGAATGCTTCACAGAAGGACCCATTCTAAAACACCCCGATATCAGGAGCCCTTTCATAATCCATTGCGATGCCTCAGACTGTGCGTATGGGGCAGTACTATTGCAAAAGGATCAAAATGGGAACTTAAAACCCTGTGGATATTTGTCCCGGAAGTTCAGCGAAACTGAAAAATGTTGGCCGATATGGGAAAAAGAGGCACTAGCCATATTAAAAGCCTTAGAATGCTGGCGACACTTTCTCGAAGGAAGCGGAATCCCATTTGAAATTTGGTCTGACCATAAGAACCTCCAGTATTTAAAGTCCCCTCGAAAATTGTCCCCCAAACAGATTAGATGGGCACAATACTTCAGCAGGTTCGATTTCCAATTAAAGTTTTTTCAAGGGAAGCAGAATGTCTTGGCAGATGCTCTTTCACGCATGCCTCAACACGAAGGAATACCCACAGCAAAAGAGGGAACAATATTCTCTGATAAACAATGGGGCTTAGCTGTCAGAACAAGAGCACAAACCCAAAAGGAGAACACTGCTATGGTTGAACTCGACGGAAAAGATAATTGGGGAAACGAGCTGAAACAGTCTTATGAAGGAGACCAGTGGATCGCATCCAATGCAGAACAGGGGGAGCAGAAGGGGGGATTTTGGTTTGTGAACAAGAAACTGTATATCCCAGCAACATTAAGGATCAAGATTTTGCATCGTTTTCACAATAACCAGAGCGCTGGTCATACGGGAATTACAAAAACAACAAAAGCAATAGCAAAACATTGCTGGTGGCCAGGGATGAGGAAGGACATAAAAAATCATGTTGTTCAATGTGATGATTGTGCCAGAAATAAATCAAGAGGAGGGAAGCCAATGGGATTATTACAAACAGTAGCAGAACCTACCAGACCTTGGGAATGTGTAGCTATGGACTTTGTGGGGGAACTACCGGTTAGCAAAGGACATCGTTATATTTGGACAGTATTGGACCTGTTTTCTAAACAGGCCCACTTTATAGCACTGACGAAACTACCATCAGCCGAGAAACTAGCTGAATTGTACATAAACCACATTTACAAACTGCATGGATGTCCCAGTAGAGTGGTCAGTGACAGAGGAGTACAATTCACAGCAAAATTTTGGGAAAAATTCCTGGAAATGCTAGGAGCAGAAAGGAGTTTAAGTTCTGCTTTTCACCCCATGACAAATGGGGCGGTAGAACGTACTCAGCAGACACTTGGGCAGTTCCTTCGAATGTACTCTAACATGAGACAAAATGACTGGTCTCGGTGGTTGGCTTTTGCAGAACTAGCTTTTAATTCGACTATACATTCAGCAACAAATAAAACCCCCTTTGAAGTAGTTTACGGGTATGAAATACAGCCTCTGCCCCAGCTGCCAAGATGGACAGAGAATGAGGGAACAGAGGCAGGGAAATGGAAAGCGCAAATGATGGAATGCTGGAGTCAAGTGACTGCATCCTTAAAAGAAGCACATAAAAAGTATAAAGTATTCGCAGACAGAAAGAGGGTGGAAGGTGATAAATTGGAGAAAGGAGATTTAGTGTGGCTAAGTACCCAAAACATCAAACTGGGGCTACCTTCGAAAAAGTTGGGCCCTAAATATATTGGACCATTTAGAATACAGGGTGTTATCAACGAGGTGACTTTCCAGTTGGCATTGCCAAAAAGTTTAGGGAAAATACACCCTGTATTCCATCGTAGCTTACTGAAAAAATATATGGGTACTTTGGACAAAATGGACACATAGAATTATTGTTTTGTTTCAGACTTGTGATGAAAGAAGAACCGAAGAGGAGGACGAAGAAAAGGAGGGCACCATGTCATGGAACCCAGTTACAGGGCTTTGGTAATTCAGCCCTGTAACTGGGAGTCATAACATAAACAATCCCAGGAGCACCTGGCAGAAGAAGATAGAATATGCCTGGGAACTTGGGGCCGAAAGTATAAACAATTATAATTGGTCTAGTGTGTGAAAATGGTAGTAATGTGATATTGGGGGTGGGACTTGATGATGATATTTACGTGTGGTGTTACGTAGCATCAAAAGTTATAAAAATAGTTGTATGTAAACATTGGGTCATTCCTGACTTTTCCAAAGTCATGTATTCTTCAATAAAGATTGGATTTGAGAGCAGTTATCTCTGATCTGCGTTCAGACTGATCCTTTGAAGTGAGCAGGACAGATAACTCTTAACAATATTCTTTTCTCCTCCCACTGCAGATTTCCTGTAATTACCTGTCATTTACATACAACAGGGAGGTCATCTAATTTAATTGTTTGCAGGTTTTCTCCCCAGTTTGAAGACCTCATAATAGAAAGAAATATACTTTTGGTGGCATTGCTGAAACCAGTATAGGCCCAAACAAAGATGTTTGGCAAAGCTTTATTAGAGGGAATATATGAGCAGGAGCATTTTTAAGCAAACAAAATCAATGAGAAACAGAAATCCCCAAAAGTCTATTGCTTTTCCACATGAAGCCTTAGTAGTCAGAGTCAATTTGAAGGTACATAGCAATAAATCAGCAAACATCTGGACAAGAGGCTTAGCATGTATGTATATTTCATCACCTGGTTGCAGTTTTCCCACTATAGTGAAGGGATTGCATTTCTATTTAAATGATCATAATTATTTTTAAATTGGCATCCATACATACAAATTAGGAGATGCTAATTTTATTTAAATCCATATCCACTTGTGTCTTCTTCCCCTCCCAGATGTGGTCAACCTGTTCAAGTTTGAAGCCTGTCATTGCAGAGAGTGATCCCAAGGCTCTCCTTTAGCTGATCTCCAATGCAGAAAAATGGGCTCCATATGTTATCAAAATGGTTATCAAAATTTATCTTGCCTGAATGACATGCCATTTCTTATCCCTTCTTCCCCAGAGAGTGGGAGGCGGGGAAGAAGTGAAAATGAGAGGAAGAAAGCATAAAAGAACACAAAAGAATGACCAAATGGTGTAAACTTAAATTGAGGTGGTCTCCTATGGTCTTGTGCAGTGGCTTGAGTGTTGGACTGCGACTCTGGAAACCAGGGGTTGGTTTCTCATTTAGCCATGGAAACCCACTGGGTCACCTTGGGTGAGGCATATATTCTCAGCTCCAGAAAACCCCATGATATGGTTGCCATTAATGTTAGGAATAAGAATTGACCTGAAGGCACACAAGAACAACAAACTCCTATTCAATATAGTCTGTCTACTTCTTGTAATCTCTCTCTCTTTCCCTCTCCCTCTCCCTCCCTCCTTCCCTCACTCAATTTCTCTCACTGGTTTTTGGAGATCCTGCCTCTTTCTCTGTAGGTGCATATTTTCTCTTTTGGAGATTCTCCTTCTTTCTTTGTAAAAGGTGAAAGATTTATAAGATCTGAAGAGAAACCAGAGTATACTCCTTCTTTCTTTGTGTGGACCCTTTGGAGATCCTGCCTCACTTTGCCTATATTTAACCCGTTTCTAACTTGGGGACTGTCATCTGGAACGAAGGAGCAAAACATGGTCTTAATGTTATTTTATTGGGAATTCACTCTGTAATGAAGTATGATATTTGGTTTACAGATGTTATGTTTAATTGTGTGTTTATGTTTAAAAGGGTAAGTATTATAGTTATTACATGAAGGGAGTAACCACCTCAGTGTTCTGAGGCTGGTTGCCATAGAAACGTAGCTGCTTCTGTAAAAATTTAACTATTTGAAGCTAGCAAGAAAGGGGTGGAGCTCGCTGGATGAAAAAGGAGGGAATGTTTTAAAAAGAGTTCCGTCTGTGCTCTGATGAGGCATAGGGAAGATTGATTCCAGGTTGATGGGATCAAGGAGACTCAATTGTTCATTTTGAGTCAGTTTTAAATAAGTTTGGTGACTTATTTAATGTAGTCTGTGTCCCGGAAAGGCACAGAGAATCTGTGATAGTATATCACAGGGGTGACTGTGGTTTGAAGTCACTGGATAGTCCAGGTTTCAGACTTTAGGAACCAATCCCAGCTGGACTCACAGAGATCCATTGAAGTAACAGTTAGAAAGGAGCAGAGGAATAGGTTTTAACTACTTTCAGTAAAAGAAGTGATACTTTAGAGAGTTTGATTCATCTCATTCTAGTATTGTAACTGTTAATAAGAATATCTCTAAGTGAAACATCTTTTTTAACCACCAAGTCTGTGCCTGAATAAACTTGTTATTGTTCTTTCAACATCCAAGCCTCTGTCGCATATATTCTAAACCAAGTTACACTACCATCTAAAGTGAATAAGAAGAAAGAAAGAAAAACACAGGAAAAGGTCTCCTCCCCGAGTCTTTGGTGGTTGCATCTTTTCAAATTGGTGTCAGTCAATATTAGTTCTTTACAAATTTGGGGCAGCGGGTGGGATAAAAAGATTCCCCCTGCCTGAAGGAGCCTTAGACATTTGTAGTCCCTTACACACTCTTCCACATTTAGCAGGGTTTCCTAAGGTATTTTTTGCTGTCTAATATGGAGGACCCAAAGGTGCAGTCACCTTGCTCTGTTGAGACTGTCCTTGACTATCCAGTCTCCTTGTCTTGGACATAGCTCTGTTACCTATACCAAATACTGACATGTGAAATTGCCAAGAGAAACAAAAACTCTCTCAGCATTACTCATGTCATGTAATGTGTTATCTGGGATATTGAGATATGTTATTCAAAGGTTTGATAAATTACTTTAAAATGATTACTGTGTAAGTCATTGCAAAGCAGCTCCCAACCTCACCTAAGTTGCCCACTACCAATATTGTTACTTTGTAAAAAGTCCCACTTTACACTATGTATTTACTTCCCATGTTTTTGAAGTCATCTATGAAAGAAATAAGAAAAAAAAGATTTAAAAGGAGATATGATCACCCAAATGCATTTCCAAAGTCTTTTTCGCCCTCTACAGTAACAAGGAAATGTTAAAAACAAACAAATCCTATTTGGGGTGGGGGTGGGGGTTAGACTTGAATCTATTATTGGTTCTGACACTACCACAGGTACATAATATGTAGAAGAACTACAGGATTGTGTCCTCTACTATTGTGTCTACACATAGCACAATTGGGTGACACATGATTTTTAGCTGCACCGAGAAGCTATTTACATAAGGCTCTGTCAAGTTGGATGCATAGAGGTTGGATATTGGACAAGAATATGATTTCACTCCACCACTGTTCGATTGGGGAAATGAGGGGAGAAGTGCTTTTATGCAAATTGCTAATGAGAATTATCTAAAGAAACTGTGGGTGCATCTACACTGTAGAATTAGTGCAGTTTGATACCAATTTAACGGCCATCACTCATAGTATGGAATCATGAGAGTTGTAGTTTTACACAGATTTTAACGTTCCTTGCCAAGACTTGTTGATATCTCACCAAACTTCAAATCACAGGATTCCATAACATTGAAAGTGGTATCACACTGCACTAATTCTACAGTGTAGATGCACCCTGTGTAGAAATCCATTAGACAACTTCCTGCCTCAACACAATCTTCTATATATATAAAAATGTTCTGACAATTTCTACTTTAATTCAAACATTGAAACTACACACCCCAAACCCATGAAACTTGGCCACAAAAGACATGGTCCTCCCCGCTGTGTTTAGACAGCAAAACAAAAAAAATAATTCAAACTGGAAGTCCCTCAAAATCCCCAAAAAAAGGAAAACTGCCATGTGCGCATGTGCCGAGCAGCCCCCACCCTTGGAAAACAGGCTTGCATGAAAGGGAGCTGTGTGTGACCAACCCAACCATCAGCAAGGGTGGATTGCTTGATGCTAATGAGGAAGACAATACCCTCAAACAGCCACATCCCAGGCACAGGAAAAAAGGGTGAAGAAAAGCTTTCACATTTTCAAGCTTTAAAAACATTTTCATCAGGTACATGGCTAAAAGGACATAGGGTGAACAACAACTCCCATAATCCCTAACTGGCTACTGTGGACAATGAGGCTGGATTTGGATTGTGGGAGTCGTCCTTCAAATACTTCCAGAAACCACCACGCAGCCCTTCCTGGGCCGTCTGGGGATCAAAATGATGCATTTCTACAGTAATGGTGGCGTGGGTTCTAACACACTGAGGCTTTTAGGCGGTAATGGTGGAGTTTGAAAAGTAACACATTTTGTTCATTCCAGGCAGGCAGGAACTATCCAGGCTTTGAAGCTACAAGGCTATTCAATGCCAATTCCAACATTCACACTTGCCTAAAGCAGTTCTTTCTTCCACCCTGGTAATTCCACAGATATATAAACCCCACTTGCTTTCGTTACAACACATTTCACAACCTCTGAGGATGCCTGCCATACATGCAGGCAAAACATCAGGAGAGAATACATTTCGAACATGACCAGGCAGACCAAAGAACTCAGAGCAACCCAATACAAAGACAAACAAAAATAATAAAATAAATACAAAAAAAAATACATAAAAACTAAAATACAATAATACAATTTAAAAAACATAAATAAAAATAATATAATAAAATAATAAAACATCATACATACAAATAATAAAAAACAAATAATAAAACAATAAAAATAAAATACATACAAATACAATAAAAATAATAAAAACACTAAAAATAATTAAAAACACTAAAAAATTGATACAATAAAATACTATAATAACACAAAATAACTAAAAATAATAAAAGAAAAATAATAAAATATAATACATAAAAAGATAAGTTACAATAAAATTAATTTTAAAATACAAATAACATCAAATAAAAATTCCACAACAATTTTTAACCAATATCACCACCACTTTGCCACAGCAACGCGTGGCCGGGCACAGCTAGTAACCTATAAATTAGAATATCAAAGAGGTGCATAGGGACAGTATATGCAGAAAATAAAATAAAATAACCCTAAGTAAAGATATACAACATAATCCCAAACAATGCTACTTAAACCCAAGTCTGCTTAATTTAGTCATGCTACCTCCCAGTTTTCAGATGCAATCAGACAACTGATATCTAGCTCCTCCTTATTGCTGGTAGTAAAGCAGCACTTAACTATGGACAGCATAGAGGCCAAAAGGCTGCAGAAAGGCTTGGCACGTTAGGCAACAGCATGAGATCTGCACAACGTCTCTGTCGCTCCAACTACAACCAGTCAAACGCAGCCAGCGCCACCAGCAAGGCGCCACAAGCAGCAGCAGCAACAGGAACCAAGTCATGCATTTAATTGGTGTCTATTGGATTTTTACCCGAAGCTACATTTTGTGCTACTTATTCTGACATGGAAGGCAGCGGTTTCATTTTGCATCTGCATCTGACTCATTGACTTTTTCTGCACTGGCATTTGACCTCTATCCTGATGGCAGTTTTTCTCATATCATCAGACTTAAATGAAAGAATTTCTGACTGAGGAGCTAGATACCTGTGTATTGCAGGTGTGCATTTGTGGAGAAGGTAACAGGTTGATAGAGATTCATTTATTAACCTTCTGGCTCCTCTGCAAAAGACCAAAACCACCACAACATCATGCTACAACATTCTTCTTAAATCTGATGCCTTCCAGGCAAATTGGAATATAACCTCAGGCATCAATTGTTATGATGGGAGTTGGAAGTCAACTGCCTGAAGTGAAGAAGACCATGTCAGCTGTCTGCACAAGCAATTACACCTGACTTTAGTGCGGGCAATGGAAAACTTCTTCCAATGCACCTCAGGGCAGCAGGCTAGTTTAGGTGGCCCAGGATAGATTTTGTGCCACAAAATCTTCTCTATCTTCTGGGGAGCTGTTACCTCTGCCTCTCAGTCTTTGCTACTTGAAGCAATCATTTCATCTTGTCTAATCATAGGGCCAGTTTTGGGTACAGTACATAGTTAAGAAAGGCTGCTATCACAGTGATGGGGAACAAAATGTGAATTCCTGTACAAAAACACCCTTGTGGGGTTTCTTTTTCAGAAACATTCTTACCTGCAAAAATTCACAACACAGGGGAATTATCTTAATAGGTGTTTCCTGACACCTGGGAAAATAATTTTTTCGACCATTCATCAAGTATATTCTGATATTCTTTTCTTCCCTAGTCTTATACCACTGAGGATGAACCTGTTTGCAGAATGTCTTTGGCATTAAATAGAAGTATATTATCTATGTGCTTATTACCCAGAATAATGTTTGATGGAGATCCCACATTTTCCCCAAGGAGCACAAGGTAGCTGGAATTTGGAAAAATTACTTTTACAGGAATACAACTCTCATAATCCCCAGAGAGCCTGGTTACTGGTTTGGAATGACTAGTTCAGTCTACGCAATGGCCACAAAGAATAACTAAAGAGATCAGATCAGCTTAGCCGTTGATAGTGATAAACTGAAAATTATATGAGGACAAAAATGGGGGACAGGTTTTGCATACATGCAAAGATAAGCAGGGAAACATATGAATAATGCAAGAGGTTCTGAATCTAGTCTATTGACATGGGTATTGGACTAGTAAAGTGCTGCAATAAAGCAGGCATGAGAACTCTTAGTTGGGATATCAACTAGTGTTTTAATATGTGTAATATAAGCCAAGAAATCGTTGTCTTTGTTCAAATCACTTCCTTGACCTCCTTGAGAAAAAGAGAAGATAGTAGAGAACCCTAACACAGCTGTTTCTCTTTCCAAATCTGATTTTTTTTGCCTTGGAAGTCTATAAAATGCCCAAGAAAGTCAAAGTGTCTGCAGCTGGTTTTTGTGTATTCCAATTTGAAAGGTCCAAAATGTGTTCACTTATCCGCATGCAGAGACTGTCCTGTTTGTTCACTATAGTTTGCCCGGGGGGGGGGGGGGGGGTTACAATGTTGTGGATGATGTTATTAAGCCCTGTGATGTTGCTGTCTACCTAGATGTGGTAAACAAGTCTGTGAAGTTTGGTTGAAAGGGGGTGAGTGCCCCAAGACTACCCATGATTAAGGCATCACATGGCTTTGAACCTGGATCTGACCACTACACCATAGTAGGACACCCTAGCCAGAACACACTGGTTCAAAATGCACAGGGAAATCAGCCTGACAAATGATCTTTCTGACACTTGTTCTTTTTGCTTTATTTAATTGTTCTGCTACTTCTTCTCATTGTAACACTGGTCTTTGCAACAGACAATTCATAATTTGCATAGGTCCATAAAATATGAGTGACCTCCTTCAGTTCCAATCCATTTTCTTTTGTCACTGCCATCCATCTTCAAGTACAGACTCTGCTTGTAACAGCAGGGACTTCTATTGCACAGTTTATATGTGGCAATGAGGAAAACGAGGACTTCCCAGCTGTGACAGAATTCCATGTGTGGTGAGGCAGGAGAGACGCATCTTGGGAATCTAATCCAAGTAGACAGATTGAGGTCAAACGCTGCTTGCATTCAACAAACATAAGAGGGAAGAAAAAGAACAGAAAGCTGCAGAGGAAACGGATGGTGAGATAGCTTTTCTCCTTCTTTGCCCTGTGGCAAAAATAGTCATAGGCCCACAGCCAGCTTCACCAAAGACATAGTTAAGAAAGGCTGCTATCACCACGCAGTTCAAACAAAAGTCCACCCAGGGCAAATATATGTGTGATAGCCAAAGCAGCATTATGTGCAAATCCTGTGAGGGTTGCTTTTCCTTACCTCGGCATTTTTTCTAATTTATTTGAAACTCATTTCATAGATACCCCAAAGGCCAAGCTTAGTCAGAGACAGACTGCCCCAGAAAAATTTTAAGCCCTATACGAAGGGCTGGATAAAACTACAAGATATTTAAATATGTATTAAATGCTGGCAAGTACCAGAAGTTCAGAACCTGCATGGACTGTCCTGTCTGAATTCCCTTCACCCCTAGTGCCAGTTCTCAGCTTCAGCAAGGCTAGAAGAAAAGAAGCAACTGCTTCCCTCACAGCAAACTGGATAATATCAAGTTCCCCATGTGGACGGAAGTATTCACATAAATAGTTGTGAGTGGAATAGGTTGTATTCCTGTGTTATCACAAATCTCCTTGTAGGGTTTATAGAAAAGGTTTATTTTCTGAAGTATGCTTGTTCCTTGCAATGCTGCCTGAAAAAGTCCTAGAAATCTTCCTTCTGGTTCACATGACCATTGCTATAAACTGAGGTGTGCTAAAGTTACTTTTGTGATACAGATTCATCATACAACTTTACATTGCTAGGGGAATGATTCTATTGCTATAAGTACAGTGAGAATTGTACAAATCTTTGTGCTAAGAACAGGGGCATACGTTTTTCCAAGAAAAAAACTTCTAGTCTGAAAATGGGGGGAAATTGATTGGTTTGCTCATGTTCTTCACACTGTTTCCTTCGCAAAAGCTCCATGGAATATTTACATTTCAGTTCAGGAAAGCCTTCTAACTGGGAAGTTGAGTTTTGAAACAAAACTGTAAAAAGATTGAAGAGGACATGACCACCTTCAAATCCCTGAGATTTCAGGTTGGGAGTTAGCTTCTTTTCTGCTGTTCCACAGGATAGGACCCAAGCCAATGGATATAGATTCCAAGAAAGGTGATTTCCACTAAATATCAAAAATTTCCTGGTGAAGAGAGTTGTTCAGCTTGGGAACAGACTGCTTTGCAGGGTCATGGACTCTTCTCTCCTTGGAAGTTTTTAAACAGAGGTTGTTGGACTTCTCATGGGTATTTTTTAGCAGTGGATTTCCTTCATTTGCAGCAGGCTTGCAGCTATTATGCAAAACAGGTATTATGCAAGACTCTTCCATTAATCTTAAAACCAAAATAGACAGAACCCCCACATCCACCATAAAAAAACTACACAAACCTTGATAATTTTATGAAGGTCTATGTCTATGCAGTAAAAAAAGAACAAATGCAGTAGAAAATCCAGTACTTATTGCAGACTTGATGGACGGAATGAACTTTGTGTGTATACAGTGGAAGATGCATGAAAAATGCTTATTTGGAAATGAGGGATTAGGAGAAGATAATTTCAATTTTGTAGGGTAGTGAAGTGGATGGCTCTTATGGGTCTCTATGATTCCTAGTTGAAATTGTTCTTTGGCATTTATTGCAGCTGAGGTTTGTGTATACAACAACATTTGCAACCCAGAACACATGACCTACATAGCAAAATAGGGTTGCTTTGTGGAAATACCAGGACTCTCTTTCTGACCTGCTGCATGATTGACTGCTAGGTCACATAACAACAACAAAAGAGCAAACAATGAATTACCAATTCAATTTCTTTTTATTATCCAAAGCAATGAGTCAACTGGTCATGATACAAAAGATGGGAAGGGCAGGTTTATAGCTAGAAACTGTTTTTTATACCTCACAAGTGACCCAGCATTCCCCACAAATAAGGAACACAGTTGCTTTGCCAGCTCCCAGTCCCCCTTTTAGACAGGAATGTTAGACCAGAGAAAGTGGATACAAAAATCATCCCGAAATTTCTAAGCCTCCTTTGGCACATAAATATAACCCTTGCATTATACTTTTTTCCCCCCTCATAAAATCTTCACAATATACAAGATAAGAATGAGTCAAAATCAGTGTTTCAACAGTTCTCTGTCTTCATAGTAATATCTATGCCTCTTCTCTGCTACATAGCACCAGCTTAGCAGGATTGGTGCTTCATTGCCCATTGTTCCACACTAACCACCTTTACTGTGGGAATCTACCCCTTAACCCCTCACCCTTCATCTGCCTTTCCCTTTCCACAAACCCAAGAAAGTCCACAAAGGCTAGAAGAAATGTTAGTGACCACTGTAGTCATAACTGGTCCTCAATATTTGGGTCACAATTCACTCCACAGGAATGGATGTCCGTTGAGAAGATGTCTCACCCACCAGTTTCAGTACTCGTTGGGAAAGGGAAAGGCTGGCAGGATGGTGAGAGAGATATTGTCGCAAGGCACAGGGGCAAACAGAAATAGAGAGGACCTGTGAGAAGGGAGGGAGATACAATGTAGACTGCTTAAACTGTAACCTCCATCCTTTTCCGAAGCCCACATCTATCTAATCCTCCTTCACCCAAACTCACCTTGCCACTACGGCAGACTCCCAGAAGGCTATGGGGTCTATCATCATCAATTACAGTAGCAAAAATGATGTCACAGGTCAGCTGGATGCAATGGATGGTTTGAGCTGTCTCAACATCCGCAAGGAACAGGAAGGCATGTTTGGTAAGTATCACGGCCACACCCAAGTGAACCAAGAACTAAAGGATGGGAAACGAGGGAGCTGAATATATATTTTAATTACTTAAAAACTTTTAATTGCTTAAAAACATAAACATGCACCTGAATACTGAGTCCATCAGCATGTGCTAAAAGGAAAACACGCTTCCCTTTTTCTACCTTGTGGTAACTACAACACTCACAATAGCATTTGACTCATGTGATATTCCTCCTTCATCATTTAGTGAGATTTCCATCCTGACTTTATAAAAATAATTGAGCTACAGTTAAACCACAAAACGAGCAAAGCTATCCTATCACATCATCATCATCATCATCATCATCAAACTGTACATTGTTCATATACACTTATGTAATATGTTTTTTTCAAATAAAATCCAAGAAGCCTCTTCTTCCATCAGTCCAGTACCATCAGCTCACAGGCTGACAACTCCCTCTATCTTCATTTAGAATTGCTGAACCGTAGAGTGCTGAACACAAGAGCCATTCCGTCTAACCCCAAACTGCCACACAGGGATACACAACTACTGCACTCCTGAAAGATGCTAGTTAAATTTCTGTTTAAAGGTCTCCAAAGAGAAAATCACTTTCCTAATCACAGTTCAAACAGCTCTTCCAGAAAAAAGTTCTTCCTAATGTTCAAATAAAATCACTTTTCTTGTACAGTAATTTGAATCCATTGGTTCATGTTCCAGTCTCTGGAACAACGAAAAACAATCTTGCTTCATCTTCTACATGACATCTCTTCAGATATTTAAATGTAGCCATCATGCCATCTGTCTCCCTAAGCCATTCTTTATAAAGTTTGGTTTCCAGACCTTGGATAATCTTGTACATTCCAACTATTAAATATCTTTCTTTAACTGTGATGTCCAGAACTGGACAGAGTATTCCAGGTGAGATCTGGCCCAAACAGAATAGAATGGCAGCACTACGATCAGGGCTGGCCTTAGGCAATTTTTATGTGTAAGCAAGCAGTATTTTTGCCCCCCCCCAAAACCAATCACTGAAACACAGCGTGGGGATGAGTGCTTCTTCGCTCCCCCTCCCTTCCCGGCTTTGGAGGGGTGGTGGGAGCCTTCCACTGCCCCTCCGAAGCCAGGAAGGGGGGGAGTGCGAAAGAGCACCCATCCCTGAGGCGTGGGAAAACAACTGAAACTGCTGCAGTGGTGAGGGAGCTGCAGCCGCTTCTGTTGTTTCCCCATGCCGTGGGGATGGGTGCTCCTTTGTTCTCCCCCCTCCCGCCCCTCCAAATCCAGGAAGGGGAGGAAAGTGCGAAAGCGCACCCATCCCTGAGGCACGGAATCAGGCCACGGGGATGAGTGCTTCTTCGCTCTTCCCTCCCCCCTACCAGCTTCGGAGGGGCGGTGGGAGCCTCCCACTGCCCCTCCAAAGCCAGGAAGGGGAGAAAAGTGTGAAAGAGACCCATCCTGAGGCACGGAATCAGGCTGTGGGGACGAGTGCTTCTACGCTCTTCCCCCCTTGCCTTCGGAGGGGCAGTGGGAGCCTCCCACTGCCCCTCTGAAGCCAGGAAGGGGGGGGGAGTGAGAAAGAGCACCCATTCCCGAGGCGTGGGAAAACAACTGAAACGGCTGCAGTGTTGAGGGAGCCGCAGCCACTTCTGTTGTTTTCCCAGATTGCAGGGATGGGTGCTCCTTTGCTCTCCCCCTCCCGGCTTTGGAGGGGTGGTGGGAGGGTGAGAGAGCCCAGTAGAGAGGGAAGTGGAGGCAAGCAGATCAGCTTGCAGCCAGGCAGGCTAATCACACTCTCCAAGGCGCCTCAACTGCGCCCTCTAGAGGACTGCGCCTTCAGCAAGTGCGCAGTTCGTGTATAGCTTGAACCGCCCCCAACTACGATTTGGACACTATACTTCTCTTGATGCAGCCCAAAACTATGTTGACTTTTTGGCCACTGCATTACAGTGCTGACTCAAATTTAAGAATGTGAACTTTCATAATTCCCAGGACCTTTTCACTTGAATTAGTTTCAAGTCACTTGTCACCCATTCTATATTTGTGTATTTTATTTTTGCTGGCTAGATGCGGCATTTTATCTTTATCTCTGTTGAAAAATTTGGTTCATTTTGGCCCAGCTCTCCAAACGCCAGGGTCATTTTTAATTCTAATCCTGTCCTCCGGGGTATTAACTATCTCTGCCCCACAAATATACACCTATATTTGCATGCCTTCTATTAATCATCTAATTCATTTATAAATATTCAGAACAATACCAGGCCCTGGACAGAACTCTATTTGTAACTTCTCTCCAGGTTCCTGAAATCGAATAGCAGCAAAGAAAACATGGGCAGTACTTAGAGATAGAGCTGGTAGGGAGAAATTGCCCACCCATACATCTTTAGCTCCTTTTCTAAGAAATATTTCTATCCAGGAATGACAAGATTGTACCTGTACAGTACTGGGGAAGTCTCCCAGCCAAGGCCCCTTAAATGGCAAGGTGCCACGGGCACTGAGCAGGGCAGCATTCCCTGCCTGATGTGGGCCAAGCTCTACCGCATGGAACTGAAAGACAAGGAGAGGGTTAACAGTTAGCAAAACAAGGAAAATAGCTTCTCCTCCTTTCCATCACACTCTGAAATCCAGTATGCAAACTTTCTTTCTCCTTGTTTGTCCTTACCTAAGCTCCATCTCACCTGTCCCATTCGTTCCTTGCCTCTTCGCACAGCAGCCAAGAGGGCAGTTGAAGGTTTGGGGTTTCTGGAAAATCTGTGCTGTGGCAAAGCCACTGCTTGGGCTTCTATGACCTGAGACAGGGAACCCCCTCTCCAATACAGCTGGGTCAGACCCACAACCTGGCCCTGCAAGAGGAAAAAGGGAGATAGGTGTGACTTCATTACGGGGGCCCTGGTTTAATGTCCAAAGCCCCCTGCAAGCAACTCAGGACTTGGAAGAGTTTGTATTTTTGTGTGTGTGTGTGCTACAACTATGAGAACTGCCCATCCAGCACAGGCACTGGATTGTATACCTGCTCAAGTTTTAAAGCTGAAAGAGCCATCCACACATGATTGGCATCCCGGTGATAGCCTACAATTTCCATGCCACAGAGTCTTTCATGTCGGCTGAACTTCCATCTTGGTCTGGTACCTTGAAGCGAAATGATAGATAAAATATCAAGTTACCGTTTCCTATTCACTGCTGCTGTTATATGTGGCCAATCTCCAGACTATCCACCAGCTTTCAAAATCTGGTTTCAGTAAATGCCTGTATAAAGCCAACACAGATTTTTTTTTTCTTTTGATTCACTTCCACACATTTGCAAAGCTCATCAATGTGCATGTTTGGTATTACAACCCCTGAAATCCCCCAGTTATTTCTAAGCTCTGTGTGCTTATTGAACCAGTCCATCCTTGTATAGATTAAAGTAAAATCCTTATTTATCTAGTTCATACCATAAAGTAGACTCTACTTAAACATTAGAAAGAATGTTCTGAAGGTAAAAATGATTCACAGTAGAATAGACTACTTGCAGGGTTTAGATGGCCACTTCTCAGAGATGCGTTAATTGTGAATTCCTATACTACTAGTATTAGTCTCAATGTTCCTTGAGATCCCTTCTAATTCTATTGCAATACTAACAATTTTTGCTCAACTTCCACATAGTGTTTTTGATCTAAACCACCTGCTACATGCCACACAACAAGAACTGCCCCAGTGATTAATATTCCCCTTTATATTCTACCAAACTCACGTTTCACAGTCCAGTGGAACACATTTTCCTCAGTTACCACAGCTAAGGTGTCTGCATCCAGCCATACCCAGTATTCAATAAGGTGGGCAAATTCCCATTCGTTTTTTAAGGAGCGCTGATCCACATCATAGATCTGGGCCAGCTGCCCTGCTAGAAACAAAAGAAGAGAAAATTAGAGAGTGGCTGAAATTGGAGGGCCTGGCGTCATCTGATGTTTGAAGCCCAGTGATATGTAGTCATGGAATATTCAACATACTCATGGTAGACTGGTGCTGCTTCATGATGAATTGATTAAGAAGCCCTTCATAGCCATGGGAAAAAGACAAACTGAAAGGAAAACTACTGAAAACTTTATCACTTCTCACTTCTCTCTGCCCTAAATAATTTGGAGGGTTCCTCCAGACAGGGCAAATGTGCCAAGAGGTTGCTGGAAGTTGTAGTATTTGTTGTGGTAGATTTAGCATTTTCTCCCTTTTAAAATATATGTCTGATGCTTTATTATGCTAGACAAGGGATGGTGAATCTTATAGAGACCGAGTGCTCAAACTGCAACCCAAAACCTACTTAGTTATCGCAAAGTGCCAACACAGCAATTTAACCTGAAAACGTGAGGTTTTCATTTAGAAAAAAACATCTCATACTTCTGCTATTTTAATAATAATAACAACAACAACAACAACAACAACAACAACAACAACAACAACAACAACAACAACAAAGGCTAGATGCCCATCTATTTGGGTGTATTGATTGTGCTTTTCCTGCATGGTGGAAGGGTTTGGACTGCATGGTCCCTGGGGGTTGTTGTTGCAGCTGTTGTTATTACAAAGGCTGGAAGGCCATCTCTTTGGGGTGCTTTGATTGTGCTTTTCTTGCATGACAGAAAGAGGTGTACTGAATAGCCCTTTGCGGTCCCTTCCAATTTTGAGTTGTTATGATTCTGCTTCTTCTTCATGACAAAAGGATGTTCGACTGGATGGACCTTTGGGGTATCTTCCAACTCTGGGATACTATGATCTGCTTTTCCTGCATGCAGAAGGGGGCTGGATTAGATGGTTCCTTGGGGTATCCTCCAATATTGGGATACTATGATTGTGCTTTTCCTGTATGCAGAAGGAGGGTGGACTGGATACCTTTGAGTATTTATTTATTTATTTATTTATTACAATATTTATATCCTGCCCTTCTCACCCAACAGAGGACCCAGCGCGGTTTACAATAAAACACATATATAAAAATTGTACAATGTACTATAAAACAGTTAAAAATTAATTAACTTACACCAGACATTTATAAAACACATTATAAAATACAGATGGGCGTGTTCAAATTTAAAAATCTGGGTCTGTCAATTGAGTTCCAGCGTACATAATAATAATTAGCGCTGCTAATTGTTATTCGAAGGCCTGGCCCCACAACCAAGTTTTGACTTTCCTACGGAAAGATAGGAGGGAGGGAGCCTGCCTGACTTCACTGGAGAGGGCGTTCTTCACTGGGGAGTATCTTCCAGGTTATCTGACAAAACCTTTTACAACAGCATGGGGAGTAAAACAGAAGTGCTTACTGGCCCTTACTCTTTTTAACATCTATGTGAATGATTTAGTGCCTTGTTTAGCTAAAATTGACTCTCCTTCACCAGTAATCAGGAACAGAAATATTTTCACCCTGATGTATGCAGTTGATCTAGTGCTCATCTCCCTCTCTCAGCTGGGTCTTAATATCTTTTGAAGGCTTTCAGTATCTACTGCCAAGAGGAATATCTGTCAATAAATTACTCCAAGACCAAGGTTATGGTTTTTGGCAGACACTGCCCGAGGTATAAATCGTCTTTAGGCCAACATGCCATAGGACCAACCCATGTATTCAAATATCTGGGAATTGTTTTAGTGAATCTCTTTCCTGGAAATGTCACATGGAAGGAGTGAAGTTGAAAGCTGAGAAAACAGTGGAGCTCTGATGAATTTTTTTCCATAAGCAGGGTGGGTCAGCCAATTGAACCTGCTCTAAAAATTTTCAGTAGCAAGTGTTGTCACAGGTGCTATTTGGTGCAGAAATCTGAGGCCTAGGTATGAACACTTGTAAAACTGTGGAAATATTTCAGAACAAGTTCCTCTGAAAACTTTATTCTTTTTCAATTGGAACTCCCACAGCATTTTTGCATACCAAATCTATGGCCATCAGTCAAAACAAAAGTAGATTGTGTCCAATTAAGGTACTTTAAAAAATTACAAATATACCAAGTAACAGTCTTCCAGCATTGTGTTACTTGGAAATAAGTAACCATCAACATTGGAAAACAAATCTAGAAATTCTCCAATATGGCTACAACCTCTCTGAGTTGAATTCGGCCTTGGATATGGATAAGATGCAATTAAGAGACTGGCTATTTAGGATTGATTGAAGAAGGGCTCTGCAATCAATTGGGAACTCAAAATTCTCCCCATGGATCCCCTTGTTGAAAACCTAACATTTTAGAGCCAGATATCTGATTAAACTTAAGCCATCCTCCTTAAGAATTGCCTTCACTAAACTATGATTCTAAGTAATGCCCACTGCAATGTTAGATAGTCATTACCATAATGTGCCATTAGAAAACAGACTTTGCAGCTGTAGCCAATGTCAGGTGGAAGATACTGTGTACTACAAATTAAACTGCCCTTTGTATAGTGACCCAGGAGAAAGATATTTGAAACCCCTTCTGATAAAAGAAAATAATAACTCTCTTGTAGAAACGGTTCGGTTTTGCTGAGTGACTCAAATGACTATGTAAACACATAAAGTGCCTTCTTTTTTTGCTATGTCTGCAAAAAAGACCAGAAAGAGAGAGCTAGATAAAATTGCCATCAACTGCCACGGAGACTCAAAGAGCTAATTTGACCCTCCCCCATAATGTATCTGTAAATATCGATAATTCACAATGTTTTTGCTCTTTGTATGAGCATGATGATGGCCTTTGTTTGTTATCTTTTGCTTTCTGTTTGCTTTGAGGGTACTGTTCTGTGCACTCTGTATCTGTTGCACCCCTAGGCTGTTTAGGCACCTCAAAACCACAGAATATAAGCAAATATTGCAGAGCCCCAGAATATAAGCAAACAAGCTGTTTATTGAAGGTTATAAGTAAGAACAAGCGAATAAAGTTCAGAGTCAATAAAATGGGTTTAAATCCACAAGAGCAATGCACTTGAAAATCTTAAAGCAAGAGTCTAAGAAAGTCACTCAAAAACATAATCCAAACCAGATATCGAACTCGGTCCCATGAAAGGCATCAAGAATAGTCCAAACAAAGTTCAAATCTCAGGCATGAGACAAACTGGATCCACGGGAAACAAGGCTAGATTGCAGGTTCAAACTCCAAATTAATCCAAGGTAATGGAAATCCAAACAGCAAAGTTACTGGAACATACAACTGGATCCAAAGGCAAAACAAGGCTGGAACTTGAAGCAAAATCCACGGCTGCAAAAATATACTGGAACACGGAGCAAAGATCTTTCTTGAATTGCAATGTTGCCACCTCCGCTATAGCAGAGAAGAACCAGGTATTTAAGGAAAATTCAAGGTCTATCTTTCATGAGAAAACTCTTTCTCTCATGAGAAAACTACTCATTAGAGCGCTTCAGTAGTAGTCGTTTACTTCTCTGTAAACATTCTCGTTCCCTCCTTTGATGAGTTATCACTCCCCTCCTGTCAAACTCATTATCCTCTTCTAAACTAGCATGTCCATCTGACACCTGGTAAACTGGTCTTTATGGCGTTGAGGAATGTGGTTCGAAATGCCTGCTTGCAACCATTCTGTCTCTGGTCCCAGAAACAGACTCTGGCTGCCTCTCAGGCCCAAACCCAGAGTCCTCTGGCAAAGCTGGTTGCATCTCAGGCCCAAACTCTGGCTGCATGTCAGGCCCAAACCCAGGGTCCTCTGGCAAATCAGGTGCAGGGACAATTACTGGCTGAATGGGCCCAAGCTCAGGCTCAGGCTGAGCTACAACAGTATCTGTACCATTTTGTTATGGCCTTGGGTTTGTACAATAAAGTACTTTTTTTTATTTTGACATGGGTATCTTCCAACTTTGGGATACTTTGATTGTGCTTTTCATGCATGCAGAAGGGTGTTGGACTAGATGGCCCCTTGGGATCCCGAGCCAGCCTTTGCTAAGAGCTGAGGCGAAGGGATAGGTAGGAGTAGGGTATGACACTACTTTCACTAATTTCTTCTGTGGTGCTTCCTTTGACAGTGTTTCTGCCTCCTTCTCCAGGAGGACTTCTAAAGGAGCAGCACCCTCATGGCAGGGATGAAGGAAGGGGCTTCAGGGGCAGAATAAATGCAGCCTGGCACCTCTTGAACTGCCATAGTTCAAGGCTAGGGGAAGAGCCCTGGGAGTTGCAGTTTTCCAAGGTCTTTTTCTGGTCCCTCTCCAAAGTCCAGCTAGGGGTGTCTCTGGGGGCTTTCTCCCCAGAGACCCTCCCTCCCTCCCTTCCATCTCCCAGTTCCCATTGTCCTCAGAGACACCCCAGAGAGAGGAACTTCTATCCCTTTCCCCATCTCCAAGCAAGAACCGGTCGACTTCACTGGCCTCCTCCTGCTTCTCCTTCCAAGATAGACCCTGCCTTGAGGGGAAGGTGTGTGGGAAGAGGAAAGGAAAGCTGGAAAGAAAGGAGGGAGGGAGAGAAGCCCTGAAATGAGGTGGCAATTGCTGTGTTCCATAGGTTTACTTTGCTAGATCTGGGAATTTTTGGTAGCTAACTCCAATATTATATTCTAATTATAATTCTATTATATTCTAATTCTAATTCTAATTCCAACACATAATGGAATATGGTCTCTTCTCCCTTCCCTCTCAATTGATTAATTAATTTATATCATGCAGATTTTCTTGTACAGGATCCAAGGCAGCTTAAAAGCATTTAAAAACTGCAAAATATAAAAATCTGAGAAATAGTATTCAACTGTAACACTATAACTCAAATATTGATAAAGCCAGAGAGGAAAAAATCAAACACTATAACTACATCAGCACACCATGCTGATTCTTTTTTTTTAAAAAAAAACGCTTTTGGGGTACCAATCCAAGAAATCACTGCAAACAGCTGCCCAAATGAATGGAACAAATGGGCACAGAGATGACAGTGACAACAAAAACTCAAGCAACTTGTTGCAAGAAGTTATGCTTCTTTACATTAATATGAAGGAATCTAAAGACAGTAGTTGATATCTATACAGCACTGAACTTTGAAATGTTCAACAATGGAATTGACAAAGTGTCTTAAATTATGGGTTGTGACCCCATTTGGGGTCCCCTAACTAAATGTGGGAATCTCAAAAATGTGTAGCTTTCCACCTAGTGGTTGTTTTAGACATTTACATGGATTTATTAACAACTACAAGCAGCAAAGGAAAATCAGCCTGATTTGTTTCAGAAGTCTTGCAAATGCCGATTTTGCTTTATTACTATCACTTCAGTTTTATAAATATTTTCCTACAAAATCTGATTCAACAAACCTCAGTTGGGTTTATAAAACATTCTCAATTGAAATTAAAAAATCAGTCATCTGCCATTAAAAGTCCAAAAATAATTGGGCAGCAACCTATGCAGGAAGGGAAGTGTTAATACCACCTATTTATTTTGTGGGGAGAAAGGGATATAGATTATATGCATGTATGTGAACTATGATGGGAGCAATGTGGATGTGAATCCATTACAGGCACATGGCCCACTCTGCAACCTAGGACCTTTCAATGTGAAAGTATGGACCCCAAAAGGCCCCATTGTGGTCCCCAATTCAGAAGAAAAAAGGAGAGCCAACAGAGTACATTCTGCCACTTGAGGCTGCAAACCAAACATACCATCATGGCATAAAGACCAGAATATTCATACAGTGACTGTTTTTCCCTGAGCATGAGTAAATTAAATTGTGGGTATGGATTGACTAGTTATGTGAATCTTACTGTATTTCTGGACTAAAACACTGAGAATCCCCCAGCCAATATAACCGCTTCTTCTTTGGAACCTTAATTGTTCTCATTTCCTAAAAGTTCTTCCAATTAATACCTCTAACAGCCAGCAGTGGACGACTGGGATTAGCCAATGCCCCTTGCACTTGATGTATGGTCCAACTTGCAGGAACGTCACCCTCCTTTGGAGACATATGGGGATCGAGGAGGGTGAGAGTGTGCCGGGAGGTGTCTCCAAGAGGGCTGTGCCTCACACAGAGGCGAGAGGACGAGGTTAAGGTCACACGGGGGTACGTAATGTACTCTGCTACAATACCATGGGCTTGAAGCTGCAAAGAACAGGAAAATTCATGATTGAAGCTTTGTTCCTTACTGACATTACACATTGAGTTAGCCTGACACTTAAGGAAAGATGTGCTACAGCCCAGCACCTGGCTCTAGACGAGAACTTGGGGAAAAAATTGGGCTAAAATTTCCCAAATCTCCCAACCTGCATGCTTTGTGGCCAGCTTCATGTCACCCAAGGGATGCTCATAAACATGATACCAGTCTTCCCCAATACACCCATGTGTTGGCCTTAGTACATGCAAGCATAAATGCCTCTTATAAAGCTTCCTTAGACTAGTTTCCTGGGAGCTAAGATACACAATTTGGTGAGGCAGGGGATGGAGTACAGAGATGCAAATATTTTTCTTTCTATAAGCTGATTATGCACTTTTCTATTCAATAGCCATCTGCTACCAGGAGCCTCATCAAGAAAAGACATCCACAGGCTCCAGCGTTGTTGAATAGCCAGCTTAGGCATTAGCATCCACAAATAAACAGGGTCAAGACAAGTTACTTTTTTGGAGTACAACTCTCAAAAATGTGGGCTGGGTGAATTCTAAAAAATGTGATTTTCCAAGCTCTGCAGAGAAAACCATTTCCACCTGCCTCTGCCAGTTCAGTTTTTATATAGTACGTGTATGGAGACACTATAGAATCGGTTGTCTTGTTGTGAAGGATACTACTGATTAATAACGCAGTAAAGGATTAATTTCTTAGTGATGTAGACACCACTACGTACTGGTCAAATTTGAATGATATCCATTTTCCAAAGAAATCAGGATGACATATATTGGATTAGAGTTCAGGAAAGCAACCATTTTAGTGTATTAATGTATTTTGTTTTTAACCACACTGTTATTAGTTTTTTTAACTTTTTAAACTTGTTTAGTGTGGACTGTTAGCCACCTTGAGTTCCCACGGGGAGAAAGGTGGGGTATAAATAAAGATGATAATAATAGTAATAATAATAATTTGTATGTTCTTACTGGGCAGCATCTCCCAAAATCCCCCATTAGTGTTTTATCATTTGACACTTTAGGATTTATAATTATTTATTTGTGTAATATCTCTTGGTATGTTGTGGCTGCATTGTTTGGGTAATTGTGGTAGTTGTGATGTTTTGTGTTGATACCTGAGAATAAGACAGGTAAATCATGAGGAAAGCCGACATGGTATAGTGGTTTGTGCATGGGATGACAACTCTGGAGACCATGTTTCAAATTTCCGCTGTGTCATGGTCACCAATAGGTGACCTCGGACAAGTCACACTCAGCTTCAGAAGACAGCAAAGGCAAAACATGCTCTAAGCAAATCTTGCCAAGAAAATCCTGAGATAGGTTCACGTCAGAATTGCCATACATCTGAAATTACTTGAAAGCACACAAACAACAAATCCATGTGCAGGAATGGATGTAATTGTGCTGCAAGTGGACTCTAAGGCTGGGTAGAAATGTGAATGCTCAGCCCCACTTGGCCTGTTATCACACAGAACACCATTGTTACTTTGATTAGCCTTTGGGCTGTCTAAGGGATTAATCAAGAGATTAATCAAGAGAGTAGGTCTGACCTGCTCATTAAGAAGTTAACTACAGCAAGAGTAATCATAGAAAATTGGAAAAATGCATGAAGTGCATTTTATTGCTGGCTAGTTGCGGGAAAAGTCTTTCATATGAAAATGAACAAATTGACAATTTAAAATCATTTTATGATTGTCTAATTTTAAGACATTTCTTTGAAACCTGCAGCTATTCTACTTTCTATTAGCATAAAAAAGCAGATAGCACTGACAGAAGTTTTCCATACTATACCTCTAGAAACCACTGAACATGTTGGTTTATGTCGTAAATTTAAAATTGATGTAGATCAAGTATAATAAAAATGTATTTTAGAAACAGAAGAGTTACACACTAAAACCCAAGATAGAGTCTCCTTAGGATTACCATAAATCAGAAATGAAGGCACAATGACAAAAAGTTAAACTTGGTTATTATATGTGTGTGCCTTTAAATAATCTGTCGACTAATGGTGACTCCATACATTTCATAAGGTTTTCTTAGACAAGAAATATTCAGACGTGATTTTGCCAGTTTCCTCCTCTGAAATGTAGCCTACAGAATTGGCAGTCTCCCATCCATGTACTTGCCAGGACTGATCCAATTTAGATGGGATCTGGTGTGTTTAGGACGTTTATGCTCTTGTTGATTGACATCAAAAACAAGTTTAAAGATAGCTCCTGTGGAAATCCCAGAAGACTCCCACCTGGAGAGAACGAATCACTAAAAGACCTTTCTGTCTCTTATGTAATCTCTGGTAGTGAAAAACAAACCAGTTCCCAATTAAATCCTTTGCAAGTAGCAGTTCACATCACAGTCCCACCAAGAGCTTGAGGCGGAGGTTCAGGTGTGATTCAAGAAGCCCCGTACTGACCTGGGACAAAACCTCCAAGCGGACTGGAGACATGGGTTCGCCCATTATTGCTTGCTCTTCCAAGCCAGCCTGCAAAGAATGAAAGGAGTAAGTCAGGTAGAGAGGATAACAAGCTTACAACAGATTTCCAGCAGGATTTATCAGTCTGACAAGAACACACCAAAAACGTAGGTGGAGTTCTTTAAAGCAGAAGCTCTGCAGAACTGGTGCCATGGGGAAGGTGCCTGATGGCAATTTAAAATAATCACATCCCTAAAAATAGAGAATGGTTGTTGATTCTTTAAAACTCACCCACAGCTGCATCCACAATAGTTGCTGGTGTTTTCCCCCTATGCAGGCAGATACACACTTTCTCCCAAGTTCTTTCTGTTCTCCTTTCTCAGGTGCATTTAATATTGCATTCAGGCTTAATCCAATTAGCACGATCAAAAGGGAGGACCCCTTTTGCATTTTGCATAGCATTTTGCAGCTAGTGGGCTATAGTAAGGGTTAGTCACTCTCTGGGTTTTTAAAATCTTTTTGATTCCAATCCCAGATTGATGGCCTATAGAAAGTCACCCGTGGTTACCTCTGAAGAAATTGAAAGAGGGTAACTGAGGTGGGAGAAAGGGATTTAGGTGGTGGAATGGGTCATCCCCTTCTTAACCAAAGGGGTTGTATAAAAAGCAAAATAGCAAATACTCTAAAGGCACTAGGTCCCACCTGATCGTGGAAGTAGGATGTGCCCTGGTCAGTACTTGGATAGGAGATTGACAACAAATTCCAAATACTGATGGCTGGATTTGAGAGATAGGAGCTATCAGAAATACCTCTGATATTCCTTGCCAAAGAAAACCCCATGAAACTCATGAGATCATCATAAACTGACAGGCAACCTGAAGGTACATACACCTCCACTTTACATAGGCTAATTCCTTGACTAGACCGATCCAGAAGACTCACCGTTATGTTGGCCTAATTAAGACATTAGCACACATGCCAACTATTCCAATTTGGCAGGAACCATCCTGATTAATCTTCTGTCATTACACATTTCCAGCTGCTTTTTCTCCTCCCATTTTCCTTCCTTATCCCTGGCTTACTTAATTATTAGCATGTGTTGAAGGCACAAAGATTGAAGTGTAATTTGCACTCAGTTCAAGAGAGTGTAGGAGGGAGGAGAAACTTGCTTTTTGCTGTAGGATCAGGCAAAAGCAAACTATCATAATCTCTCCTACCTTGTGAGATCTCTTCATTAATTACTGTTCCCATTCTAATTACACTGATATCACCTGGCCATATCTGTCCCAGTTTTCATCTGAAATGTTGGAGGGTATGTATTATCCCAAGATAGGTTTAGATTTGTTGTCTCCATGCTGGGGAAAATGCAAAGTGTAGATGTGGCACATTAGTGTTTTGAATAATGTGTCATAGAGTGACCATAATTTTACATAACTCTGAAAATGTATGACTATCCCCAATCAGGTTTGCTGGGCTATCTTTAGCCCAAGTGCCTGAAGATAATTACCTGATAACTATACCAGAAAGAAAAAAGTCTCATCAGTTTAGTGCTTACTTTCAAGTAAGTATGTATATGAGGGGCTGTGCTCCTCGTCTACTTTGGGGCAAGTGCAGTTAAAAGGAGAAGCTGACTTCTAAGTGATAGATACGATCTGGGTGCATGTATATTTTGAGGAGGGTGATGCACACATTGATTTACCTAGATCCACAAGTAGGCTAATGTAGCAATAATTTCCATTTATAGCAATTAGATTTATAATGCTTGCATTTAGGATTACAGCATTAATTAAACTCCAGACAGGAAGCTTCACAAGGGGAAGAGGGAGGCATATGAAGATCTCTGAGGGATTGTTGATTTAGAAAGATCTATATTGCTTGAACAAAGGCCTAAGTCCTGTAGAGATTGACATACAATTCTTTCTAACAATGTTAATCTTCATTTTCAGGGGTGTCTGCTTTCCTCTGCTCCAAAATCAGATAATTCCTTCCAACCTTTAATTTTTCTTTCTTTTTTCCTTGCTCTGAGTCTGTGCACTGTTAAGGTTGATCCTATGCATGGTTAATTGGCAGTAAGTCCCAACGGGGTTTCCTTTAAAGTATATATGTGTATGTATAAGTGTGTGTGTGTGTGTAGAATTGTAGCTTTATAGCTACACTAAGTAAAATTGTGCCAGCGCCTAGATTTTCTTCTCTCCTGTGTGTATGTACGTGGTTTTAAAGCTCTTTTTCTTTTCTACAACACAGTTTTGATGTTTGTGCTATTTGGAAGGCTTCCTGCTGAGCTTAATCAGGAACAGCATTTATTTGAAACAGTTTTAATGTGGGATTTGAGTTAATTATCTTGTATGAATGTTAGGATATTCTGGTGCAACTTCAGTCTTAGACCTCCAGTAAAACTTTTGTTTTTGGATCTATTTTCCATCTTGCAATTTGGAATTAATTCTTTCTTACTGAGTTTTTAAAAATTTTGTTGCAGGGGATGCTGTTTTAGGAGACTGGGGGACCATGTGGCCCTCCATATGTTGCTGGACTGCAACTCTCATCAGCCCTATTTAGCACAGTAAGCAATGTAAGATGATGGGATTTGTAGGCCAACAATATCTAGAGGGTCACATTTCCCCTCCTGCTGTATTTTCGGATTTTCTACTGCAGCATTTTAAAAGTAAGCACTGATGACGTTCTTATGAAGATCCCCTGACCACCAATATCCATTTGAAGCATACCTTCCCCAAACATACTCTGCAGCTTGTCAGTCTCTTTTTACCAGTGTAAACCTATATATTCAAAGGTAACCTTAATTGGTTTTAATAATACAGTACTTCCAAGTAAGTGTGTATAAAAATTAGGGATCTGGTTTACTGCTTCAAGATTTCCTGACATTTGTTGTTGTGGTGACAGTGGTGTGCCTTGAAGTCATAGGGTTATCATAGGGTTTTCTTGGCAAGATTTGTTTGGAGGAGGTATACCATTGCCTTCCTCTTCAAATCTTATTTCCAGAGGGGTTTTTTTGTTCTATTTCTCCATATGTCCTGCTTATTCTTCAGTTTGGTATTGCAATCATAATTATTTCTGAGGTTCTTATGATTCCTCTGTTCACCACCAACCTGGGATTTACAGCTTCAAAACCGTTACATCTGATGGCAGTTCAGATGGGGTGGTCATCTACAGTGGATCGAAGTACCCATGCTGTGGATGAAGTCACTGCCTTTATTCTCTACTATCTGGACTTCTGATAGGTAAAACCTACAAGGATTCCCTTTTGGAATGCTGAGAGTTTTGGAATGCTTTTGCTCACAATGGTATCAAGGCATCTTTTTATCTTAAAGCTCAAGGGCAGAGATGGGCAGCGTTTTGCTATCTACTACAATGATCATTACACTTGGCCATTCACTTGGCTGCTTGTTACTGATGCGAATTAGAGTCCAATAAAACATTCAGTAATATAGTGCAGGTTCTCAGTGCCTGGATTATTTAAACAACAACCATTTTAAAAAGCAAAGATTATTGTGTAGATTGGTCCTAGGAGGAATTTGGCAGGATCCTCATGGGTATTACTATTTTTTTTGGGGGGGGGGGGGGTGAAATAAGAGTGTTGTCCTCCAAATAAGAATTCCACCCCCTCCCCCAATGAAAAGTTCTTTTTTCACCAGATTTCTATCACTGCAGGAAGTTGAAATGTGTTAATTTTTTATAAATACTGTTTAGGCATCCAAAGAAAAGTAGTAGGCAAGAACTGTCAACCCAGTACATGCCATTGTCTCATTCTCTGCAATGCTAGAAATTTGGGGACTGAAGGAAATGTTATTTATGGGGGCTTGGTTCTTATTTGTATGGGCATTGCACTTATTTTGCCCCTTGGGGGTGTGGTTGAAGAACTGTGTCACTGAAATTGTAATATTAGGGGCTGTGGTAGCACAATGGGTTAACCGCTAGCTACAGGAAATCTGCCAAACACAGGGTTGGCAGTTCAAAGCCACAAGTCGGAGTGAGCTCCTGACTGTCAGCCCTAGCTTCTGCCAACTTAGCAGTTCGAAAGTATGCAGTGCAAGTAGATCAAGTGGTACTGCTTCGGCGATAAAGTAAAAGAGCAGATATGAAGACATGCTGACAACATAATTAAAGATGTCTACAGACAACAGGCTCCTTGGCATGGAAAAATGGAACAAGAGCACCTCCCCATGGCCAGAGATGAAAAGAGGGAAGAACTTTACCTTTGTCTGTGTATTGTATGTCGTTGTTCACCGTGTAAAGGCATTGAATGTTTGCCTTCTATGTGTATTCTGTCATCCTCTCTGTGTCCCTCTAGGGAGATAAAGCGGAATATAAATAAAGTGTATTACTATTACAAGCTTTAAGGAGACAAATTGCAAACATAAGTCTTCATTAGGGATGATACAAAATTAGCTATAGGAGTTGGTGGGACCCAGCTAAGTATTAGTTTGTATAAGGAAGGTGTTGGAATTGAGGAAAGTAAGAGGTAATATAGACTGAGTAAAGCTTACACATTCTAAAAATGATTGTAGTAAAGGTGACAAGACCTTCTGGTGTAACAAAATCCAGTGTTTTATTTATTGAAAGTATGAGGTTTGCATTTTGGCTGGGAGGATATTCTGGGATGGAAAAAGTGAACCCAAGGGAACCTTAACTCTTTCTTAATGAAGTTTGTTTGTTTATATATGGGCCAATAAATTTCTCTGAGTTACTTAAAGTTAGACTGAATGGGGTTCCCTGTGGTGTGATTATATGGGTGTCTTACAGTTGGATTTGGCAGCACTGGAGCAATATATATTTCTGTCACCTCTGTTTAATTCAGGCTTTATGCAGGCTTAGTCTTGATGGCTCTGTTGCCGCTGGAGTTCTCTCCTGTTCTGGGGAAGATTTTAGTTCAGTAGAGCTTGAAGGAGGATGCTAGGATGAGGAACCCAGGGTCGAAACTGGATGGTTGTGAGGTTCAGACCATATGAGGGGTTCTCCATCTGTATATATAAAGGACTGAAAATGGTCACATGGCTCTTCTCATTGCATAGCAGTGGTGAGGGGGGAAAGCTGCAATGGGGAGTTTAAGCAATCGTTTTTTGAATGCTGTGAGGGTTGCTTTCTCATAAGGACATTTAGGAAATAAGTAAATTGAAATTTGGAATTGTTTTACATACCTTAATAAGGATTGGAATTGGACAAAAGCATGAAAAAAAATCAAAGCCACAGGTTTGTTAAAATTACCTGCCTTATTCTTAACACATTATTTGGTTTTTACAGGTTGAAATGCTTGGAAACAGATATGGTTTGGATTTCTGATTTTTTAAGAATTTGGAACACCTTTATTTGTATATATGTGCATGATAAGATTTTGAAAATGAGACCTAAATCTAATAACGGAATCCATTAATGTTTCATTATCCCATATATACATAGCCTGAAGGTAATTCAGAAATCAAGGATGTTACTTAGCCACCCAAGTGGACAGCTTTTGATTTTAGAGTATTTCAGATTTTGAAATTCTAAATAAATCACACGTGGGGAGCGTCACCATTCTGTAGAGGATCTGCACTGCCTCCCATGCTTTGGGGAAAAGCGTCCAGTGATACTTCCACCTTGGTTGGGGGTGAAGCCTCCGCCAGAAGTCACACGACATCATGTGATGACCGGCATGAGGCTCAATCCAGAAGACACGGTAAAAGTATCCTAGGATGCTGATTTAGGTAAGTGTGATGAGGTTATAGGATAAAACCTTGAGAATTATTTTACCACACTTCATCAAGTGTGATCTTATATTTCTCCCTCCTATTTTTTTTTCTAGTGGCTATCAGAATAACAGTATAAAACAGTTCTGATTTCTTTTTGCTGTTAGTTATTATTTTCATTTGGGAAATCTTAACACGAGAGTGCTTCTTTGGAAAGAAGGAGAGGTGGTTCTACCACTAATTTTTACAACTCATTTAGTTGTAATTCATTTTAGAGAGAAATAAGACCAAGTTTTGATGGTGGGAAAGAGATTTGTTCATCACAACATATCTGTCTCTTCATCTAATACATTTGTGGGAGTCATGTGGCCTTCCAGATGGTGTTGGACTACAACTTCCAGTAGTTTCAACCAGCAAAAGCAATAATGAGGAATGCTGGCTGTTGTAATTCAGCAACCTTTGCAGGACATATAATTCCAACACCTTATCTAGAATTACATACATAGAAAACATACTACAGCACATAAGGATGTGAATATATCAAATAGTGAGAAAAACTAGCCTGTCCTTTCTGTGTCAGGTTTTATGTCATCTGCTTTCTATACAAAATGAAAGAATAAGTATTTTTTCAGCTTTTATCATAATTTTCCTAATTCATCTCAATTTGGCTACCTTTCCAACTATCAAACCAGATAAAAGAAGGAGAGATATATGTATTTTCTGCCAGGTTTCCTACATGATGTATTCAGCGGTCATATTGACTGTGGAAGCTATTGTTATTGTAGTCTGAAAGCCCCAAATCTGTGAAACCTATTTTATTGTGATTTGGTAGCACTCCTAACAAACGGATTGAAGTCATCATGGAGCTACTGAGAAACAAGAAGAAAGTAAACCTCAGTTTGCAGAATTACAGAAAATATTACTCTATCGTGTGCAGCACAAGCAACAATTCCTAAGTAGATCCCAATGAAGACTGAGCATGCCCAGTAGCTGCATAAGGTAGAGGAATAAGCTGAAAAGAAGTAGAAAGACCAGGATCCTGAAGAAGGATGCTTGTTTTAGGACGAATGCAGCACAGCAATTTTATTTCAGGTTTTCCTCACGTATATATTATTGCCATTATCTTCTTAGTTGATACATGCATTTAAATTATGTTGTTTTGGTCAAAGATAATAGAATATGACCTGGAGGTCTTTACACAATTATTCAGGAATAAAACTCAGAAGATAAAAAGGGATTTCTGGGTAGACATCTGGCTACAAATAGGATAGTACGTAAATGCTAGCATAATGTGTCCTGTGCCTTTCTTTGTTTTAGTAAATGAAGTTTTATTGTTCGAAGTTTAATGGTGAATTGTTGATTGAGTTTGAATGAACTGTCCATGACTACACTTGCATTCTAAACCAGATCTGGGTCTAAAACCCACTGAAGTGTGTTGATTGATTAAATCTGCATTGTATAACTAGAATGCTAACATTTTACTGCTTTATGGTTTAGCAAGAAGCAATGTTGAGTAGATTCTAGGGCTTTACACAGATAGGTAGATATTAAGCTAGGTAGACCATTTGTCAGAAAGAGTCGACTTCTTATGTGCTCTCATATACAGGGCAGCAAGGATATTAGGAGCTGCCTCACTGAATCGGAGTATTGGCCCATCTCATCAAGAATTGTCAGTGGCTTTTTTCTAGGCAGGGTTCTTTCTAATTTCTTCCTGTATATTGCTTGAAGATGTCTGTCTGTGACAGACAGAGGACAGAGGGTCCCTCCAGATGAGAAAAAAGTATCTGAAAGTCTCGTTTTATATTCTTGTACAAACTGATTTAATTGTTTTAGATTAATGTGATATTTCTTCTTCCCAAAGTATTTCCTGGGAGCCCCTGTATTGCCAACATTTTCCTTAATCAATTCAAATTAATCAAGTATTTTTCAAAATAAAATGCATTTCTTCTTGACTGTCCATTTGTATTATCCTGGAGCTACCTAAGATGGCCACCACCGGTATTCTTCCTAGGACACAAATTCAACAAAGTGAGGGAAAGAAAAATGATACACAAAGACAAAATGACCCTAATATTCTACTGGTGTAGAACATTAGCTGTGCTTTGAGACTATTTTAGCACTTTAGTGTAGCTCATGAATAATAATAAAGTAGATTCAGTGTTATAGGTGAAAATCAATTTCTGTAATTTTACATTAATCTAGATTTGACACGTGAACAGTGGAAATAAGAGAGCGAGGAATACCCAGGATATTTCAAGAAAGAGTTTGGATGCAAACCTAGGAATATGCAGTTAAAATAAAAATAAAAAGAACTGGAAACTCTTCCTACTTCCACAGACTTTCCCCCTTCTGAATGAGCCCAGAGAGAGAGGGAGAGATAATTTAGTTTTGTCAAAAGTGGGTGCTTTCCTAATGTACAGTTCTAACATTGGGTATGTGCAGATGTGAGAATTTATGTAGCAAAGTCGCTGCTTTAATGTTTTGAACAAAGTAGTCAGAAAACAGATTCTTCTTGCTGGAATATTTTAGGTGCTAATTGAAATATTTTGATTTTTTTTGTCAGAAGTTGATGTTTTCTTAAAAACGTCAGCATTGGTTTCATTAAATACATTTTCCCTGCTCTTGCATCAAGCTCTAGTGTGAATCAAGAAACCATATGTGTTTCATCAAGAAGTGGCACCAGTTCTGTGCTGTTGAGATGCAGATGAGAGGTGTAAATGTGAGGATTTGGATCGGGTCCAGCTGGTGTTCTGTGGCTGCAGTAGTGCCGCATGCAAAATTTCTTGTAATAGTTGTAATTCAGAGTTAATTTGCAGTTTTTGAAGCATCAATGCTGTGCTTTGAAAACTAGAAAGGTCTGTTTGACATTCTGGGAGGCAGAGGACCAATGGGATTCAAATTCTTGTGATTTTGCTTTTCTTGCCATAGGCTTTCAAAGATAGGACAAGATTCAATGAAAGTCAGGATGTTTACATTAGTATTTCCACTGACCATCTGAGGCTGCTCAGTAGGAGCTTTCCTTGCATGCAGATCCTCCTGTAAATAAGATTTTCTATACTGTTGCTAACCATATTATTTCCTAATAAATCTGTTTATTAGGAGAAAGATACTGTCATGGCCATCTGGCTTTGAAGCTTTTTTTTTAACAAAAAAGATGTACTTGCATATAGGCACATATTGATATGCCCCTCTGAAATGCATTGAATGTGTTGTTTTTTGTTGGATAGATCATGTGGGAAAAATCATGAGATACTTTTACTAGCAAACAGAATTTTAAATTGAGACTTCATAGGTACGTCATCAGGGATGTTGTGTGAACTGTGTGTGCGTGTGTGCCTTCATGTCACCTGTGGACTTGTGGCAACCCCATGGATTTCATAGGGTTTTCTTTGGTAAGGAATAAGGTTAAAAGGCAAAGGTTTTCCCCTGACATTAAGTCCAGTCATGTCCATCTCTGGGGGTTGGTTCTCATCTCCATTTCTAAGACAAAGAACCGGCATTGTTCATAGACATCTCCAAGGTCATGTGGCTGGCGTGACTGCATGGAGCACTGTTACCTTCCCCTGGAGCAGTACCTATTGATCTACTCACATTTACATGTTTTTGAACTGCTAGGTTGGCAGAAGCTGGGGCTAACAGCAGGAGCTCACCCTGCTCCCCGGATTCGAACCACCGACCTTTCAGCAAGTTCAGCAGCTCAGTAGTTTAACCTGCTGCGCCATTGGGGGTAAGGAATACTCAGAGGCAAGCCCATCTCATAAAGTCCACATGATTTTCATAGAGTTTTCTAAGGCAAGTCACTTGAAGGGACATACAGTACATGTACATGAGCCAAATGACTAAACTAAGACTTTTGTGCTTTGGACATATCCTGAGATGGCATGACTCATTTAAAAGGCAATAATGTTTTGTAAATTGGAAGGCAGCAGCAAAAGAGCCCCAAGTCTGCAAGATCTGAGCAGGGCTTTTGATGACCAAAGGTGCACCTACACTGTAGAATTAATGCAGATTGATACTAATTTAACTGGCATGGTTCAATGCTATAAGTTTTTAGCCTTCTCTGTGCAGTTGCCTCAACAAAATACAATTACTATAATCCCATAGCAATGAGCCATGATAATAATAATAATAAATAATAAAACTTTATTTGTATTCCGTCCTATCTCCCTGAGGGGACTCAGGGCTGATTCCAACATAAAATGGCAAACATTCAATGCCTCCATAAACAAACAAATACTGACATAAAAATCCCAGAGAAACCCCACATACAAAAATAACATTAAAACCTCACATCAATTTAAAGTCTAACATCAATAACTTAAACCTAACATCAATAAATTAAACTACTTGCAGTCAAACAAAATTATATAAAATTATATAGAAATCCAAACAAGCATCCACATTAGTTTACAACAGCCAACTAGAGTTCACAGTGTGGGTCAAATGCCATGCTAGTTAAAGTGTTGTCAAAAGTGCATTAATTCTACCGTGTAGCTGCACCTTAGGACACTTGGAAGTCCTCCATTTATAGTGTTACCATAACTCAAAACAGACTTGATAACAAATAACAGCCAACAACCAGGATCTGAACACAACATGAAGACAATACTTCTTTTAGGCCACAGTTATTAGATATACAGTAGAGTCTCACTTATCCAACATAAACCGGCTGGCAGAACGTTGGATAAGTGAAAATGTCGGATAATAATGAGGGATTAAGGAAAAGCCTATTAAACGTCAAATTACGTTATGATTTTACAAATTAAGCATCAAAACATCAAGTTTTACAACAAATCAACAGAAAAAGCAGTTCAATACACAGTAATGTTATGTAGTAATTGCTGTATTTACAAATTTAGTACCAAAACATCGCAATATATTGAAAATTTGACTACAAAAACATTGGCAACTAACTAATTGACTACAAATAAAGATAGAATTGCATAAAATGAACTTACAGTAACAACATTGTTGGAAATTAAATGCGTAAAAAGTTTAATCCTTGTTGCCTAGAGAAACAGCTGTACATCCGGGCGGGAGGCAGACTGCATTGGATAACCCAGAACATTGGATAAGCGAATGTTGGATAAGTGAGACTCTACTGTATTAGTTATTAGAGTTCCTTTTTGGTTAACAAAAATGGAAAATACGGCATATGTTCCAAAGTCAAGAAATCCTCTTAGAAAGAGTAATAATCCAGGAAGGATATTGTACAATTTTCTCTCAGTATTTGAACATCCTGGATTGTTGCAAAGGAGGTATTCTGCGTAGAAAAACATTTTTCTTTGCCAAGCCTCCTGTTTCAGCTCAACGCCTCTTATTTTCTTTTCTTTCTTTTTATTAATTTTTTTTTATTGAGTGTTTCTATACATAAAAAGAGTGAGAACAATGGTGGGTGTAGGAAAGATAGAATGAGAGAATAAAAGAAGAAGAAGAAAAAAAAAGGGGGCGAGGAAAAAAGGGGGAAAGGTTGGGAGGGGGATGGGAGAGGGGGGGGGAGTGAGGGGGGGGGTTCAGTCTTCCATCCTCGTCACTTAGGTATAATTTGCTATTGTTCCAATGTTCCCTAGAGTCCTGGGTGGTTTTTGTTTTCTTTTTCTGAATTAACCGATCAAAGTTTATTGTTCTTTAGAATTATTCAGCTAGTTAATTCCCTTTCCTTTGATGCTTGTATTCCTTGTAGGTTGACCAATCTGTACATTTCATTGGTTGCCCTTTGTGTTGTTTGATCAGGAAAGTTAGTGAGTCCATATCATATATTTCATCCATTTTCGCGATCCACTCTTCTGTGCTTGGTATGGTTTGTGTTTTCCAATATTTTGCGTATAAAATTCTCGCTGCTGTTGACAGATATGTAAAAAGTATGTCTTCATTTCTGTTGATCTTCATATCTTTGTCGGTTATTCCTAAGAGGTAATATTCTGGTTTTAGAGGGAAAGATTTTTTTATTATTTTCTGTGTCTCGGCGTGTATTATTTTCCAATATTTCTGAGTTTCCTCACATGTCCACCATGCGTGGTAGAATGAGCCTACCTGATTTTTGCACTTCCAGCATTTGTTTTGGGTATTGGGGTACATTCGGCCTAATTTTTCCGGTGTTATATACCACCTGTGAAAGATTTTGAGCCAATTTTCTTTCAGGTCTGTCGCGTATGTATACTTTAATTTAACATTCCAAACTTGTTCCCATTCGTCAAATTTGATCTGTCTTCCAATATTTCTGGCCCATTTTGTCATACATGCCTTGACCGCTTCCGTCTCCGTCGACCATTCTAACAATGTATTGTATAGAATTGTAATACTTTTTTTCCCGTTCTTTAGTAACTTGTCCCAAATTGTTTCTTTTTCATTAAAGCCAATTTTACTGTCTATCCCAAATTGTTCTTTTAGTTGTATATATTGGAACCAGGTTAGATTTGGGTACATCCTTTTTAAGTCCTCTTGTTCTTTCAGTTGAAGTTGGTTCCCTCTTTTAATGAGTATTTCATTATATGTTGGCCATCGTTGCCATCCCAGAATTTTTCTTTGGTTGGCCTCCAAAGGGGAGATCCACATCGGTATTTTCCTGTATAGGTATGGTTTATATTTCTCCCATACCTTTATGATTGTAGAGCGTATGAAGTGGTCTCCAAAACCTTTTTCGATTGTTCTTTTGTCATATCCGATATAGGCGTGCCAGCCTCGGCGTAGGTCGGATCCTTCCAGATCTAACAGTTTGTCATTCTTCAGGAGAGCCCAGTCCAGCGCCCACGTTAGGGCTGAAGCCTCGAAGTAAAGTCTCAAGTCAGGGAGGCCAAATCCTCCTCTGGTCTTAGCGTCAATCATTATTAAGTTTTTAATTCTAGGTCTTTTTCCTTTCCACAAGAATTTTGAAATTTCTTTATTCCAGCTGTTAAAAATTTTTGTGCTCCGGATAATAGGAAGATTTTGAAAAAGGTACAATAATTTGGGAAGGGTATTCATTTTTATTAGTGCAATTCTCCCCATTAGTGAAATTTTGAGGTTCATCCAGTTTTCCAGATCTTTACTTATTTCTTTCCATTTTACATAATAATTGTTTTCTAATAATTGTGCATTTTTATGTGTTAGCCATATTCCCAGGTATTTTATTTTCGGAGACACGGTGATGCCTACGCTTTTCTGTAATTTTTCTTGATTCGATTTAGTTATATTTTTTGTAAGTATTTTAGTCTTATGTTTGTTTAAGTGGAAACCCGCCAATTCGCCAAATTCTTCCAGTTTGTATATCCATTTCTGCATGTTGTTCCTTGGTTCTTCAATGATACATATAACATCGTCCGCGAAAGCTCGTAATTTGTAGTCTTTTTGTTTTATTCTTGCCCCTTTTAGTTCTTTGTCTTCCTTAATATTTTTTAAGAGTATCTCAATGGCAAATATAAAAATGAGGGGCGAGAGTGGACATCCTTGACGGGTTCCTTTCTCAATTTTGATTTCTTCTGAAGTTAGACCGTTGATTAATAGCCTAGCCCTCTGGGATTCATATATCTTTTCGATTGCATTTGAGAACTGATAACCGATGTCTATTTCTTTAAAGAGTAATTTGAAAAATCCCCAATTCAAATTATCGAATGCTTTTTCAGCATCGATTGATAACAGAGCCAGTTCTTTTTGGTGGTTTTTATCGTAGTATTCGATAATATCTACGATGCATCTTATGTTGTTCCCCATTTTCCTCCCCGGTAGGAAGCCGGTTTGTTCTTCCGAAATCCAAGAGTTTAAATTTTTTTTGAATCTATTTGCTAGTATTCCCGTGAAGATTTTGTAATCTAGATTTAGTAGAGATATTGGGCGATAATTTTTTACCTCTGATGTGTCCGAATTATCTTTGGGGATCGTGATTATGTCCGCCATTCTCCAAGATTCTGGAGTTTCTTGTCCTTGTAGAATTTGGTTCATTATGGTTTTAAGCTGGACAGATATCTCATTTTGGAATGTTTTGTAGTAACCGGCCGAGAAGCCGTCCGGCCCCGGCGCTTTATTCCCCTTCAGCGATTTTATCATCTTCTTTATTTCTTCTTCTGTAATTTCTTTATTAAGTAGCTCACGTTGTGTTTCGGAAATTTTCTCTAATTTTTGCTTACTTAGATATTGGGCTATTTTTGTATAATTCACTTGGTTCTCTTTGTATAGTTTGGTGTAGAATTTGTGAAATTCTTCAATAATTTCTTCGTCTTTTGTGTGATTTTTGTTCGCCCCTTTTATTTTAATTATTAGTTGCTGTTGGCGCTTTTTCCTTATTTTTCTGGCTAACCAGGCTCCTGGTCTGTTAGCATTTTCCAAATAATCTTGTTTTATGAATTTTAACTTCTTGGCAATGTTCTCCAATTCTATGTGATCTTTTTCTTTTTTCAAGTCCTTTATTTGTTCCTGAATTAATTTGTTTTTTGGATTCATTTTTAGTTGATTTTCTTTTTTATCGATTTCTTTTCCCAGTTCCTTTATTTTTTGGAATTTTTGTCTATTCTTTCTGGCCTTTTGTTGAATCAGGTAGCCTCTCATTACGGCTTTGTATGTGTCCCAAATTATTTGAGTTTTTGTCTCTCCTGAGCTGTTTATTTTAAAGAATTCCTTAGTCAGTTCTTTGTATCTGTTTATATCCTCTTCTGATTTAATTAAATTTTCATCCAGTCTCCATTTGTAACAGGATGGTTTGTAATTTAGAATTAATTCGATTGGGCTATGGTCCGATTTGTCTCTGGCCAATATTTTCATGTCTGAGACTTTGGTCACTATAGAGTTGGATGACCATACCATGTCGATACGTGACCAAGTTTGGTGACGGCTCGAGTAGAATGTATAATCTCTTTTTGTAGGGTTGAGGTAGCGCCAGATGTCTTGCAGATTGAATTCCTTTTTCATCGTAAACATATTTTTGGGCAGCACCCCTCTATTTCCTTTATTAGATCTTTTGACCTTTTTTGTTTTGTCCATGTTGTCATCTAGGATTCCGTTGAAGTCGCCAAAGACCATTATATGTTCAATTTCTGTTTTGGCTATCTGCTCCCTTAAGTTTTTGGTGAATTGTGTTTTTGGGCCGTTTGGAGCGTAAATGTTGCATATTAACGTTTTTTGAGTCCCTATTGTGATTTCAACTCCCACAAATCTGCCTTCCATATCTCTAAATTTTAAAACAGCTGGGATGTCCTCCTTGATATATAGGACCACACCTCTTTTCTTTTTGATATCTGCCGAATAGAATTTTTTACCGATTTTTGGATTTTCCCACAGGGCTATATGTTTTTGAGCGATATGTGTTTCTTGAAGAGCCACTATGTCATATTTTCCTTTTATAAGCCAATTTGTTACCACTTTTCTTTTACTGGGTGAGTTTAGACCATTAATATTGTTTGAGATACATTTAATTTGTCGGTTTAAGTCATACGTCATCATGGTTTGTCACGTTGGAAAGAGTCTCTACTTCCACTTCTTCTTGTTCGTTATTGTCTGATTCCATAAGTTCCGTCGTTATTTTCCCTGTTATGTCTTCAGGGGAATAGTATCTTGCCCTTTTTGTATTCTGTTTTGTCGGTGGGGTTTCAGATTGTTTCTCTGGCTTTTGTTCCTTTATTTTTTTGAAGAAGTCCTTCGCCTTTTCTTCTGACGTCAGCCAGTGTTTCTCATTCTTATGCGTGACCATAATCCCTTCTGTTCTTTCCCAACGGAATTTTATTTTCTGTCTTTTAAGTTCTTCGGTCAGGAAAAAGTATTTCCTGCGTCTGTTTAGTGTGGTTATGGGGAATTCTTTCAGAATTACAATTCTTGAGTCTTTGTATGTTAGAGATTGCCGACTGTTTTGTATCAGGATCTCATCTCTAATTCTTTTTTTGACGAAGTGCACTATCACGTCCCTCGGGACCTTATTCTTTTTTGCATAGTTCGTCTGGATTCTATAGGATCTGTCAATTTCTTTTCCCATATCTTGTTCCGAGCACTGTGTCAGCTCTGCCAATAACTTTGTTATGATTTGATTGATGTTTTCATTAGCTTCTTCTTTTATGTTTCTAAACCTTAACTGGAACTCCATTTCTTTTTGTTCCATCCTTTCTTGTGTTTTTTCTAATTGAGTGTGTTTCCCCTCTAGATTCTCAACTCTATGTTGTATTTTTGTATGTAATTTTTCTATGTTTGTTTTTGCCCTCTTCAGGTCCTGAATTTCTTCGCGTGTGGTTTTAAGTTCATATTTTAATTGGCTAATTTCTTCTTTCAAATCTTTTTTCAATTCTAGCATCTCCTGGTGCAGTTCTTTTTGCTGTTCAGTATGTCTCTCTGACATTGCATAAAGATCTTTTTGATAGCTTTCATTAGTTGCTGCCAGTTTCTGAATCTCTTTCATAATGTCCCGCATACTTATCTCCTCCGGTTGTGAAGGTCTTCTTGTCATTACTGGACCCTTCACATCCTTTAGATCTTTATCAAACTTTGGTTTAGCACCTGCCATCATTTATTGCTTCAGCTGCTTTCGGTGTTTCCTAGTCTTTCCTAGTCTTCCCTCTTGTTGGCAGACCTTACTTAACTTAACCCCGAGTCTTTTGGTTTGCTTCTTCTGTGATTACTCTTCCACCGTATTATTGGTTAGTCCGTTGTTAGTAGAATCCTGTTAGGTTCCACTTCAGGCTCTTACAGTCTTAATTGTTGAGTCCTCACTGGTTTCTCCTCATTCTGACTACTATGGGTTCCAGCATGTGTCTATGTCCTAATTTGGGATGTTTCTCTCTCCTTTCATCCACACTCTGGTCGGCCGTTGGCTCTTAGCCTTATTCTTACTTGACTTTGCTTATCTGCTAAGACCGCAATTCGTCTTGCGTTTCCCGCTCGTCCTCCTTTTTTCTTCCCTGGTTTGTTTCTATCCGGACCCAATTTCCCGTCCCCCTCTTCCGTCTCTTGCGCCTCTTCTTATGAGCGTTTTACTTTTTGCGCTTAGTCACGCTTAGTCACGCTCTGGACGGTGGGGGAGAGGTTCTCTGCCGCTCCTCTTCTCCTACGCACTTCCTGGGTTTTCGGTGTTTGTTTATAAAGAAGCGAGGCGTAGGCGGATCAACATGGCGGTCAAGGTCAGCCTTATATATTCTTTTTCGGGAGTTCAATTTGGGGAAAGAATGGAATTTTGCTTCTTATTTAATTAGTTCTGTTATCAGGTTTCCGAACCCCCATTCCCTTTAAAGCCAGGATGAGGCTTATTGCAAAGTCACGCCGCTTTCTGTTGGACGATCCGCGCCCTCCGCGGTATGGTACGGTCTTTTTAGATCCTTACCACCGCTTTGGAGGCTTGCGTTCCCCCCTGGTTCGATCTCCTACCAGGGAGAGGGGAGCTTATGGCTCTACCCAATCGTCTTTTTGTTAATTTATTGTTTAACTTAGCAAGTATTCGTTCGTTAATCTATAACACCTCCACGTTCCCAGCTTTCCTGTCCCCTTGTGGGGTTTGTTAAGTTGCTTTAAATTACTTTAAGTCCAACCAGTATTGTTCCCTTAGTGGCGAGAAAGTTTTTTTTTTGGAAACTTACAGTCTCCTTTCCGGACGGATTCGTCTTCTTCCACTTTCTTTCTTTTTTAAAATGAGCCGGGCAGGCGGTTATTGCGGAGTCATGCCGCTTCCCAGTTGACAGTCCGCGCCCTCCCCGGCTCGGGTCCTCCAAACCACCCGGTCGGAGCAGTCTGTTGGAACCCGTGCCGCTTTGGAGGCTTTGCGTCCCCCCCTGGTTCAATCCCCAGGGAGAGGGGAGCTTAGAGCTCTACCCGACCGTTCAATCGGTGGCCTTCCTTGAGGAGCTCTCAGAAGGTCCGTCCCGCCGCCATTCTAGCTCACCGGAAGTCCCCCACAATCAACGCCTCTTATTTTCTATGCACAGGAAACCTCTTTTTTGGTGTAAAATAACCAGTTTTCTATGCAGAAGAATTTCCCCACAATACTTTGAGATTTTTGAATAATTCTTCCACAACACTTTGGGGATTTTGAAAGAATGCAGTGGAGATGGGTTAGTTTTTGTCAAGAATCAGGGAGAAAACTACCAAAATAGTTCATCCCTGCACATGAGGAATAAACAGTCAAGGATCTTCCTCCCTATCGGCTACTGCTGGATGAGTCTGGGAGTGACAATCCAAAATCGTAACCTTTTCAAGCTCTGGATTACTGCTTATTTTATTACTCCTCAACTTCCAAACATTAATTCTAAGTAGAACAAGGGGCTTAAAAGCTACCCCCCATGTCCATTACTATTTGCTTCCCTTTTCTCCTTGTAACTGTTTCCTCTGATCACCAAAAACTAGCCATCATCACCTGCTGTGCCTGCTCACCACACAAAACCAGAAACTGTTCAGAGAGAAGGGGATGGGAGAAACGTGTTTGGCACTGTAGAGTTCTGTACTGCTCTCTCTTTTTCTTTTAATGTCAGACTCTCCTGGTATTTCAGCCTCTTGGGATGCCCTGGAGAAAACATGAGCAGATTTACTTTCTAGGAGAACAGAATTTGACATACGGGTTCACATGGAGTATATGGCCCATCCTTTTTCTCTGTCATGAACCACAAAATAATGAATTGCGTGAATTTGCTTCCCTTTTCTTCCTCTTACACTTTTAATCTGGGACAAGAATTGAGAGAGGTAATTGAAAAACTAATGATCCCTGTAGCATGATAGATTTTGGTTTTTGGGGTTGTTGTTTTTTGCTTGCACAGAATGATGTACAGTAGAGTCTCACTTATCCAAGCTAAACGGGCCAGCAGAAGCTTGATAAGTGAATATCTTGGATAATAAGGAGGGATTAAGGAAAAGCCTATTAAACATCAAATTAGGTTATGATTTTACAAATTAAGCACCAAAACATCATGTTATACAACAAATTTGACAGAAAAAGTAGTTCAATACACAGTAATGTCATGTGGTAATTACTGTATTTATGAATTTAGCACCAAAATATCATGATATATTGAAAACATTGACTACAAAAATGGCTTGGATAATCCAGAAGCTTGGATAAGCGAGGCTTGGATAAGTGAGACTCTACTGTATTGGTTCTAAAGAGCATATTCTTTCTTAAAACATTTGCTGCCTTTTTATTTTTGAGTAGGAGAGCTCAAAGCAGCTATTCTGCTTGATTTGGTGATGCATACAGGGAATGACTAGACTTAATGTCAGGGGAAAACCTTTACCTTTACCTATGGTTTTGTTTTAAGATGGGGTATGGTTTTGTAACTTTTTTTCTAATGTTTTACTGGGTAATTTGTAGGCTTGTTAATCTGTTTTTAGTTGAATAAAATTTGTAAAAGAAGAGGAAAAAGAATTCCATTTCATCTTTCCCTGTCTGCTGCATTTAGCATTACATCAAGCAAAATCTGCAGCATTCTGTCATATTAATGTGTGTGCATGTGATTATTTAATGTTGTTGGTTTGGAGAGGAAGTTTGTGAAGCAAAGAAAATGAACAATGCAGGCTTCAGTGTCCAGAGCTGTTGATTTCCATATATCCAACACTCAGACAATAGGGCATAGCTTTGCTTTAGAGCATCTCTACCAAGGTACCCCCTACCAAAAAAAAAAAGAAAAAAAAGAGGGGAAAACAGAGCAAGAATACCAATAAGAAACAGCTTAGTTCCTCCGAACATGCCAGACACTATTAAGAATCTCCTCACACATCCCACTGTGTGGTGGTGGTCTTCATTACTTACTGCCAATGAATTTATACATTTCTGAGCAGTCATCCAAAATGCTAGGCAATTGGTTGGAGCGGGAGAGGATTATGGAGGCTCAGAAAAAAAAAACCATGCTGTTGCAGCAAAAATGTGTGATAATTCAGTAGTTCTGGCCTGGGAAGGAGGCGGGCTAGAAAATTACTCCGATAGTTACTGTTTTACTCCAAAGGCCAATCCAATAGCCATGTTTGTACACTGACATTTTTGAACCCTGAAAGGAAAGCAGCCTTGGGGTGAAAGAGTAAACTGGAAGATAGAATGCTTCTTTCATGTCACCTCTTCCCTGGCATGGCCTTTTTCTTTGCAAAATACTGTACGTCCATCAAAGGTGTTTGTTTGCTTTATAACTATTGTATGTAACATTTAGTAGAATCTTAGGAACAAGAGGACCTTAACATCTAATTATTCCTCACCTATCAGAAGGCTTTATGCATCAATCCTCTAAAAGGCAATACTGAATCTTACATGCGAACTCAGATCTGCTATTGAAAAATCATTGTTTGTGTGCTTGTATTGAGCACCTAGGACTTGGGTATCCCTTATTGTACCATGGGATTTTCACAACCATCTTGCAGCATCCCTAGAAGGAAAACTTAATGTTTACATAGAACTTCCAGTCAGATCCTCTTCCAATATCATGTAAACCACACTACCATGCTGTTTCAGCCATATTAAATCCCTTCGTGAAGTGATGACGCAGGGTATGTGGTTCTAAGTCTTTGATGATTTCATATTCTGCTATTTCCCAATAACTTTGCTAAGAGGAGAGCCTGGAGTTAGCAGAAAGTGTTAGCTGTGCCGCTGGGGGTTTAAACAAAACCATACAGGTACTTTTTTCTTAATATATAAAAAACTACAACTAATACAACATAATCTACTGGTCCAAAAACTTCAAAAGGTTTTTCTTTATCATTTCAATCAATGGTCTGAGCAATACTGAAAAAGCAGGATCTACAGGATGAGCATCCTTTGTCCAAAATCTTTGGGAGTAGATAATAGAATATCTTTATTGTCATTGTACTATTGCACAGTGAAATTATATGCCTTCCACAGCACACATCATAAGAACAACACACCTATCCCTTCACACCCCAGCCACCACCACACAATCCCCAATGTCACATTAATGTGAAATTATGGAGTTCAACATAGCCACAGGTCTATGATAAAAGCTATATTTCAGTCTGTTTGTCCTTGCCTTTGTCACCCTGTACCATCTGCCAAAAGGTAATAATTCAAAAAAAGATGATGGGTGAGATGGAGCTCCAAGAATGCTCTGAGCTTTCTTAAGACTGCAGGACCTGGAAAAATCTTTCGAAGAGGGAAGAAGGCAGCCAGTGATTCTCTGTGGAGTAGAGGTGACCCTTTGGAGCGCCTTCCTATCTGCCACTGTGCAGTTACCAAACCATGTGCAGATGCAGTAGGTTAGGGCACACTTGATAGCACAGTGGTAGAAAGTCACCAGCTGTTTTTCATTCAGTTGTTTCCTTAGAAGTCTCAGGTAGTACAGTCTCTCCTCGGCCCTCTTAACAAATGCTGCCATATGGGTGCCCCAGGTCAGATCCTCCTTAACAGTGACACCCAGAAACATAAAAACTGGCTACCCCTAGGTTTTTTCAGTATGTAAGCAAACCTAGGGCTGCTTCCCCCCCCCCCCCGAAATTATGTCCCCCCCAACTTACCGGCGGCAGTGGCGGTGACCACTCACCGTGGAACAAGGAAGTACTAGGTATTCTCGTGAGATTTCGCAAGATTTCTGTGAGATCTCGCAAAATCTCGTGAGAATACCAAGTACTTCCTTGTTCCACGGCGAGCGACCCGATGGTCGCCGCCGCCACCACCGCTTTGAGTGCACCCAGCAAGGGCTGCACCCGAAGCTATGGCTTCATGGGCCTCCATTGAGAACCGGCCCTGCTACCCACTTCACTTGGTCTCCATTTATGATCAAGGGCTGGATTTCTGGTCTGTTCTTTCTGTAGTCCACTACAAGCTCCTTGGTCTTATTGATGTTAAGAACCAGTTTATTGTCCCTGCAATACAAGAGCAGGGGTAATTTTAACTGATTTTTTCCCCATGCTGTTTGTGTTTAATTCTGTTCTAATTTTTGTATCTTTATATATTTTAAATTCTGTGCTAATGCTTTTATGTCAAGCCACTTTGAGTCCCTTTTGGGGAGATAAAGCGGGATATATATAATAATAATAATAATAATAATAATAATAATAATAATAAACAAGGATGTTTTATATACATATAGCCTGAAGGTATATTTATACAAATATTTTAAGCATTTTTGTGGGCTGAAACAAAGGACATTTTCACATGGGCATTTTTGCCCCATTTTGCCACTTCTATGCACGTCTAGGACAGGGTATGTCATGCGCCGTCACACAACGCACAGCAGACCCTGCCCACATTCCTCCTAAAATGGGGTGGAAGCCCCAGAAGGCACTTCCTCCACCACTACAGGGAGGAAAGCATTGTTTGGATAGCTCCAATGGAGCTACCCACACTTTCCTCTCCTTTTTGCTGTGTGATGGCAGAAAGGGTGGTAAGGCATGTTGCCACTCTTTCTGACATCTGATGGGGGAGGGAAAGTGTGCCAGATTATTTGCTTATCCCAGATTATCGGTAGACTCATATAATCCAGTTTAAAGCAGATAATCTGATATCAGATCTGAGATATAGGGCAGTGTGGAAAAGGGACCTAGTGATGTTTGAAAGAGGGAGACAGGAGAGGAGTTGTGGGCTGGGAGACCCCTTGCACAATCTACAGTAGCCACCTCAACGCAAATTGGGTTGTCAACAGAACATAATGTGTATGCGTACACACACATATATGCACTTTTTTCAAGCTACTGCTCTCCACTTTGCTCCGAGGACCTGAGAATAGATTTCAGGCCCTGCGATGTGGGAATCCTAGTGCAGAGACAGATTTAGATCTGTAGAAGTCCTTTATTTTTCCCCTTCTCAAAAACTTATAAAATGCTGCTCCAATTTTGAGTGGTGAAAATGCGTGCTCTGGTTATGTTGACAAGATTTATTAGAGATCCTGTAAAGATTTCCAGTCAGTTTTCCTGGTTTTACTCCAGTCAGCTTTGTCTGACTTTTTTACCTCACATTTTTCTCTACCAGGATACATTGCTTAGTGAGAGACTCCTTTTCGTGACAGCCTGGGATGGCAGAAGCTGGGCATTGCTGACTGAAATGAGCTTGCTGAGAGACTCCAGCCTCGTTGGACCCAACTTCCATCTAAACCAGCCGAGCAGAGAAATTGCCTGTTACCTTGGGTCGATTTTTCATGCACTCTTAAATTGCTTTGTATTGACACGCTGTCAGAAATGGATTGTCACATTAACCCGCTGAGCCAGGCCTGGGTTCTTGAGCATGTGCAATTGGACTTATGTTCTTCCAGGTTTAGTACAGGAGGATGGTGCCTTTTTTCTCCTCTTTTTTCTTCTCATCTGCCTGGTCCCATCTATCTCGTTAGATCTAAAGCAGTATCCTTTATTTACGGTATGCATATGCATTGTTTTTGTCATAGCTGAGTGGTAAGGTACATATTTTGCAAGGTTCAGTCTCTGATGCCTTTATTTTAAAAGGATTCCATAGTAGGGGAAGGTAGAGACTTCACTAAGACTCTAGATAGCCACTTCCAATCAAAGGAGACAATATCAGACTAGCTTTGTCAATTGGCCTGTCTGGCACAGATTAAATATCCAGAATTCCAAAATCCAGAATACTCCAAAATTTGAAATCTCAGCCACATATTTGAAGAAGAACTTTAATGACTAGCATCTGAATTTCTCCCAGGTACAAACTCTCACAAATGCTCACTTGCTGTATGTTTACTGAAATTGCTCCAAATATACAAGCTAAATGAGTGACCTTCCTTCATTTGTACGCCCTTTGGGAAGGGAGGCTGAGATTAGAATACAGTTAGCTCTCCTAAATGTCTTTCTTCATGTTTTCCCTGAAGCAGTAGATGGACTGGAAAGATTATAGGTTGACATGGTGCAGAAGATTGTAAAAGAACATAATGAATGCCATATAGGATCCAGTCAAAGGTCCAGTCCAGTATCTTATGTTCCAGTGGTTAATCAGGGGCCATTTCAGGATAAGAAAGAAATAACCCCAACCCTGGAACCAAAATTCAGAGGTATACTCTCTCTCAATCTGGTGGCTGTACAGGCATGGGCAAACTTTTTTGCCTTGGGGCCGCATTGCAGGCCTGGCCAGGAGGGACGGGGGATGGGCATGGCCAGAAAAGGGCAAAGTAGAGGTCATCCTCAGATTGTTCTCCTGCCATAAGGATGGGGCTGCTCACCCCATCCTTATGCTGGGAGAAAGGCAAGACACGCGGCAACTACCCCGATTCTTCTCTCCTGATCCTCGGGCTGTCCTCTTGGCATTATGCCAGGAGGGGGGTGAGGCAGGTGGTGGCTAAGAGTGCTCTGGAAGGCTCTCAGCTGTTGTGTACCTTCCTCGGGCTGATCTCCTGGCATAAGGATGGGACCACTCGCACCGTTCTTATGGCGGAGGGAGGGCAAGACATACAGTGGCTGAGAGTACTCCAAAGGCCTTTCAGCTGCTGTGTGCCTTCCTCCCTCATCTTTTTGGCATAAGGATGTGGTGGGCCACCATATCCTTATGCCAAGAGGACAAGGAAAATAAGGAGGGCCTAAGGTAAGTGCCCAGGGGGCTGCATCCGGCCCCAAGCCCTTAGTTTGCCCATGCCTGCTATAGTATATATAGATAATCAGTTGGGATTCAGTTATCTCCCACTTCTTTATGCCTAATTTTAAAATCCACCTCTATGGGATCCTTCTATTTGAATTTCCAAAAAGCTTTTATAGTATCAGATGATTTTGAAAGGCAAAAGGCTATTGCTTGCTACACAAAGTGTTCAGCATATACTTGCTTGTCTACTCTGATTTCCTTGTTCAGTGGCGTCTGCTTGTTCCTGTGGATCCCCCCCCCCCCAGCCTCAATGCTCAAATCCATCATAATTCTGCTAAGATGTGATGTGTTGTGACTGCGCTTGATTGACAGTTCTTCATGCCTGCCCTACTGCTTAGCTGTGGAACCAAAGCATCTGCATTTGAGAGCAAAGCTGAATTGTAAAGTGCCATGTGGGAGGGGTTTCTTTACAAAGAAGAAAAAAGGAGAGTCAAAACAGTGCAAGTTGCTTTTCTTCAGAAATGTCACCTGGTGTCACTTGATGGTGGAGATGTTTCAGGAAGAAAACCTTCCAGAGGAAGATGGAAGAGTAAGGTGCTGTATGCCGCCCTTGATGGATTGCAGAGACTATTCTTTAGATCCTTTCCCAATTCAAGAAGTAAAAACCAGCAGCTTGTGAGTCTTTCTACTAACTTCTTCTAGCAGTTCACCTTGGGGAACATGACAACAGTTTAGGGAACTCTGTGATGGATTGATGATGTCGCATTTTAAAGATCTTAACTCATTGCCATAGCTGAATTCAGGTTTGTGAAGAAATTCACCTTATGTCAATATCAAGTATTTTACTATCTCTTTTCCCCACTCAGTTCAGTAGAGAAATTTGTTTGCTCTATTGACCTTTTGAGAACCAATAATTAATCTAAAAGAAAAAAAATGGTCAGAAACAATAAATAACCATTACCAATCATCAAAGGTATTCTCATCCTCATCCTCCTTTCCCTCAATATTAGAACTTAAAGTGGCTTGTGTGTGTGTAAGTGCTTTCAGTCACCTGTTGTTTTACAGACCATTAAATGAACTAAAACGTACAAAAATGTGTGTGTGTGTGTGTGTGATGTTAATAAGCCTCTATAGCAGGCATGGACAAACTTCGGTCCTCCAGGTGTTTTGGACTTAAACTCCCACAATTCCTAACAGCTGGTAAACCGGCTAGGATTTCTGGGTGTGGAAGTCCAAAATACCTGGAGGGCCAAAGTTTGCCCATGTCTGCTCTATAGCATTAACACAATTAAAATTATATTAAAAGACAGGACATAGAAAACAGCAAAGCAATTGAAACCCCATTATAGTGAATTTTTGAAGACATGTTGGAAAAAGAAAACATTCACTTGCTGGCAGAATGAGGCCCCTTCTACACTGTCATACAATCCAGATTATCAAAACATTATCTGCTTTGAACTGGATTACATGAGTCTACACTGCCATATAACCAGAGCCAGCCCTAGGTATTTTTCAAGTGTAGGCGAACAGAATTTTGGCGTCCCCCCCCCCCAAACCAATCACTGAAAAATAAAAGTGTTGGATAAGCAAAACTGTTGGATAATAAGGAAGGATAAAGGAAAAGCCTATTAAACATCAAATTACATTATGATTTTACAAATTAAGCACCAAAACATCATATTTTACAACAAATCAACAGAAAAAGCAGTTCAATACATGATAATGTTATGTGGGAATTACTATATTTGCGAATTTAGCACTAAACATTGAACAGGGATATAGGGCAGTGTGGACTTAGATAACCCAGATAGCCCTCAGTATTAAAAAAAACTCTAAAATCAGGACAATAAATAAAGAACAACACTCTGAAAACAGAAGAAATCCAGACAGTAAACAATCAGGGACAACTAACTCCTCCCAAAAAAAGATTCTCCCAGGCAAGAAGAAGCAAGGCCTTGAAGCCACAGGGCCATTAAATGCTAATCAAGGTGATTAATTACAACATTCACACCTGCTTCAAAGAAAAGTTCTTTCTCCCACCCTGGACCTTCTACAGATATATAAACCCCACATACCTAGCTTACAAGTTCCCACAGACCTCATAATCTCTGAAGGCCCAAAAGGTGGGCTCGCGTGGTGCGAAGGTGGGTCCACGCCGGCCGGAAGGCCCAGCGCAGGCACCGGGAGGCCCAGCGTGGCCGCCGGAAGGCTCGAAAGAGAAGGAGGCGGAGAGTGGTGCCCTCCTCCCAGGACAATGGCGCCCCCGGGACGATGGCGCCACAGGCAAGTGCCTAGTTTGCCTTATGGTTGGACCGCCTCTGCATATAACCCAGTACAAGGCAGATCATCTGGATTTTACATGGCAGTACAGAAGGGACCTGAGAGCAGGGAAGAGGCTGTTCTATCCTCCCTAGGGAGTTTCAAAAAGCCTTTCCGGACCCATTTAGGAGGCCCTCTTCCTTGTACCCACTAACAGTGCCTGTAAAGGTAGATAGAAAGGCCTCTCCTAAAGATATTAGAGCTCAGGAAGACTCCTATAGTGAGGTACATACCTTCAAATATCCCAGACCTGAGCCACATAGGGCTTTCAAAGTCCCCTTCTACACTCATATAATCCAGACTATCAACGTAGATAATCCACATTATCTGCTTTGAATTGGATTATATGAGTCTACACAGCCATATAATCCAGTTCAAAGCAGATAATATGTATTTTATATTAGTGGATTGGATTGGGCAAGGTCTTGGAGCGGGTGGTTGCCTCTCAGCTCCAGGGATTCTTGGATGATACGGATTCTCTGGACCAATCGCAGTCTGGCTTCAGGCCTGGTTTCAGTACCGAGACGGCTTTGGTCACCTTGGTGGATGACCTCCGCAGGGAGCTGGACAGGGGGAGTGTGACCCTGCTGGTTCTCGTGGATATCTCAGCGGCTTTCGATACCATCGACCATGGTATCCTTCTGGGACGTCTCTCCGGGATGGGCCTTGGGGGTACTGTTCTGCAGTGGCTTCAGTCCTTCCTAGAGGGTCGTTCCCAGATGGTGAAGCTGGGGGACACCTGCTCAGACCCCTGGCCATTGTCCTGTGGGGTCCCGCAAGGTTCTATTCTGTCCCCCATGCTTTTCTTTTTTTTTAAAATATATTTTATTCGGTTTTTATCTACATAAAAAGAGTAAGAACATTTGTGTGTAAGGATAAAGATAGTGAAAGGGGAAAGGGTCTTGAGAGGAGAGAAAATTTTTTTTTTTAATTAATAATAATTGAGAAAAAAAAAAGGAGGAATCAGTACTTCCCGTCTTTTCTTTTGGGTAGTGAAAAATTTCGTGTTTGTTTTCGCTATAAGTCCACTCCGACCTTCTGGTTTAGTGAAAAATTTTTTCTTGTTCTATATAGGTTGTTAGATGTGTCCAATCAGTTTCTTTTATTGGTTTGCCATAATGGGTCTTCAAATAGTATGTCAATGTGTCCATATTCTTTATGTCCATTATTTTCAATGTCCCCCATGCTTTTCAATATCTACATGAAACCGCTGGGCGAGGTCATCCGGGGTTTTGGAGTTCGGTGCCATCTCTACGCGGATGACACCCAACTCTACTACTCTTTTCCACCAAAATCCAAGGAAGCCCCTCGGATACTGGACCAGTGTCTGGCCGCTGTATTGGCCTGGATGAGGGCGAACAAGCTGAAGCTCAATCCTGACAAGACAGAAGTCCTCCAGGTCAGTCAAAAGTCCGATCGGGGTATGGGGTGGCAACCTGTGCTTGACGGGGTTGCACTCCCCCTGAAGGCGCAGGTCCGCAGCTTGGGGGTCCTCCTGGATTCAGGGCTGACGCTTGAGGCTCAGGTGTCGGCCGTTGCCGGGAGGGCCTTTGCACAACTAAAACTTGTGCGCCAGCTGCGACCATACCTCGAGAAGTCTGATCTGACTACGGTGGTCCACGCCTTAGTTACCTCTAGACTGGACTATTGCAATGCGCTCTACGTGGGGCTGCCTTTGAAGACGGCCCGGAAATTGCAATTAGTTCAGCGCTCGGCAGCCAGGCTTCTAACAGGAGCAAACTACAGGGCGCGTTCTACGCCTCTGTTTAAGGAGCTCCACTGGCTGCCGTTTGTTTTCCGGGCCCAATTCAAGGTGCAGGTTATCACCTACAAAGCCCTAAACGGTTTGGGACCCACCTACCTTAGAGACCGCATCTCCCCCTATGAACCTGCACGATCTCTTCGCTCTTCAGGGGAGGCCCTCCTCTCGCTCCCACCACCTTCGCAGTTGCGGCTGGTGGGGACGAGAGAGAGGGCCTTCTCCGCTGTGGCCCCCTGCCTCTGGAACTCACTCCCGAGGGAGATTAGACAGGCCCCCACCCTCCTTGCCTTTCGAAAAAGCCTTAAAACCTGGCTTTTCCAGAGGGCCTTCGACGACTAATTTTTGGGGGTTGATTTGTCTGCCCATTTAATTTAATTAGAGAGTGTTCTGCCATGATTATTGATACCTTGCTGAATACTTCTGCCACGAAGCTACAGAAGCCCTCTATTTTGGCCTAGAACTGTCTTATCTCCTTGTTTTTAACATGTGATGTAGGTATTGATTGTATGACTGCTTTTCATGTTTGATTTTACAATGTGTAATTTGTCACTGTTTTTATTATTGTTGTGAGCCGCCCCGAGTCCCCTCGGGGAGATGGGGCGGGATATAAGAATAAATTTATTATTATTATTATTATATTATTATTATATGGCATTGTAGAAGGGATCATAGTTACCACAGCACTTTGAATTGTGCCAACAAATGCCCCAGCAGGCGGTGGAAGTGGTGCACCAAATGGGTTGGGTGGTCCCTGTAGCCAGATCCAGTTAGCAATATGGCTGTATCTGTTTGGGCCAACCAAAGTTTCTGACCACTTTTCAAAAGGAAATCCATGTCGTATTTGTTACATAATCCAATTCCTGTAACGGAGGCATATGTCATTTTAGCAAGATCAAAGCCACTGTGAGTCCCCTTCAAGGGAGATAAAGCGGGGTATTTTTTGTTTGTTTGTTTATTTATTGTGTCAGAAGTGAATTGAGAATACAGTTATAATGTATAAAAATAAACAAAGTTAAAAACTTTGCATTATACTAAATTTCCTTTCCCCAGAAGCTGGCCACTTCGAGTGCCTCTGGTGTCACTTTTAAGAAGGTCCTCCACTGTGCATGGGAAGGCATGAACTGCAATGTAGTAAATGGTCTGTGGTTTGCTCTTCTCCACACTCCACACACAAGTGGAGTACAAATAATAATAATAATAATAATAATAATAATAATAATAATAATAATAATAATATCAGACATTTTCAGCAGTTGGCTGAAAATGTAATTGTGTGGACTGAAACGGCCTCCAGGTTCAGAGCTAAGTCCAGAAGCACACTGAATCTGCAAATCTACATATATGGGGGGGGGGGAGTGGGTGGGCTGAGTGTTATTTCATTTACCACAGGTTAAATTTCTATTCCCACGTCTCTTTTTTTGACAGACCAGATAGCATATGTACCTATGTTTCCCTTTGATCAGCTGCTTCCTGTCATCTCCTAGACTGATGGTCTGGTCCTAGAAAATAAGAGGGTTCCCTAAAGAATCTGCTGCCATGAATCCACATTGAACTGTGCTCTGGCCACCAAAGTAGGCTGGAGTGAAGTTGGAACAGCTGGAATAGTCTTAACCCATCTGCTCTTTCACTAGTTAGTGCCTGACGACGTCAGACTGACCTACTTTTGTGTCCTCTATTTCAATCTTTCAGCAGCTTCAGAGTAAAGAAACTGTGGATGATGGATCTGAGCAAAGCAAGTGCACATTGTACATTCAAGAGAGTAGCCAGAAGGCAGTAGGTTCCAAACAAATAAAAGGAAGCTGTCTTTCATGCTGTGCATAATTAACAATGTGCAATCATTGATTCCACTCAGTTTGGGTATATATGTGTGTGTTTAAAGGCACAGCCTCTTCTGTCATCAAATTTTGACAATTTGTTTTTGAGTAACATTGTTGAGGACAGCAGGGTGTGCCTCTAAAATGACATCGGACTTGCACACACCAGCCAAACTTGGGCCATCTTGGCAGAGCTGCTTCATTGATGTTTGAGAGGAAAGCTGAAGTGGTTAGCTCTAGCCATAAATTGGGAAAGTTACCTCCTTGGATTACCTCTTCTACACTGCCATATAATCCAGATTATCAAAGCAGATAATCCACATTGTCTGCTTTGAACTGGATTATATGAGTCTACATTGCCATATAACCTAGTTCAAAGCAGATAATCTGGATTTCATATAGCAGTGTAGAAGGGGCTCCAGAAGGGGCTCAAGCTACCATGGCCAAACTGGATGGGAAGTTCTAGGGCAGTGGTTCTCAACCTGGGGTCCCCAGATGTTTTTGGCCTATAACTCCCAGAAATCCCAGCCAGTATACCGCTGTTGGGATTTTTGGGAGTTGAAGGCCAAAAACATCTGGGGACCCCACATTGAGGACCACTGTTCTAGGGCCCCTTCTACACAGCTGTATAAAATCCCACATTATCTGCTTTGAACTGGGTTATATGACAGTGTGGACTCAGATAACCCAGTTCAGAGAAGATATTGTGGATTATCTGCCTTGATATTCTGGGTTATATGGCTGTGTTGAAGGGCCCTAGGAATCCAAAAAGGTAACTTTTCCAAGCTCTGGCTGTAACTGATTGTTTTTGCCTGAGGCATTGAAACCAATATTGCATCCTTATGAGAGGAATTGGTCCCTGCAGTTCTTAATGTGTAGAGCAAATTAAGATCTGAATTAACTCGTTCATTTGAGATCTCCATGGGACAGGTTCTTACTGTTTCAGCAAACCCAGAAAGACTATTGAGATTTGCCTGTAGGTAGGCATCAAAGACAGCAAGTAATCTGGCTCTGTTGATATGAATAGCTGCTTCCTCAGTTGTAAAAGTTCACGATGTTTGTTCCCCTTGTGCAGAGTTTGCACCTATAAAAATCCCATCTGCTGGCTCTTCTTGGGACCCCAGGTGGTGCCTGGAAAACTCTCAGAAAGCTAATCATCCTGTTCAGATTGCACCATCATTCACTTTCAGTCCCTGTCACATTCCCCATTTGCTTTTGTCTTCAACAGAAGACCAGAATTACTCTGATGATGATGAAATTGAAACCTTGCATAATATATTTTATGCTTTGGAGATGAGCCAATAAAGGTATTGCTGCTTGGGAATTTTGTGATATTGTGCTACACGACCAACATGACTACCCCTGAATATTTTCCCTCCAAATGATTATGATTTGCTTTTGTTCGCACCCGCTCCCAAACATAGCAAGAGGAAAGGGGAGGAGTGGGAATAGGAAGGTCACCTTCTGCACCATGGATGTTCCAGTCACCCTCCCCTTTCCTGACTGGCAGCCTCTCACGTGGAAAGTGAGTTAATAACCTGCCCTGATCAGTGGCCCAGTTTGAAGCTCTCTGTCCTTGTTGTAGTCGGTCTGCGATTTTGCTTTCCTCTCTCTGTCCAGAGGAGTTACAACCAGCTGGCTCAGAGGCAGGTGAGAAGCTGTGAAGTCCCTTGGGTGTGCATGAAAAGCAAGGTTACCTTGTACTGAAAAGGAACCTGTTTATGCTTGAATCCTCTCTGTCTTTTTCAGAGCAGCTGTATGGCCTCTGCAGAGCCATACAAATAACTAATTCAGGATTCCAGCACATGTACCTTCGGACATGGATGTGTTGAACTAAATCACACCTGTATCTTTAACATGCGAGAGAAACATTAGGATTTTCTTTCCATAATCACCTTTCTTTGGGTAACAACCCTCAAACTTCCATCAGACTCTAGTTTATTCATTTATTCTAATGTATTCAGTAGACTATCCAGGTCCAGTCTCTGATTGGGCTCCCTTATCTTTACCAGTTGTGAAGGCCTCCAAGAGAGATCTTGCAAGCTGGGATGAGACTGCTTTCAGGGCCCAGTGAGTGTGTGTGCCTGTTCCTTTCACAATTGAAGACTTTAGGTCTGAAATGATCTGTCCATTTAATAGCAAAGAGAGATAGGTTCTGGTAAAAAGCCAAGAAAATACCCAAAGAGCTACATCTTTGCTCACTTTTGTAAAACAATGCAATGGAAGGGGATGATAAAGGGTGGTTTTTTTGGAGGGAGGGGATGTCAAATATTCATGGTTTTTCTTTGGCTGTCCAATATACCAGCTGAACTCCTCTTTTTTGTCCTGCCAGCATCAGAGTAGTAACTTAGGGCCCTTCCACACAGCCCTGTATCCCAGAATATCAAGGCAGAAAATCCCACTATATCTGCTTTGAACTGGGTTATCTGAGTCCACACTCAGATAATGTGGGATTTTCTGCCTTGATATTCTGGCATATGAGGTTGTGTGGAAGGGTCCTGAGAATTTCACCCATGTAATCCCCCCCCCCCCCACCCAGAGACACAGTGATGAAATAAGCCAATTCTGCTTCCTGCAAAACTCCACTTCTCTTCTCCCGCACAACTGTTATAAGATGTGTAGGGTTTGGGCTCTAGAGTTGGCATCTTAGAACATTTCAAGGATGGGACTGGAGGGGAGAAATCAAACGAAATTCATTAGCTCCTGCTACTTTCGGCACTCTTGACTCATCTGTCTCTCATCTTGGTGTGTGTGATCCACTTACACAGCATAGTTATCTCTGCCATATCAATGTTCATGTATGGATTTTTCTGATTTCTTTTTTAGTATTTATGAACCACTTCTCAGGCAGGCCTCTCAAAATGGTTTTCATAAAGTGCTAAAACTATTCATCTATAAAAAGTATGATAAAAAAAACTGTTTGAACCTCAAATGTTGGTACAAAAATATTTGAAAGCCAGATGAAACAGAACAAAAGTGGCAAGAAAGGAATTCAACAGTGACAGTCCTTTAAAAATCCTTAATCATGTGGCAGCAAGAGATAGGACATATGAAGAACAGCTACTTGTTCTTGTACATGAATCCCATGGATACTTGCTGTCAGTTGCTTTCTTTTAGGTCAGTTCCTTTTATCACTGATCTTCAACTGGGTTCTTAGTATAGTCTGTCTCTTCTCCATAGGCCCTCCCTCTCTTCCATTTGGCAAAAAGATCTCATAAGATAAAAATAATGAGTGAGGGGACACATCTGAAATTCTCTTCAGTTCTTAGTGACGATTAGTTTGGGATAAACCTTGAAATAAGGAGATGTGACTCTTCAGTGAGTCTTGGATGCCCATCATTGTGCATAATTTTTCATAGGGACCAATAAGGGTTGAAAGGTTTATTTGTTGTATCAGATACCAAGGATGATGATTACTTCAAGTAAGGGTTCAGTTACCCAAAGGTGGATTAAGGCATTGGTTATAATGAAAGTTTGTTGGACACTGTTCTGCATTTCTCAAGATTTCAGGATTGAAATATGACATTGGCAATACTCTGCTTTGGACCTAGGGTTAAAACCACAGCAGAGTTAGAAATCAATGGCCTTCAACTTACCTAACTCTGCAGTGGAGTTAAGCCATAAGTGCTGAACATATAGGGGCCCATATCTTTGCAATTGGTCACCCTGGAACTTTTATCTATTCCCAGTTGGTTCTACCTATGAGAGCTCAGAGTCTTCCTCAGTTTGAAATGAAGCCTGGCACTCTTTCCTCCAAAAGCTTGAGAATGTCAGAGATAACTGTGGTCCTGTTAAGGGTGACCTTTTTGCAATGAGACTTGAATAGAGCTATAAATAAGTTCCTGATTGATAATTTATCCTGGCTAAATATCAGTTCAGTAGATTGATTTTGGTCTGCTACTGAGGGCTTTTCCTCCTGAGCGAGAAGGCAGAGATACACATACACACACTGTGTAATTCCTGTGGAGAAATTAGCAGTCACTGCGCACCTGTTTCTATGAGAGACTCCAGCTGAAAAAGAGAGAGAGAGAGGCACTTCAATTTAGTGCAATTATCTCAATTTTCCCAGGATAAGGATCCTCGAGATATTTATCTGATTTACAAGGGTGTTCTGCCGAGGTGGCAGGCATGAGACCTTAAAGAGGCATTCGTCAATTTCATGTGCACAGAGGGAGGGAAGGGGAAACGTATGAGGGAGATGTATGGTGGAAAAAGACTGGAAAGGAGTAGCAACTCTTTGCGCCTGTCTTTAATTATGATGAATTAAACAATTTGTGGGAGATGGGCCCAGGAAGAGGAACCATGGAGTTGAAGTAAACATTTTGCTCTACTTTGAGGTATAGCAGAGTAGAATTGAAATTCAGGACAGATTATAGGCCAGAATGGCATCTAGAGTCATGAACAAGTTGCTTCTGTCAAAATACGTTCAGTTTCGTTTTCTTTCTGACTTGCTTTCGTTGCTCAGGTAGCCCATCCAAGTTAGACTATGCAAAAATGCTGGCTGTAAGAAGGACTCAAGAGAAGTCAGAGTGCAGAGCAAGGAAGTTGGAGGTTTAATTTCTTAAGACATATCTATGTTGGCTGCAGAAAAGTGGATTGAGAAAATATCCCTCTCCACTGCCACCTTGAGAAAGCCAACAATTTTTTTTAAAGAGTCTGCTTTGGGACATTATGCTCTGTGAATAACTGAGACTCCTCCAGTGGGTTTTGGAAGTTCAGTTTGAGTTCTCTGAAATGTAGATTTTTGGTTGTTAAATGACATAGGACAGCCTTGCCACATATTTAAATGGTAAATTGTTGTATCTGAAGACTTTCAAGTAGGCTTGTGCAATTTGGCCAAAAGGCATGCTGTTTCGGGATTCATTTTCAGCTAACTCCTCATTCTGTTTACCAAGAAGTTACTCGAATTGGGAGGAGTGTTGCCATTTTCATTCAGCAAAGATTCAGCCCATTGGCTATAATGGGAAATGTTATAGTCATTTTAAGGCCTTTCTGCATGAAACCTACTACAGTTTTAGACCCCATTTATAACTGCAGGCTTCCAAGTTTCAAAAGAATTCACCTATCGATTTTTTAAGAATTATTTTAAGTTTTTACCATAACATATTTTTTTTTAAAAAATAAGACAAACCACAAGAGAGGTTTCTAGGAATTGTACTCACTGGTTTTGTCCATTCTCAGGCAACCAGAACATGGACATAACCAGACCTTTTATTGGTTGAGAAACACACAAAGAGAAAAACTTCAACTCCCATCATGCTCCGAGAGGAACTCAGAGACTTTTCAATGCCTACCCCATGCAAGTGCTGCTGTGAAAGCGAGTTCCCAGCAGGACCCTCTCTGGAGGAGGAGCCTAGGGAACGTTTCCAAAAGAAATGGACACTTTGCTGCTGGGGAGGGAGAAAAGATGCTGCAGGTAATCCCATCTTCTCCAGGAGCCCCGTGGTAGACTCCTGCCTCAGGTATATTGCAGACATAACTCCATCCTCTCCAGTAGCCGATAAATCCAGTAGCCTTCTCGGTTCCCCCCCCCCCCGCCCCCAGCTCTGGAACTCTCTCCCTAGGGAGATTAGATTAGCATCTACCCTGGACACATTCTGCAAAAATTTGAAGACTTGAATGTTCAACGTGCTTTCGAACAGTACGTCCATTTTCATCATCATTCAGTCTTAACTACTCTGAGTCCCCTCGGGGAGATGGAAGCAGGTCATAAATAAAATGTTTATATTATTATTATTATTATTATTATTATTATTATTATTATTATTATTATTATTATTATATATTGTATATATATATATTGTATATACTTATAATATTGAAAATAATATTATAATGTAATACAATATTATACTAATAATAATATAATATAATAATATTAATTATACAACGGGCAGCAGCCAGACTAATAACAGGAGCGGCTTACAGGGAGCGTACTACTCCCATGTTGAGTCAGCTCCACTGGCTGCCGATATGCTACCGAGCCCAATTCAAAGTGCTGGTTTTGACCTACAAAGCCCTAAATGGTTCTGGCCCATCTTACCTGTCCAAACGTATCTCCCCCTATGAGCCTTCTAGAACTCTTAGATCATCGGGGAAGGCCCTGCTTTCGGTCCCACCAGCCTCGCAGGTAAGGCTGGTGGGAACAAGGGACAGGGCCTTCTCGGTGGTAGCTCCTCGGCTGTGGAACACCCTCCCCAGCAACATACGGCAGATACCAACTCTCCTAGGCTTCAGGAAAGCCTTAAAGACATGGTTGTGCACGCAAGCTTTTAATGAATGAGAACATGGACTTTACATGACCTGTATGAAGACTTGAGGATTCTGGATGAATGGATTTTAATCTTGGACATTCTTAAAATTTTATATAATGTGATTTTATTTTGTAATGGTATCTGTTTGATATGAACTGTTGTTTTGTAGATTGTTTTATATGAATTGTTGTTTTTACATTGTTTTTAGGCATTGAATTTTTGCCATTTACTGTAAGCCGCTTTGAGTCTCCTCGGAGAGAAAGGCGGGGTAAAAGTGATGTAAATAAATAAATATATTATATATTAAATGTAATATTACTAATAATATTACCATATAATGATATAGTACAATATAGTAATTTAACACTTATATTGTGCTATGCTAATAATATATTGTATGTACATTTGATTTGTAAGCCGCTCTGAGTCCCCTTCAGGGTGAGAAGAGCAGGATATAAATGTATTAAATAAATAAATAAATAAATAAATAAATAAATAATTATTTACTGCCCTAGAATCATAGAATCATAGAATAGTAGAGTTGGAAGAGACCTCATGGGCCATCCAGGCCAACCCCCTGCCAAGAAGCAGGAAATCGCATTCAAAGCACCCCCGACATATGGCCATCCAGCCTCTGCTTAAAAGCCTCCAAAGAAGGAGCCTCCACCACAGCCCGGGGGAGAGAGTTCCACTGCCGAACAGCCCTCACAGTGAGGAAGTTCTTCCTGATGTTCAGGTGGAATCTCCTTTCCTGTAGTTTGAAGCCATTGTTCCGCGTCCTAGTCTGCAGGGTAAAATTGTGCAGAACTCTGAATAGGGCTCCTAGGAGGTATAAGGGTGATCAAAAACAGGAGTGGAGGAGTAATCTCAGTAAACACTAAAACCATAACCCACAGCACTTTATCCTATTATTGAATCTCATTGCCGTGCGTTTTTGCACATGCCTGCTTTCCCTGTAATTTCTTAATAGCTCCACTGTTTAGTCATGATGCTCGCTGTGTATTTTCTGAATGTTGTTTTACTGTTATTGTTTTAATTATATATGCTGTCATCATATTGTTTTATCTATTGATTGGGCTTGGTCCCCATGTGGACTACTCTGAGTCCCCTCAGGGAGATGGAAGCAGGTTATAAATAAAAATTTTATATTATTATTTTATTATGACACAGCAAACAAGATAGATATGCTGGATTTCATATCACAAAATCACAAGTCGAACACTTCCCAAGTGTCTAGGACTGTGTGATGTATTTTCGGATGATGCGCGCAGATCCCAGCAGGGTGGCCTTTTGCAGCTGGCAGATCGTAATTTTGTCAATGTCTATTGTTTCCAAATGCCGGCTGAGATCTTTTGGCATGGCACCCAATGTGCCCATCACCACCGGGACCACCTGCACTGGTTTCTGCCAGAGTCTTTGAAGTTCAATCTTGAGGTCCTGATAGCGGCTGAGTTTTTCCTGTTGTTTTTCATCAATGCGACTGTCACCTGGGATGGCAACATCAATGATCCAAACCAAACCAACTGTGATGTCTGGTGTGTTGTGTTCCAGAACTTTATCAATCTTCATTCGGAAGTCCCACAGTATCTTTGCGTGCTCATTTTCCAATACTTTTGCAGGTTTGTGATCCCACCAGTTCCTTGCTGCTGGGAGGTGGTACTTGAGGCATAAGTTCCAATGAATCATTTGGGCCACATAGTTGTGCCTCTGTTTGTAGTCTGTCTGTGCAATTTTCTTACAGCAGCTGAGGATATGATCGATGGTTTCGTCGGTTTCCTTGCACAGTCTGCATTTTGGGTCATCAGCTGATTTTTCGATCTTGGCCTTAACTGCATTTGTTCTGATGGCTTGCTCCTGGGCTGCAAGGATCAGGCCTTCTGTCTCCTTCTTCAGGGTCCCATTCGTGAGCCAGAGCCAGGTCTTCTCATTATTATTATTATTATTGTTATTATTATTATTATTATTATTATCATCATCATCATCATCAAATTCATTTCTCTTGATCCGTTTTGTCCAGCTTTTCTCACAATATAGCTCATTGGGTCTTGCTGATGGCTTTCTGTGTCCATTAATCCTGTTCTTTTGAGGGGCCGTTCGTAATTATTTTAAAAATAATCACTAAGGTTTTTCCAAATATTTTTTAAATCATAGGGCATGGTTTACTGAGGTGATCTTATGCTATGAAGCAAATAGGGTTATAATGCTAGAGTGCAACCCCCCCCCCCCCATTTTCTAGATGTATTGATGCACCATAAGAAGAAAAGCATACTTCCTCCTGCTGTTATATCTTGGAATTAAAAGTAAGACTACTTGAGGATGGGGATAAAGTGTTGCAGTCTATGCCAGAAAAATGTCTGGGAACATTATTTAGGTTTCAGCAACTCACATTGAAAGCTACCACAACAGACTTCCGGTGTGTGGAACATGGCGGGGAGTCCGGTCCTCTGTGTCCTCAACCAGGGACCAGCCTAATCCTAGCGGTTGGGTAGAGGAAAGTGTTCCCTCTCCTGTGTGGATAGATATGAGGAGACTGCGTATCCCACGGCATCACCTGAAGGTCTATAGAGGAGGTTCCCCCTCAAGGGAGATCCCCTAGAAAGACCCGGGACTCTGGTGCCACAGGGAAAGGCGAACTGCGCTTTAGGCGAACCGGCGTGCGCCCCTGGCAATCGCGGTATTCTCCCCAGCCCACACACATCAACAACCATGAATTGGAAAAAGAAAACTTTCAAAGAAAGAACTTCACCGACAGTGGGTAAGAAATCTTACTTGACTCGATATCGGCTGGATAACCTAAGCTGGATAACCGTTCGGAGGTTTGCGGGGGATAGTGAAAGTGAAGAGAAGAGGGTACCCAACAATACCCAAGGAACAAAACAGATAAATTTTTGCAAAAATAATAAAAAAACAAATAAATCCTTGATCCTGTATTATAAAACATTATAAATTAAATCAAATCAAAGGGAAAATGGCATACAAATTAAGAGATAGAGACAATAAAGACCCCAAGATGTTGCAAAAAAGGACCTCTATCTCAGAGGAACCAAATATAAGAGACATGACTGATACAATTCTCAAGGAATTGCAACGGATGCAAGAGAAGCAGGATGCCTACCAAAAGTTAGCACAAGAACAAATGCTAGACTTTAAGAAAGAAATTAAGGCGGAATTAAGAACAATGAAACAGGAAATCGGGACAATAAATCAGGAATTACAAGATTTAAAATTGGAAAAGGCAGAAATTAGAAGCTCACAGGAAAAAATACGAAAAGAAGTACAATTGTTGGACTTGGAGACAGTCAAAATTAAATCGAGACAAGAACTGTCGGAGTCAAAAGAGCTAGAGTATCAGTTAAGGTTTCGAAATGTCTGGGAGGAGGCGAAAGAGAACATAAGAAGAATCATAACTGTCAAGACCCAGGCTGCAGAGCACCAATAACCTTGCACAGAGGCCAGAATCTATCTAATATCTTTATTAAGGAAATATATAAAATCAATAAAAACAAGTGAAGAATAAAGTTCAGAAGTAGACCTTTAAGATAAGGTCAAATATAGTCCAGAAATGTATTGTCCAATATAAGATATTAGAGTTCAAAGTTTTAATCCACTTGACCGAAACACACACTTTGCCAAGCAATAGTGTGGGGAAATAACAGAGTCTTTAAAGTCCAATGAAGCTTGACAACAAGGCTGGAAATAAACTTAATTCTTGACTTGATCCAAGACTTGAAACGAGGCAAACTAGAAGCATGAAACAAAGTCCGTGGCAAACCGTGAGACAAGACAAGACTTGAAACTTGATCCGGGAAGCAGGGAACAGGGATTACGAAGTCCACACACGATCTCTCTCCTCAAGCTGATCAATTGACTCCGCAAAGTTTCCCTTGCGACAAACACCTATATTGGGTCTCGTTTTCCCGCCAACAGAACTCTTTCCCTAGAGAACGAGAAGCGAAACCCAACTCTGTCCAGATGCATGACTCCTTAGAATTTCCCAAGGGAAGCAGACCTAATCAGCCAGTTGTTTGGCAGCGATTCTCAGGCTTCGGCGATTAGCCTCTCTGACTCCTCTATCTCTAGTATAATTGTCCCTCCGGGAAAACGGGGGGGGGGGGGGGGGGAGTTCTGCCCAAGGCCTGTTTGGCTGAATTCTTGAGGGCAAACATCCTCCAGGTGGAGAGGCTCCGGCTCTGGCTGAACCGGCAAAAATCCCATGTTTTCCTCTTTGTCTGCCACAATAGTACTAGGAACAGGACTACAAGGCCCATGAGTCATCACACTATCCCCACCCTCAAGGCCCCGCTCAAACTGGGCCCCTCTCCTCGAGTCGCGGGGCCGCGGCTTGGTAGGATAGGCCTGATGAAAGCGGCGGACTAAGTCGGGGGCATGGACAGTGGAAGCGTCTTCCCAGGAGCGTTCTTTGGGGCCAAAACCTACCCAGTCAATGAGATACTGAAGGCGGCGGCGATGGAAGCGAGAATCCAAAATGTCCTGAACCTCGAACTCCTCCTCTCCGTCCACCAAAACAGGGGCGGGGGCCAGCCGGCTCGCATCAGGGCGTACACCATCCGCCGGAAGGAGCAGGGAACGATGGAACACCGGATGAATACGCATGGAGCGCGGAAGTTGGAGTTTGAAAGTCACGGGGTTAAGTTGCGCCACCACAGGGTAGGGACCAATGAAACGGGCATCTATCTTCCGGCAGGGACGGTGGGAGGGCAAAAAGCGAGTGGACAACAGAACCCGATCTCCTACCTTGATCTCGGGGCCCGGCTGGCGATGACCGTCAGCGTGGTGTTTATAGTCCTCCTTGGCTTGATCCAGTTGCTGGTGCAAGAGTTGTTGTACCGCTGTGAGTTCCTGCAGCCAGTCCTCTGCTGCAGGGACTTCTGAGGTTTCAATGACAGAAGGAAAGAAGCGCGGATGGAAACCGTAGTTTGCAAAGAACGGGGTTTCTTTAGTTGAAGCCTGGACCCCATTGTTGTAAGCAAATTCCGATAGAGGTAATAGGGAAGCCCAATTGTCCTGTTGGTAATTTACATAACAACGAAGGTATTGTTCCAAAGTGGCATTGGTGCACTCAGTTTGCCCATCCGTTGGTAAAAAGGTCCACCACCACTAGAATCGTGGTGAATCCAAGGGAGGGTGGTAAGTCAGTGATAAAATCTGCGGAAATTATCTCCCATGGACGAGAAGGAGTGGGAAGGGGATGCAGTAGCCCTGATGGCTTCTCCCTTCGTGTCTTGGAACGCTGACATACAGGACAGGTATTGACATATTTCTCCACATCCTTGCGGATCTTGGGCCACCAGAAATCTCGCAGGATCAAATGCATGGTTTTAAATAATCCAAAATGTCCTGCTGGTTTGCTGTCATGACACAAATGAAGTGCTTTTTCTCTGCCAGGACCTGGAGGGATGTAAACATGATTCCTGTAGCATAGTAACCTGTCCTTAAGTGAGAATGGGAAACGTAGTCCTTGGCGAATCTGTTCTTGAGCCCAGGCATCTGTCTGTTGACTGGCTCTAATTTCTTGAGTGGAAAGGGGTTCCGGATTAGAGGGAGTTGGTTCAATTGGAGTGGATTTGGTGTTTCCCACTGTGAGTGTGGCAAAGTTTTCGGGTAGCAGCAATCGAGATTCTGAGGTCTCTCTGCGTCCTGCAGCATACTCTGGTTTCCGTGATAGAGCATCTGCTTGCTTGGTCTGAGCTGGGGTCACATAATGGATCTGGAAGTCAAAACGTTCAAAGAACAAAGCCCAGCGCTGCTGTCTTTGATTTAACTTTCGTGCGGTCCCTAGGTGTTCTAGATTTCGATGATCAGTATGAACTTCAATGGGGAATTTGGCCCCTTCCAACCAATGTCTCCAATTTTCAAAAGCTGCCTTTATGGCCAAAAGTTCTTTCTCCCAAATAGTGTAATTTCTCTCTGGGGCTGTTAGTTGACGGGAGTAATAGGCACAAGGATGAAGATGTTCTCCCACTGGTTGCATGAGCACAGCCCCAATTGCCACATCAGAGGCGTCAGCCTGCACAACAAAAGAGGTTTTAGGATCAGGGTGCTGTAGAATTGGCTGGGTCGTGAATAGCTGCTTTAGCTGGTGGTACCCTTTCTCTGCTTGCTCCGTCCAGCGGAAAGGCTGTTTCCCTCGGATGCAGCTGGTGATTGGGTCAGACCAGCGAGCGAAGTCTGGAATGAATTTGTGGTAGTAGTTTGCAAACCCCAAGAAGTGCTGTACTTCCTTCTTGTTGGTTGGCGCCCGCCATTCCAATACTGCTGAAACCTTTGCCGGGTCCATGGAGAGCCCTTGTGGCGAGACGCAGTATCCCAGGAAGTCTACCTCTTGTAGATCAAAGGCGCATTTCTCTAACTTGGCATGATCCCGCAATCGTTGTAGCACCATTCTGACGTGTTGCTCGTGTTCCGTTTGTGATCTAGAATATACCAAAAAATCGTCCAAATATATGATCAAGAACCGATCTAGATAATCCTGGAAGATATCGTTGACAAAATGCTGGAATGTTGCGGGAGCTCCGGATAATCCGTAATTCATGACTAGGGACTCAAATAATCCGAATTTAGTCTGGAAGGCGGTTTTCCATTCGTCCCCTTCTCTAATGCGAACTAGATTGTAAGCCCCGCAGAGATCCAGCTTGGTGTAAACCTTGGCCCCTCGGAGCCAGTCTAATAGGTCTGAGATCAAAGGCAGGGGGTAGCGATTCCGCTTCGTGATATTGTTCAATGCTCTATAGTCCACAACCAAGCGTAGGTCCCCTGACTTCTTTTTCACAAACATCACTGGGGAGGCTGCTGGGGATTGAGAGGGTCTGATGAACCCCTTGCGGAGGTTTGACTCTATGAACTCCATGAGAGCTTCTTGCTCTGGTTCAGTCAGGGAGTAGAGGTGTCCTCGCGGAATTGGGGCCCACTCCACCAGGTCAATGGCACAGTCGTAGGGTCTATGTGGGGGTAGTTTCTCGGCTTCCTTTTCATTGAAAACATCCCAAAAGTCTGAATATTTCTTGGGCAGGGTGATGATGGGCTCTGCGTCTGTGGCTTGGCAGACCTTGGCTACTAAACAATGGTTTTGGCAATATCTTGAGGCGAACTGCAGTTCTCTGTTGGACCAGGAGATGTTTAGGTCGTGGAGCGTCAGCCATGGAATTCCCAAAATCACAGGGAAGTGGGGAACCTCGGTAAAGAAGAAAGAAATTTCTTCCATGTGTTCTCTTATCCACATTCTGGTGGGTTCAGTCCATTGGCTTACTGGACCTGTCTTTAGGGGTCGGCCATCTATGGCCTGCACCACTCGGGCATTCTTGAAATCATGATATTGTAATCCCAGAGAGTCGGCATACTCTCTATCGATGAAATTGTTTGTTGCCCCTGAGTCTATCATGGCATGGATCATGACGGATCCTTTTTTCACTGACCACAGCGTGACCACCAGGAGAAATAGGACCCCGGTTTGCGGCTCTTGAGTGGGGTTTTTGACCGGGTTGGCGAGTCTCTCTACGCCCGGTCGCTGGCTTCCCCCGCCGGCTTTGCTCCAGCCGCCTCGGCCGCCTCCGGCTCCACGGAGGACGCCGCCGCCAGGCGGGCGGCGGGCTTACTTTTGGCTGGACATTCTCTGGCGAAGTGGCCCCCATTCCCGCAGTACCAACACAAATTCAAACGTTGGCGGCGGGCCTTTTCGGCAACATCTAGTCTGGGGCGCACATTGCCCAACTGCATCAGCTCCTCTTCGCTTCCCATGGGGTTTGGGGCTGGCGGTGGGGATCTCCATACTGGACGTGGCTGAACACTGGCAGAAGTGGGGGTTTTCACTCCGGCTCTTCCACTCTGGCCTCGGAGCCACTGTTTTTTGTTGGCTATTAGGGCTTCAGCTCGTAAACACTGGTTGATGAGTCTCTCAAGAGTCCCTGGAGGATCCACCTTAGAGATCTCTTCTTGCATCTCGATGTTGAGGCCCTCGCGAAACTGTCCTCTAAGGGCTATATCGTTCCAGCTGGTGCTCTGAGCCAGCACCTGGAACTCGGCTATGTACCGGGACAATGGCCTGTCCCCTTGGAAGAGACGCCGGAGTTTATGGCCGGCCGCCTCCTCGTCGTCCTCGATCCCCCAGGTCTTTCTAAGGTGGTTCAAGAAATTTTGCGCGGAGCTTAGGTGCGTGGAACCCGCATCAAACAGCGCCGTCGCCCAATTGGCCGCAGGCCCATCTAGGAGACTGTAGATCCATGCCACTTTGACATCTTCTTGGGGAAATTCGGCTTGGCGGGCTTCTAAGTACGCCTGGCACTGGCGACGGAAAACATGAACCTTGGAGGCTTCTCCAGAAAACTTGGTTGGTAGCGCCAGGGCAGGGAGACGCACTCCGCGTTCCTTCAAGCCCAGTATTTCTCCCTCCTGCGTTCGGAGAGTATCTCGGATTCTATTGAATTCTTCTTGGGAAATGGTGTAACTGGGCGGTTGAGCCTCCGCTCCGGTTCCTGTAGACATTCTGGCCTTAGGTTGTTTGGTACTTAAGGTGGCGGAGTCAAACTGTCAAGACCCAGGCTGCAGAGCACCAATAACCTTGCACAGAGGCCAGAATCTATCTAATATCTTTATTAAGGAAATATATAAAATCAATAAAAACAAGTGAAGAATAAAGTTCAGAAGTAGACCTTTAAGATAAGGTCAAATATAGTCCAAAAATGTATTGTCCAATATAAGATATTAGAGTTCAAAGTTTTAATCCACTTGACCGAAACACACACTTTGCCAAGCAATAGTGTGGGAAAATAACAGAGTCTTTAAAGTCCAACGAAGCTTGACAACAAGGCTGGAAATAAACTTAATTCTTGACTTGATCCAAGACTTGAAACGAGGCAAACTAGAAGCATGAAACAAAGTCCGTGGCAAACCGTGAGACAAGACAAGACTTGAAACTTGATCCGGGAAGCAGGGAACAGGGATTACGAAGTCCACACACGATCTCTCTCCTCAAGCTGATCAATTGACTCTGCAAAGTTTCCCTTGCGACAAACACCTATATTGGGTCTCGTTTTCCCGCCAACAGAACTCTTTCCCTAGAGAACGAGAAGCGAAACCCAACTCTGTCCAGATGCATGACTCCTTAGAATTTCCCAAGGGAAGCAGACCTAATCAGCCAGTTGTTTGGCAGCGATTCTCAGGCTTCGGCGATTAGCCTCTCTGACTCCTCTATCTCTAGTATAATTGTCCCTCCGGGAAAACGGGGGGGAGTTCTGCCCAAGGCCTGTTTGGCTGAATTCTTGAGGGCAAACATCCTCCAGGTGGAGAGGCTCCGGCTCTGGCTGAACCGGCAAAAATCCCATGTTTTCCTCTTTGTCTGCCACAATAGTACTAGGAACAGGACTACAAGGCCCATGAGTCATCACACTATCCCCACCCTCAAGGCCCCGCTCAAACTGGGCCCCTCTCCTCGAGTCGCGGGGCCGCGGCTTGGTAGGATAGGCCTGATGAAAGCGGCGGACTAAGTCGGGGGCATGGACAGTGGAAGCGTCTTCCCAGGAGCGTTCTTCGGGGCCAAAACCTACCCAGTCAATGAGATACTGAAGGCGGCGGCGATGGAAGCGAGAATCCAAAATGTCCTGAACCTCGAACTCCTCCTCTCCGTCCACCAAAACAGGGGCGGGGGCCAGCCGGCTCGCATCAGGGCGTACACCATCCGCCGGAAGGAGCAGGGAACGATGGAACACCGGATGAATACGCATGGAGCGCGGAAGTTGGAGTTTGAAAGTCACGGGGTTAAGTTGCGCCACCACAGGGTAGGGACCAATGAAACGGGCATCTATCTTCCGGCAGGGACGGTGGGAGGGCAAAAAGCGAGTGGACAACAGAACCCGATCTCCTACCTTGATCTCGGGGCCCGGCTGGCGATGACCGTCAGCGTGGTGTTTATAGTCCTCCTTGGCTTGATCCAGTTGCTGGTGCAAGAGTTGTTGTACCGCTGTGAGTTCCTGCAGCCAGTCCTCTGCTGCAGGGACTTCTGAGGTTTCAATGACAGAAGGAAAGAAGCGCGGATGGAAACCGTAGTTTGCAAAGAACGGGGTTTCTTTAGTTGAAGCCTGGACCCCATTGTTGTAAGCAAATTCCGATAGAGGTAATAGGGAAGCCCAATTGTCCTGTTGGTAATTTACATAACAACGAAGGTATTGTTCCAAAGTGGCATTGGTGCACTCAGTTTGCCCATCCGTTGGTAAAAAGGTCCACCACCACTAGAATCGTGGTGAATCCAAGGGAGGGTGGTAAGTCAGTGATAAAATCTGCGGAAATTATCTCCCATGGACGAGAAGGAGTGGGAAGGGGATGCAGTAGCCCTGATGGCTTCTCCCTTCGTGTCTTGGAACGCTGACATACAGGACAGGTATTGACATATTTCTCCACATCCTTGCGGATCTTGGGCCACCAGAAATCTCGCAGGATCAAATGCATGGTTTTAAATAATCCAAAATGTCCTGCTGGTTTGCTGTCATGACACAAATGAAGTGCTTTTTCTCTGCCAGGACCTGGAGGGATGTAAACATGATTCCTGTAGCATAGTAACCTGTCCTTAAGTGAGAATGGGAAACGTAGTCCTTGGCGAATCTGTTCTTGAGCCCAGGCATCTGTCTGTTGACTGGCTCTAATTTCTTGAGTGGAAAGGGGTTCCGGATTAGAGGGAGTTGGTTCAATTGGAGTGGATTTGGTGTTTCCCACTGTGAGTGTGGCAAAGTTTTCGGGTAGCAGCAATCGAGATTCTGAGGTCTCTCTGCGTCCTGCAGCATACTCTGGTTTCCGTGATAGAGCATCTGCTTGCTTGGTCTGAGCTGGGGTCACATAATGGATCTGGAAGTCAAAACGTTCAAAGAACAAAGCCCAGCGCTGCTGTCTTTGATTTAACTTTCGTGCGGTCCCTAGGTGTTCTAGATTTCGATGATCAGTATGAACTTCAATGGGGAATTTGGCCCCTTCCAACCAATGTCTCCAATTTTCAAAAGCTGCCTTTATGGCCAAAAGTTCTTTCTCCCAAATAGTGTAATTTCTCTCTGGGGCTGTTAGTTGACGGGAGTAATAGGCACAAGGATGAAGATGTTCTCCCACTGGTTGCATGAGCACAGCCCCAATTGCCACATCAGAGGCGTCAGCCTGCACAACAAAAGAGGTTTTAGGATCAGGGTGCTGTAGAATTGGCTGGGTCGTGAATAGCTGCTTTAGCTGGTGGTACCCTTTCTCTGCTTGCTCCGTCCAGCGGAAAGGCTGTTTCCCTCGGATGCAGCTGGTGATTGGGTCAGACCAGCGAGCGAAGTCTGGAATGAATTTGTGGTAGTAGTTTGCAAACCCCAAGAAGTGCTGTACTTCCTTCTTGTTGGTTGGCGCCCGCCATTCCAATACTGCTGAAACCTTTGCCGGGTCCATGGAGAGCCCTTGTGGCGAGACGCAGTATCCCAGGAAGTCTACCTCTTGTAGATCAAAGGCGCATTTCTCTAACTTGGCATGATCCCGCAATCGTTGTAGCACCATTCTGACGTGTTGCTCGTGTTCCGTTTGTGATCTAGAATATACCAAAAAATCGTCCAAATATATGATCAAGAACCGATCTAGATAATCCTGGAAGATATCGTTGACAAAATGCTGGAATGTTGCGGGAGCTCCGGATAATCCGTAATTCATGACTAGGGACTCAAATAATCCGAATTTAGTCTGGAAGGCGGTTTTCCATTCGTCCCCTTCTCTAATGCGAACTAGATTGTAAGCCCCGCAGAGATCCAGCTTGGTGTAAACCTTGGCCCCTCGGAGCCAGTCTAATAGGTCTGAGATCAAAGGCAGGGGGTAGCGATTCCGCTTCGTGATATTGTTCAATGCTCTATAGTCCACAACCAAGCGTAGGTCCCCTGACTTCTTTTTCACAAACATCACTGGGGAGGCTGCTGGGGATTGAGAGGGTCTGATGAACCCCTTGCGGAGGTTTGACTCTATGAACTCCATGAGAGCTTCTTGCTCTGGTTCAGTCAGGGAGTAGAGGTGTCCTCGCAGAATTGGGGCCCACTCCACCAGGTCAATGGCACAGTCGTAGGGTCTATGTGGGGGTAGTTTCTCGGCTTCCTTTTCATTGAAAACATCCCAAAAGTCTGAATATTTCTTGGGCAGGGTGATGATGGGCTCTGCGTCTGTGGCTTGGCAGACCTTGGCTACTAAACAATGGTTTTGGCAATATCTTGAGGCGAACTGCAGTTCTCTGTTGGACCAGGAGATGTTTAGGTCGTGGAGCGTCAGCCATGGAATTCCCAAAATCACAGGGAAGTGGGGAACCTCGGTAAAGAAGAAAGAAATTTCTTCCATGTGTTCTCTTATCCACATTCTGGTGGGTTCAGTCCATTGGCTTACTGGACCTGTCTTTAGGGGTCGGCCATCTATGGCCTGCACCACTCGGGCATTCTTGAAATCATGATATTGTAATCCCAGAGAGTCGGCATACTCTCTATCGATGAAATTGTTTGTTGCCCCTGAGTCTATCATGGCATGGATCATGACGGATCCTTTTTTCACTGACCACAGCGTGACCACCAGGAGAAATAGGACCCCGGTTTGCGGCTCTTGAGTGGGGTTTTTGACCGGGTTGGCGAGTCTCTCTACGCCCGGTCGCTGGCTTCCCCCGCCGGCTTTGCTCCAGCCGCCTCGGCCGCCTCCGGCTCCACGGAGGACGCCGCCGCCAGGCGGGCGGCGGGCTTACTTTTGGCTGGACATTCTCTGGCGAAGTGGCCCCCATTCCCGCAGTACCAACACAAATTCAAACGTTGGCGGCGGGCCTTTTCGGCAACATCTAGTCTGGGGCGCACATTGCCCAACTGCATCAGCTCCTCTTCGCTTCCCATGGGGTTTGGGGCTGGCGGTGGGGATCTCCATACTGGACGTGGCTGAACACTGGCAGAAGTGGGGGTTTTCACTCCGGCTCTTCCACTCTGGCCTCGGAGCCACTGTTTTTTGTTGGCTATTAGGGCTTCAGCTCGTAAACACTGGTTGATGAGTCTCTCAAGAGTCCCTGGAGGATCCACCTTAGAGATCTCTTCTTGCATCTCGATGTTGAGGCCCTCGCGAAACTGTCCTCTAAGGGCTATATCGTTCCAGCTGGTGCTCTGAGCCAGCACCTGGAACTCGGCTATGTACCGGGACAATGGCCTGTCCCCTTGGAAGAGACGCCGGAGTTTATGGCCGGCCGCCTCCTCGTCGTCCTCGATCCCCCAGGTCTTTCTAAGGTGGTTCAAGAAATTTTGCGCGGAGCTTAGGTGCGTGGAACCCGCATCAAACAGCGCCGTCGCCCAATTGGCCGCAGGCCCATCTAGGAGACTGTAGATCCATGCCACTTTGACATCTTCTTGGGGAAATTCGGCTTGGCGGGCTTCTAAGTACGCCTGGCACTGGCGACGGAAAACATGAACCTTGGAGGCTTCTCCAGAAAACTTGGTTGGTAGCGCCAGGGCAGGGAGACGCACTCCGCGTTCCTTCAAGCCCAGTATTTCTCCCTCCTGCGTTCGGAGAGTATCTCGGATTCTATTGAATTCTTCTTGGGAAATGGTGTAACTGGGCGGTTGAGCCTCCGCTCCGGTTCCTGTAGACATTCTGGCCTTAGGTTGTTTGGTACTTAAGGTGGCGGAGTCAAACTGTCAAGACCCAGGCTGCAGAGCACCAATAACCTTGCACAGAGGCCAGAATCTATCTAATATCTTTATTAAGGAAATATATAAAATCAATAAAAACAAGTGAAGAATAAAGTTCAGAAGTAGACCTTTAAGATAAGGTCAAATATAGTCCAAAAATGTATTGTCCAATATAAGATATTAGAGTTCAAAGTTTTAATCCACTTGACCGAAACACACACTTTGCCAAGCAATAGTGTGGGAAAATAACAGAGTCTTTAAAGTCCAACGAAGCTTGACAACAAGGCTGGAAATAAACTTAATTCTTGACTTGATCCAAGACTTGAAACGAGGCAAACTAGAAGCATGAAACAAAGTCCGTGGCAAACCGTGAGACAAGACAAGACTTGAAACTTGATCCGGGAAGCAGGGAACAGGGATTACGAAGTCCACACACGATCTCTCTCCTCAAGCTGATCAATTGACTCTGCAAAGTTTCCCTTGCGACAAACACCTATATTGGGTCTCGTTTTCCCGCCAACAGAACTCTTTCCCTAGAGAACGAGAAGCGAAACCCAACTCTGTCCAGATGCATGACTCCTTAGAATTTCCCAAGGGAAGCAGACCTAATCAGCCAGTTGTTTGGCAGCGATTCTCAGGCTTCGGCGATTAGCCTCTCTGACTCCTCTATCTCTAGTATAATTGTCCCTCCGGGAAAACGGGGGGGAGTTCTGCCCAAGGCCTGTTTGGCTGAATTCTTGAGGGCAAACATCCTCCAGGTGGAGAGGCTCCGGCTCTGGCTGAACCGGCAAAAATCCCATGTTTTCCTCTTTGTCTGCCACAATAGTACTAGGAACAGGACTACAAGGCCCATGAGTCATCACAATAACTGAAATTATAGCAAACATCCTGAACTGTTCTACTGATGAAGCGGAGGACAGAACGGATAGAATATATAGAAGCAACACAAACTATGCAAAAAGGAACAAAACGCTGAGGGATGTGATTGTGAACTTTACAAAAAAAATATTCAGAGACGAAATATTGAAAATTAATAATACGAATACAATAACTTTTAAAGGCGAGAAAATAGTGATCTTGAAAGAATACCCGACTGAGACTCTTAATAGAAGACAAAAGTAACAATTCCTTGTGGATGAATTAAAAAAACATAAAAATAAGATTCAGATGGGAAAAGACAGAGGGTCTAATGACCACTTATAAGGGAGAGAAATACTGGATTACCTCCGAAGCGAAAGCAAGAAACTTCTATAAAAAATTGAAAAAAGAAACAGAAGAGGAAGAGAAATCGGATGAAGAGGATCAATTCAGAACTTCAGTCACGAGCAAATGTATACAAAAAAAGGGCGCTTGACCAAGAATTCCTAGAACACCAAAGCAAACTAAAAAAAGGCCAAGACAATCAGGAAGAAAAGGTAGAGGATAAAGAAGGGGAAGAAGAGGAGGAGGAAAATCAAATAACACTTTCAGAAGAAGAAGAGGAGAGAACTGAAGGTGAAAAAAGAGAAGAAGCACTATGAGAAGACATTTGAAAATTTATACATGTAATGTGAATGGCGTAAACACACCCCAGAAAAGAAATAAAATATATAACTCTCTTAAGAAATTAGACTATGACATAATTTCGTTACAGGAGACACACATAAGGCATGGCCAAGAGAAATTTCTAACACAGCTCAAATTAGGCCAGGAATTCCACTCATCATATATACAAAAGAAAAGAGGAGTAGTAACATATGTTAATCCCAAATTACAAGCCCAACAAACATTTAAAGATATGGATGGAAGAATATTGGGAATTACAATAAATATAGAAAACTTAAAAATATTAGTGATAAATATATATGCTCCAAATGAGACTAAATCAAAATTTGTGAAAAAATTAAAGGAATTAATGTACGATAAACAATTTGATAAGATAATCTTAATGGGGGACTTCAATGGAGTGATGAATTGTGAAAAAGACAGAAACCCGGGTAGAAAGAGTAGGGATAAAAAATATAAAGGACTCTTATCAAAAGAATTCAAGGACTTCAAAGAGGAATATGATTTAGATGATGTGTGGAGATCACACCACGAGAATGAAAGAGACTACACTTTCTTCTCAGCAAAGTATAAAAGCTGGTCATGCATCGATATGGTCTGGGTCTCTAAATCCCTATCCCCCTTAGTCCAAAAGATTAAAATTTTACTGAGGTTGGATACAGACCATAATCCCATAGAGCTAATATTAAATCAAAAGGAAAGGCATTGGAGATGGAAATTGGATAGTAACCTGCTGAAAAGGAAAGAGGATATAGAAAAAAACAGGACTCTTCTGGAAGAATTTTTAAAAATAAATGACAATCACGAAACACCCCTTCATACAGTTTGGGAGGCCAGCAAAGCCACCATGAAAGGCTACTTTATTCAGCAGGGAGTTTGGAAAAAAAGAGAAAAACAAAAACATATTAAATCTATAATTGATGAAATTTCAAAAATTGAAAGAGAATTAAAAAGTAACCCAAATGACCTTGTTCTGCTACAAAAATTAGAGATGACACAAAAAAGAGAGAATTTTTCGAATTGGAAGAAAGAGCAAAGCAAATGAATTATATTAAACAGACACATTTTGAATCTGCTAACAAACTGGGGAGATGGCTCTCTAGAAAATTAAGGAAAAAAAAGAGGCCACAAACATAAATAGAATAAGGATAGGGGAAAAATATCATTGTCTGGAGGAAGACATCTTAAAACAGTTTTCAAAATACTACAAGCGATTATATGGGAAGGATTCGATAGAAAGGGAAAAGATAACTAGCTATTTGGGAAAGCTAAAACTCCAAAAAATCACAGAAAAAGAGAGAGAAGATCTTAACGAAGAAATCTCTAAAAAGAAAATACAAATGGCCATAAAGAAATTTGACAGTTCCAAGTCACCAGGCCCAGACGGTCTGACGGCTGTATACTACAAGACTTTTGAGAAGGAGTTGATACCGTACCTCCATAAAATAATGAATGATATAAGAGAAAATGGGAACATGCCAGATTCGTGGAAGGAGGCTTTGATTACAGTAATACACAAAGAAAATTCTGATCCAGAGGAGATAAAAAAGTATAGACCTATTTCACTGCTAAATGTTGATTATAAAATCTTTTCAAATATAATTGCAGAAAGAATGAAATCCTTCCTAAAAAATTGGATAAAGGAAGAACAATCTGGTTTTCTTCCAAACAGGAATATTAAAGATAATATAAGATTAGTAGTAGACCTATTAGAATATTACGAATCCCACAACCAGCACGAAATTCTATTTTTGGCAGTAGATGCAGAGAAAGCGTTTGATAGGGTAAACTGGGATTTCTTCAAACTTTTAATACAAGAACTCGATATGGGATACTACCTCCAAAATTCAATTGAGGCTATATACCAAAATCAAAAAGCTAAAATTTTAGTCAATGGGAAAGAAACAGAAGAATTTGTAATTGAAAAAGGAACACGTCAGGGGTGTCCCCTATCGCCCTTAATCTTTATAATGACTCTAGAGACCCTATTAATTAACATCCGATCGAATACAGAATTACAGGGAGCTAATATCCAAGGAGTACAATATAAGGTACAGGCGTATGCAGATGACATTATATGCTTTATTGAAGATCCAGTTAACAAGGGAGAAAAATGGATATCGACTATTAAAGAATATGGTGACATTGCAGGATTAAAGATTAATATGAGTAAAACAAAAGCCCTCGCTAAAAATATAAATAAGAAAAAATAGGAGTTAATATCAAAAACATTGGGTATTGAAATAACCTCCAAAATTAAATACCTGGGTATAAGCATCTCCCCAAAAAATTCCCAACTATTAAAAAATAATTATGAAAAAATTTGGAAAAATATAAAAAAAGACCTAGAAAATTGGAAAAATTTAAAAATTTCTCTGTTGGGTAGAATCTCAGTAGTGAAAATGTCCATCCTTCCGAAAATGTTATTTTTGTTTCAATGCCTACCTATTTTAAGGAATCAGAAATGCTTCATAACATGGAATAAAGATTTGAGCAGATTCATATGGCAGGGGAAAAACCCCCGAATAAAAAGGATAAACCTAATTGATGACAAAAGAAGGGGTGGGTTTGCCATGCCAGATTTGAAGACGTATTACGAAGCCAGTAACTTAATTTGGATAAAAGATTGGATTCAATTAAAAAATAAAAAAAAAATTAACATTAGAGTGATTTGATTTAAGAGCCGGCTGGCATTCATATTTATGGTACGACAAAATTAAAATCGAGAAAAATTTTGGAAATCACTTCATTAGATCAGTGCTTATAAAAACTTGGAACAAATATAAACTAAGAATGTATAATAAGACCCCGACATGGATCTCCCCTCTCGAGGCGGTCCAAAGGAGACTTCTAGGTTGGTCACAATGGCCCAAATACAAAGATCTAATAAAACTGCAAGGATCAGAATATGTATTAAAATCCCAACAGGAGTTGAAAACAGAATATAAAAATATAACTTGGTTACAGTATGGCCAATTGAAGGAATACTATAAAAAAGATGAAATAAAGGGTTTCATGGGGAAAAACAATCTCTGGGACAAAATACTATTCTCAACAGGCCACCTAATCTCAAGAATTTACAAAATATTACTAGAATGGAATACAGAGATAGAACAGGTAAAGAATAATATGGTTAAATGGGCCACAGATATAGGAAGGCCCATCCAAATGGAAGAGTGGGAAGCATGCTGGGGAAGGAAGTTAAAACACACATATTCTTACCAGTTAAAAGAGAACTGGATGAAGATGTTTTACAGGTGGTATATCACCCCCCAAAAATTAGGAATGATTAATAAAACTAAAAACTACAAATGTTGGAAATGCGGTGAAAAAGAGGGAACCTTCCATCATATTTGGTGGGAATGTAAAAAAGCGAAAGAATATTGGATTAAATACATGAAATTATACAAAATATGTTGAATATAAAAGTGAAAAAGACTCCGGAACTCTACTTGTTAGGAATTTTTAAAGAATCCCAGGACATAAATGAGGAAAAACTAATGACATATCTAACCACTTCGGCCAGAATGTCATACGCCAGATATTGGAGACAGAAAGTAATACCTAAGACAGAGGAATGGTTAACTAAAGTGGCGGAAATAAAAAATATGGATAGGCTAACCTATTTAATAGCAAAGAATCAGGGCAGACCAAGGAAAGAAACAAACTGGCAAGCAATAGAAAAGTACTTAGGAACTAACATGGCTACAAAATAGGATCGGAAAATAAAGAATAAAGGAAGGACTATATAAATAACAATAATTAAATAAAGAAAATAAATTAATTTTTTATATACAAAAAAAAAGAAGAAGAAGAAATTCCAGAACACGCCCTAAGATTGAGTCCAAACCTAATCACAGATCCCGTGAAGAAGACAATAAAATAGCAATGGGAAAAGAAGCAAGTAAAGAGGAACAGATGAAGAATTTTCAAAATGAGAAAGACAGACCTATCTGCCGAGTGAAGTGGAAGTCGACCCCCCCTTCCCCATCTTCCCTATTGTTTTTTTTTCTCTCTCTCTCTCTTTTTCTTTTTTTTCTCTTCTTTTTTCCCTGCCCCCACTTTACTCCCCCCCTCCTCCCCCCTCCCATGGTGTGTTCTTTGTTTTTGCTTTTTTTGTTTTTTTTATATTATTTTATCTTATCTGTATATACATATATATGTACAAAAGTATAATAAAAATTATTTAAAAAAAGAAGAAGAAAGAAAGCTACCACAACAAATACAGTAACCTCCAAACAGATGTTCCCTATCTGAACCAGTCTTGTATTTCAGTATCTATAATATTTTGCATTTTATCTGCACTTTTTAAAGATAATATTGTCATGAGCCATCGTCAGCTTTTGGAAAATATAAAATATCAATCAGTAAATCAATCAATCTGACAAATCTATGTTTGGATTTGTCAGTGAAGCATGGTATTGATTTAATGTTTATCAACTTTATATTATGTTTGCTAGCTGAATGAATTCTTCCTAAGTACTGAACTGAAATGTTGTTGATACATTATTGTACAAACTGTAACACTTTGCCATATAGTTTGGGGTTCCTCCTACTATCATTAATTGCTTTTACTTGTTTCTTGTAAGAGGAAGTGTGATAATATTAAGATCAAAACATTAGATGTTGGAATCAAATGTATGATGTGCACATCAAGAGAGCTGATGCCTGCCGGACCTGCAAATGCGAGTCCTGCAATTCACAAGTCAAGCCCTTAAAATGTTTTCCATACCAGATACAAGCCAAACCAGTAAGTCTTTCAGCAAAGTAATGAAAATGGAAGAATGTGGAAGTTGGGGATCAGAGAGAGAGAGGGGGGGGAGGAGGAAGAGAATGCTTTATGAACTTGATTGTTGAAGTCACCTACGGGAGCCATAGACCTGAAGGTCACTGGCCCATATGAGTAAACTTCTATAATAAAACACTGCAAGAACTGGTGGACCCAAGTGAGTCAGTCTGAAAATTGCCATAGTTGAACTCCTTGAAAATGCAATTTGTCAAGGTTGTTAGAGAGTGCAATGCTTTTGCCAGCTACTGTAGGGATTGCTTTTCCTCATCCCGCTTAAGTTCCTCACTCTCTTTACAGCAGCATTGTTATGTTGCCATATAGTTGCTGAGTGGGCATGGTGGCAGTTGGCTATCAAAAAGGATTTATGTCTCTTGAGAAAGGCTTTGGGACAAAGTCTCATTTAGCAAGTCAATTCCTAAAGCCCCACTAGTGGATGGCCTTATCAGTAAATGTAAATAATTCCAGCCTTAAAGACAAGTGAATGTCCGATGGAGGTTGATAATATAGTCATGCAAGAAGACTTGTACAATTCCAAGAAAGAAATCATTTCTGGGAATCTCTAGGTCCTCCAGTGCAATTCTATGGTCTCTTTCCAGTGGAGCTGTGGAGGGCTGACTCTATACCTGGATTTTGATTTTTTGTTTTGTTTACATGAGAATTGTGTAGGTTTGTATAAGAAATACATTTTCTAGGTACACTTTTGTTGTTATTATTGTAGAGGATTGCCTTTTTTGTAGAAAAAACAGCAATCTTATGCATCAAAAATCTTGCACAGAAAACAGCTGTCATGGATAGTAAAATAAAATGTCTGGATTTATTTGGGGTGAGATTTCTGGCTTTTGTGCAAATGTTTAAATCTAAGATATTTGTTGTGTAAGATTGCTGATTTTTGCACAAATTTATCTTGTGTAAACTTTTTAAATGTAAGTTTTTTGTGTGTAGAAAAGAGCAAGGTAATATAAAATATACACATGGAAAAGAGTGGTTTTCACACAAACCCATATAATTCTCATAGAAAAAATACATTTTTGCATAAAATGTTTTTCCAACAAACTTTGGGATGAGTGAATATGCTTCAAAAACTGTGCAAAATGCCTACTGCTATTATCTTCCAGACTGTAATTTCCAAGTGTTAGAAAATACATTTTTCGGCCAAAAATGAATAATGATGAATATTATTTCCATCTCTAATTCATCATGTAACAACTATATAAGAAGATTTTTTGAGAAGTTTCCCCTGCCAGTTCCAATAGCAGATTTACAGAAACTATCTCTATTGCATAACTTGTCTCAAAACCTGATTTGAAAAGGATTGAGGAATTATATTTAGTCTGGAAAGATCCAGAGTTGTTGTTTCATTTATTACATGTTTAATCTATTTTCCCAGAACGGGAGAAGACTGGTTTGTAATTGGCTATGGTAAATTTTCTGTAAAGTTGAATTATGGCAATGTCGAAAACAATTACATGGAAACATGTAAAATAATTATAAGTCCTGCAGATGCTTATGAGGAAGCAAGCCCCATTGAATTTAGCAGTCTACATAAATAGGCATAGGATTAGGCTGTAAATAGAAGGAGATAATGAAACAGAGAAATATAGTATCTTAAAGACACAGAACATAGTCTTAAAATGTTTGTCCCGATAAGGAATGAAGAACTTTCTCTTTGGCTTTGTATATTTTAGCTATCCATAAATACATATTGTAATGTAAAATGCAAATCCAGGATGCAAACTGCATTTACTAGAATGCTTGTTTTTGCGGTAAATTCAATGCAACTTCATTTTGTCTTGGTGTGGAAGAGATCAATGTGGTAACTTAAAAGAAGAGCTGTGAAACAATTTAAGGATAAATATGCATCATGCAATGTGTATTACAGCCAGCCCTCCTTATTCAACAGGGTTGAAAGCACAAAAATGGGAGGATGAATTAAAAATGACTATTTTTATCCAAAGGAACACTTCTATTCCATAGGAATCGCTAGGTCCCTCAGCACCATTAAAGGAACTAGAGATGGCACTGGAGAACCCAGAGATTTCTAGACAAAAATTTTTTTTGGTAAAATTCATGAATAATAAAATCTGCATAAGTCAAAGCCACAAAGGTGTTGGGCCTGTTGGCCTAGATCCACAAGGTAGCAGATTTCTCCACATTTATGAACATATATTTAAGAGGTGTGCAGTATTTCACTTAAATCAGCATGTCAGGGAATGCTGCGTGGGCTGTAGTTTGATCTTTGAGGAGCATTGAAGAAATCTCTCCAGGCCCCTGCCTCTCCCAGTAGTGCTAGTAAAGCGATTATAGGCCTAGTGTATTTTCCGGGAAAACGGGAGGCCTCTGGGCCGAGAGCGCTAATCCATACAAAGGATAACAGAGGCCTAATTAATTCTCATGTCTCGGAATCTGATAACAGCACTGCACACAGGCAAGTCCGTAAGGACTTAATGAGTTTAATCGACTGCACTTGATGATTTTATTTGAAACCCTGTGCCACAAATTAAACTATTAAAAATGCACTTGAACTTGATTGGCAGCTGTAATCCCAACAAAGTCCATTTAATCCATGGAGTCAGAGAGTGGGGCCTAGACACAACTTTTCTCGTGCTCCAAAGACAGAGGCGAGGTATGGAGGGAATGCAAGATTACACAAATTAGAGTTTTATAGTGGCAGGAATATGGAAAAGAGGACTAAAATGCTACAGTACTCCAAATGTATGGAGATCAGCAAAGCAGAAATAAAAGAGAATGTATGAACTACAGGTATTTGTTCAAAGCAAAGATATGGCGAGCTGCATCCTGTACCAATATTTTCATTTGGTAAAGGCTGAGCATCCATTTTCACTAATCCAAAAAGCTTGGGACCAGTAGTGTTTTGGACCCCCCCCCCAACCCCAGATTTTAGAGTACCTTTGTTTTGATATATGTAGACATTTTACAGATGAGATCCAAGTCTAAACACAAAATTCATTTATGTTCACATAGCCCAAAGGTAATTTTGTACAGTATTTTTAAATAATTTTGTGCATGAAACAAAGTATGTTTACATTGAACCTTTGAAATGCAAAGGTGTCACTATTTCAGCCAACCATGTGGACAGTTCTGGAAAGGGGTGCTGAGCCTTCAAGAGAGATGGTAGTTGGTTTTCTTTGAATGTAGCCACAAATATATATATATTCTGAAAGTGAGCTCAGCAAGCATTTTGCCACTGACTTAGAGAAGGAGAACACAAGAGAAACATCTACTTTGAATTGAAGTCTGGGAGACACAGAACTGGATGCCCAAATTCAGAATCATAGTTGAGTATCCAGGAACTCAAAACCAGCAATAGAGAATCAATTGCCCAAAATCTGGGCCTGAATGGAAAAATTTGCCAGTATGAGTTTCACTCACATCCCTGTTTTTATGGTTTGTAAATCTGTAAATCTTAGGAGATTATGACACCTGTCCGAAAGCTGCATTGGAGGCTTCCTAGATACAAATAAAAGCACCTTCTTCTGCACAATATCATCTCAATCTCATTCCCAATCAAGCTTCAAGTCATGTCAAAGTTGCATTTAATGAAAACATGTTTTCTCTATCTTTTGGCTTTAAACATTCTTTCAATTAGCTTTAAGGTAAAGGTAAGGGTTTTTCCCTGACCTTAAGTCTAGTCGTGTCTGACTCTGGGGGTTGGTGCTCATTTCCATTTCTAAGCTGAAGAACCAGCGTTGTCTATAGATGCTTCCAAGATCATGTGGCCGGCATGACTGCATGGAGCGCCATTACTTTCCTGCCGGAGCGGTACATATTGATGTACTCATATTTGTATGTTTTCAAACTGCTAGGTTGGCAGAAGCTGGGGCTAACAGCGAGAGCTCACCCCGCTACCCAAATTCAAACTGCCAACCTTTCAGTCAGCAAATTCAGCAGCTCAGCATTTTAACCTGCTGCACCACCTAGGGGGTCCTTCAATCAGCTTTAGAAAGCGCATTTCACAATATGGTAAGAGAAATCTGCCTTAGCTATGTGTTTTGTGGGATGTGATTATCCATTGTGGGCTGTCCTTGGCTGCAAAGGAAGAACTGAACACTTCCTTCTGTGATCGTTGTTTTGCTTTTTTTTTTTTTGAAAAAAATTAAATGAAGAAAATGCAATTGTCCTTGTTAGCAACAAGCTATTTTGTTAATACATCTTTTTCTTTCAAAGTGAGAACATTTTGTAGAAATTTCCACTTTTGTCTCATTAAGAAAGTTAAAAATCTTTAAAAGCACACCTCTTCCAATTTTGAAATACACAATACTAAAAGTATTTACATTATAAAGGAATTTATTATTTTAAAAAAATATCTTAAGATGCATATGACCGGAGATGCAGACTGGAAAGAGTCGTATTACGCTTCTGCATGTATCATGTCAAAGTGCATTCAAAATGATTTGTACAGTAAGAAGAGGGGATAGGAAGGTATGCTCCCCTTTTAGACAAAATGGGTTTACCATGGAAAAATCCATTTTTGTAGATGCATGAGATAACATCCTTAGTAAATTCCTTTAAAAAATAAACTAACAAAATTGCCACCTATGCCCAGTTGGGTCAGTTTGTGGACAGGGACATGAAATTTAGTCTCAAGTGCACAATCTCCCAATGCCTCACCCCCACCCAAAGAGTTTCTTGGTACGATTGTTGTTTATTATTTCTATGTGTGCAGCCTAAACTACCCTGCATAAGTTTTCTATATATTTTATATGCATACTTGTGTGTATTCAACATTGTTTTACATTTTGTGGAGTTTTCCTTTAGTTTAGATGCAGTTCAAGGTCAAACCTTGTTTGCTGGAACTGCTGTAATGGGTTGCCATGAGTTTAATCATTTTTAAAATTGCTATCCCATTTCAAGCTGTGAGATTGTCTGATCTTACAAGCTAAGCAGGCTTTGGAGCTGTTCAACATTCCTTGGAAGGAAGAATGACAAGAAAAGCAGCAGTCCCTCAGGAAGCGTGTTTGAGAACTGAAGACAAGCTGATTTTCTGCATTCTGAATCAATACTAAACCAATAGCTCTGGGCTGCAAATGAGCAAGATGTAAAATCCAAACTAAGTTCAAAATCTTTATAGTTTACATTTTCTTCTCTGTTCCCCCAAATCTTTTAAAAAAAATCTACTAATTTTCAAATCTGAACCTGGAAAAGTGTTTTGGATTGCATTGAATTCCTTAAAAAATATCTCTATAAGGTGGGCTTGGATACCAAAATGCTATACCAGAAAGGCACAAGTATGCAAGAAGTTAGGTTTCTAAATCTTAAGGTAAGGTCATGAACAAGATTTATATGCAGAGGCAGCTACTGTTACTTTTGCATCTCTCCCTCTAGGCAATGGCAGCTGATGCCCAAGGAATTGGGAGAGAATCTTCTCATGAGATTGAATGGCAAGAAGTATTAGTTGGAAACAAAATTTGGTGAACAGCAGTGTAATTTGAATGTCGTTGATTGTCCCAGATTATACAGTGGAACATCGGATGTTTAAGTGGATGCAAGTACATTTATACCATGGAAGATATAATTCCGAGAGAAGTCCATCTTGGTGGCTGCTCTCAAGTTCTGCAACTTCATATCATCGGAGAACAGGTGCATGCCATCTCCTATCACAGTTATATTTGCACCAGCAAGCCAATACATTTTTATTTAAACAGGGTTTTCAAAGTGTTTGCTTTCTCCTATTGATTTTAACTGATAATATGTTTATTTTTGTTAACTGCTGTCAGGTTGATTTCAACCTATGGCAACCCTATGAATGAGAGATCTTCAAGTCACCCTATAATCAATAACCTTGCTCAGGCCTTCCAAAGTCACAAGCATGGCTTCCTTGAGTCTATCTACCTGGAATGCCATCTTCCTCTTTTCCTATTACCTTCTACTTAAATAAGCATTATTGTCTTTTCTAGTGAGTATTGTCTTCTCATGATTTTAAATGTTTTATTGAATTGATTTCTATTAAATTATCATTCAAATCCTTGCTTTTACCTCCCCAACCTCCCCTCCCCAATAAGACTTATACAAAATAGCTCCCTGTCAATCCTCTTACTAATCTTTTTCTTAATATATTTATTAAGAATAATGATATCTTCCCCTAGTAATTTATCCAAAATCTCACCTGGTCTAATGGTGGTTTAAATCTCCTATTCCTCTGACATATATAACTAATAAATGGTTTCCATATAGCTTTGAACAAATTCTCTTTTATTATTCTACTTGCTAATCTTACTTTCTATGTTAATTTTTCAGATAAAGCTATGGCACATATTCTGTTCAATCAAATCTGTATTGATAGATTCTCTAATTTTTCTCAAACATCGATTATTTCCATCCTTGCAGTGCATACCTGTCACGACCCAGGCAGCAGAGCACCAATAACCATACACAGAAGCCAGAATCTATCTAATATCTTTATTAAGGAAATATATAAAGTTAATAAAAGCAAGCGTATGAATTAGTCCAGGAGTAGACCTTTCAGGAAAGGTCAAAATTAGTCCAAGGAAACAATGTCCAATATGAAATATTAAGGTCCAAAGTTGTAATCCAATAACCGAAACACTCACTTGCCAAGCAAGTGAGGGGAGATGACAAGGTCCTTTAGTCCATGAACTTGAGCAAGGCTAGGAAATAACTTGATTCTTGGAACACAAGGCTTGATTCAAGGCAACAAGGAAACAAGGAGCAAGAATAGGATCCGTGGAATTACTTGGCGAGGTCCGGAAAACAAGGCAAGATCCGGAGAGTAAAACAAGGCTGGAAACGAAGGCTTGAAATCGGGAACAAGGCTTGAAACAGGAACGAGGCTTGGAAACGGAGTAGCTGTCCACACACGCTACTCCGGTAGCTGACGAATTGACTCCGCAAGATCCCTTTGTGGGTAAAACACCTAAATAGGGTCCCGTTTTCCCGCCAAAGAGCAGTTCTCTGGAGAACCAGAAACGAAAGCTATTCTCTGAGTCCAGATGTGTGACTCCTTAAAGTTTCCCATGGAAAGCAGACTTAATCAGCTGAATGCTTAGCAGCTATCCTCGCACTCCTGCGAGAGGCCGCTTGAACTCCCCTCTGTTGTTTACAAAACTCATGGCGAGAAAACGTAGGAGATTTAGGTTCAGGGCTTGTTTGACAGACTTCTGGAAGACAAATCTCTTGCAGGTGCAAGGTTTCCAAATCTGGCTGGGAAAGTTCCAATTCTGACTGAAACGGTGAAAAACCCAAGTTTTCCTCTTCATCTAGCACCACAGTGCCAGGAACGGGACTACATGGCCCATGACTCATCACACTATCCCCCTCCTCAAGCCCCCTCTCAAACTGGGACTCTCTCCCCGAGGCGCGAGGCCGCGGCTTGGCGGGATAGGTCTGATGGAAGCGGCGGGTTAAATCGGGAGCGTGGACTGTGGAAGCGTCTTCCCAAGAGCGTTCCTCGGGGCCAAAACCCACCCAGTCAATGAGATATTGTAGGCGGCGGCGGTGAAAGCGAGAATCCAAAATGTCCTGAACCTCGAACTCCTCCTCCCCATCTATCAAAACAGGAGTGGGAGCCGGCCGGTCTGCATCAGGGCGCACACCATCCGCCGGAAGGAGCAGGGAGCGATGAAACACTGGATGAATGCGCATAGAGCGCGGAAGTTGGAGTTTGAAAGTCACGGGGTTAAGTTGCGCCACCACTGGATAGGGGCCAATGAAACGGGCATCTAACTTCCGGCAAGGGCGATGGGAGGGCAAAAAACGAGTGGACAGAAGAACCCGGTCTCCTACCTTGATTTCGGGGCCCGGCTGGCGATGTTTGTCAGCGTGGCGTTTATAGTTCTCCTTGGCTTGGTCCAGTTGCTGGAGCAAAAGTTGTTGCACCGCTGTGAGTTCCTGCAGCCAGTCCTCTGCTGCGGGAACTTCTGAGGTTTCAATGACTGGGGGGAAGAAACGTGGATGGAAGCCGTAGTTTGCAAAGAACGGGGTTTCTTTAGTTGAAGCCTGGACCCCATTGTTGTAGGCAAACTCTGACAGCGGTAACAGGGAAGCCCAATTGTCCTGTTGGTAGTTCACATAACAGCGAAGGTATTGTTCCAAAGTGGCATTGGTGCGCTCAGTTTGCCCATCTGTTTGGGGATGATGAGCCGAAGATAAACGAGAGTCTATACCCAATAGTTTTTGTAGTGCTTTCCAGAAACGAGAGGTGAATTGGGACCCACGGTCTGTGACCAAACTCTTGGGCAATCCATGCAATCTGAAAACATGTTGGAGGAATAGATCTGCAGTCTCTTTGGCCGTGGGAAGGCCATCACAGGGAATGAAATGGGCTAACTTGGTAAAAAGGTCCACCACCACTAGGATCGTGGTGAATCCACAGGAAGGTGGTAGATCGGTGATAAAATCCGCAGAAATTATTTCCCATGGGCGAGATGGGGTAGGGAGGGGATGTAGAAGCCCTGAGGGCTTTTCCCTTCTTGTCTTGGAGCGCTGGCATACTGGGCAGGTGTTGACATATTTTTCCACATCCTTGCGGATCTTGGGCCACCAGAAATCTCTTAGGATCAAATGCATGGTTTTGAATAGTCCGAAATGCCCTGCTGGCTTGCAGTCATGACACAGACGAAGTGCTTTTTCCCTGCCCGGCCCTGGGGGGATGTAAACATGATTTCTATAGCAAAGTAGCCCATCCTTAAGCGAAAAGGGAAAATGTAGCCCTTGGCGAAGTTGATCCTGTGCCCAGGCATCTGCTTGCTGACTAGCCCTGATTTCCTGAGCACAAAGGGGCCCTGGGGTAGAGGGAGTTGATTCAATGGGAGTGGATTTGGTGTTTCCCACCGTGAGCGTGGCAAAGTTCTCGGGTTGTAGCAGCTGGGACTCAAAGGTCTCCTTGCGCCCTGCAGCGTATTCCGGTTTCCGCGACAGAGCATCTGCTTGCTTGGTCTGGGCTGGGGTTACATAATGAATTTGGAAGTTAAAACGTTCAAAGAATAAAGCCCAGCGTTGTTGCCTCTGATTAAGCTTGCGGGCAGTTCTTAGATGCTCCAGATTCCGATGATCAGTATGGACTTCAATGGGAAATTTGGCCCCTTCTAACCAATGCCTCCAGGTTTCAAAGGCTGCCTTTATGGCCAATAGTTCCTTTTCCCAAATGGTGTAATTTCTCTCTGGTGTGGTCAATTGACGGGAATAAAAGGCACAAGGATGAAGATGATCTCCCCCTGGTTGTAGGAGTACAGCCCCAATTGCCACATCGGAGGCGTCTGCCTGCACGACAAATGGGGTTTCAGGATCTGGGTGCTGAAGGATTGGCTGAGACGTGAATAATTTCTTTAGTTGCTGGAACCCTTTCTCTGCTTGATCTGTCCAGCGGAAGGGCTGTTTCCCACGGATGCAGCTGGTGATTGGGTCAGACCAGCGGGCAAAATCTGGAATGAACTTGCGGTAATAGTTCGCGAACCCCAAGAATCGTTGCACCTCTTTTTTGTTGGTTGGCGCCCGCCATTCCAATACTGCTGAAACCTTTGCCGGGTCCATGGAGAGCCCTAGTGGCGAGACGCGGTACCCCAGGAAATCTACCTCTTGTAGATCAAAAGCGCATTTTTCCAGCTTGGCATAAAGTCCGTGATCCCGCAATCGTTGTAATACCATTCTGACGTGGTTCTCATGTTCTGATTGTGATCTAGAAAACACCAAAAAATCGTCCAGGTAGATGATCAAGAACCGATCTAGATAATCCTGAAAGATGTCATTGACAAAATGCTGGAACGTTGCGGGAGCTCCACATAATCCATAATTCATAACTCGGGACTCGAATAATCCGAATTTAGTCTGGAAGGCGGTCTTCCACTCGTCCCCTTCTCTGATGCGAACTAGATTATAAGCCCCCCGCAGATCCAGCTTGGTGTAGACCTTGGCTCCTCGAAGTCGGTCTAGTAGGTCCGAGATTAAGGGCAGGGGATAGCTGTTCCGCTTAGTGATATTGTTCAATGCTCTATAGTCCACCACCAAGCGTAAGTCCCCTGACTTCTTTTTCACAAACATCACTGGGGAGGCGGCTGGGGATTGAGAGGGTCTGATGAATCCCTTGCGAAGGTTTGTCTCTATAAACTCCCTGAGAGCTTCTTGCTCCGGTTCAGTCAGGGAGTAGAGATGTCCTCGCGGGATCGGGGCCCCCTCCACCAAGTCAATGGCACAGTCATAAGGTCTATGTGGGGGTAATCTCTCGGCTTCCTTTTCATTGAATACATCCCAATACTCTGAGTACTTCTTGGGCAAGGTGATAATGGGTTCAGTGTCTGTGGCATGGCAGACCTTGGCTACAAGGCAATGGTTTTGGCAATATTTTGAAGCAAACTGCAGTTCTCTGTTGGACCAGGAGATGCTTGGGTCGTGAAGTGTCAGCCATGGAATTCCCAAAATCACAGGGAAATGGGGAACCTCGGTAACAAAGAAGGAAATCTCTTCCATATGTTCCCTTATCCACATTCTGGTGGGTTCCGACCACTGGCTTACGGGACCCGTCTTGAGGGGGCGGCCATCGATGGCTTGCACCACACGGGCATTCTTGAAGTCATGATATTGTAATCCCAGAGAGTCGGCATACTCTCTATCAATGAAATTGTTGGTGGCTCCGGAGTCTATCATGGCATGGACCATGACGGGTCCTTTTTTTGCTGACCACAAGGTGACCACTAGAAGAAACAGGACCCCGGTTGGCGGCTCTTGAGTGGGTTTTTTGACCGGGTTGGCGAGCCTCTCTACGCCCGGTCGCTGGCTTCCCCCGCCGGCTGTGCGCCAGCCGCCTCAGACGTCTTCGTCTCCGTGGAGGACGCCGCCGCCAGACGGGCGGCGGGCTTCCCTTTGGCTGGGCACTCTCTGGCGAAGTGGCCCCCGTTTCCGCAGTACCAACAGAGATTTAGGCGTTGGCGGCGGGCCTTCTCGGCGGCATCTAATCTGGGACGCACATTGCCCAACTGCATCGGCACCTCCTCGCTCCCTCTGGGGTATGGGGCTGGTGGCGGGGGTCTCCATACTGGACGCGGCTGAACGCCGGTGGGAGCGGGAGGTTTCACCCCAGCTCTACCGCTCTGGCCTCGGACCCATTGTTTTCTGTTGGCAAGCATGACTTCAGCTCATAAACATTGATCAATGAGTGCTTCAAGAGAGTGGGGAGGATCCACCTTGGAGATTTCTTCCAGCATCTCAATGTTGAGACCCTCCCGAAATTGTCCTCTGAGGGCTACATCGTTCCAGCCGGTGTTGTGGGCCAGCACTCGGAACTCGGCTATGTACTGGGACAAGGGTCTGTCCCCTTGCGAGAGGCGCCGGAGTTTGTGGCCGGCTGCCTCCAAATTGTCCTCGATTCCCCAGGTCGCCTTAAGGTGGTCCAAGAAATGTTGCGCTGACCTTAGATGTGGGGAGACTTGGTCGAACAGTGCCGTCGCCCAGTTGGCCGCTGGCCCGTCCAAGAGACTGTATATCCACGCCACCTTGATGTCTTCTTGGGGAAACTCGGCAGCACGGGCCTCTAGATAAGCCTGGCATTGGCGACGGAAAACATGAACCTTAGAAGCTTCTCCAGAAAACTTGGTTGGCAACGCCATGGCCGGGAGACGGATTCCGCGCTCCTTCAAACCCCTTATTTCCCCATCCTGCGCATTGAGCTTGTCACGGATCCGGTCCACCTCATCCTTGTCGATGGTGTAGCTGATCGGTTGGCCCCCCGGCACGGTTCCGGTGGACATTCTGGCCTAGGTTAATTGGTGCTTAGGGTGGCGGAGTCAAACTGTCACGACCCAGGCAGCAGAGCACCAATAACCATACACAGAAGCCAGAATCTATCTAATATCTTTATTAAGGAAATATATAAAGTTAATAAAAGCAAGCGTATGAATTAGTCCAGGAGTAGACCTTTCAGGAAAGGTCAAAATTAGTCCAAGGAAACAATGTCCAATATGAAATATTAAGGTCCAAAGTTGTAATCCAATAACCGAAACACTCACTTGCCAAGCAAGTGAGGGGAGATGACAAGGTCCTTTAGTCCATGAACTTGAGCAAGGCTAGGAAATAACTTGATTCTTGGAACACAAGGCTTGATTCAAGGCAACAAGGAAACAAGGAGCAAGAATAGGATCCGTGGAATTACTTGGCGAGGTCCGGAAAACAAGGCAAGATCCGGAGAGTAAAACAAGGCTGGAAACGAAGGCTTGAAATCGGGAACAAGGCTTGAAACAGGAACGAGGCTTGGAAACGGAGTAGCTGTCCACACACGCTACTCCGGTAGCTGACGAATTGACTCCGCAAGATCCCTTTGTGGGTAAAACACCTAAATAGGGTCCCGTTTTCCCGCCAAAGAGCAGTTCTCTGGAGAACCAGAAACGAAAGCTATTCTCTGAGTCCAGATGTGTGACTCCTTAAAGTTTCCCATGGAAAGCAGACTTAATCAGCTGAATGCTTAGCAGCTATCCTCGCACTCCTGCGAGAGGCCGCTTGAACTCCCCTCTGTTGTTTACAAAACTCATGGCGAGAAAACGTAGGAGATTTAGGTTCAGGGCTTGTTTGACAGACTTCTGGAAGACAAATCTCTTGCAGGTGCAAGGTTTCCAAATCTGGCTGGGAAAGTTCCAATTCTGACTGAAACGGTGAAAAACCCAAGTTTTCCTCTTCATCTAGCACCACAGTGCCAGGAACGGGACTACATGGCCCATGACTCATCACAATACCAGAAATGATATAAAGTCTTTATTCAGTAGAGTCTCATTTTCATTTTTGAATAAGGAGGTAAGAAATAATGCCCTCCTAAAGTAGACCTTTGGTCTTATTATTCAGCTTATACAAGGTTAGACCTTTTCCCAAAACTTTGCTATCTGTGGACATAACAGCCACATATTGGTCCAATCTCCTAATGTTCTGAATCCTCTCCATCATCATTCGGAGACTCTTGTTAACTCTATGCAACTTGAGTGACTATAATACAGTGTGTGGATAATGTTCAACTTTTTTCTAGTTTGAGCTGATTTGATACTGATTTATAAAGTAGGGTTTCCCAAATTGAATTCCATTTATTTTCAATTATTTTATCCCCAAATCTGATTTCCAAGTAAGTCTCCTTCCTTTAGAGTTGCCAAATTTAGCTTCTTGTATTGTTCGATAGAATAATACTTTTGTATTATTTAGACTATTTTTATGTATAATTTCAAATATAGGGTTGTTCCGGGCTGTATGGCCATGTTCTAGAAGTATTCTGTCCTGACGTTTCGCCCACATCTATGGCAGGCATCCTCTGAGGATATATATACTAAAAAAGCAAAGAAAAAAGGTGTGCTTTTCTTTTAGGGTGGCTTTGAGCTTTGAGTCACCCTTTAGCCTTTGCTAAAGCCTGTAGCTTCTTCTCTTATCTCTCCTCCCTCCTTTATTTCAGAAATTTCTTTTAAAAGATTATTGTTATTAACAATTATAGGAATTCCAGCAAACAGCAAAGCTTCATTATAAAAAAAAACTACCTACCTATCTAAACTTACTACCAATACTTAATAATTTCTTTCATTTGCAATCTCACCACAAGTTCTCTCTGTATTTTTATTATATTTCTCTCTGTGCTCCCTGCCTTCTTTATTTCATTTAATAATAATATGCTCCAAAAACATTGTTTTTCTCCCCAAACATGGCTAGATTTTCCACAATATGTTTTGAAAATGTTTATTTTTCCAGTTGATCCTACAGGAGTGTTTGCTTGCTTGTGGATGGTGGACTGCTGGCTTCTTCCAGTATGTTGTGAGAACAAGAAATGCAAAAGTTGCTGTTGTTTTTTATTAGTAAAGAAAGTGCAATAGGGAGCACTGGGCTGTGTGATGTGGAAGTGCATCTTTGACATTAAGCAGGAAGGAATGGTGCCCTGCTGCTGCTCCTGGAGAAGTTACAGGGCAGGTCCAGCGCGGGATACCTTTTTAGGATTTTTAAAAGAGATTTTATTTCTAGAAAGAAAAGAAATTCCTAAAAATCAGGGGATGGCCCAAATGTTATGAAACTTGGTGGGCCAGCAGTGGTAGATGTGCCTTCCAAATTTGGCCATTTTCACCCTGATAGCCCTTAGAATGATAGGAAGGGGGCGTCCTCCCCATTGCTGCCAATGAACCGGATCTAGCTGCATTTCTGGCTGTGGACCAAAAATGTCCATTCAGACACCTACCTGTTTTTGGGAGGAACGCAAAACTGGATACGCAGGACACCTGAAATCTGGATAGCAGAAACAGTTCGAGGTTCAGCCGAAATGCACAAGCCTAGTTTATAACTTATTTATTTATTATTATTTATTTACAGTATTTATATTCCGCCCTTCTCACCCCGAAGGGGACTCAGGGCGGATCACATTATAACACACATAGGGCAAACATTCAATGCCCATAAACACATCAAACAGAGACTGAGAGACACACGCAGAGGCAAGTTAACGTTCTTCTGAGGGGATGTTCGATTCTGGCCACAGGGGGGAGCAGCTGCTTCATCATCCACACTGACGGCACTTCCTCATTCCAGGTCGTAAATTAGTTATTCTTGCCTCCCCACTTTTATTAGTGGTACCTTATCTCCTACTTGATAGATGCAACTATCTTTCGGGTTGCTAGGTCAGCAACGAGCAGGGGCTATTTTTTATTTTTAATTGACGGGTGCTCACCCCGCCACGGGCTGGCCTCGAACTCATGACCTCATGGTCAGAGTGATTTAAGGCAGCTGCTCAACAGCTGCGCCACAGCCCGGCCCCATTTTTCAGCCCGGCTTCCATTTTTCTTTTACTATGACTAACTTTTCTTGAATCATGCATTTCAAATTCTATGTTCCTAGAATACGTGTTGTTCACCTTTGGACTTTCCATTCACCACTGAATATGTCAACAGCTGTACATCTTTTCACTCTGAGCCTAGATGCTTCATTAGCTGGGCCACAGTATTTCTTGCAGTTTTCCTCTGCTGTACCCCTGTAACTCATTGTGCATTATCTGGCCTGGGAGTTTCTTCTTCTTGCACCACATCTTGTTTCAGTTTTGATTCTTTCATCATAGGGTTTCATGGTAATAGACATTTAAAAAGGGTTTACCATCTCTCCTTCTATGCAGTACAGATATTAATTATAATATCTCAAAAGAGAGTTAGTGAGTTAAAGATGACTCTCCTCCAGTTGAGGTGTGGCTCTCCTGATGCTCTTGGACTGTATATCCCAGCACTCGTCACAGTTGTGCTTGTTTTTTTATAATAATAATAATAATAATAATAACTTTATTTTTATACCCCGCCCCATCTCCCCGAAGGGATTTGGGGCGGCTTACATGGGGCCTAGCCCAATAAAACAATCAATATCAGTAACACGACTATAAAACAATTATACCAGTAAAACATCAATAGCAATAAAACAATCGTTAAAATCGGCAAGAAGCATACAAAAAACATACAATATTAAAACAGGAGACTAATTCATAAAATCCAGAACAGAATGTGCCGGTAGAAATGGACAATAAAGTGCAAAATAGCATTGGCAACATCTCAGAAATGGGGGCAATTATAAAATGGGCAGATGGATCAGTCCAACATCAAATTAGGTGTCAAAGGCCTTTTGGAAGAGCCAGGTTTTTAAGCTCCTACTGAAAGCTCCTGTTGAAAGTGCAGTAACATTTGGAGAAACATACTTTGCTCAAGGGAATTAAGGACAGTATTTGAGGCTTACAGCAAGATGAGCTGCTCTCAGATTTTTACCATAATTATCTCATTGACTGATCTTGCCGAGTTGCATGACTTTTAAATTGCATAACATGGAAAACTCAAAAGGCTAATTTCCCATCTATTTACATGGCTGGACTTTAAAGCATCCTGACAAAGCAAAGCTATTCAAATCCAAGTGTTGTACTTATGCACCCCCACACTTTAAACCTCCAGGAAGAAGAGGAAAGTTATCTGTATACAGCTTTTAGCTCCTGCTGCTAATTCCATCAGGGGCAGAACCCTGGGGAAGCCTTCGATTTTCAGACTGTCTCAGCCCATTCAGGCATATCATCCAGTAGTCGATCCAAGGGGCTGGTTCCAAGCAAGTAGATGGGAGGCAATGAGAAGGCGAGGAAGGATGCTTTAGGTTCAGGTATACAATCTGTAAAAAAGTTGCTGTTTTGACACAGATGATGGAAATGCAAGCTTTGTTTTTAAGAGTGAAAGACGAATTTCTGTGCATGCATGGTCAGTGAATACATTTGCCACTTAGAAGGAAGGCAAATAGTTCCCCATCCCATTTGTTTTTAAAACATAAGGCAGGCTGTACATTGCATTCAAAATCTGATTTTACCATAGATTGATATGACAGCATTATGAAATTGGCAGTTTTAATTTTGATTTCTAATGATCTCCATTATGGAATCTGTCTTTTTAAATGTTCTGTGTTGCTGACAGTCAGCAAACCAGATATGCCGACAATGGCACTTAACTGAATGACATATACTAGGGCATGGTAATAAAAGTAATATCAAACTGCTATCGCAGTATGTAACACACACACACATTAAACATTGTGCTGGAAGACAGGGATTTAAAGTGGAGTATGAGGAGATGAGGTGTTTACCTTCCCAGTCTTGTGCTTTAAACTTTGCCCCCCCCCCCCTTGACACACACATACTTTCTAGGAAAACAGACAGAAGTTGTGTTAAGCTCTGCTGTCATTACATCTACCGTGCCTATTCTGGCCTCTTCCCATGAGGGCTAGATATTATGCCTCCTCCAGCCTCAAATATGAAACCAATACTTTGGCACAGGAGACCAATCTCGATTCTCATTTGACGAAGAGAAATGCTGTTCAGCAATTTTCCTGTCTTGAGTATAAGCCAGCCTGATCTGTACACAAGATAGGGCACTATAATGGATCATTTACAAGAAGAAATAGTAGTGAAATTCTGAATCTTTTTTTGTAGTAAGCAGTATTTCAGGCTTTATTTATGCCACAGCTAAGTACATGTCATGAAACCAATTCAAAATATAGTAAAGAGGACCAGTTCTGACAATCAGTTTCAGTCTTTGCCTCTACTCATTGTGTAAGCCTGGAAAAAAACTGTTTCCTCTTTCCCCACAGTATCTTCAGGAGACTAATGCCTTATTAGTCTCCCTCTCCAGCCCTATCTTGCTGTTTTTCAAAAGCACCTCCCTCAACAAATTGCTCAACTCTTTCTAGAGCAAATCATTCCATTTTGGAACAGCAATGAGCAAACTCTCCTGGGAAGAAAGCATGCAGGTGAGATAAAAGTGTGATCGCACCACATCACAATCACATTTTCACTTGCTCATGTGATCGGGCACAGCCATGAGATTTGCCAGTAATTACTTGCTGTTAACAGAGGTGAGGTTTCTGGATTTCAAATCCAGCTGTTTTCATGTTTGCATTGTGCTCTTAGTTTCATTCCTAACTTTTGGAGAGCTTTTCGGTGGAGTCTGGGAACAGTTTGCTCATAAAGTACGAGGTGTGTTCAAAAGGTATCCAACCTTTATTCATAAAAAATATTTGTATTAAGATACAACATTCTTACACTAATCTCCTTCAAAGTAGTTCCCTTAGGCTGTCACACACTTCTTCCAATGGTTCTGACACTGTTGAAAGCGCACTGAAACACCTCTTTTGAGATGGCATGAAGCTGGCCTGAAATCGGATTCCTTTCAAGGGCATTTTCAGCTTGGGGAAAAGCCAGAAGTCACACCGAGCCATGTCGGGAAATTAGGGAGCCTGACAAGGCACAGGTGTGCTGTGTTTGGCCTGGAAACTCTGTATTAATGGGCTGGTGCATTATCAAGATGGACTGTCAATTGTCTGCTGCCCACAGGTCTTGCTGTTTGTGTTACGAAGGCAACACAGAACCTCTTGGTAGCGCTCCTTGGTGATGATTGTACCGAGTTGTGCGTACTCATGATGAACAATGCCACTGGAGTCAAAGATGGTCAGCATGACTTTGGAATCACTGTCGGTCAATTATGATCTCATTTTGGAATGTTGAGGGCCTACCAGAAAGTGCTTCATTCTCCACTGATGTGCAGCCATCTTTGAAGTGATTGTACCACTCCTTTATCTGTGTCGTGCCCATTGTTTCATCCCTGAAGACCAGTTGAATCTTGCAAATTGTTTCCACTTGGGAATCGGCAAGCTTTACACAAAATGTAATGCAGTAGTGTTGTCCACATTTTTCTGTCATTTTGTCAAAAATGAATGTGAGACAGCACTCACACTTCTTCACTCACTGGCTGTCTACTGGCAACTGACAGCTTATTCCGGCAGAAAAAAATTCAAGCATGAGATTTATGATCGCCTACATAAGCAGACTAAACCATGCTTTCCTAGATTCATTTGTTTATTTACAAAAAACTATGGTTGGATACTTTTTGAACACACCTCATAGATCCTGTGTTCCTCAGCTTCCAAGCTGATTTGATAGTCTTTCCAAGGGCCTAACATTGACATCTCAGGAGACCTGTTAAGCAGCATGGACAGTCACATTCTTAACAAACCATGAATTCTGGAGATGTGCAAGAAAATAACTCTTTAAAGTTCCAACTGCCTTCAGGAGCCCTCCATTATGTTATCAAAACAAAGAGCTAGTTGAGTTAGGATTGTTTGCCTTCTCTTACCCCAGACACCAGATCAGTGTCCCTGAAGACAAGGCTGTCACAGCTTCTCCCATTTGCCTTTTTCTCCTCTTTCTCCTCTGTAATCTCCTCTGGGAAGCTCTCTCATTGCTTCTCTGCAGCAGACAGTAGGAAGAAAATGAAGGTGGGAAGAAAATCCTTAAAACAGCAATTCAGTGAAATTCAGTTTATGAAGTAAATTGGCAAGGATGTGTGGGTGAAGATCATCTTCAAGAACCCAAGAATGAAGTTTTTCTTTTCAGGCAATCATCCTTGTAAAGGATTTTGCATCGAGAAGAGGGACAATTGCAATTGCCTCATTTTCCTTTGGACAGGTAAAGATCTCTTTATTATATGAAGTTACATGGATTGGCTCTGAAACTGGTCCTCGAATTCTCACTGCAGAATTATAGCCATTTGACAATACTTTTAGCTGCAATGGCTCCACCCTATTGAATCCTGGGATTTGTAGTTTGTTGTGGCACTGGACAGCAGGTTTGGGATAGATTAGTATGAATAGCCTATATCTTAATCTGAATAAGGTGGAAGAACTGGTTTATTACTGGCTTTGAATGTGAAAGGCTGCTTTGGGTTTCACACAGGAGAAAACTGGAATATAAATCAAGTAAGAAAATAAATATGGTTAAGTTGGTAGGGAAGAATTTTCCTGAACTAGGTATTTTCTGTGAAGGTACAAGGGTTGATGGAGTGCCAGGGTTAGTGCAGTGATATGTACAGCCAGGAAAGCCCACTTGGCTGCCTCCATTGTGTCTGCAATTAACAGACCAGCTGAGCTGTTTTGGGTGGTTAGGGAGCTCCTTCATCCTGATCCTCATGGTGGAGGCCCCGACCACTTGACAGCTTGATGTGGCAATTTTGCCCATCATTTTGCAGACAAAATCACTCAGATCTGCTCCAACTTAGACACCAGCATTGTGACAATACCAATAGATGTACCTAAGACACCTGTCTGTTCTAGTTTGATGGATTAGATTCATTTTGTTCAGCCGTATGATGTGCACAAGATCCTTGGAGTTGGGACTCTGTTCACTCTGGATCCTTGCTCTTCCTGGCTTGTTAAGCAAGCCAGAGGGGGATTGGCCTATTCAGTTTCCAACATTGTTCAATGCCTCGTTGGGACAGGGTAGGGTACCATCTTGCTTGAAAAAGGCAGTTGTAAAACCAATTATCAAGAAACCTTCCCTGGACCCAGTGATTCTTGATAATTGGCCTATTTCCAACCTCTCCTTCTTGGGCAAGGTTCTAGAGAGTGTGGTGGCTACTCAACTCTAAGGATTTTTGAATGAAAATGATTATCTTGACTTGTTGCAGTCTGGTTTTAGGACTAGTCACAGAGCAGAGACAGGTTTGGTCACCTTGGTGGATGATCTCTGCAGAGAACTAGACGGGGAATGTAGCCCTGTTGGTTCTCTTGGATCTCTCAGCAGCTTACAATTCCATTGACCATGGTATCCTTCTGGACTGGCTCTCTGGGATGGGCCTTGGGGGCACTGCACTGCAGTGACTCCACTCGTTCCTGGAGAGTTGGACCCGGATAGTGGTGAGAATGGAATGACTACTAGTACATGGCTGGATATTCTGACAACAGGAACAGACTGGCTTAAATGATGTTTATATCTTTAATTGTTTTTAGAGGGCAAATAGCTTTTAAACTGTTATTTATTAAATGCTTTTATTAGTATGTAATTTAATTTTATATAGTGATCACTGCTTACTATTGTCATTTGTTTATTGTTTATATTATTTTTTGTATCTGTGAATTGTTGTAAGCTGCCATTAGTCCCTTCGGGGAAAGAGGGTGGGGTATAAATGACGACGACGATGATGATGATGATGATGATGATTTGAATGTTGGACTAGGTCTCCAGAAGACCAAGGTTTGAATCTCCATTTATTCATGCAAACCCATTGAGTGATCTTGGGCAAGTCATACTTTCTCAGTCTTAGAGGAAGGCAATCTCCTCGGCTTAAATCTTGGCATGAAAACTCTACGGGGGAGAGCTAGGGAAAATAAAGAATTATCAGCTAAATAAAGTTTTAACAAAGTCTCACATGCACTGTGAAGCAGCAAGGAGTTAGAGAACCGAAAAGAGGGGAAAGTTCAAAGGATGGAGCTTGATGACCTACAAGCCAGAATCAGGGAGGACTGAAGAGAGAGGGACTGAGAGGGCCTTGAGATGGAAAAATACCAGCTGAAAACGGAGAGCTCATCAGGAAGGGGGGAGGGGGAGAGAGGACGAATGCAAGCTGCAAAAAATCCTTGTGCCTGCTGATAAGAGAGAAGAAAGGAAGAAAAAAATTCACTGAACTTTGTACGTGCTCAAAAGTACTGACTATAAAACTGAACTGCACATCAATTCAGAGTGGCACTTTCCTTAGTTGCTCCACCCACCAACGTGGCTTGATCAATTAAACTTGTTGAAGTATCTCCTTGGCTTCCAGAGTTTGAGTGGATAAAAAGCTCTGAAGGTTTTTGTGCTAAGGGTACGGCAGTGAAGCCCCAATAATAGTCCATGCATAAGTCAGAATCAACATGAACAAGTGTTAGTAGGTAGGCTGGCCTGGATAAACTATCAATGTGTTCACTCCTACAGCAGTTTAATGTATATGCTAAATATATGAATCCTGAGAGATTCCACAAGTAATTTTCCAAGGCTTAAAACAAGAGACCCTCTATCACAGCCTTTTGGGATTGTCCCTCTGGGAAGAATCAGGAACCAGTATAAAATAGGATCTCTGAGGGCCCATCAAGACAGGCCCAAAAACCAGGACCTGTCTTGGTTTTACCGGAGGCATTCAAATGATGCCTCTGGTAAAACCAAATTAATTTGGAATTACCTAAATTATTCCAAATTAATTAGATACCCCACTAGATCTATCTAGGCCTTCCTGAAAGGCCTGAGTCTAATGGGATATTGTGCTTACTGGGACTCACTTCCGGGTAGACCGAGCAGTCCCCAGTTGCCACCATTGAACCTTTTGGGCTCCTGGAGACAAAAGGTCTGGGATGGTGCTCACCCCCTTGCCCCAGCCCCCCATTTCCCCAATAATTTTCCTCCTTGGCCCTCCCTATCTCCTGGTGCATCATTTCCTCATGCCCTCCTGGTGCGAGAAGGAATATTATGGTGGCCAAGTAAGGTTTTTTACTTTTTAGGGGGGAAATGGGGGGTCTTCAAGGTGACTGCATGCTACCACAATTGTAATGGGGATGGCATGAAGCCACCCCCCTCCCCTCTGGTAAAGCCTGGGTTTTTGGGTGGAAGTGGGGACTGAAATCTGCTCCAAAGTGGGTTTTTAAAACCCGCTTTGGTGTGGATTTCTGGGCTGTCAGGAAGCGCTCCAAGTATCACCTGAATAATGAGAGTGAACCAGCACAAGCATATTCCACTGTCTAGTCCCTGATGTTACCTGAAGTGGGCAAAGCTGCACCCATCATATGAACAGGCCTTAAACTAGACTGGGTCAAGAAATCAATCTCATCTAGGAACCCTGAGGACTAGACTATTATTCCTTTTTTTAATTAGCAATTTGCCCCAAAATGTAATATTGGAAACAGGCTGGTTATTGTCAAGTGTGATTCATGTAGTGGGGGGATTTTTCAACAAAATGTCTTTTAGTGCTACTCTTAATTCATGGCTTGCTGCAAAAAAAAGGGATTATTTTAAGAAGATGGCGATTCACCTTCTCATATCTTTTTATGAGCCAGGAAAGATCAGGATTTATCATATGCACAGTGTTTGTCACCAATCCAAGTATTGGACTATACAAATAGAAAAGTTCCCATGGTCATTTGTTAAGAAGAGCCCAAAATGAAACCTATTAGACCTGTTATCAACTGAAGCATCCACATCAGAACAAATCTTAGTGATTTTATCTGCAGTGTGCAGTGCAAATTGCTCACAATGACTTTGACAGTATTTTGTAGACAAAATTGCATAGATATGAGTGATTTTGTGTTTTGGACTTTTGTGTTGTAATTTTGTGGCTCAAATGAGATTGTTTAAATTTATGGTTTTAATTTTGTCCATGAAAACTGTCTTGGGAGAGCGAAGAAGCTGAAAGTGGGAAATTAATATTGAAAACTGTGAGTCATGAAGTTCTGGCTTCATGTCTTATTCTGGGTTAGCATCGAGCCATGCTCTTTTCACCCTTATGTCCTTGTGCCCAATCTTACTGTATAATAGTACTGATCAGTTTTGTAGGGTTCCTAAAAGATTTATTGAAATACTCCATGTAAAGTCTGAAACAATATTGTGAGGTTCTTGGGTTGACAGGCTATAGAGAAAAGGATCTCTTTCCACAGGTGAGACATGAAACAAATTACAAATCGGGTCTGGAACCCAGATGATCTAATCAATAGAGATCCATTTTAGGCATTCCATTTTTTTCCATGTCAGGAGTGACTTGAAAATCTGCAAGTTGCTTCTGGTGTGAAAGAATTGGCCATCTGCAAGGATGTTGCCCAGGGGACACCCAGATATTTGATGTTTTACCATCATTTGGGAGGCTTCTCTCATGTCCCCGTATTGAGTGCTATAGCTGACAGAGTCAGGAGCTCACCCCGCTCCCTGGATTCAAACCGCCGACCTTTCAGTCATTAGTCCTGCCAGCACAAGGGTTTAACCCATTGCGCCACCGAGGGCTCCAGGAATTCCATTATGAAATAGTGATACCTTGACAGGCATCTCTTATTATCTTTATTTATAGGACCTTTTTACTATTTTTATTTTATATTTGATCTACAGTGTTGAGCATTTTCTAAAGAGCGTATACCATATTCAGAGGATGTTGAAGCGATGAAATGTAACAAGGCCTGTTTATGAATGTTACAATAATAATCTAAAGCATTGTTAATCAAGTCAAAGTACTTTTTGGACCATTTCAAATAATGTTGTATTGTGTTGCCTTCATGAATTCATTCATTGTTAAAAACAAAACACGAGCCTTAATTGCTCGTGTTTGGAAAGAACATCAATGATGCTTCAGTCAAGGACCATTCATACCTGTAAGCCAATCAATTGCTTCCATTACAAAGCTTCAACACATTAGCTTCATAATGTAGAATCTGACAAATATGCTTCTGTGGCCTTTCAAAAGATGTTTATCACATAAACATCTTTTCAGAAAGAGGTAATCACTTGGGCAACATCCTGACCTCTTTCACCAATATATGTCATCTACCAGATTGCAGATAAACCACAGCTTTTACATTAGGAGGAGAGTGATTTTTATCTAGCTTTGGTCCATAAAAAGAACAAAGTGATTTCATCACCTCACAAGCAAACCTCTCTCTCTCTCTCTCTCTCTCTCTCTCTCTCTCTCTCTCTCTCTCTCTCTCTCTCTCTCTCTCTATATATATATATATATATATATATATATATATATATATTCCTATAAAACTGCACGGCAGAGGTAACTGTAGTGACAGCTGGGATTCAGCAGTGGGAAACTAGAACCATCCATTATGGGCATCACAGTGGTTTTAACTGCAAGCTGTTCTTCCCTTTAGTTCTGCTAACACCAATCAATGGCATAATTTAACAGCAACAGCAAATGTTTGGCTGGCTGTATGTGCAAACTTAAACAAGAGGTCATGGGGACTGAGATGTGTTTGAGGACATAAGTGTAACAGCAGGAGGTTTGCATAGCTCTGGAGACAAATACTAGGACATGTCAAGCTCTAGCTGTGATTCTGGAATAGGATAGTTTTCAAAGAAGTAGCCATGTTAGTCTCTTGGAGCACAAAAAAGAGGGAGGAAGCAGGAGAAAAAAGGATTGTGGCAACCTTTAAAGAGTTGTTGTATGTCTTTCGGGCTGTGTGGCCATGTTCCAGAAGCATTCTCTCCTGACGTTTCGCCCACATCTATGGCAGGCATGTGGGCGAAACGTCAGGAGAGAATGCTTCTGGAACATGGCCACACAGCCCGAAAGACATACAACAACCCTGTGATTCTGGCCATGAAAGCCTTCGACAACACAACCTTTAAAGACTTCTTTTTAACACAAAAAATCTGGATGTAAAACCACTTCTTCCAGAATAAAATTAAGATTGCAGGAATAAAATTCATACAGTTGTGGAGTAGAATGTAGTAGGATCTAGAAAAATGTGAACCAATTCACTTGCCCTACATTTTTAAATGTCTTTCATATCTTTACAGTAGTCAGTTGGTGTTGATATTTGAAAGCAATAAATCCTCTTCTCAAAAATCAGTTCACCTAGGTTTTAAATTCTTTCTGTCCAGAACAGAAGGAAATAGCAAGAAAATAACAAAGGAAGACTAGAAAGAGAAACAGCTGAATTGACAATTGCTTCATGGTGCACTATATATGGTATATTAATTCAAGATTTTTTTCTACCTCACATATAACAAAAAGAATCTTCTCAGAGAGTGTTTTAAAACCTGGGAAGCTGACATTTGATAAATAGAGTTACTGCTTTCAGAGATTAACACTAACTGACCACTGTAAAGATCAGAAAAACCTATGTCACCTTACCCAGCTTTTGATATCTTAGGGCAAAGAAGTGATTTGCATCTTTCTGGATCTTATTACAATCTACCCCATGCCAACTGCTTTATAACTGAGGTCTTAATATCTCTTTGTTTGGCATCTGAAGAAGTGGGTTTATATCAATGAAAGTTCATGCTAAAATAAAAACCAGTTAGTCTTAAAGATGCTGCCATAGTCCTCATTTTATCCCCATTTCTTCCTTTTTAAAAACAATTATGGAACAGGATATTGTCCTGAAGGCATCTTAATCTGATCCTATAAGGGAGGTTTTTTTAACGGCAAAGAGAGAATTATATAGTACATGGTAAATTCAGCGAGACCATATTTTGTTAAGATTTGTGAATCTATTACACCATTGGTGCTAAATCTGTTTGGAAGTGGAAAGAAAGAAACAGATGGAGGGCTTTTAACTAACTGTTGGAAAAAAGAAGACCATAGAAAGGCAAGATTCTTCTGGCTGCCCAAATATTTATTTATTTACATCACTTTTACCCCGCCTTTCTCTCCGAGGAGACTCAAAGCGGCTTACAGTAAATAGGCAAAAATTCAATGCCTAAAAACAATGTAAAAACAACAATTCATATAAAACAATCTACAAAACAAAAGTTCATATAAAACAGGTACCATTACAAAATAAAATCACATTATGTAAAATTTTAAGAATGTCCAAGATTAAAATCCATTCATCCAGAATCCTCAAGTCTTCGTACAGGTCATGTAAAGTCCATGTTCTTATTCATTAAAAGCTTGTGTGCACAGCCATGTCTTTAAGGCTTTCCTGAAGCCTAGGAGAGTTGGTATCTGCCGTATGTTGCTGGGGAGGGTGTTCCACAGCCAAGGAGCCACCACCGAGAAGGCCCTGTCCCTTGTTCCCACCAGCCTTACCTGCGAGGCTGGTGGGACCGAGAGCAGGGCCTCCCCCGATGATCTAAGAGTTCTAGAAGGCTCATAGGGGGAAATACGTTCGGATAGGTAAGATGGGCCAGAACCATTTAGGGCTTTGTAGGTCAAAACCAGCACTTTGAATTGGGCTCGGTAGCATATCGGCAGCCAGTGGAGCTGGCTCAGCATGGGAGTAGTACGCTCCCTGTAAGCCACTCCTGTTATTAGTCTGGCTGCCGCCCGTTGTACTAGTTGGAGCTTCCGAGCCGTCTTCAAAGGCAGCCCCACGTAGAGCTCTTCTGCATTCCTCTGGAGATACAGCCAGGCTTCTAACTGGAGCTAACTACAGGGAGCATACAATGTCTCTACTAAAGCAGCTCCACTGGCTGCTGATAAACTGCCGGTCCCAATTCAAGGTGCAGGTGATGACCTATAAAGCCCTATAAAGCCCTATATGGATCAGGCCCTCCCTATCTTTGTGATCACACCTCCCTTTATGAACCAGCACGGGCTCTGAGATCTGTCAGGGAGACCCTCCTCTTGCTCCTGTCACTGTCACAAGCGCAGCTGGTGAGGATGAGAGAGGGCCTTCTTGGTGGTGGCTCCCCGATTCTGGAACGCCCTTCCCAGAGAGATCAGACAAGCCCCTACACTAGCCTCTTTCCGCAAGGATCTGAAAACTTGGTGGTTCCTGCAGATTTTTGAACAGGATTAGTCCTAGCTCCCCCCGCCCCCCGAGTTGTTAACTAGGACCCGCTCAGCACTCTACCCACTTCCCAGCCCTATGATATTCTGTTGCACTTGTCTTACCTACCACTTTATAGTTGGCCTTGCCCACTCTGAAGCCCTGGTCATTATATTTGGCCTCGCTGATATAGCATTTTGTAACTGCTTTTTAAAAAAATTGCAGTTGTTTTTAATTGTATGTTCTTGTTTCATGTTTATTATTCTTTATTATGTTTAATTTGTTTTATGGTTTCTTGAAATACTGGAAATTGCCCTGAGTCCTCTCAAGGAGAGAGGGCGGTATATAAATAAAGTTTTATTTTATTATTATTATACTAGGAACTGGATCACTGCTGTACCACTGCTTTGTCCCTTTTCCCGAGGAGAGATTGAAACTTCTAGAAAATGAGAGTGAGGCTAACAGCTTAGAAATCCTTAAGTGCAGAACTGGGCAACAATAGCCAGTGAGCCGTATTGAGTCCCCATGGGTTTTTGTAGCACCTCATGCCCATCCTTGTAATCTCAGGGGGAAGGGTACCTTTTCAGTTTAGAACAAAGTATTCCCTCCCCATGCATCTTGTTTCAAAGTGAAATGCATAACACTCCCCAACATTTGATAGTGAGGTTGAGCATGGTGAGTTTTAGTGAGCTGCATTTGCACAATATTTTCATAACATCTGCCATAGGATCATAGAGTTAGAAGATATCCTCAAGGGCCATTCACTTTATTCCCCATCCTGCCATGCAGGAACATACAATCAAAGCAGCACTGACTTCTGTTTAAAAACCTTCAGAAAAGGAGACTCAGCCAACTCTGTGGCAGAAAATTCCACTGCTGAACAGTTCTTACCATCAGGAAGTGCTCCATAGGAGTTACATATTTTAATGCATATAAATGAGAGAAGCAAGTAGAACTTAATACCTCTGGTATACATGGGGTGGGGAGGAGTTACATGGTGGTTGCTGCTGCTGCTGCTGCTGCTGCAAGGCATCTTTAAAGATTCCACCTGGTAATTTATGTATGTTGGTAATCACAATGATTTTGAACGAAGGACTCCTCAGAGTGTAGTCCTTTTATCCCATTTAAATATTAACTACCATAAGTACTTTCCAAAGGCAAACTTTAGAAAGGCATATACAGCTTAGAGTTCCTATCTGACAAAAAGGACTATTCTATACTCCTGTATAACGCAGCTGCAGTGCCTTTGTGACACCACAGCATGCTATCGTTATTGGTATACCTGTTTTCCATCTTAAGTGATCATATACCATTGGGCTGTTGTATGTAGTGGCTGTCAAAAAGGAGACATTATCTGTCATAGACAAAACGCCAGCAAGTAAAACAAAACTCAGTTTATTGAGGTTACAGAACTAAAAACGCCCGTAAGGAAACAAAGAACAGGGCAAACACTTGACTTCAGTGTGCTAAATAACCAAAAAGCAGCTCAGTTTGAGCTTAAACAGTTCAAAGGGAAAAACCGGGTTAAACAGGAGTACAATCCGGATTAAATCAAAGAGCTTACTTCAGCTTGGCAAACAATGCAAATAAAAGGGAATCAACAGGAGTTGGAATGTAAACAGAAGACTGGCGGCAGATTCCTCTCTGCTACTCAGGAACAGCAGGGGAGTAAACCAGGCTTGTTTACTTCTCCCTGCAGCGAACGAGAGCGTGGTTGTAGTCAAGATTCAGGTTTAGGGTAACGGCAGTCAGCAGGGTCCCAATCCGGTCCAGAAGATCAAAAGCCAAGCGTAGTCGTCAAGGAATCCAAAGGTCACACCGATAGACAGCAGAAGGGTTAATCCGGAATCGTAGTCAGTCAGTCCAGCGTCAATCCAGTGAAAGTAGATATTGCCCGTCAAAAAGACGACGGAGGTCCAAGCTATCAAGATTAAACACAAGTTGCACAGAGAAAAACCCCACACAGTTCCTCCCGCCATCAATGCCCCGTCCTTGGTAAACTTACGTATCCAGTAATGAAACACACCCGTCTTCAGGAAATTCCCCAGCAAGAGCCCAAGCGTCCGTCCAGATTACCTTGCCCAACGCAATTAGACATTGGTCCCAAACCCCATTTTATCACAGTTCAAGCTCATCATCGCTGTCAGCTGCCATCCCAATTCCAGACGCCCCAACATCATCATCCTCATCAGAGCTTAAGCACCTTCGACTACGCCCCACAGTATCCCCAGCTGTGGATCCCGCTCCATCCCTCCAACCAGTCCATGGGTCTGATCCTGCAACCCGCCAATCACCTCCCATGCTTTCACTGCCTGCCTCCCCAACACCCAAATCCTCCCTCACACGAGTCCACTCCATATCATCCTCCTCCGAGCTGGCCACCTCTTCCTCCAAACCCTGAGAAAAACCCTCAAATGAGTCCTCATCTGTCGGCTCTGCAAACAAATCCCGGAGCCATTTCCTTTCACGCTCCTCGAGAGTGTCTGACTCTCGAGGAGTCTTACGACCCCTTCTTTCATTACCGTAGCCCGAAGGCTCAACCATAACATTATCTTAGCAGGTTTGTTTTACGCATAAGGGCTCTGTGCCAAGCATTTTTCAAGCAACTCGTAGGACTCCATCCCTTTATTAAACAAGACACTTTTGAAGCCATTGGGTCTCTCAGCAGTGCTGTTCCTGATAGGCTCCTTTTATGTGTTTGTGTTATATACATGTGTGTGTATGTGTTTCCAATCAGAGCATCCTATGTTCAAGAGGCTTCTCTCATCTTTAGTGGCAAGCAGCAGAGAGGGCTGCTTTATGCAGAAATTCATGTGCAAAACCTGAAGGGAGCCATGGCATTAATGGGAAGAGATTTGTTCATATGAACCTTTATGAAAAATGGAATCGGGGCTTTGCTGGCAGTGTGTAAATGGAATGGTGAGATTAGCTACGGGCTTTCCTTGACAAGGGCTCATATTAAGAAGAGAGCTGCCATCTCTTGGTAAACAGAGAAGAACTGAATGTGATATTAAAAAAATGTCCTTTTACCAGAGACCACAGCACTAGCTGATTAGAGGGCAAGAGAGAAAGACATTTATTAGAAAAAGTAATATCACCTGGATCTTTATGTTTGTCTTCTCTCGTGCCAATGTGAGGTTGCAGGAAGGAACTTTACATTAAATTCTGATTATTCGGGATATTAGCTTATATATCAGAATTTTTTAAAGGATACAGGTCCCTTCCTTGCATCCAAAATTTGAAACAGCATTGCCAAAAGGAGATAATATTAAAAGCAATAAATATGCATTAAAAGGTCACGGAAGCCCCTTTTATGGTTGACTGCTAAAGATTAGGCAATGGTGCTCAACCAAGTTACTTAGCAGATTGGCAGAAAAATAGTCTGCTGCCTTATGTTCCACAGTTAATTAACTGACTATTATTTTAAAAGCCAAAATGCACCCATTGCTCTTCCATGCACTGGAAACTAACAGACAAATAAATAGCTTTGCAGAGCTTTGGTTTCATTCATGAAGGGAGGCAAAGATGAAAACATTTATTGCTGTCTTTTTATAACTGATGAACTAGGTACCTGATGCACATTTAATCTAAAATGTTTTAAATATAGCAGTCTCAAAGGGTTATGAAGAATGTTGCTAAAATACATAACTCATCCTTTAGTAGCCTTGCCTGCCTAGGCAAGAGAAATCATGCATACAGCAATGTGTGCACTTTTCAACTGCATCTCTGTGGCATATGTAATGTCTGCTCCTACTCCAAAGGCAGCTCAGATATGAGATTTTGCTCATATATTCACAAGCAGAACCACTTCCTTGGTTTTTTTTTGCTGTGTACACTGCTTGGAGGATAGAACAAAATGAATTAATAGTTGTTGCTATGGACTATGTCAGACTTTAAAGTTCTAACTTTCATTTTCATATAGCTTATTTTACATATCTGCTTGGAGTATTTTAATTGCTAGTTGGATCGGATTGGATCCATGCAGTCATAGTTAAATTTGTAAATACCTTTGCAATGACATCTTTCTTGCTATGAAACATGTTCTCTAGAGCTAGTTCCCTGTAGCCGGGGGGGGGGGGGGGTAAATGATATGAATATGTTTATTCATATCATGATCTGATCACCATGATCAATATATCCCATATGCATGGGGGATATTGGGATAATGATACAAAAGGTTTTCTAGGGTAGATCCTCTCCCACAGAGACTCATCCCTCCCCCCCCGGGAAGCAAAATCCCAGCACCCCCCGAATCAAAATCCTGGCTACAGGCCTGTCTAGAGCGATCTGTTTTGGAAGAATATAGTCCTAAATAAAAAAAATATATTGGGTATTTCTATGAGTCAGTAATCACAGAGTGTGATATCAACAAAACTGGAGTTTGCTATGAGGCCTTCAAAAACTAATCTTTGCTCAAGTCTATCCTCATGTACATATAAATACTTGCTTTTCTAAACCATGACACATGTATCCTTTTTTGATACTGGGAGATAACAATTTTTATTGAAGAATTGTTTTCCTCTGAGCCTCTCCTTCTATCATGTTTCTAGGCAGACATCTGGTTAGTTTGAAGTTTCCTTGCTGAAATGTCAGCTGTCTTATTGACCAGGTGTGCACAGACTGATATACACAAGGATCTGATAAACTCAAGAATTAAAAGTAATTTGCTCTTGCTAGTACTCAGAGCTGAACAGATTTTGTGAAAGCTGGTAACTTATCACTTTGAATTCAGTTTTGAGTAGGGAAAAATCATCTAGAGATCTATTCATTTCCATGTGTGTCCATTTATTTGTGCATATCTAATAATCTATTGTACTTCAAGTGAATCCAGTCTATTAATGATAATCCAACTGTTTCTGATTGATTGATTTGCTTTATTTTTATCCCTGTTTTCTCCTGATATAGACACTCAGGGTGGCTAACAATAAACATGACAGGAGTACCTCTTTTCAATGGCTCTCCATCATCAAAGGGCACCATCTTCTGGCCTGACAAAAAACCATGTTAGAGTTACTAACTATCTATGTTTATACTCACTTATTTCTAGTTTACATGTTTACTGACTTCTTGTTTGTTTGCTTTTACCACATCCTGCAGCTTGAAGTTATTTTTAACCTTTCCCCTGTCTCTCCTCTAAAAGTTATAGTCTTTGAACGTGCATAACTTTTGGTAAGTAAAGCTATACTTTATATGTTTTGAAAAGATTACTGCATGAACCCCTTTTCTACACCTTCAATAGCCATAATTTTGCTTACCCATACTCAAAATTTTTTTCCCCCCCCAAAAGTGTTTGTGAAGATATTCTGCTGGTATTGGTATGATGTACCTGGGATGGCCAGGAGCTCCCATGGAGATCTGCAGCCATGTGGAAGTGGCAAAGCAGCAACATAGCATGATCCAGCCCCCTTTCTCTGCTCTGATGAGCACTGGAGAAAGGGGGATGGTGACAGTGACTTGTGTGGACACCAGACCAGTGCCAAAATTGAACCCACTGTTGTCGTCCACACTGCACCAAAGCTGTTTGGTAGCTCCAGGGTTTTAGGATTAACCCTATTTTACCTTGTGATATTTTCTGGAGGTGCAGGAACATCATTATTATGCCTATGTAGATGAGCCTTCTATCCCCCCAATTTAAATTCTATGGTACATTTCCAATCCAAGTATAATAAAAATATAGAATTTACTATTATCCATGGTTTTAGTGATCCATGGGTGTGTATGTGTGTGTATTAGGAATGTATCGTGTTTGATTCATTCACTCCTAGACTCTATGTGAATGTGGGACTGACGGTTGTTTGTCAATTTGATTACTTAGCTGGAGAGAGGGAGAGAGAGTGCATTATCTCTCATATTTCTCAACAATCCAGAGTTGTAGAGCATTATGTACAATGGTGATAAGAGTGATCTTTAGTCTGGAATCGAATCAGTACTCTAGATTTCATGCTCTTCTGAACCCGTGCCTGCTCAAATTTACAAATCAAATGGCTGATTCTAGCAACCAAAACCTGCATCAAAACGTATACCTGAATCTATATTTTCCAGGCACACTGGTGGCTTTTAAAATGTTAAATTGGCCTTTAGAAGTTGGGAGGGCAAAGGCAGTGAAGTGCCTAAATCTCATATTAAATTAGCACTCTCAAAGGAGCAATACCACAGCATCCTTTCATTGCAGATTGTTAATTGCAGGTGCTAATTAAACACATTCCAATTGAACTCTACAGAAATAGAAGTTGGCAGAGGTGCTGTAGAGAGGTCATGTAAGAAACAGAACCCTGGAATAATACTGTAACATTTTTGTGAAGATACAGAGTGCTTTTCAAAAAGATAGGAGTTGAATTGACATCTCCACTGCCCACAGACTACACAAATGTTTCTCTCTCCCTTTATAGGAACAGTAGCTGCTAGCTACATTTTTCTGGAGATAGTAACCAACTTATCGTTATCCTGGTACAACTAGTTTATGGCTTAGTCTTATATGTCTGGCTTAGAAGCTTTGGTATGCAATGAGAAATGATGGCCATCTCAAAATGAGAAGTATTACCTTCACCAAACTACAGTTGATTCTCTGCAATTTAAGATCAGACTTTTGAGGACTTTAAAATGTTTTCTAGGAACCTCTAGGTTCTCCAGTGTGATTCTGGTCAACTTCAGTTGTGGTGGAGGATCTAGAGATCCCTAGAGAGAACACCTCTTGAAAAGATGCTAGAGCTTCCAGTGCGATTCAACTGTTAAGAGATGTTGACCATAGAGTCATGCTGGAAGACCTAGAGATTTCTTTCTCAGGTTATTTTTTATTATAATTCACGTTTTTATTTTACTTTTGTGGGGGTTCCATGCCCCTTACCTGAGCAAATGTAGAGGACTACCTGCACATCTGTCTTTTGTGACCTCCTCTGATTATTTCAGAGGGACAGGCAAGTTGTTTTGCTGACAAATTAAAAAAAGGTTTGGACCATAAGATATATTAATTTAAGGAAATTCAAAGGAAAACTTTGTCTTCATGGTCACCATAACCTGGAATGGTGACTACCAATGTTAGGTAAAGGTTTTCCCCTGACGTTGAGTTTAGTCGTGTCCGACTCTGGGGGTTGGTGCTCATCTCCATTTCTAAGCCAAAGAGCCAGCGTTGTCCGCATACATCTCCAAAGTCATGTGGCTGGCATGACTGCATGGGGTGCCGTTACCTTCTCGCTGGAGCGGTACCTATTGATCTACTCATATTTGCACGTTTTCGAACTGCTAGATTGGCAGAAGCTGAGGCTAACAGCGGGAGCTCACCCTGCTCCCTGAATTTGAACTGCTGACCTTTCAGTGAGCAAGTTCAGCAGCTCCGTGGTTTAACGTGCTGCACCACCGGGGGTGCCACCAATGTTAGATGGAGAGTATTTTAGGAGCAAAATGTTTGGTGAAAATTACTTTCCATAAATAATAATACAATAGAGTCTCACTTATCCAACATAAATGGGCTGGCAGTATGTTGAATAACTGAAACTGTTGGATAATAAGACATTAAGGAAAAGCCCATTAAACATCAAATGACATTATAATTCTACAAATTAAGCACAAAAACATGTTTTACAACAAATAGACAGAAAAAGTTCTATACCTATACATGGTAACATTATGTAGTAATTACTGTATTTACGAATTTAGCACCAAAACATTGCAATGTATTGAAAACATTGACTACAAAAAATTGGCTACTAACAAATTGACCAGAAATAAAGATAGATTTGCATAAAATGAACTAACAGTAACAACATTGTCAGAAGTTAAATCTGTAAGAAGTTCAGTCCTTGCTGCCTAGAGAAACAGCCGTGAATCTGGGTGGGAGGCAGATGCATTGGATAATCCACAATGTTGGATAAGCAAAGGTTGGATAAGCAAGACTCTACTGTAGTAATAAAACTTTATTTATAACCTACTCTATCTCCCCTAGGGGACTTCTTTATATTCCAAGCTAACAGGTCTTTCAAAGATTAACAAATTGATAACTGCATATATGAGTGTACATGCCTTCAAGTTGTCATGAATTTCATAAGGTTTTCTTTGGCAAGGTGAATCTACCAGTTCCTCCCTCTGCAATATAGCCTCAGGATCTAGTATTTGTTGTCTCCTATCCTTGTACTCTTATCCTTGCCTCCTATTCTGCGCTCCATGCAGTCATGCTGGCCACATGACCTTGGAGGTGTCTACGGACAATGCCAGCTCTTTGGCTTAGAAATGGAGGTGAGCACCAACCCCCAGAGTCAGACATGACTGGACTTAATGTCAGGTGAAACCTTTACCTTTATTTATCCTTGTACTAACCAGTGCTGATGCCTCTTCTCTTCCTTTTCATTCTCTTTCTTTTTATCCCACTTTTCACCCAATATAGAGACACAAAGTGGCTAACAATGAATATAAAACAATCTTAATTGAAAACAATACAAATAAAAAATATAAAGCAGTTCATTAAAACCGTTAAGCATTATAAATATTAAAATATGTTAAAACTTTCTACAAACTTTAACATTCAAATCACACAGCATTTACAAGCCCAAGACTCATCAGTTCATAAACACCTGATGGCAGGAAAATGTTTTGAGTTGGGAAGGGAGTTGCAACATCAGGGTGCAGCCACTGAGAAGTCCCTCTCTCTTGTTCCACAAAAAGACCTTGAGTGTGTGTGGGACAGACAGGCAGCCCTCTCTGGATGATGTGGTGGGTTTTGTTGCCTTTAGGGCATTGCACCACAGGTGCTTGCTTAATAGTCTTATGGCACCTTACGTACTAGAGAATTTCCAGATGGGGCTTTAATTCTGTAGTTCTTTCTCTTATCAGTGGGATTTTGCTGGGATTCAGAACATGACATCCCAAACCTTCCACTTGTAACCATGCCATGTTTTCCCATTCCTCTTCTTAACTTGACCCAAATCCATTAAGGGGGGAAAGACGTAAAAGCTGTGTAATGTCTTCTGAATGGCAGTGCTAATAATTTGTCTACCTGGAAGCACCATTTATTATAGATCCACAAGTGAGCAAATGAATGCTAATTGTATCTCCTCAGTAACCTTCTTCTCTTCCATGAACTTCTGTTGTTTATATTCCTTCCTTCCCTTTGTTCAGTTTTTCAGTGACATCTTTATCCACCCACCTCGTTTCCTCATGTCTACAATTATCTTCATTTCCTAAAATATTGTTTGAAGGAGGAAGTTTTTAGATGCTTTCAATGACCACTGTGGATTCCAGTCCATTATGGAGACAGTAGAATAATGCGAAGGGTGTAAAGATTTAGTGTTTTGTTTTACTCCAGATAAATTCTCTTAATTGACAAAGACAGACTTTTTTTCCATCATAGAATATTGTCACTAAAAAGAAAGGATATATGATTTTTTTCCTTGCAAGGGGAACATAAAAATTGATAAGATCTATAAAATAATGACATTAATTTATGTAAAGTTTGCTAAGATCTTAGAAGATGGCAAGTGAATCGTCTGCCTAGCTTCCTTCCTATAATATTCTATTACTAGGATAGTGATATATTAGTTCAAATGTAGTCTACTCATAATTGCTAACAAAAACAATAGTTTTTCTGGACTTTACACAAGAAGCAGTATGATGTTCTTCTGTAAAAGCATTGAAAGCAACATAATTTAAAACCTTTTTGCTGCTCAGTGACTGATGGGCATAGTCAGCAAAATTTTTGGCAACATCCTTCACATTTCATGGTTAAATGCCAATTATGTTCTATACAAATAAACTGAAGACCTCATTAACCCACAGTGACCGATTTGTGCAAAACTTTGTGGATAACATCACTATGATTTGCTTACAAGAGTTTATGTGGGTCAAGTGGATAAGTTGAGCTCTTCTTAAATAAATTGAGACTAATGTATTTTGGACATATCATGGGAGGAAGTGACTCCTTGGAAAAGGCACTTGTGCTTTGTAATGTCGCAATTCTGTAATTGTAGCAGTATTGAATGACTGAGGATGGTGCAATATTGCTGCCTTGCTGCGTTTTAATTTTTGTATACTTTTTTATCATGTTTTAATTTGTCTTGTTTTATAGTATACTAGCTGTGCCCGGCCACGCGTTGCTGTGGCTGATGGGAATCATTTGTTGACCAGTTGGAATAGTAGTGAATAGCCTTGCAGTCTTAAAGTCTGGGTGTTTTCTCCTTACGTGAATCCTTGTTTGGTGAGCTGGAATACAATGGAATAGGTTTGCTGCTTGGAAGGTTGGGTACTTGTGTTGTAGGGAAATGGTTTTTTAGCCAATTTGAATGGCACTGAATAGCCTTGCTGTTTCAAAGACTGACTGCTTTCTACATAGGGGCATCCTTTCTTAGGCAGGCTGAATGAGATGGAGTAGCCTCATGGCTAGAAACCCTGAGGGTGTACTATGAAGGGGAAATCTTGCTTGGTTAGGCTGAACAGAACTGAATAGCCTTGCTGTTTGGAAGCCTGGTTGTTTCCTGCCTGGGGGGATCCTTTGTCTGGAGGTGTTAGCTGGCCCTGTTGGTTTCCTGTCTGGAATTCCCATTTTCAGAGTGTTTTTTTTTATGTAATGTCTTGATTGTAGAGATTATATTGTTGCTTCCTGCCTGGGGGAATCCTTTGTTGGGAGGTGTTAGCTGGCCCTGTTGGTTTCCTGTCTGGAATTCCCATTTTCAGAGTGTTTTCTTTATGTAATGTCCTGATTTTAGAGATGATATTGTTGCTTCCTGCCTGGGGGAATCCTTTGTTGGGAGGTGTTAGCTGGCCCTGTTGGTTTCCTTTCTGGAATTCCCATTTTCAGAGTGTTTTCTTTATGTAATGTCCTGATTTTAGAGATTATATTGTTGCTTCCTGCCTGGGGGAATCCTTTGTTGGGAGATGTTAGCTGGCCCAGTTGTTTCCTTTCTGGAATTCCCATTTTCAGAGTGTTGTTCTTTATTTAATGTCCTGATTTTAGAGATGATATTGTTGCTTCCTGCCTGGGGGAATCCTTTGTTGGGAGATGTTAGCTGGCCCAGTTGTTTCCTTTCTGGAATTCCCATTTTCAGAGTGTTGTTCTTTATTTAATGTCCTGATTTTAGAGATTATATTGTTGCTTCCTGCCTGGGGGAATCCTTTGTTGGGAGATGTTAGCTGGCCCAGTTGTTTCCTTTCTGGAATTTAGAGGCCTCCATCTAAAAAAAAACTAAACCCAAACATTGCGGCCTGGGGGCCTCCCACCTTGGGGCCAGGGTACTTCCCGGCCTTGAGGCGTTTATCTCCAAAAGAAAAGAGTTAAAAGAAAGGAAACCTTGGTCCTTGTGGCCTCCCTCCGACCTGGTGGGAGGCGGAGGTGGATCTTGGGGGGGGGGGAAGGTTCGGGCTCCGGCTCTCTCGTGGCCGGGGCCGCCCTGAGGCCTGCGGGGCACGGAGGAGGCTGCTGTGGTCTTCATGGGGAGGGGGCCTTTCTGGAAGCCCCCCCCCCGCCTTCGGCTCTGCAGGCCTCCACATCCCAAAAAAAGAAAAGAAACCTTGGGGCCTCGCGGCCTCGGGAGGCTGAGGTGGGTCGGGGGAGGGCCTCCCTCCGACCTGTGGCGCATGGAGGAGGGGATGCTTGGGGGGGGGTTGTTCCATGCCTGCTGGGGCCCCGCCGCGGCCTGAGAATGTTTACTCCGCGGCCCAGCCGCGTGGAGGCCCCTCCTCCTCCTCCGACCAGCATGGGGCCTTCCAGCCAGGCTGACGGCTGGGGTTTTAAGGTCCCATGGAGGTTTTGGATGGGATTTTTTATTGTATCAACCTAGAGGCATGGATTATGGGTTGTGTTGTCCAATTTCAAGGTTGGGGGCCCCGTAGTTTAGTTGTTTTGCTCGGTGCCGCGATACCATCACTCTTTTATATATATATAGATTTGTTGCTGGCCCTTGTGGCAGAATGTAAGCCGCTCTGAGTCCCCTCGGGGAGAAGGGCGGGGTATAAATGCAGGTAATAAATAAATAAATAAATAAATAAAATAATGTGGGAAGCAGTAGGAGGAGTAGACCACACTAGAGTTGGATGGTTCAATCAAGGAAGCCATAGCTTTCAAGACCTGGGCAGGGAAACTGATGACCAGAGTGCCTGGAAGTCTCACATTCATAGGGGCTGTCATCAGTCTGACTTTTAAGTTGACTTGATTGCAAGCGTGTACTTAACTGGTTATAAAAGACATTTTGTAGAGACTTATTACATGAAAACGATCCTCTGAGAGATGAAATTTTTATTTGTCCATTAACTTTCCTGGGTTGTAAAAACAGTCAGGGAGGGAAGCGAGGGTTGGTTGAGTAGGCACTGGACATGCTGAATGTCTCTTTGCAACAACACATGCTTTTTCATGCTGAGAATAAAGGTAGGTGAGATATTTTAAAAAATTAAAAATTCAACCTGAACCCCATTGTATCTGATAATTTGAAGACATTTTTCAATATTACATTCTTGGTCAAGTTGCTAAAGCATGCGATCAGCTCTCATCTTAGGTGTTTCTTGGAGAGGTGGATTATTGGATCCGTTTCAGTTAAACTCCATGCCTGATTATGGGACAGTGTCTATTTTAGTTGCCTTGGTAAAAGATAAATACTTGGAACTATATGGGTGGGTGTGTTTCTGTTATTTCTGCTGAACATCCTAGTTGCATTCAGTACCATTTATCTCTGAGATGCCTAGCTGGGATTGAAATTGGGGCACAGATTCCATTCTATCGGAGGAGAAAAAGAGTGAAAAGGACAGAAAATAATACAAGGGATTTGGCCTGTGGGGGGGCTTCAGCATTCTATTTTGTCCCCCATGTATTTATATATACATAAAATCAGTTGAAGAAGTCAATTGGGATTTGTGCTTTGGTGGCAACTCACTTTCCCTTCCACCCACCCCCCCCCCCACCCCCCACCCGTTTTCTATTGTTGGTATTGAGCTGGATGAGAGCAAACAAATTGTAGCTAAAAATCAGAGATGTTTCTGTTCATTCAAAAGGCAGATCAAGGAACTGAGATTCACTTGAAGACTCAATTTAGAATTCTCTTGAAGAGTCAGGTTTTTAGCTACAGTATTGAATTTAGGCACTCAGATTTTTTTTCTATAGATAGAAGTCAGTTTTTAGATGATCTGTACCTATTTCTGGTATCTGGCACACAACTTAGTTACATTCTGTTTGGAATCTAGTGTTGTACACTATATGTATAGATTATTCAGTAATGTTAGCAGGTCCAAACTACTGTGGTCAATTATTGTCTTGCTTAGAGGGAATGTCTGCTACATTGATGTTACTGACTATAGATATTATTTTGGGCATCAGCTCCAAGTGAAGCTTAGGACCTATAAATGTTTCTCTGATTTTGAAAATCTGAAAAACCATGTTCTCTTTTACCAACCTACCTGGGTTTAGCTCCTTTCCTTGGTCTCATCATATCTGGATGCATATTTGGTGAAGATGTAAGAGAATGTCTTCTTGATGGCTCTTCCCAGGTAATAGAGCCTTCTTTCATGAAAGGCTAGAATGGGCCCCTCTTTGTTATCGATAAGTAAAGACCTTTTTATTCAAATAAGCATTTGGCATCTCAGCTGGGGCATGGTATGTGAGGAGGGCTTTTGTTTCTTTAAAGTTTTGTGTATTTACTACAGAAAAGAAGCAACCCAAACTGTCTATGAATGAAACTCCTGTCAATTCAAAGGGTGGGGCCTAGAGCTTCAAAGGATCACCACAAGATGCCCCTCCCAATGCACAAACAGAATCAACCCCTAGGCTCAGTCATTACCAAGATGGCAATCCCGCAACATAAGGTCTAATGAGATATTCTTCGTTTGTGGGGTTATTTTTCTGGCTCAAAATGGTTAGTAAAATTACATAACTCGATAACTCATTAAACCATTTGTAACTTTTTTGTGTAACATATTGCCATTGTATCACATACCACTTTGAAATTAAGTCCATCATTTTGAAACACCTATGTTTCTCTGTTTCATAATAATTTATTTAATTTGCATTTTTCTGAATTCCCTTTTTTTGGCAGAAAGCTAGGATATAATATAAATTCAATAAAATACATTTTCCTATTTTAAAAATGCATACAGGTTAAATAATTTGTAAAAGGAAAGGAATAATTCTGTAGTGAAAATGAGATGTAATTGTCTTTATTTGTGTCCTTATAATAATAAGAGGCCAGCTACATTCAATAAACATCAGCTTGTTGTCTTTCTCTTGTCCAAATATAAATTACTATTTCTGTTATTTTTGCAAGATCTTATGGCTGGGCAAATTACTCAGTCATTTATTATTAGTACCATTCTGCTTATCTTCTCTCCCTCCCCTTTCTTTTTGAAGGCAAGATGCAGCGGTAAATATATTAGCCACTAATTCAATATAATTCTTTTCCTAACTCATGGCTATATACAGATATCTCAGTAAGATAATAGTTTGATTTGATGTAACTGGATATCTTAGTATCTCTTTGATTTCCTGAAAACATTACCCTTGAAAACTTTAATAGGTTGATCTTCCCACCCTCTCCATCATAAGAATACAAAATGAACATCTATTTCAACCCACACGTGACATCATCAAAAACACCCCTGTTGGGTCAGATCCAAGGACTATTTTTGGTGAGGAGGACTATGCTACTCCAACAACAGCCAGCCAGAACCTTTTGGGAAGCCCAGGTGGTTATGAAGGCAACCACTCTAAGCAACAACATAACAATTCTTTTTGAAATTCAGGTCTCCGTAATGACTTTCTCTACAATAACATTGCATAGTTCAATAGTGTCCGTGGTTGTGCTACATAAAATTATTTATAACAGTTACCATCTCTACAAGGAACTACCTCTTTTCAGTGAATCCATTCTACCAGGAATAGACCACTCCCTCCATGCTTTGGATTACGACTGGTAATACATTTTTACTGGGATCAGGGTCGGTCCAACAATGAGGCAAATTAAGTGGTCGCTTCGGGCGCAAAACATACGGGGCACAGTCGAGACTGCTTTTTCTGTTGATTTCTTGTAAAACATGATGTTTTGGTGCTTAATTTGTAAAATCTTAATGTAATTTGATGTTTAATAGGCTTTTCCTTAATCCCTCCTTATTATCCAACATTTTTGCTTATCCAACACTTTTATTTTTCAGTGATTGGTTTGGGCGGGGGGCGCCAAAATTCTGTTCGCCTACACTTGAAAAATACCTAGGGCCGGCTCTGACTGGGATAATCCAGTTACAGCATGGATTACAGCTAAGATTAGGTAAACAGTGCAGACCAAGGGGGTGGGAGAAAATGTTACAGTTCCTGCTGACCAAAATGGTTTGGACCTTTGATCTTGGAATCTTTGTCTCCTCTGGACCACTGATCCTAATAGATGAACTTCTAAATCCACCTGACTTACCATATTTGGAAGCTATGAATTCTTTATATGTTTGACTTTGAATACTGAACTTTTCTTTTAAATTTTATGATTTCTACTTGGAGTTCAATTTCACTGGTATTATGTTATGATTTTCTTTTTAAATTAACAAAATGGGGCACAGCAGGAGCTCTTAGAAGCACATAATTTTAGCTTTCTGTCCAATGACAAATTGCAATATTCTACTCTCTTGCTCTTAAAATGACTGACAAGATTGTTTTCAGTTTCTAGTATTAACCTGCAATACCTTTTCAGTAACAAACCCTGAAATATGCAACTTGTATAATTCATTTCAAATATTATCAGAATTCTCTTCTCTTCCATTCCACAATTACTGTGTTGCTTACTTTACACATGAATGCTTCATTTATGTAGCTTGATCCTAAAGCATATTTACTTTCGGGTAGTTCAGTGTGATTATTCTGTAGTGAATGTGTTAATTGCACCTATGTATGATGCTGTATTAACAGAATAAAGGCCCTCTTGTATTAGATTGAAGGTCAAACCAATGCCTTGCTTCAGTGCTAGCTCATGGCTTCCATGAAAGTGGGGCTGGCTATTGGTGTTTGGACTAACTTTAATTGCCTTTGGTCTCATTTAGTATGGACACGCGCACATACAGACACACACAGGAATGAGGGCTAGCATAATGTATTGTTTCAGTGTTGGGCTACAAGAGTAAGACAAGGGTTCAGATCCCTACTCAGCCATGGAAATCCAGTGGCTGAACTTGGAGAAGTCACAATTTCATGGAGATGAAAATGGCAAGCTGCTTCTGAACTCTTGAAAGTATCATTATAAATGAAAACTACATCAAGACACATGCACACATAAGAAGAGAGAGAGAGAGGCCCTTACACCTCCTCTGAAGGAGCTAATGAATTCTATTCGTTTATATATTTTCTTTAGTGAATTTACATCCTGATCATCAATAAGAGTATTTCCTAGGCATTAAATAATATCAAAATAATTAAATGCCCCAGACATAACAGATCAATAAAACACACACATACATGAAATAGGGGATAAAATTGCAGCTACACTAGCATAATATCCCAATAGAAATCCAGCCTAAGAAGGTGCTGCAAAAAAACCCAAAGATGCTTCATGGGAGGAGTGTAAATTGAATAGATCAATGCAGTCTTATTCATGTATAATCAAGCAGGCCATTGTGACTCATTGACACAGAAATTTGTTAACAAATCAGAAATAAGTGGCTGATGTAGAGAAGGGTGGGAAGCAATTTTATAAACCTGCTCCCCACTCTTCCTTCTCAGATTTTTTTGGTTGAATTGCTGTATCTCTGTAGCCCTGGTGTATGAAAGAGTAGCTATAGAGTCTGGTGCTAGGAAGTCTATACATCTCTGAGGCATCAAAGAAGAGACAGAAGGACTTTGAGAGACATAATGTGTGTGTGTGTGTGTGAGAGAGAGAGGGGGGGGGAAGGGTAAGGGAAAGGGAAAGAAAGAACATGTGTGGCAGATTCACTGTCCTCTTCAAAATGCCCAGTGCAGTCATAATGCCTGAGTTTTGCTCTTTGTAAATCCTATAACCAGCTGTGGCAGCTCAGTTATTAATAGTTTATTGCTTGAAAGATTATAGTAATTAAAAAAGGTGTTTCTCTCTCAGTGAGCAGTGACTTCTTTGTATTTATGACTAAAAAAGATGCCCAGATATTGATCTTCATACTAATACTCAGAGGTTTACTTGACAAAAGGGAAGGCAATGAAGGATCAGAAATGTATGATGTAGAGCAGTGGTTCTCAACCTGTGGGTCCCCAGATGTTTTGGCCTTCAACTCCCAGAAATCCTAACAGCTGGTAAACTGGCTGGGATTTCTGGGAGTTATAGGTCAAAACACCTGGGGATCCACAGGTTGAAAACCACTGATGTAGAGGCAGAAATTGCCCAGAAGTACTCTTATTTCTCAAGGATTGTGTGTGTGTGTGTGTGTGTGTGTGTTTAAACAGTGATTTGATATTTGTTTGTTCAGGTTTGTGGCATGTGCACTTCTGAGGGTTCAAGACTGTTAACAAGCAACTGTGAAGATCATTACAATGATCTACCAAGGCAGAGATGTGTTCTTAAAATTGATCCAGAGGGCAAAGGTATATATGGAGAGATGTAGAAAACTTTTAAAAAAAGAAGACAAGTGGGCCCTGAAACAAAACATTGCAATGCAGAATTTGTCTATATGATCATCTATGGTCACCCTAAATCAACCATGCTCTAATCCTCAGTAATCCAATTTATTCTCATATTTACATCCTCAACAGCTGGTCAACATTCCTGAGATATGGAACATGCTCAGTCTGGGTTTCTGAGTGGATGTGTCCCCTGCCTTATGTTTTTTTTTCTCCCTCCTATCCTATCTTAAAATATTTTGGACATCAATAAAACTTGGCATTCCCTAGAGTTGGCTGATATTCTTTCCTTGTGAATGGGTGAACTGTAGCATTCATGCCTGAAAGCCATATTATGATTAAATTGAACATTAGCAAGAAAAAACCTGTTTCTGTTCATGCCCTCAAGCCAGCTGTCAACCAATGGTGACCCCATGAATTTCATAGAGGTTTCTTACACAAGAAATACTTAGAGGTGGTTTTGCCCATGTCTTTCTAAGACATATAGCCTAGAGCACCTGGTATTAATTGGTGGTCTCCCAGCCAAATTCTAACCAGAGATGACCCAGCTTATCACCTCATCAGACAGGGTAAAATCAGCATCCTAGGATGCTTTCACCCCATCTGAGGCTGATGCCGGACATCACATGACATCATGTGACTTCCAACGTAGGCCCCATCGCCAGCTAGGGTGAAAGCATTGCCAGATGCTTTCACCCCAACACGGGAGGCCTCCCATGTTGCTTTGGCTGCAGTGGAGGCAGCACGAGAGCTCCCCACGAGGGCAACGCTTTCCCCATGTGATGGGGAAAGCGCCACGAGAGGGAGCTGTGTGCAGGCAGATTTGCCCCACTGATCCCTCTTTCTTTGTCAGAAGCCAGGTGAAATGATTTCCAAGATCAGATAAGATCTGGTGTCTTTCACTATCTGCAAATAATTCATTATTAAAAAAAAATGACTAACAGTTTTTGATAAGACAAGCAAGACTTCAGTAGAAGGTGGCAGTGAATGAAATCGTTCAACATCCATTGTTTATAATATGTACTTGACCTTTTATCTTCCGTTATTAGAAGTGGGTTGGAGAAAGTCAGGAACAAAGATCTCCAATTCTCTATTTCCAGAGCATGGCTTGTCTATTTCTGAGCTGCTTTGTTTGTTACCTTTCCCTCTTACACTAAAAGAACTTCCAGATAGGAAATTAATTTACAATCTTTTTTGAGATCATACTGTGAAATGAATCCTACAGGCATCAGTCTATATGCTCAAAATGGGAGCCTGTCAATGGCTATAACTCAGTAATTTTATACTTTCTGAACAATTTACATTGTTGGGAGATTATCATATGTTGGATGATACATGGGGAAATACAACTTGTAATAGTTAACAGCATAGATAGCAGTGTGTTTTCTGCAGAGGAGGAAAACCCAAAATGGGATATGAAGCAGTCCTTAGCAAAGAATTTGCATAGGAACATTTGCTATCTTTAAACCACAGTATTAAATTGTGAGTTCTTCACATCAAATTGCAGAGAGAGCTAGAGTAGACCCATTACATCTGTGGAATCTACATGGTTCTAAATTTTTCAAATTTGCATAGATTTAGTAGCTTGACTGTAGCTGGGCTTAAACTTGGATTTTGGCATCTGTTTCTGAAAGACTTCCGGGTTACAGATTCAAAAACACTCTTCACAAGATGTCCCAGAATGTGTAATATGCTGCCATCTGTTTGGGAACTTCTCTCTGCTTCTATGTTTTTGAATCAAGAGATGAGTTCAAAAGGGCAGTGATAATGTTGGAAGCAGCCATTTACTTAAAAATTACATGCAGTAGGTTCATGGTATCCACTGGGGTTTGGTTTCAGAATCTCTGGTGAAATGACAGGAGGCTGTGGCACAGCATGCAAACACATCATCTCACCTACCTCACGTATTATAAAGGGGGAGAGCCATGTATGACAACTAAGCTCATAGGAAGAAAATTGGGATATGAAGTGTGGACGAAAATAGGTTGATCCCTTTAACAAGCTCTTCCACATTTGACATTTGTCTCATGGTAGATTCTCAAACATCCTGGATAGTGACGAAGATGTCAATCAACACCCCAGGCACAATCCAACAAATATGAAACATTTCTTGGTCTCGTTTACATCTAGTGAATACTTCGGTCTTTCCTACCAAAGTCAGTGGAACAGTTTATAAGTGCATCTATTGCTATTAAAACTGTTTCCATAGCAACTGTCACGGAGGATAATATTTGATGCTTGGAATAAGAGTAGAGGAGGTCGCATCTCCTGGGTTCAGATTCTGATTCTGTTCACTGGTAATAAGTGACCTCGGGCAAGTTGCTTGACTTCTCAGGGCTCCAGTTTCCCAGTCTCTAAAATGTTAAAGAACATTATCTGAACAGTTGAACGAGCTGGATTGCCATGCTTATTGAAATTGGAAATAGACTTTTATTAATTTTCATTCATGGCTCAGATCAGACTCTTAAATGTATGCAAAAGTAAAAGGGAGGGAGATTAGGAGAAAGAGAACTTGAAAAAGTTTTTTTAACCATAGGAAGCAATTGCCTCACCTCAAATTTGAGTAACTATCAGTCATAGACTTTAAAAACAACAACAGTTTAGGAATCAGCCCTCTTCAGATAATACCATTATTTTCAAATCTTTAGTTTGTACACCAAATGACCAGGAGTCTGGGTGCTACTTAGGACCTCATCCCATGCAGTCTGGGCTTCATTTCCATGCATTTCAGAAATTGAGTTCATCACATGACATAAAGGCACTTCTGGTGGGACTCCTTTTCCGCAACACATGGAAATGGAGCCCAGAATGTGTTTTTGGGTGCTACCCAACTCCAAACAGCAAAAAACAGGGAAAGACATGAAAAGATGGGGAAAAAATGTAGGGTGGCTGCCCATCCCAGAAGGTGGATCTTAGTGGGGAATGAAGCAAGATGGTTCCCCGCTTTTCCCTGCTTTCCTCTCAATCATCAGAGGAGGTCTTTATTTAGGGAGTTGCTGAAATGGTTGATAATAATAATGATAATGACTGATTCCATCCTGTGCAAAGTGTGGGGTATAAATAAAATAAAATAAAAGTAAATGCTGATCAGGAAATATGAGAGATCCTACACTGAACAATGTGTGATCTGCAAGAATAGGCCAAAGGTATTAGCATGGCTAGTGGGATAAAACATTTTCTTAGGTGATTTGAGGCTTCTCTAACACATCTGGATGCTGCATTATTACACACATTTGTGATATTACATATATGAATTATCTGTAGTGATTTCTCTGTTTAAGGGATCTTGGAAGTAATACCTTTTTGGTAAGGATAACCAAGGATGTAATTTTTGATAACTGCTGAAATCATTGATTTTTTAATATGACGATTTACTTTTAAAAGGTAGAATGTGATGGATTTTTTTGGAATGGGGAAATGTTTCGCATTTTAAAGGTTTTTAAAAAAAATTAAATTACCAAAATTATTGGATCTGTAGCCAGTGAATGAATTTTTTGGGATGGGGCAAGGAATATAAGTCTTACTTTTAATAATGCGTAATGGCAATACTAATGAACTACATTTTAAAAACAGCAAGCAATGGATAAGGAGTAATGTTCCAAGATTTTTTGTCTAGTATTATGTAACTGGGCTGAAAGGTACAAGGCAGAGGCAAATGTTCATCTTGGTTTCCCCTTCGCAATTTGAGCAGGTTCTTTCCAGAAACACTATCATGGTCTTTACCCATGAACAAGTTTGTAATTGCATAAAACTTGCTAGTGCTCTTCTTTTATGAGGATTCCAAAGATGGGGATGAAAATCTGAGCATGTCATAAAGAAGACACATATCTCCCAAGACTCACAAATTTTCCATCTTCCTCTCATGAGCTAGGGTTGTAATAGGCAGATCCCCTTTTTCAGTTATCTTCCCATAATTCACAAACATTCCCACATAGCTCCTCTTATATTGGCACCACTATGTTTGCTGTAAACCAAGGAATTCTCAGTGGTCAGCAGAGTTCTTGTTCCGATATGGCATTGAGAATTAGAAACTTCACAAGGACAGAATCTTTTTGATTCTATCCATTTCCCTGTCTGAAGAGAAGATAACACCCAATGTATCTCCCTCATACACATAAGAAGAATCCATAACTTGCTTTTCCTAGGTGGTCTCATAATCTGTTCTTCTATCCATGCATAGTGAACAAACAAATGCACAATATGTTCTTTCTTATTTTAAATTCTATGCCTTGCCTACTGACAGGAAAGGGGCGGACATTAGCCAGCTGCCGAATGACATGGATGTCAAACACTCTAAGAGGAAATGCCATGTATTATATGCATGGAGCAAGTCTTTGTAATCACCTCTTATGCAAAGCCTACTTTCACAGAGAGAACATGGAAAAGGCTTACTTATTACTGAAAGAAAAGAAAATGCCATGCCAATGACCATGGCCACATGTAGCTTAAGGTCTTGGCAGTGTCCTTCACATCTCTGTCTCCAACAGAAGGTAGCTTTCTATGACTCTTTCCATCTGCTTTCATTCCTAATTGAAACAGTTCTGACTGTCCTGGCCTCACTGGAGCATTCATAGCTTCACTGTCTGCAGGTGATATGCGAGGTGGATCTGATAATTGTATGCATGTTTACATACATCTGCATTCCAAATAGTCTCCAATTTGTGCATTTGTCAGAAGCAATATACTTCTATTTTCCAGCAATTTTGCTAACTCTTCTTTTCCCTTAACCACTTCTTGGGAAGAAAACAGTTTTCTCTTTGGAGCCAAAGGCATAGTCTCTTTGATATTTAGAGAACTAGCTGACCTGAATACTTAAGAATGATCACTTGTAGAAATTCATTTGTAGGGGTCATTAAAAGTAAATTATTAAGAGAATTTTCCCAGTTATACTGTCATTTAATGGATATATTTTCCCAGCTTTGTTTATTTAAAGTCTGTCAAAACTGAAGTCCTTTTCCAAATTGGTTCTCTCTGTGAGTTACAGTATCAATAGTGAAATCATGGGATCTAATATTTGTTTTTTTAGGTTTTTCCAGTTTTTTAAATAATGCATCACAACCCCAAAACATTTCTACCTCTAGCATGGTCTTTCCAGGCAGTGCTGAAGATTTCTGGTGTCATAAGAGGGTGGGAAATTGTTGGTTTATTTTTGTGTTTTTGCTACTAAGAACATGTTACCTGCCCCCTGCTTCAGGTATCAAAATAAGTTGCTTGACTATGAGTACTGTGTGTGTACTTCAATTTTGAAGGTTAGAGGGCACCAACTCCTGCTTTGCTTAAGGCAGAAAAATATCTAGGTCCATCCCCACTATTAACATATTACTGATTCCTAAAGCATGTAGTTTATTTGTTTGCATCACTACTGTTTGAGTATGAATGGAATAATTATTTTTCTGCTCATAGCAGCTACTGGGGCTCTATATTCAACCTGGATACTGGAGAAATCTTGCTGAACCACACTGTAGTGTTGTTATTTCTTTCCATAATCATATCTGACAGTTGGCATTTCTAAAACCTTTATGTTTTCAGGATTTTTAAAACCTTCCCTACTCTCTGTGTCATTTCTTCCTAAAGCTAGCGCCAAAGCCATGACTACTTCTTTCCTGACCAGTAATTAATTAAGAAGGGATCAAAGCTGATAATGCTCAGTAATCCTTTCTTTCAAATCAGTTTGTTCCATAATCCCTTCAATGCTAGCGACTTCGATGGACCAAGAGGAAGAGGAATAAAAACAGGGAGAACTTTTATTCCATATTTCTGGCTGATGGGTAGATTGTGTTACCCCAACCCCCAAAACTGAGAACATTAAACATTTGGGGTATAAATAACAGAGTGAGAATTAGTTTGAACTAGAGAGGAAAGGCCCTGATGTAGCGGAGCATCCAGTGGAGCACCACAATTCTAGCAAGGTATTCGTAAGAAGCAAGTGTTGTTCAAATGAATTAGATTTAGTTCTGAGTAAACATGCATAGAATTTAGTTGCAAGGGTATTGTGTGGCAATGGTCTATACATTCATAGCTGGCATTGATTTTATAGGAACATTTGCCCCCTGCAACAATTGCATCCTTTTAGACTGAACTGGTGCTCTGCTTGGAGTGTTCCATTTTGGAAGATTCTGGATCTCTTTTTGTCCTTCTGCTGGTTTTCTTTTCAATCAATATATACTGTGGCTTGGTAGAGATGTGGCATTTTTTGTTCAAGATAAGCTGCAGAAATGATGAATATGATGGAGTGGACATTCTGGGATTTGTCGTGGAATCTTTGATCCCCTTTTCTTCCCATGATTTCTAAGGAGCTTGGATTCAGCAGGACATGGATGATAAGAAATGGACACTTCCTGAGTATATTTACAGCTGTTTCACATGGAGTAGCTACTCCGCTTCCCCTCAGGCACATGCCCCCGTCTACATCCTTTCAACTGTTATTTCTCTGACAGTCAATTGGAGAGATACAGTTCTGGAGATTACAGCAACTAAGTGGCTATGAAGGGGCTTTTGTGTGATCAGAGATGCAATTATTAACCCGGACAGCCGCAGACAAAGAACTCTCCAGTGTAGGCTTTACTGAGTTAAGGTGCCTTTGATGCAAACGTCTCTTCATCTTTCTTAAACAACAGATAAATTCTGTCCAGACAGCTGAGTCAAAGATAATTGACTACTAGGAGGCATCAGAGTGTCCATGTGGCTGGGCCATTGTGGGGAGAGTGTGTTTCCAAAGGCAAAGTGATATGGCATGCTTCCCCTGGGCTCTGAGGTTGGGTGCAATTTCTTTTTCATGGAGATGAGAGGGTTGGATGAAGACTTGGGAGTGATTGGCAAAGGCTTGCTTGTTAAGGATGGTTGAATTCATGTGCTGATGGATATGATGATGCAGAGACGGCTGGCAATGAAAATCACTAAATCCCTCCACACTGTGTATTTAATAGCACAGATGTCTGTAAAGCAAACACCAGCTGATTATTGGAAAGCATATTTACTAAGCATGACAGAGGTATGTAATAATCAAATAATGCCAATAAGTGTTTCTGACCTGTCCTGTAAATTCAGAGGCAGGCTTTGGAAGCTCTTGGTGAAAGGAGCATGACAGGCACTGCCAATCTATCCCAAGTTGCTACAGCTTAGATAGACCACCCTCTAATTCAGAAAATGCTTACATTTGTTGAGCATTAAAGAATGTATTTGACTTGGGAGTGGGTTGCTAGCAAATGTGAGTCTGCGACAATAAGGACTGAGAAACTTTAAAATGTACTTGTATTCCATTAAAAAAGAAATATATGTTATTTCCTTTTAAAAGTATATTATTATTTTCAGTCCACTTACCAAATAGTTCCTTTTTATAGCTAGTCTATGATTCTTCTATTCACGCTTTCATTCTTTTACTTTTTAAAAAACCCTGGGACTCGACCCATCATTCGTATAAACTGGGCAGAATAAAATCTGCACAAGGATCAATGGAGCCCTTTTCACTAGATGACCCAGTGGATGGCTATTCCTCTGATGCTCCAGAAATAAGAACATTTGTCCTGTGGGAAGCCGACTTCTTAACACAGAACCATAGAAGATGGAAGGTACTGTGTACTGGAAGCAAAGAGGCATCAATGCCTGTGTAATTAGTGACAGAAGGGATTCTAGAGAGTATTTGTAAACTTTTGTTTCTGTTTCTTTCTTTGATCTTTCTTTGATAAGCAAGACTTTTTCTTTACTGATGCCCATGGAGGTCACCTCCATTTTCTTCCAAAAGTTAGCTATATGTCCTTTTGTCTAGAAAAAATGAATCCATGAGGTTTAAGCCACAGGATGGATTATACCTACACACGAGAGCCAGTCTTCCACTAAAATATAGGTCACCTTCTTTTAGCTGTCTTCTTTTCTGTCCCACGTGGATTTCCTGAAACAATAAATTCAAGTTTTCCTTTTTTATGTTGAAAGAGCATCCTGATTATTTCTCCTGATTTTATACTTAAGGCTAAAATGCTTGGGATGAGACGTGTTTGGTATTTCTCATTTTGGAATATTTGTATATACATAATGAGATTTCTTGTGAATGGGATCCATGTCTTAACACAAACATTTATTTAGGTTTCATGCATACTTTCCAAACATAACCTGAAGGTAATTTTATAGACATAATTGTGTACATAAACCATCAAAAAGCAAAGGTATCAGAATCTCAGCCACTCAAGCGAACCATTTTGGAAAATTCTTGATTTTGGAATTTTAGATAAGTGATATTTAACCTATGTAAGATCCTATTGCAATGGCTACACTGGACTCCATTTGACAACAATACCAAATATTCCCATAGTTTTATGATAATCCAGAGATACAAAAGTAAGTGAAAAGGGGACATCTATATAAATAAAAATGTAATGTCAGTTTGTGAGGACCTCACAAACTATTTCACCGATCACTACAAAATTTGGATACAATGTTGCATTTGAACAGATTAGTGTTTTTAGCTATTCACATCCCTACTATCACAAACCTGTCACATCCTAGACAGGTAAAACCATACCACTTAGCAATGGCCAATCAGTATCCTCCTCCCTTAGCAACTGCTGTAGCAGGTGGCTCCTCCCCTTAGCAATGGCACTAGCAATGGCTAAACAGTCTCCTCCCTTTAGCGACCAGAGTGGGTGGGGCTGCAAGGGAAGGCTAGGCCCGCCTCCTTGCCACTCAGTTCAATTCGGTAAGTTACCCGAAGCAGAGACTCTGTGGCCTAGCCACAGAAAGGAGGGGTACTAAGAGTGAAAATCCTTATTGTGGGCCCCAGCGAGGTGAGCGAGAGATACCACTACTTATTATTATCATTGTATTACATTATTATTATTATTATTATTATTATTATTATTATTATTATTATTATATTTTTGTATTATACTGTGGCGCAGGCTGGTTAGCAGCCAGCTGCAACAAATCACTCTGACCAAGACGTCATGAGTTTGAGGCCAGCCCGTGCCTGTGTCTTGTCTCTGTCTCTGTTCTATGTTATGGCATTGAATGTTTGCTGTTATGTGTGCAATGTGATCCGCCCTGAGTCCCCTTCGGGGTGAGAAGGGCGGAATATAAATGCTGTAAATAAATAAATAAAATAAATATTATTATATTATAATATCATATTATAATTGTATTGTAGTTTAATTAAATACAATAATTTTATAAATATATCTGTGGAAGGTCCAGGGTGGGAGAAAGAACTCATGTCTGCTTGAGGCAGGTGTGAATGTTGCAGTTGGCCAGCTTGATTAGCATTGAATAGCCTGGCAGCTTCTTCCTGCCTAAGGGAATCCTTTATTGGGAGGTGTTAGCTGGCCCTGACTGTTTCATGTCTGGAATTACTCTGTTTTCTGAATGGTGTTCTTTATTTACTGCCCTGATTTTAGCGTTTTTCCATACTGGTAGCCACATTTCCAATAATAGGGAGGAGGAGGCACTGGAGTTGCTCCCTGGGAAGGGCCTATGGCCTGTCCCAACAATAAAATAACATGAGGTGTGGCCAATGAGGAAGCCACGCCCACAGTTATTCTCCCTAAGGGGAAGGCAGAGAAAGAAACTTCTCTTTATATATTTATGGAAGGTCTAGGATGGAAGAAAGACTATTTTCTGCTTGAGACAAATGTGAATGTTGCAATTGGCCATCTTGGTTAGCATTTAATAGCCGTGCAGCTTCAAATCCTTTGTTGGGAGGTGTTAGCTGGCCCTGATTGTTTCATGCCTGGAATTCCTCTGTTTTCTGAGTGTGTTCTTCATTTACTGTCCTATTTTAGAGTTTTTAAATACTGGTAGCCAGATTTTCAATAATAGGGAGACGGGCGGCACTGGGGTCACTCCCAGTGCCTCCTAACACAATTCTCTATCCTTTCTTTCCCATTGAACCATTGGGGTACAGCAATGTGTGACCGAGTACAGCTAGTTCATAATATATTTATAAAGTTGATGTTTAATTTGAAGTTATTTTATGACTCTGAAAATCTTATAGAAATGAAGTGAAAAAAATCTATTTCATTCTGGAATGATGTTACTCCCATTCCCCTCATATCTCCCCAAACCATGTTGGGGTTTGGGAAAGAAGGGATTTTGGAAAATTCTGTTTTTCATCTAGCCACCCACTGAAGAGGAATGAATGTTAGTAAAATATGCATTGAAACATTTTTTCTATGAACTGTAAGGGAGACTAGTACACTTGTTTTCACACAGAATACTCAATAGAAGCATTTTTAAAGATTTTTTTTAAAAAATAAGAAATATTCTAAGATAGTTTTTTTTTAAAAAAACTCCAAAAGTATAATTGTGCTTCTGAAAGTTCTGTTTTACCTTTTGTTGGCCTGGATGCCTGATTACAAAATTACCTATGACTTCCTGGGGACACATCTCTCTGGAGCCCCAGCTCTCTATATACCTGTCTTGCTTTGTCCTCCAATAACTTTCAGCATTTTCTTTAATTTTCCCAAATGTGCTCTCAGAAGGAATGATTTCAAAGACATCTTAAGACAGAATTGGAAAGAAAGGTGCCTCATATTAACGATGCAACAAAAATGTCTAAAAAATATATTATAGGCAAAATAACAACCTAGTAAGATTCTTCCTTGATTCTCAGGTCTTCAAATGTTGCTTGACTTTAGATGCATAGTTGATGACATTACATACAGTCTGTAATGTCATTAATAGTTGTCCATCATGATCAATATTTTTTTTCTTTTTTGATTTGAAGAGTGATAACTGTCTGGGGTCTGTACCACTAATTCCATTTTTTAAGCCAAGTTTATATTCTACTTATTTCCTTCTTTGAAGCCAGTGATGAAGTCTGGAACAGCAGCTGCCTTTGCAGCATCAGCACCTGGAGGAAGATACATCAGATAGTTAATTTTTCAATTGAAATCAGTTTACTTATAAAAACCACAAGCTATCATAATCTAATCATGCTCTAAAATAATCATCAAGTTGCTTTGTGGTGAAAAATCCTTCATTTGAGAAAAACATTTATTATTTACATTTTTTATTTTCCCTTCTTCCAATATACTTAGAAGTGCAGAATGCATAATTTTCCTAATTATCATCATGACACAACAACTGGAGATTTTTTATAACATAACTTAATAAGTTATCAGCTAGCCAAAAATGTGTAAATCAAGGACAGGGCATAGAAGTTTACCGTATCTATTTATAACTGTAAATATGACTGTTTACGGACAATGGCCATGTTTTGTGTGATATATGGTATTATTTTATGTGAAGTGTTTGGTAATGTTTAATGTTTTAGTAGGGGAGGGTCAACTTTGATGTTGTATACTGTTTTTTATTGAGGGCATTGAACTGTTGACAACACTGTGAACTGGTCTGAGTCCCCTTTGGGGTTGAGAAGGGCGGTATATAAACACCGCAAATAAATAAATAAATAAATAAATTTACTGTCTTCCACTTTCGATCAAAAATACATATAGTAAAATGTTATTAATTATCTATATTGCACAGAATCTGCCTTTTTCTTCTGGTCATCTGTCCTAGTGCCTCTTATCCTCTCAGTCAGATTCTTCTATTTTTTCATTTCCTCTCTGTTGGTCATGTGTCTTACGTGTTACTCTCTAGTGTTGAATCCTTTTTATCTTTCGTCTTGTCTTTCCATTCTATATCTTGTTTCCACACCTTCCCTTTTCACATGTGCTGCTGCCCATGATACATTAGTGTACTGTCTGTGATGTGGGCCTCTTCCTTCTCTTCTTCTTGCTGTTGCTATGTGTTCTACTCCTCTTGTTGCAACTGCCAATGTTGTATATCATTGAATGAAAAAATCCCAAGAAGAACAACCAAAAAGACAATGGCAGAGGTATTTTTTGTTTTCATTTCACACAAAAAGCTATTTCCAATACTGTTCTCAGGAAAATTCTACAAAGTATAGGTACTTTATATTTGACTTCAGTTTTTTAACACAATAAAATAAAAGCATATGCCCTAATATAACTGACATCAATATGCCTGTTTCATTCTCTATATTAAACCACAGTTCAAGATTAAATATTACCCAGACTTCTGCTGTGTTCACAAGGAAGAAATCAGATTTTTTTTGTTTCTTTTTTTCAAATAACCATATTTTCTTATTATGGTCAAAACTTGATAAACTGTGGTTAATTTGAATGATGGTTCATTGAAACAAGCCAACTTTAAATCAAGATTCAAATTTGTATCTCAACCAAGTGTACAATATTTAGAGTTGTTTCCAATGGGACCATGCAAATAGATCCTTAGATATATAACTTATCCTATTGCGTGGAAGAGCTCAGATGACATTGTTTGTTCTGCTTTTTGTGTAGTGATTGCCCTACAAGAGGTCTTTGTATGGGTAAGGGACTCCCACACCCTCCATTTCACGTTAAAACAATTAAGCAATTATTTCTCCATTCCCTCTGTTGCCTATGTACAGGCAAACACTTCAGATTTGCACACACCATTCATCTTTTTCAAATATGGACCCTAGATATTTTATGATATAAATCATAGAAAGTAGAGCACAGATATATATAATTTCATTGTGCTTTAAAAATATCAGCCCAATAGCCTTTTTTCCAAGGAAGAAAGACCACTTCTTTTCCTCACTCCAGCTGCCGCTAAGCTATAGAATAAAAGAACTGTGTTGAGAATCAATGTTCTGCCTTGACTTGAACTTTCTAGAAGGTCACGTTTTCCTATCGCTATAATGAGATCTTGTTAGGGAATCTAGAGCACCAAGTGATGCTCTTTTTTTCTTGGATCTTCACATTTCAAGACACAGGTAGAAGGAGGGTGGTTGGCATTGAAGGGAGGGAGAGAGAAGTAGTGTGCAAAGGAAAGAATGGGTTAGATATTTTCTAAGATTTCGGTGTTCAGCAAACACACACACACTTGGATAAAGACAGCAGGGAAGCGAAAGAAACTCAAAGAACAATCAAAGATCTTTTCCTACTCAACTTCATTTTATTCTTTTGCTGCACTGTTAACCTGAGATTCAGATTTTGTGGCGCGAGAGGTCTGAAATGTAACAGGGGAAAATGTCTGCTACCTGCAATTACACTAGCAATAAATACATGTTTGGTGGCATTTAAATTAAAAAATAAGGATCAGCTGCAAGCTCTTTTCCATTTGAGAGGAATAAGATTCCCCATTGTTCAAACTGAAGCAAGAGCAGGCAGCTTGCCAGGAGCTGTTTGAAAGGCAGGTGAGAGTTTTCTGAAGACAAAAATATCAATTCCACTTTAAGTTGAAGCATGGCAAATGAAGATGCTGCAGGAGTAATAATGCAGTGACTGCTCTGGAGGACAGGAGACAAAGTGAAAGCTTTGTGACTTTTGGCCACTGCTGCAAGTCTATATTCAGGAGTGGCCATGGGTTTTAGCATGTTCAAAAGGGCAAAACAAGACCAGGGCAATAAAAGCTTCAGGCATGTATTGTTCTAGTTTCTATGAACCCATCTCATTAAAACTACTGCAGAGTTTGCTCTAGTTAGCAACAAGCACTGCTACTGTACATACTCAAGCATGTTGATGGTGTCTATACATCAAATATGAGTTTTGGGGCCAAAATTATGAATGTTGACATGGCTTGTGGATAGATTGATGCTCATTCTGTGGGGAGAGGAGAAGTACCAATGCGACCTTAGAGGGGAATGCGTGCCATTGCTTCATTTAGGTTCTCCTGGGATAGACTAATCTCTCATCTTTCACTCCTCATTCCTTTAGAGAAGGGGGTGGTTCCTTTATTGATAAGAAGTAAAGTACAGTACTTACATTGACCTATAGATAAGTTGACCCATGTTTTTTTTATTGATTTTTGACTAAAATCTTTACATGATTATATAGGGTATGTACATGAAACCCAGGGCTGGAGAGCTGAGATGCTGCAGGTCACCCTCCAGTTGATTTTGTGAACCCATTTCAATTTGGCTTCCATATGGTATCTGGAATGAAGAATGTGTGTTTCACCTTAGTTGAGGACTTCTGCTGTGAATTTGTTGAAGAAATCACTGCCTTGGCACACTTCACAACTTTAGGTACCCATTGACTGATTACCCGGCCCTGGAGGGATGAGTTATGAGGTATTATTTTGTAAAAGTTCCCATCCCTTCTGCCTGATCATGTCTAGAAAGTAATGCTAGGTTAATGCTGTTTGCTATCTAATCATGTCTTGATTTAATATCTGCATGGAACTCCTGGGAGATATCATTTGTAGTAAGGTGTTGATGACAATCAGCCCTAATTCTCCTTGCCATCCAATACATAGGAAATGTTTGAGGCTAGAAGTAGAGATTGTTGCATGTGTATGTTAAAACTGTATATTGGAGATAGGATTCATAATGTTTATTTAGGACCTCATCACATGGACCTTGAGAAGTGCTGGGGTCCATCTGTCTAGCAAAGGGAATCACACTGTTAGATCCCCAATCATCCCGCTTCATGTTCTGTCTTACCATCACATGTGTTTCTCTCTTCAATTTCACCCCAGTCGTAGCCCACTTTCTAAACCATCACACGGAGAAGCCTTTTCTCCGCCTTCTCCATTGTATTTTTTTAAAGGGAAAAACTTCAAAATACTCCAGCATAAGAAAATTCCATTTACAGAGACACTGAAAATCTACAATACCACAAGTACCCTCTATATTGTATTTTTTAAAGGGAAAATCTTCAAAATCTCAGATACTCTAGCATAGGAAAATTCCATCTACAGAGACATTGGAACTCTGCAATGCCACAAATACCACATGGAAACTCCAATGTGTTGGATGGATGAATCAGGCTTTAATGTAATGTAATACAGTAGAGTCTCACTTATCCAACACTCGCTTATCCAACGTTCTGGATTATCCAACGCATTTTTGTAGTCAATGTTTTCAATACATCATGATATTTTGGTGCTAAATTCGTAAATACAGTAATTACTACATAGCATTACTGTGTATTGAACTACATTTTCTGTTAAATGCGTTGTATAACATGATGTATTGGTGCTTGATTTGTAAAATCATAACCTAATTTGATGTTTAATAG